>NC_138866.1:72566881-73812345 GCF_965194805.1 Balaenoptera borealis
AGGTTTCACTTACCAACATTGAATAGGAGCCTTTGTCCTATGACACTGTATCCCAATTGCTTTGCCACTCTGATTATTTGTCGGATGACATGGAAAGAAGGGAAATGAGCTCATGAATTCTCAGCTTTACCCTGACAACTAAAACGTGGCTTGGATGATTCACAGCTTCTGAAGAAAACTCCTCTTATATGCTCTGACCATGTGCACCAAGTGCTCTGTGTAATTATAATACTACATACTTGGTGATTGAAACCTGAAGCTTTCTGTTAGTTTTTCGTAAAACCGATCCTTTCTTTTACTGCCCCAGGAAGGAAAATCTGGTTCCTACCATCAAACATACTTTTTTATTCACAGTACAGTGGCTTCCTTCAAGGAGTTTTGCTTTTTTTACACCTGGAATTACAGTGACCGATACTGGTGGACGCATGTACATTGGTCTGAAACTTTCCCATACTGAAATAGCCTCAGCATTTGGACAGAAACTGTGGGAATGAACAATGTGTGAACTGTGTCCCACCCCACACCCCCCGGGGACTAAAAATAAAACACACCTTTAACTGGAGTGGACATGGGCAGGACGCCCCCTTGTGGTGGTTTACTGGAGGCAGCATTGCCCTGTGGTCCTGCCCTGCTTTGAGTTCCAGCTCCAGTCTTACCAGGTGCGTGGTCTTGAGCAAGTTATTGACTCTCTCTGTGCCTGTTTTCTTAGCTTTAAAATGGGAGTGGCTATCTACTTTACAGGTTATCATAACGATTAAATAAAATAATGAATGTAAAGCCTTTAGCCCTGTGCCTGGCACATAAGGCTTCATGTACGTCAGCTCAGCTCTGGACTATTCTCTGTGATGGATCCAAAATAAAGTAGTAAACCTTGCAGGCTGATGATGCCTGCCAGACCATACTGCTGGCTAGAAGAATGGACGTGTTTTTCTTAAATCCATGTTGGTACAGGGCACATGGGCAGACATTCCAGGCCTCTTTGGCCATTTTTATGATCTATGGACATAGATCCCTTGACATTTCATATATTCCAGCCCTGGGATAAAGGAGAGGCTCTGGTCTAAAGGCGCCCAGGGGTAGCCATTTTCTGGAGGAACCTTCCAAAAAGACTAAATTCACAAGAAAGAGGACTGAGAGAATTTGTCTTTAGTGTCTGTGGCATCAACTACAGGAATGGAAATGAGTGGTTTTATGGTCTAGGAGATTATTTGATATGCACTTTGGGCAGCAATTCATACTCCTCTTTAAAAAGAAGTTCAAGGTTGGCCTACATATGTATAGCATTTCTTTTCTGGAAGCATCTTTAGACATTCAACTAAAAGAAGGAAAGAAGGCCCCAGAAAAACTATGATGGCAGCATACTGTTTTCCCATGGTTGTCATGGTGCTATTATTTATGATGTCCAAGTAAACCCAACATGATTTAGGAAATAAGTCATTTGTAAAGGACCATCCAGGCAAGAAGGATCAGGCTAGTTATAACAACGGATCTGCCCCACCCCAAATCCCAAACTCTACTTTTCTAAAAATTACACTATGCATTATTTTTTAACAAATTGCAAGCCATGCAAGTTTCTTTTTAAAAATCCTTTCTAGCAGAGAGCCTCCTGGCTTTGTCATTAGCTTTTTGTTCTCAGGCAAATTGCATAATTTTTTTGTGTCTGGTTTTTCATCTTCCAAAGGAAAAATAATCTACACCCTGCCTGCCTCAGAGTCCCGGTGAGTAAACTAAGATGTGTGGAATGTGAAAGAGCTCTGGGAAGTACAAAGTGCTAAAGAAGTGTGGGTTACACACTAAAACCTTGATCTTCAACTGTTCCCACCCAGTGCCTAAGGGATTCCTTTATACACCACCCCCCTTTCTTCTACAGGTCCATCCTTGTCGTACTAGATGGTATCACTACCCCTCTCTTCCCTCTCTCTCAAGGAAAAAAATTCCCACAGACAGCTGGAGGCTACTTGCCATCTGGGAAGCAGAACAAAGGCAGGAGTAAGAGACAGTCCCAAACTGCTCAGGGAAGGGGACAACTGGGCTTAGAGACAACCCCAAGGGAAAAGATTCCAAGCATTCCAGGGGCTCAGGGAGAGAACTCCTGGGCAAGTCTCCTGGATGCAGCTCACCCCAGGACCACAGGTAACTCTCGAGAGTTCTGACATCCTAGTATATAAACTGCTCTCCACCCACGTGGGAAGACTGATTGAAAACAAAAAATTTCAGGAACTAGTCAGGGAGGATGGACATACCCCTCAGGACCAGGGGCTAGATGGAGGCACGTCCATGTCCTTACTGTGTCTGGGTGTCCTAAGGTAAGAGTGACATGAAGAGGGCCACAGAAGTGGCCAAAGTCTTAGGAATTCACTGAGTAAATGTGAAAGCAATGACAGTTATTCCAGAGAGACAGGATACTGATTAAAGGATGCGACCTGAGGACGTTCTTTCAGACACAGGAAAGACTAGACACTCTTCAGCTCCACTCGCTGGGAGCAGCATTATTATCCCGACAAGGGGAGACCGGGGCCATCAGCTCTGTTCTCCCCTTTGGGGGGTTTCACCTGGCCTCATTTTCCCTTTAGAAAAAGCAGGATAAAGGGCTAGAAGTGGACCTAACTGTCTCCTCCGGTGAGTCCCCACCCCTCTCTCTCCCTCTCTCTCTCTCTCTCTCTCTCTCTCTCTCTCTCTCTCACACACACACACACACACACACACACACACACACACACACACACACACGGCTGTCCTCATGCATATGCCACTCACCAGCTATGTTAGATGAGAGAGCCTGAGGACCCCACATGGAGAACGGGAATGCAAACCACAGTCGATCCCCCTTCCCTGGGCTTCCTTCGGGCCCCTGTTTAGTTTTCCGCCTACTCAGTTTCTCCTCCCTGAGGTGGAATGAGGGTGGATGAGAGGCAAAAGGAGGCTGATGTTGCCGCTGGGGGGATAGCAGTTAACTCTACCAAATACCATCCTTACAAAAGTGTGAGTGACAGGAAGGGGCAATTAGGGGAAAGGACTGACTCTTCTTTCGGAAGCCATTCAAACCCATCCTTCTCTGTGACGAATGGTCCAAGAGTAGCCTTGCCTGTGGGCAGATGTCAGCTTCTAAGCCATAATTCCACAAGTAAACCCACACAAGACACTGGCCTAAAATTTCACTGTAGGCTTTTTATCTAAGAAAAGCAAGCCTTGAATATAGTGCTCAGGTCTGCTTAAGCCTTCAAGAGTTCTATCCCCCTGAATTCAGCCAGGACAGGAAATAAATCCCACCTCATTACTCACTGTACTTTCACTGGCCTGGCCATCTTTCACTTCTCCAAAAATGTGAGGTTCTTTTGCACCTGAAAATCTTCACATGCTGTCTCTGATGCCAAGAGTACTTCTTTCCCCAACTCTCCTCGTGGCCCTTCATTTCTCATCTATCAAGTCTACACTTAAATGTCTCCTCAGAAAGACCTTCCCTGACCACCGCATCTAAAGGATATCCCCCTTGCCTTTTCCTCTCGCAGTATCCCTTCTTTCCTTTCACAGACCTGATGGAGACGTGTATTTATACGTTTGTTTTCTTCTTTACTGTCTCGCCCACATCCAGCTCGGAGAGGTCAGGAACCATGTCTATTTAGTTCACCAGGTTGCATCAGGACCTTGGATTTACCAGACACTTAGGACACTCTTATTACATAAATGAACCTGTCCTCCACTTAAAGCCCCCATGCAGGACCAGTAGGAGTTCACAGAAAAACAAAAATCCAAATAGCTAAACACGTGAAAAGATATTAGCCTCACTCATAGTTAGATGACACTTGGTAATCAAATACTATTGAACAAGACCACATTTTTGAAGGCAAACTGTCAACATTTATCAAGATTCTAATCACTTGAACCTGCCCCCTAACTCAGCCACACCTCCAGGCTCGTGCTCTGCTGGTCTTCAACCACCAGCTTTTCTCGACCAGCCCACACTGTATCCACACTCAGATCACTGTTTCTTAGCTCACCCTCATTTAAACAGCTGAATTACAGTAAGTTTCTCCAGCTCTGGAAGACAGAAAGCAGTTATCAGGGGTGAGTTAACTCCCCAAAACAAACAAATAAAATAAATACACTCTGTTTTTGTGTTCCTGTTTTATGTTGGATATAGTCAGGTACTCCACTGCTCCCATTCACCTTCTGCGGCAATGCATTCTCCTTGACTCTAGTACTTTCCTATCCTTTAGGATTCTGAATATGGAAAGGAAAGAAGGAATAATGCTTTTCTAAGCATTAACTGTTGTATTGGGCAACCCTCTTATTCTTCTACACCAGTTATCAGTTAACTGTCTCTCAGTTCCAAATCCACACTTTTTTGCTCTACTCCGTGATGCTGGAGCTGGACTCTGTGAACACTGCACCTGCTGCTTTTGGACCCCTGAGCAATTAACTACTTTTAACTAATTAGTGATTACTTATGTTAAATTCTGCCTGTTCCAATAACTGGCATGGTTTCTTTTTCCTGCCTGATATAACATCTCAGTAAATTCTCAGGCAACTGGGCACAGCAACTGTTCCAGCCCGTAATCATTCTCCCCAAGTCTCTTTCGGCAAATCCCTTACTTCTGGCAAATGATCTAATTTCCTACTTTGCAAAGATCAAGACTATCCTATTGAAAATAATTTCACTCCTCCCACCTCCTTATCTAAGTTCTGTTGCATCTCCTGTACTCCCAACTTTAGTACTCCTATACCTATTTAATGAGTACCCCTCTTCTGGAGCCCTTGATCCCCACTTCCTTCTGCTTCTTCAAAGACCTTACTCCATCAACAACAACCTCATTTTCTTGTATCTCTAGTCTTTCCTCCTTCACTTTTCCTTCTCTTAAAGGACAAATGTCTGCCTCCTCTATCGTGAAATCTGTTCAAAACTTTTTCTTGACCTTGCTACCCATTAAGATACCACCTTCTCGCTACTCCTGCACAACAGATTTCGTGAGTGAATGGTCTCGACTCAGCAGGCCTTAAAAGTCTGGTTTCTTTCCCCATCATCCTGCTGGCACTGCTCTCTCAGGGACAACCCAGTCCAAAACTCGATGACCAGTTCTCTGCAGTCGCACTGAAGTCATCCACTTTCTAGCTTTCTGACTTGCCTTCTTCCCACCCCCAACGGCATACTTTTCCAAAAATTCTGTACTTCCCCTCTCCTCTTTTTACACACCTTTTCCCAAGTCAATGAATTCATTCCACAAGCTAATTCTTTTTACTTGTAGGCAATTCTACTACTCTAGCCTTAACCTTTCTCCTGAACTCCAGAACTGAATTTCTGGCTTCCTGCTGGAAATTTCCACATAGCTCAACAGGTCCAAATCTGAATTCATCTTGTCTCCTCACAAGCCTGTCTTCCTTCTCTTAACATCCTACTTAGGCTGAAAAACTTGCTCTCCTTGATTTTCCTTCCCTTTCCCTTCCATTTTCTCAGTCATAAACTAGGAATAATAATAGTGCTCATCTCATGGGGATAAAGTTTTGTTGTAAAACCATTAAGAGAGTTAATATTTTTTATTACTACAATCGCTTCAGTTAGTGGAAATCTGGCAATCATATTTCTTATACACCACCTTTCCTGCATGACTTTTTCCATCTCTGTCTCTAACCTAGCTCTGACCCTCACTAATGTTGACCTGAACTACTCCAACTGGTCAACATTTATCAATAGTCTGCTGTATGCAATGTGTTTTGCATAATAAGGTAATTCATACTCAGTCTCAAAGAGTTCTACTTTTTCCTCCAGTGGGAAAGGCAAACACACAAATTGAATACAACCCAAAATGAACTGAGGGCTGCAACAGAGACTGGGGATTGCAGTAGCATTTCCCTGCCTCCCCAATCCAAACCTGCCTGAAAGTACTGTCAGATTCATCTTCAGAAACTGATCAGTTACATCAGAGCTCACATATTCTTATGCCAACAGAGGACAAACAGGGAATAAAATGGAATGAAATAGATTTGTAGAAGGAAGTAAAAAGTGGTATGGACTGTGGCTAACTGAACGTGGTGAGTGTATGCCCTAAAAGGCATGCTGGTACTCAGTTTCAGTCATTGTGGTTATAGGGAAGCAGGCGAGTCCTGCTAAATCCTCCAACTTTTTAAAAGAGAAACCAGAGTAGACATTTTTATGTGAACCATATCATTTGAGCCAAACATAACACGTCAGTAGGTAATATCTGGCTCTTAGGCTACCAATTTGGGAGCCTTCATTTATGTCACTTTTCTACTCAAAAACGTTTAGAACATCCTCATTACCTGCAAAATTAAATCTGAATTCCTCAGTCTGACATGCAAGGTTCTATGTGATCTAACCCCAGCCACCTTCCCAACCTACTCCTCACTTTCACATATGATAGTGCAATCCTAATTCTACTACAGGAGGCCATTGCTTCTCTCACCTCCTGGGCTTTGGTCACAATGTGTGCTGGCCCAGGATGCCATCCCCATTCAAATATTGTCTATTAATGAAAACACAATAACCCAAAACCTATGGGATCAGCAAAAGCAGTTCTAAGAGGGAAGTTTATAGCTATACAGTCTACCTTAAGAAACAAGAAACATCTCAAATAAACAACCTAACCTTACACCTAAAGCAATTAGAGAAAGAAGAACAAAAAAACGCCAAAGTTAGCAGAAGGAAAGAAATCACAAAGATCAGGTCAGAAATAAATGAAAAAGAAAAGAAGGAAACAATAGCAAAGATCAATAAAACTAAAAGCTGGTTCTTTTGAGTAGATAAACAAAATTGATAAACCATTAGCCAGACTCATCAAGAAAAAAAGGAGAACACTCAAATCAATAGAATTAGAAATGAAACAGAAGAAATAACAACTGACACTGCAGAAATACAAATGATCATGAGAGATTACTACAAGCAACTATATGCCAATAAAATGGACAACCTGGAAGAAATGGACAAATTCTTAAAAATGCACAACCTTCCGAGACTGAACCAGGAAGAAATAGAAAATATGAACAGACCAATCACAAGCAGTGAAACTGAAACTGTGATTAAAAATCTTCCAACAAACAAAAGCCCAGGACCAGATGGCTTCACAGGCGAAATCTATCAAACATTTAGAGAAGAGCTAACACCTATCCTTCTCAAACTCTTCCAAAATACAGCAGAGGGAAGAACACTCCTAAACTCATTCTACAAGGCCACCATCACTCTGATACCAAACCAGACAAAGATGTCACAAAGAAACAAAACTACAGACCAATATCACTGATGAACACAGATGCAAAAATCCCCAACAAAATACTAGCAAACAGAATCCAACAGCACATTAAAAGGATCATACACCATGATCAAGTGGGGTTTATCCCAGGAATGCAAGGATTCTTCAATATATGCAAATCAATCAACGTGATACACCATATTAACAAATTGAAGGAGAAAAACCATATGATCATCTCAATAGAGGCAGAGAAAGCTTTCAACAAAATTCAACAGCCATTTATGATAAAAACCCTCCAGAAAGTAGGCATAGAGGGAACTTTCCTCAACATAATAAAGGCCATATATGACAAACCCACAGCAAACATCGTCCTCAATGGTGAAAAACTGAAACCATTTCCACTCAGATCAGGAATAAGACAAGGTTGCCCACTCTCACCACTATTATTCAACATAGTTTTGGAAGTTTGAGCCAAAGCAATCAGAGAAGAAAAAGAAATAAAAGGAATACAAATTGGAAAAGAAGAAGTAAAACTGTCACTGTTTGCAGATGACATGATACAATACACAGAGAATCCTAAAGATGCTACCGGAAAACTACTAGAGCTAATCAATGAATTCGGTAAAGTTGCAGGATACAAAATTAATGCACAGAAATCTCTTGCATTCCTATACGCTAATGATGACAAATCTGAAAGTGAAATTAAGAAAACACTCCCATTTACCACTGCAACAAAAAGAATAAAATACCTAGGAATAAACCTACCTAAGGAGACAAAAGACCTGTATGCAGAAAATTATAAGACACTGATGAAAGAAATTAAAAATGATGCCAACAGATGGAGACATAGACCATGTTCTTGGATTGGAAGAATCAACATTGTGAAAATGACTCTACTACCCAAAGCAATCTACAGATTCAATGCAATCCCTATCAAACTACCACTGGCATTTTTCACAGAAATAAACAAAAAATTTCACAATTTGTATAGAAACACAAAAGACTCCGAATACCCAAAGCAATCCTGAGAAAGAAAAACGGAGCTGGAGGGATCAGACTCCCTGACTTCAGACTATACTACAAAGCTACAGTAATCAAGACAGTATGGTACTGGCACAAAAACAGAAATATAGATCAATGGAACAGGATAGAAAGCCCAGAGACAAACCCACACACATATCATCACCCTATCTTTGATAAAGGAGGCAAGCATATACAGTGGAGAAAAGACAGCCTCTTCAATAAGTGGTGCTGGGAAAACTGGACAGCTACATGTAAAAGAATGAAATTAGAAGACTCCCTAACACCACACACAAAAATAAACTCAAAATGGATTAAAGACCTAAATGTAAGGCCAGACACTATCAAACTCTTAGAGGAAAACACAGGCAGAACACTCTATGACATAAATCACAGCAAGATCCTTTTTGACCCACCTCCTAGAGAAATGGAAATAAAAACAAAAATAAACAAATGGGACCTAATGAAACTTAAAAGCTTTTGCACAGCAAAGGAAACCATAAACAAGACAAAAAGTCAACCCTCAGAATGGGAGAAAATATTTGCAAATGAAGCAACTGACAAAGGATTAATCTCCAAAACATACAAGCAACTCACGTAGCTCAATATCAAAAAAACAAACAACCCAATCCAAAAATGGGCAGAAGGCATAAATAGACATTTCTCCAAAGAAGATATACAGATTGCCAACAAACACATGAAAGAATGCTCAACATCATTCATCATGAGAGAAATGCAAATCAAAACTACAATGAGATATCATCTCACACCATTCAGAATGGCCATCATCAAAAAATCTACAAACAATAAATGCTGGAGAGGGTGTGGAGAAAAGGGAACCCTCTTGCACTGTCGGTGGGAATGTAAATTGATACAGCCACTACGGAAAACAGTATGGAGGTTCCTTAAAAAACTAAAGATAGAACTACCATACGACCCAGCAATCCCACTACTGGGCATATACCCTGAGAAAACCATAATTCAAAAAGAGTCATAGGGGGCTTCCCTGGTGGTGCAGTGGTTGGGAATCTGCCTGCCAATGCAGGGGACACGGGTTCGAGCCCTGGTCTGGGAAGATCCCACATGCTGCGGAGCAACTGGGCCCATGAGCCACAACTACTGAGCCTGCGTGTCTGGAGCTTGTGCTCCACAAGAGAGGCCGCGACAGTGAGAGGCCCACGCACCGCAATGAAGAGTGGCCCCCGCTCGCCACAACTAGAGAAAGCCCTCGCACAGAAACGAAGACCCAACACAGCCAAAAATAAATAAATAAATAAATAAATAAATAAATAAAGAGTCATGTACCAAAATGTTCACTGCAGCTCTATTTACAATAGCCAGGACATGGAAGCAACCTAAGTGTCCATCAACAGATGAATGGATAAAGAAGATGTGGCACATATATACAATGGAATATTACTCAGCCATAAAAAGGAATGAAACTGAGTTATTTGTAGTGAGGTGGATGGACCTAGAGACTGTCATACAGAGTGAAGTAAGTCAGAAAGAGAAAAACAAATACTGTATGCTAACACATATAAATGGAATCTAAAAAAAGAAAAAAAAAAAAAGGTCATGAGAACCTAGGGGCAAGATGGGAATAAAGATGCAGACCTACTAGAGAATGAACTTGAGGATACAGGGAGGGGGAAGGGTAAGCTGGGACAAAGTGAGAGTGTCATGGACATATATACACTACCAAACGTAAAATAGATAGCTAGTGGGAAGCAGCACATAGCACAGGGAGATCAGTTCGGTGCTTTGTGACCACCTAGAGGGGAGGGATAGGGAGGGTGGGAGGGAGGGAGATGCAAGGGGGAAGAGATATGGGGACATATGTATATGTATAACTGATTCACTTTGTTATAAAGCAGAAACTAACACACCATTGTAAAGCAATTATACTCTAATAAAGATGTTAAAAAACAAACAAACAAACAAATATTGTCTATTATTCAGGGTTTCAGTCAACATCTT
The DNA here is from genome assembly GCF_965194805.1 of Balaenoptera borealis. NCBI lineage: Eukaryota > Metazoa > Chordata > Mammalia > Artiodactyla > Balaenopteridae > Balaenoptera > Balaenoptera borealis. The sequence continues at coordinate 72,577,081 of NC_138866.1, forward strand.
TTCTTCCTCAAAATTTCCTGATTTTTTTGCCAAGCTGACGTAACTACCTCTTCTTATACACTGCCATTGCTTTTCCTGATACTCTGGCACATTTTGCTGTAATTTATAGATGTGATTTGCTCTCATTGCTAAACAGCCATCTCCCAGAGAACTGAGACTGAATTTCAATTATGTCTGCATATCTAAGAGCACACATTAGTAAATAACATAATGTGTGTTCATGTATTACATGAAGACATTGTCTCAGTCAGCTCAGGCTGCTGTAACAAAACACTACAGACTGGGTGGCTTAAACAACATATCTCACAGTTCTGGAGGCTGGGAAGTTTAAAATCAAGGTGTCAGGCAGATTTGGCTCTTGGTGAAGACACTTCCCGGCTTGTAGAAGGCTGCCTCTTCACCATTTCCTCACATGGCAGAGAGAGAGAGCTCTCATGTTTCTTCCTCTCTTTATAAGGGCATTAATTCCATCATGAGCACCTCACCCTCATTAGCTAATCTAACGCTGATTATGACCCCAAAGCCCCACCTCCAAATACTATCACACTGGGTATTTGGGCTTCAACATACGAATTTAGGGGTATACAACATTCAGTTCATAGCATACATGAATGACAAATGTTACTGTAATGCTTTACCATGCCTCTACCCTCAAAAAAGACCAACCTAAAGTATTTTTCTCTTTCTTTAACATTTTTTACTGCTTCCATTTATATATTAATTTTTGGATTTTTTTTTTAACCTAAACTCTGAGAACTGTGTATGTGTCTGTGTGGACATGTGTGGTGTGCATGTGTGGTATGTACACATATGCACTGAACAAGTCACTTTGCTAAAACTTAGTTTCTTCACTTGTAATATTAGAAAATACTACTCATTTCATAGGGGTGTTGTCAGGATTAAATGAGATAACTACATGTATGGCAATGTGCATACTGTAGGCATTCAATGCATGTTAACTCTACTGTGGTAGTGGTTGTTTGTATGTTTGGCTATGAGAAAGCTGAGGTCTTCCTTTTCACAAATAATAAATCTAAAATACTTTTGAAACTACAGACCAGAATTCCCTGGTGGTCTGGTGGTTAGGATTCCGCACTTCCACTGGAGGGGGCACGGGTTCAATCCATGGTCAAGGAAAAATTACAGGCACCTGTGAGCTGTGCCAATACATGTTGTACAAAGACCTAACTGGTTGTGTAGAAGAGGATGAGAGCATAACATCCCTGGAACAGAAGGCAAGGGTGAGAGCTTAAGACAGAGGTGACAGGGGCTTCCCTGTGGCGCAGCGGTTGGGAATCCGCCTGCCAATGCAGGGGACACGGGTTCATGCCCCAGTCTGGGAAGATCCCACATGCCGCGGAGCGGCTAGGCCCGTGAGCCACAACTACTGAGCCTGCGCGTCTGGAGCCTGTGCTCCGCAACAAGAGAGGCCGCGACAGTGAGAGGCCCGCGCACCACGATTAAGAGTGGCCCCCGCTTGCCACAACTAGAGAAAGCCCTTGCACAGAAACGAAGACCCAACACAGCCAAAATAAATAAATAAAATTAATTAATTAAAGAACACGACATTGCATAGGCTCCTTTAAAAAAAAAAAATGACAGAGGTGACATCAACAGGTGACCAATGAAACTGTGTGTGGTAGTGGGTGGGGGAAGTGTGGTAGATATTTTTACTCTGAAATACAGATGCCAGCAGCACAGCTGGTGCTTCCTGTCAAGTCAGGTGGAGCCGGGAATGAGAGTGGGGCAGAGAATGGGAGGAACAGACCTGTTCCTTCCTAAGGAGGCTTAGGCCTGGGGAGAGGGTGCTGATGATGAACTCACATTCCAGATATCTCTACTGTTTTCTGAAGGTTTCCTCTTAGACCTTTCTTAGAAGAAGCATGTATGCAGACCATGAATGTAGATACACCAAGGTATGCAAACCAAGAGCCAGAAGAGACCTTGAGAGTATGTGCTCAGTGCCAGCAGGTGAATTCCTAAGCCACCTGAGGAAGAATTTCTCTTCTTTTCTTTGATCAACTTGATAGTACTTCTGTAGCCTACCACACACCAGAGTTCTTCATTCCCCCTGAATACCTTGTAAGGAACATATTTCCTCTATTCAGACAAACTGGAAAAAACCTATGAGAACATTAATGATGGCTGTGACCTTTCAGTAACAAAGTACCTGACCAAACAACCTTAAAGTCTGGTTTGAGAGGGCCCTTGTAGGCTGAATAAATGGCCTCCTAAAAGTGTCCATGTCCCAATCCCTAGAACCTATGAGTAAAAGGTGATTTTTACAGAAGTGATTAAGGATTCTGAGATGGACAGATTATCCAGGTGACCCCAATGTAGTCATAAGGGTTTGTATAAGAAAGAGGCAGGTGGGTTAGAATCAGAAAAAAAGCAATGTGATGAGAGAGAGAGAGAGAGAGAGGGAGAGAGAGAGAGAGAATGGAAGATGGTAAACCACTGGCTTTGAAGATGGAGGAAGGGGCACAAAACACAGAATGCAGATGGCCTCTAGAAGCTAGAAAAGGGAAGGAAACAGATTGTGCCCTGAGCTTCCAGAAGGAACACAGCCTTGCCAACACCTTGATCTGAGGACTTCTGACCTCCAGAAGTGTAAAATAATAAATTCATATTGGTTCAAGCCAATTTCTTACAGAAGCAAAGGGACACTGATATAGTACTTAACCCCAAGGGGAAGTAAGTGAGCTCTCAGGAGGGATCGCCCACAAGGTGGAGGCAGGGGTAGGGTTTCCCTCTGAAACCACAGAGAGCCAACCTCAGACCCCAACCTCAAGCACAGATCCATATGAAAAGAAATAAAAATTTAAAGCAGAATATACTAAGTGCCAAATGGATGACAAGTTCAGCTAGGGCTTTAGGCATTTAAAGGAGATAATGAATGAATGCTTCTATTCAGCCTTTCCATGACAGGCAGGAGGTTGTGTGCCCAGGTTTTTCCAGGACAGTCCAAATTTATAACTGTCATCCTAGTGTAATCATGAGTAGGGACTACTTTCATTCTCAAAAGTGTCTGGCATCATGATAAACCACATGGGCATTCTAATGACAGAGCACTAGACAGGAAGCCACTGGACACTCCATACCCTGTTAGGAATAGCTTTGAACTTGAATCTCAATGCATAATTAAAAAATGATACCCAAGTTATCACACCACTGAAATCTTAGAAAAAACTTTTGGTTGACAGTGAGTAAAACAGACATTTCAACAATACTTGACATACAGTACTCAGATTCTCTTCCTGGCAAAGTTAAAGTGAGGAAACTTAATTTACATTGTCTAATGACATACAGTGATTTTAATGTATGACACCTCCTGCAGCTGAGAAGGATTTTTGTTTTGTTTTGTTTTGTTTTGCTTTGAAGCATTACAATAAGCAGGATGGTGGTAGTGGGTAGAGCGTTGGGGAAAGGAAGAACAGGAAGAGTTGGAGAGGGAGATTATAAGACTATAAGCAAAACTGAAGAGAAAAGACAGCGAGTTCTAGGTTTCTTGCCATATTTACCTGTCCTAAAGAGCAATCATTGGATCCTACATTTGAACTTGATTCTCAAGGTGCTATCCTTCCAAAGACATTTCCTGCTCCAGCTGGGAGGATAGACAGTGGGGAGGATAGACTCAACTCTGAGTCTGTGCCAGGAGGGTGCTTTGGAGTGCGGAGGTGAGAGCTATGTGTGGGGCTTCAAATCCACATGTCACATCAGACCAGGCACGGGTCGAATCATGTCACTCAAATTGGTCCATAAAGGGATGAAAATTAAAATGCTGATAAACGAGCATATTTATCGAACTATGGGAAGCTATTTACTGTGCTCAAGTTCACGCCTACCTTTGGGGGATTTTGAAGAGACTCCATGTCTTCTAGCCAACTTATTAGCCACAATTAATGCAGTATCTAATGCTGCATGTCTTTTGGGGGCACCTCGTCTCTGTGTTCTTGAATTCCTCTTTGTATCCCTCCTCCCCTGGGATAATACCACCTAGGATTCCAGGGCTGACCTCTGGTTGAATTTGCAGAGGTTTTTGTCTAGTCTCCTTTGCACACTCTCCCTCAACACTCCCTTCTCTTCACTCCAGGCCTCCTGGAGGCAACAGTAAGTTTTCTCCCAAGATATTTGTGTAGTTTTGTGAGAGGAAGAGAAAAAAAAGAGAGAGGAGGAGAAAGGGGTGAGGAGGAGAAGTGGGGATGGGGGGAGGGGAGTGAGGAGGAGCGGGGAGGAAGGAATACAGGAAATATTCCATATTTCAGGGTAGAGTGGCTGGGGAGAGGGGAAAAGACCACTAAAAGTTCCTGGTCAGTCACAGGTCCTGTGTTCCCTCCATGTTTTAATGTCTCAGTCAGGCTGAAAACGTGTCTGTGGGAAGTCGTAACACCTACCAAACCCTCGACAGCCGCTATTCTTCACAGAGGCTGTGAACAATGGCCTGGCTGCCAATGTCTGACTGAAATAATAGCTGTACCTACAGGATCATTTGGAAGACAGATGCTGGAGGCAATCCCCATTCATCTGCCAGCAGCCATTTCATAAATTCTCACTGTCCTGTCAGGCCCAGGAGGGGAAGGCACAATGCAGCCTTGCTAATTATCCAAGCTCATTAGATAATTGTTTTAAAGACAGAACTTCTGTCCCACCCCTCTCCTGCTCCTCCACCCAATCACCCCCCACCCCCGTGCCAACCCTACTCCAAGGTGCTTTTGAGAATACCTTTGGCACCCTTAGAAAAAGCAGGTCTCTAAAGCGTAAAAGCCTCCATTTTTGCTAGGTGGGGGTTATATTTTCATTTTTTCACTCTGCCCTCCGTCCCAGTAAGTCTTGCAGCTCCAAAATTAGGTCGTTCGCCTTCCCTACTATTTGCTGCTTCCATGATCTGGCCCATCAGTATTCCATATTTCAAAGTCTGGATGACTTTTCCTATTCTGAGTTGCCATTCTCTACTTAAAGTATCAGACACATCTGTTATCATTTTTCTAGCATGCATTAAGCCAAGACTTAACTCAAGGTAATGTTTATGGATTTAGAGAGCTCCATATCATTCCAGCACATCTTAGATCCTTAGTTGTCATTCAGAAGCAATTTTTGAGAATATACTAAGTGGATGTGAACAGGAATGAGGGTGGGGAGAAGCAGGGAAGCCCAACAAGTGAGGGCGGCTTATTAAGCTTTGACCTGTGCAGTGACACGGACCCCACACTGGCTTCAGTACTCTGCAGTCACCATCTTGAAATTCTTAATCATCTTGAACAAGAGCACCACATTTTCATTTTTGCACTGGCCCTACCAATTGGCAGCTTGTTCTGCTACAATTGTTGGAAAAGGGGAGCATTCGGCAAGGGCTCAGGAAGAACTACCTCCTGGGCCAAAGTTGAGAGGCCGGAAGCTCCAGACAGAGCAGAGATTAACCAGTGGAGGAGAGGCAATGATCAGTACATGTGGCAAGGGAGACATAAATGGCATATATTATTAGTGTCTATTTGAGCACTACCCCAGGTATGGCCTACTTTCAGGGTGCTGACAAAATCAAATGTGCAAGCCTGAAGACTGGAGATAGATCCCAGATCACTGTAAATTCAGCAAACTAACAGCACCCCCTGTGATTCTTCCTGGGAAACAATTAGCTGGCTTCAACCACCACATTACCAATTTCACTATGTACCAGACCTCAGCAGAAGATGTGTTACGTGGATTTGTGAGAAATAAGGCCAGAATGTAACTTGGAGACTGTAAAGGGAAGGCTTTGAATGCCAGACTGAGGAATACGGGAAAACCCTTGAAAAATTTGGTCAGGAGGGTGACTGCTGGAGCTCTGGTTGCCCCAAGAAAAGAAATATTCTTTCTAGATCCATTGGGCCATCTGTTCATAAGGCTTATATAACAAATAACTCTCCACCACCTTCCCCTTGTGGCACATTTCCCTCCCACTACTCTCTTTCCCTATACTGCTTCTGCCACCACAAACACACAGCAGAAAAAGTGTAGCTGTTGTCTCCAATTCTGGCCCCACTGCTGCCTTGACCCACCTCAGACTCAAGTCACTGATCATGCCTTCAGTGCATTGCACTGCATATACCTGACCTCTCCCAAATTGCTTAGGTGAGCAATCCCACCCATGACCCTGTCTATGGTAGGCAGAATTCTAAGAATGACCCAATGACCCTTGGCCTGGTATAATCTCTCCACCAAGAGTGTGAGTAGAACCCGTGAATATGATGAGATACCATTCCCCTGATTATGCTATGTCATATGGGAAAAGGGATCCTGCAGATGTGATTAAGGTTACTAATCAGAAAGAGTGGGCCTAATCTAGCCACATGAGCCCTTTGAAAGCAGAGTTTTCTCCAGCTGGTAGCAGAAGGGCAAGTCAGAGATGGAAGCATGAGAACCCCTAGATGCCCCGATGGGCTTTGAAGATGGAGGGGCCATGTGAGAAGGAATGTGGGTGGCCTCTTGGAGCAGAGTGACCCCCAGCTGATAGCCAGCAAGGACGTGGAGACCTCAGGCCTAAAGCTGCAAAGGCACTGAATTCTGCTGACAACCTGAATGGCTTAGAAGATTCTTGCCCAGAGCCTCCTGGTAAGAGCCTAGTCTGGCCAATGTCTTGATTTTGGCCTGTGGCAACCCTGAGCATAGAACCCAACAAGTTGGCTGAACATCTGACCTACAGAACTGTGTGTAGTTTTACATACAGAAATGTAAATGTATGGTAATTTGCTAAATGTATGGTAATTTGTTGTGTAACAACAGCAAAGTAATCCACTACTTTAGCCCCTTCCCAGCACTCTCCTATTTGGCAGCTCAAGTCCTGCCACTTTAACACTTAGAGACAGGGTCATAATAAGTGAGCTTCAGGAGCTGCATGTGAAGGGACAATAAATTGAAAATGCGAGATGAGAGTCAAGTCAACCAGTTGGGACATTATTGCAAATGACCAGCATGAAGAAATAAGGTCCTAAATTTCGTGGCATTAGTTATGGATAAGAGCAATAGATTTGAGAGTCCTTATGAAAGAAAAACTGTCTAGATGTAGCAACTGACTGGATGGGAGAGAGAGAGATGGCTATTATGTTGGCTTCTGGAATGAGCTGAAGAGAACACTGGTCCCCTGTGATGGCATGTCCATTAAACTTAATGGAAATAAAATGTGTGTTCAGCTCCTAAAGATGACTCTTTTCCTATGATAAGAAGGTACCATGTTAGTTAAATTTGTTGGTGGCAAGTAACAGCACTAATTCGATTCAAACCAGTTTAGGAGGGAAAACGAGGAGGATGCTTCATGTTGAGATGCAGGTGTTTCACAGACCCTAGAGACAGGAAAGCAGCAGAGCCTCTGAGAGGACTGCACTGCAATATGAAAGCCCCTGGAACCAGAGAGTGTGGTCCCTCCATCTCCCGTCGCTTCTTCCGCCAACGACCATCCTGTGTGCCAGTCAGCCCACTCGGCAGATGGAAGATGGCCACAGCACAGCTCTAGGGTTGAAGGGGAGCCAAGGCCAGACTGGAATTGCTAAACCCAGCTCCCAATCTTCAGGGAAAAGGGTCAGGTTTGTTAACATGGTTGCCTCACCTCCCACCCCACCACCACACTGCTGCTCTCAGGAAAGTGGGAGAAGAGTTGGCTCTTGAGCATGGCAGACACTCCCAAAGTTGTTGACACAAAAAGCAGAAGTCATTTTTCAAATCTTAATTTCCACAGACACAAGAATGTACTCTCCTTTCTATGAGGGAAATGTAGCATCATGCCTCAAGCAGCTGGATTCTAATCCTGATGCTCCCTCTAACCAGTGGTGTGAGTGACACCGAGGAACTTCTCTAGGTCTCGATACCACTAGCTATAAAACAAGGAACTGCGTCCAGGTGTCATGGAGGGCTCCAGCTTTAACACCTGTGATTCTAAGTCCTTGTGAGAGGAAATGATGCTGCATTGATCCAGTCCTCTTGTTTAACTTTCCTCTGCCTTCCTAAAGATCAGAAATAAAGCCTCTCAGTATTAATCCTCTCATCGGCTTACAACAGGAAGAAAGCCAGCCAAGGAAAATATATAGTTTGTATTCTGAGAGAGCTGGACCATCTGAAAATCGACTCACCCTGAGCCTGGCGTTAATTGGCTTTAAGTCTCTGCCTGGACAGGAGCAGTGGTTCTGTGCTCCTTGACAAAAGTGTGTCTCTGAGGTCCACCGGGCGGCCGCAGCTGCCAACATCCTGACTATTTCTTGCAGTTTTCTTTAGATCCATAGAAGGTCAGAACTTCAGGGGCTTTAGTCTAATGCCTTCATTTTCTATATGACAAAACAGAGACTGAGAGAAGAGAAGGGACTTGCCCAGGGCCATATGGATAGTAGGGGACAAAATGGGGAGTAGAGCCAAGTGGCCTGACTCATGTTTTTGCACTGCCCCCTCTTCTGTGAACAGAGTAAGTGATGTGATCAACACTAGAGCCTCAGGGATGAATCAGCATCCTTCACTGATGGTACCTGTTATTTATGGGTTCAGTTGTGACTCTCCCCAACCAAAATTCATATTTTGAAGTCCTAACCCCCAATATATCAGAATGTGACCTTATTTGGAGACAGGGTCTTTACAGAGGTAATCAAGTTAAAATGAGACCATTAGAGTACACCTTAATCCAATATGACTGTGTCCTTACAAAAAGTGGACATTTGGACACAGAGACACACATAGGGAGAAGCTGATGTGAAGAGACACAGGGAGAAGATGGCCTTCCATTGTTTTAATTTCCAAATGATTGCTTCCCCCTCCCCATCTTTGTCTAAAAAACATGCAGATATGTATTCATGATTTCATTACTAAAAACATTTGCTTAATATTTGAATAGAAAGATAAATATACACCAACCTATTAATGTTCTCTCCATATTTCACAGTACCAAATAAGACAACTCCAACAAAAGCATAACACAGCAGCAACAGGAACATTCCCCTCCCCCCCCGCCCAAAAAAAAGAAGATGGCCTTCCACAAGCCAATGAGAGAGACCTGGAACAGATCCTTCCCTCACAGCCCTCAGAAGGAACCAACCTAGTAGACACCTTGACTCCTGGCCTCCAGAACACTGAAACAATAAATTCGTGTTGTTTAAGTCACCAGATGCTTTTGTTACAGTGGCCCTAGCACCAAAATTGTCTGTTAAACTCTCTTCATTTCAGGGCAACTTCTTTCACTAGGATTGAACATTGAAAGCAGTGCAAGCAACAGTGGATACAAGGAATTGTTCTCCCTCACTGTCTTCCTTAACCTCCTTCCTGATCTCTTTACCCTTTCTCTCATCCACTACCCCCAAAAAGCCAAAAGATCCTAGCTTTCTTCAAGTGGCCCAATAGTCTCATAATCATCCCGCTATAACCTGAGCAACTGCCCATGCTATCATTCCTTTTTTTTTTTTTTTTTCCAGTTTTATTTATTTATTTATTTATTTATTTTTGGCTGCATTGGGTCTTCATTGCTGCATGCGGGCTTTCTCTAGTTGCGGTGTGCAGACTTCTCATTGCGGTGGCTTCTCTTATTGTGGAGTACAGGCTCTAGGAGCGCAGGTTTCAGTAGTTGTGGCACGTGGGCTCAGTAGTTGTGGCTCATGGGCTCTAGAGCACAGGCTCAGTAGTTGTGGCACACAGGCTTAGTTGCTCAGCTGCATGTGGGATCTTCCCGGACCAGGGCTCAAACCCATGTCCCCTGCATTGGCAGGCAGACTCTTAACCACTGTGCCACCAGGGAAGCCCCCATTCCTTCTTTTAAGCTACAGCCAGAAGCACAAATCAGTTTGAAAAGAGAAAAATGATAAAAAATTTATTTTTGGGGCTTCCCTGGTGGCGCAGTGGTTGAGAATCTGCCTACTAATGCAGGGGACACGGGTTCGAGCCCTGGTCCGGGAAGATCCCACATGCCGCGGAGCAACTAGGCCCGTGAGCCACAATTACTGAGCCTGCGCGTGTGGAGCCTGTGCTCCGCAACAAGAGAGGCCGCGATAGTGAGAGGCCCGCGCACTGCGATGAAGAGTGGCCCCCACTTGCCGCAACTAGAGAAAGCCCTCGCACAGAAACGAAGACCCAATACAGCCATAAATAAATAAATAAATAAACCCAAAGTGTAAAAAAAAAAAAAAAAAAGCTAAACTTTAAAAAAAAAAAATTTATTTTTGAAAAAGTACACTGTGACTATCTCCTATCACATACATGATTATTTCAACTGTTCCCTGTGATGGTTGGCTGTACTCTTTCCATAGCAAAGCCGCGTATTTGGAGCCAACATAATATCTCACCCATACTGGTCACTGAGGTGCAGCACCCAAACCCTGAACAAGGAAAAAGTATGTGGGAGAACTTAAGAACATTTTAAGGTAAAGAGAAGCTAGTTCCTGGCAATGTAACCTTCTCAATATTTTGGGTCTTTCAAAATTGTGTTCTATGTACATCGTACATCCACTGCTTCCTCTTCTCCACGTGAAATCATGAGTGTAGACTCATCAGTCATGGATCTACTGTCACTAAATTGGAATTTATAGGAAACTTCTGGTGGCTGTAAACAATTCCCCCAATACCAGACCACCCTAGCATAACAAGAATTCCAGAGTTTTAAAATCAAGTGTGTCCAATTGTAGCAATATCTTTTTGGATCTGTCTCCCAGAGTAATGGAAATAAAGCAAAACTAAACAAATGGGACCCAATTAAACGTATAAGCTTTTGCACCACAAAGAAAACCATAAACAAAACGAAAAGACAACCTACAGAATGGGGGAAAATATTTGCAAACGATGCAACCAACGGGGGATTAATCTCCAAAATATATAAACAGCTCACAGAACTCAATATCAAAAAAACAAACAACCCAATCAAAAAATGGGCAGAAGATGTAAACAGACATTTCTCCAAAGAAGACATACAGATGGCCAACAGACATATGAAAAGATGCTCAACATCACTAATTACTAGAGAAATGCAAATCAAAACTACAGTGAGGTATCACCTCACACCAGTCAGAATGGCCATGATCAAAAAGTCTACAAATAATAAATGCTGGAGGGAGTGTGGAGAAAAAGGAACCCTCCTACACTGTTGGTCGGAATGTAAATTGGTACAGCCACTATGGAGAACAGTATGGATGTTCCTTAAAAAATTAAAAATAGAGCTACCATATGATCCAGCAATCCCACTTCTGGGCATATATCCAGAGAAAACCATAATTCAAAAAGATACATGCACCCCAATGTACATTGCAGCACTATTTACAATAGCCAAGAGACGGAAGCAACCTAAATGTCTATCAACAGATAAATGGATAAAGAAGATGTGGTATATTTATACAATGGAGTATTACTCAGCCATAAAAAAGAATAAAATAATGTTATTTGCAACAACGTGGATGGATCTAGAGATTATCACACCAAGTGAAGTAAGTCAGAGAAAGACAAATATCATCATATGATATCACTTATCTGTAGAATCTTAAAAAAATGATGCAAGTGAACTTATTTACAAAACAGAAACAGACTCACAGACATAGAAAGCAAACTTATGGTTACCAAAGGGGAAAGGTGGGGGGAGGGATCAATTAGGAATTTGGGAGTAACATATACACACATTACTATATACAAAATAGATAACCAGCAAGGACCTACTGTATAGCACAGGGAACTATACTCAATATTTTGTAATAACCTATATGGGAAAAGAATCTGAAAAAGTTATATATATGTATATAACTGAATCACTTTGCTGCACACCTGAAACTAACAGAACATTGTATATCAACTATACCTCAATTAAAAAAAAAAAAAAAAAAAAACAAGTACGTCCATAATAGCTTCCAACATACATTTGCAAACAGCCTCAAAACTAGGTAGGTCAAGTTTCAGAAGCAGACAGATAATTATAAATTTCTACCCCACCAATTTTTGTGCTCTGACACTTCCCTCTACTGGATATTGCCTTCTGTGCCCAGCCATGGAGTTCCCTCCCTCTGCGCTCTCTCTAGCTGAGACACTGGAATGCCTTTCTCCATCTCTCCAAACTTGGGTTAGAGTCTCATTTCTGCCTCCAAATTTTTTAAGGCTCTGACTACATTCACTCCCTCATCTATTTCCTCTGCACAGTGGCCCAAGCTTCTCAGGCAACCATGAGTAAAGCGCCTTGTAAAAAAACCAAGGTCTGTTTCTAATGCTGGAGCAGTGGACCTGGGATCCGAGCAAGAGATGCCGTAGCTGGAATGTGGTATCCTGGGTCCTCACTTTCAAAGGGAGACTTATATGTGGTCCAGTGCGAGTCTGGCACTGTAAGATGCAAAATTGTCTACTTTGAGTGCTGGCGGCATTTTTTAAGTTCTGAGATAAACTCAGGAAATTATCAGAAAGAAGGATGATGACAGACTTGCAAATTTTGTAGAGTATTATTTTTAAATTGTTGATGTGCATTTCTTAGAAACTGTCTCAGTCTAAAATATTTGTCAATCTCTGTGTCCTTGTCTATACAATTTGTTGATATAGAGACTTTTATAGCATGCTAGCTAATGTAGCAGCAGGTTAAAACGGGACACAGGCTCGATGTCAGCAGAGACTTCAAGACTGTAGGTGTTATTCGACTACTTAAGCAGAACTGGAAATGGGGGTACGTGAAAGCCAGTTTTTGTGACTCTTAGCCCATTACTCATCTCCAGCCTATAAAGAGGTTGAAGAGACCAAAAGGAAAGATGGGAATTGGAGAGAGGCTTTTATTTGGAGGTCAGTAGACTATGAACCTCTTTACCCCCTGCATGAGGGAGGCTGATACCTTACCTCAAGCCTAGTGATAAAGATATTAAGGAGGCCCTGCAGAGGGCTTCAGATGAGCCCCCTAGAGAGCAGTTCTCCAGTGTTTGACTCACAGATAAGAAATGTGAAGGAGCTAGAGGCTAGCAGAAGCATCATGAGCAAACAGTGTAGAAGTCCCTGCTTCGGAGTAATTTTCATGCCCTCTACTGAAGGATTTAAGATGAAGATACTTTCTGTGCACCAGAGGTAAAATGAGGGAGAGAGAGAGAATGAGAGCATGAAACAGAGACCAGAACCATCTCAGAGGGACCTTGCCCATAAGAACACCTGGAGGAGCAGTGGGAAAAAAAGTGGGGAGATTCTGTGTGGAGGCAGTCATAGAGAATCGGGATTGTTACAGACTGAACTGTGTCCCCAAATTCATATGCTGAAGCTCAATATGATTATATATGGAGATAGGGCCTCGAAGGGGGTCATTAAGGTTAAATGAGGTCATAAGGGTGGGACCCCAGTCTGATAGGACTGGTGTCCTTATAGGAAGAGATCAGAGCTCTCTTTCTCTTCCCTCATGTGCACTTGATGACACAGTGAGAAGGTGGTCATCTACAAGGAAGAGAACCTTCACCAGAAACCAGTCCTGCTGGCACCTTGATCTTGCACTTCCAGCCTCCAGAACTGTGACAAAATAAATGTCTGTTATTTAAGCCACGCAGTCTGTGATATTTTGTTATGACAGCACAAGCAGACTAATACAGGGGTCTTAGGCAGTCAGCTGGAAAGTGCATCCCCTGAAGCAGAGGTTCATAGGTAAATAGTCCCTAGGGATGAGGTTATCTCCAAAGAACCCACAGAGCAATCCAAAAGAAACAGATTCATCCCACAAAGAAATCTCCAAGATTAATGTTTTCACTGGTGAAGCATACCAAACATCTAAGGAAGAAATAACAATCTTACATAAACTTTTCCAGACAATAGAAAAAGAGTATGTACTTCTCAAGTCATTTTATGAATACATCATAACCATGATAACAAAACCTGATAGAGACATTGCAAGATAGAAAAATGTCAGTCTTCTTCAAAAGTACAGATGCAAAACCTTAAACACAGTATGAGCAAACCGAATCCAGTGATTTAGGAAAGGACAACAACATCCTAACTGAGTGGAGTTTAATCCAAGAGTGCAAATGTTAACATTTTAAAAATCAGTGTAATTCTCATAGTAACAGAATAAAGAAAAAAGATCATTTGATCATCACAATGAATATAAAACAATTTTATAAAATTCAATAATCATTCGTATTAAAAAAAAACTTTTAGCAAACGATGATAAATATGATAGCATCTCCAAACAAAAAAACAAAACAAAACAAAAAACCCTGAGATCAGAAATGAGCAGCATTGTACTTACTGGAGGTTCTCACTAGCGCAATAAAGCAAGACAGCACTGAACATCTGCCAAACCTGGAGACAGCAGTGCCAGCTCATGACTGCACCAATCAGGTAAGAACTTCCTAACCTCTTGTCCCTCCCCACCACTCCAGCACTGGAGAGGAAAAGAAATCCCAACTAGCTAGTTGGGAGTGTAGTGGGGTGATGGCACAATCAAGAAAGGAGAAACCAACCACTCAGTTGCTCCCACCTCATGTTCCTTTCCACTGAAAGCATTCTATCATCAGCAATGCCAAACTGGGGGAGGGAGGAGTTTTAAACATTATTTTTTAAATGAAGATTGGAGTTTTGACTCTTACACAAGGCTGGAAATTTTAGTTACTGAGATAGTACTATTTTGTAATATGTAGTGGCCACAGGACTTTTCCTTATCTGAGAATGACCTGGAAACCAGAGAATCTGCTGTAGATTTTATCTAAGGGGTGAGGGAAAACTATATGAGAGCAGATGTGCATGGGGGAAATGGAGAATCAAGTTGTTTTCCATTCCACCCTATGACTAAAGTTCTCTCAAAATCCCGGTTATGCTGTTCTTAATGTTGTTAATGCGCTCACGGCTAGTCCTCAAAGGGCAAATGCTTCCCCTGAACCACACTTTCCTAGATTTGTTGGAAAAACAGTCTTCCTCTGTTGTCTTTCAAGACTTGCCTTTTGGCCTGGGCTGTTCTTGAGCAGGCAATGTACACATCCTACACTGACTGAGAAGGCAGAGGATTCCACAGGGGTCACAGATGGTGGTTTCTGTGTTGGGTGTGAGCAGAACATTGCCTTGTGCTAAAGCCAGCTCCAGCCTGACCATCCCAACTCCCTTACTTTGAAGCAGAGTAAGCAGGAGCAAAGCTCAAGGGCTATGGGAAATTTGTCATTGTGCGAAAATAGAGGGATGGCCCTGAAGGGTATTGTTCTGCAAGTCTGAGACAATCACCAGTACAGGCAACTCATTCTAAGGGCATATTCACTGTGCAAAAAGTGCTTAACGTATTATTGTCAAGACTTAATAGATATGGTCTCTATCCTCAAAGAACAATTTAAAACCAAAGATGGAACTAACACATAAAACACTATAAAATATATGCAAAATGAATATGCAAGATTATTAATATTGCCTAGAGCTTGATACATCATCTCAGCCAGTGGAGAGTCCAGTGTCATTAAAAACAAAATTATTTATTAAAAGTCATTTTCTCTATATCTGACCCCAGTCCGTGCCAGATTTTAGCAGGGCACTGGGCCCATTCTGTTTTATCTCTTTTGAAGTTAGTTTCTCATCTTACTCCTGTCTTGGAAATGTAACGCATCACTGAAGTGGTTCTGAGTTTATGTTTTGTTCACTTTTAACGTGTGCTAACTGATTGGAAATGGGAAGCAGGTAGACACTTGGCCCAGAGATTAAACTCCATCTCCTTAATTAGATGGTGTTGATTAAGGCTTCCATGGGGTCCTTCTCCTCACTGCCAAGTAAAAGAGCTCTCCAGTGGGGCTCCTCAAAGCATTTGGGAACTAATGGTTTACTCAGTTCAACCTTTGCATTTATTCACAGATACTGAACAAACAGGATCCAAATTATCTTTATCTCTTTGGTTTTTCTCTAACAGCTTCGCCGTTGGACTTTCCTTTTTGGCAAGAGTTGAAACAGAATAAAGGGATTTCTGGATAGGCCCTGGCTGAACTTTCCTTCCTATTTTGAGTTAGCAGAATTTAGTTGGGAAGGGGTGGAGGCTGGGGGGTCTTCAGAAGAGAGAGCTTCAGAGCCTTAGGAAAGTGCTAGGTACTATATCAATCTGTGGCTTCTCTTAACCAGGGGAACAGAGCAAGAGTTTGGAGACTGACAGATGTGAGTTTGAATCTTGGCTCAGCTGGTTATATAGCTGCAAACTGTGGTGTGCTGGTAAATGTTTAACAACAGACTCTTAAAGTAAATAAATAAGGCCTTAATTTGTAACATGTGCCAATTTTTGTGGTGTAAATACTCCTACTAGGACTGATTTTAAGCTACCAATGTGTTGTGACTAAATGCAAATTTGAGAAGAGATTAGTACTACTGGTTCTCATAGCTATATAAGCTGACACCCAGCTCGCTAGTAACCAAATGTAAGCACCAGTTTCACCATCTGTATGAAAGGGATATTTTGCATTATAGAGAGTAAAGTAATAACTGAAAAGTGGCCAAAACAGAGCCTGACCCACACTAGGAGCTCAATAAATTGTCACTACATATTATCATTTTAACCTGGGCTTTAAGGAAGTGATTTCACATTGCTGAGCACTCCAAGAAGTCAGAGCAGGTCGAGGAACCAAGATGGCGGAGTAGAAGGACCTGCTATTACTCCCTCTTGTGAGAACACCAGAATCACAACTAGCTGCTAGACAATCATCGACAGGAAGACACTGGAACTCACCAAAAAAGACACCCCACATCCAAAGACAAAGGAGAAGCCACAATGAGATGGTACGAGGGGCACAATCACAGTAAAGTCAAATCCCATAAATGGTGGGTGGGTGACTCACAGACTGGAGAACACTTATACCACAGAAGTCCACCCACTGGAGTGAAGGTTCTGAGCCCCACGTCAGGCTTCCCAACCTGGCGGTCTGGCAACGGGAGGCGGAATTCCAAGACAATCAGACTTTGAAGCCTAGTGGGAACTGAGTGCAGGATTCGACAGGACTAAGGGAAACAGAGACTCCACTCTTGGAGGGCACACACAAAGTGGTGTGCACATCGGGACCCAGGGGAAGGAGCAGTGACCCCAGGGGAGACTGAACCAGACCTACTTGCTAGGAGGGTCTCCTGCAGAGGTGGGGGGGGGGCCGTGGCACACCGTGGGGACAAGGACACTAGCAGCAGAAGTTCTGGGAAGTACTCCTTGGCGTGAGCCCTCCCAGAGTCTGTCATTAGCCCCACCAAAGAGCCCAGGTAGGCTCCAGTGTTGGACTGCCTCAGGCCAAACAACCAACAGGGAGGGAACCCAAAACCACCCATCAACAGTCAAGTGGATTAAAGTTTTACTGAGCTCTGACCACCAGAGCAACAGTCAGCTCTACCCACCACCAGTCCCTCCCATCAAGCCTCTTAGATAGCCTCATCCACCAGAGGGCAGACAGCAGAAGCAAGAAGAACTACAATCCTGCAGCCTGTGGAACAAAAACCACATTCACAGAAAGACAGACAAGATGAAAAGGCAGAGGGCTATGTACCAGATGAAAGAACAAGATAAAACCCCAGAAAAACAACTAAATGAAGTGGGCATAGGCAACCATCCAGAAAAAGAATTCAGAATAATGATAGTGAAGACGATCCAGGACCTCGGAAAACGAATGAAGGCGAAGATCGAGAAGATGCAAGAAATGTTTAACAAAGACCTAGAAGAATTAAAGAACAAACAAACAGAGATGAACAATACAATAACTGAAATGAAGAATACACTAGAAGGAATCAATAGCAGAATAACTGAGACAGAAGAACGGATAAGTGACCTGGAAGACAGAATGGTGGAATTCACTGCCGCGGAACAGACTAAACAAAAAAGAATGAAGAGAAATGAAGACAACCTAAAAGACCTCTGGGACAACATTAAACGCAACAACATTTGCATTATAGGGGTCCCAGAAGGAGAAGAGAGAGAGAAAGGACCCGAGAAAATATTTGAAGAGATTATAGTTGAAAACTTCCCTAACATGGGAAAGGAAATAACCACCCAAGTCCAGGAAGCGCAGAGAGTCCCATACAAGATAAACCCAAGGAGAAACACGACGAGACACATAGTAATCAAATTGGCAAAAATTAAAGATAAAGAAAAATTGATTGAAAGCAGCAAAGGAAAAATGACAAATAACATACAAGGGAACTCTCCTAAGGTTAACAGCTGATTTCTCAGCAGAAACTCTACAAGCCAGAAGGGAGTGGCATGATATACTAAAAATGATGAAAGGGAAGAACCTACAACCAAGATTACTCTACCCGGCAAGGATCTCATTCAGATTCGATGGAGAAATCAAAAGCTTTACAGACAAGCAAAAGCTAAGAGAATTCAGCACCACCAAACCAGCTCTACAACAAATGCTAAAGGAAATTCTCTAAGTGGGAAACACAAGAGAAGAAAAGGACGTACAAAAACAACCCCAAAACAATTAAGAAAATGGTCATAGGAACATACATATCAATAATTACCTTAAACATGAATGGATTAAATGCTCCAACCAAAAGACACAGGCTTGCTGAATGGATACAAAAACAAGAACCCTATATATGCTGCCTACAAGAGACCCACTTCAGACCTAGGGACACATACAGACTGAAAGTGAGGGGATGGAAAAAGATATTCCATGCAAATGGAAATCAAAAGAAAGCTGGAGTAGCTATACTCATATTAGATAAAATAGACTTTAAAATAAAGAAGGTTACAAGAGACAAGGAAGGACACTACATAATGATCAAGAGATCAATCCAAGAAGAAGATATAACAATTATAAATATATATGCACCCAACGTAGGAGCACCTCAATACATAAGGCAACTGCTAACAGCTATAAAAGAGGAAATCGACAATAACACAATAATAGTGGGGGACTTTAACACCTCACTTACACCAATGGACAGATCATCCAAAATGAAAATAAATAAGGAAACACAAGCTTTAAATGACACAACAGACGAGATAGATTTAATTGATATTTATAGGACATTCCATCCAAAAACAGCAGATTACACTTTCTTCTCAAACGCGCACGGAACATTTTCCAGGATAGATCACATCTTGGGTCACAAATCAAGCCTCAGTAAATTTAAGAAAACTGAAATCATATCAAGCATCTTTTCTGACCACAACGCTATGAGATTAGAAATGAATTATAGGGGGAAAAACGTAAAAAACACAAACACATGGAGGCTAAACAATACGTTACTAAATGACCAAGAGATCACTGAAGAAATCAAAGAGGAAATCAAAAGACACCTAGAGTCAAATGACAATGAAAACACGACGATCCAAAACCTATGGGGTGCAGCAAAAGCAGTTCTAAGAGGGAAGTTTATAGCTATACAAGCCTACCTCAAGAAACAGGAAAAATCTCAAGTAAACAATCTAACCTTACACCTAAAGGAACTAGAGAAAGAAGAACAAACAAAACCCAAAGTTAGCAGAAGGAAAGAAATCATAAAGATCAGAGCAGAAATAAACGAAATAGAAACAAAGAAAACAATAGCAAAGATCAATAAAAGTAAAAGCTGGTTCTTTGAGAAGGTAAACAAAATTGATAAACCATTAGCAAGACTCATCAAGAAAAAGAGGGAGAGGACTCAAATCAATAAAATTAGAAATGAAAAAGGAGAAGTTACATGAGACACTGCAGAAATACAGAGCATCCTAAGAGACTACTACAAGCAACTCTATGCCAATAAAATGGACAACCTGGAAGAAATGGACAAATTCTTAGAAAGGTATAACCTTCCAAGACTGAACCAGGAAGAAACAGAAAATATGAACAGACCAATCACAAGTAATGAAATTGACACTGTGATTAAAAATCTTCCAACAAACAAAAGTCCAGGGCCAGATGGCTTCACAGGTGAATTCTATCAAACATTTAGAGAAGAGCTAACACCCATCCTTCTCAAACTCTTCCAAAAAATTGCAGAGGAAGGAACACTCCCAAACTCATTCTATGAGGCCACCATCACCCTGATACCAAAACCAGACAAAGATACTACAAAAAAAGAAAACTACAGGCCAATATCACTGATGAACACAGATGCAAATATCCTCAACAAAACAGTAGCAAACAGAATCCAACAACACATTAAAAGGATCATACACCATGATCAAGTGGGATTTATCCCAGGGATGCAAGGATTCTTCAATATATGCAAATCAATCAATGTGATACACCATGTTAACAAATTGAAGAAGAAAAACCATATGATCATCTCAATAGATGCAGAAAAAGCTTTTGACAAAATTCATCACCCATTTATTATAAAAACTCTCCAGAAAGTGGGCATAGAGGGAACTTACCTCAACATAATAAAGGCCATATACAACAAACCCATAGCAAACATCATCCTCAATGGTGAAAAACTGAAAGCATTTCCTCTAAGATCAGGAACAAGACAAGGATGTCCACTCTCACCACTATTATTCAACATAGTTTTGGAGGTCCTAGCCACGGCAATCAGAGAAGACAAAGAAATAAAAGGAATACAAATTGGAAAAGAAGAAGTAAAACTGTCACTGTTTCCTGATGACATGATACGATACAAAGAGAATCCTAAAAATTCCACCAGAAAACTACTAGAGCTAATCAATGAATTCGGTAAAGTAGCAGGATACAAAATTAATGCACAGAAATCTCTTGCATTCCTATACACTAATGATGAAAAATCTGAAAGAGAAATTAAGGAAACACTCCCATTTACCATTGCAACAAAAAGAATAAAATACCTAGGAGTAAACCTATCTAGGGAGACAAAAGACCTGTATGCAGAAAACTATAAGACACTGATGAAAGAAATTAAAGATGATACCAACAGATGGAGAGATATACCATGTTCCTGGATTGGAAAAATCAATATTGTGAAAATGACTATACTACCCAAAGCAATCTACAGATTCAATGCAATCCTTATCAAATTCCCAAAGACATTTTTTACGGAACTAGAACAAATCATCTTAAAATCTGTATGGAGACACAAAAGACCCCGAATAGCCAAAGCAGTCTTGAGGGAAAAAAACGGAGCTGGAGGAATCAGACTCCCTGACTTCAGACTACTACAAAGCTACAGTAATCAAGAGAATATGGTACTGGCACAAAAACAGAAACATAGATCAATGCAACAAGATAGAAAGCCCAGAGATAAACCCACACACCTACAGTCAACTAATCTATGACAAAGGAGGCAAAGATATACAATGGAGAAAAGACAGTCTCTTCAATAAGGGGTGCTGGGAAAACTGGACAGCTACATGTAAAAGAATGAAATTAGAATACTCCCTAACACCATACACAAAAATAAACTCAAAATGGATTTGAGACCTAAATGAAAGACCGGACACTATAAAACTCTTAGAGGAAAACATAGGAAGAACACTCTTTGACATAAATCACAGCAAGATCTTTTTTGATCCACCTCCTAGAGTAATGGAAATAAAAACAAAAATAAACAAATGGGACCTAATGAAACTTCAAAGCTTTTGCACAGCAAAGGAAACTATAAACAAGAAGAAAAGACAACCCTCAGAATGGGAGAAAATATTCACAATCGAATCAACGGACAAAGGATTAATCCTCAAAATATATAAACAGATCATGCAGCTCAATATTAAAATAACAAACAACCCAATCAAAAAATGGGCAGAAGACCTAAATAGACATTTCTCCAAAGAAGACATACAGATGGCCAAGAAGCACATGAAAAGCTGCTCAACATCACTAATTATTAGAGAAATGCAAATCAAACTACAATGAGGTATCACCTCACACCAGTTAGAATGGGCATCATCAGAAAATCTACAAACAACAAATGCTGGAGAGGGTGTGGAGAAAAGGGAACCCTCTTGCACTGTTGGTGGGAATGTAAATTGATACAGCCACTATGGAGAACAGTATGGAGGTCCCTTAAAAAACTAAAAATAGAATTACCATATGATCCAGCAATCCCACTACTGGGCATATACCCAGAGAAAACCATAATGCAAAAAGACACATGCCCCCCAGTGTTCATTGCAGCACTATTTACAATAGCCAGGTCATGGAAGCAACCAAAATGCCCATCGACAGACGAATGGATAAAGAAGTTGTGGTACATATATATAATGGAATATTACTTAGCCATAAAAAGGAATGAAATTGAGTCATTTGTTGAGACATGGATGGATCCAGAGACTATCATACAGAGTGAAGTAAGTCAGAAAGAGAAAAACATATATCATATATTAACGCATATACGTGGAACCTAGAAAAATGGTACAGATGAACCAGTTTGCAGGGCAGAAGTTGAGACAACAAATGTATGGACACCAAGGGGGGAAACCCGTGGTGGGGTGGGGATGGTGGTGTGCTGAATTGGGCGATTGGGATTGACATGTATACAACTGATGTGTATAAAATTGATGACTAATAAGAACCTGCAGTATTAAAAAACAAACAACAAAAAAAAACAACTAATACTAAACTTTCTTTGGGTTATTTGTATGGAAATACGTTTATAAATGTTTCAGACATTACATGAAATTTCTAAAAATCTTATATCTTCTGGTATAATGTTATAAGTCATAATTCTAGTTATTACTTTAAAATGTATATCTCAGAAATTACTAAATTTCCTTGTCAATTGCATTATTAGGAACTTTCATCAAATCTTTAACCGTGGTCATTTTTAAGTCTTTTGTCATTTACAGACAGTTCTGGGTGCACTCTGATGCTTTTGCAAAAGTGTTCCTAAAAAAGGGTTTCATCTTCAAGGAATTCATGGAAAAGACTCTGACAAGTACAGGTTTCTAGTAACTGCCTATACTGCTGAACTGAATGAATAAGCATTTTCAGAACTCTAATGGAAAACTGATGAATTCATAAAAGTGCTAACAAAAGGTCAAGATGAAAAAAAAATTAATTACATGGGACTGAGTGAACTGATGGAGGATGATTATAATTTTTGTGACTCTGTTTGAATAAAAAAAAAAAATCCCACAAGGACTCAGAGGCAAAAAATATACAAATCAATTCTCACTGCAAAGTAAAGGAGCTGTTACAGTGGAGGATTACTGGACTGAATGTCAATATTATGACATAGTATGAGTGTGTTTCATGTTTGGTAATTGCAATCATTGTTGATTTTGTTATGGTCATCCATTTACAATGCTTGGTGTCAATTTATTTATCTCTTGTAAAAATAAAATACAATGTGTGTGTGTGAAAGAAAAAAGAAAAAGATCATCCACATTGAAAATGTAAAACAAATCAGAAACTACCCTAACTCTGATTTACTCTTAGTATACCAACAGCTAGTCAGGAGCCTTGTGCAAAAGCATCTTGATTAGTTGCTAATAAAACTCTTTAGAAGCAGACCCCTCCACATGCCTCAAAGGGAAGATGCAGACCTGTATGCTTCAGGATTTTCTCACCAAAACTCCACACAATTTCTTTACTATTCCAGCCAAGTATGGCCTAGCCCTACCCTCATACCTGTTTTTCTTGGTTTAGTAATAAAGAAACATAGATGGAAATAAAGAAGAGATATCAGGTAGAAAGATATAAAATAGTGGGAAAAATAATATAAGTGAAGTCAAGTACCACCACCATTTATAGAAGTGAACTTTCAGCACCAACATTAATATTTTTTCCTGTTATATCTGTAAATGATAATAACTAATATGTACATAACAATTTTTAATTTAATCAAATCTCATTTTTATAACTAACTATTTCACAACAAGTAACATGCTAAGGCAACATCAATAGATGAAAAAAGGTAGTCCCTGGTCCCAAGGAACGTTGCCCAGGAGAAGACAGAGATATGTAAAAAATACAATTACAATACAGTGTAGCGAGTGCAACAATCAGGCATGCAGAAGTGCAAGGGAAGCAAAAAGGAGTGTGTGATCACAACACTAAATAGAAGACTGCACAAAATTGAGTTTTGAAAAATGAAGTGGGTTTCCCAGATGCCCCATAGGGAGAAAGGAATTCTTGGAGGAGGGAAAAGCATAATTCAAGACAGTGAATTGTTCATATAATCCTAGAAGTGAAGGAGGCAATAGCAGGAGAAATGATTGGACACAGGCGTCATGAATACTTGTATGTCTGCATTTTAGCAAGTCCATTCTAATGGAAACTTTGAGGATCAACTCGGGGGTGGGGGGCGGCGGGGGGACAGAACTAGTCATTCCTGCAAGAAACACTGGAACCAGTTTCTACCAACCCACCAAAAAAACTACTTCAAAGGCAACATGGTATCACAGAAAGGGCTTGTTCTTTTGTTTGTTTGTTTTTAGTTCATTAGGCCTCACTTAAAATTCTGATTCCACAATGCTCTTGCTTTGGGATCTTGAACAACACTCATAACCTCTGCAAGTTTCAGTATAGTAAGTTTATGTGATTACCTTCATCTGTAATATTCCTGTGTTGCAATCTTAATGGAAACTCAAGTTCAGGTCAAAGACTAGTTTCTCTGTGACTTCTCTGAATTGATTCAAAAGCCACCTCTCCCATTCTCATTTGGCTTCTCTTATGGAATCTCACAAGAACTTCTATGACCTTTTTGGTTTTTTGTTGTTGTTGTTGTTGTCTGTTTTTTAATTGAAGTATAGTTGATTTAAAATGTCGTATTACTTTCAGGTGTACAGCACAGTGATTCCTTTTTCACATTCTTTTCCTTTATAAGTTATTACGAAATATTGAGTATAGTTCCCTGTGCCATAGAGGAGATCGTTGTTGTATCTATTCTATGCCTTCTTTGAATGACCATAGCACTTGTTGTCTGTATCATTTTTATGTTTGTTGTTGCTTTGTGACTGAAAATGAAAATTTTCTATTCGTTCAAAAAAAAAAAAAAAAAGTCAGAGCATCCTCCTTGAACATTTAACAACTAAATGTTATTACACAGGTGTCCAGGGAATGGATCCACACTAATCAAATGCATACAGGGCCGTTATATAAATCAAAATGCCAATTTACTACTTTAATTTAGTGTGTATATAGAATTATAATTTTCCAAACCTAAATTGGATTGCATGACCCAATAAAGGATTTCTTTTTGTGGTTTAGGAATGTGCTTATATGCAAAGTGCTACAAAAGCATAAGTGTTAATTATATTCAAATATGCTTAATTAATGATCTGGATTAAAAATTAAATTTGGGTTGCCCCAGAAAATCCCTGGCCTCTGCTGACATTGGCATATCCCTGGTCTGGTGCTCTGCACCTGTCTCCTTGCAAACAGCTAGCTCTCATGTTGACCCTGTGGAAGGCTGGATGGGTGAACGTTAAGTGGAGAGTATATATAACCACCCCTGAGGGAGTTCTGCCTGGAGTTTCCCCAATCACAACTATAACGATAGATTTTAAACTCACTGGGTAAGGGAGGAAGGATGGAGATTACTGGTTCCATTTTATCGTTATACAAATTGACACACAGAGAAGTAAGGGCACATAGAAAATTTACTAGGAGGGCTGAGAACAGAATTCAGATCTCTGATGCGTACTTTAGTGCTCGTTCTTCTGCCCCTGGGATGATCAGTTGGGCAACATAAAAACCTCACTGTTCAGTGCAGGAGAAAACTACAGGAGTAGATAAATATTGAGAGAGACGCAGAGAGAGAGAGAATTTCTGTGATGGAACCAAATATAGGATGTTATGGAAACACTAACAAAGGAAAACTAACCCAGTTTGGAAGGGGAGATTGTATGGGTATAGTTGGGGCGGGGGGGTTTAGATACAGGGATCTCTGGTCTGAGTTCTTAAAGGATGAGTAAGAATTACATTGGAAAAGAGGGACATTACAGGTTGGGTTCACCAGGAAGCAGATTCTAAGGTGGCAATTAGCACATGAGATATTTATTAGAGAATGCTCTTGGAGCAGGATACAGGATTGGGGAGAGGGAGGAGTTGAGCAATGATACAATCTAAACAAAGGCTTCAGCCAATTCAGTAAGAACTCCAGGACAGATGTGGTTCCTTCAGAGTTTTTCCAAGCAGGAGTGAGAAAGCCAGGTCATCATACCATCATGTGGATCAGTCACTGGATGCAGGCTACCCCTAGAAGGAGGTGTGACTTTGGATGAGTCATTTTCTTCAAAAGAGGGCTGTTTCCCAGTAATGATTTCAGGTGATGGGGAAATAAACCCTTCATTCCTGAAGGGGATCTAGGCAACAGATCACCAAAGAGGGGAAGGGTTTTCTTCCCAGAGAAAAGCACTGAAGAAAGAAACAGTGATGCATGTGGGTGTCATGCAAGTGCTTCAATGTTTGCCATGGAAAGGGTTTCATGGGAAGCAGATTCTGAGACAGAGACAGACATCTGAGTACAGGGCATTTACTGGGTAGTGGTCTCAGGAACAACATCTTTAAGGTAGTGAGGGAAGCAGGATTAGGTAAAGGGAGAAGTTGAATGGCAATATAGTTGCCAGTTAGCCAGTGAATAACTCATCTCCAAAATCTCATTACAGAGTTCGTCTCCTTGGATCGCTCAGGGCACCAATTTTCGTAAGTAGGATTGCCAGAAAACCAACTCTGAGATGGAGATTTACATGCAGGAGACTTAACTGAGAAGAGTGCTCAGGAACCTGTAAGTAAGTGAGGACAGAGGGTTGGGGTTTAGTCCCATGGGAGCTCTGAAACTTAAGATGGCCCTTCAGAGACAGATTAGAGAAATTGTTAGGAGGGGAAAAAAAAAAAAAAAGATATGAGGAGTGAGGGAGAGGAAAGAACCAAAGTTTGTCTACTAGAATTCTAGTTTGGATGTTTGAATGGATGAAGGTTAAAAAAAAAAAATTGAGAGAATTTTGGAAAGAGAATCAGCTTGAGAAAGAGGCTGAAGGAGCATTTTTAGACATCTTGAATTTGAGTTGAAAATGCCCACAGAGCAGTTGGCTCTATGATGATGAAGTTGGGGGAGCAGCCTAACCTAGAGATTGGTTGACTCATTGAGAGGGGATGAGATCACCTGGGACAGTGAGTAAAGTGAGAAGATGAGAGGCCAAAGATGGCACCAGGGAACAACAACATTTAAAGTCAGCAAAGAAGAAGATCCTCTTAAAGGAGACATGAGAAATGACCTCAGGTAGCAAGAGAAGAAAGCCAAGAAAAGAGGAATTGAAGTGAGCAGAAAGGTTCAGAAAGAAAAATGTGGGGCTTTTGTATTTGTTAAATTTTAGGGTCATCGTGATCTTAAATTAGTTTGGTGTATCTTCAAATTGTTCAATGATGGGACTGAGGAAGATAAATCAGATTGTAGTAAGTGAGACATTTATGGGAGCTCAGCACAATTACCTCAGCCATGGTGTGAGTGTGTGGGTAGATGGGATTCTCTTTAACTCTTAACATTAACATTTAACTTTTAACTTTACAATTGCAGAAATATCATAGAGGAAAGAAATTATTGAAGTCCCCTAGCCTCCCTCTCAATGGAATCAAGGAGAAACAGCTCATTATTGCTTCTGAATGAGAAAGTATCTCTTTTCATAATGGAGACATTTAGATGTTCCGCAAATCAACTGCTTAGACTGGTTGAATATCTGTGGGCACTTTATCTTGCTTAATGGGGATGTTTCAAAGAGTAGCTTAAGGGAATTTTATGACTGGGCAAGTTTTATTCAGTGTTGGGTTTCCTAACTGCTATGCTATTAGACCCCTTTCTTTCCTCCCCCTCTTCCTCTCCTTAACTTACCCCTTCCTCCTACCTCTGCTGCTGGAAAATACTTCAGTTTATTTGGATACAAAACTCAGTGTATTTATATGTTCGTTTCTTTTTATGTTTATATATTTAGATTGTTTTTATTTATGTAAATTCCATTTATATTTAGTTATTAATTTTGTATGTAATCAACTTATTTAATTAGGATCTTGGAAAGGGGGAGGGCTGGCACTATCTCTTAGCAGGGAAGGGGAAGTGCAGACACAGCTATTAGTTGTGAGTTTGTGGTCCGTATCAAGTGGAATTACAGAAGGGCTCTCCAAGCTTCCAGAATTTGAGACTATAGTGGCGGTCACTTTTCCCTTCTGCAGTACTCAGCAGGACACTTCGGTGTGTGAACTTTTAATACATTTTGCCTGGTGGTCCTGCTGCTGCCGCCAAGACCACTGATGATGCTGATGACGTTGCAGAAGGAAGATGCCTTATATCCTTCTGCACACTTCTTCTGACTTCTTGCCAGCTTTAACTCCCTCTCTCTCTTAATGATCATGGTTTTAAGGCCTGAGAGTATGCCCAACTATTCTCAGGTGTCAGCAACCTGGAAGGACTTCACTGGTCTTTAGCAGGGAGCAGATCTATATTCTTTCAACTGAAAACCTGAGAAAGCTATTTACCCCAAAGATCCTGCTTGGGGGAAGACGTTTCTCGCAGCAGGGACTCCCTTAAACTTCTCTGCAGTAGACTTTCCTACAGCTCTCCTCCTTTCCTCATTCACTCATTTATTCATTTTGTTAACAAATATTTATTGAGCAGTGACTATTTTCCAGGCACTGGAAACTACCATCCTGGAGTTACAGCACTGGTAGATACTGACCCCAGCCTCATGAAGATCACACTCCGTCATATTGCTTAATCTCATGTTGCCCCTACTCACAAGTACCCCTTTCTTAGGAGAGAGAACACAGTGTTCTATAAAGCTTTGATATGAAAGGGCTGAGCTCAGAAAAGTCTGTGTTAATACCTACCATTGGCTGAATACCAACGGAAGCAAAGATGACGGAGTTAAAAAGGAAAATGGATGGTGATGCTGGTATGGTGGGGAGATAAGCGCCAGTGTCAGAGCATGAGGGAAACTGAGAAGCCTATACTTACCCATAAATCAAGTGAATTATAAAGGAAGATAAAATGGTAAAAGAAATACAGAAGAGTTACACTTGTAACTTAAAAGTACAAAATAGCACTCATAATCATTCTATTTATTTTCTGTCCTCCTGAAGATTTATTTATGCTGTCATAGAATGAATAGAATTATGACTTTCATTTCACACATCATCTGATTTTAGGTACTTTTGACTGTCGCATCAGGTTTTCAACAGGACATTCTTCTGGGAGACCAGGGCAGTATATCTGCCCCACCCCACCC
The DNA here is from genome assembly GCF_965194805.1 of Balaenoptera borealis. Lineage (NCBI taxonomy): Eukaryota > Metazoa > Chordata > Mammalia > Artiodactyla > Balaenopteridae > Balaenoptera > Balaenoptera borealis. The sequence continues at coordinate 72,606,071 of NC_138866.1, forward strand.
CAGTCACCTGTCTCAACTCTTTGATGCTGCATATATGCAAGAGGGCTACTCAGTCCCTGATGTGAACCACATCTATTACAATTAGCAAACATAGGTCCAGAGCAGCCCACTATATGCCAGTCTCCTTTGACCTTCGGACCTGTTTTATGAGGTCTTTCCTTTTCATGCCTAACACAGACACAGAAGATGCACAATAAATATTTATTGATTTAATAAATTTTGTTTCCACTTTCATACTCTTTCTCAGGTAAGAGACGCTTATTACTTTCATGGAAGGAGCATTCGAATAAATGAAAAGGAAGAGCAAGCCAGAATCTACATTTAAATGTTTCCAGCTGGGAGTGCAAAAAAAAAGTTGATTTTCCACTCCTGTTCCTTTATTCTAGGTACTGACTGGTTCTTAATCTAAAAAGGCACATTGGTTTGTGGGCTTGGGTTATCTTCAGCACACCCGGAGAGAAGAGAAGATGGTTTGCTAGATCTAGCAATTCCCAGGAGCTTGTCTCCATTATTCAACAGATCATTAATTTGAGTGTCAAAGCCACAGCTGAGCACTAAGACACCTAAACCAAGGACTAGTTGGTCCTTTGCCTTCAAAGAGATTGGTAATTATTAGATTTCTCACCATCAATAAACTCAATAAAAGAATGAAAGCTAAAAAACAAAAGCTGTCTTCCACGATTTCAAAGACCCCTGACAATATGATACGTATAGGATAATGGGATGGGGATACTACCATACACCCCCACTCTTAGAGGATAAGATGTGAGGAAAACTCTCATGTCTAGGCCTGTCTTTCTCAATTCTGTGTAGGACTTCCAGTGAAACGGTGCTTCAGTGTGCAGCAGCCAGAAGAAATTTTAGTGATTATCTTGGCAACTTCATTTCCCAGAAATCTGTAATTCTTAAATCACTGAACAACTGATACAAAACACCTGGAAATATAGCATAAAATATATCAAATATTTTTTAAATGCTTGGTTGAATTCAGAAGGAAGTAGAAAAATTCCAAGAGGATCCTGCAAGCAGAGCTGTAAGCCAAAATAGGAGCCCGTTTAACAGGAACTAAGATTTAGGTTTTAACGGCAATGCTGGGGGCAAGAGACAAAGCCTTAGGCCCATGCAAAGTAGGTAGTGGGAGGTCCCACATAAATTCAGGTCCCTCAAAGGTCTACATTCTACAGAAAAGACACAATAGGAAAAAAAAGAGTCATCTCACCAGCAAAGGATGACAGGGAAGCTGGCCTATCTTGACATGGATTCTGGTTGGAAATTTTACAAAAATTTCCTGTGAGAATTTGTAACCTTAAGCCTGCCTTCATGTGGGTTTGGCATTCTAATTTACCACCTGCGGGATCCAGGGCAACCCCTATGAAAATATTTTCTTATCTATTCTTGGGCAAGTACCCATACCTGAATTAGTAAAATAACGTGACTTAGTAGTTAATACTTGATTTAGAAAGAAACAGTGGATGGTGAACACATTGTTGTTTTATTTGTAGAGTGATTATTTTACACATCTGTAAGTCTTTATCTACCTACCTACCCATGTAGGCTTGTACAGAATTCATCCATAATGTAATTGAGCCCCTCTCAAGCACCTCCTCTTATTGTCACTCAAACTCGAGGTAGAAAAAATGTCTCTGTTATTGAAAGATACTTGAATCTGGGTGGCTCCAGCCAACTTTGTATGTAGTCACATGTCCTGGTACTTTGACAGGGAGAAATCCTGATTATACAGACCAGGTTACAAGCTGTTCTAATTGATGAGAACGCTTTTAACATCTAGGAACATATGCCCCTCCTTCAAGGCAACATAACTGAGTGCTTAAAATGAGCATTGCACCCACAGTGAAATAAAGCCAGTATTATCTTCTCAGAAATGTTCAGATCACCCAACTTTTCCATGACCTGCCCCTTGACATCCTGACCTGGCTCTGGGTCTTCCTTTCCTTCTCCCTCCTTCCCCCCTCTCTCTCCCACCCTGCAATGCAACCTGAAATCTCAGCTCCAGACCAGATCATGCCGATCTTCACTGCTCACCCTTTGGGGTGGTTTGTCCTGCACCAACTCCATTAACTGGTCTGCTAAAATCCATTCCTTATATGGCTCTGGTTGAGAGCTGGCCAAGAGAGGAACTTGCATGGGACTTGGAAGGTGGGAGTGAAGCAGTGTCCGTCACTTGGCGAAGGTCACCAAGATTAGAATGCGGAGGTGCCAGTGGGGTCCAGCTTGTCCGCACTCTCCTCCCCTCTGTGTACTGTTCTTCTTCCTGACTGTTGATCCTGTTGACCAAGGATAGCTCCAGGTCCTCCCCACGCACTTGCCAGCAGACTCAGACAGAGGCACAGCTGCCCACAGACCTCCCATGAACTTCTCCTTTGCTAAGTCCAATCTTAAAGGTCAGACGTGCTTGGCATTTCATACAGACTGGATAGGCTCCTTCTCTGATCCTCCAACTTCACTCTGGACCTTCACCTCCTCAGATCCTACCATAATTGAGTTAGGTCTAGTTTCTGTAAGAAACCCTTTATTCCATGATGAATAGTGGTTCTGTTCCTTTTACTGAACCCTGACTGATTCATCCTATTATCTGGTGCCCAAGAGAGGCCTGTAATATAGAACTGGGTGATAAATATTTGATATATCAGGATTTAACCTGAGCATTTTTTCCTGAACTATGGAGTAATGAAATCAGACAGAAAAGATGGGATGGCCCTTCTCCAAAAGGAGGAGTATTGATTGCTACAATCTGTAAAGTTCTTGTTAGTTCATTTTCCTGGTTCAAAACATCATTTTCATGTTCTGCTGTTTCTGTCCCACCCCTCAGACCATTTAATGCTCAGATTCACAGGTTTCAGGCCAAGGCAGAATTGCCAGACCGTTTTCCTCTCACTGTTTCCTTCCACTCCCAACCCCATCCCCATTTATATCTTTTGTATTTCTTTCTCTCCCAGGCCAGGGCCAGCAGAAATTATGCCACTCTCTCACACTCTGGAAAGAACTGTTTTTGAGCTGTCTTTTTTAAAGCTGTCTCGCTGGTATTGTGGAGCAGCAAGCATATCAGATGAAAATTGGGTAACCTTCATCTCGGCACACATTTCTCACTCAGTGAGTACACCCCAGCAATCCCCATTTAGACTCTTAAACAGAACAATTTTGTAGCACTTCCATTTATTACACATTTAATTGCCTTTTAATTGGTGCAACTGTTTTCAGCATGTTTAAGTCATATTGGAGCTACCTTCCTTAGAACCCATTTCAGGCTAACTTCCTGTCTTGGATTACATTACTATTGGCCAAACCTTTGTGCTTGTGCCTCCAAATTTAATCAAAGAGTTACTGTCTAATATAAAGGCTTCTGATATCATTAATTCCTATGGGCAGTGGAGAAAGAACAATGGAAAATTTTGGAGGTAATCTCAGAAGCTAAAACTACCACTGCAATACACCAAGTTTATGTCAACTTGTAATACCCATCACTGGATCTTGGAGTCCAGGCCCTTAAATTTAAGTTCTAAATCCATTATTTTCAAGTGATATGTCTTAGGCAAGAGGTTTAGCTTTCATGGACTAAGGAGTTTGGGCCGTAGAGTCCTTTCTGCATTTAATATTCTCTCAATCTGATTATAACTTGACAAAAGATGCTTATGACTTGTATACTTGAAACATTTTTAACATTAGTAACATAGTTTTAAAATTTTGTGTTTGGATTATTTTCACCTTTGGGACAAACAGGCTCTTCTTACTTATTTGTTTGTGTATTTCATTTAGTTATTCACTTGTTACACTAAGGAATATAGTGGTAGGGCAGGTTCTGAAGAGGTCTTGGCTAGGAGAGTCTCTGAGCCTTGGTTTTCACACTTGTAGCCCTGGATTAATAATATCTACATCACTGGAAGAAAGAGAAAGAGGGATCAAAGATGTATCTGAAGAAATTATGGCTGAAAACTTCCCAAACCTAAAGAAGGAAACAGATATTCAGGTACAGGAATCACAGAGGGTCCCAAACAAGATGAACCCAAACAGACCTACACAAGATATAATTAAAATGGCAAAAATTAAAGGTAAAGAGAGGATTCTAAAGGCAGCAAGAGAAAAGCAAAGAGTTAGTTGCAAGGGAACCCCCGCTAAGACTATCAGTTGATTTCTCTACAGAAACACTACAGGCCAGAAGTGATTGGCAAGATATATTCAAAGCCCTGAAAGGGAAAAACATGCAACCTAGGATACTCTACCCAGCAAGATTATCATTTAGAAGAAGAGATAAAGAATTTCTCAGATAAGCAAAAACTAAAAGAATACAGCAATACTAAACCTATCCTAAAAGAAGTATTGACAGGTCTTCTCTAAATAGAAAAGAAACAAGAATCTACAGGAAAGAGAAAATCACAATTGGATAGTGAATTACTTAAGCCAGTACATAGATTTTTTTTTTAATTGTGAAAGCAATGATAACTACAATTAATTGCAAAAGGAAAAACAAGAAGATGCAAAAGAGCATCAAAATCATAAATGTGGGGATCTGGGGGAGGGGAGTAAGAAAATGTAGATTTTATTTTTTTGAGACTGTGTTTGAACCTATATGACTACCAGTCTAAATCAAGTAGATATAGTAATCTGTTAGCACACTTGAAACAACAGGGCAACCATAAATCAAAAGCATACAACAGACTCACAAAAACCAAAAAGAAGAGAACTCAAGCATAATACAAAAGAAAACCATCAAACCACAACAGGAAAAACAAAAAGAAAAAGGAACAAGGAAGAAATACAAAATCAACTGGAAAACAAGGTTTAAAATGGCAATAATTATATATCTATCAATAATTACCTTAAATGTCAATGAACTAAATGCTCCAATCAAAAGACATAGAGTGGTAGGTTGGATAATAAAACAAGAGCCTACAATATGCTGCCTACAAGAGATACACTTTAGGGTGAAGAACACCCACAGACTGAAAGTGAGAGGATGGAAAAAGATATTTCATGTAAATGGAAATGATGAGAAAGTGGGGGTGGTAATACTCCTATCAGACAAAAAGACTTTAAAACAGAGGCCATAAACAAAGATAAAGAAGGACACTGTATAATGATAAAAGGATCAATACAAGAAAAGGATATTACACTCATTAACATATATGCATGCAATATAGGAGCACCTAAATACATAAAACAAACACTAACTGATATAAAGGAATAAATTGATAGGAATACAATAATAATGGGAGACTTTAACACCCCAGTGATATCAATGGACAGATCTTCCAGACAGAAAATCAATAAGGCAACAGAGATCCTCAATGACACAATAGAACAGTTAGACTTAACTGATAAATTCAGGACATTACATCCAAAAAAAACAGAATACGCACTCTTTTCAAGTGCACATGGAACATTCTCTAGGATAGACGATTTCCTAGGACACAAAACAAGGCTCAAACAATTTAAGAGGATAGAAATTATTTCAAAAGAAATTATTTCTGACCACAATGGCATGAAACTAGAAATCAATCACAGAAAGAGAAATAAGAAAAAAATGATTACATGGAGACTAAACAACATGCTACTAAAAAACCAATGGGTCAATGATGAAATCAAAGTGGAAATTAAAAAATACATTGAGACAAATGACAATGAAAATACAACCATACAAAATCTATGGGACGCAGCAAAAGCATTCCTAAGAGGGAAGTTCATAGGGATATAGCGCTTCCTCAAAAAACAAGAAAAATCTCAAATAAATAACCTAACCTACCACCTAAAAGAATTAGAAAAAGAAGAATGAACAAAACCTAAAGTCAGCAGAAGGAAGGAAATAATAATGATCAGAGAGGAAATAAATAATATAGAGATTTTAAAACAGTAGAAAAAATCAATAAAACCAAAAGCTGGTTTTTTGAAAGGGTAAACAAAATCAACAAACCTCTGGCCAGGCTCACCAAGAAGAAAAGAGAGAGGACCCAAGTAAACAAAATAAGAAGTGAAATAGGAGAAATAACCAATATCCCAGAAATACAAAAACAAACAAAAAAAAAACATTAGAATACTATGGACAATTATATGCCAACAAATTGGACAAACTAGAAGAAATGGACAAGTTTCTAGAAACATACAGCCCACCAACACTGAATCAAGAAGAAATAGATAATTTGAACAGACTGATCACTAGACGTAACATCGAATCTGTAAAAAACAGACAAACAAAAAAACAAAAATCTCCCTGCAAACAAAAGTCCAGGACCAAATGGCTTCAGTGGGGAATTCTACCAAACATACAAAGAAAAACTTAACACCAATCCTACTCAAACTCCTCCAAAAGACTGAAGAGGAGGAAACACTCTCAAAGTCATTCTATGAAGTCAACACACCCTGATACCAAAACCAGACAAAGACACTACCAGAAAAGAAAAAATGACAGGCCAATATCTTTAATGAATATAGACGCAAAAATTCTCAACAAAATATTAGCAAACCAGATCCAACAACATATAAAAAAGATCATACACTATGATCAAGTTGGATTCATCCCAGGGTCACAAGAATGGTTTAACATACACAAATCAGTCAATGTGATACACCACATAAACAAAAGACAAAAACCACATGATCATCTGAATAGATGCAGAAAAAGCATTTGATAAAATTCAACATCCATTCATGATAAAAACTCTTACCAAAGTGGGTATAGAGGGAACATGTCTCAACATAATAAAAGCTATTGAATATTTATGACAAACCCACAGCCAATACAATACTCAATGGTGAAAAGCTGAAAGCCTTCCCACTAAAATCTGGAACAAAACAAGGATGCCCACTCTCACCACTTCTATTCAACATAGTATTAGAAGTCCTGGACACAGCAGTCAGACAAGAAAAAGAAATAAAAAGTATCCAAATTGGAAGGGAAGAGGTAAAATTGTCATTATATGCAGATGACATGATACTATATATAGAAAACCCTAAAGACTCCACACAAAACTACTAGAACTGATCATTGAATTCAGGAAGGTAGCAGGATATAAGATTAACATACAGAAATCTGTTGCATTTCTTTACACTAACAATGAAATATCAGAAAGGGAAAGTAAAAAAACAATCCCTTTTAAAATCAAAAAAAAAAAAAAAAAATACTTAGCAAACCTGACCAAGGATTTAAAAGACTTATATGCTGAGGACTATAAAACACTGATAAAGGAAATTGAAGATGATACAAAGAAATGGAAAAATATCCCATGCTCTTAGATTGGAAGGATTAATATTTTTAAAATGGCAATATTACCCAAAGCAATCTACAGATTTAATGCAATCCCTATCAAAATTTCCCATGACATTTTTCACAGAACTAGAACAAATAATCCTAAAATTTATATGGAACCATGAAAGACTCAAAATTGCCAAAGCAATCCTGAGGAAAAAGAACAAAGCTGGAGGCATAACTCTTCCAGACTTCAGGCCGTATTACAAAGCTACAGGAATCAAAACAGCATGGTATTAGCACAAAAACAGATATATGGATCAATGGAACAGAATAGAGAGCCCAGGAAATAAACCCACACACTTATGGTCAATTAGTCCTTGACAAAGGAGCCAAGAACATACAATGGAGAAAAGGCAGTCTCTTCAACAAGTGGTGTTGGGAAAGCTCAACAGCCACATATAAACCAATAAAATTAGAACACTCCCTCACACCATACACAAAAAGAAACTAAAATGACTTAAGCCTTAAATATAAGACATGACACCATAAAAGTCCTAGAAGAGAACATAGGCAAAACGTTCTCTGACATAAATTGTACCATTGTTTTCTTAGGTTAGTCTCCCAAGGCAATACAAATAAAAGTAAAAATAAACAGATGGGACCTAATCAAAATTATAAAGCTTTTGCACAGCAAAGGAAACCATAAACAAAATGAAAGGACAACCTATCGAATGGGAGGAAATAAATGCAAATGATGCAACCGGCAAGGGATTAATTTCCAAAATATACAAAAAGCTCATACAACTCAATAACAAAAAAAAAGACAACCCAATAAAAAAAATGGGCAGAAGACCTAATAGACATTTCTTCAAAGAAGACATACAGATGGCCAATAGGCACATGAAAAGATGCTCAACGTTGCTAATTATTAGAGAAATGCAAATCAAAACTGTGATGAGGTACCACCTCACACCAATCAGAATGGCCATAATTAAAAAGTCTACAAATGACAAAAAGTCTACAAACTCATAGAGCAAGAGAAGTATAAGTAAAATGAAGAAGCAGAGGAACCACTCCCAATTAAAAGATCAAGAGAATTCCCCTGAAAGAACAATCAAACAGACCTCTTCAGCCATCATTAAAACGTCTACAAATATCAAATGCTGGTGAGGGTGTGAAGAAAAGGAAACCCTTCTACACTGTTAATGGGAATGTAAGTTGGTGCAGCCACTATGGAAAACAGTATGGAGGTTCCTTAAAAACCTAAAAATAGAGTTACCATATGATCTGGCGATTCCACTCCTGGGCATATATCTGGAGAAAACTCTAATTTGAAAAGATACATCTATCCCAATGTTCATAGCAGCACTATCTACAATAGTCAAAACATGGAAGCAACCTAATGTCCATCAACGGATGAATGGATAAAGAAGATAAAACTGAATCACTTTGCTGTGCACCAGAAACTAAGACAAAATTGTAAATCAACTCTGCTTTAATAAAAAATATATATATATGAAGAACTTCCATGATTATTGTCTTCATTTTTACCTTCACAACAACCCAGTGAGGTACCTGAAAGCTGATGCACAAATACAAGTCATCATTATTTTAATAAGAAATACACCCCTAGGTCATGAGAAGAGTTCTTTCTGGGGAAAAAAAAAAAAAGTCTAGGCAGATTACGGTAAAATCTCAGTTATTCTGGGACTTTTTGTTTCCGGACTCTTTCTCTGCTCTATACTGAGTGGATATATAAGAAGAGAAACCAGTTCAGTTGGCTACTTGAGAAAAAGTCTGGTTAATGCTTTAGTGTGGATGCAAACAAAGCATTGGAACTACATACCCCAGAATCCCCTTCCCTCTGGCTCCTGGCTGGAGTCTACCTCTGAGAGGCTCTCACCTGAAAATACAGGTGGGAGAGAAGGCGAGGCCTTGCTCTCTGTCGGCAGTGGCAACCTGGGATTCTCAGCAGCTTCCCAGCAAGCTCTTGATGTTTGTACCTTCATCGTGACTTAGATTGAGATCACTGGTAGGGATGCCCCAGAAACTGTTGAGAATTGCCATGATTTCTGGTGAGCTCATGAGAAGCCCCCCACCATTAAATGCTTCAGTCTGAGATTTAGGGGACGGTTTCCCTGACCCTTGGCTCCCCCAGCAATTCCAGTGGTTGTATGAGCCCCTAATTCTCTATATTAAGAACTGTAATTCCCAGACTACATAGCATGGCTTCTGTTTTCCCTATTGGACCCTGCCTGATACAAACCTCTCCCTTTCCACCAAGGCCATGTGTAACAAAAATTTGTTAAGCACTTACTATAAAATACCATGAGCCAGGGCTTCCCTGGTGGCGCAGTGGTTGAGAATCTGCCTGCCAATGCAGGGGACACGGGTTCGAGCCCTGATCTGGGAAGATCCCACATGCCGCGGAGCGACTGGGCCCGTGCGCCCCAACTACTGAGCCTGCGCGTCTGGAGCCTGTGCTCCGCAACAAGAGAGGCCGCGATAGTGAGAGGCCCGCGCACCGCGATGAGGAATGGCCCCCACTTGCCGCAACTGGAGAAAGCCCTCACACAGAAACGAAGACCGAACACAGCCATAAATAAATAAATAAATATAAATAAATAAATAAATAAATAAATAAATAAATAAAATATTTTTAAAAATACTTTAAAAAAAATTTTTAAAAATACCATGAGCCAGTCACTTTGCTAAGTGCTCTACATGTATTATCTTATTTAAGCCTCATTATAATCTTATCAGATCAATCTGGTTACTTCCTCCACTTTACAGATAAAGAAACCAAGGCTTGGAGAGGTTAATTTGCCCCAAAAATCACACAATATAATATGCAGAGCCATAGACTTCTGGAGCTACAATATCCTTATGAAATTGGCCAGTTGGGTAACATTTTTCCATGATAATACATTTTGATAGTACAACGGAAGATTTGAGTGAGTGAGCATTTCCCAAATAGTGTGGCCATTCTGACTGAGCTAAGCTCTAAAAAAACCACTGTTGGAGTTGGAGTGATCAGAGATCTAAAGTTATTGGTGAAATTAGGAACACAGGAGGGAAATGTTTGGTGCCAATAGGCATTGTTTAAAAATAAGAACTGGTTTTTGAATCAGAGGTGAGGCCAGGGGAATGATGGTGGTGGTGGTGGTGGTGGTGATGTCACCTCTGCAAGAAGCTCTGCAAGAGGGTCTTGAATTCTGATCACTGTCACCTTTCCTACTGAATTGAGACCCAAAATATATTCTTACCTGACTTTCAAGTTAGGGTTCAGAAAGATCTCTTCACTCTAAAGAGACACTGTTTTGAGCCTTATTACATTAGCTGAGCAGGAGCCCACGCGGACGTTGATGTGATTAAAAAGTACAGCTGTGGTCACGAGATATTTTAGTAATTAACACCATTTCCTGAATCCAGTCAAAATAGTAGGCATTCCTTCCTAGAGATGACTTCAAATATGACTATTATAGGGTTGGATTGAAGGAAGAGGAAGAAATGTAGGATAAACAAGGAAGTTAAAGAATTGCTTTTGTAGTAGACATCTGAATCCTACTGCACAAACCAGAATGTGCAAGATATGTGACACTTTCTCTAATGAAGCTGACTCTGAGGTCCCCATTCCTCTAAACCGGTGGGAAATTCAATTGCTAGGGTTCCCTCTCCTCCTGCCCTCCCCCACCCCAGGGACATGTGAAAGTCTTGAAGTTCATTTGCAGAGCAGGCTATTCAGAAAGGCCCCTCTGGCAATTGCTCCCTGGGTCACTGCTGAACGTCATCTTTCAAGCTCACATATCTCCTTGGAAATGAGAGGCTCTGCTGCGACTGTACCACACACAGGCTCAGGAATCTTTACACATTTGGGTCCTCTTTCTGGGGCTGTACTTGCATGGAAAGCATGAGCCATTCCTCACTGAGAACCTGGGCCTCCTTGGAATGCTTTAAGGGAGTGGGGCTCTGTCCCTGGTACTTTGCATCTATAAACCTCGTATCACTCAAGTCATTTTCTTCAAAGTGCTTTTTTTCTATCTAAATTAATATGGTTCATTTGGATCATTTATTTTAAGTGTCTATTTCCCATCTTTCTCTAGTCCCCTCCTCATATTAACAACATCAAACATTTATCGAAAGATTACTATAAACCTGGTATGAATCCAAGGATTTTTAAACGACGCTCTTTTAATTATCAAAATAATCCTGATATGGGTTCTGTTTTACCAATCCTATTTTTTTTTTTAATTTATTTATTTATTTATGGCTGTGTTGGGTCTTCGTTTCTGTGCGAGGGCTCTCTCCAGTTGCGGCAAGTGGGGGCCACTCTTCATCGCGGTGCGCGGGCCTCTCTCTATCGCGGCCTCTCTTGTTGCGGAGCAGAGGCTCCAGACGCGCAGGCTCAGTAGCTGTAGCTCACGGGCCCAGTTACTCCGCGGCATGTGGGATCTTCCCAGACCAGGGCTCGAACCCGTGTCTCCTGCATTGGCAGGCAGACTCTCAACCACTGCGCCACCAGGGAAGCCCACCAATCCTATTTTACAAGTGAGGCAACTGAGTCCCAGAGAGGCTAAGTAACTCATCTAAAGTCACACAGCTAGAATGGCCAAGGCAGGATTTAGACCCAGAGCATGTGGCTCTAGAGTCCTACTGCTTAACCATGAAGTCGTTCAATCTTTTCCTGTTACTATCATCCAAACTTTTACTTCTGGATTATTAAGAATATGCCCACTCCTCCCTCCCTCCCTCCCATTCTTCCTTCCTTTCTTCAGTGCTTATTCAGACCAAACTTAAATTTACTGTTTTATTTTCTCATCGTCACAACCATAGTCTTTGATTTTAATTTCTCTTCTAGTTGAAATTCTTTTAATGATTTTCTCAAGTAGTTTTTGTATGGTAAATCTTCTGGGGCCTGGTATGTCTGAGAATATCTTTATTTTACCCTCATATTTAGATGATTAGTTAGATATAAAATTCTGCATTTGAAGGTCTCTTTTTTATTTTTTTTTTTTTAAGATTTTTTTTGATGTGGAGCATTTTTAAAGTCTTTATTGAATTTGTTACAATATTGCTTCTGTTTTATATTTTGGTTTTTTGGCCACAAGAAATGTGGGATCTTAGCTCCCTGACCAGGGATTGAACCCACACGCCCTGCACTGGAAGGGGGGCGGTCTTAACCACTGGACCACCAGGGAAGTCCCTGAAGGTCTTTTTTTTAATACTTTAAAAACATTATCAGTTTTGTTATATCAGAATTGTTGAGAATTCTGATGTTAAACTGATTCCTTTTCCTTTGAAGATGATCTGCTTTTTCCTTTCCAAAATATTTTCGAATTTTCCCTTTGCCTTTTATGTTTTTGTTATAAGGGGGTGTGTGTGTGTGTTTAAATCTGTCCTGTCTAATCCACTTTGAGCCTTCTCAGCCTGGTCTATTAACATACTCTATATCAGCTTTCTATTTCTGTGTAATAAACACACCAAAACTTAGTGGCTTAAAGCATAAATTTTTATCAACTTATATTCTATAAGTTGGCAATTTGGGCTGGGTTCTGCTGGTGTTTCCTCTGTGGTGAGCTGCTAATCAGCTAAACAGTTCTGCTTCTGGGAGTTAGCTGGATGTCAACTGGAAGAATAGGTCAACTGGGCCATATGTTTTTCCTCATCCATCTGGCTATCTTGGACTTGTTAATGTGGTAGCTCAGGCATCTAAAAGCAACGAAAGATGGCGAGTCCCAGTATGCAGCAGTTTTAAATTCTCTGCTGGTATCAATTTTTCTCTTACCCCATTGGCTGAAACAAGTCACTTGGCCAAGCCTAGAGTCACTGTGGAGGGGACTACCACAGGTCATGGATATAAGGAGTTGAAACAACCTGGGAACCATCACTGCAAAATCTATCTGGAAATTCTGGAAAACTCTTAATTGCTTTTTTTTTCTCTCCTATACTTATCTTTGCTCTCTCCTGAGATTTCTAACATACCAATGTTAACTGCTATTTTTATCCTCCATCTCTCCTAACTTTCACTTTTATAGTTTCAACTGTTTTAATCTTTCTTAAAACCTTCCAGGAGAGTTCTTGACCTGAGCTTTCATTTCATTTGTTCATTCTTATACTATATCCATTCTGTTATCCAAATAATCCACTGAGTTCCTTATTTCAACAATTATATTTTTCACTCTTAGCATCTTCAGTCAGTTTTTCTTTGTTTCTGGTTCATGTTTTCCAAAATCCTCCCTATCCTATTGAGGGTATTTCCTATGCTTATTTTAAATCTGATTCTGCTTGGTTTATTAATTCTACATCCTTTGCTATGTTTTCCTTTTGCAGCTTTTCTTTGAGAGTATAAATTTATTGTCACCTTTTCCCCGTGACTAATATTACCCTGGGAGCTTCAATTGCCTTGGCTGATAGCGGGTATCTAGAATAAGGGATGAAAGCTCAGGTCCTTGCCTGTGCCTTTTCTGGTGAGCTTAGGAAATAGGCATTGTGTGAAAAACATACTTCTGGGCTCCACCATTTCCTATTTACTCCCCAACTCCCAAAAAAGTGACAATGCCCCTCAAGGGAAGTTCCTCCAGTTTTTTTAAAAAAAATTAAAAAGCTAACATTTCTTGAGTATTTGCTACATACCAGTCCAGGTTTAAGTCCTTTTACATGTATTTCATCTTTTAAACCACCCTAAGAGTTAGGTAGTATTATTATGCCCATTTTAGAGATGAGAAAACAAAGACAGAGAGAAAGCAGGTAACTTCCTGAAAGTCACAGAGCAGTAAATGGTAGAACCAAGATTAAAATCTGGACTGTTCGGCTTTAGAACCCATGCTCTTAATTTATACTATGGGGTGGGGAGGTCTGGGAAAGGAACTTTCCTGGCCTTCCACTGCCCCAATTATTATCTGCTCTCCACTCAGGTGGGCTCTGGTACTTCCCTGATGTCACCCTGATGTTCCTAGCTGGTGCGGGGCCAGCAAGGCTCTTTTTCAGCCTGGCAAGTAATTTTCTGCCCCAGCACTACAAGATACCCCAGGACACAACTAGAAAACTTCTGTTTCCACTGTGACACCATATCCTCTCTCCCTCTTCACACTCTCTCCCCCCATATTTCATCTCCCCCTGCCACCCCATCACATTCTGCCTCCCAGGATCTTTTATTCATTCATCCATTCATTCATTTATTGCCATGTTATTAGATGCATCAAACTTGTTTATGTGACATCTTTGGGGCTGGTTCAAGGGAAGCAGCCAACATCTCATATTAGGTCATATTAGGCAGGAAACATCTGTATATGTAATTTCCGAAGTAATTTATTCACTAACACAAGCTCCCAAAGAACATCTAGCTCCATGAGTGCTAACCTCTGCTCTTCACCAGATATTTCCTTTCAGCCCATATTCAGTCTCCAAAATCAACACAGGAATTCTATTATTATGATATCAATCTTTAAACTTTCTTGGTCTCCTGTAGAAATGGATCCCAGAATACAGTTGCACACATATAAACACCCGGATTCAGGGCAAAAGTTAACTTTATCAACAGCAACATTTTTGAGTCCTTCCTACAACTGCCTCAGATAATTATGTTTCTCATTCTTGATACTGATGTTTAATGCCTGATGCTTTTAAGCACTTTTAACGGTTTTCTTGAGTAAGACATTAAGCTCTCACTCTAGCCACATTTAAAAGGGCGCCAGGCTTCATACTAATTGCAGTCCTTCTACAAATGTCTAGGACTCACCTTTTGACCCAGGCTGGGCCTGCTGGTCCTACTATTGCTCCTCACCTGAATTACAGCCAACCTTTGAAGTTTAGTTCCAATGTTCCTACCTCTAGGAGTCTCCCCTCATTGCTCAGCTTAAAGTGATCTCTCTGAACCTACACAGTGGAGAGGTTGTAAAGGGTTTGCATTCAGACTCTCCAAACCATCTGCTAGGCTGTCCACAGTCCCTCCCAAGGCTAGCCACAGAGGTCAGACATGAAGATATTTGAGTTCTGGCCCTTCCCCTGCTCTCACATCCCCCTTCCCTCATTACTCAGCTTAAAGTGATCTCTCTGAACCTACACAGTGGAGAGGTTGTAAAGGGTTTGCATTCAGACTCTCCAAACCACCTGCTAGGCTGTCCACAGTTCCTCCCAAGGCTAGCCACAGAGGTCAGACATGAAGACATTTGAGTTCTGGCCTTCCCCCTGCTCTCACATCCCCCTTCCTTTTCCAGTTTATTCCAGTGTGCACACACAGTTTAGATTTGCATTGTGATTATAATTACGAATATGAGCTGTAAGTTAAATGCCAATCCTGGCTCTTTTACCACTTACTTTCATGACTGAACCAGTCACTTTCCTTATCTGATCCTTATTTTCCTCAACTACCAAAAGAGAAGTCTGGTCTATGTGTTTTCTGAGGCTCAGTCTATGATTCAGGTTGTAGGTTCCTTGAGGTCGGAGACCTCATGCCCTGATTTGGGGGGGAGGGGTCATGGCAGGGGGAGCTTCTATAGTACTGTGAGCAAATACTAGTGCTTAATATTATTAGATTAATCAAGAAATCAGTGACAACCTTAGGTCCATTTGTAGTCCTAGGTCTTTAGTAGGTGGGCCCTGAACTAGGGGATTGCCATCATGGGCATATTTTCAGAAATGATCTCTGGAAAACAGAGACAGCACTGGCCAGCTGGCCCTCTTTTTTCAGGGGAGTCCAAGTTTCTTAAGACTTACTCATGCTGAGCAGCTTCCCTGAAAAAACTGTCCTCTAGGTAGCATAGATAAATTGAGATGTGGGCTTCCCTGGTGGCGCAATGGTTAAGAATCCACCCACCAATGCAGGGGACACGGGTTCGAGCCCTGGTCCGGGAAGATCCCACATGCCACGGAGCAACTAAGCCCGTGCGCCACAACTACTGAGCCTGTGCTCTAGAGCCCGCGAGCCACAACTACTGAGTCCGCGTGCTGAAACTACTGAAACCCGCGGGCCTACAGCCTGTGCTCTGCAACAAGAGAAGCCACTACAATGAGAAGCCCGTGCACCGTGACAAAGAGTAACCCCCGCTCACCACAACTAGAGAAAGCCTGTGCACAGCAATGAAGACCCAACGCAGCCAAAAATAAATAAATAAATAAATTTATAAATAAATAGAGATGTGCTACAGGTCACTTATTCCCCTGCCCAAATTACACAATTCCCATTTTTCCAGAAATTCAAGTCAAGACCCTGGGCAAAAACCAATTCCATCCAAGGTATTTTATGTTTTGTGGCAGGGGGCTTCCTGGGAGACCACAACTCTAGGACGTGGTCTGAAGACCACGTGGTGGTGAAGAGAGAAATTGGATTCTTTCCTGAGGTTGAATCACTGGTTCCAGAAAACTGCCCCCCACTGAGACTGCAGAGAAGAGAAAAGAGCTGGCTTCAAATGCAGAAGCCCAAACTCACATGGGGATTTCTGAAAATACAAGGAGCAGACAATCATTTAGAGACAACCTAGCAAGAGAAAGCCCCCCAGGACCACCCCAACCCGTAACTGTGTGACTCCCCCCCGACCCAGGGTTTCTAAGAGAGTTTAACAGGCCAGAATCTTCACAGCTAATTCCCCACATGTGCACACAGTGGAGGGTCTGGCTCTCTGCTGTCACATCAGTTAAAACCTAGCCAAGCACTGGGAATTCTCTGTATTTTGTTCTATTATTAGAATCCAATTACCATCTGGTGGTATGCTATAGGGAAGTGCTATTCTTCTGCGTCAGCAAACACAAAATGCAGCAATTTGGTGAGCAAGCTGGGAGCTCAGAGCTTAGAGCAAAAGGTAGAGAAATCATTTTATTTCTGCCCAAAGAATCTCATGCCCATTGGAAGTCCCCTGGCTTCAGGATACAGTTAGTTGAGCTTAGCCTTAAAAAGGCAAAGACCTTATCCTGGTGTCATGCTGACCTTTAAGATGTGAAACCATTTGCCCAGGCCTAAGCCCATGTATTCTGGTCTGTTCTATTTACTATACCTACCTGTTTCTGTCCCTCCTGAATGCAGCCCCACCAGATACCTTTTCTTGTGAGGTAAGAAGCTGCTACTACTTCTAGAACTGCTATCTTGAGGCAAGACTGAACAGCCCCTGGCCCTCATGCTCATCCCTCTTCCATTTTCTTGACTGAGGTCCCCCTGGTGAGGGAAGCCACAGGCTGCCTCATGGGAAATGGTTTGATGAATGTGGAAACAGTCTGATGCATTTTTGATGGATATAAACAGTCTGATGGATGTTCAGCTCAAAGGTTCTCTCAGCAAACTCCTGAGATCATTTGTTCTACCAAAGATGGAAAAGAAGTTATGCCTAGAATCTCTCTTAGACAATCTGAAACTTCCTTGAATGTTTAAAGAATTAAAATAAAAGGAAGTATTGCTAGAGTGATGGAAAAGGAGGATCTAGGAGAGAAAGCAGGGGCAGAGTGTCTTCTAAGTGTAACTAAGGGACAGCACTTATTTATCTCAGGTCTTCTAGATGTCTCTGAATTACAAGATTTTCTTTGTCCCTTTCAACCACTGAAATTCCTAATTTGATTCTTTTTGATTCACTCCATTCTGTCTTTTCCTTCATGCAAGTACACCAGATGTTGCAAACAGAAAGGCACTGGAAAAGATCAGGATACAGGCTCCTGAGTCCTTAAATTTTATAATCAGTGGGCTGTCTCCAAGCCCATGTTGTCCCTTTGTGGCTAAGGAATTTCTTTGTCTAGATTAGAGACAGACCTAGGTCTTGAATCAAAGCAGAACAATGGGCTACCGTGTTCCCTTTCCCCTAGGCCCACACCCAAATCTCAGCGCCCTTTGTCCCGCCTCCCCTGTGTGTGAATAAGAAGAAGCTAATGCAGGAGGGAAGAAGCACAGAGCACATTCATCCCAATGTCTGGAGAAGAGACTGTAGGAAGTCACCCATGCAGATGTCCTAGACCAGGGCAGCAGTCTTAGGCCATCTGATTTCACCTTGGACTTTGTGACGTATCCTCGAAATCTCTTGGGTTTTTTTTTTTTTTTTTCTTTTACTTGTAGTCAAAATAGTCCTATATAATATAGCCAGGAATCACAGGAAACCAAAACATGGTTCAAAAAAATTGTAAATTTCAGGCTGCCTTCTATCTCCTGGGCCAGGCACAACTAGGTAAAGCTTTTCCTTACTCTACACTCCCGTTTTTGCCATTGTCCACTTTTCCAAATCACCGGCTTTCTTTTGATGCACAGGATCTTCTGGTACATATACTTCTAATGTTAAATCCTGCTCCCAGAAAATATTATCAACACATAATGGTGTGTTTTGTAATCAATGAAATAGAGTGTTAAGCACGGACTATGTATTTGAACTACTACATATTATCTCACTTAATCGTCACAAAATTCTACAAGGTTGGTAATATTCCTATTGAAGAGATTTGGGAAGTGGGGACCATAAACATTAATTGAATTGTTCAGTCATATGTCTGGTAAGCAACAGAACTGAGTTTTGAACCCCGGTCTTTCAATCCCAGATTCCACGTTCTTTCCATGCTGTGTCTCAAAAAAACAAATGAGCACTTGCCCCCTTGCAGGTCAGCTCAGAATGAACAGTAAGATGGCAGAGAATATTCTGCTGCAAACGCACACAAAGGCAGCACGTGGGGGTGAGCAGCACAGCCGAGAGCTCTGTGCACAAACTCAAGGCAGACAGTAAACGTGAGAGGAAAACAGCATGTTTATCACCATGTGCAGGGGAAAAAAAAATGCCCTTATTAGAATTTGCAGCAAGCATAGCAAATCTCTCTTAACCTAAGAGTTGTACACTGGATACCTTGAGGAGGGAATCTTCTGAGTCCTCTGCAACATAAATTTTTAAAGGATAACATATTAATACATAATGATAGAGAAGTAGAATGTGGACACTATACCAGGACGCTCCTGATAAACAGCTACTGCCAGCTCTCTGGCAAGAGGAATTGGTGGTCAAAATTAAGCTCAAAATTGTTGAAATGCTGATTTAAGGAATCTAGTAAATTCAAAAGAATATGCATTTTGATATTTCACTTAAAAAGAAACCCTCTTGCTTATAACTCTATTTTAAGAAGCCCAATACCATAGTGTTACTGTCATGTACACGTGTTCCTGCGGAGTTCACCATTCAGGTGTTTCCTGTGCTGATGCTCAAGTGAGGACCGTTATCCCTGCCTGCCTGCACTCCAGCACACCTCTGAGAGAAGGCGATTAGAAGTTGGGACCAAGAAGGGAAACTCACATAACTGTTGCCCTAAATTGAGTCTATGTTAAAATGATAATGATGACCAGTTCTCCTGTTCTTGACAGGGATAATGTGAGGACAAAGGGAATCATGCATACCTCTTTCCAGTTGTGGATTAGTTTTCTTTGTAACAAAGGAGTTAGTCAAGATAATTCCATTATAGTCAACTCATTGGTAGTATTTATTTTAGGAAAAAATGGTATAAATATTATGTAGGTCACCCAAGTTAAATGAATTGGGCAATAAAGGATTTGTTAAGTACCTTTCCCTGCTGTGCACTGTACAAGTTGCTGTTTTTATTAAAGACTAACTGGGCATTTAGTTGGCTGGGGAATAGCAATTGCTCTGAAACGTGAGCTATTTTGAATAATAGCTATCAGTTTAATATGGGCACAGAGGGAAAGGGTTTCAGAAAAAGACTTGAGCTTATAGGGCCCATGCAATTCCATTAGCCAATTTTTCCCATGAGTCCCTGGAAATGGATATTGCTTTCCCCCATGGAGTCATAGGGCCTGCGTTTGTAATTAACCAGGAAGATATAAAATGTTTTGATAACCCAACAATTGGCTAATCTGATCTTTCCAGGATGGAGTTAGCTTAAGGTCTGGCCTCTCACTTGTGGAAGAGAAGTTCGTTTTCAAGGAAATAGAGCTAAACCAAGTACCAATTTTCCATGGAGAAGAAATGCTTTTTGTTCATCCTTTACTCTCATCTGTATTTTGTAAACTGATAGTTAGATCTATAGCCTTGATCAGATTCAGATTCACTATTTTGCCAAGATCCCTTCAGCAGCGATTTTATCATTTCTACTAGGAGGCACTAATGCCTGCTTCTCTCCCTATTTGTGATGTTAGTAGCCGCTGATTACCAGTGTCCAGATTCATTAACCCACTAGGGCTTGCAGAAGGTGATATTCTGATTCTGGCATTCCTTTTTTATTTATTAGGTGAAGTACTGATACTCCCATAAAGAAAAGAAATCTCCCCTCAGCAACTACTTGGTTACCTTGAGGTATCCTGAGTTCATAGGAGAAAGGCAGGATTCAAAGTCTAGAAGTCATAATGAAAATGTTGGTAACTGCAGTTTTGCACACACACTGAACCCTCCCCAAACACACACACACACACACACACACACACACACACACAAGCTTCTGCATGATCAAAAATACCATAAGCAAGGTTAAAATACAAA
Organism: Balaenoptera borealis; assembly: GCF_965194805.1. Lineage (NCBI taxonomy): Eukaryota > Metazoa > Chordata > Mammalia > Artiodactyla > Balaenopteridae > Balaenoptera > Balaenoptera borealis. The sequence continues at coordinate 72,626,714 of NC_138866.1, forward strand.
TGATAAACTGGATAAATAGTTGCAACACATATCGCAAAGGGCTAATCTCTCTAATATGTAAAGAACTCCTAGAGACGGATAAGAAAATAATGAACCATTAGAAAAATCAGCAAAGCACACTCACAGAGAGTTCACAGGAAGAGGAATATAAGTAAAATGCCCCTTTAAGAAATGAAATGATGTCCAAACTCAATCACAATAAAAATCTAAATTAAAAATTCACTGAGATACATCTTTCTTCACATATCAGGTTAGCAAATATAGAGCAATTCTGATAATCACGCTCTCTCAGCTGGGCGTGGGGAAACAGGCAGCCTTGCACATTGCCAGCGAGAGGGTAAATTTACTCTCTCCTACAGAGAGAAACTTACCAATCTCTATCAAAATTGCAGATGCATAGAGCCTTTGTCTCAGCTTTCCATAGCTGGGAATTTACCCTACAGATACTTCGCTCGCACGCAAGATTGTATCAAGTCTGAGTTGCTCACTGCAGCACGCTCTGTAAAAATAAAAGATTGTCAGCAACCCTAAAAGACCATCAACTCTCCTCGATGGACTAGGTAAATAAATTGTTGCTCTTCCACACAATAGACTACTTTGCAGCTATAAAAACAGAGTTCTCTCTCCATTAATATGGAAAGATCTGCAGAATATTGGGAAAACAGACGTACTAAGACCACAGTGGGGGTAGCATTGTGCCGCTGATACAGGCAATCCAAGCTTCATTGTCTGCAGAAATTCTAAAGCAATTTTTAAAACAGGTTAAAAATTAGTCTTTTTAAAAAAAAATAACCATGTGCCAACAATTCTAAGCAATGTAAGTCAACACTCCTTCTTCCAAAACTCTTTCATTGGTCTAAGTTGCTGATGAAACAATCGCTGTTTCTCTTAAGCCTATATGGGACACTTCCACCACTCTGCCTTTGGCATGCTACTGGTACACAGTGGTGTAACAGTATGTTACCTTTTGGGTAAAAAAGGTGGGAAAATAAGAATATATGTTGGTAACAGCTTGAATCTGAAGAAAGATGTGCCTGATGGCTAAACAAGCAGTTAATAATAGTGATGCCACTGGTGGTACAGATCTGAGCAGATGGGAAACAGAGGTTGGGAGAGAGTCACTTTACTGTACACACATATATGCACACACACACAAACACATGTATACAATTATATACGATTTTTGAACCATGTGAATTTTCTACCTATTAAAACTAAATTAAAACAACAATGAAAAAAGCAACAAGACAGATATGGGTAACTCAAGGGGAATCCCCTCCCATTAATATATTTTGGGGAATGCTTACCAATTTTCCTAGACGTTTTTTATAAATTTGTAATTTTTCTCATATCTTACAAAAAGGAGAAATAAAAATACTTGAACTTTAACAACTGCACACAGGGTTATCCAAAAGTACTTCTTTTACATGTGCTCAGGCTTGGGAAAAAAATCACATATGCTTTAGCTGAACTTTATCATTAAAGATTCTGATGATTCTGAATAGAGCATCTATTTGCCTCATTTGTCTCAGTTCCAGTCAGACTACATGCTGCATAATGCATCAAAGTTATATTTATTTATAGCCTATTAGTCACACAAGCTCTTTACGGAAATGCTGGAAGAACTTTTTTGAAAATTGGGAAATAGATTTTATGGTCTAATTCTCACCTCCTCTGTATATACCCTATAACAGTGGGATATTCCAAGGTAATTTTAAACAATTGTGTCTATAATCAAGATTCTGATTGCCCTAGTTCTAGAAGCAGAGGCCAAATGGTTATATTTTACATAAAAATGTGTAGGGAAAGAGGATTTGAGCAACCCCCAACCAAAGACCAGGAGTCCTCCCAAGGCTCCTGTCTGTGAATCTACCATCTATCTTCTAGAGGAGAAGTGACTGAGGACCATAAAATAGCTGCTTAATAACACCGGAAACTGATGTAAATAAACAGTATCAAGAAAAAGAGTCAAATCAAAGCAAGTTATAGACATAATCACCTAAACCACCTCCCCTACCCTCCTATCGCAAATACACAGCGGGAAGTAGCCCCGAATATTGTAGAATGAGAGATGATCACAAAACACTGTAGATGGTGGGACTGATAGCAGCCCAACCTCCCTCAGTCCTTGCCTCCTGGATCCCAGCAGGGAGGGAGTCATGCCTGACCCTGTTAGGGTTCAGAAGAGGCAGAGGGAATTCAAGGGACAGAAAGTGGAGTTGCTAAGGTCCTAGAGGGACATGCAGTATTAATCCCATACAGTATTTTTTCTAAATATGTATTTTTCATGTCTAGAAGTTTCATTTGGTTCTTTTTGGTTTTTTATATCTTCCATGTTTCTCCTCATTATGTAAAGGTTTTCCTTAAAATTCTTGAGGATATATAATAGCTGAAGTCCTTGTCTGCTTATTGAATCATCTCTGTTATTTCTGGGTCTGTTTCTATTGACTGATTCTTCTACTGGTTATGTGTCACATTTCCCTATTTCTTTGAATATCTAATAACTTTTAATTAGGTGCTGAACATTGGTAAGTTTATGTTACTGAGTGCTAGATTTGTTTCATTCCTCTAAAGAGTGTTTGCCTTTTTCTGGAAGACAGTTAAGTAAAACTGTCTTTATTCACAGATGACATGATCATATATAGAAAATATTAAGGAAGCTACAAAAAAGCTACTAGAACTACTAAATGAGTTTAGCAAGTTTATAGGATACAAATTCAATATAAAAAATAAATTGCTCCAGCTAATATTAGATGCAGCTTATTTTGTGTAATGGCTACAACCAAAACTTGTATAGAAATTATATCATTTAGATAGTCTCATGTTATTTGACTGAATATACAGTACACAAAATATACAGTAAATATGACGAGTGGAAATTAAGCTAGGAGGATGCTCTCATTCAACATGAAGTGTTGAAATCAGCTGTATATCAAACTTTTAAGAAAAAGTCCTCTGTCTACAGATGATATTTTTTTTTTTTTTTACAAGAAGACAAAAGCTAAACAATTATCCCCCAGCATTCTTACACTGTTGACAAGTATTTGAATTCTTGAGGACAAAAACATTTATTGAAGTTCACTTTCTGCACTAATAATGCTAAATCAAATCAACTGAGATTTTTTTCTTGGTTTCCCAGAATTTTAATTTATTAATTCATTCAACCAATATTTACTGAATGTGAGCTGTGTGTATATTATTATTAGGAACTAGAAGGAGAGATTAATGAATCAGATACCATTCTGGCCTTCAAGAAGCTTGCAAATGAAAGAGGAGATGAACAAGTATAAAAGCAACTTTAAGATAAGGTTAAGGATGTCATCATTGTTTCTGCCCTGCCCATGTCTCTTTAAATGTAATCTATCCTCACTCCTCCCTCACTTTACCCTCAAATGTGTCAGAGAGAGAGCAAGTAGGCAGTTTTGGGTGACTGCTAGGCCTGTTCCTGGATTACCTTCTTGTCACTCTTTGGTCTCTCTGGCCTGGTGTTCTAATTTTAGCTCTGTTTATCTATATTGTGATGAATGGTTTAGGCTCCATTCATTCACTCATTAAAGGTTATTGAATGCCCATTATCTGCCAAGCCCAGTTCTGGTACTGTGGACTAAGAAAGCATTGCGGTGAACAAGACAAAATGCTGCCTTTCAGACCTCACCCCGTACCCTACTTTACCTTGATTCTGTGTACTCCCTTCAGCTGGGTCACCAGCGCTCCGAGAAACTGACATATACCCTGCTGACCTCAGCCCTGAAGGAGGCCTCTACCTAAGGCAATAAAACTGATATAAAGAAAGGGGGTGTGGGCTTCCCTGGTGGCGCAGTGGTTGAGAATCTGCCTGCCAACGCAGGGGACACGGGTTCGAGTCTTGGTCTGGGAAGATCCCACATGCCGCGGAGCAACTAGGCCCGTGAGCCACAAGTACTGAGCCTGCGCGTTTGGAGCCTGTGCTCCGCAACAAGAGAGGCCGCAACAGTGAGAGGCTCGTGCATCGCGATGAAGAGTGGCCCCCACTCGCTGCAAATAGAGAAAGCCCACGCACAGAAACGAAGACCCAACGCAGCCAAAAATAAATAAATAAATAAATAAATAAAGTGTAAAAATTAAAAAAAAAAAAAGAAAGAAAGAAAGGGGGTGGAGAGGATTTACTTCATTAAAGAACGCAATCCCAAAGGTCTAGAGAGAGATGTGCAAGTATGTATGTGTGTGTGTGTGTGTGTGTATATACACACACACACACATCTTCATACACATACATATGATTAAAGGCCATATCTATCTTATTTTTTCCTGTCTTTCCTTTTTCTATTTCCCCATTTCCCCTTAGAACCAAAGGGTGAATCTGAAACATGTTTGTAATTGTTTTGCAGGATTGTTTATTCGGCCAAATCTCTGGCTCCTGTGTGTCCATCCCATCCTCCTGGCAGGGGTGGACCTTTGCAGTCATGTATATCCATAACCCTTTCTACTGTGATAACTGATCAAATCAGGGTGACCATATGACTCAAGTAACATCAGGTAGCTTCTGCCTCCCAAGAATCTGGATTTGGTGCACAAATGCTATTACTACTCTCTGTTAGGAACTTTTAGAGCCAGGGCTAGAGGGGCCATCCTTAACCTGAGTTCAAATGGAGCAGAGAAAGGTGGTAGCAAAAAGAGGGATAAAAGGAGCACTTTCCCAGAGGAACACAGAAGTAAGAGGCTGTGACCACAAAGGAACAGAGACGGCAGCTGCTGCCTCACCAACTGGTCCTGCTTTGGATCCTTCCAGAGCCCTGGCTGCACTTCCAACCCATGGGCTCTGTAGCTATCACGTTATCTTTCCAACAACCCTCTTTTTGTTTGTTTAGTTGATTGGGTTTTTCCCCATAATCAAACAATCTAAAATACAATATTTCACTGTTCTGGCTATTGTGATTTTTGAGTAATTTCTACTATCTCCCAATGGCTAATCAATCTGAGAACTCAGACTTAAATACAGGGTGAAGGGCAGAGAAAATGCTGCTAAAGAGACTCTAGCTGGTATCTGCTGAGATAAAAACCTGTCCCAGGATGTGATGGTCTGTATGTTTGTGTCCTCCCAACATTCATATGTTGAAACCCTAACTTTCAGTACAATGGTATTGGGAAGTGGGGCCTATGGGTGGTATTAGGCATAGATGAGGTCATGAAGGTGGCGTCCCCATGATGGGACTAGTGTGCTTATAAGAAGAGAAGAGACTAGACCTTATTCTGTCCTCATCTGAAAACACAACTGCAAACCAGGAAGAGAGGCCTCATCAAGAACCCAACCAAGGGCTTCCTCTGGTGGCACAGTGGTTGAGAATCTGCCTGCCAATGCAGGGGACATGGGTTCGAGCCCTGGTCTGGGAAGATCCCACATGCCGCGGAGCAACTAGGCCTGTGAGCCACAATTACTGAGCCTGTGCGTCTGGAGCCTGTGCTCCGCAACAAGAGAGGCTGCGATAATGAGAGGCCCGCGCACAGCGATGAAGAGTGGCCCCCACTTGCCACAATTAGAGAAAGCCCTCGCACAGAAACAAAGACCCAACACAGCCAAAAATAAATAAATAAATAAACCCAAAGTTAAAAAAAAAAAAAAAAGAACCCAACCAAGCTGGTACCATGACCTTGGATTTCCAGCCTCTAGAACTGTGAGAGACAAATGTTTGTTGTTTAAGCCACCCCGTCTATGGGAATTTGTTACAGCAGCCCAAGCTAAGACACAGAATGTCATGTTCACGTCACTTGAGAGATCATTCCCCAGACACCTGAGCTGTCCCAGGGCTGGGGAGGGGGTTGAGGTTGGTTGTGCAGAGCTGTCTCTGTACAGAGACACAGCCCCTGACAGAGTCCACCAGAAGAACACAGGCCCAGCCCAGAAAGAACTGGAGAGACCGCGGGCCAAGGCAGAAGCACAGATGTGTCACAGTCAGCTAGGATTCATTCTTCACAAGAAGCTGTGGGACTCTGGGAAAAATCCTGAACTCCTTTGAGCCTCATATTTGTCAACTGCACAAATGAGGAGGATCAAAATCAAATTATAATGCCTATTTCTCATGCTTAAAGTCAGTCATCTACTTCTGACTTTTCTGCAAGAAAACACTAATACAGAGACTCTTATAATTGTAAATGGAAAACTTAGCAGTATACCTGAAACCAAAATGCCCATTTACTATCCTAAAGCCAAACTAAAACACTTATTTTTGAGTAACATACTCTCATGCTAGAATGGAAAACGCTTGAAACACCCCTCTCCTATCACCAAACAATTAATAAGGTTGCTGACAAATGGTGGTTTTTGTATAACTAGTGACTCAGCCCCGTGGTGCCAGCAAGGCTGTGTTGCACTGCATGTGCTTTCCAAAACACGGAATTCTGGAGCTCTGCCAATTATATTTGGAACTCAAGACTTCTCCTTCATGCCATTTTGTTAAGTGTGATGTACTGATTTGGAGGGATGTAATATAAATTTTAAAAATGTAAACATCAATCAAAAATGTTTTTAAAAATATGTATGTTTTGTGAGGTTTGGGTTTTAATAAACCAAGAGAGAAATTTCTACTGCAAGATTGGTAATGGGGTATGCAGGGTAGGACTGCATATGTGAAAGCACTATTAAATGGAAGAGCTTACCACTACAATCTTTGCCTTGTATCTAAAGAATATCACCTAAGGTGTATAAAAGAAGGAAAAGCAGGCAAAGCAAGCAGAGGCTGAGAATATTAATGGAAGAACAAGAGCGACAGTCTCCGATGTCTGATTAGTGATTTTTAATTTACAAAGCACTTCCAGGCACATTATCTCCTGATCACCGTAAAATTCCTGTGAGGCAGAAGGGAAGTTTTTCTAATCTCCTTTATTTATGAGGCAGCTAAGGCTCAGCCAGGCTAAGCCACAGCCCAGAGTCACACAGCTAACATCCAAGGCGAGAACTGAGTCCTCACCCCCAGGCTCTTGACACTAGTTCTCAAGCCACACTTTGGAGTTCAGCCCCAGGCAGAGTCCCTCTCTTCACTGGCCCCATAGCCTTCCAATCAACTTGGCCAGGTGGGAAGCTGTACCTTCATCCATCTCTAGCCAGTGGACTTTGTCTGGCATGTGATGCCCTGCTGAATGTGGTCCATCAGTCTCAAGTTCATAAAGAGATTTATCATAACTTTTCTGGAACAGCAAAGTTTCCTTATAAGCCCACGGGCCTGGGCCAAGACCAAGTTGTGAGAACCTACAAGCTGTCTTTACCTTCCTCTCCACAATGTTCCCCTGAGATCTTCACATGCCATCGCCTTCCCCAGAACGCCTTCAACCCCTCTATTTCCCTCAACAGACTCATGGGCCTGGATGGGACCATAGGAGTATTACCAGTCAAGAGAGCAGGTTATGCTCTGGGAACAAATAAACCCCAAATCTCAGTGACTTAAAACAACAAAACTGATTTCTCACTCCTTCTACACGTCTAATGCAGGCCAGCAGAGGGGCTCTGCTCCCAGGGGTCACTCAGGGCCTCAGGCTAACAGAGGCGTCACCTGAACATTGCTTCCATGATGACTAAAGTAGTGGGAATCACATTGGAAATGACACACATCACTTCTGCTCCTGTTTCTTTGGCCAAAACCAATCACACATTGGTGCCTAACTTCAAAGAGGGTGGGAAGTGGTTCTCTGTGTCTGTGGTGGGAGAGGCAGAACATTAGTGACCAGCCTAATGACAACCACAAAGTTCAGTCCCCATCAGATGCTTGAAGCTCCCCAGTAACAGTGTTACAAAGGAGTCCAACCTTTACCTGAACTTCTCCTGTAACAGGCAGCTCCCCATCTCATAAACAGCTGATTTAATTTTAAGGGAGCTTTATTTGTTAGCAACAAAAAATTTCTAAAAATAACCAAAATTGGCCTCCCTGTAACTTTTGCTCCTTAGTATATACCCCTTCCTCGGGGTCTTAGGATAAATCACAACAAATCACTATTTGTTGAATAAATAAAAGATCTTCAAACATTTGATGAGAGCTATTGTTCTCATGTATTTACTCATTTAACCATGTTAGATCCCTGCCTCTAAGAGATCTTGGGTGTAAGATGGGTAACCAAGACTGCAGTACCTTATGGCATGGGATATGCCATAGATAATCCCCTGATGTTACTGGAGGAAAAAAATCAGGGTTCCCAAAATTGAGGAAGGTGGGTTAAAGGGAGGCTGTGGAGAAGGCTTTCTGGAGAAAGAGCGTTGATGTGAACACAGCAAGGGAGGGGCCTGCTCGGAAGATGAGACTATTATCAGGCAGAGGAAACAATTTGTATTAGGTAGCCTAGGTGCAAAACTGCATGACGCATTCAGGGAAATTATAAGAAAGACTGTAACGCAGGATGTCTTTGGGGGAAAGGACTGAGATGGCATCTCAAGGGGGGCCCTAGCACTAAGCTAGAAGTCTGGAATCCTGAAAGCTATTGAAGAATTTCAAGCATAAAACTGACATGGGCTGATTCACATTTTAGCAGCATTATTCTGGCAGCAGGGGGCAGAATGGAACACAAGAGACCTGCCTGAATCTGATCCTGGGTGGTCCTGGACAATGAGACCAGAGGAATGCTGTGATCCTGTAAAGAAGGGGGCAGGTTTGAGGAGATGAGATGGGATGGGCAGCACTTGGTAGTTAATTCCAAAAGGTGAGGCAGGGTGCAGTGGGGGCCTGTGACGCCTCTCATGCTTCTGGCTTGGGCAACCAGATGGGGTAATTCACTGAAGTAGAGGTATTCAAGGAGATCGGTAGGGAAAGTTTTGTTGAGTTCAGTTTTGCACAGGTTGAGTTGAAGTTGTGGGTTTGACTTAGTGATGATGCATTAGACAGTGAGGTGCATCTATCAAGAGAGATCCAGCCAGAGGTCACAGATTAGGAAGTAAGCAGTTACTGAAGACATGCATGTGGCTGACATGCAAACTGTAACTTTTCTACCTATATAGGAGAATGAAAATATTGATACAATTTTCCAATTTGACCTATCCCTTTCCCGTGGCCAGATGCTCCATATCTACGTTCCATGGTGCCTTTTTACAATCAAGAAACCTAAAAAACTGAATCACAATCAGTGCCTTGTTGGTAACCACGGAATCAGACCACAGAGAAATGGAGAATTGTGAGAAATATTTCATCCAAACATACAAAAGGTCTGATGAGTCATTCCTGCTCCGCAATGGAGAACACCTCTAGGATAATTCAAATAGTCATTTCTCCTAGATCCAGATTATTTCTCTCCCCTGCCTGTGCTGAACAAACTGTACCTTACCTTTTTCTATCTCACAGGATAACTACATCTAATCTTTTTAAGCCAGGTTTTTTTTTTTTTTTCTGTCTGTTTATATAAATTGATAAGGTTACTGCTTTAGGCCAGCAAAAATTGACATATATTCAAGGGACTGACCTGGGCTAATATTTTTCTAGCTCAGTTGTTCTTGAAAACTACCCATCACACATTCCCAGATTATTCCTTAGAGATTAGGAGCCAATATAATTCATTACATATTTGGTTTGTCTAATTTCATTCTCAAAGGGAAATTTGAACATCAATATTAGGGCCACCTTGCTGTCCCCTATGGTGTAATAAAAAATATATTTGGTGTTTGTCCCTGGTTCCTGGCACAGAGCTCCTAAACCCTTGAAATTTCCTGAGTAATAGGTAGGAGGGTTGTTTGTCATTCACAATGAGCTCCTTTCCACTATACCTGAGTTTATACTAATGAGATGACTCACAGTGGAGATCCCTAGATAGATTCCAAATGAAGACTAGTCATCAGAAAGACCAAACACAGTGATTAGAGTGTGGAAACTTCCAGCCCCCTCCCACCTCAATCTCTGGGGAGGAGAAGGAGGCTGGAGATTGAGTTATAACAACACTTGAACAAAGAGATTCAGAAAGCTTCAGGATTGGTGAACACACTGATGTGCTGGGAGGGTGGCATGCCCTGAGAGGGCATGGAAGCTTGGAGCCCCTCCTTGCCATAGCTTGCCCTATGTATCTCTTCCATTTGACTGTTCCTGAGTTGTATCCTTTATAATAAACTGGCAAACATTAAGTAAACTATTTTCCTGAGTTCTATGAGTCATTCTAGCGAATTATCAATCTTGAGGGTGGGTCATGGGAACCTCCAAATTTGTATTCATCCAGACAGAAGTGTGGGTAGTTGGCACCCCAATGTGCAACTGATGTCTAAAGTGGGGGTAGTCCTGTGGGACTGAGCCCTTAACCTGTGGGGTCTTTGCTAACTCTGGATAGTGTCAGAATTGTATTGAATTGTTGGACAGCAAGTTGGTGTCAGAGAATTGAAGAATTAATGTATTGATAGAAGTAAAACACATATTTCATGTCATAAGTGGTATCAGAAAAACCACCAGGCACACATCCCTGTGTGACAGAGAAAAGCCACAAAACCTTTACTGAGCTCAAAAAAAATCTTACCATAAGAAGCAAACCTTTATCACCAGCTGTCCATCACTAAGGAATCATCAGCAACTATTGGTTGTATCTTTAGAAGATGCACTCAGTTGGAGCTAAGAGATGTGGTCAAACCCATGTGGATACAATGATAGAAACCACTTAAGCACATAAGGTCCTTTCCTCACCCTACGGTGATGCAACAGGGGCTATCAGGGACCCTTTGCACTGCTCTGAACCCACCTCTTAGCTGGTTTCTGCTTCTTGGCCCAGTTACATTAGATTCAAATGCTGGGCTTGAATTTTCAGCTTGGCCTTGGATCCAAACTTTGCATAAGGTCGTTGACTTTTGCCTTTCTCTTTGCTGCAAATCCTGCAGCCCCAGGATCAGCCCAGACTCACCTCCATGCCAGCCTAAGCTCCTTGAATCCTCAAAAATCCAGTCATCTCCTTATCTGGTAGAGGGATATAGACAGAGTTTAAGAGATACTGACAAATAGAAAATTTTTGATCATGATGACAAAGGAGAGAAAAGAAGCTCATGTCACATAAGACATTATTAAAGATCTTAGACATGTTCAGTTTTCAGGAAAGAGAAAATTAGAGGCAAAATTGGATAGCGCTTTTCAAAGATCTGAAGTACAATTGAGAGGAAGAAGATCAGAAGTGGCATCTATTGTTGGACAATTCAAAGAAGCAGATTTCTATTTAATATCAGGTGACCAGAAATCTTGCCCTGTGAGTTAGAGCACCCTCTCCTAACCCCATCATTAGAAGCAGTCAAACGTGAGGAAGATGACTGAGCTGTCAGGGATGCCACAGAAGGGGTTGCCCATTCTATTTCTCTTACATGGACTCAGAACACAAGGGTTACATTTCCAATCGTGCAGCACTTATTCAAAACAGAAGGAGAGAAGAAAATCACATTTTAAAAAGTTTGAATACATAAAATTAGCTTGGAAGTCAAGTATCCAGCTTGAGTAAACAAATTTGAGCACTGTAGGAACATTTAAAATGTGAAGCAATGATGAGTACAAGAATTCTTATAATTAAGTAGGTTAAGTGCCTTAACGAAACTCGATGTGAATCTGTAGAGTAGTAATCAGTGGAATGTGTAGTTATAAAAAAAAGCAGTGAGACAAGATGACCCATGCTCAGTTTCTCCAGAAGGAGATCATCAGTCTTGCAGAGGAAATGAAATGATGGTGTGCAGACCGTCCTGTGTGTGTTCCCTGCCGCAGAGCCTCCTTCAGGATGACAGAGCAAGTTGCATCTTCCTTATACATTCTGGGCAGGAAGCAGTGGGAGATTTATACCCCCTAACCAAAAAGAACCTCCCTTTCCAATATGTTAATGCCTGGAATAATTTTGCCAAGGTCCTCCCTGGAGGAAGAGCAGAGAGAGGAGGAGGAGGAACCAAGCCCAGAAATGCCAAGACAACTCCACTGTTTTAACATGTTCAGACCTGCTCCTTTTGATGACAATGACACTTCAGGAGGTCAGAGGTGGGCTTATCCATGGTGCTATGCCCTAAATGGACAAACACTATCTCTGAACTATTGTGAGCAATTAAAGAACATAATAAAAACAGTGCCACCATGAAAAGACTGTTCCTTCCTTGTTGTGTGTTACATCTCCTACTCCTTAAACACTCTGACATGAAATGGACGTGCCATCCCAGTGTGGTCACTCTCCATCCTGCAGGGGCCTCTTCCTCTGGTCCAATCCTCCTCTCCTGAGTTATCTAGTGCTCTTGAAACAATGGCTCTAGGGAATAATTTAATTCCAGCGCCCTCTGCTGGCCCTATAGAAGGGCAAGACATTAAACTAGGTCAGTAGTTGCCAAAGTTTTCACAGTCACAAAGCCATTTTATTATTTTATTAACTTCAGGGACCTCACATTTTGAAATTGATCTTTCAAGAAAACTCATTCTGCTAAACAATAATTAATTCCTTTACCAATCTGCATTTATCATAGTCATCGAAAACTGTCAATTAGAACTTGTGATCAACAGGCAATAACCAAGCTTACTATACAAAGATTATTTATTTCTAATCAAACCAAAAATTTTACCTTTTACCTAGCCTGTAAACCTTATTGTCATTGAGAAGGCAATTTCTGTGAGGCTTTTTAACATTACTACAAATAATTTAAGGACCTTTTTTCCTACCTAGAGATCCAGGGGCCCCAGGTTTGGAAGCACAGAGTTAGAATACCTCAGTATCTAAACAATAAGCATATTTCTGGGAAATTTTTACTTTATTAGTAAGCACTTGTGGATGATGCTGGATGCCACTTGGTTATAATTCTTCAAATTACTTTGGTGTGTTAACTGGTCATATAGTGGCTTGAAAGGTTAATACATCATGCAGAATTGCAAATATCAGAGCTGAGTTTTCAAGGTATCAGCTTTTAGCAATGAGTAGCTGAACAGGGGTTGTGGTGGTTGAGATTCATGCATCTCAGAGTGGAGAGGGGTACATTCTAGCGATATCTGAAATCCAGTTCTCAGCTGGCTTCTTGCCCCGGTGCGCTAGCAGTTTCAACTCTGCTGCAGCATGGCTGCATGAGTGGAAAGTTGATGTATTCACAGGAGACAAAAGAGGAAGATGGAGAAACATGGTAGGCTCAGCAGAGTGTGTGGGATGGTACCTGGGTGAAGCAAAGCAGGAGACTAGGGAAGTCTAGAAATAGAGTAGACAAGGAGTTCTCTGAGGGCAGGTCTGGGTCTTACCCATTGTTCTAACCCCAGTAACTGACACAACACCTGGTACACAATAGGCTCTAAAATATTTGTCAAATTTCTGTAGGTATTATGCTCACCAACCCTAGAAATGCTTTTAGCTAGGTGCAAAGCTTTACCACTGACACTAATAACTATGACTACTAAGATAATGCCATGGGTAGCTCGTTCAGTGGTAGAACTGAGCTTGCTGTTTGGTTAAGTTTTGTACAGAAATGGTTCTATTTTTGGAAAAAGATGAATGTATCTCAGAGTGATTTTCAGTGTTTAATTTTCTTCTTTTAAAGTAAAATATATATATATATACTTTGTAATATAACATACAAATGGAAAAGTACACAGTGAACACAACAATATGCCAGCACTTAGATCCAGAAGCAGATCATCTTGGAACACCAGAAGCCCTAGTGGTGTCTCCTTCCTACCACTATCTGACCCCCCCATCCCTACTATTCTGACTTCTAACACCATAGATTAGTTTTGCCATTTTTGAAGTACACCCACACTCTATACTCTTGTGTCTGGCTTCTTTTGCTCAACATTATTTCTGTGATGGTAATTCATGTTGTTAGTTGCAGTTTGTTCATTCTCATCTTTGTATTTTATTTATAAATATACCACATTTTTTAATCAATTACCTATGATGGTAAGCTAGTTGATTCCAGCTTTTTACCATTCTGAACAGTGCTGGTATGAGCGTTCATGTACATTTCTTTTGTGTGCATGTATACCCATTTTTGTTGGGTACAAGCCAAGTGGTAGAACTGCCAGGTCAAAGGATGTGCACATGATCAGGTTTTGCAGATACGTCCAGTTTCACAAAGTGATTGTGCCAGCTTTGAGTGTCAGCTTTTGTACAAAGCTAGATGCCAGAGATGTTGAGAGGGCATAAAGGACAGTGGGGAAGTTATCCCTAGGCCTATGACTTGGAACCTAAGGGGATTTTATGGAAAGGAAGAAGATAATATAATCCTCAAAGGGACAGGTCCCATCAATTAGCAACTCATCACTGGAATGATTTGGAAGCCTGCTTCCTAAGGAGAAAGGAAGACAGAATAATAATACAAAAGGTAGAGGAAAAGAAGAAAAAGAAAAAAGAGCAGAATAATTGGTAACTACAAATGCCAAGAAACTGCTAAAAATTTTACCTTTGTAAAAATGGCACAGTGGTGTCCCAGAGCCCTGACTCCAGTAGAGCAGATTAGAACCAGAATGCAGCAAAAGGCACTCTGTATTTATGCTTGTGTTTATCACAAAACTTCCCGAACTTGTTTGGGGATTTGTGAGTCCTTAACGTTATTAATCAGGACAGCTCCTCTTTATGAATTGTGGGATAAGGCCTTTTACCACTGCTGATGTTCACAGGAAAAGAATAAAAGCTTATCACTGAGTTTCTCCATGAGATTTCTGTAAAGTTTAATTTGCAAATAAGTAAGCCAAATTGGAAATGCCAGATGCTATCAGGCAGGAGGATCAGATTTTCCATTTCAATGTGTTTGTCCCTCTTTCAGCTGGATTCAGGGCTTTCCTCTGAAAGTCTCAGGAAACTCATTTGCAAGAGTGACTCAGAATGAACCCACTCTGTAAGACTTGGTTATCAAAAGGCACTTAAACATTGCAAAGAGGAATGCAATGTTCTGTTTACAAGAGGAATTTGATTGCTAATTATGAACCCCTAAAAAAATATGCATTTCATACTTATCTCTTTGCAATTCAGCAATGAATCCTACAGTAGTTCTGGTCTCCTCTCAGCTGAGGTCCTCTGACACTTTGCTACGACAGAGAGCTCCTACGTGAGCACTGACCCCTAGGTATCTGCCGTTTCTCAAATTGTCTTTCAGCTCCAGGACAATTTGCTCTGCAGCAGCTGTCGTCAAAGAACAGATCGGGAATGCCTTTCCTTGCAGAGAGCAGCCAGGTTTACATTTGCATTCATTTCTTTGGGGCCATTTCTGTGAATTACACCTGGCACAGCCCTGGCCGCTTGCTTCTGATCTGACATGTGGACAAGGAGTTCAGTTCATTTGCTGCCTCTCCAGCAACCATGTCCAAGACCATTATCCTGTAGGAGGTCTAAGGAAGCTGCCACTATCAGCAGCCGACAGGCACACTTGAAAATTCATGAGTAATGTGTAAAAAGGCAGGAGTCCCTCCCCTTGGTGCTTTCACTGCCCTTACATGGAGATGCTGGCTGAGCCCATACAGAGAGGGGGAAATTGATACAGACCAAGAATTCAGTGGTGGCTCCAAGGCACCATAAGGATCTAGAGCTTCTGATTTGCCTCCGAATATTAACCAAGGGTACAAAGAACTGGCATGCCCAAAACTTAGCAGGTCTAGCTGATATGCAAATCAATTTGATTGCATCCTCCTAGTTATGAACATTCACCATATGAGCTCCCATATGCACAAATGGACGTTTGCAAGGCACCTACCACCCAGCTGCCCGGAGACTACCTGAGGTGCCCTCCAAATCAAGAAGTGATGGAGATCAGCTTGGTGCTTTGTGACCACCTAGAGGGGTGGGATAGGGAAGGTGGGAGGGAGACGCAAGAGGGAGGAGATAAGGGGATATATGTATATGTATAGCTGATTCACTTTGTTATACAGCAGAAACTAACACATCATTGTAAAGCAATTATACTCCAATAAAGATATTTTTCTTAAAAAGTGATACAGTTCTAGATGAACACCTAGAGGCAATTTAATAAATTATGTATCTACCTCATTCAACCAAATGTTCACCAGGGACTTCCTTGGTGGCGCAGTGGCTAAGACTCTGCGCTACCAATGCAGGAGGCCGAGGTTCAATCCCTGGTCAGGGAACTAGATCCCACATGCACGCCGCAACTAAGGAGCCCGCCTGCCGCAATTAAAGGAGCCCACCTGCCACAACCAAGACCTGGCACAACCAAATAAATAAATAAATAAATATTTTTTTAAATAAATAAATAAATAGCCTCCACGGGACTGCCCATGCTACCACCCTCGCATTTCTTTAGACTTTCCTGCTTTCAGACTCAATTAATTCTACCTAAGCACCTCTATTTTTCACATCAACACACACACACACACACACACACACACAAACACACTTTAACCCAACCCCTTCTTCCGCTCTCTTTCAACTCTGGCCTGGTTACCTTAGGGAAACATTTTTTCCCCTCTTAAAAGGCTCTTTGTCTTCAAAAAACAAAAGCAATTACTTAAAGTTCCCTAGAAACTTTAGGTAAAAGAAAACTACCCTGAAGGTATCAGTGTTGTCAAATTCTAGAACACTTGAAAGTACATAGAAATCCTGTTTGGAATCTTATCAAAATTATTCTTCTATCCCTTTATCCGCTAAAACATCCAAAATAAACAACAGCTATTTTATATTTATTATTTCTTTTGGGGGGGGCTGAATTACTAGTGCTACAGTAAAAACACTACTTTTACTACAAACGTATAGTATTTCATTGTAAGTGTGCAGTCAAATTATGGATTAAGGGACTTCCCTGGTGGCGCAGTGGTTAAGAATCCACCTGCCAATGCAGGCGACACGGGTTCAAGCCCTGGTCCGGGAAGATCCCACATGCCACAGAGCAACTAAGCCCGTGCGCCACAACTACTGAGCCTGCGCTCTAGAGCCCACGAGCCACAACTACTGAGCCCACACGCCGCAACAACTGAAGCCTGCACACTCTAGGGCCTGTGCTCTACGACAAGAGAAGCCACAGCAATGAGGAGCCAGCACTGCAAGGAAGAGTAGCCCCCGCTTGCCGCAACTAGAGAAAGCATGCATGCAGCAACGAAGACCCAACGCAGCCAAAAATAAATAAATAAAATAAATTTTTTAAAAATTATGGATTAAATGTGAACTAGACAGGGGCCCTAATCTTTGTAAGTAAGAAAACCTTCAAGCTTTTTAAGTTCTAAACAACTGACAATAAATGAAGTTTTGTAGCACAATCAGCATAACATGTTAACAAGCCAAGGACAAACTGTAGTACACTTCCGATCGGATTTTCTCTCTAGGTGTCAATCTTGATGGGTCTTGCCATCACTTTTGGACTTCTTACTTAATTTAATCCATCCTGAAGGTGGGCCTCAGTGCTGGGCCTATTTACACAGAATCCTGGTGGGCAATTATGCAAGATTATTTATATTTCTAGGTTCTACATGTTAATAACCATAATGCCTGATTTTTTTTTTGGCCTCCCCGTGCAGCTTGTGGGATCTTAGTTCCCCAACCAGGGATTGAACCTGGGCCACGGCAGTGAAAGCACTGAGTCCTAACCACTGGACCACGAGGGAATTCCCTATAATGCCCGATTCTGAACAAATCTTACTTTAGCAAAAAAGTTAGGGGACCAAGCCCCTGAGAAAAGATTCAGTGAGACACAAAATCCTGCACTTCACTGCCATGATATTTTATCTTCCTCCCTGAGGCTGTGTCCTCATCTGAACTTCAACACTAGGAAGTAGCACAGTTTTGTTGAAATAATAAAAATATAGTTTATTGACATGTAACTAATTTAATCTTAGATACCCAGAGACTATAAAAAGAAAAGAAATTGCGTAGTTAATCACAAAATACTGTCATAGGAGGGGAAATTTACATGTTTGGAATCATAAAACATGGAAATCAGGTTGAAGAAGTTTGCAGCTGCTTGTTTCTATCCAATTTTGGAAATGTCTTACATTTTAGATCTCTCCCAAGTTTGGCTGACCCTTGATTATCTGTGATCATGAATGGACAGTAGTATAGTCCATATATATTTCATAGAGAATCCAAAAGGTGACATGAGCCACTACTTCTGAATGCACATCTGGGTCCAGCAGACAACATAATGAACTAACTTGAGTTTCTGTCACTTCTTGCTCTTGACTAATTTCTAATGGAGATCCTCCAGCCTATAATGTGAATAATATTCTTCTTGACTCTGTTTCAACAAATTAATTCATGGCAGTGGACTGTTTAGGAATGCTCTGACAGAACACAGTAAGTGATTTCTGTTTGCTTCCCATTCCTTATCCACATACCCAAGCACCTTCACAGAGCAGGATGCTTAACAGGGTTCAAAACATCTTAATTAGCCTAATTTAAGGATGGCAAATATGCCACAACTCCCCCATAGGTTAGACTTGAGGGGACCTAATAAATATTATCCCTTTTCACTGCCCAAGCTCAGAAACAATTGAGAGATAAACACAAACACAGGAGTCAGACAGACAGAAATGATATTAATGATACAGTCCTTGGGCACCTGGCTTGGGCATGAAAGGCAAATGGACTTCTTACTGTTGCCTGAATTAAACTTCCCAGGCTTCAAGCCTCTCTGATTGGGGGCAATGCCTGCTCTTCAGTCTTCCCACATAGTGGGGAGAATAGGCCAAAACAGCATATTCTCCATACAAAGGCAGTTTCCAAAGAAAGAGAACCAGAAGGGTCTAAAGAAAGAAGTGCCAGAAGCACCTCATATGCCCACTTTGTTCTCTCAAATGTATTAATCTGATAGGTCATTCCCACCTTCCCCTCACTCACTAGGAATAGGCAAGAAGGTAGCAAGAGACCAGCAGAATTACTTCACTGCTGTGGTTCACAAACTTGAGCATGTATCAGAATCACCTGGAGGGCTTGTTATAAACACAGATTACTGGGCCCACTTAAGAGTTTCTGATTCAGTGGGGCTGTGTGAGGCCCGAGAATCTGCATTTATAACAAGTTCCCATGTAATGAATCACCCCTCTAATGCAATGGTTCTCAACCTTGAACAAGCAATGGAATCAAGAGAAAGGAATGTTTCCTCCTATCATTCCTCAGCTTTTTTTTTTCCTTCTTAACCCATTGGGTTTAACCTCTAATTCTGTGGTCTAGCAGAGATGTGGCACTCCATTCAGGGGAAGGAATCAGCAGTCTATTGGAATAGTATAGCTCTCAGTTCATGAGGCTTTTCTCTCAATACTGACCACTATTCTTTCATGGCACTGTTAATGCACAGTGATGATTTATGTCCCTAGAAATCTATGTAGTGGGTGATAACATAAATTTTAAAACCCCAAGCCATACTAGGTGCAAGCACTCCATATTCTATTTCCCATCCGAAATTAAGTCCAGCCACGTTATCCAAAAGAGCTCATTAGATATTAAGATATTCCAATAAAATGCCAATAATAAAATTTTCCAAATTTGAGTATAAACCTTCTCTTATCATGGATTTCCCAGGTTGAAATTATAAGTCCAAAATTAAATTCCTTGAATATTAAAGTCTAAAATCAAATTATCTTTCCTTTGTGCTAAAAGCCAAAAGAAACTAAAGTCCCAAATTCTATCCTCCTATTTCTTATTCTTCTGAGTCTATCTAGAGGATATCCCTATGCAGGACTGTGGTTTTTTAGCAGTTGCAGTTGAGTTCTCTTCCACTGGAATAGGTGTAGTTCTCTTAGGATCTTAAAAGTTCAACTGTACCCGTATGTGCCTCACTTTTGAGGAGACCAAAGAGAATACTAAAGATTATCAAAGAACCTGTCTCACATCCACTTGTTTTAGAAAACACTTCAACCCTTAGCACTTAGCGGATATCCCAGACAAAATTATATTCCCAGACCCTCTATTTATTATTGCCAAAGACCATAGCAGAGATTCAGTGATATCTGAGAGAGGGCAAGTAGAAATGGAACAGAATTCTTGATTGCAGTTTTGCCATGATGCTGGTCATTCTGTCTTTGTTGGAAGAACATGACCTTTATGGCACCATTTCACCATGTTAAGGGGAGTGGATGGGAAGGCCTTTTATGCATATTTTCTCAGCAATTAGAGGGTGGAATTTGAGACCTGGTTCCCTTCTAACAAAGTTTTAAAACTGCAATGGTGGCAGTTCCAGCCACTAGGTCTTATTTTATTTACAATCTAACATAGTGAAAACATCTTAATTTCCATTTGCCTTGGAGCCCTGGGTTTCTAGCGTCCCACTGCTGAAATGAATGAGGGTTCCGCCCAGTTACTTAGTATCCACTAACTCTTGTGAAGACATATTTTCAGCCCTAGGTCACAGATTTTAAGTACACGGATGAAACAATTTTTGTTGTTGCTGTTGCTTGGCTGCAAATCTAGAATCCAAGACTTTAAAAAGCAAAGAAGCTACACTTCTTGTGGGGTCAAAGAAGACTTCACCAAAAAATTAATGTTTTGAACTGAATGAAAATGAAACCACAACATATCAAAATTTTTGAGATGTACCTAAAGCAGTGTTTAGAGGGAAATGTAGAGCATTAAATGTTTTTAATCTAAAAGAAGAAATATCTCAAATAAAAAATCTAAACTTACACCTTAAGAAACTAGAAAAAGAGTAAGTTAATCTAAAGCAAAAAGAAGGAAGGAAATAATAGAGATAACACTGGAAATCAGTAAACTAGGAAATGGACATACAGTTGAGAAAAGCAATGAAATCAAGAGCTGATTGTAATAAGCTGTGTAATGGTCCTCTGAAGATGTCCACGTCCTAATCTCTGGAACCTGGGGCTACATTACTTTAGCTGGTAAAAGGAATTTTGCAGGTGTGATTACTTAAAGCTCTTGAACCAGAGAGATTATCCTGATCATCTGGATGGGCCCAGTGGAATCACAAGCATCCTCATTAGGGAGGACAGGAGGCTGAGAGTTAAAGATGTGATACTAGAAGCAAGAAGTTGAAAGATGCAAAAAGGGATCATGGGCCAAGGAATGCAGGTGGCCTTTTCTAGAAACTAAAAAAGGCAAGAAAATGGGTGTTCCCCTCAGAACCTGCAGAAGGAACTGGCCCTGCCAGCACTGCGACCTCCGCTCAGCTGGGCTGATTTGTAACTTCTGACTCCCAGAACTCTAAGGTAATAAAGTTGTGTTGCTTTAAACTACTACGTTAGTGGTAATTTATTACAGCGGCAGTAGGAAAATAATACAATAATCTTTTGAAAGGTCTATAAAATAAATAAACCTCTAGTCAGACTTACCAAGAAAACAAGAGAGAAAATACAAATGACCAATATCAAGAACCAAAACGGGTATCACTCCAGATATTAAAAGGATAATAAAGGAAAATAATAAACAACCTATGTCAAATGCTACAGCTTAAATGAACAGGCGATTTCTTTAAGACTCAAATTACCAAAGTTTAGTCACGAAGAGATAACCTAAAATGATAAATAAACAACCTATACCTATGAAAGAAACTGAATTCTTATTTCAAAAGCTTATGTCACCAACAAAGCTCATTAACAATTCCTGGGAAACAAAAATAGAATCTGAGTAGTAAAATAAAGTCTAACCTTTTATTTTTCCCTTGTGCTTCATCTCGTTTCACTTGCTCACAGGTTGCAGCAGGCAGAGGCCTCAGACCTGAGCTCCTCACGCAAAACGGCTGCGCCGCACAACTCAGCTCTGCGGCGTCTTCTGCGCAGAAGTACTGCGCCCGGCTCGTCAATTCAAGATGGCGGCAGCGGGCCGTGTGCAGAGACGCTGCGCCCGGCACCTCGGTCTGGAGCCGCGAGCAGCACACCTCACCAGCCCGGACTGGGGAGAACTCCGCCCCCTGCCCTCCCCGCTGACGGGATCCCTACAACGAAGCCCCTCCCACAGCCTGTGGGGAGAGCGAGGACTTCAGAGTGCGAATCTCCCGTTATTAGGTTCATATCCATTGAGACCAGGTGTGTCCTCTTGGTGAAATGACCGCATTATCATATCACATATATATCGTATATAATGTCCCTCTCTATCTCTGATTGTAGTCCTGTTGAGTTTTCAGAGGACCAGAAGCTGTGTGGCTGATCTAGCCCTGCCTGTTTATACCTGGCACCTCATTTTAAGGTGAGAGCCTCACACATAAATGGTTTTTTAGGACACATGAAATGTAGCTTCCTTTGCTTTTTAAAGCTGGATTGTAGATTTGCAGCCAAGCAACAACAAAAATTCTTTCCTTCCCTATGAAACCTTTTTCTTTTCCCTCTCATCGAAACCTTGCCTCAGCTCCTTGTGTTTACTGAAGCCAGTGCAGCTCTAGCATGTTTATGAAGCTGAGCACTTGCTGCCCTGCCTGTTTAAAACCAGCTACTTGCTTGTGGATAAAGTAGCCATTAACTGCTAGGTCAAAATCCCACTGGACTATGCTTACTAAAATCTAAAGCCTTAAGCTACAGTAAAACCACACTAGTCAAAAGAAAATCACATAACTGTAAAAACCAGCCATGTGTCACAACAAAGCCCTACAAACCCGCAAAGCAAAGAAAAAAAAAAATCATGTGACCCATGTTTATTTCACCTAAGACCTAAAGCTACTTACTCAAAGCCTCACACGTTTCTGGCTCCCCAAGTTGCAAATTCAACTGTTTGTCTGTCTCTCAAGCTACCCGGACTGTGCTCCAAATGTTGGGGGAAAGGATGCTATATATTGGATTCCTTCAAACTCCATCACCCTCCTCGCCCAATGCCAATCATCATAATTGATCACAGAGAATGTGTAATAAGGCCTCTTTTCCCCACAACCCAGCCCCACACAAGTCTCAGTATTTTTATTTTTCTTCACCATTCAAGGTACTGAAACCAAGCAAGACCCTGTGGGGCTCCTGGGCACAAAAGTCTTTCTGTGTACCCCTTTTTCTTGATTATAGGAAAGAGGCTTCTTTCAGAACTCCATGACCTTCCCTGAGTTCCAACAGAGCAGGTTCAAACAATTGCTAATCAGGGAAAGGAGGGGATGCAGAGACAAGGAAGAAACAGTTGAAAAAAAACAATAGTGCAGCCTTGGGGCAGGGTCCTGGTTCCTCCTCAAGAAATATACATAACAATATATTTGAGCTGTTTTGCAGATACTGAAATCCCCACCAGGTGAAAGAAGTTAACTGTATGCTGCCCAGGAGCAGATAGACTCCAAACCCGTTGGAACCAGAAGGTTGATTATGCTGACTCCCACTTACCTCACCACCAACCAATCAAAAGAATGTCCACGAGCTGATCACGCCCTCTTTGAACCATTACTATAAAACTCCTCACTACCCCCTCCAGGGCAGGCCACACAGTTTTGAGGGCATTAGCCTGCTGTGGTCCCCTTTGTCTGGCAAAGCAGTAAAGTTTTTCTTTTCTACTTCAGCCAAAACTCTGTCTCCAAGATTTAATTTGGTGTCGGGGTACAGAGGCCAGATTCGGCTTCAATCCCTTGCTCTATTTCATGAAGGAGGAGCTTACTAGGATCCTGGAATGATGACAAGGGTGAGAGATGTCCCACACAGGACAGTTTGGATGGAGGCTTGGCCACATCTAGGATCCCAGTGGGTGTCCGTCTGCTGGATGAGCCACAGGCAGTGAGCAGGGCAGCAGGCTGTGTCATGCTCTTCTGTAGTAATTGCTTTCATTCATGGGGCGCCTCACCTCAGTCAGCTACTTAATATGGCCTCTGGCTGCCTCCACAGCTGTGTCCAGGATTACCTTCGGATTCCTGCACCCTCCCCACCCCAAATGACCCTCATACTCTGTCCTGGAGAGAAAGGCATGGCTCTCAGCCTCACCCTCCATCTCTTATTAAACTTTGTGATGGCATACACTATGCTCTGCGCCCCTCAAGGCCTTTCCTTTTAATTCTTAAGAACCTAGTTTGGAAGTCAAACAAAAATGAATATTAACAATTTCTTTCTCTTTCCATTTGAATGTTCTAACTGGGAGAAGGGTCTACACATATAGTAAAGTATAGAGAGCACAGAGATTAATATTTCAGGATTGCAGGTTAGCACACATGCTTACCCACACTGCCCCACAGGGTCTCATGATCCTTTCAAATGCCCATTCTATTAGAGTTTTTCCACACAAGGAAAACTATTCATCATCAAGTCTAGTCAAATGACAGTGCTGGCAGTTAAGCAAGTCAGGAGGTCTTACAAATGGAGGTACTACTGCTGGGAGAGGTGAAGAAGTGTGTACAAGACACACTGCTAGTTAGAAGCAGGGATTCAACTCCAGGCTGCTGAACCATCACCTGGGGTAACTTGACAGGACTGGCTGGCAGCCAGCTCAAAGAAAGATCTGGACACAGGGCAGAGGTCAAAGCAGGGAAGACGCTTCCTTCTACAATGAAAGAGCCACAGGGGAAGATGGGAGAGGAAGGTCAAAAGGAAGGTGAGCCTGATTTTGCATTATGTGTGGGTGAGCGGGCCACCCATCTAAAGCACCAAGTCCCAAGGGGGCTCCCTTTAGATACTTTTTGATTGTTTCTCATCCAAAGCTATGTTCCAAGACCAAGAATTTTCTATCTACCTTTATAAACAGGATATAAGTGTAATATAGAAAATGTAAGGAAAATGCATATCCTAGCGAGGTAGACCTGTGTATGGTAGAGCCTGTGGCTGCAGCAGGTACTAAAATCCTACCACTGATGTCATTACTCTTCTAGGCTGTTCTTTAGATAGCTATAATAATATGATGTTTTCTTTTACTGAGTTCTGCCCACCAGAGCAACACCCAGCTCTACTCACCACCAGTCCCTCCCATCAGGAAGCTTGCACAAGCTTCTTAGGTAGCCTCATCCACCACAGGGCAGACAGCAGAAGCAAGAAGAACTACAATCCTGCAGCCTGTGGAACAAAAACCACATTCACAGAAACACAGACAAAATGAAAGGCAGAGGACTATGTACCAGATGAAGGAACAATATAAAACCCCAGAAAAACAATTAAATGAAGCGGAGATAGGCAACCTTCCAGAAAAAGAATCCAGAATAATGATAGTGAAGATGATCCAGGACCTCGGAAAAAGAATGGAGGCAAAGATCGAGAAGATGCAAGAAATGTTTCACAAAGACCTAGAAGAATTAAAGAACAAACAAACAGAGATGAACAATACAATAACTGAAATGAAAACTACACTAGAAGGAATCAATAGCAGAATAACTGAGGCAGAAGAACGGATAAGTGACCTGGGAGACAGAATAGTGGAATTCACTGCCACAGAACAGAATAAAGAAAAAAGAAAGAAAAGAAATGAAGACAGCCTAAGAGACCTCTGGGACAACATTAAACACAACAACATTTGCATTATACGGGTCCCAGAAGGAGGAGAGAGAAAGGACCAGAGAAAATATTTGAAGAGATTATAGTCGAAAACTTCCCTAACATGGGAAAGGAAATAGCCACCCAAGTCCAGGAAGTACAGGGATTCCCAGGCAGGATAAGCCCAAGGAGAAACATGCTGAGACACATAGTAATCAAATTGGCAAAAATTAAAGACAAAGAAAAATTATTGAAAGCAACAAGGGAAAACGAAAAATAACATATAAGGGAATTCCCATAAGGTTAACAGCTGACTTCTCAACAGAAACTCTACAAGCCAGAAGGGAGTGGCATGATATATTTAAAGTGATGAAAGGGAAGAACCTACAACCAAGATTACTCTACCCAGCAAGGATCTCATTCAGATTCGATGGAGAAATCAAAAGCTTTACAGACAAGCAAAAGCCAAGAGAATTCAGCACCACCAAACCAGCTCTACAACAAATGCTAAAGAAACTTCTCTAAGTGGGAAACACAAGAGAAGAAAAGGACCTACAAAAACAAACCCATAACAATTAAGAAAATGGTCATAGGAACATGCATATCAATAATTACCTTAAATGTGAATGGATTAAATGCTCCAACCAAAAGACACAGGCTCGCTGAATGGATAAAAAAACAAGACCCATATATATGCTGTCTACAAGAGACCCACTTCAGACCTAGGGACACATACAGACTGAAAGTGATGGAAAAAGACATTCCATGCAAATGGAAATCAAAAGAAATCTGGAGTAGCAATACTCATATCAGATAAAATAGACATTAAAATAAAGAATGTTACAAGAGACAAGGAAGGACACTACATAATGATCAAAGGATCACTCCAAGAAGAAGATATAACAATTATAAATATATATGCACCCAACATAGGAGCACCTCAATACATAAGGCAAATGCTAAGAGCCATGAAAGAGGAAATCGACAGTAACACAATAATACTGGGGGACTTTAACACCTCACTTATACCAATGGACAGATCATCCAGACAGAAAATTAATAAGGAAACACAAGCTTTAAATGACACAATAAACCAGATAGATGTAATTGATATTTATAGGACATTCCATCCAAAAACAGCAGATTACACTTTCTTCTCAAGTGCACACAGAACATTCTCCAGGATAGATCACATCTTGGGTCACAAATCAAGCTTCAGTAAATTTTAAAAAACTGAAATCATATCAAGCATCTTTTCCGACCACAACACAATGAGATTAGAAATCAATTACAGGGAAAAAAACATAAAAAACACAAACACAGGAAGGCTAAACAATTCGTTACTAAATAACCAAGAGATCATTGAAGAAATCAAAGAGGAAATCAAAAAATACCTAGAGACAAATGACAATGAAAACATGACAATCCAAAACCTATGGGATGCAGCAAAAGCAGTTCTAAGAGGGAAGTTTATAGCAATACAAGCCTTCCTCAAAAAATAAGAAAATTCTCAGGTAAACAATCTAACCTTACACCTGAAGGAACTAGAGGAAGAAGAACAAACAAAACCCAAAATTTGTAGAAGGAAAGAAATCATAAAGATCAGAGCAGAAATAAATGAAATAGAAACAAAGAAAATAATAGCAAAGAGCAATAAAACTAAAAGCTGGTTCCTTGAGAAGATAAACAAAATTGATAAACCTTTAGCCAGACTCATCAATATAAAGAGGGAGAGGAATCAAATCAATAAAATTAGAAATGAAACAGAAGTTACAACAGACACCACAGAAATACAAGGCATCATAAGAGACTACTACAAGCAACCCTATGCCAATAAAATGGACAACCTGGAAGAAATGGACAAATTCTTAGACAGGTATAACCTTCCAAGACTGAACCAGGAAGAAATAGAAAATATGAACAGACAAATCACAAGTAATGAAATTGAAACTATGATTAAAAATCTTCCAACAAACAAAAGCCCAGGACCAGATGGCTTCACAGGTGAATTCTATCAAACATTTAGAGAAGAGCTAATACCCATCCTTCCCAAACTCTTGCAAAAAATTGCAGAGGAAAGAACATTCCCAAACTCATTCTATGAGGCCATAATCACCCTGATACCAAAACCAGACAAAGATATTACAAGAAGAGAAAATTACAGACCAATAACACTGATGAATATAGATGCAAAAATCTTCAACAAAATACTAGCAAACAGAATCCAACAACACATTAAGAGGATCATACAGCATGATCAAGTGGGATTTATCCCAGGGATGCAAGGATTCTTCAATATATGCAAATCAATCAATGTGATACACCATATTAACAAATTGAAGAAGAAAAACCATATGATCATCTCAATAGATGCAGAAAAAGCTTTTGACAAAATTCAACACCCATTTATGATAAAAAATCTCCAGAAAGTGGGCATAGAGAGAACTTACCTCAACATAATAAAGGCCATATACAACAAACCCATAGCAAACATCATTCTCAATGGTGAAAAACTAAAAGCATTTCCTCTAAGATCAGGAACAAGACAAGGATGTCCACTCTCTCCACTATTATTCAACATAGTTTTGGAAGTCCTAGCCATGGCAGTCAGAGAAGAAAAAGAAATAAAAGGAATACAAATTGGAAAAGAAGAAATAAAATTGTCACTGTTTGCAGATGACATGATTCTGTACATATAGAGTCCTAAAGATGCCACCAGAAAACTACTAGAGCTAATCAATGAATTCGGTAAAGTTGCAGGATACAAAATTAATGCACAGAAATCTCTTGCGTTCCTATACACTAATGATGAAAAATCTGAAAGAGAAATTAAGGAAACACTCCCATTTACCATTGCAACAAAAAGATTAAAATACCTAGGAATAAACCTACCTAGGGAGACAAAAGACCTGTATGCAGAAAACTATAAGACACTGATGAAAGAAATTAAAGATGATGCCAACAGATGGAGACATACACCATGTTCTTGGATTGGAAGAATCAATATTGTGAAAATGACTATACTACCCAAAGCAATCTACAGATTCAATGCAATCCCTATCAAATTACCAATGGCATTTTTTACAGAACTAGAACAAAACATCTTAAAATTTGTATGGAGACACAAAAGACCCTGAATGGCCAAAGCAGTCTTGGGGGAAAAAAACAGAGCTGGAGGAATCAGACTCCCTGACTTCAGACTATCCTACAAAGCTACAGTAATCAAAACAATATGGTACTGGCACAAAAACAGAATATAGATCAATGGAACAAGATAGAAAGCCCAGAGATAAACCCACGCACCTATGGTCAACTAATCTATGACAAAGGAGGCAAGGATATACAATGGAGAAAAGAGAATCTCTTCAGTAAGTGGTGCTGGTAAAACTGGACAGCTACATGTAAAAGAATGAAATTAGAGCACTCCCTAATACCATACACAGAAATAAACTCAAAATGGATTAGAGACCTAAATGTAAGACCGGACACTATAAAACTCTTAGAGGAAAACATAGGAAGAACACTGTTTGACATAAATCACATCAAGATCTTTTTTGATCCACCTCCGAGAGTAATGGAAATAAAAACAAAAATAGGGACTTCCCTGGTGGCATAGTGGTTTAGAATCCGCCTGCCAATGCAGGGGACACGGGTTCGAGCCCTGGCCCGGGAAGATCCCACATGTTGTGGAGCAACTAAGCCCGTGAGCCACAACTACTGAGCCTGTATGCCACAACTACTGAAGCCAGCACATCTAGAGCCTGTGCTCTGCAACAAGAGAAGCCACCACAATGAGAAGCCCGTGCACCACAACGAAGAGTAACCCCTGCTCGCCGTAACTAGAGAAAGCCCACGCACATCAACGAAGACCCCACGCAGCCAATAAATAAATAAATTAATTTAAAAAAAAAGACAAAAATAAATAAATGGGACCTAATGAAACTTAAAAGCTTTTGCACAGCAAAGGAAACTACAAACAAGATGAAAAGACAACCCCCAGAATGAGAGAAAATATTTGCAAATGAATCAATGGACAAAGGATTAATCTCCAAAATATATAAACAGCTCATGTAGCTCAATATAAAAAAACAAACAACCCAATCAGAATATGGGCAGAAGATCTAAATAGACATTTCTCCAAAAAAGACATACAGATGGGCAAGAAGCACATGAAAAGCTGCTCAACATCACTGATTATTAGAGAAATGCAAATCAAAACTACAATGAGGTATCACCTCACACCAGTTAGAATGGGCATCATCAGAACATCTACAAACAACAAATGCTGGAGAGGGTGTGGAGAAAAGGGAACCCTCTTGCACTGTTGGTAGAAATGTAAATTGATACAGCCACTATGGAGAACAGTATGGAGGTTCCCTAGAAAACTAAAAATAGAATTACCATATGACCCAGCAATCCCACTACTGGGCACATACCCAGAGAAAACCATAATTCAAAAAGACACATGCACCCCAATGTTCATTGCAGCACTATTTACAATAGCCAGGTCATGGAAGCAACCTAAGTGCCCATCGACAGATGAATGGATAAAGAAGTTGTGGTACATATATACAATGGAATATTACTCAGCCATAAAAAGGAACGAAATTGAGTCATTTGTAGAGACGTGGATGTATCTAGACACTGTCATGCAGAGTGAAGTAAGTCAGAAAGAGAAAAACAATCATTGTATATTAACACATGTATGTGGAACCCAGAAAAATGGTACAGATGAACCAGTTTGCAGGGCAGAAATAGAGACAGAGATGTAGAGAACAACCGTATGGACACCAAGGGGGGAAAGTGGCAGGGGTGGTGGTGGTGTGATGAATTGGGAGATTGGGATTGACACATATACACTAATATGTATAAAATAGATAACTAATAAGAACCTGCTGTATAAAAAGTAAATAAAATTCAAAAATTAAAAAAATAATAATATGATGTTTTAAAAATTGCTCAGGTCAGCAGATAGTGCTGCTTTGATGGGACTCTAAGGAAAACCCTCAGATGGGTTTTAGAAATATAATGGGAAAAATTACTGATGCTTGGGAGATTTTGAAATACTGTCCTTGAATTTACAATCCCAGAGGAAATGGATGCTTGATGGGCTTTTCAAAGTTGATAAGGACAAGATTGTTTTTTTTTCTCCCAGCTCACATGTGAGGGAATCATTCTGAGGGGATTTTAGCCATTCCTGCGAACCGTAATTATGGTTGGATTCTAACTGGTACCCTGAATGAGGCTCAATTCAAGCAATAGACTCAGCAACAGTGGCTGTCCTGAAATGTCCTCTATCCCAACGAGGACCATAGTAATATAAAATTTGGATGGCAAGGACTTCCCTGGCAGTCCAGTGGTTAAGACTCTGCACTTCCACTCCAGGGGGCATGGGTTCGATCCCTGGTTGGGGAACTAAGATCCTGCATGCCGTGATGTGCGGGCAAAAAAAACCCCAAAAATTGGGGTGGCACTTTTCAGTCTGTTACACACCTTTATTAACATCTTAATACTCACACCACTTAGGGAAACTGAGTTAGTGGAGAAACTAAGGAAGGCTGAGTTCCCCAATACCAGCTACTTAAAGAGCGATCCAGAAACTTGGTGTGTCCATCTGCAACCATACAAGTACAGGAAATGAGAGCCAGCTTTTAGATACTTTCATAGCAATTTGACAGAATAATGTTATGTCTTATAATAAAAAGAGGTTTATTAAAAAAAAAAAAAAAGCTGGTCTCACATTCCAAAGTGCAATCAAGATGCAATTGCTCCCCAGTTATAGCACAGCAGCCTGTCCCGCTGACCTGACCTCATACCCAATCTTCTCCACTCATGACACACCAGCCCCAGTGGCCTTCTTTATGTTTCTCAAGCCCACAGAGGCTTCCACCTTATGGCCTTTGAACTCACTCTGCCCTCTGCCTGGGATGTTCTTGCCCAGCTCTGCGCCTGGCTGGCTTCTTCTCATTCAACCCACTCCTCAGAGAAGCTTCCCTCACTGGCCACACTAAAGAAGTTACCCAGAACCTCTCTTTCCCACTTCCATGTTTTATTTTCCTCATAGCAGTTATTACTATTATTTTCTTATTTATGCATTATTTTACTGTTACTCTCTCCCATTAAAATGTAAGACTCTTGTCTTTCTTATTCAGTGCTGTATCCCACACACCTACAACAGTGCCTGGCACATCGCAGACACTCAATATTTAACAGGTGAAGGAAACGAAGACAGTGGATGAAATGTCCAGTGCCACTTGATGCAGGGACCGCTGCTCTACTTATCGGTGAATGACCACAAACTTGGAGTGATCTGCGGGCCTTGGAGACGTGCATCAGTGTATCGGCCTCGCTGTTCCCTTGCTAGGGGGCTGGCATTTGGGCTCACATTTGAAAAAAAGAATTACAGGGCTTGTGCTGAAAATTGCATCTGTCATCACCAGCTGGTTTTTGAGATAGTGAGGAGGGCCATAGAGCTTTCTCGTTTTAGGTACAGCTACGGTTTCCTAACGCATTTCTCTCAGTGGTGACCCATTTTGAATGACTGTAGTTTCTCTCATTTTTCTTTGAAGTATTGTTCACAGCTTGTGGCCTGTCCTGGTTTGCAGGAGTTTGAAAGTGGGTCTGGGAAAGGTTGAAGAGCCCCCACTGACACAGTGCAAGAAGGTTAGGTCACTGGTCCCGGCACTTCACAAGATAATATGATGGACTTTGTTAAGGCTACAGGCAATCACCATTCATGTGCTTCATTCAGAAGAATCTCGGAACCTTCCCCAGGGGTCCTCTGGTCCAACTTTCCACCTAGTGCAACACCTTCCATGACACGGCTAACAAACAACTGTCCACCCTTCGAGTGAATAGATGCAACAATACCGCAAGGCAGGCAGCCCATATTTAACCCTGGGAAAACTTTTCCGAGGAGATTTTCCAATAAAATGGATTCTTTCTTTTTCTTTTAAAAACCTTCTCTGCGGGCAGTTGGTAGATATTTTTAAGTTTGGGATTCAGGCCATATGGAGTGTAATATTTAGAAATGTTTAGAGCTATTTCGTTCCTTATGAAAACGAGATTGAGAATAACCTAAGAGAAAATATAACACCATTGGCTTTTCCATTCATAAACACATTCTGCTGGGCACTTCTCTGACATTCTGTGAGGGGAAGGAGCCTGGAGTTTAAATTCCATTTGCATGTTATCCCACTGTGATAGGAAATTATTTCTCCTCGGCCTACTCTTATCATGCAGATTGCTCTAAAATCAGATTACAGCTGTTTGTTTTGATTGATTAGTTAGTTCTGCCTTTTAAAAAAATCACATATATGTTATCAGTGAAAATAAAGCTGAGAAAGCAAATACAACCCTTCCTTGTAGGTTTCTGAGAGTGTTTTAATGAGAAGCTGGGCAGAAACAACTTCTATATACAGGTGAGACAAACAAAAATTTTTAAATCATGAGTAAATCTGTCAAATAACCCAAGGGGTCACAGAATTTAAATGCAAGTTATTCAGTCTCTGCAGCACTGAGCACCCATTAAATGCCAGGTTATTCCAGGAGCTGCAGAGGATGAATAGAACTTGAAGTTTGTGCTCAAGGTGCCCAAAGAAGCAGCCTACCCCTCTACCCTCAACCAGAGAAGTCATTCAGTGCGTGCACTTCATGTTCTAACCAAGTGTCATGGGCAACTTACAGGGATTAGAGAAGAAGGGACTCAGCTTTAGAGAGATGCCATGTATATTCCAGGCTTTGGGACCAGACATCCTGGTGTAAGTCCCAGCTCAGCACTTAGTAGTTTCGTGATCTTGGACTTTTTTTTTTTTTTTTTAAACCTCTCTGTATTGTTTCCTCACCGGCCACATGGCAATACTATTCTTCTTGCAAAGCTGTTGGGAAGATTAGAGATAATATATGTAAAGCCTCTAGAACAGTGTGAAGCCCAGGGTAAGATGCGCCAGCTGCTGGGGTCTGGGTTTGGTTTTCCCTGATCAGTTTCAGCTGGCAGGGCAGGCAACTTTGGGGATTCCTAAGTTTATCTTGCTGGAAGGTGACCTTGGAGAATGTGCGCCGAGACAAGCTGCAGAAACTTTTTCTGGCCCTTCGTTCCTTAGCAAGGGCTGCGGCTCGGCAGAGGGACTGACTCAGGGCAGGGGCTGAGACCCACGCCGCGCAGACAGACGCCGCGGAGAAGGCGGGTGAGAGGAGGCGAGGGAGGAAAATCCGAGATAATGTGTTTAATTTGATCCGTTCCCTGGAGTCATTAAAATTCATCCTCCCCTGGACTCTGAAATTCTTGAGCTGAAATAATCAGTCCAACAGGCTTTTTGCTGAAGATAGAGGAAGCACACATTATGATGCAGGCGAAATCTCAGACCTGTTGAAATACTGCCCTCTTGTGTTGCGGGATGGCAGCAGCCTCTTTGGGAACCGGCTCAGCCTTCCAGCCTCTTAGCAGAGGTGCTACGAGGTGTTTGGAAGCCTCTTAACGCTTCCAAACGAAACCCCCAGGCAAGGCCGTCCCAAACGATCCATCTAATGTGTGAGGTTGGAATGGGAATGCCAGGAGTCCAAGCCCTTATTCACATGCTAAAGAAACACGAAAATCTCTATCGTTCATTTTCAAGGGGTCCCCAAATGAATTCTGAAGGAATTACTGACCTCTACCGCATCCTCTCAACAAGGGAGAAAAAAGGTACTTTAGAGAACTGACAAACTCCAGACAAGAGCTCCCTGTTTCCCTCCCTCTCTGCCTCTACTCTCTAAGAGAGTCGAACTTAAATGTTCACACACACACACACACACACACAAAGTAAAAAAAAAAAAAATTTAGAACAAGACCTGTTCTTGTAAACACTTAACAGTTGTTATTAGTCATTATTATATCTTTTTGTATGTCTCAGGCTTTATCCTAGGTCCTAGGAATGCAGCTGGGGCAGATAAACATGGTCCCTGCCTTCATGAAAGGTACATCCACAAATCCTGGTCTTCAAGCTACCTGGGATCTTATCCACACTGGAGGGCAAAGAAAAATAATGCTCCCAATGTCTAATAAAAAAATTCCAAGGCAAAGCAATCCATGAGAGTTCAAGACCCACTAGGAAATATTAGTGCCAATTCTCCCTAACAGAGCCAGAATTTCCACAGGTAGGTGTCTGTAGGCCTTGGAGAGCTCTTCTTTTCCCAAACATCATTCATGAAACACAATTCTCCTCTTTCCAGTTCCAGGGTTTACCCACATTTTTAGCTAAAGAGAAAGATTAGTCTTGGGGCAGGTGGAATATGCAGCTGCTTAGTTTGAGTCATGCTTGTCTTACTCTCCTTGAAATTATATTCCTTTATCTTATAGAATTACTGTCTCTAGGAGTCCTCTGCGAAAATGTGCATGCTCCTGCACATGTAACCTCATTCCTTATTAGTCATTAACACTCACTGTGAGATTGCGTTGTTAAATTCTTCCTAACTTGATGGGTAAAGCCAGGGAGGTTCAGAAAGAGTCCTTTTTTTTTTTTTAATTGACTTTTTCTGACTTTAAAGATAATAAATGCTCATTGTAGAAAACATTGATAATAGAGAAAATTCTAAAGAAGCAAATTCTCCCCACCATAAGAGAACTCATCTTAACATTTGATACTTCCTTCCAGCTGTGTAGTTATAGATCTTGAGGTCTAGGTAAAATGGTGCCAACCCCATTCCACTCCTTGTCGAAGTCCAAAGCCCTCCTCTCAATTTCTGCAGACTGAGAAGTTTACCCTTTCATAGTCAGTTCTTAGGTTCAGATTTTACCTCCACAAATGCTGTCTCTGCTCTTTGCCAGGTCTACCTCCTTCCCCACAACATGCACACTCATGTATATGCGTGCACACACACACACACACACACAACCCCACTCACATCAAATACTTGTGCCTGTGGCATGCTGAAGGGTGGGGAGAGAAGTACGCACTGCAGCGAGCAGCTTCAGATAGGACATCAGTCAGGCCCTTCTCACAGTTCTCTGCCAGAGAATCCCTACCTGCCACCATTGGCCCTACCGTCCTCAGCCTGGGAGGACCTCCCTTGCTCTCCTTGCCTGATCCTGGCCTCATGCAGAGCAATTTAGCCACTTCCTGCTGTCGCTCAAGCTCCTACGAGCTCTCCCATCCCCAGGTCTTCCCTCTAACTCAAGGACTTATATCAGGTTCTTTCCTAAAGCATGGATAGTTTGCCCCCTAAGAGGAATATTACTGTCAGCAGTTAAAATAATGAAATTTCCACCCCTATTACAGTTTTTAATATTGTGGATATTGTATGGTTTTGGATTCTTTCTTTCTTTTTTTTTTTTTTTACCGTTTTAAACTTTTTTTTAAATTAAAGTATAGTTGATTTATAATGTGTTAGTTTCAGGCTTATAGCTGTTTTGGGGTTCTTTTAAAATTAAATGATATTGTTAGCATTTCACCATGCCAATAAAAGGTACTAGAAAATTTACGTATCACAAAATATTTCATCATCAGGATGAGCTCGTGTTCTAAGGACATGAGAGGGAGCAGACCTCAATGGACGTAGGAAGACTGAGGTTAGTTACTGGGGAATGTGATGTTCCTATTTCCCCTGGGGAAAGATGTAAGCTTCTATATATAGATTAGATAAGCAACAAGGTCCTCCTGCATAGCACAGAGAACTATATTCAATATCCTATGATAAACCATAATGGAAAAGAATATAAAAAAAGAATGTATATATGTGTATAACTGAATCACTTTGCTGTACAGTAGAAATTAACACAACATTGTAAATCAACTATACTTCAATTAAAAAAAAAAACAACTAAAAATTCTTCTTAGTCTGACACTTAAAAAACTCAAAACCTGGGCTTGCCTGGTGGGGCAGTGGTTGAGAATCCGCCTGCCAATGCAGGGGACACGGGTTCGAGCCCTGGTCTGGGAAGATCCCACGTGCCGCGGAGCAGCTGGGCCCGTGAGCCACAACTACTGAGCCTGCGCGTCTGGAGCCTGTGCTCCACAGCGAGAGAGGCCGCGACGGTGAAAGGCCCGCGCACCGCGATGAAGAGTGGCCCCGCTTGCCGCAACTAGAGAAAGCCCTCGCACAGAAACAAAGACCCAACACAGACAAAAATAAATAAATAAATAAATAAATAACTCAAAACCTGCTTCATTTACCATTGTCTCAGGCATCCTCTCCTTGGCCCTGCCCCCTGTTCTTCCACTTTGTCTAATTTTTGCTACAGACTCTCCTTTTGGGATCTGTTTCATCTCTCTCGGCCACCCCTTTTGAATCTGATGCTGTGGCCTGTCCCTGGATTCCTAAGCCTTTGCCCTGGCGCTTGCTTTAGACCCCCCTTGTTCCATGTCCTCAAGCCACAGGCCAGCCCTATTTTCCTACTATTTTGATTCTCTATCTCGACATACCAAACCCCCTCAAAATTTCATGGTACCACAATAACATTTATCTGTTCATGATTCTGCAATTTGAGCCAGTCTCACAGGTGTAGGTTGCCTCTGTTCCGTGGGCTGGCAGCTGGGGCAGCTTGACTGCAGTGGGAGGGTCCACTTCCTAGATGGCCTTACTCACTTAGCTGGCAGGTTGGCATGGGCTGACCGCTGGGGCTCAGCTGGGGCTGTCACCAGGGCCTTGAGTTCTCCTCCTTGTGGCCTTTCCAGATGGCAAGGTTGAGATTCTCCTGGCATGGCCATCTGAGTGAGGATAGTTGAACTTCTTTCATGAAAGCTGGTCTCCTCCAAAGAGCAAAAGTAGAAGCTGCCAGGCCCTTGTAATGCCTGGGTTTAGAAGTCCCAAAACATCTCTTCCACTACATTGTATCTGTCAAAGGAGTCCTTAGGTCACATCAAAGGGAGGGGAAGTAGATTCCCCTTCTTGATGGGAGAGTTGCACGTGGAACGAGAGGTAGTGTTGCGGCCATCTCTGGAGATACAATGTACCACCCACCCATGCCATACCCATTCCCATCCCTAACTTTCAGAACCTCAGCACAAAAATGAGAGTTGTGGAACTCTCTATAGAGACTTTGGACAGAAAGACTGTTTTGGTAGACTTCATGAAGTATCCTGCCTGATTAATTAATGGCTGTGAGATAGTACAATTCTTTCTCTCTCTAGGCTGAGCATTCTAGGTCAATGCTCTTTGGCACCTGTACTCTCTCTCCCATGATTAGCTTTCTTCTCTGTACTGCGGCAATGTGTGGGGTGTTTTAAATTCCCCATTTCAGATTAGAATCAATTCCTGTTTGTACTCTGAACTGGAAATAGTTTTTCCCATGATCTATGCCATGACTCATAATTTAACACCCTTCAACCTTCACCTGCAAACAGAAGTTCACTGGCCTTGTAGGGGTTCACTGATATCCACAAGGCCTCCAGAGTCCAAGCCTGTTAATACTTGGGCATGGGCTTCCCTGGTGGCGCAGTGGTTGAGAATCTGCCTGCCAATACAGGGGACACGGGTTCGAGCCCTGGTTTGGGAAGATCCCACATGCCGCGGAGCAACTAGACCCGTGCGCCACAACTACTGAGCCTGCGCATCTGGAGCCTGTGCTCCGCAACAAGAGAGGCCGCGATAGTGAGAGGCCTGCGCACCGCGATGAAGAGTGGCCCCCGCTTGCCGCAACTAGAGAAAAGCCCTTGCACAGAAACGAAGACCCAACACAGCCAAAAATAAATAAATAAATAAAATTGAAAATGTTTAAAAAAAAAAAAAAAAAAAAACTTGGGCATGCAACTTTGCACTTATATTCCCAGAACAAAGCAAATGAGAGTCTCTCATACCTGAGTGGTATGTTTATAAACATAGGAGAAGCTAGTTTTCCACTTACTGCTGCTGTGTAACAAACTGCCCCAAGATTTTGTGGCCTAAAACCACAACCATTTTACGATCTCTTACAGTTTACATAAATCAAGAACTCAGTCAGGTTTGACTGGGCAATTCTTTTGCTTCCTGTGGCATACTTTGAGGTTACTCAGTGATGTCCAACTGGCAAATGGAATGGTTCAGAGGCTCCAAGATGGGGTCACTCACGTGTCAGTTGGCTCAGTTGGCACTGCCTACTTGGAGTCCTACAGGTGGCCTCTCTGGCACAGCGGTCTCAGGGTAACTATGCTTCTTATCTGGGGGCTGGCAAGTATTCCAAGAGAACCAGACAAAAGCTGTGTGGCCTTTTTGCAGTTAGCCTTGCAAGTCACACACATCACTTCGGACACATCCTATTCATCACTAGAAAGTCATTGGGCAGTCCAGATTCAAGGGAGACACCACCTCCTGATGGGGGATAATAAGGTCATGCTGTAGAAGAGCTTGTGGGACATGTGATATTGTTTCCATTGTCTTTGGAACACGCCATCTGCCATAACCAATCCAGACCTTAGCAAGAGTGAAGTTAGATGAAGTTGCCCCTCCATTCCTGCAGATCCAACCCCATGTTTTACTCCTGTTTGTTGCCCTTACCCACAAATTCCCCCCAGCCCAGATTCTACTTTGCTTTCCTGACATTTCCTGGCACTTTCTCCCATACAGAACTTACATATTTTGTGTCCCACTTCCTCCTGACCCCATTAGATGACTGGAGGCAGCACTTTGCAGTGGAAAGAGTGTTGAACTGAAAAGGCACATCCCAATGCTTCCCAGCAGTGAGCTAGTTTATCCTAGGCAACTCAAAACTATTGCAGTTTTCTCATTTACACTGGAATACTGGAAGTGGGTTTGGGGGATAAGACAAAACCACCTTCAACATCAATTCTAATCATTCCAAATCTAATCTGACAATTATATGCCAACAAATTCAACAACCTAAAAGAAATGGACAAGTTCCTAGAAACATACAGCCCACCATAACTGAATCAAGAGAAAAGAGATAATTTGAACAGACCTATCACTAGAAGTGAAATAGAATCTGTAATAAAAACAAAAAACCTCCCTACAAACAAAAGTCCAGGACCAGATGGCTTCACAGGTGAATTCTACTAAACATAAAAGAACTTTTACTGATTCTTCTCAAACTTTTCCAAAAGATTGAAGCAGAGGGAACACTCCCAAAGACATTCTATGAAGCCACCATCACGCTGATACCAAAACCAAAGACACCACCAAAAAAGGAAATTACAAGCCAATATTTTTGATGAATATAGATGTAAAACTTCTCAACAAAATATTAGCAAACCGAATCCAACAACATATAAAGAAGATCATACACCACGACCAAGTTGGATTCATCCCAGGGTCACATGGATGTTTCAACATACAAAAATCAATCAATGTGATAAACCACATCAACAAAAGAAAAGATAAGAACCACATGATCATCTCAATAGATGCAGAAAAAACATTTGATAAAAGTCAACATACATTTATGATAAAAACTCTGACCAAAATGGGTATAGAGGGAACATATCTCAACATAATAACAGCTATTTATGACAAACCCACAGCCAATATAATACTCAAAGGTGAAAAGCTAAATCTAATCTGAGTTAAGGAATAAATGGATAACCACAAAAGATGACCATTTAACCCTACTAAAAATATTTACTTATCATCTACCTTAAACAATTCTGGGTTATTATAGAAGAGAGGAGTTTGAATGTTCATTGGCAGGTACAAATAAGTAAAAAGTTAGCAAAAATATGAAAATGCCACTGAATGACTAACCATGAATGGTTCATTGCAAATAAGTAATCTAGGGAATGTATTATAAGTTCCTTCAGTAATGTGATAGTTCACTGAATGTTAACATGGTTGTGGAGGTGAGACTCTACCACAAGCACTGACCCAGGGATATATGTTCTTTCCAGTTAGTAGTTATATGGTAGTTATACTGTCTGGAACATGTGACCATGGTAGAAGAAGTAGGAGTGGAGAGGATGGGGGATCACACAGGCAGTTTTATGTTCAACGCAGAAGTGGAGCATGTCACTCCTTCCCACATCTTATTGGCCAGAATGCTGTCACATGGTTTGAACCCACCTGTGACAGAGTCTGGGAAACATAGTTTTCCTCTGTGCCTGGAAAAAAAAGAAATTGATTGGTAAACATTTAACAACTGACAGGACCACTTACAAATGAGCTGTTCCTTGTTTCTACCTTAACATTATTTGTTGTTTGGGGCGATTTAAAGAGCTATTCATTGTACAACAAATTGGATTCCATAATCCCGATCTCTTCTTGATGGCTAAAATAGCTGGAACATGGTGTATGGAAGTACATACACACACATCTTCTCTCTCCTCTCTCTCTTCCCTTCTCTCTTTTTACTAGCAGCAAATGTGTTAACATCATAGTTGAGTTGGGTATATTAATAATGGATCCCCATAAAAAGCATAGCTCTATATCAAACACTGGGCTGTGCTTTACTTTTTTTTGTTTGTTTGTTCTATATTTGTTGTTTATTATACTTAATAAATTCCACAAAGTTTCTCCTACTTTTTTTTTTTTACATTTTTTTAATAGATCTTTATTGGAGTATAATTGCTTCAAAATACTGTGTTAGTTTCTGTTGTATAACAATGTGAATCAGCCATATGCATATATATATCCCCATATCCCCTCCCTTTTGAGCCTGCCGCCCACCCTCCCTATCCCATCCCTCTAGGTCATCGCAAAGCACAGAGCTGATCTCCCTGTGCTATGCTGCTGCTTCCCACTAACTATTTTACATTCGGTAGTGTATATATGTCACTGCTACTCTCACTTCGCCCCAGCTTCCCCCTCCACCCCTGTGTCCTCAGGTCCATTCCCTATGTCTACATCTTTATTCCTGCCCTGCCACTAGGTTCATCAGTACCATTTTTTTTTTTTTTAGATTCCATATATATGCATTAGCATACTCTATTTCTTTTTCTCTCTTTTTTTTAGTGATTTTTTTTTTAAACATCTTTATTGGAGTACAATTGCTTTACAATGGTGTGTTAGTTTCTGGTTTATAACAAAGTGAATCAGCTATACATATACATATATCCCCATAACTCCTCCCTCTTGTGTCTCCCTCCCACCCTCCCTATCCCACCCCTCTAGGTGGTGACAAAGCACCAAGCTGATCTCCCTGTGCTATGTGGCTGCTTCCCACTAACTATCTGTCTTACATTTGGTAGTGTATATATGTCCATGCCACTCTCTCACTTCATCCCAGCTTACCCTTCCCCCTCCCTGTGTCCTCAAGTCCATTCTCTACATCTGCATCTTTATTCCTGTCCTGCCCCTAGGTTCATCAGAACCTTTCTTTTTTCTTCTTTTAGATTCCATATATATGTGTTAGCATACGGTATTTGTTTTTCTCTTTCTGACTTACTTCACTCTGTATGACAGACTCTAGGTCCATCCACCTCACTACAAATAACTCAATTTCATTCCTTTTTATGGCTGTTGTGCTTTACGTTCGTGCATTATCTCAATTGATCTTCACAAAATTATGTGAGACAGTCATTAATTATTATTCTCTTTTTACAGAGGGAATGAAACTCGAGTGAGATAATTTGCTCAAAGTCATACAACGACAGAGGGGCAGGGCTGGGACTCCTATCTGAGTCCATCTGGCTCTTGAACCAGTGCTCTTAACTGCTGTACTGTACTGACCTCCCATTTGTAAAGACATTGCCAGAGTGAAGAGGAAGAATATCCTATGGGGAAGGAACTTCAGGCTTTTCTGATCTTACACCCACACTGGTTCTAAGTGTGACTCTCTGACCCTCCCAACAGTTTTGCATACGTCACCCGGACTGAAGCCACACGTTGCCCAGCTTTATGTTGTGTGGTGGGATCATGTTCTCATTGCTCTGCTCTGCCTCAAAGCTTGCACCATTTTCCACCCTGGCGCATGGAATGATCCCAGTGTGGAGTATGGCTATAAAACAACATGGACCACACTTGCTCATGCTTGATATGTTGTCATATGCTATCTTTAAATGCTTACATGTGCGGTTTTATCTCTCCACCTAGAGGGTAAGCTTAAGACCAAAGCTGTGCATTTCCCCCAGCACCTAGCACAGTACAAGGCACAGCAGAGGCATCTGAGAAACACTTGCAGATACAGGGTGGGCAGCCCTGACGTCACCTCTGTACCTCAGTTTCCTCCTCTGTAACATTAAGGGCTTTGGCAGGAAAAGATCTAAGGGCTCACCCAGCTCTATGATTCTACACACCACTGGGCATTGTTCTTCAAGGGCACCCTGTCCAAAAGCCTCATACATTTTTCCTGCAGAGCCAAAGTCACTGTATGGTCACAGGGCAAGTAAAGTCACATACTCACCAGCTAACCTTTCCAAATTCATGTGACTATAACTGAGTTTCCATAAAGGAAATTGCATTTTAAAGTGATAAGAAGCCATTATTATAAAATGACTAATAATGCAGCAAAGAGCCGGAACGTGATTCTGGCCCAAGTCATTAGTCAGTCGGTGCACTTTAATGAGGAGCTTCCTTATGCCTGTCGCTAGTCATTTACTCAAATCAAGTAAATATTGTCCATATTGTCCACTGAACAAGTACAGAGTGATTTATTAAGGAATTGAGCAGATCACAGTTCTCGGAGAAATTTCACAATGAAGGATTCTTTCAACAAAGTGTTTTCAAGGTGTCAGGTGGGCTCTATGGGCTGTGTGACGTGTTTGCTCATCTTGGGGCCTCATCGGGTTCTGTCTCATGCCCTAATGCAGTGAAGTTCAAGGCAACCTCCCTGTCTCATGGGTCAGCTGCTCTCACACATGGGACAACACCGTTCAAGAGGCAATAGCATGGGGACAAAGACCCTGACACACATTTGTACTTTCTTTTAAGTCAATGGCTTGCCTCCCTTTCTGGTTTATCAAATACGTAGTCACTTTGCAGAACACAAGCCTCAAACTTAGGTGGGTTTCATTGGGATGTGGTGGTATCTCCTAGCAGGATGTGCTATTTCAGGCTTATTCTGTAGCTGTTATCACTACCACAAGAAGAGGCTGAATAGAGGCAGGATAGTTCTAGGACCTGCAGTCAATAACCTTTTACTGCTTAGAAGGAAATGCTCAAAACAATCTCAACTGTGAGGCTTCTGGAAAACTATACATGATGATCCACTTTATCACTAGCCAGGATATAATAATAGCTGGAGGTCAGAGCAATCAGTGGGTGCCAAGTTAGGACAAAATTTAGACCGGGTTATATCCACTCAATGGCAAAACATCTAGTAAATTCAAGTAATATTTTTTAAAGCACATCCTTTAAGTTCAAGTAAGCAGTTGATTTCTTTCCTTTCATATGGGCTGTTGCAACATCCTAGAAACACTGCCTGGGACTTCTCTCAGGAGTTTTGCGATCTGATTTTGCAAACTGGCTTCAAATACACACAAACACACACTCGGAGACACACACACCAATACACAGGCAAAAAGCCTCTTCCCCTTTTGCTATGTCCTCCACACACCTGCAGGATTCCTTGACCACACCCCCTCCCAGAGAATGAATATTTTCAAGGTCTCTACAAGTATGGAAGCATGTATCTCTTTCCTTTTGAAGAAATGATGGCACTAAAAGGGAGGCTCAAAAAACAAAAACAAAAACAAAAAAGGAGGCACTACATGGGCAACTTTGTAATGCATCCCACCCTCCTTCTCATCATAATTTATTAGCACTCTCAAATGAAAAATGAATGACTTTAGCACTGGATTAACTGGTGAAGGAACGCTTTGTATAAATGTTTCTTTACAATCTGTCCTTCCTGCTGGCATTCACTGAGACTCCCTGAGTATGTGTCACCACAAACTTTACCTCCTAAGGGTCCCCTGACCCACCCGTTTCTCTCCATCTCCACTCCTTCACCAGCAGGACTGTTAACAGTCTCCTAACCACTCTCCCCACTTCTGTATTTGCCCCACTTCTCCTCACAGCAGCTACAATGAGCTTGATAAGCCTCATAGGTTGATTCTCAGGGCT
Source organism: Balaenoptera borealis (assembly GCF_965194805.1). NCBI lineage: Eukaryota > Metazoa > Chordata > Mammalia > Artiodactyla > Balaenopteridae > Balaenoptera > Balaenoptera borealis. The sequence goes on from NC_138866.1 coordinate 72,670,777, forward strand.
CTTTAGACCCAGTTGAATCCTTCATATGGACTACAAAGTCATCTTTCTGCCTGTATCTCTTCAACCCCATCTCTCCCTGATCCCCCATGTTTCTTACCCAGCAAAGAAACCAGGCTCTTTCGGGTCCTTCACAGAACCAGCATCCTTCCTCCCCTCAGCCTTTGCCTGGCCTGCTCTCCCACCCTCACCCCCTTCCCTTCTTGCTCCCCCTTCCCCTTCAGGCCTCCGTTTAAGTGTTACTTCCCTGGGGAAGCCTTTCCTTGTTCACCAGACTAAGTTAGCACTCCTATTTTATTTCCTCATAGTACCCTGTTCTTTTCCTTCATACCATTTCTCAGTTGCAACAAATAACTGTTTGCTCGTGAGATTCATAGCCTGTCATCAGTACAGCAGAAAAACCCAGGGCCTGGGTTCTGGAGTCAGACCGCACAACTCAGATCTTAGCTCTGCCGTTTACTAACGTCCTGGGCAAATCACATCACTTCTCTGGCTTCTGATTCTTCATCTGCCAAATAGGGTTAATAATAACATCTATTTCGTGGGGTCACTTTGGACATGAGATGAGTTAGCAAGTAGCGCATGCCTGGCATATAGTAAGCGCTCCATAAATACAGGAAGAAAACCTTAGTTAAGTACCCAATACTTATTTACTGAAAGAACGAATGCTTTTCACATTAAGGTGAGGATAACAGCCTTTGTGCTGCCAACCACTCGAGACGGATTTAAGATGAAATAAATTACTAAGTGTGAAAAGGGTCTAACTTGTGTTAGGTTCTACAGACCTGGAGTTCTGCCATTGCTGTTTACACTTTCCAGTCCTAAGCCTTATCTTGCTTGACCAAAAAAAAAAATCTCAGTGATCTGCTTTTTTTTTTTTTTTAACAAGAGCAAGGTTGAAGCAGAAATGGATGTTCCATTGTCTTCTATGCGAAGAAGTTTTCCCAGCATAACAAAGACCACATCACCCTCATTCCCACCAAAGAGAGGCACCATGGGAAGCACAAAACTCCTTCCCAGGAGGGTACAGAGAAAGCAGGGGCAAGGAAACTTCCTTAAGCTCTGCTTGTACTGTGTAAACACAGTCTCTGAAGCCCAGGGGCTGACGGTCTAGCACTTTATCCCCTGGGGAAAATATTAGCCCTTAGCAAATGAATGGACCTTGAAGTTTTCCTTCAGGGGAACAGGTACTATTTAAATCTCTGCAACAGCTGAATGCTAATGTACAGCCATGGCAGGAGCAGTGAAGGCACTGTGATACATGATATAGGCCCCTAATTAACCAAGCTACTCCCAAGCCTGTCCACAGCCAGTGCATTTCCTCTAATTTAATTCAGTGCCACATGGAAGTATATATTCCTGCTATGAATAGAGTTCTAGAGGTTTATGGATTTTAAGGGTTGGAAGGCATCTTAGAGTCACTGAACCCAAAAGCCTGTTCCATGCACATCCATGATTCTCTCCTCGATATGTGGCCAAGCTGCGGGTCTCAGCCTTCCTGGATGGGGTCCCCTAGCACAAGGATAGGCAGTTCCAGGCTGAGCTCCTACCTGATCTACCCAGTGAGGCTCTGGGAGGAGAGTGGAGAGCCCAGTGAAACAGCAATGACAGGGCCAAGGTGTGTAGTTAGAACCAAGAAAGGATGCTGGAGGCAAAGGAGAAAGGTGAAGATTTTAACAAGGAAGAAACAGAGAAAAGTAAGACACGGACACAAGGGGAGATGGTGGCTACAGATCATCCCCCAAACCGGGCAAGGACTCCTTTCAGATGCATACCCACAGGTCCTGGGGTGAAATCACAAGCCAGGTTGAAGTCTTCAGGGGTACAAACCACCCCCAAACAATGAGAACTGAAGGGGACAGTGAAATATCATTTAAAGATACTGAATGACACACTGGATTGGGAGTCAGGAGTCCTGGTTTCCAGGTCTGACCCTGCCATGTGAGCCTTTGAGAAAGGATTCAATCAGAATGGAGAGATTTCACAGTTGTCAAAGCACTCCCAACGCTGGCCAGTAGACACGGGGCTGAGGGATGTTCTATTAAAGCTGGTGTGGTTGGCACTTCCCATCCTGATCAAGAAGGTCCACACACAGCTGTCCCCAGACCCCAGCTGGCTATGACAGGTAAATATTTTACAGCGTGAATGTCCTAGAGAGAGGACCTCTAACAGGAGATGGCAAAAGACCCTCTTAGTAGAATGCCTGTCTCACAAATCTCCTAAGAATCATTCTAAATGTCACCACATATAAACCTCCTTGATCATTTCATTGGAATCGTGCCTCTCAGAGGTCCCTCTGACTGCGGCCCCAGCTGCTGCTCTGAAATCCATCACTGAGTTGTGAGGAGGCCATACCTCCTCCGGGCTGCTCTCAGCCACGACGGAGCATGACGGGGTACTGAGGCAGGCCAATTCCTGGAAGATGCTGGGCTCCTCTAACAGCCGATTTTGACTTGAGGACACCCAACAAGCAGTCTAAGATGCTTCCATCCAACCTGACTTTCCTCCCACCAGGGGGGTCAGACCTGCATCTCAGACCGACAGCCTTCCCAGCACCCCCTGTTTCCCCTCCCACCTTCACCACGGGTGTTTCCCTAATGAATCTCTCACACCTGTCATCCCCCCTAGGTGCCTGCTTCCCAGACACAGCACCATTATTAACCACCTCTAGTTGAATGAGTGACTGGCTATTTCTCATGGAATTGTTCAGCCCATTCAGTTAGAGCCATCAGCAAGTCTAGGGGTAACGTTTTAAAAAGGTGTTACTAGCTGAACCCACGTAGAGACTTGTGTGTAGAGCTGGCAATGGGTGTCCTTCTCTAGGGTCCTTGTCTATTGACTGATTTGTATTAAGGCTTAAGAGATTTCTGGGGCTAGAACTCAAACAGTATCAATGCCTGGGGGTCAGGCACAAACAGAGTGAACTGGAGGAATAAAAAGAAGCCAGGGCTTCCCTGGTGGTGCAGTGGTTGAGAATCTGCCTGCCAATGCAGGGGACACGGGTTCGAGCCCTGGTCCGGGAAGATCCCACATGCCGCGGAGCAACTGGGCCCGTGAGCCACAATTACTGAGCCTGCGCGTCTGGAGCCTGTGCTCCGCAACAAGAGAGGCCGTGATAGTGAGAGGCCCGCGCACCGCAATGAAGAGTAGCCCCCGCTTGCTGCAACTGGAGAAAGCCCTTGCACAGAAACGAAGACCCAACACAGCCATAAATAAATAAATAAACAAATAAATAAACAAACAAACAAATAAATAAATAAATAAATAAAAGAAGCCAGATTAGAATGGGGCACTGGGTGCCTGTGAAGCAAACCCCATTGGACTGGTGTCTGTCATTTGAAGCTGCCCCCTCCAAGCAGCCCTATCAGAGTTTGCCTGCCTTGGGGTAGGGGTGGGGAGTACTATTTGTATAAAAGCAAAAGCACTGACCCTCATGCATTGCTGGTAGGAACGTACAAGGTGGAACTGCTGTGGAAAACTGTTTGGCGGTTCCTCAGAAAGCTAAGTTTAGAATAACCATATGATCCAGCATTCCAGTCCTAAGCATATACCCAGAGGAATTGAAAGCAAGGACTCAAACAGACACTTGGACACCAATGGTCATAGCAGCATCATTCACAATAACCAAAAGGTGAAAACAATCCGTGTCCATCAACGGATGAATGGATAAACAAAATGTGATATGTCCGTGCAATGGAATATCATTCAACCATAAAAAGTAATGAAGCTCTGGTACATGCTGTAAACTACATGAACCTTGAAAATATTATGCTAAATGAAAGAATCCAGACACAAAAACATAAATATTATATCATTCCACTTATATGAAGTACCTAGAATAGGCAAATCCATAGAGACAGAAAGTAGACTAGAGGTTACCAGGAGAGGGGAGGAAGAAATAGGGAGTTATTTTTTAATAGTTAAGAGTTTCTGTTTGGGGTGACTTTAAAAGTTTTGGAAAGAGATAGCGTGATGGTTGCACAAAATTTTGAGTGTAATCAATGCCACTGAATCATACACTTAAAAATTGTTGAGATGGAAAATTTTGTCACATATATTTTTACTATTTAAAAATTAATATACCAAAAAATTGAACTTGTACATGGGCAAATTTTATGATATATGAATTATATCTCAATAAAGCAGTTTTTTAAAAAGTGAAAGCACTATAGCAGCCCTGGGCCTATGCAAATTTGCTGCTGAACCCAAGGGTCAAATCCAAGCAAGAGGGTGGCTGTTTCCCTGTGCATTGATGATGTGATGTAGTACAAGGGCCCAAGAGCAGGGCAGGGGACATTTCCTGAGCAGGTGGGCAGCCCCAGTGGTGTGCGTGTTGACCTGGGGAAGCACCTGGACAGAGGCTTGGAGTGAATGAAGCACAGAGGGTGCCCTGAGGGGTAAAAGCAGTTCATACATCACCCTGGGCAGCCTGTATTGTTTCCTATATTGATTCTTAAGAGAACTGTGCCCCCTGTGAGGCTCCTTACGGTAGCAGTTGTGGGTGGAAGCTTGAAAGGGGGCAGATGTTTCTAATTCCATTGGTGAGGGCTATCAAGCCAGCTAGACCACAATGTGCACATCAATGTGACCCCAATCACACCCGACATCATTTGTACCCCCATGTGGTCCGTCCAGGGATACTTGGTACACAAGCGAAGTCAGGAATTAATACAATTATTTAGATAACTTAAAAAATAAGAAAGGATGAGGTAGGAGGAAGGAGGAGACTGGGATTGACACATATACATTATTGATACTATGTATAAAATAGACAACTGATGGGAACATACTGTATAGCACAGGGAACTCTACCTAATGCACTGTAGTAACCTAAATGGGAGGGAAGTCCAAAAGGGAGGGGATATCTGTATGTGTATGGCTGATTCATTTTGTTGTGCAGTGGAGGCTAACACAACATTGTCAAGCAACCATACTCCAATAAAAATTAATTTAAAAAAAGAAAGAAAGGAAATTTGCCTAGTTATCTGAATTTCCTATTTTTATCCATTTCTAGTATAGGTGGGTACACCCATGGAGTGCAAGCAAATGTGGAAAATAAGCCGATTTTTATCAATGTGGAAAGATATCTGGACAGTGTAAAAGAGAGACTCATAAACCTGACCGTGAACCCATAACTTCTATCAGCATTTGAAAAGAATGAATCTGCATGTTCCAGATTCTAGGAGAAGGACACAAAATTATTGAGGTAAGTATAATGATGTTAAAATAGGTCTCTGCATTCTCAGTGTTGGCCATGCTTTCTCCCATCCAATGTCCAGGTTAATGTAAGAACCAATGGACAGACTGTCATTACAATTCTGAAACACCTACCTGTCTACTGCTGTAATGCGCTGTGATTGAGGTATTTGAATTTCCATAAACATATGAGCTATATATATATGGCACAGCTAACAGGCCTAAGCATTACAGGAAAACATTATTTGTGATTATTGTTACTGCCAATGCATTTTTTGTTTTTAATTTTTGGAAAAGATAATACATGCAATTAAACATGGGGGTATAGAAGAAATTCTCCCCCTCAGCCCTTCCTTAGAAACACCATTGCTGCCAATTCCTCCCAGATACTCAATATGACTTTCAACAATGCTAAAAGTTTCTCTGCACTTGGGATAGATCAGTAGTCATTCTTAGGGAGACATACCTCTCTTCAGATGGATATTTTGCCCACAAACACAAATATGTGTATTTGTAAACACATAAACACACACAGGTTAATTGAAAGTCTCTTAACAGATTGGAAGAAAAACATAACAATGGATTTATCACTGTCTACATGTAGAAAAAAAAAAATCTAAAAGTTTATGGAATTCAAAGCACTTAACCATATTATTAATGATTGAAAGAATTTCTCTGGCTGTGTTTCATTTTTTTTTTTAAACTTTGGGTTTATTTATTTATGGCTGTGTTGGGTCTTCGTTTCTTTCTGTGCGAGGGCTTTCTCTAGTTGCGGCAAGCGGGGTCTACTCTTCATCGCGGTGCGCGGGCCTCTCATTATCGCGGCCTCTCTTGTTGCGGAGCACAGGCTCCAGACGCACAGGCTCAGTAATTGTGGCTCATGGGCCTAGTTGCTCCGCGGCATGTGGGATCTTCCCAGACCAGGGCTCGAACCCGTGTCCCCTGTATTGGCAGGCAGATTCTCAACCACTGCGCCACCAGGGAAGCCCTGTGTTTCATTTTTAAAAAGCAGAGTTGTCCTATGGATGTAAATGCACTTCCTTATGACTTCTATTCCACATTCTGTGCTTGTGTGTAGAAATATCCACACAAAATAACTATACCTTTTAAACCATTTTTCTCGTGGTCCATTACTCTGCAGGTGTAATTTGAGTAGGCATTGATGATGATAAACACCACAGTTTAGAAGATGTTAAAGCAAGCTTATCAGAGCTCACATAGAGAAACAAATTAGGCAAACTGAAGTAATTTGAGCTAATGAAGTTTGATTCCAAACATCCAGATCAATTAAGCTTCAAGTACTTGCTTGGGCTCCTGCTCTATAAGGCAGCGGGGAGCTATTGCCTAGAGGAAGAGGCTGGGAGTGCTGATTGAGAAGGCCTGAAAATAAAGGTGACAGAGCCGTGCAGTGTTTCATGGATGTATTTCTCAGGCCTTACTGTTTGAGGATCACATCATGTGGAAATGAAGGGAAAGTGGGTGATGCATCCACGGGGACCCTGCTTATAGGAGTCTTACAGGAGGCTGGAAAGAACAAGACTCAAGATACGCAGTGGTGAAAGGTTTGGTAGTGTTTCTAATGTACTTGTTGTATATGGGCAAACAAACTGAAAGAGAATTCTGGTAACATGAGCAAGAGATGGGCTCAGAGAGAATCTGCCCGTTTCAATGGATGGAGAGTAAAGTAGAGAGCTCAGAACTTCTGGGTCCTCAAGGTTGAAAAATGAAACTGTGCCCATCTACCACCTGTAAAAGATAAAACTGAATAGAATATCCTTTGGAATAGAAAGACCTTTTACTACTACATCTCAGGGTGAAGACCAAACCAAGGGTGTTGCCAGCAAACCTATTAAGACTTCTGATGGGACTAAGGCGGCTCCCAGTAATATTTTCCCATTGGGAAAAATAGGTCAGGGAAAAGAGATCAAGAGTATGTTCCCATGGAAGCATGATATGCTCAAAGTACCTGTAATTAAGTCTAGAGAGAGAAATATGTCTCGAAGAAAATAGTGGCTATGTCTACTGAAACATGGATTCAATCAGAATCAAATAGATTAAACAAACACAACAAAGTGTCTGAGAGAGTGATACTGTCGAAAGTGCTGCCAGCCTGTGACTACTTGGAATACCAAACAACCCTTAGGCCAATTTTTCTATGGGCAAGAATGTGATGTATTCAAGAGGGAAGTAAATATATGTGATCAATGAAGGATTATGGTGGATGGAATTATTGTTCTCAATTACTTGCTACTGTCTTCTAATAGGATGATTTATCCTCATTCATTTTCAGTCATGTGAGTTATCTGTGCACCTTCGATAGGGAAACTATGTCTCCACCTTACATATTTGGATACGGATATGATTTGGTCAATGAAATGTGAGGGCATGCACATGTCTGAGCAAAAGCTTTAAATGTGACTTCATGGTTTGTGTTGCACTCTCTGACTCTGCCTTCACCGTAAGAAAAACGCAGTCCAGAAAAGGGCTACTCAGCCTAGAATGAGAAGTCACACTGAGTCCAGCCAAGTCAAGCAGAGCCACGGTTGAACCATAGCCTTCATGTAACATTAACAAGAAATACGTGTTTGTGGTAAGGCATTTAGATATTGGAGTTATTTGCTACTGTAGAGAGAGCTGATAATACAGGAGTCATCAGTGTATAAGTAATGTATTTAAGGCCACAGAACTCAATGCCATCACTTAGGGAGTGAGCATAGATAAAGAAAAAGACTGAGCCCAGGGAAGAGGAGAGGCCAGGAAAACAGAATGAAAAGCCATGGACAAAGATATCAGAGGAAAGTCACAAGAGAGTGAGCTAGAGGCCAATTTAAAAAAAAAAAAAAAAGTGCTTTATGAAAATGGGCAAAGATGGTGATGTCAAATAAACCTGAGGGTACCTGAAAGAAAAAGACACAGAAATGACATTAAATTTAGCAAGAGGGAGAATATTGATGACTTTGACCAAGATGATCTCAGTGAATTGTGGAAAAAATTAACTGGCAAGAATTGGATAGAATATGAGGTGAGAACTGGGGGCCGTAGTACAAGTGACATTTTAAAAATAAATTTTCCATAAACAGAAGCAGAGAGATGGAGAGGTAACTGGAATGAGTTGAGAGGTTTAGGAAATTCGGTTTTATTTTGTTTTCCAGATGAGAAAAATACAGAAGGTTTGCATGTTGATGGGGAAAATCCAATAGAAAGCCATCATTTCAAGGGAATATGATAAACTAATTGACGCTCAGATGAGTGATGACTATTGACAGATTTTATATTTTAGTTTTTACATTGATATTGTTTACCATTGCCAGGAATCCAAAGAAAAATATTAAAATCCTGCAATGCCAATTATTCTCTTCCCCCCAATTCCTTAAGGATCCAAAAGGAGCCACAGACAATGAATAACAAATAATTTACATGGTTGTTCAAGTGCCCAATACCCCAGTTCAAAGGCCTAATAATGGTTGACTAAGACCTCCTTCAAGTCCTGAATCTATTTCTTGGGATCTTAATCTCTCTAGAAAACTTCAGGAAGAAAGTCAGTCAAAGACAGTGGTCAGAATCCAAGTGGTCTTGAATCCATTTACACATCCCCGTAGAGCGGAAGAGAGAGCAAGGGGGAAGGAGCTATGTTTGCACTTCTTAAGTCACAACGCCCCATCCATTACCCATTAAGGCCCAGTCAATGTCTTGAGTTCCAAAAATTCACACTAGTGACTCTTCTACCTTTAAAGGGGCAGCCAGCAAGGGTGTGGGCAGAGTCGGTCATGATATGGCAAGCTCTCCTCGACCTGCATAGATGGATGACTGGGCTATTCTCCATGGGCAACTCATTCATATCCAACTGGCAACCTCTGCAGACCATATCCTAATCCAAAGGCACGGCCTTCAGAGTGGAAATTTCAGACATGGAGGCACAGGACTGACAGAAAGGCTTGGACTAATGCTCTGAGGCCCTCCATCCTCCCTCACAGGAAAGCGAGCTCACCCGAAGTTCTGTCTCCTTTGGGACCCTTACACACCCATCATGTACAGCTTCTTCACTATAAAACTTCCATAAAGCTCCCTTATGATGTCTGCTCTCTCCCTCCCAGGATGTTTGGAATATTCTCTTTCAAAACAGCCCATAATTATCAAATCACTTGATTTTTACTGCACAGAAAGAATAATTGCACCAGAATCCAGTGACTATGCTTTTTGGGTAGCTCAAAGGGAATTTCAGAATTCAGAATTAATTAGGCAATAAGAGAGAACAGGAGCCATACTTTAGTGTATTAATTCATGCCAAGTTCAAACTCACTGTGAGTAATTATGCCATTAATTCAAGGCAGGAGGAGAACTATTGTGACTGCCACATATTTCTAAGCAAATAAAGAAAAATGTCGCTTCTCTCCTTTAACTAATACTCTGAATAGAGCTACCTTATAATAATACTTTTATTTATTTATAAGGCATAAATTCCCTAGAGCTCAATAAACTGCAGGATAAGCAAAATGTTAGTTAAGGAGGAAAAACAGAACTTTCTAGCTAATTCTGAAACAAAACATTAGAAAGGGAAAATGACTAAGGAGAGAAGCTGAAAATTTAAGGAGAGCATGGAAAAGGGCTAAAAGGAAAAGGCCGTGATGTGGCTTTTTCATTTCCCTCTCCCCTTCTGCGGCACACTCCCCCCACCGTGACTCAGACAGGTAGCAGTCTGGAGGAGAAAAGTTTCAGGCATATTTAATCTTCCTTTGCTGTCAAGGTGTTGCAGGTCAGCCTGCCCCTTTGCCCCCTTCCAGATGCCCTTCCAGTGTATGTACAGTTTATTGAGCATAGAAGAACTAGGGGATCAGTGTGGTTTCCCACCCATACCCTCTTAGGATGGATCAGAAATTCACTGGGTGGCCTGTGCGGGCCTTCGAGCTTCACAGTGTTGAAGAGGATACTGGGGATGGACAGAAAGTCAGCAGTACGGGCGGGCGGTTCACATGTCCTCCGGGACCAGAAGGAAGGAGGTCAAGGTCCACTGCAGGCAGGGCCCCACGTGCCAGGAGTTACAGAGGCAACGGGGAGCGGTCCACACTGTTCAGACGCTGGCCCTTCTGCAGAGCCTTGGTGTTGCTCGGCGTACGCATAGCCCTACTTAGTCCTGCCAGTCAGAGCAGACAGGAGACCCTGCGGCCACAAGGGCAGAGGAGATGAGGCTGGAGACAGATGGGGCAAGATCTTCTTCGCAGTGGCCTCTAAACCCAGCACAGTGTCCAGAACACCATTTAAGAGTTCCGTCCGTGCTGCGTTGAAAGAAATGAAAAGCTCCAAGTCTGCCTCTCATTCCTTTTGAAATTTGACTTAGTAAAGGAAACCTGTTTCTCTACTCACAATACTTCTGACACCAGATGTGTCAGCTTTTCACATGAAATAATTCTTTAATTCTCTGTGGAATTCAGCGAGGTGCCCTACAATTGAATTCATTCTGACACAACCCAGAGTTAGCGAGACGCCACAGGTTAAGGGCTCAGGCCCAGAAGACTGTCCGCCACTTCAGAATCCAATTGCTCATGGGTCCCAGGTTACTCACATTTCTGTCGGATTTGGCTAACAGATCAGGGGTTCCCATGACCCCCTCCTCAGGTACAATTATTTGCTGTAACATCTCACAGAACCCAGGGAAACACTTTACTTACTATTACCATTTTATTCTAAAGGATATTATAAAGGATGCAAATAAAAAACCACATGAAGAGGTACTAGGGTGAAGTCTGGAAGGGTCCCTGAGCATAGAAGTTTCTGTCTCTGTGGAGTTTGGGTAGCACCATCCTCCTGGCACATGGATATGTTTGCCAACCTGGAAGCTCTCCAAACATTTTCACTTGGGGTTTTTAATGGAGGTTCTGTTACATAGGCATGATTGATTAAATCATGAGCCATTGGTGATTAATGCAAACCCTTCTCCTCTCCCCAGAGGTCAGGGGGTGGGACTGAAAGTTCCAACCCTCTAATCACATGGTTGGTTCCCCTGGCAACCACCCCCCATCCAGAAGCTAGGGGCTTCCAGTCACCAGTCATCGTATTCATATAAACTCAGGTATGGTTGAAAGAGGCTTGTTACTGAATAACAAAAGACTCTCTATCACTACCATATGACCCAGCAATCCCACTACTGGGCATATACCCTGAGAAAACCATAATTCAAAAAGAATCATGTACCACAGTGTGCATTGCAGCTCTATTTACAGTAGCCAGGACATGGAAGCAACCTAAGTGTCCATCGACAGATGAATGGATAAAGAAGATGTGGCACATATATACAACGGAATATTATTCAGCCATAAAAAGAAGTGAAATTGAATTATTTGTAGTGAGGTGGATGGACCTAAGAGTCTGTCATAGAGAATGAAGTAAGTCAGAAAGAGAAAAACAAATACCGTATGCTAACACATATATATGGAATCTAAAAAAAAAATTTTTTTTTAAATGGTGGTTCTGAAGAACCTAGGGGCAGGACAGGAATAAAGACACAGACCTACTAGAGAATGGACTTGAGGACACGGGGAGTGGGAAGGGTAAGCTGGGACGAAGTGAGAGAATGGCATGGACATATATACACTACCAAATGTAAAATAAATAGCTAGTGGGAAGCAGCCGCATAGCACAGGGAGATCAGCTTGGTGCTTTGTGACCACCTAGAGGGGTAGGATAGGGAGGGTGGGAGAGAGACGCAAGAGGGAGGAGATATGGGGATATATGTATATGTATATGTATAGCTGATTCACTTTGTTATACAGCAGAAACTAACACAACATTGTAAAGCAATTATACTCCAATAAAGATGTTAAAAAAAAAAAAAAGGGCTTCCCTGGTGGCACAGTGGTTAAGAATCCGCCTGCCAATGCAGGGGACACGGGTTCGAGCCCTGGTCTGGGAAGATCCCACATGCCGCGGAGCAACTAAGCCCGTGCGCCACAACTACTGAGCCCGCGCTCTAGAGCCCGTGAGCCACAGCTACAGAAGCCTGCACACCTAGAGCCCGCGCTCCGCAACAAGAGAAGCCACTGCAATGAGAAACCTGCGCAGCGCAACGAAGAGTAGACCCCACTGTCCGCAAGTAGAGAAAACCTGTGAGCAGCAACAAAGACCCAATGCAGCCAAAAATAAATAAATAAAATAAATTTAAAAAAAAAATTGGCATGTCTAGAAGACCTCAAATTACTTTAAAAAAAAAAAAAAAAAAGACTATCACTCAGGAAGTTTCAAGGATTTTAGAAGTTCTGTGCCAGGAACAGGGGATGAAGACCAAACACATATATTTCTTATTACATCACAATATCACACGTGGGGAAGTCACTTTACTTCATCGAGCTTCAGTTTCATTACCTATAAAGTGGGAATAATAAATGTTGTGAAGATGAACTACTTGAATTCCTATTTTTGTAAGCCAGAATTTTTAAAATGTCAACAATTTCACATAATTCAAACTAATAATTAATCCATTCCTTCATTCATCATTTTGTATAAACTATGTGGTTTGTTTGTTTGTTTGTTTTTTGGCCACACTGCAGGGCTTGGAAATCTTAGTTCCCTGGCCAGGGATCGAACCCCGGGACCAGCAGTGAAAGCACCAAGTCCTAACCACTGGACCACCAGGGAATTCCCTAAACTATGTGTTTAGAACTGAGAATTTTGTTCAGAAAGGAACAAAACAAAGTCGTTGGCCATGAATCTTATATCATAGTCAGGGTAGGGTAGACAAAAAACACAGAGAGAGAGATGTAATAAACTATCAGGTGATAAGCACTAAAAAGAAAAATAAATCAAGGCAAAGCAATAGAGAGTATGGAGGTGGCTCTATTTGACCAGACGGTTGGGAGAGTCTGTGATGAGGAGGTGACAATTAAATAGAGACCTGATGGAAGTAAAAGAGCTCTGAACATGGACCATTCCAGAGAGAGGAAAGAGCAGGGGCAAAGGCCCAAGGAACAGCAAGAAGGCCAGGGTAGCTGGAAGGGAGTGAGGGCTGGAGAGGATGCAGGAGGATAAGATCAGAATGTAGCCCATGGGAAGAGCTTTTGAATTTAATTCTAAATGAGATGGGAAGTCCCTGGAGAGTTTTGAATAGAGGCAAGATGTGATCTGACTCGGAGTTTTATAAGATCACTCTGGTTGTTTGAGAAGAAGATGACAGGGTGGTCTTGGGGAGCAGGAGGAGAAGAAGGAGGCTGACCACTTAGGACATCACTGCTGTCATCAGGAGAGAGACAAGGGTGGCTTGGACTAAGATAGCAGCCGTGTCAATGGTAAGAAGTACATAGTTATATTTGGTATATATTTTGAAGGTGGACCTAACAGGAATTCTAGCGGATTAGAATTACGATGTGAGAAAGAGAGGGATCAAGAATGATTCCTAGGCTCTGGACCCATGCAACTAAGAGGATGGTGGTTCCAAAGGGGGGGGGAGGAAGTGTGGAGGGAGGACAGGTTTGGGAAGAAGAGGATGAATCAAAAGTTCTGTTCTGCACACAGTTACATGTGCTGTGCCCACTAGTCATATATGGAGAGTTTGGGCAGGCCAACTGGAGTGCAGACAAAAGGTCAAGGCTAGAGATAGTATCTCCAGCTATTTGGGGCTGAAATGAGATAAAAAGATTTTCACATACGTGGGGATCTCTAATGAGCTGTGTGAGCATGAGGAATAAATGAGTAAACACTTCCTCTCAGTTGCTGTATCAAATGCGCTCATTAATAATTTAGTAACTAAAACTCTCTTCCCGTATTCTAAATGATCTTCTAGTCAATAAATTGGATTATCTAAGTTTTAAGAATGCACATTTCTTTTGAAACTCCGTAAAACTATTATTAGTAAAACTTCTACTATTAGTTTTCCCTGAAGTGCTCCCTCTTGTGGGGGAAAAAAAAATGCTCGGGACTAGATGGTGAAGTAACTCAGTCTGGACACAAGAGGGCGCCGTGCAAACAGTCAGTGCGCGGAGCAACTGAAAAGGTGGCGAGGGAGCGAGTTCCCAGATCCCTTCCCTTCCTTCTCCCATAATTTGTAAACCAGGGCTCCTGGGACCATGAATCCAGGAGGGCAGCCCCCAGGCCACCGGCGTGTGACCATTTTGGTCAGGGTGTAACAGGGCCAGAAAGGATTTTTCCAGAGTGAACCCCCTGTCAGTCCTAATGTTCATTAGAGGAGAAAAAGGAAAATAAGAAAGGCATAAAGGAGAAAAAGAGGGAAAAATAAGAAAGCAAGCAAAAAGGAAACCAAGAGGTACCTATTTTGGGGAGTGGGCGAATTCCAGGAATTCAGGACCAGAAGGGGCCTCAGAGACCATCTTGTTGAACAACCTATGTCCCAGGTAAAGGGGCTGAAGTGCCTTCCTGGGGTTAGAGTTCAAGGCCTTCCCAGCTCGCTTTTTCTCAGCCAAGTGTTCTTCGTCTACCCCCTATGTTATCTGTATGAAGTGTATAAAGTTCATCAGGTGCCTGCTGGATCATTTTATCCTCAAAAAGCCTGAATATGAGCATATACCTATTTTGTATATTTATTTTTGCAGAGTCCCCAATGCCCTGTGACGTACCAGTGTAGAGTGCTACCACGTCATCAGTGTGATGACACATCTCAGGCTAAGGTGCAAGATACAGTAAATCTGAATTTAAGTTGTCATTTCAATGATTGGTCTTGTGGTTTAAACTTTAGGAGGACTCTGGGGATGACCTTAGATTTCCTAGGAGTCTTAAAAAATTAAAAACTTTTCCCAGCATGCAGAATGGTAAATAAAGAAGAATTGAAGTTTTGGTATCACACAGACTTGGATTTAATTGTGGCTTTCCTGTGTTGCCGGCCCATGGGGCAGTATTTCTAAACCTTCCTGCCTTCTGCTCTATAAAATGAAAATAATACTATATTAGAGGACTGCTGTGCGGATTAAGTAAAATATTGTTGATAAAGTTCCTAGCTTATTGTATCCTCTCAGTTAGCAATTTGTAATGTTTGTGTCAGACTAAAGGTTAATATCCTTAAACAATAAGGAGTTCTTATAAATAGTAAAGAAAATGGACACAGGGTATGAACGGACAATTCACCAAAGGAGATAAACATATGTAAATAAAATAAAGCTCACAGTAATGAGAGGCTGCAAATTAAAGCAACAATGGGAAACATTTTTCTCCTCCTTGGTTTCAGTTAGATGCAGCCTCACCCATCGGTTGTTTAAGCCAGACACCTAGGCTTAAAATTGACTCCTTTTTCAAATATGGGACAATTTGAGCATCAAAACAAATGACAGGAAAGGACTGAATAAGGTAAAAATTCACAAGTCTACACTGATATAAATGAATGTATAAATAAAAAAAATAGGAGAGAAGACTTTTTCTTACATAAGGAAGTCAACTAACAAATGTACAAGGAGTGAGAGAATTGGAAAATCACCATTTGGCAGCCATCCTAATAATAATTTTTTGAGGCAAGAACCATCCCAACTAGTAAGTGAACGTTTGAGGAATAACAGGATATTACATAGTTTCAAAGTATCTCCCCACAAGAAACCTATACATTACAAAGATAAAATAGTAACTTTACTATTTGACTGGAGAAACTTGGCAGGTATGACCTTAATGGAATAATCAAATGTAACACTACCAGTAACAGGATTAATTGACAGCAACTGCCTCCTGAAGTGATGCACTGAAAAGCACTCAGCCTCACGTCTGCAGTATCCCAGCAAAAAGTCCATAACCTGGATCTAGAAACCAGGAGATGCAAACTGAGAGCCGTGCTACAAAATAACTGGCTTGTACTCCTAAAAATTGTTAAGGTCATCAAATATAAAGACAGACTCAAAAACTGCTCCAGATTAAAGGAAACTAAAGAGAGACAAGATGAAATGCAATGCATGATCTTGGATTTTTTTTTTTTTTTTTTTTGCTACAAAGGACATTATTGAAATAATCAGAGAAATATGAATAAGTTCTGTAGATTATATATTATAGCAATATTAATTTCTGATTTCAATAATGGGACTGTGTTTTTAAAAGAGAATTCCTTGCTTTTGGGGAAACACACTGAAGAATTTAGGTATAAAAAGGCAATATATCCACAAATTACTTTTAAATGAGAGAGAAAAAAAAAACAAATGTAGTAAAATATTTACATTTGGAATCTTGGTGAAGGGTATTCAGGCATTCTTGTATTATTCTTGCAGCTTTTCTGCAATCCTGAAATTATGTCAAAATAAAAATTTTTTTTCAGTCGGTTCCTTCCTTTTCCTCACCCCACAAATGCAGTCAGTCAACAAAGTCCTTATGATTCTATTTCCTAAATATCTCAACAATCTAGTCCCTTCTCTTCAGCTCCACAGCCACTATCCTAATACAAACCACCCCCCCTTGCATGGATGACAAAAAACTAACAAAAAATAGCAAATATCTTAATGGTATAATCTTAGAAGCTTTACCTTTCCAGAATTCCTTTTAATCAAAATTGTATTTGGGGTCCTAACTTAATAAGACAGGAAAGGGAAGTAAATGTTATAAAGATTGGAAAAGGAAATGAAATAGTCAATTTTCACAAATGATATGACAGTCTACCTCTCTATGGATGACCCAAGAGAATCTACAAACTAATACAACTAATTAGACTCAAGATCAATATATAAAAATCAATTCATATACAAAAACCAATTTGAGTATGTATTTTTTAAAGAAAATGACACAATAGCAATAAAATTATAGGGTTCCTAGGTACAAATCTAACAAAGGTATGTAAAACATATGCAGGATAAAATAATAAAAATGTATGAAGAACATAAAAGAAGACTGAATAAATTCAAAAATATAATGTTGATGGATGGCATAGCAAATCTACAAATTGCCTACTTGAAATCTATTTACCACCTTCTTTTTTGCTAACAAATCTGAATATTTGGAGAGAGAGGGATAGAAATGTGTTTTGCTAAATTTTCTTGCAGATAGGCATAATTTTTGACAAAGTTCTGGCCAACAGGAGGTAAATAGATGTCTGGAATAGTTTTTTGTTGTTTGCTTGTCTGTTTTGCTTTCTTGGAATAGGCATCACTGCTCTTTCTTCTTCCTTTTTCTTGATACAAATCAGATATGATGCCTGGAGTAGCTGCAGCCATCTTGTGACATGGAAGCAATAAGCATAGGGATGAAAAATCAACATGTACCAATAGAAGAAGTCAAAGACTTCTTCTCTACTTATGAGAAACATCGTGCAGTCACTGCAGCAGCCCTGGACTGCTCACCTCCAGACTGCTTGTCATATGGGAAACGTACACCATTATTGTCTGCACTACTGTAAATCAGGTTTCTCTTACTTGACCCCAAAATATTGCTAAATGTTGCAGTTTGAAACACCTAGTGTTTTAAAGATAGCAATTCCCCCCAAATTAATTTATAAATTCAAGTGAACAGTTGTGGCTGATAAACATTGTTGTTCTTCTTGGAGCTGTGTGAAATGTTAAACAGGAAGCTACCACATCCGGTTCTGAGCTTTTTCGGCTTTTTCTAGGACCAACCCAGACACCTAGAAGCTGTTTGCTTTACTTATTGCATTTGTCCCCCTCCTTACACCCCAACCCGTTCATGAGCTCCCTTTGCATTTATCTATGCTCTAGAGACACCCCTCCTCAGCAGTGGCCTGGGCCCCAGGTTCCCCCGCTCCCCGATCTTCACTGACACTCTGATTTGATGTGAAGGGGAATGCTGAGTGGGCTTCATTAGAGCTGATTCAAAGTCAGGGGCAAGGGCTTCCCTGGTGGCGCAGTGGTTGAGAGTCTGCCTGCTAATGCAGGGGACACGGGTTCGAGCCCTGGTCTGGGAGGATCCCACATGCCGTGGAGCAGCTGGGCCCGTGAGCCACAACTACTGAGCCTGCGCGTCTGGAGCCTGTGCTCCGCAACAAGAGAGGCCACGATAGTGAGAGGCCCGCGCACCGCGATGAAGAGTGGCCCCCGCTTGCCACAACTGGAGAGAGCCCTCGCACAGAAACGAAGACCCAACACAGCCAAAAATAAATAAATTAATTAATTAATTTTAAAAAAAAAATTAAAAAAAAAAAACCTATCTCAAATAAAGCAGGAGGATGCAAAGTTGGTTCTATTGAGATGTGTTCATTAATTTAAAAAAAAAAAAAACAAAGTCAGGGGCAAGAATCCACCCTCAGTGTGCTTAGGGTGGGGCAGTGGGAATGGGGGTGGAAGGGAACATTGGCTTCCCTCACTCACTTCAAAATGAGAAAAGAGGCTGTGTTTTCTCAGAAATAACCACCAGATTCTGGGCACTCATGGGAGGCTTCTGATAAGTGGTTCCCCAGGCGCCTCTTCTCCACCTACTGCTCCGATGGCGCGCACACCACGCCGAGGTGAGCCAGCCTTTCCGGGAACACCCTCTACTCCACAGGCTGGTAGTTGGGCCCTTGCCCCTGTAGCTTGGGTCCACGAGGTATCTGTACTTTGTGGCTTCTAACACAGAACTGTCAGCTTCCAAGTACCTCGCTCACGTCCTCACCCTTCCTGCCCCATAATCCCTGGATGTCCCTGAAAGGAACTGCATCACAAGTGCTCACAAACTAGTGCTCTGCCAACCCACGGAGCTCCAAATGTCCTCTTCCCTGGCACTGTCTTGCTCTTCCCTGCGGAGCCTGACAGCCTGCGAAGCTACACCAAGGCACCTCAGCACTCTCCGTGGTGTCACCACGGAGCCCTCAGCTTCTTTAATGTCTTATGAGTGACACGGACCACTGAGACCAAAAGAATGCTGTGTTTTCTCTGAAGTTCTAAAAGCACCCAAACCCCACTGTGTCACATGCTTCAGTGGTATTGGCATCTCTTCCCCCCCTTTCCTTGGTAAAGGAGTTTGATATTCCAGCAGCAATTCTGCTCAGGCCTCGGTGTCTCTCAGAAAGTTTTAGGGAAAAGAATGCTTTTGGTTTTGCTTATGACCTTTCTCTTTCACAGGCTGAGCTGGGGCAGAGACCCTGTGCTGTCTCCCTGTCCTTCTCTGTCTCTTTGCAATATCCCTGCTCCTTTAACCGAAGGCTGGTGCTCCACTTTGAAGCTTTCAATAAACGGGATTGCTTTAGTCCCTCTTCTAGTTCCTAGAGAAGGAAGACACCTTGCTGGCTGGACCGAGGTGCATCACCTTATTTGGTTTCTAGCCTCAATTATATAGAATTTGAATCTAGCTCCCTCACACATTCAGCCACTTCCACTTTCATTTCTCCGAGAAACCCTAACTCCTCTCAAACCATCTTTTTTCAGACCCTGATATGGTTTCTGGAGAAGCCTTTCTCTAGCCTCTGCACTTTCAATCTTCCATTCAACAACCAGAGGAACATTTATCAAGGAACATGACTGACACATACCACCCAGTTTGGGTATAATCAAAAAACACTTAGTCATGGATGAGGGCAAAATTTTAGGTATAAGGATGTTTATAGCAGGAATGTTAATAAAACAATGAAAATGTAAATAATTTGTCCCCAAATAAGTAGTTGGTTGAATAAAGAATGGTATATTCACCACTGTAAAAACTTACAACCATTAAGTCTAGTTAATCGTGAGGGGAAAAGGTGACAATATATTTTTAGATTAAAATTGTAGGTTATAGAAAATAATTTACAATAAAATTCCATTTAAAATAGTATAGCTAAAATAATAAATGCTGGAGAGGGTGTGGAGAAAAGGGAACCCTCCTACACTGTTGGTGGAAATGTAAATTGGTGCAGCCACTATGGAGAACAGTATGGAGGTTCCTTAGAAAAAACTAAAAATAGAACTACCATATGACCCAGCAATCCCACTCCTGGGTATATATCAGGAAAAGAGGAAAATTCTAATTCAAAAAGATACATGCACCCCGATGTTCATAGCACTATTTACAATAGCCAAGACATGGAATCAACCTAAGTGTCCATCAACAGATGAATGGATAAAAAAGATGTGGTATATATGCACAATGAGATATTACTCAGCCATAAAAAGAAACGAAATTGAGTTATTTGTAGTGAGGTGAATGGACCTAGAGTCTGTCATACAGAGTGAAGTAAGTCAGAAAGAGAAAGACAAGTATTGTACGATATCACTATATGTGGAATCTAAAAAATAATACAAATGAATTTATTTACAAAACAGAAACAGTCTCACAGACATAGAAAACAAATCTATGGTTACCACAGGGGAAACGGGGTCAGGGGAAGGTAAATTAGGAGTAGTGGATTAAGAGATACACACCACTATATATAAAATAGATAAACAACAAGGATTTACTGTATAGCACAGGGAACTATATTCAATATCTTATAATAAACTATAATGGAAAAGAATCTGACAAATATATAGAGATATAACCAAATCACTTTGCTGTACACCTGAAATGAACACAATATTGTAAATCAACTATACTTCAATTTTTTAAAAAACTGAAGATTTTCAAATTTTAAAGTAAAAATTTTAAAAACAGTGTAGCTAGATAGATGCTAGATAGATAAGACTAAAAGGATACATGCCAGAATATTAACAGTAGTTAATGGTGAGTTTATAGAAGATTTTTATTTTACTCTTTTTACCTGTTTACTTGTTGTGTCCAATTTCTAAATTTCCAAAATAAGCATGTATTTCGTGAGTACTTAGCAGAGCAATAAAAGCTGCTTTGTTTTTACAGCATTATATAGGAATTAAACTATAAAAGATTTTTTTTTTTTTTACTTTTACTTTGGATTTCTAAAAGCAAATTTGAGGCAGCTTGCAAAATGTGCCAAGAACAAAATTTTAAAATGAAGAATTAGAAATAAAGGGAAAATACAGGTATTAATATAAAATGAAGCCAGGATTAAGTTAGTTTCCAAGAATCTATAGCCATAAACGTTAGTATTGTTTCTAAAGTTAAGAAATAGGGCTCCTCCTAATATTACATGATAACTGAGTAGAGGTAGGCGGTTAGGGAGAAAGAGGAATGGAGGGTCACTGAAAACTTTTAACTTGTACAACTATGTGGATTATAGTGCCCTGACCAAGACAAAAGATTCACTGGAGCCTTAATTAATGTTATTACTCCCCTCTTGAAAAGAGAACAAGGAAACAAGGATGGAAGAGAAATCTCCCTCCGCGGCAACTGCGAGGCACTCGGCTAAGTGACCACCCCACACAGCAGGCTTGCAGCCTGACACTCAAATTCAGGTCTCAATAAAAAGTCAGGATCATTATCAAAAGGGAGCAAAGGAGTTGAATACAAAGATAGACAAATGGCAAACAAGCACCTGAAAAGATGTCAATGTCATTACTTATTAGGGAAAATGCAAATCAAAACCACCATGAGATACCACTTCACACCCACCAGGATGGCTAGAATTTTAAAAAAGGAAAATGAGTGTTGGTAAGGATGTGGAAAAATTAGAACCCTCATACATTGCTGTGGGCGTGCAAAATGTACAACGTAAATGTAAAATGGTGCAGCCACTGCAGAAAACAGTGTGGCAGTTTCTCGACAAGTTAAACAGAGCTATCATATGACCCAGCAGTTCCACTCCTTGGTATACACCCAAAATAATTGAAAACAAGCAACAAATACTTGTACACACAATAGCCGTAAAGGGGGAAAAACCCAAATGTTCATCAACTGATGGATGGGTAAACAAAATGTGGAATATCCATACAGCAGAATATTATTCAGCCACAAAAATTTATGAACTACTGATGCTACAACATGGATGAGCCTTGAAAGCATTCTGCTGAGTTAAAGAATCCGGACATAAAAATATCACATATTTCCTGATTCCATTACATTAAACATCCAGAATAGGCAAACCCATGGAGATAGAAAGTTGGCTAGGGTTTTCTAGGGCCTGAGGGAGGGGGAAGTGGGGTATGACTGCTTAATGGGCGTGAGATTTCCTTTTGGGGTGATGAAAATGTCTTGGAACTAGATAGAAGTGATGGTTTCACAACACTGTGAATGTACTAAATGTCAACGAATTGTACAGTTTAAAATGGTTAATGGTTAATTATATGTTATGTGAATTTTGCCTCAATAAAAAAAGTCAGGGACTTTCAGGGTCACTTAGGAATCGTTTGTGAAAGTTAAATCTGAGGATACTGGGACTTTCAATTAAACTCTGTTTGGAGAGGAAGTGGAAATAATTAGTTCAGTTTTGAACCTTTGAGTTTGATGTGTCCTTAGGGCATCTAGGTGAAGGTGCCAGAGTCAATTAGGATCACAAGTCTAGAGCTGGTCTCTAAGCCTGGACTGCAGCTGTAGATTTGAAGGTCATCAGGCTGGAGGTGAAGGTTGAATCTATAAGCCTGTGTTCTCTTCAGAGGCCCAAGCACAAATGGAATGGAATTCAGGCCGGAGGGGAAGAAATCCCATCATTGGCCCTAGATCATTCTTCCTTGAAAAGTTTCCTCATGGGTGTGGGCTTTATCTTCTTCATTCATTGTTTTCATTGAAAGTGGAGTGTGGTATGTCAATTTTCACGTTGCAGAAAAGCCTTTGCTGGGCTGTGGTTGGCTTTCTCCGACATGCCAGCATAGTAAAAACTGTGACACGTGCTGGCACATCACCGAAACAACTGACCACAGGTCCCTCCTTCTCAGCTTTCATCTCTCTGTCCCCGAGGAAGTGTGAAGAGGGTCCTCCCTCGCCTTTCTCAGCATTTGATCCCAGGTGTTTGTGGTGGGCTTACTGGAGAGCCCGCTGATGTGTCACAGGAGATGTGGTGCTGCGGCTGACAAAGCCGGGTCCCATAATTTTTTTCCAAATTATTTCTGATGTTTGAACTGGAACAAATTTCAGGGCCCAAATACTATTGAGAATGGCATTTTAAAAAGAAAACATGATAAATTTGGTAACTGTTTGTTCTGGGTGAGGAGTGTCTGGGCATTTATTGTCCCATTTTTTCCATGTTTTACATGTTGAAAATATAAGAACTTTTTAACCGAATCTTTGACATTATAGTCATTTAGATTTCACACAAGTTTATTAAGCCTCAGTTTTGTTCCGGGCACTAAGCTAGGAAGTTTCAGACATGACTAGTGCCTGCATGATGGACCAGTTTGGGGATATTTCCTATTCCAAATAAACACCCTAAGCCTTAGGTTACAATAAATAATGTTGTGGAGTAGGAAGGTGGTTAAGAATTATCCCTTGGGTCAATAAGAGGTGAAGGTGAAATTTGGCATGGATGAGAAGTTTGGGGATAGGAGGCATTCCCTACCCTCCAAGTGATAAACTTAACTTTTTTGTATATCATCTCCCAAAATACTATTGGGGGGAGGGGGGGTTCCATCACATAGCTACATTTCATAGAGAGACGAGTTGATTCCCCAGCTACAAGCTGAACTTCCCAGAGCAGGCTGCTCTCGTCCACCCTCTGCTGAGTACTCCCAAGGCAGCCTCACCTGCTGGGGGCTGGTCTGAGGCAGGTCCTGCCGACAGCACCTAAATCTGGCCTTCCTGACATTGCCTTGATTACCGTGGGCTGTGGTGACCACAGGCCTGAGCAGGCCAGACCTCCTGATGGCTTCTTGGGTGTGCAGATCTTTTTTTCACTTAGGCAAATATATTAGTATTTTCCTTTATGGTCTGTGCTTTTTCTATCTTGTTAAGGAAACCTCTCTACCATAAGGTCATAAATATATTCTATGTTTTCTTTTAGAGTTGTAAAAAATTGTTTCTTACATTCAGGTCGCTAACAATCTTTCACATCTTTGGTATGAATTGGGGATGTAATTTCATTTTGGCCCCTGTGCATAAGCAACTGTCCTGCACCATGATCAGAGTTCATCTTTTCTCCACTAATTTTTCATGTCTCTGTCATCTGTGGAGTCTAAATATGAGGAGATCTGTTTCTGAACTTTCTACTTTCTTCCACTGGTCTTTTTTTTTTTTTTTTAAATCCTTGTGTAAATACTGCATTGTCTTAATAACTATAGCCTTGAACAAATATTGATATTTGGTAAGGTAAGCCCCCGTCTTATTATTCTCCAATTTTTTCTTGGTTATTCTAGGCCTTTTACTTTCATATTGAAATCTTAAGAACAACTTAAAGTGCTTGAAGAACTCTGTTAGGCTTTTGGTGAGGATGTTATTCCATCCACGAGTTAATTTGGGGAGAACTGACACCTTTAAGAATATTGAATCTACTCATTCAAGGACAAAGTATATTCCACCATTTCTTTTTTAAAAATAACTTTCCCCATAAAAGTCTCACAAACCTATTATTTAGTCCAAGATACCTTAGAGACTTTGCTCCTATTGCAAATAAAATCCTTTCTAAAAATTATACTTTATGACTGTTTGTTGTAGGTGTCTAGAACCCAGTTGATTTTTCTATATTCATCTTGTACCCGGAAACATTGCTGAACTCTTTTATTAGTTTGTAGGTCCTATTAGATTGTCCAATGACTTTTCTTTTCCACTAGTAAGTATTGCATTGATATAGGCACTCAAAATTATGGATGTACATGTATAAAATTTTAAAACTCCAGAATTTGAAATATATCACCTCGCTTATTTTCTATAAATCAATGTAATTTTGATTTGAGCTGGCAGGAAATCTAACCTTAATCAGCCGTTCTTGGGACTAACTTCACATGAGGGTCATGCCATAGTTCCAGGGTCTTCAACATGGCCAGACCTGGGGGCTTGGGAGAGCTCTCTCGGGTCACGTGTCATCAGTACAGTCGGTTCACTGCTGAGACATCTGCTCTCTGTGCAGTCTCCTTCAATCTCGTGGCTCTCTGCAACGTTCATGCCCTTTTGGTGACTGTCTGGAAGGTGTAATGGGAGGTGAATCCCAGAGCGTGCTTCATCAAGCATCAGCAGCTATTCCGTGGACAGATTGGAAACAAGACATTGTGATGGAGAGAAAAGGAGAGCAGACTAGTAAAAGGGAGAGAGAGGAAGGGAGGGAGAAGTCCTTCATCTTATCGTCTGAGGGTCACACGTCATAACTAGTGCTCCTTCTTGGGCATGAAAGGAAGGGACAGAAGACTGAAAAGAAGCTGCCCTTTTAACAATCTCTCCTAGAAACCCTGCTCAGTGACTTTCCTGGGCTAAAACTGTGTCACACATAAACCCTTATGTGCAAAGGAGTCTGGGAGGGTGAGTATATTTAGCTGGGTACATTACAGCTCTGAGCAAAACTGGAGTTCTTTAGTGAGGAAGAAGCGAGGATGGACATTGGGCAGGAAACTCTCAATATCAGCCGCAAGTAATAGCCTCCATTTTTAAAAGGAGGACACTAAGTCTTAAAGCTTTATCCACACACAGGAGCCAGGAAATCTTTGGGGCTGCTTGGGAGAATCTTAATAAAACTTATCTCCTAAGGCAGTTAGGGATGGACTCTGAAATGAAACTGTGTACCTCAGTTTGCCACCTGGATATAATGAAACACTGCTAGAGCTTGGAGCTACAAGAGATGTTTTGATGTGGTTCCTGTGTTACCAGGGAGGAGGCTTGTACAGCTAGACCTGAGGTTGTGCACAGGAAGTAATCTGCGCACCCCACCCCACCAAGTCCTCGGGTGGTGGCAGCTGATGAGTTAGTGGGGAAAGTCACACCTGTCATTTTGTTTCTGCACCAGAGTGTCCTAAACAGCTATGGTGCTATGGTGTCTCCCCAGCCGGTGATAGGGACCCTGCTCTGGGACCACCAGGAGGTTTTTTTTATTGGATTAAGAGGTCTTTGGACTACTTGCCTGGGCAGAGTTGGCTGTCCCCACCAGGGCCACAGCAGGAGCAGTCTCCCTCAGAATCTCAGGATATAGGTCCAAGCAGTGGCCAGCTTCCAAGATCCTCAGACCCCACCACTTCCTCACTTTCTCCTTCATTCCTTGACCTAATGTTTCTCCTTCCTGGACTAGCCAGGCTGCCGGTGAGGGCTTGAGTGAGGTACAAAATTTCTTTCTGAGACTTTTCCAATTTAACTCAGAAAGCTGCTCAAGGATACTCCTGACACAAGAAAATCACTTAAGACTACCTGCTCTCACCACCACCCCTAGGATGTGCAGAAGACCCGACCTTGGAGATCGGGGCAGCTCTAAGAAGACCAGGTGACAGTCATCATATGGGTGGTAGAGAGAATGCTCAGGGAGCTTGGAATTCACAAGGACACACACAATGTATTAAGTTTTCCCAAAAGGAATTTTGACTTGGATAAAAATTTTCTGGGTAGTGGTTAAGTGTGCATACTCTCCAGCCAGACCACTGAAGTGTGAATCCTGGCTCCACCCCTGCCTAAATCCACAACCATGGAAGAGCTGCTTCACCTGGCTGTGCCTCAGTTTTCTCAACGGTAAGATAGTGATAATAACAGTAAAACCTCATGGGATTGTTGTAGGAGCAAAGAAATGCATATAAAGCACTTAAAATAGTACCTGATGCAGAATAGGTGCTCAATAAATACTGTCTGTTCATCATTACCCCCTTCTTACTGCAAGGGGCTCACAAGAGCTCACAGCTCACACCTCCCTGGGTTGCTGATCCCCCTAAGGCTTCGCTAAGCCGCGAAAGCTGGATTGCACCATAAAGTGGGAGGGAGATTTTCTATCACCGTGTAACAAGTTACCACAAATTTAGCAGCTTAAAATAACACCCATTTATGAGTTCATAGTTCTGTAGGTTGGAAGTCTGGGTGGGCTCAACTGGGCTCTCTGCTCAGGGTCTCTGAAGACCAGATCACGTTGTCAGCCAGGCTGGGGTCTCTTCTGGAGGCTCTGGGAAGCCTTAGCGCCAAGCTCACTAAGGATGTCAGCATGACTCAGTTCCTGGCAGTTGTAGGACTGAGGTGGCATCTCCTTGCTGGCTATCAGCAGGGGGCAGCTCTCGGTTTCTAGAGGCTGCCCTCATTCCTTGCCACGTGGCCCCCTCCATCTTCAAGCCAGCAATGATACATCAAACTCTCTGCATGCTTGGGATTTCTATGACTTTTTCTTCTGCAACCAGCTGGAAAAAACTCTCTGCTTTTGAAGAGCTCATGTGATTAGGTTAGGCCCACCTGGATCATCTCCTTTTTTGCCATATAACATAACATAACCACAATCACACTCAAAGGGGAGGAGATTATACAAGGGTGAGAGTCACCAGGGGTCATTTTAGGATTCTGCCTACCTCAAATGCCATGAACTCCAAGAGTGACAATGACAAAGATTTTAAATGGAATTAGGGAGAAAAACGGGGCAGGGACAGTTCAGGGTCACCTGAAGAGTTGAGTTTGGTCATCTCCCTCCTAAGACATTAGACCTTCTCTGTCTCAGGTTCAAGATCACCTCCAGGGATCAGACGCTCAGGAAACACAAACAGCAACCCAAGTAGAAGGCATGTAGGCCATGAAGAAGCAAGAGCAGGTTCCTGAGCAGGTGGAACTGTGAGCAGGTCTCAGGCGACATGAGGCAATGCTCACCTGGTTCTGACCTGAGGGGTCCTGATAGAGTGGCCCCAGGACTTAGACATCACGAGATATCGGCAGAAGGTTGGGACATTCAGTAGACATTCAATGGATTAAGAAAAGGAGGATTTGCTTCTCCATGGGCTTCTTTAAGAAATTTGAAGACTAGCTCGGGCAGAGGAATACTCACTGGCTCCTCTTCCAGTGGGGGGACTCCAATCCTGCCTACCTCACACTGCAGCTCAGAAACGCAGCTCAGAAACAGATCCGGGGGCTTCTACTCCAACAACTAGGGAGCAGACCCTGCCCCTGACAGGACAGTGATAACCACAGAGCAAAGAGGAGGTCCCGCTCAATATCCAGTGCGGACGCTGGTCACCACAACACCAGTCACCCCTCCTACCAAGGTGATAAAGGCCAGCATACACTGAGGAAAGAGGCAGCAGGCATCCAAAGAGCCCTTGCACCACAAATATTAAACCCACACAGGCTACACAGGGACGCTCCCACATAAAAATAGCCCTCCAAGACCACAGTAGATAGTTGTTTCTCCTAAACTCATGGAGCAAGAGAAATATGAGTAAAATGAAGAAGCAGAGGAACCACTCCCAATTAAAAGATCAAGAGAATTCCCCTGAGAGAACAAACAATGAAACAGAACTCTCCAGCCATCATTAAAAAGTCTACAAATAACAAATGGTAGAGAGGGTGTGGAGAAAAAAGGAACCCTCCTAGGCTGTCGGTGGGAATGTAAAGTGGTGCAGCCTCTACGCAAAATGGTACAGAGGTTCCTCAGAAAACTAAAACTGGAACTACCACATGATCCAGCAATCCTACTTCTGGCATATATCCAGACAAAACTATAATTCAAAAAGATGCAAGCACCCCTATGTCCATAGCAGCGCTATTCAGAATAGCCAAGATATGGAAACAACCTAAATGTCCATCGACGGATGGATAAAGAAGATGTGGTACATATATACAATGGAATATTACTCAGCCATGAAAAAGAATGAAATAATGCCATTGGCAGCAACATGGATGCAACTAGACATTATCATACTAAGTGAAGTAAGTCAGAAAGACAAATACCATATGATATCACTTATTTGTGGCATCTAAAATATGGCACAAATGAACATATCTATGAAACAGAAGGAGACTCACAGACATAGAGAACAGACTTGTGACCTTATCCTCCTGCTGGAGGGGACTAAGACACACCAGCTACAGAGCTGAACTCAGACACACCAAGGTTTAGAGATCTGAGCAGGTCACAGTGTAGACATCAGCCAATTTATACATTTATTATGACAACATATAAACAGATTTCAGCAGAGTGCCTAGTTCCAACTCAGCTGGCATATTGTGATAATTTTCTGACAGAAGTAAGTAAACAAGCTTGAGGAGGAAGGAGAACAGCTGACAAGATCAGCCAGAGGAGCTGGGCTTTCCAGAGAGGCTGCCC
Organism: Balaenoptera borealis; assembly: GCF_965194805.1. Taxonomy (NCBI): domain Eukaryota; kingdom Metazoa; phylum Chordata; class Mammalia; order Artiodactyla; family Balaenopteridae; genus Balaenoptera; species Balaenoptera borealis. The sequence continues at coordinate 72,699,824 of NC_138866.1, forward strand.
AGGGCAGGAGCTGGTCTGCACACCAGGTGTTTGCCCTCAGCAGTGAAAGGAGAGTGGGAACTCAGTGGGCCCAGCCTCTCCCAGCTTGTGTGGGTTGTAATATTTCACGAGTCTTCACTATATTTTTCTTCCCCTGTTGTCTTTATTGTCAGAAGCAAATAATGGAAGAAAATCAAGAGCTTTGGTTTCCAGCCAATGCAGTGGCTCAGGTTTAGAAACCAAAGTGGTGAGTCTGGACTCTGAGTTAAACTGTGAGCAGTCTGGGTGGTCGAAACAATGTAGGGAGCAGAAGTGACCCAGTGGTTCTTCACTGTGTCTGTTTTTAAACTTTTAAAAAATAATACATTCTATATTTATCCTATAAAAGCCCTCTGCATCCTTTTTATTGTTTAATAATAAATTAAATTTATTGAATCATTGTATTAATTGTATTTTTTTCAAAAAGAAATATGTTTAGTTGGTACAAAATTTAGGTTCCAAAAGCATAAAAATATAAATAAAAATTTTTTAAAAAGCAAAAATTAAAAATACTCCTCTCGGGCTTCCCTGGTGGCGCAGTGGTTGAGAGTCTGCCTGCCAATGCAGGGGACACGGGTTCGAGCCCTGGTCTGGGAAGATCCCACATGCCGCGGAGCAACTGGGCCCGTGAGCCACAATTACTGAGCCTGCGCGTCTGGAGCCTGTGCTCCGCAACGAGAGGCCGCGATAGTGAGAGGCCTGCGCACCGCGATGAAGAGTGGCCCCTGCTCGCCGCAACTAGAGAAAGCCCTTGCACAGAAACGAAGACCCAACACAGCCAAAAATAAATAAATTAATTAATTAATTTAAAAAAAAAAAAATGGATGCCATTATTTGAAAAAAAAAAAAAAAAATACTCCTCTCACCTCTGACTCCTAGTCATCCTGTTTCCCTCCCTGGAAGAAATAAATCAATGATATATTTACTGAGATTTAGCCATGTTGATACATGTCAGTATAATTCATTCATTTTAATGAATGCATAATATTCCAATATGTGCAAATAGCACAATTTTTTTTATCCATTCTTTGGAAACTTAGGTTGTTTCCAATTTCTGCTGATAAAAAAGATTGCAGTGAGCATGCTTTACCATGCCTCTAAGTTTACATGTGCAAGAATTTCTCTGGGGGTATATCCTTAATGTGGGATGGCTGGGCTGTAGAGTATATGTACCTTCACTTGTCTTTGACATTGCCCAATGGCTTCACAAAGTTACTGTTCCATGTGATACTCCCAACAATACTTGGTATTGCAAAGCTTAATCATTTTTGTCAGTCTACTAGGTGTGAAGTGGTAAATCATAGTGATTTTTCTTACCACTTCCCTGACTACTGGTAAGGTTTATTATCTTTTCAACTATTTATCAGTCATTTGAGTTTGCTCTTCCATGAACTGTCTGTCATATTCCTTGCACATTTACACTTGAGTCATTTGTCGAGGATTTAAAGACTTCTTTATATATTCTAGATATCAATTTTTTTAACAAATACTGTAAACATCCCCCAATCCAAAGGGGGTTTGTTTGCACTATTATGATGCCTTTGGTTAAACAGAAGATTTAAATATTCAAAGATTCCAATTTATTCATTTCTGCCTCTTGTCTTTGAATTCCACATAGTTTCTGGAAAACAGAAGAATTTAACTTTTGGTAAAATCCCTCATTACTTCTCATAATGCTCAGGCCCTCCAGAACCTCTGGGTGTGTGACCACCTCAAGATAATTACTTGAACATATCAGAGAACACTTTCCATCCTCAGTTGTGTGTTTGCATGACTGGCAAATATTACCTCCTTGGGAAGGTCAGGTTAGCCTGTTATAGTCTCCAATGATTTTTTTCCTTCAGAGTATTTGCCACCATTCATAATCATATACATGTGTGTTGATTTGGCTAATGTATGTCTCACTCCTCAAGATTAGAAATTATATCTGTTACTGCTCACCATCTGATTGCCAGTGCTTTGTAGACTGCCATACACAGAGAAAGTACTTAACAGTACTTAATACATATTTTTGAATGAAAGAATTGCCCAGACATGGACATTGCATGTCCACCTGTATCATATTAAAACCCTTCCCTTAAGGACTTCTTCTCCAGTGTTCCTATGATTTGGCTTCCCACGTCAGTTTAAGCAGTGGAAAGGCTCAGAGTCTGCAGGAAATAACATCTCTTCCTTTGATCTAAGGCCCACAACGATCTCTTTATGAGGTTCCCACTGGCAACAATGGCTATAAAGAGTCAATGGCGCTTTTGACTCAGTGAACCCTAGAAGGGTGATTTGTGGTGACAGCAGGTAACTGCAAGATTGTGGTTATTGACTAATCAAAATGAGTCCTCAGCCTTAGCTCATCCCCCAAGCATTTTGTATTTTTCTTATGACACATTTTCAAGGGATTATCTTAATTTTTTTAGATTTAGGGCAATTAAAGGAATGTCAAGGTTATATGATGACTGATTCGGTCAAGTTGGAATGTCTATCTTCCATTTGGATGCTATAGCACAGGGTTATCACATATGGACCCCACCCATAACCCTCCCATTGTCTGCCCATTACAGGTTTCCCTGAGTATATCATATGTACTCTCCTTCCCTTAGTCTGGCTAGAGTTTGGATTAGAAGCAAGATGTCAGAATGTAACATTGATGTGGAACATCAGATACATGGTGTACAGTCACTTTATATAATGAAGGAAAAAGAAGGATGGAAATCACATAGGAAAGAGGGAGTCCAGTGGAATTCCTAAAGATGAAAATTTATTCTTCATGGAAAAAGGCAAAACTGAGGTTACACAATTGGTCTCCACTTTTAGAATGGCATCCTCCTAGAAAGGAAACTTAATGGTGGAAGGTAATGATTCACAGGAAGGGGTATGCACATCACACCATTTAAAAGTAATCCAAAAAAGGCAAAGAGGATGAGAGTAAATGCCAGAAATGAAACAATCTACAAAGAGACAGAAAAAGTAAGAGATAAAGTTTTTGTTGCACAGATTGAGAAAAATGCAAAAAAGTGCTCGGAGACAATGAATTCTAAAAGATTCCTCCAAGTCTGATTTCCTGGAGATCCCAAGAAGCTCCTGCAAAGTCAATCTCTTTTTCTATCACTGACTCTTCAACAGTCTCCTGAGTATCAACTAAGTAATTTATAAACTATCAGTTTATTTCTCACTATCCCTCCTCTTATTACTCCAGGTTCATCCCAAGCCTTAAAGTTCACATCTTTTCTATTTTGCCTCATTTTTATCATCCCCATTGTTCCCTGACAACATTAAGTAAAGCTCTACACGTGGGTTGTCCCCAAGGCTGTCATTGAGCATACAATAGTGCACAGTGAATTATTTTTTGCCTGTTTTTGTCACTGTCTGATTGAATAATCACACAACTGTAAAACAGGAAGAATGAAGAATGTGGAATAGTGGAGGAAAATACAACCTCTTTTGAGGCCAGTAGTATTTTTGGTGACTTTGTAGCACTGAACCCCAATTCTTCTTTTATTACTAAAGTATTTGCCATATAGACATCTTATTTTCCCCATGAGATGCTGTGCCCTTAAAATGCACAGGATGTGCTTCCTTCCTTCAGTGGAGCTGAGAATCTCCGAATGATCTTTATAAGGCTGCAGTACCGGCTTTACTCTATCAATAGAAAGTATTTAGGTGAAATTCCTGGTTGGTCCCCCAGAAACAGATTGTAAAAAGGAATAAGAAAAGGGTTTCTATCATAAACCTTGGTTAAACAGAGGGGAGAAATATCCAAGAACTGCCAGGAGGGGATAACATTAGGAGGAAAGATTTTAATGGAAGTATATCCCTGGGGATAATCTTCTCTGTAATTTATAAGAAAACTCCCTCCGAGTTTTAACTTCCAGCCTGAGGTACAAGGAAACAAATGTCACAAATTGTACTTTACCACTTTATCCTATCCTGACTCCTGTAGATAACAGAGCCTGAAGCAAGGATTACAGGGACAACAATTTATTTGGGAGATGCAAGCCCAGGGCAATGACAGTTGAGAAAAAGAATGGAGTCAAGGAAAGATGCAATGCTTTCTCCCTTGGATCTCCTTTTTACATTCTCCCCCTTTTTTTAATCTATAGACATTCCTGAAAGGATCCCACTTGCGATATTTTCCAAACTCAAGCCTCCCAAGGAAAAGAGCTGAGAGAAGAATACCAGTGTCACACACTTTGTGTGCAAAGCAGCCTGGAGAGAAGGGCTTTCTTGCATTCTTGTGGGAAAGATAGAAACCCCAATTTCCTTACTAGATAAGCAGTTGACTAAATGGTTTCTATAGGTTTTAAAGATATTGTTTATTAGATTAAGGAAACTTCTCTCCATTTTGGTCTGCTAAAATGTTATCTTTGTTATCAAGAGAGGATGTTGAATTTTATCAAATGCTGTTCTGTTTATTAAGATAATAACATGGTTTTTCTCTTAGATCTGTGTGGCAAATTTAATTGACCTAAGGTTAAATGAGGTCTGCATTCGTGTAAACCTAATTTGCTCATGATGTATTGACCTGTTTATATATTGTTGGACTAATTTCAAGAGTTGATACTTTGTGTAGGATTTTTGTGTCTATGAATCATGAATGAGATTAGCCTGTAAATTTCCTGTCTTACTCTGTTATTTGTATCAAGACTATGCCAGCCTTATGAAGTGAGATGGGTAGTGTTCTTTGTTTTACTCTTTTCTGGAAAAGTTTGTAGATGAAAAGTTTTCCTTCCTTGAATTCCAGTGTAAATATACAGTAAAGCCATCTAGGTTACTTGGAAAATTTTTGATTGCTGATGCAATTTCTTTGATAGATCCCGTATTACCTGGAAAGTATGCAATTTCTTCTTGAGTAGGTGTTAGGCAATGATATTTCCATTTTGTCTAAAATTTCAAACTTATTAGCAGAAAGTTTCTTATAATATTCTTGGCTTATCTTTAAATGTTCTATGTCATTGGTTAAAAAAAATTCCCTTTTTAGTTCCTGATATTAAATATTTGCACCTTCTTTTTTCCTATGATAGTTTTCTATGGTTACTATAAATATGGTATATATCCATTTCCTTGCTTTTACTTTCAACTTTTTAAACCTGTCTATTGCACAGAGCACATATTTATGGTTTTATTTTTCATAGCTGATCTGATATTCTTTAACTTTTAATTGGAACATTCAGTATGTCTATATTTAATATATTTATTGATATACTTGCTTTTAAATCTACTCTTACTTTATCCTTTGTATTTGTCCTAACTATTCTACGGGGTTTTTTTTCCCTCTCCTTTCTTACTTTTCCTTGGATGGATTACTTTTTACCTTTCCTTTTTTCTTTTCTACTAATTTGGAAGTTATACATTGTTTATATTACTTTGGTGGTTACATAAAAGTACTGCATGTTTTCTTAACTTATCAAAGATTAAATTTAATCAATAGATTTACCCTCCCTGAAAAAACAAGAAACACAGGACTTTTAATCTCATTTAATTTCTCCCAACATTTTTGCATTTTATTTCTACCCTGTTTTTTTAAGTACCATTAGAAAATGTGATTATCATTATATAAACAATGTTCATTTTCCTTTAATAGTTTCTAGTTACTAGACTAGCTTCATTTTTTCTGCATTGTACTCTAATAATTTCTTCTAATATTTCTTCCAGTTAATAATTCTTTTTTCTGCTCTCTGCAATCTGCAAGCAAATGATTCATTTAATTTTTTATTTTGTTGTTTCATTTTCTACTTTTGGAAGTTCTGTTTAGTCCTCTATCAAATCATAATGACACTTCATATCTTCCTGTTCCCTCCAGTTTTGTTTTTTATTTATAAATTTATTTATTTATTTTTGGCTGCGATGGGTCTTTGTTGCTGTGCACAGGCTTTCTCTAGTTGCTGCAAGTGTGGGCTACTCTTTGTTGTGGTGCATGGGCTTCTCATTGCGGTGGCTTGTGTTGTTGGGGAGCACAGGCTCTAGGTGCATGGGCTTCAGTAGTTGTGACACACGGGCTCAGTAGTTGTGCCTTGCAGGCTCAGTAGTTGTGGCTCGTGGGCTCTAGTGAGCAGCCTCAGTAGTTATGGTGCACGGGCTTAGTTGCTCTGCGGCATGAGGGATCTTCCTGGACCAGGGCTCAAACCCATGTCCCCTGCATTGGCAGGCGGATTCTTAACCACTGCACCACCAGGGAAGTCTCCCCTCCAGTTCTTTTAAAGTTTATGCTATAACGTGTGCTAGATAATTCCAAAACCTCAATAACTTGCTGATATGTTCCTGCTAAGAGTCATTTCTCCTGGCTCTCATTCATGGTGCCATGTTTTCCTGTGTTCTCTGGTATTTTGACTATGTGCCACTTATTATGTTTAAAAAGATATTGTGTGTGTGATGGGGGAGGGTAGGGGATGGCAGGATTCCCTAGACTAAATGTATCTTCTTCGGAGAGGATTTGCTAATGCTTCTACCTGGAACCTGAAGGCATTTCCCCTGTAAACCACCTGAAAACCAAGACCACTGCTTGAGACCCAGTGAGAACCTAGGCTGTAAATCATCAAGAAGACAGGCCCTAGGTCATAGCTTCTCAGAGTCTTGTTGTTTTTCCCTTTTTTTTTTTTTTTTCTGCTTTGCTCAGTACCAAGGCTATCTTCTCTGCTGGGGGTAAATTTCTTTGTGTTTTATTTTTATGCTAAGTGGCAGCCCTTGGGGCCCCAGATGAACACAAGGAGAGTTTCTTTCTTGACTCTCCATATTGGTTGGATCCAGGGCCTTGACTTTTATCCTTCTGCCCCAAGAAATCACCAAAACCAAAGGCCAAATTGTTTAGATGACAAATACCTTTAGATACCCCAGACTTACTTTTCTTAAAACAAAATTGGTAAACCATAGGTATAAAACTTCCATAACTGAATGGAATGTCTGTCTTGTTTGGTATTTCAAGGCTTCCTCAAGTTACTGGGAGCCTAAAATTGCCTCCCTGCCAGATAAGATTTTAAGATTCACTGAGGCAAGCAATAATTAAAGAAAGCTAACATGGCTTCTGACCTCATGCTTTTCTTCCCTGGCTTCTTTGTCTCAGGCTCCGCCTCTGGCACCATCATCCTCCTTCCCTCCTATACAACCTATGCCTCCTCCATACCCTCAGTTCCCCCTACTAATTCTCTCATTGAACCTCCCTTTTTCCCTGAAACTCTCCCCAATCCTATTTCCCCTGAACCTAACAGAACCTATCCCTTTAAAATTAAGCCTTCTGAGGACCCAGAGGCTAAACCCTGAATTTCTTATATTCCCTGGACTAAAGCTGAACTGTGAGACATAGTCAAAGATTTCCCCCAATTAACCAAAGATCCTCACAGATTTGTTGAGAAATTTAATATAGTCATTTGAACTTATCAACCTGGTTTCTCTGACTTATATCAGCTAGTTCATATGCTTGTCAGTGAAGGTCAGGCCCAGCATTGGATGAAAACTGCTACTTGGGAAAATCCTGAAAGGTCTCTAGAATTATAACTGAGAGACCAGCCCAACAACTTATTATATGATCAGGCTCAGGAAATTCTTAGGCAACTTTATCAGGCAATTCTCAGGGCTTTCCCATAGCCTGCTGTTTGGAACACAATTCAGCCTTGCACACAAAAATCTGATTAATCTGTTCATGACTATTACAATTGGCTTCAGATTATTTTTTAAAGAAAATTCTGGTTTTCCTTCAGATGTTGATTCCACCCAGGTAGTCTTTAACTCTATGTTTATTCATGGGCTAAACTGGGACCTCTCCCTTCAAGTAAAAAGGACCAGGATTGAATGGAAAACTGTGTCCACTCCAGATTTAGTTAATCTGGCAAACCAGCTCTCTTGCACTCTAGATGAGTTACCTAAAAGGAAGACAGCTGAAATTCTTAATCTTCAACTCCAGAAAATGAAGGTCCCTGAATAAAACCAAACCCTTCTAGTTTGTGCTGGTGCCGAGCAGGGCCCTGTGGGGCTCCTGGGCACGGAGGCCTTTTTGTCCCCCATTTCTCGTAGGCAAGACTCCAGCCTCCACAACCTTCCCTGAGTTCCAAAGGGCAGATTCCAAGATTTGCTAATCAAGGGAGGAGCAGCCACGAAACCACCTGGGGCCAGATGGGACCAGAGAAGCTCATCAAGATTAGGAGACCACCTGAGACCCTGCACACACCCTAATGTGTCAGCAACCCCACCCTTTTGAAACTTTGCAGAAGAAAGAAAAATGCAAGACTGTTACTGCCTTGATCCTTATCACATACCTCTGACCACTACTCCTGACTATGTAACCTCTCCCTATTCCCCAGTGAGGGGGGCACAGTTCTTGAGGCCCTAGCCTACCATGTTCCCTCTTTGCCTAGCAAAGAAATACGGCCACTCTTTCTTTCTCCTCCATAACTCTTTCTCCTTATTTCTGTTTGGCATCGGTGCACAGAGAGCCAAGATTTTGGCAACACTGCCACTATTGCAAAAAGCCAGGACATTGGAAAAGAGAGTGTTACAAATCTAAGAGCTTCAGACACCTGCAGCCCTCTAACCAGCGTTTCAAATGTTCCCCCAATTCTCAATGACAGAGCTCTGAGAAACCACAGGAGCTCTTCTCAACCTCCCTCTTAATCAGTTTAGAGAAACCTTTCTCCAGATTGGGGATGAATCTCTTCTGTCCTAATTGACACCAGAGCTACACTCTTGGTACTTGATCCCACTACTACAAAATAGCCCTTGCCTCAGAGTACCAAAACAATTCAAATAGTAGGAATCTCTAATGCACCTCAAAACGTTCCTGTCTCTGAACCTATTCCCTTTTATCTAGGCTCTTTGAAAGATACACACACCACTTTCTCTTTAGTTTATCCACCCCTATCCATTTATCAGGCTGAGACTTCTTGGAGAAGTATCATGCCAGAATTTCTTTCTCCCAAAAAGGGAAAATAATTCTAGAATTTGACAATTCACCACCAGGTGAATTAAATGACCCTTTGACATCTTTTATTTGCTCCATCTCTGATGATACTAGAGCTGAGTCTGTAAACACTGATCATTTGTCTGTATTGAATCAGCCACTACCCTTCTAACGGGCAAAATTTCCAACTGATATTGGCAAAATTCACAGCACACCTTCCATCATGATTCAAATAGATTCCTCAGAACCTCTTCCCAGAATTAATCAATACCCAATGAGTAATGAAGCCCCTCAAGGCATAAAGCCCATAACAGAAGATTACAAGTTTCAAGGACTCATTATCCCTTGTATTGTACTAGTTCCTGTAACACTCCCATTTTAAGGGTGAGAAAAAAAGGGCTGAGAGTGGAGGTTTGTCTGGGACCTCCAAGCAATAAACAACATTATCTCTTCACACCCTGTTGTTCCCAACCCTCATAAGCTACTAACATCCATTCCCACTGGAAACAAATCCTTTCCTGTAAGTGATTTATGCAGTGCATTCTTTAGTATTCCTGTTGATAAAGCTTGCAAATACTTTTTTTGCCTTCACGTGGGAAGGAAATCAATTCAGTAATGCTTCAGGGTTTTAATGAGGAAATGCCTCAGGACAGTAATGCCTCGGGGTTTTACTGAGAGTCCTTCTAATTTCTCACAGATCCTGAAGACTGGTCTGGATGATATAAAGTTCTCTAGAGGTTCTACTTTGTTGCAGTATGTGAATGATTTGCTTCTTTGCCCTCCTTCTCAAACCTCCTCACAAGAAGACAGCATCCACTTGCTAAAGCTTTTAGTCTTAAAGGGACATAAGGTCAACAAGGAAAAGTTACAGTTTGCCCAAAACCATGCTTCTTAGTTCCCTGTAACAAGACCTAGAAATAAGATATATACATTTTCAACTTTAAAAAGTAATGCCAAACTGTTTTCCCTCGCAAATATAGCATTTTACACACTCAACAACAATAGATGAGAGTTCCTGCCACTCTACTTCTTTGTCAGTACTTGATACTGATAGATTTTGAAAGGTATGATAATCTGTAAAATGTGAAATGTATCTAATTGTGGCTTAATTTTCACTTCTCTTACTATTAATGCAATTTAGTATCTTTTCATCTTCATGAGCTGTGTTTCCTATTTTGTTTGTTTCTGTTGTTTGTTTATTTTTGTTTTTTGGTCGCACTGCATGGCTTTGAATCCAGGTGACGGCATTGAAAGAGCCAAGTCTAACCACTGGATTGCCAGGGAATTCCCCTATTTTTTTTTTTTTATTTCGGCCTCACCACATGGCTTGCAGGATCTCAGTTCCCCACCAGGTATTGAACCTGGGCCACAGCAGTGACAGCACTGAATCCTAACCACTAGGCCACCAGAGAACTCCCTCTTATTTTCTTTGTCTTTTCCTAATCTTAATGTAGTTAAATTTATCAATATTTTATCAATAGTAAATTTTGAGTCTTGTTGAAGATTGCTACCAGTTTATCAAAAATTTGTTTTTTCTTCTTCCTGGGCACACAGCTAGACTACATTTCACAGCTTGTATTGTTAGATGTGCCTGAGTGGCTGAGTTCTAACCAATGGAATGTGAGTAGACATGATGTGTGCCACTTTCTGGCTTGACCCAAAAAGCCCTATCAACACCCCAATGCTCTTTTCTCCCTTGCAGTTGATTAGGTTAGAAAAACCCCAGGGGATAGTGGAAGCCATGTTTTAAAGATGACAGGGCTGTCATTGGATTGACTGCTTGGAGGAGAGCCACCCTGCCAGTCATGTGTACCCTCTTTAAACTTACATGAGTGAAAAATAAACTTCTATAGTGTTTGAGAAACTATACCTTAGTGGGTCTATTTGTTAGAGCTGTTATCATTAGGCTGACAATACATGTTTAAGATATTCTTCATTAATCTGAGATCAGAACAATAAGTTCTACATTTTTTGCTAAAAGACTGAAGCATTTCAGTAAAGAACCAGATGAATTATTGGACAAATAAGTAATCTTGATCTTTTGCCCATTCCCATCTGTTATGGGCTGAGTTGTGTAGTGGTGTCACCCAACCCCCACCCCTCCCAGCCCCAGGATTCATGTGTTGAAGTCTTCATCCCCAGTACCTCAGAATGTGACTTTGTATGGAGATGGAGCCTTTAGAGAGATAATTAAGTTAAAATGAGATCATTAGGGTGGGCCCCGATCCAGTCTGACTGGTATCCTTATAAAAAGAGGAAATTTGGGTATAGGTCTATACAGAAGGAAGACACTGTGAAGGCACAGGGAGAAGACAGCCATCTCCAAGGCAAGGAGAGAGGACTCTGGAGGAACCAGTCCTGCTGGCACAGTCATGTTGGACTTATAGCCTACAGAACTGAGAAAAGAAATTTCTGTTCCAGCTGATTTAGTTTCTGGTGAGGTCTCTACCTGGCTTGTGGACAGCTGCTGTCTTCACATGGCCTTTCCTTGGCGAATGTGTATGGAGAGAAAGAGAGAAAGCTTTCTGGTGTCTCTTCTCCTAAGGACACTAATCCAATTGGATGGGGCCCCACCCTTATGACCTCATTTAGCTTTAGCTGCTGCCTTGGAGACCCTGTCTCCAAATACAGCCACACAGGGGGTTAGGGCTTCAAGACATGAATTTTAGGGGTACACAAACATTCAGTCCATGACAAATGTCTACCGCTACATGCAACAATATGGATAAATGTCAAAAATGTAAGTGAAATAAACCAGACACAGAAGAATACATACTGGGTGATTCCATTCACATAAAGTACAAAAATAGGTAAAAGTAATCTATGTTTCTTGAAGACAAGTTAATGCTTTAGATTGGGAGACAGTGACTAGAGTACAGCACAAAGTGGTGGGACTTCGTGGGGCTGGTAATGTGTGGTTTATTGATCTGGATCCTGGTTATATGGGTATGTTCAATTTGTGAAAATTTATCTAATATGTTTATATTGTAAATTGTACTTTATTAACAATTTATTAAAGTGTGCTAAGATCATGTTCAGAAAGAAAAAATGAAGGAAACAAACAAAAACATACTATACACACATGCACACACAAATATACATGTACACATATATACATGTGTGTATGTAATCATATAAAAAGTGTACATAAAACAATATGCATACTTGTGTCTATATACATAAGTATAAATATACATATAAGATATAGGTATAGATACAGATATTTGACTTCAAAAAGCTACCTTCACACATATATAATCCATTTGAGGAACAGTTTCTATGGTTAACAATGTTTAAGAAGCCTCTACTATAGCCCAATCCTCTTTTATGAGATGAAGACAATGAGGCCCAGAGAATAGCAACTGCGCCACATCACTGAACAGGAGACCAGGGCTCCTAACCCCCAACTCAGGTCTCTTCCTACTGAGAGATAAAGTCTCAGAGCTGAAAAAGGTCTTAAAAGTGATCTTATGCCCACAGCCATGATAACCTCCCAGTCCTCCTGACAAAGGTGTTTTCCAGCCTCTGTTGCAACAGTTCCCTGCAGAGAAAGCACCTGAGCAGCCATCCCAAGAGAACTCTGTCAGAACACTCTTCTTTGCTGAGCTGAAATCTGCCTGCTGTGACTTCCACCACTTCTAAGAATGATATAGAGGAAAGTTTGCAGCTTGCCAGGCATGTGTCCTCTGTGTGTGTGTGTGTGTGTGTGTGTGTGTGTGTGTGTACACAGTTTCTGTAACCATGTAACCTTGGGCACATCATTTAATATCTCTGAGTCATTTTCATTTTAAAATGTGATTAATAATAATGACCAGGCAGAAGGTGGAGAATTCAATGAGATAACATATATAAATTATATATGCTTTGGAACATAATAAGGTGTGGGTTATTATTAATGCTCTTTGCCTTCCCTCTTCCCGGATTTCCCCTACATTATATTTGTGTTAAAAAAACACACACACACACACCAAGTGACAGCCTCAAAATTTTTGAAGCTAGCTATGATATGCACCCATATCCCAGTCCACTTTTTCCTACATGAGTCAGCTGGGAGTTACCTTACCAGTGAAGACTCTTTCCTCTGGACACTGAGTAGAACCCAGTGTGGACACCATCTCAGGGCACAGCTTTCCTCCTCTTTTCTCTTTTAATCTCTGTGGAGTCAAGAAAAAAGCCTGACCTCCCTGCCCCTGTAAGACTGTAGCAAAGATGATATTTCTAGGAGAAAGGGGCCAAGTCATAGGACACAAGTCAATGCTAATTCCACTGATCCTGGTCCCCATTATATTCTCAGAAGTTACCAAGTACCATTTATGAATATTTATCTTTAGGTATTTAACATGCTCATACCTGCACAGCCAAAATCTTAGCATATGATGCCAAAGGGAGCTGGAAAACCACAAAGGTGGAATTCAATGCCTTGGTGAATTAAACATGGTCCAGTAACAGATCAATCCTCAGTCTTCCAGGTTTAGAAAACTGAAATCAGGGAACATAAAAAATATCTAGAGTTTTGTAGTTAAATCCTGGAAGTTCTGACAAATGAATGCTAATAGAGACTACAGAGAGACTAACATGGTCATTGGTATCACAGGAAATCATCCTGCCACAGTTCCTTTGGTAAAATGTTCTCAGCAGCCCAACAGGTTTCTGCAGTGCCTGATTTCTCTTGGGCAGACTTTGAAGGGCTGAGTGGAATGGTCCAGATCTTGCTTTGTTCATATATATGGTTCCATATATATGGTTCATATATATGGTTGCTTCTTGGTACTTGGTCATAAACAGAGAAACATAATAGTAGGGGGTATCTACAACTAGAAGATGACATACCAAGACTGAAAGACAGATAGGAGATGTGACACAAAAATTCTTAGGTGTGAATTAGATTTTTGAAAAACAACACTTTGTTACATGTGCCCTGAACTGTGAGATAGAGAGAAAGAAAGAATGAACAGTTTTGCAGTCATATGCTGGAGGTTCTTGTAAATGATTCAGCAGTATCTCTCTTACCTACCCCAAACCAAACCATTTGCCACATCCCGTGCAGACATGGTGAGAAAGCACATAGCACTAGACCTTGAGTGAGATGGGAAGAGAACGAACCTATTCACTCCAGAAGCTTAAGGTGAGACCTTTAGGCTTTGTGGGAACAAAATGCTTGGGGAAAGGAAATGGTCTTGGTGGGCAAAGATCCTGGGGAGATAAAGATTCTCAGGTGGGGAGCGGAGGGTAGTGGGGTCTTAAGTGAGATCCAAAGTCACATCAAAGGCAACATCACAACCCAGAACATCACTCCCTTCTAATTCACTCCCACCCAGAAGTGCAGTCAATATCAACTGATTTTTTGGCTTCTGTATATTTATATTTGCCCTTAGTTTGCTGGGGGTAGGCACACCGTTCTCACTGAAGCCCACTTCTGCTCTCCTTTCCTCTGTAATCTTCTCCCTACTCATCGCCCCAGATATCTAACCACTCAACAGTTTTACTGAATTTTCCCCAATCCAACATCCAGATCTTCCTCTTTGCTGGCTGGGCAATGAGAAGAGTAGGCAATGAGGGAAAATTAAGGGTGTTCTAGTGTTTACCATTACTCTGGAAATCCCATAGATGTATATCTGTCATAAAGACATTTTCTCTCCACATCCCTGCCATCTCACTCCATCATAACTACTACAGAAACAAAATGGATGTACCACTTCCCCACTCCATCACATAACCTAGGTTCACCTTCACTGACAGTTCTTTCCCTTAAAGCTGTCTTTGATGTCATGTAAGCACCCCAGAAATTCTGACTCTCATCCTAGCCTCCTAATAGGAATGCAGGGATAACTCCTAACTGAGGCAGGAATCTCTTCTCAATGACAGGGCTGAGTCTCACTGTTGATCAACTGGGGCTAAGTTCTGACACCTTACGCCTGTAGGCTCTGATTTTAGCCATAACAAGAGTGATCAAGCTCAGGGAAACTGGTTTATAGCAACAGACTCAAATGTCATGCATGAGTGTGGGAAGGTGAGAGTGTGGCAATGTCATGTCATTGGGCCATTGTCATTGCCTACCAGAAATGGCCCTGCCCCCTTCCAATAGGCACTAATTATGAGAGGTTAAGGCCCAAGGGGATTACCCATTATGAGCCAAGCATGACATTATCTTCCATATTGGGGAAAACATCAGGGTATAAAGTACAAAACCAAAGAGAATATGTGATCCAAATGAACTTTTATAATACAATATGGTAGCCACTGAGGCACCTTTCATTTCTAAGAGAACCAGAGGCATACATTATAGATATAGACAGAAACTTTTATTATTAAGCACCCCCTTAATTTTTCCCCAGAATATAGGGGGAACAATATAGGAAATGGTCAAGTTAGTGGAGATATGGATAAGATCACAGACTTTGGAATCAGATCCCTCCACTCTTACAAGCTGAGTGAGGTAAAACAAGTTCCTTTCCCTTTCAGTGTCTTAGTTTTCTCATGTGTGAAATGGAAGAAATATCCATAGCTAACTCAGAAGGTGGAATGAGGACCTATGATCAGTGATCAAAAATATTAACCACCCAGTCCCTCCCATCAGGAAACTTGCACAAGCCTCTTAGATAGCCTCATCCACCAGAGGGCAGACAGCAGAAGCAAGGAGAACAACAATCCTGCAGCCTGTGGAACAAAAACCACATTCACAGAAAGATAGACAAGATGAAAAGGCAGAGGGCTATGTACCAGATGAAGGAACAAGATACAACCCCAGAAAAACAACTAAATGAAGTGGAGATAGGCAACCTTCCAGAAAAAGAATTCAGAATAATGATAGTGAAGATGATCCAGAACCTCGGAAAAACAATGGAGGCAAAGATTGAGAAGATGCAAGAAATGTTTCACAAAGACCTAGAAGAATTAAAGAACAAACAAACAGAGATGAACAATACAGTAACTGAAATGAAAGATACACTAGAAGGAATCAATAGCAGAATAACTGAGGCAGAAAAACAGATAAGTGACCTGGAAGACAGAATGGTGGAATTCACTGCCATGGAAGAGAATAAAGAAAAAAAGAATGAAAAGAAGTGAAGACAGCCTAAGAGACTTCTGGGACAACATTAAATGCAACAACATTTGCATTATAGGGGTCCCAGAAAGAGAAGAGAGAGAAAGGACCCAAGAAAATATTTGAAGAGATTATAGTTGAAAACCTCCCTAACATGGGAAAGGAAATAGCCACCCAAGTCCAGGAAGTGCAGAGAGTCCTATACAGGACAAACCCAAGGAGAAACATGCCAAGACACATAATAATCAAACTGGCAAAAATTAAAGACAAAGAAAAATTATTAAAAGCAGCAAGGGAAAAATGACAAATAACATACAAGGGAACTCCCATAAGGTTAACAGCTGATTTCTCAGCAGAAACTCTACAAGCCAGAGGGAAGTGGCATGATATACTTAAAGTGATGAAAGGAAAGAACCTACAACCAAGATTATTCTACCCAGCAAGGATCTCACTGAGATTCGATGGAGAAATCAAAAGCTTTACAGACAAGCAAAATCTAAGAGAATTCAGCACCACCAAACCAGCTCTACAACAAATGCTAAAGGAACTTCTCTAAGTGGGAAACACAAGAGAAGATAAAGACCTACGAAAACAAACATAAAACAATTAAGAAAATAGTAATAGGAACATACATATCGATAATTACCCTAAACGTGAATCGATTAAATGCTCCAACCAAAAGACACAGGCTTGCTGAATGGGTACAAAAACAAGACCCATCTATATGCTGTCTACAAGAAACCCACTTCAGACCTAGGGACACATACAGACTGAAAGTGAGGGGATGGAAAAAGATATTCCACACAAATGGAAATCAAAAGAAAGCTGGAGTAGCAATACTCATATCAGATAAAATAAACTTTAAAATAGAGAATGTTACAAGAGACAAGGAAGGACACTACATAATGATCAAGAGATCAATCCAAGAAGAAGATATAACAATTATAAATACATATGCACGCAACATAGGAGCACCTCAATACATAAGGCAACTGCTAACAGCTGTAAAAGAGGAAATCGACAGTAACGCAATAATAGTGGGGGACTTTAACACCTCACTGACACCAATGGACAGATCATCCAAACAGAAAATTCATAAGGAAACACAAGCTTTAAATGACACAATAGACCAGATAAATTTAATTGATATTTATAGGACATTCCATCCAAAAACAGCAGATTACACGTTCTTCTCAAGTGCACATGGAACATTCTCCGGGATAGATCACATCTTGGGTCACAAATCAAGTTTCGGTAAATTTAAGAAAATTGAAATCATATCAAGCATCTTTTCTGACCACAACGCTATGAGATTAGAAATGAATTACAGGGAAAATAACGTAATAAAACACAAACACATGGACGCTAAACAATACGTTACTAAGTAACCAAGAGGTCACTGAAGAAATCAAAGAGGAAATCAAAAAATACCTAGAGACAAATGACAATGAAAACACGACAATCCAAAACCTATGGGATGCAGCAAAAGCATTTCTAATAGGGAAGTTTATAGCTATACAAGCCTACCTCAAGAAACAAGAAAAATCTCAAATCTCAAATCTCAAATCTCAATCTAACCTTACACCTAAAGGAACTAGAGAAAGAAGAACAAACAAAACCCAAAGTTAGCGGAAGGAAAGAAATCATAAAAATCAGAGCAGAAATAAATGAAATAGAAACAAAGAAAACACTAGCAAAGATCAATAAAACTAAAAGCTGCTTCTTTGAGAAGATAAACAAAATTGATAAACCATTAGCCAGACTCATCAAGAAAAAGAGGGAGAGGACTCAAATCAATAAAAGTAGAAATGAAAAAGGAGAAGTTACAACAGACACCGCAGAAATACAAAGCATCCTAAGAGACTATTACAGGCAACCCTATGCCAATAAAATTGACAACCTGGAAGAAATGGACAAATCCTTAGAAAGGTATAATTTTCCAAGACTGAACCAGGAAAAAATAGAAAATATGAACAGATCAATCACAAGTAATGAAATTGACACTGTGATTAAAAATCTTCCAACAAACAAAAGCCCAGGACCAGATGGCTTCACAGGTGAATTCTATCAAATACTTACAGAAGAGCTAACACCCACACTTCCCAAACTCTTCCAAAAAATTGCAGAGGAAGGAACACTCCCAAACTCATTCTATGAGGCCACCATCACCCTGATACCAAAACCAGACAGAGATACTACAGAAAAAGAAAATTACAGACCAATATCACTGATGAATATAGATGCAAAAATCCTCAACAAAATACTAGCAAACTGAATCCAACAACACATTAAAAGGATCATACACCATGATCAAGTGGGATTTATCCCAGGGATGCAAGGATTCTTCAATATACGCAAATCAATCAATGTGATACACCATATTAACAAATTGAAGAATAAAAACCATATGATCATCTCAGTAGATGCAGAAAAAGCTTTTGACAAAATTCAACACCCATTTATGATAAAAACTCTCCAGAAAGTGGGCATAGAGGGAACCTACCTCAACATAATAAAGGCCAAATATGACAAACTCACAGCAAACATCATTCTCAATGGTGAAAAACTGAAAGCATTTCCTCTAAGATCAGGAACAGGACAAGGATGTCCACTCTCGCCACTATTATTCAACATAGTTTTGGAAGTCCTAGCCACGGCAATCAGAGAAGACAAAGAAATAAAAGGAATAAATTGAAAAAGAAGAAGTAAAACTGTCACTGTTTGTAGATGACATGATACTATACATAGAGAACCCTAAAGATGCCACCAGAAAACTACTAAAGCTAATCAATGAATTTGGTAAAGTTGCAGGATACAAAATTAATGCACAGAAATCTCTTGCATTCCTATACACTAATGATGAAAAATCTGAAAGAGAAATTAAGGAAACACTCCCATTTACCATTGCAACAAAAAGAATAAAATACCTAGGAATAAACCTACCTAGGGAGACAAAAGACCTCTATGCAGAAAACTATAAGACACTGATGAAAGAAATTAAAGATGATACCAACAGATGGAGAGATATACCATGTTCTTGGATTGGAAGAATCAACATTGTGAAAATGACTATACTACCCAAAGCAATCGACAGATTCAATGCAATCCCTATCAAATTACCAATGGCATTTTTTACAAAACTAGAACAAAAAATCTTAAAATTTGTATGAAGACACAAAAGTCCCTGAATAGCCAAAGCAGTCTTGAGGGAAAAAAACGGAGCTGGAGGAATCAGACTCCCTGAATTCAGAGTGTACTATAAAGCTACAGTAATCAAGACAATATGGTACTGGCACAAAACAGAAACATCGATCAATGGAACAAGAGAGAAAACCCAGAGATAAACCTATGCACCTATGGTCAACTAATCTATGACAAAGGAGGCAAGGATGTAGAATGGAGAAAAGCCAGTCTCTTCAATAAGTGGTGCTGGGAAAACCGGACAGCTACATGTAAAATAATGAAATTAGAAGACTCCCTAACACCATACATAAAAATAAACTCAAAATGGATTAGAGACCTAAATGTAAGACCAGACACTGTAAAACTCTTAGAGGAAAACATAGGAAGAACACTCTTTGACATAAATCACAGCAAGATCTTTTTTGATCCACCTCCTAGAGTAATGGAAATAAAAACAAAAATAAACAAATGGGACCTAATGAAACTTCAAAGCTGTTGCACAGCAAAGGAAACCATAAATAAGATGAAAAGACAACTGTCAGAATTGGAGAAAATATTTGCAAATGAATCAACGGACAAAGGATTAATCTCCAAAATATATAAACAGCTCATTCAGGTCAATACTAAAGAAACAAACAACCCAATCCAAATATGGGCATAAGACCTAAAATGACATTTCTCCAAAGAAGACATACAGATGGCCAAGAAGCACATGAAAAGCTGCTCAACATCACTAATTATTAGAGAAATGCAAATCAAAACTACAATGAGGTATCACCTCACACCAGTTAGAATGGGCATCATCAGAAAATCTACAAACAACAAATGCTGGAGAGCGTGTGGAGAAAAGGGAACCCTCTTGCACTGTTGGTGGGAATGTAAATTGATACAGCCACTATGGAGAAGTGTATGGAGGTTCCTTAAACAACTAAAAATAGAATTACTATATGACCCAGCAATCCCACTACTGGGCATATATCCAGAGAAAACCATAATTCAAAAAGACACATGCCCCCCAATGTTCATTGCAGCACTATTTACAATAGCCAGGTCATGGAAGCAACCTAAATGCCCATCGACAGACAAATGGATAAAGAAGTTGTGGCACATATATACAATGGAATCTTACTTAGCCATAAAAAGGAACAAAATTGAGTCATTTGTTGAGACGTGGATGGATCTAGAGACTGTCATACAGAGTGAAGTAAGTCAGAAAGAGAAAAATAAATATCGTATATTAACGCATATATGTGTAACCTAGAAAAATGGTACAGATGAACTGGTTTGCAGGACAGAAATTGAGACACAGATGTAGAGAACAAACATATGGACACCAAGCAGGGAAAGCGGTGGGGGCGTGGGGGTGGTGGTGGGATGAATTGGGCGATTGGGATTGACATGTATACACTAATGTGTATAAAATTGATGACTAATAAGAACCTGCTGTATAAAAAAATAAATAAAAGAAAATAAAAGAAAAAGAATAAATAAATAAATAAATAAAATTTTTAAAAGGGAAAAAAATATATTAACCATCATTATGATGTTGGATATTATTCTTTCATTGGTTCAGTGGACTGATTAATCATACCTTCTTTTCCAGATATATGTTTTTATTATTACTTATTTTTACTTAGACACAGATTCTTAAAGTTACAAGTCCCAAATGGTTTTCACTACCTCTTAGTGTGGCTCCCTTTGGTCACATCTAGGAAGAAATTTGGTCTCTCCACTAAGGCTTTTTCCAGGTGGGGGTTCTTTCTTAGGAAGTTTCCTGTATGATGCTTTTCTCCACATGTGTCCACCTCAGTAAGCTTTCCTCTGCCTTATATTTGTGTTACTGTTTCTGGATTTGGGAGGGCTTTCTACACAGCCTTGGCCATTTGACTAGCCATTGAAGGTTAAAGAAAAGTTTTCCCAAACTCCCTACATCCTCCCTCTTCAACCTAATCAGCATATCATGTCAACATGGTTATATTCAGGACCTCAACCCAACTCTTAAATAATCAATCCAAATAGGGAGGGGGACAGAAATGAGGGTGGCAGGAAAGGGCAGGACCTGAGACTCTGAAGTTCCATGTCCTCTTGTAACATCTCCTTCCTGTATGAGAAGCTGATACTAAAGCAAGGGAGTAGTTAGTGAAATTGTGGGACCTCTAGCAATTCAGAGAGGAGTCACCTGGGCAGGGATGGACACAAAGCCCTGAAATTCTCCAGCTTAAATACAACAGAAATGACATACACACACCATAGACACAGAGCAAATAAATGTTCCATAGAGGTGTGTTCTGCTGACTCTGTCACTCCTCATCTTGTCTGATGGATCTGTCACTTTAGTCTTCAGACAACACCGAAAGCCATGAAAAATATTCTGAAACATTTCCCTGGTTTCTGTACTTACAGAGATTGAGCCAGTCTTCCCAGGGACAATTAGACAGAGATAAGGTAACAGAGACTTCAGTGACCACACAAAACAAAGAATATAGTCCTTGCAAAAATAGTTTGGAAAAGTCACTAGACAAATGGATGACTGTATCACTCAACAAACAATACAAGCAATCCCTGGGGGATGGGGACAGTGCAATTCCCAGAGTACAGTACTGTATTCAAAATATCCTGTTTTCAATGAAAATATGCAAATACAAAGGAACAAGAAAGTATGGTCCATTCACAGATGGAAAAAAAGAACTTGACAGAAAACATTTTTGAGGAAACCTGGACATTGTTTACACCAGACACAGATTTTCAATTGACTGTCTTAAAAATAATCAAAGAGCTGAAAGAGACCATGAAAGGAACTAAAGCAAATCAGGAACAATATATGAAAATGTAGAGAATGTCATAAAGAGATAGAAATTATAATTCTGGAACTGAAAAGTACAACAACTGAAATGTAAAATTCGATAGAGAATTTCAACAGTAGATCTGGCCAGGCAGAAGAAAGAATCAATGAACTTGCAGGGAAAATAAAATAACCCAGTATGAGGAACAGAAAGGAAAAAATAATGAAGAAAAATGAACAGAGCCTAAGGAACCTATGAGATGATATCAAAAGTATCAACATATGCATTATGGGAGTCATAGAAGGAGAAGAAAGAAGAGTCAGAAAAAATACCTGAAGAAATAATGGTCAAAAATATCCCAAATTTGATGAAACACAGGAATATGTGTATCAAAGAAGCTCAACAAACTCCAAGCAGGATAATCTCAAAGAGATCCACAGTGAGACACACTACAACCAAACTGTCCAGAGCCAAAAACAAAGAGAAAATCTAGAAAGCAGCAAGAGAGAAGTGACTCATCATGGACAAGTGATTTTCAGTGAGATTAATGGTCAATTTCTCATCAGCAACCACAGAGGCAGTGGGATGATATACTTAAAGTGCTGAAAGAAAAAACAAAAAACTGTCAACCAAGAATTCTATATTGGGCAAAACTGCCCTTCAAAAATGGAGAAATAAAATGTTCCCAGATAAACAAAAACTTCAGGAATTAATCATTAATTCCTGCCCTGTAGACCTGCCCTACAAGAAATGCTAAAGGGGGGTCCTTCAAGTTGAAACCTAAGGACAAGAGATGGCAACTTGAAGCCAAATGAAGAAAAAAGATCTCTGGTAAAAATAACCACATAGATAATTACAAAAACTAGTAGTATTGTATTTTGGGCTTGTAACTTCTTTTTGTTTCTTGTAGGATTTAAAAGACAAATGCATAAAAAGAAATTATAACCTATGTTAATGGACACACATGTAAAAAGATATAATTTGTGTCAATAACAAGATGGAGATGGAGCTGAATAGGAGCAGAATTAATGTATGTTGTTGAGGCTAAATTGGTATATATTCAAACTATATTGGTATAAATTTAGGGCATTAAATACGGTAACCATTAAGAAAGTAACTTTAAAATATACAGAAATGGAAATGAAGAGGTATTTAAAATAGTACAGTAGAAAAAAAAAGTGATCAAACAAAAAAGAAGGCAATATTGGAGGAATTGAGAAATAGAAAATATATAAAAACCAAATAGCAAAATGGCGGAAGTAAGCCTATCATTATTAGTAATCATTTTAAGTGGATTAAACTAACCAATTAAAAGATAGAAACTGGAAGAATAAATTTAAAAATATGATTCAAGTCTATGCAGCTTTCAAGAGACTCCCTTTAAATACAAAGACAAAAATGTTGGAAATGATAAAATAGAAAAAGATATTCTATGCAAATAGTAACCCAGAGGAAACTGGAGCAGTTATATCAATACCAGGTAAAATAGATTTTAAGTGAAAAATTGTTAAAAGAGACAAAGGACATTATATATTGACAAAAGGTCAATTCATTAAGAATACATAACACACCAAACATCAGAACTCCAAAATATATGAAGAAAACATTGAGATAATTGAGGAGAGAAATAGACAGTTTTATAAAAATAGCTGGAGACTTCAATACCTTACTTTCAATAGTAGATAGAACATCTATAAACCAATTAGAACAAACAGACATACAAAACAGTCTGACAGCAGTATGCTACATGTACTTCTCAAGTGCATACAAAGAATTCTCTAGGATACACCATAGGTTAGGCCATAAAACATTTCTCAATACATTTTAAAAGATTAAAATAATACAAATTGTCTTCTTCAACCACAATGGAATGAAGCTAGAAATCAATAACAGAAGGAAAACTGGAAAATTCACAAACATGGAAATTAAACAACACAATCTTAAGTAACCAGTGGGTCTAAGAACAAATTGCAAGAGAAATTAGAAAGTACTTTGAGACAAGTGAATATGAAAACACAACATATAAAATGTATAGGATGCAGTAAAAGCAATGCTCAGAGGAAAATATATAGCTATAAATGACTACATTAAAGAAGAAGAAAGATTTCTAATCAACAACACAAATTTAAGCCTAACAAAACTAAAAATAGATCAAACAACCCAAGCCAGCAAAAGGAAGGAAATAATAAAGATTAGAGCAAAATAATCAAAATAGAAAGGATCAACAAAACCAAAAGTTTGTTCTTTGAAAAGATCAACAAATTTGACAAACTTTTACCTAGATCAACAACAACAAAAAAAGAAGACTCATATTACGAAAATCAGAAATGAAAGAAGGGGACATTACTACCAACCTCAGAGAAATTAAAAGGATTATTAGAGAAGGCTATCAACATTTCTATACCAACAAATTAAATAATCAAGATGAAATGAACAAATTCCTGGAAACACAGAAACTACCAAAAGTGACTCAAGAAGAAATAAGAAATCTAACCAGACTTATGACAAGTAAAGAGATTGAATCAATAAACAAAAACCTGCTAAAAAAGAAAATCCCAGGATCAGATTTCTACACTGGTGAATTCTACAAAACATTTAAAGGAGAATTAACACCAATCTTACCCAGACTTGTTCCAAAATATTAGAGGAGGGAACTCTTCCTAACACATTGTATAAGGCCAGGATCACCCAGATACCAAGACCAAAGATACCAAAAGAAAAGAAAATTACAGACCAATATCCCTTATGAAAATAGATGCAAAAATCCTCAACAAGATACTATCAAATTGAATTCAACAGCACACTAAAAGGATTATACACCATGACCAAGTAGTCAACCCGTGTGGATGGGATGATCTTCTGGGGTTATGAAAAAGTATTCAAACTAGAGAGAGCAGGTGGTTGCACAACACTTGGAATGCACTTAATGCCACTAAACTGTATTTAAAATAGCTAATTGTAGGTTATGTGAATTTCACCGCAATTTTAATAAAGGGTCACAGCCTTGTATTTAGCATAATTCCCTTATGATTTTTAAAAATGCAGATATACACGAGAAAAAATGTTAGATCACGCTTCAAGACATTAAAGATGATTATCAATGAGTGATGGGAAATCAGGTATTTTTAATTATTTTCTTTCTGTTTAAATTATTTTTTTAATTTTCCAACAATTTTAGAAATTAATTACATGTTAAAATTTTTAATAATTAGAGAAGAGAGACTATGGTGATATTGACTAATAGATATTTAGGAATGTGGGGGAAATGCTTAAGTTGCAGGGTTTAGTGAGGATAAAAGAAAATTACATTAATGTAATATGATCCCAAGTATTTTATTTTTTTTAACATCTTTATTGGAGTATAATTGTTTTACAATGTTGTGTTAGTTTCTGCTATATAACAAAGTGAATCAGCTATATGCATACATATGTTCCCATATGCCCTCCCTCTTGCATCTCCCTCCCACCCTCCCTATCCCACCCCTCTAGGTGGCCACAAAGCACTGAGCTGATCTCCCCGTGCTATGCAGCTGCATCCCACTAGCTATCTATTTTACATTTGGTAGTGTATATATGTCCATGCCACTCTCTCACTTCATCCCAGCTTACCTGTCCCACTCCCTGTGTGCTCAAGTCCATTCTCTACTTCTGCGTCTTTATTCCTGTCCTGCCCCTAGGTTCTTCAGAACAATTTTTCTTTTCTTTTTTTTAGATTTCATATATATGTGTTAGCATACAGTATTTGTTTTACTCTTTCTGACTTACTTAATTCTGTATGACAGACACTAGGTCCATCCACCTCACTACAAATAACTCAATTTCATTTCTTTTTATGGCTGAGTAATATTCCATTGTATATATGTGCCACATCTTCTTTATCCAGTCATCTGTCCATGGACACCTAGGTTGCCTCCATATCCTGGCTATTGTAAATAGAGCTGCAATGAACATTGTGGTACATGACTCTTTTTGAATTATGATTTTCTCAGGGTATATGGCTAGCAGTGGGATTGCTGGGTTGTATGGTAGTTCTATTTTTAGTTTTTTAAGGAATCACCATACTGTTCTCCATAGTGGCTGTATCAATTTACATTCCCACCAACAGTGCAAGAGGGTTCCCTTTTCTCCACATCCTCTCCAGCATTTATTGTTTGTAGACTTTTTGATGATGGCCATTCTGACTGGTATGAGGTGATACCTCATTGTAGTTTTGATTTGCATTTCTCTAATGATTAGTGATGCTGAGCATCCTTTCATGTGTTTGTTGGCAGTCTGTACATCTTCTTTCGAGAAATGTCTTTTTAGGTCTTCTGCCCAATTTTAGATTGGGTTGTTTGTTTTTTTGATATTGAGCTGCATGAGCTGCTTGTAAATTTTGGAGATTAATCCTTCGTCTGTTGCTTCATTTGCAAATATTTTTTCCCATTCTGAGGGTTGTCTTTTCATCTTGTTTATGGTTTCCTTTGCTGTGCAAACGCTTTTAAGTTTCATTAGGCCCCATTTACTTATTTTTGTTTTTATTTCCATTTCTCTAGGAGGTGGGTCAAAAAGGATCTTGCTGTGATTTATGTCATAGAGTGTTTTGCCTATGTTTTCCTCTAAGAGTTTTATAGTGTCTGGTCTTACATTTAGGTCTTTAATACATTTTGAGTTTATTTTTGTGTATGGTGTTAAGGAGTGTTCTAATTTCATTATTTTACATGTAGCTGTCCAGTTTTCCCAGCACCACTTATTGAAGAGGCTGTCTTTTCTCCATTGTATATTCTTGCTTCCTTTATCAAAAATAAGGTGACCATATGTGCATGGGTTTATCTCTGGGCTTTCTATCCTGTTCCATTGATCTATATTTCTGTTTTTGGGCCAGTACCATACTCTCTTGATGACTGTAGCTTTGTAGTATAGTCTGAAGTCCAGGAGCCTGATTCCTCCAGGTCTGTTTTTCTTTCTTAAGATTGCTTAGGCTATTTGGGGTCTTTTGTGTTTCCATACAAATTGTGAAATTTTCTGTTCTAGTTCTGTGGGAAATGCCATTGGTAGTTTGATAGGGATTGCATTGAATCTGTAGATTGCTTTGGGTAGTATAGGCATTTTCACAATGTTGATCCTTCCAATCCAAAAACATGGTATATCTCTCCATCTGTTTGTATCATCTTTAATTTCTTTCATCAGGGTCTTATAGTTTTCTGCATGCAGGTCTTTTTTCTCCTTAGGTAAGTTTATTCCTAGGTATTTTATTCTTTTTGTTGCAATGGTAAATGGGAATGTTTCCTTAATTTCTCTTTCAGATTTTTCATCATTAGTGTATAGGAATGCAAAAAATTTCTGTGCATTAATTTTGTATCCTGCTACTTTACCAAATTCATGGATTAGCTCTAGTAGTTTTCTGGTAGTGTCTTTAGGATTTTCTATGTATAGTATCATGTCATCTGCAAACAGTGACAGCTTTACTTCTTTTCCGATTTGGGTTCCCTTAGTTTCTTTTTCTTCTCTGATTGCTGTGGTTAAAACTTCCAAAACTATGTTCAATAATCGTGGTGAGAGTGGACAACCTTGTCTTGTTCCTGATCTTAGAGGAAATGGTTTCAGTTTTTCACCATTGAGAACGATGTTGGCTGTGGGTTTGTCATATATGACCTTTATTATGTTGAGGTAAGTTTGCTCTGTGTCTACTTTCTGGAGGGTTTTTACCATAAATTGGTGTTGAATTTTGTCGAAAGCTTTTTCTGTATCTATTGAGATGATCATGTGGTTTTTCTTCTTCAATTTGTTAACATGGTTTATCACGTTGATTGATTTGCGTATATCGAAGAATCCTTGCATTCCTGGGATAAACCTCACTTGATCATGGTGTATGATCCTTTTAATGTGCTGTTGGATTCTGTTTGCTAGTATTTTGTTGAGGATTTTTGCATCTATGTTCATCAGTGATATTGGCCTGTAGTTTTCTTTCTCTGTGACATCTTTGTCTGGTTTTGGTATCAGGGTGATGGTGGCCTCATAGAATGAGTTTGGGAGTGTTCTTTCCCTTGCAACTTTTTGGAAGATTTTGAGAAGGATGTGTGTTAACTCTTCTCTAAATGTTTGATAGAATTCGCCTGTGAAGCCATCTGGTCCTGGGCTTTTGTTTGTTGTAAGATTTTTAATGGCAGTTTCAATTTCAGTGCTTGTGATTGGTCTGTTCATATTTTCTATTTCTTCCTGGTTCTGTCTTGGAAGGTTGTGCTTTTTTAAGAATTTGTCCATTTCTTCCAGGTTGTCCATTTTATTAACATATAGTTGCTTGTAGTAATTTCTCATGATCCTATGTATTTCTGCAGTGTCCGTTGTTACTTCTCCTTTATCATTTCTAATTCTATTGATTTTAGTCTTCTCCGTTTTTTTTCTTGATGAGTCTGGCTAATGGTTTATCAATTTTTTTTATCTTCTCAAAGAACCAGCTTTTAGTTTTATTGATCTTTGTTACTGTTTACTTCATTTCTTTTTCATTTATTTCTGATCTGATCTTTATGATTTCTTTCCTTCTGCTAACTGTGGGGGTTTTTTGTTCTTCTTTCTCTAATTGCTTTAAGTGTAAAGTTAGGTTGCTTATTTGAGTTGTTTCTTGTTTCTTAAGGTAGGATTCTATTGCTATAAACTTCCCTCTTAGAATCGCTTTTGCTGCATCCTATAGATTTTGGGTTGTCGTGTTTTCCTTGTCATTTGTTTCTAGGTATTTTTTTATTTCTTTGTTGATTTCTTCAGTGACCTCTTGGTTATTTAGTAGTGTATTGTTTAGCCTCCATATGTCTGTATTTTTTTCCAGATTTTTTCCTGTAATTGATATCTAGTCTCATAGCATTGTGGTTGGAAAAGATACTTGATATGATTTCAATTTTCTTAAATTTACCAAGGCTTGATTTGTGACCCAAGATATGATCTGCCCTGGAGAATGTTCCATGAGCACTTCAGAAGAAAGTGTATTCTGTTGTTTTTGGAGGGAATGTCCTATAAATATCAATTAAGTCCATCTTGTTTAATGTATCATTTAAAGCTTGCATTTCCTTATTTATTTTCATTTTGGATGATCTGTCCATTGGTGAAAGTGGGGTGTTAAAGTCCCCTACTATGATTGTATTACTGTCAATTTCCCCTTATATGGCTGTTAGCACTTGCCTTATGTTTTGAGGTGCTCCTATGTTGGGTGCATAAATATTTACAATTGTTATATCTTCTTCTTGGATTGATCCCTTGATCATTATGTAGCGTCCTTCTTTGTCTCTTGTAATAGTCTTTATTTTAAAGTCTATTTTGTCTGATAGGAGAATTGCTACTCAAGCTTTCTTTTGATTTCCATTTGTATGGAATATCTTTTTCCATCCCCTCACTTTCTGTCTGTATGTGTCCCTAGGTCTGAAGTGGGTCTCTTGTAGACAGCATATATACGGGTCTAGTTTTTGTATCCATTCAGCCAGTCTATGTGCGTGGGCTTTCTGTAGTTGCGACGAGCCGGGGCTACTCTTTGTTGTGGTGCGTGGGTTTCTCATTGCAGTGGGTTCTCTGTTGCAGAGCACAGGTTCTAGGCACACGGGCTTCAGTAGTTGCATCATGCGGGCTCAGTATTTGTGGCTCACAGGCTGTATAGCACAGGCTCAGTAGTTGTGGTGCACGGGCTTAGTTGCTCCGCAGCATGTGGGATCTTCCCAGACCAGGGCTCGAACCCGTGTCCCCTGCATTGGCAGGCGGATTCTTAACCACTGCGCCACCATGGAAGTCCCTCAAATTTTCTTAATAACATATACTACCACTAAAATAAAAAACTAATTTTATTTTTAAAATTTCTACCACTGGGCAAGCTAAGTTCAAAAAAGTAGAGGCTTGATAAATGTATTTGGTTTGATAAGGAGGATATTTACCCTGGAATTATGTCTTTTGATGCATAATATTCCTCATAGAAAAATTGTAAAGTACCGAAATGTAAAGATGGAACCTTAAATCACCAGACTCTAATCACTGAGAGATTCTTTGTTGTTCTTGAACAGAACTAGGCTTGGGCTATTTAGAAAGAATGGTCCTTCATTTCCATTTCAGCAAGATCATTAGCAGAGTTTGTTCAGCCAATGTCATCCTATAATGTGCCAGGCCTGCTGTATCAGAAGTGTGGCTTTCTGCACACAGCACAGAGAATACTAAAAGGACAATTACTGGTCTTTGGTCACCCAGCATGCTTTCCCACTTCACATGGTATAGGCAACTTAGTAATTTGAACTTCCTTTGGCGAACCAGCCTTTTCTCTGTCTCAGTTCATGTGGTTTGGGTGAAACTGACCCCAGCCTATCCAAAGTAGGAGTGACCTAGGCTTAAATCATCCCTGGATTCAATTTCTAGGGTCAGAGTGATTCATGAATTTAGGCCAATAAATGCCAAGTGCAGAACGTTTGTTTCTAAACATTAACAAGAGAGATGGACTCTATCACTCTGAGCATTTGTAATTCAAAAAAAAAAGATGTTAAAAGTCCCCTAGAAAGGAAGCTAAGGTGATGAATGGGTGCCTATATAGATTTAGTACATGGTGGCCATGCTCTGTTATTGTCCTGTGCATCCCTCAACCACAGCCCTTCCAGAGTTGCACTCTGGTCACAGATGTTTCTTTCTCTTCCACCAGACAGTCAAGCTCTCTAAGGGAAGGAGACATGTGCAGTATGTTTGGTCATAGCATAGAGAAGAGCCTAAACTCACACCTGCTAAAGAAATCATCCTGTGGACTTAGCAGCATGGAAATGAGGCCTTGGTGGTTCAACCAATGAGGACGCAGGTTTCTGGGCTCCAGGACCTCTACTGGTCAATACCACATCCTACGGTCCCCGCCCTGTATTCTTGGGTTCCTGCTCTAGGCTGGAACAAGTGGTCTGCTCTGAGTCATCATCTGTGGGTACCCGTGTGGTCACTGCATGTTTCTCACACAACCACCCAGAGAACGTCATCAGGTAGACGGAGTGGGGGTGAGGCAGCTTTCATAGAAAGCCTTCTAGGATGAAGCGTCACAAAACCAGAGGGGAACAAGAGGTCACTGAGCCCACTTGCACCTCCTTCCTCTCCTGGGGGGGCTAAAAAGAGAACAAGGAGGAAGCGCTAGCAGCTCCGACCTGGGCAGCCTTCCTGGAAAGATGCAGCCACTCCTGCTCCTGCTCCTGTTGGCCTTTTTACTGCCTCCCAGGGCAAAGGCAGGTGAGTGACCATCCCCACCCTCAGAGGCCCAACCTCTTACCCCAGTTGGCACCGCTCACCTGCCCCTTCTGCACATCCCTGATCCATCTATCCACCGGGAACATTCTGAACACCAGCTCCCATCCCACCTCATACCCCCAAGTATGATGCTGGATATGCCACCAGCAGGAGTGACAGAGCAAAGGCTGTTCTCAAGAAAAGCCAGTGGGTACTATCCCCTCCTCCAGCCCTACCTTTGCTGTGTGGAAAGTCGAACTTTCCTAGAAGTGATGGCAGAGGGTCGGAAACTGGAAAAGAGAAAATAATCAATTCCCCTGAAGAGGGCAGAGTGGGCCTGACTTCTGCATCTAGGATGAGACAGGTGTTCCCTTAGCAACTGCTCAGCAGACCTCGGAGTTGGTGCTGTTGCCTTTGCTCAATCCCCAGGCTCCTCAGTCCCTTTCCCCAACTCTGCTTTTGTTCCTAAGCCATTCGTGGCTCCCCTCTCTCAAGAATGAAGCCACTGTTGGGCAGATCAGAACTTCTCTCCTTTCCAGAATCCCACCAGCATTGGCCCTACCAACAACCCCCTTCCAGAGGCCCATTTTTGTGCGTGTGTCGGTGGGGGGTGGACAGGGGGTGGTCATTCCTTCATGCAGCCAACAAATACTTATTGGGCACTTACTACATGTCCTGGGAAACAGGCTATGACGACATCTAGATCCCTACTCTAAAGTCCTGAGCACTGGAAAGCAAGACTATCCTAGACATCATGGGATGACAGGGCCCTTAGAAACTCATTGAAACAAAGCAGTCAGGAGAGGAATGTTCAGAAGCCTCTAGGACTTTGCTGTACCTAAGACAGGTAGGCTCACCTCCAACTATGTGTGGAAGACAGTTTCACAGACCCAGACTGCTGCTCTTCCCTTTTCTAGAAGAGGACGTTGAGGCCCCTCACACCCCCAACCTCAGGCCAGGCTGGACCTGCAGTGCCCAGCAGTTCTGAGCAACAAGCCGATGCCTGCCAGGTGCAGTCAATGGTTGCACACAGCAGAACAGTCTTTTCCTTCAGGGGAGATCATCGGGGGCCATGAGGCCAAGCGCCACTCCCGCCCCTACATGGCATATCTTCAGATCTGGGACCAGGATGACCGCAAAAGGTGCGGTGGGTTCCTGATTCGAGAGGACTTTGTGCTGACAGCCGCTCACTGCTGGGGAAGGTGAGGAGCCGAAAGTAGCCCGCACCCTCCTGAGAACCCCTGGCAGGGAGCCCTGCCTTTCTCTCCGGAAGCAACCAGGCTCCTAGGAACACTTGAGCTGGGAGGGCTGGGTGAGAAAGAGGGCAGGAGGGAGGGGCAGGTCAGTGCCAGAGGCACTGCTGAAGTAAGAGGGACTAGAGATAGGGCATGCCTTGGTATCAGAATGCAAACTAACGCAATTTCACATGTTTTCCTGGGGCTAACTGACCCTTGGGAGCCACTGTGCCCTTACCGATGGCTCCAGAATCCGACCTTGGCTGCCAGGAAACAGAGGGCACAGGCAGCTCAGCCCCTGGGGCCCTCCTGTTGCCTGCATTTCCCCTCAGCTGCAGCCCTGCCCTGGCGTCACCTGCCCTTCATGGCTCCTGGGCTGTATCTCCTGTAACTCCACCTCCTGCTCTGCTCTCTGTGCAGCTCAGTCAACGTCACCCTGGGGGCCCACAACATCAAGGTTCGGGAGAGGACCCAGCAGGTCATCCCGGTGAGAAAAGCCATCCCCCACCCAGACTATAATAAAAAGAACTACTCCAATGACATCATGTTACTAAAGGTAAACCTCCTTGCTTCTCCTGCCCTCCTGGAAACAGATCATTTCCCCTCCCACCGCCAGGCATCCCTTTCCTCCCTCCCACCTGGCTGCCTGACCAGTCCCTGCGGCTCAGGTGAGAGGGAAGACACTGCAGCATCATTGCCATGTCCAGGCCTGGGGACCACTGGCTGAGCTGGACTCTCTTGCCTCTTCCCATCAGCTGGAGAGAAAGGCCAAGCAGACTGCAGCTGTGAGACCCCTCAGCCTGCCCAGGGGCAAGGCCCGGGTGAAGCCAGGACAGGTGTGCAGTGTAGCCGGCTGGGGGCAGGTCGCTATGGGCACGTACTCAGACACACTGCAGGAGGTAAAGCTGACCATACAGGAGGATCAAAAGTGTGAATCCCACTTACGCAATTATTACAACAACGCCATTCAGCTGTGTGTGGGGGACCCAAAGGAAAACAAAGCTTCCTTTAGGGTGAGTATGACCACCTACCTTGCTTGGCTCTGGGGAGACGCGTGTTTGCAGAAGATCTGGGACCAGGGGACCCAAGCAGTGTGGGAACTGCCCCACCCTCTAAGCTGGGACCTTTCTCTCCAGGAAGAGAAGGGGGAACAGCCGGAGCTGGGAGTGCCTAGGGCCCCTGTACGCCTACAAAAGACCTGTGGTGAATCTAAACCTGGTGCTCCTTCAGAGAGGGAATTTGCAACACACTGAGGCACAGGTGTTAGAAAACTGGGCTTCCTGAGTGTGTGTAGTTAAAACCAGGTGCCTCCTCAGAACTGGAACCCACCTGGCTTAATGAGCTCATCCTCCCTGATGAGTGTCAGCCCACCAACCTGCTTCCATGTCCTTTAACAGCAGCTTGGAGCCAACAGTCCCACAGCGTCTTGACAGAGAAAGGATCTGAGACCTGGGGGAGGAGGGGGAGCTGCCACCTGGTGAAGTGAAGCGGTGACAATGTCCAGGGTCAGGGCTTGGCAGCCGAGGGGACCAGGGGGGCCTGCCCTGCCCTCTGATCTCCTACCTGGAGGCCATGCAAGGTGGCCTCCCCCGAGCGGGGGCTTGGGACGGCATGGGGGGCAGGACCAGGAGGAGACCTGGCTCATTCCTTCCCCTTCTCTGTCCTCAGGGGGACTCCGGGGGCCCTCTGGTGTGTAACAATGTGGCCCAGGGCATTGTCTCCTATGGACAAAAAAATGGGTCACCTCCACGGGCCTGCACCAAAGTCTCAAGTTTCCTGCCCTGGATAAAGAAAACCATGAAAACCCTCTGACTGTGGAACCAGACCTTCTTCCCTGGAGCTGATCCAGAATCACACTGGGGGGTTGGGGGTATCAGCAGCTGAATAAATGTCTCTCAGCTGAGCAGGAAGGGCTGGTTTCTTGTTTACTCATTGACCCTTCTTCATAGGCACCCACTCTATATTTCGAAAGCCAACGACAAAATTTTGCTGTTTTCTGCTTCCACCTCTTCCCCCTCCCGCCATCTCTTCCCATAAACCCCATGCAAAGCTGTTACCCAGGTCCTGCATACCCACACCTGTCTTTCAGGGCCTGCCCTCCTGCCAGGGCTGAAGCTGAGCGCCATCAGGAGAAAACATGAACCTCTCTGGTCCTGGGGCTCAGGGTGAGCTTCTTGGCTCCTTGCCCTGTGTTACATGGCGGAGAGGAGGGGATCACACCATGGGTCCTGGACACCAAGCAGGCACAGCCTGGGGCTGCAGCTCCAGGACAGAGCCCCACCACTGGGGAGGGGAGGCGCCTTCCTGAGCAGACGTTTCTGTCCCACAGCCAGGGAAACCGGCGCAGAGCAGGGGTGGGTCTCTGGAGAAGCTCCTCATTCTCACCTAGGCTGGGCGTCCTCCCAGCCCTCCTCGGAGCTCACGGACCAGCTCTGCCTCCAGGCCCCAGGCTGCCGCTTGTCCCTCCCTGCTCACCACCACGAGTTCTCAGAGCCCACCGACTCCTGTGCCCTCCAGACCGCACTGATCTGAGCTGACCCCTTCCTCATCTCCTTCCCACCCAGGACACCCTGAGCACCCTGGGGTTCCAGCAGGGCATCACCATGGAGATGCCAACCCAGCTCATGACCTGGCAGAGAAGGGTATCAGAGGGACCAGGCCTGTGCTGGCACCAGGCAGGGCCCATGAGGGATGTCTCTCCAGAACCCTTGGCCCCATCTCTCTCCTGGGTAGGGCCAGCTCAATCCCCACATCCAGCCCAGTGCCCCCCATGTGTTCAGGGTCCACTGGCCACCTGGTCACTCAGTACCCTGAGTCCCTTTCAGCCTGTCCCTTTAGTCACTGCTGGCCTCTAGGCTAAGATTCCCTGCTGGTTACCTGGGACCTTTTGAGTTAGAAAGGGCTCCTGTCTTTAGTAGGACTGAAAAGCACAATGTTTTTCATCAATCAACACACGCACTGATTGAGCACCTACTAAGTGCCAGACACTGGGGTTGTACAGTGGACATAAGATAGGTGTAACAGAGAAGAGCCAAATCTGACTACATATTGGATCTGTTTCTTTTACTTTAACCTTTGCTTTCCGTTGCTTTTGTTCACTAAAAGGATACTGTCTATACACAATGGCCTGCCTCAGGGAACCCTGCCTCTCTGCCTGAATGTTAAACGAAAGTGCCTTTGTTCAGGGAAACATCCTGACCCTGTCCACCTTTGGATGGTTGCAAGAAAAAAGAAATTGGACTTCCCTGGTGGCACAGTGGTTAAGAATCCACCTGCCAATGCAGGAGACACGGGTTCGAGCCCTGGTCCAGGAAGATCCCACATGCCACGGAGCAACTAAGCCCGTGCACCACAACTACTGAGCCTGCGCTCTAGAGCCTGCAAGCCACAACTACTGAGCCCACGTGCCACAACTACTGAAGCCCGTGCACCTAGAGCCCATGCTCCACAACAAGAGAAGCCACCACAATGAGAAGCCCGTGCACCACAACGAAGAGTAGCCCCCGCTCGCCGCAACTAGAGAAAGCCTGTGTGCAGCAACGAAGACCCAACGCAGCCAAAAATGAATGAATGAATGAAAATAAATAAATAAATAAATTTATTTATTAAGAAAGAAGAAACTATCACAGCGCCTCCCCGAGGGAAGAAATTAGCACATCCCCTCCCGAAGGCTGGCCATTCCAGGGGACGTTTACCAATCTTATGGCCTTTTTACCTTACTTCCTCATCTCCTCTCCCATCTCTATTCTATAAAAGAAACTGGCATCCAAACCAAGATAAGATGGTTAGTTTTGAGACTTTAGTCGGCCATCTTCTCGGTCTGCCAGCTTTGCGAATAAAGTCCTATACCTTGCCTCAATACCTCGTCTCTGATTTATTGGCCCATCATGCAGCAAGCAGAGTGAGTTTGGACTCTGTAACACAGGTTCTATCATCTGAGCGCAGGTGGAACTGACAGTGTTGACTTTCATCTGAATCTGTTATCTCCCTTCCCACCTTCACATGATTCCACCTGAGGGGCCTAGATCTCTTTATCCCTGTGGGAAGCCCACAGGGATAAAGCATTTGTGTTTATTTTTATTGCTGGTTACACTCTGTAGAGGTGTTATTACATGTGACTCTAGAACAAGTCATTTGTTTTCTAGATGTGAAGATCCTGCTCTGCTCACCGGAGCATCCTT
This sequence comes from Balaenoptera borealis, assembly GCF_965194805.1. NCBI lineage: Eukaryota > Metazoa > Chordata > Mammalia > Artiodactyla > Balaenopteridae > Balaenoptera > Balaenoptera borealis. The sequence continues at coordinate 72,736,351 of NC_138866.1, forward strand.
GTCCCCTAGGGGAGAGGGTAGCAGGGAGGGAGAAAGAAGGAACGAGGGCAACCTTATTTCTTTTACTCTAAAAGTAGCAGGTAGGAATGTCATTGCACACATTCAGATGGTAGGGAAACCCATAGGAAGTATTTGTTTGAAGGCAATCAGAATCTGAGTCTACACGCTCATCCTGTTGGATGGACCAAAAACATGATCCCTGTCATGACTGCAAGCTCCTGCCTGTGCAGATGAAACTGGAATCAGGGAGGCCCATGTGGTCTGGACAAATGGAGAAGCGTCTCTGCTCTTTAGGCCATCACGGTTACTGCTGCATCCACACAGTCCAAGACGACCTAGACTTTTCAGACTTAGGAAGGAAAGCCTTGGAGGCCACCATGTAGAGTATGTGATTTTTTACTGAGCAAGGATCTCCCTGTGCTGGGCTCACCTCGCCAGACACTCCCAGCAGCCATCCATCCAAGGTCTTGCACCGCTATGCAGCACTGCCTGGGAGGTGAGCGTCAGTTCTAGCTCTGTGATGGTGCCATCCTGCCCCCAAAACACACCATGCTCCTCTGCGACATGGGGTCAATACTCTGGGATCACGTAACCCTCAAAAGCATGCCGTTTCCCATCTTTTTGTGCACAAAACATGCAGCAACGTAATCTCCTAATGACCTGGGCACTTTTAAAAAGGAAGAGCAGTGATGTCACACAGCTTCTGATTTAGAGCTGAAAAAACCCCTAAAGCATACTAAGGACCTGGCTCCTTGATTGAAAAAGACAAAAAGGAAAATGTAGAAACAAAACAAAAATAGCACTTTAAAAAGTTGCCCAGCCACATACATGTTCAGCTCAAGTATTATATTTATTTTGAGGAAATGGTTTTATGATTTAAAACAGGTTTAAGAATCTTTGTTGCTGGGGCTTCCCTGGTGGTGCAGTGGTTGAGAATCTGCCTGCCAATGCAGGTGACACGGGTTCGAGCCCTGGTCTGGGAAGATCCCACATGCCGCGGAGCAACTGGGCCCATGAGCCACAACTACTGAACCTGTGCGTCTGGAGCCTGTGCTCCGCAACAAGAGAGGACGCGATAGTGAGAGACCCGTGCACCGTGATGAAGAGTGGCCCCCACTCGCCGCAACTGGAGGAAGCCCTCACACAGAAACAAAGACCCAACACAGCCAAAAATAAAAATAATAAATAAATAATAAATAAAAAAATTTAAAAAAAAAAGAATCTTTGTTGCAGACCCTCATTCTCCTTTGAGAGATGAGGGAGACAAAGTCCCAGGAGGGGGTAGTGACCGACTGGAGGCACCACAGAGTTAGGACAGAGCCTGGACTGAGCCAGGTTCCCTGACAGCCAAACCAGCAAGAGGCCTTCCATGTTTTCTAACCTCTGCCCTTGTGATGACTTCCTGGCATCCCTGGACAAGACATGAGCCTCTGCTCAGACACCTACCTCCCCGGAGAGCAAGCCTCTGGGCTCCTGTGGCAGCCATTCTCTGACAAGTATTCAAAACACCTTCCTGGTGAGCTGGTCTGTCTGCTCATGGGCACACGTGGATGGAGGCAGGTAAGTACCTGAAACATGCTGATTCCTTCAAATCTTCTTGTCCTTAGAAGTATCCTCTGTCCCCCACCTTCAAGGAAACAATTCTTGCCTTGCTTAAAGATCTCTGTAATGGAAATAAAAAATGAAATGCAGTAAAACATCTCCGCAATGACCTCTAATGAAATGCCTCTACTCACCAAGACCCTGTCCCATCACGCCTCTTGCCCTCCAGACCCACAAGAAGACTCAGGTCCCAGTGTGGTTGGAGAGAGAACTGCCAAGCCAGCTCTGGGGTGAGAGACCTAAAGGGATGCAAGTTCTTGCTAATTCCTCTTGGGAATGTGCATTGGAACAGGGATGGCTCTGCCTTCCCTGCCCATGACCATACTTCTGCCAATAGCACTCACTGTAGACTTGCAGAACTTCCAGGGTTTATTTCCTGTCTTGGTATCCCACACAATACCCTTTTGGCCAACAAACACATTTCACTATGAAAGAAGTTCAGCAAAAGTTTCCTTTCTTTCCAGAGGCATATTGCTAGACTACATTTCTTATTCAGAGTCAAGAGGCTCAATGAACCTGTGTTAATCAGATAAGACAAAGAAAATCACATCTAAGCAGGTAATAGTCAAATTAATGAAAATCAAAGATAAAGAGAAACAGTTGACCGTAGGCAGAGGGGAAAAGAAGATACATTACTTGAGGGGAAACAAGAATCACAACGAGCTTCTTGTCAGAAATAATGGAAGTCAGAAGGCAGGGAAATAACATTTTTAAATGATTGAAAGAAAAAAATAGGCAATCTATTTCTGGAAATCAACCTAGAATTCTATGTCTAGAGAAAATATTGTTCAAAAATGAAGACAAAATAAAGACATTTTCAGAAAAACAAAGGTAAGAGAATTTGTTGCCATCAGACCTGCACTGCAAGAAATACTAAAAGAAGTCTTCAGGCTGAAGGGAGATGATTCCCCCATTTGCAAGCAGGAAGGGAAAAACAAAAATAAAAGTGTAAAATGTGGACTCAAGATGGTGAAGTAGGAAGACCCCGAGCTCACCTGCCCCCAAGAACACATCAAAACTACAACTAAATATAGAGCAACTCTTGCTGAGAATAACCTGAAGACTAGAAGAATAGCTCTTCTACAAGCAAGGCTATTAAAGCACACATACACACACACAGGGAGTCTGGGAAGAGGAGGAGGTGATATCTAGGCAAGACCTTTATCCCTAGTGATGACCCATAAAACGAGGGGATGTCATAGACTCAGGGATCCTCACTGTGAAGAGAGGGGGTTTGAGCTTCATATTAGGCACCCCAGCCCTGGGGTCTGACACTGAAAAGGTGAGACCCATTAGCTGGTTTAAAAATCATTGGACTTCCTGGAGGGCTCTCCCTAGACTCCACTCTTGAAGAGTGCACAGACTTGCTCCCAGTCCCTGCACCAAGGCAGCATACTGAAAACTGCCCGTGTTTTGTTTTTTTCTTTTTAAGAAAAAAAGGGAGAGAACCCAAATAAATAAAATAAGAAATGAAATAGGTGAAGCTACAACTGATACCACAGAAATACAAACAATCATAAGAGAATACTGCAAAAAAGTTATATGCCAACAAATTGGACAACCTAGAAGAAATGGATGAATTCCTAGAGACATACAATCTTCCAAGACTGAATCAGGAAGAAATAGATCATCTGAACAGGCTGATAACTAGAATTGAAATTGATTCAGAAATCAAGAATCTCCCAGTAAACAGAAGTCCGGGACCAGACAGCTTGACAAGGGAATTCTACCAAACATTTAAAGAGTTAATACCTATCCTCCTCTACTATTCCAAAATAATGAAGAGGGAACACTCACAAACATTCCATGAGGATAACATTACTCTGATACTGAAACCAGACAAATACAAAAGAAGAAAGAAAGAAAGAAAGGAAGAAAGAAAGAAAGGAAGGAAGGAAGGAAGGAAGGAAGGAAGAGAAAGAAAGAAAGAAAGAAAGAAAGAAAGAAAGAAAGAAAGAAAGAAAGAAAGAAAGAAAGAAAGAATGAAAGAGAAAGAAAGAGAGAGAGAGACAGAGAGAGAGGGAAGGAAGGAAGGGAGAGAGGGAGGGAGGAAGAAAGGAAGAAAAGAAGGAAGGAAGGAAGGAAGGAAGGAAGGAAGGAAGGAAGGAAGGAAATACAAAAAAAGAAAATCCCTGACCTACATAGATGCAAAAATCCTCAAAATATTAACAAACCAACTTCAACAATACATTAAAAGGATCATACACCCAGGTCAAGTGGGATTTATTCAAGGGACAGATGGATGGTTCCTTATCTGCAAATCAATCAATCCTACACCACATTAACAAAACAAAGAATAAAAATCACATGATCATCTCAATAGATGCAGATAAAGCATTTGACAAAATTCAACATCGATTCATGATAAAAACTCTCAACAAAGTTGGTATAGAGCAAACATGTCTCAACATAATAAAGGCTATTTATGACAAACCCACAGCTAACATCATATTCAACAATGAAAAGCTGAAAGCTTTTCCTCTAAGATTAGGAACAAGACAAAAAGGCCCACACTCACAATTTCTATTTAACATAGTACTGGAAGTCCTAGCCACAACAATCAGACAATAAAAAGAAATAAAAGCATCCAAATAGGAATGAAAGAAGTAAAACTGTCACTATTTGCAGATGACATAATATTATATATAGAAAACTCAAATGACTCCACCAAAAAAAAAACCAAAAAAGTGTTACAAGTAATAAATGAATTCAGCAAAGTTGCAGGATACAAGATGAATATATGGAAATCTGTTGGTTTTTTTATACACTAGTAATGAACTCTCAGAAATAGAAAGAAAAAAATCCCAATTACAACCCATCAAAATAAATAAAATACCTATGAATAAATTTACTCAAAAAGGTGAAAGATCTATACTCTAAAAACTATAAAACATTGATTGAAGGAAGTTGAATGAATAAATGGAAAGATATCACATGTTCAGGGATTGAAATAATTAATATTATTAAAATGAGATACGACCCAAAGCAATCTACAGATTTAATGCAATCCCTATAAAAATACCCATGACATTTTTCAGAACTAGAACAAATAATCCTAAAATTCATATGCAAAAACAAAGGACCCCAAATAGCCAAAGAAATGCTGAGGAAAAAGAACAAAGCTGGAGGTATCATCCTCCCTGACTTCAGACTATACCATAAAGCTACCATAATTAAAACAGTATGAAATTGGCACAAAAACAGACACAAAGATTAATGGAACAGAATAGAGAGCCCAGAAGTGAACACATGTACATAAGGTCAATAAATATACCACAAAGAAGGCAAGATAATACAATGGAGAAAAGACAGTCTCTTCAATAAGTGGTGTCAGGAAAACTGGACAGCTACATGTGAAAGAGTAAAATTGGAACATTTTCTCACACCATATACAAAAATAAACTCAAAATTTATTAAAGACCTTAAACCATTAAATTCTCAGAAGAAAACATAGGCAGTGCACTCTTTCGCATAGGTCTCAGCAATGTATTGGGGTTTTTTGGATATTTCTCCTCAGGCAAGGGAAACAAAAGCAAAAAGAAACAAATGGGACCTAATTAAACTTAAAAGCTTTTGCACAGCAAAGCAAACCATCAACAAAACCAAAAGGCAACCTACTGAATAAGAGAAAGTATTTGCAAGTGATATGTCTGATAAGCAATTAATATCTAAAATATATAAAGAACTCACACAACTCATTATCAAAAAAAAAAAAACCCAATTGAAAAATAGGCAGAGCACAGGGAACTATACTCAATATCCTGTGACAAATCATAATGGAAAAGAATATGAAAAAGAATATATATAACTGAATCATTTTGATGTGCAGCAGAAATTAACACAACATTGTAAATCAACTATACTTCAATAAAAAAAAAGTTTTTTAATGGGCAGTCATCTGAATAGACATTTTTCCAAGGAAGACATGCAAATGGCCAACAGATACATGAAAAGACATTCAACATCACTAATCATCAGGTAAATGCAAATCAAAATCACAGTGAGATATCACCTCACACTTCTCAGAATGGTTATTGTCAAAAAGATAAGAAATAACAAATGTTAGCAAGGATGTGTTGAAAAGAAAAAACTGGTATCCTGTTGGTGGGAATAAAAATTGGTTAAGCCAGTATAGAAAACAGTACTGAGGTTCCTCAAATACTTAGAAATAGAACTACCATGTGATTCAGCAATTCCACTCCTGGGTATATATCTGAAGAAAACAAAAAAAACTAGTTCAAAAAGTTATACCAATGGTCACAGAAGCCAAGCTATGGAATCAATCTCAGTGTCCATCAACAGATGCATGCATAGAGAAGATGTGGCATATATATATGCACAATAGAATATACTCAGCCATAAAATAAACAATGAAATTTACCATTTCCAACAACATGGATGGACCTGGAGGGTATTATGTTTAGTGAAATAAATCAGATAAAGACAAATACTGTACATTTTCACTTACACATGGAATCTAAAATATAAAACAAATGAATGAATGTAATAAAACACAAACAGACTCATAGATACAGAGAAAAAAGCTAGTGGTTACCAGAGGGGAGAGGGTAATGGGAGAAAGAAGATAGAGAAAGGAGACTAAGAGGTAAAAACCACTAGGTATAAAAATAAATAAGATACAAGGATGTAATGTACAACACAGGGAATATAGCCAATATTTTATAATAACTTTATAGTGAATATAAAAATGTAAAAATACAGACACCTGAAACTAATATAATATTGTAAATCAACTATAATCTAATTTTTAAAAAGTGACTAAGTGGAAAAGTATTTATATCAATTTCTTACATGGATTATTGACTTTAAGGCAAAAAATGCTTTAGTATTTATGGCATATAGTGGTGAAATGTATGACAAAAAGAACTCAAAGGGTCAGAAGGAAGACAAATGAAAATATATCATTACAATGTTCATATATGAAGTGGTATAGCATGAATTCAAGGTTGCCTGTAATATGTGAAGGAGGCATATTGTAATCCTAGAGTAATAGCTAAAATAATATAGAGAGATATAACTAAAAGCCAATAAAGAAGACAAAATGAGATACAACAAAATATAGCAGGAAAAGTAGGGCAAAAGAACAAAGAATAAATCACATTAATAGAAATCAAATAGCAATACGATATTCTTTAATCCAACCCTATCAGTAGCTGCATTAAATGTAACTAGATTAAATACTCCAAAGGACAGAGATTGTTAGTCTGGATAAAAATGCAAGACTCAACTTTGTGCTGTTTAATGAGAAACATCTTAAATATAAAGACATGGATAGGAGGAAAGTAAACTTATGTGGGAAAAAAAGATGTATCCTGCAACACCAATTAAAAAAAAGCCTTACCCATGGTATATGCTGTTTAACTTTAGAACTTTTGGCCATCCAAGAGATGAGATAGAGTAGAATAATTATTTTCTTTTTTTCCTTTTGTTTTTTCTATTTATCTGAATAAGAGTGAAGTTGAGACTCTTTATTATTTTTTACATATATTTTACTGTGAATGCTCAGGTCTTTTGCCCATTCTATCAGGTTTTTGGTCTGTTTCTTCTGGATTTAGAGATCTTTGAATATTAGATTAGCTCCTTAATTGTGACATAGGTTGCAATAATTCTTTACAAGTTTGCTGCATGTAATTTGAATTTTCTTACACTCTTCTTTGATATACAAACTTTAAAATTTATTTTTTCAAATCATAATTTATTTATCAGTCTTTCTTTTAAAGTGTATGAATTTAGAGTCATTGCTAGAAAGGCTTTCTCCACTCTCACTTTCTAAAGGACTTTACCCATGTTTATTTCTAGGTAATATATGGTTTTATTTTGTGTATTTCAGTATACAAATATCTTACCTATTTGGACTTTATTCTGGTGGTTTCTGTGAGATACTGCTCCAACTTAATCTCTTAACAAATGACTATCCAGTTGTTCCTAAATCATTTATTAAAAGTCCATCTTTTCCCTTATGATTTGAATTTCTACCTTATTATAAACTTCATTTCCATATATACTTGTGAATGTTTCTGAATTTTTCCATTGTGTTTCACTAGTCTCTCTCTCTGTTCATGATACAAGACCACACTGTTTTTCGGAAAGAATTTTTATAGGCGTTCTTAAGATCTGATAGGCTAACCCTCTGCCGTACTATTCCTTTTTCTTTTTGACAATTTCCCTAGTGATTCTTTCATGCTTATTTTCCACACAAATTTTAGAAACAATCTAGACCTTGTGTAACACCAGGTGAAAAAACTGGGTGGGTTTTTTAAAATCACATCATATATATTATTTTTATAATCCCATTTATATATTAGCTTTGGGAGAATCAGTACCTTTTTGGTGTAGATCTGTCATATGTGAGAACTAAGAATATCTTGCTGTTTCTAAAGTCTGTTTTTGTGTTTTTCAGAAGTTCTTTAACATTTTGCACAAATAGGTTTTTCACAATTCTGGTTAAGGTTTTCCTAAGCCCCTCATCTTTTTTTGCTGCTACTATAACAGATTTTCTTCCCAGTTATATCTTCAAAGTGGTTATTATTTGTATATATGAAAGGTACAGATTTCCTTTTAATTTTGAAAAAATCTCCAGCTTATAGAAAAGTTGCCACTGCAATACAAAAACTTTTGTCTTCCAGACCCATTTGCTAGTAAAGTTAGTGACGTGATGTTCCATCAACTTCCCAAATACTTTAGAGTGTAATCCCTACAAACAAGGACACTCTTACATAACCACAGTCCTACGATCAAACCCAGGGAATTAACACGGATGCCACCAATACCATCTAATCCTCACACAGTGAGAAACCTGGCTCATTAGCTTAATATGTTGACTTATTTGATTAATCCCCACAGAGATTTATATAACAGATCTCTCACTCATCTTCTCCAAGTGCCTCCCCTGCTTCCCCCAACCCAGGCTCTGGTGATCCACATCAGGCAGCCCCTTCATACCAATGCCCACCTCACCCTATTTATCCTGCTCTGACACATCCTGCCAGACTCCCCTCCCACCCCGCCCCGACTCCATGAAGGCCTTTAAATCTCCCTTGAACTCCGATACCACCTAATAGCCAGTCCCTGTTTGAACACCCTCTTCAACCCACTTGGGCATCCACTCCCTGCCTCACATGTATTCTAATTACTCATCCAGGCTGCCCAGTGCAGGGTGTCCGAGCCCATGTAGGGAGTGTGTCCACACAGGAGAGAGGCCTGGAGTGGGCACGTTCCCACCCCACGCAGGCTTGGCTTGGACACCACGCTCTCATTTACTGTGGCTCCCCTGCCAGAATCCCTACTGAGAGCGTGCTTTGTTTCTTTAAGGTTTTGTTGCTTTTTAAGAGACTTGGGATCAAGATATTTAGAACCAACAATATTTTCAATTCCATGACTCTCTCCTTCTTTTCCGTTATGGGGACATGATCAGGATAATTTGTTTAGCAAATGGTACAGGGACATCAGAATGCAATTCTCTGGTTAGTGGTGTGGGAATCCTGCTTTGGCACCCTGGCATCCATTCTCACTTCACGTGGTATCAGTAATTCATTAAAAAGAGTAACTCTGGGGACAGGCAAACTTCTTCCATTCTCAGTGCACGTGGGTTGGACAGAGCAGACGCCAACCTATCCAAAGGCACTGACCGAGGCTTAGACGTATCAGTGGTTTCAGTGGCTCTGACTAACCCTCCAGACCCCTAAAGCAGTGTGGCAGATTCTGCTTTGCTGTGACTGCCGTTGTGTATCTCCCATCCCACACGCTCTCCTTACATGACTGCAACATTCCTCCTGCTGGGAGGTGGGGTCTATGACCCTTCCTTTTTAATCTGGTGGGGGCTCTTGATTGCTTCAATTAGAGGAATATGGTAGAATAGATGCTTCTGCCTGGTTCATTCTTTTTTTAGCAGATGCTCATTCTGAGGAAGCCAACCACTGTATTGTGAGGGAGCCAAACAATCCCATGAACTGAGACTACTTGAGGGGACCTGGTGAAGAGAAACCAATGAACAGCAAGCACTAACCACTGGGTAGGTGTGAGTGAGCCTTCGGTTGATTCAGCCTCCAGGATTCAAGCCTCCCTGACACCAAGGGGAACAGAGGGGTGCCATCCACACTGTATCCTGACCAAAATGCAGATTCGTGCGTAAAAGCACTGTTGCTGCTGTTCTTAAACCAGTCAGTTCTTTATAACTGGAATAAGCCCTCTTCAGCATCACTCTCACACCATTCTGTCCATCCCATACCAAGGATCTCACCATCTTTGTCTGATCATGATGGCTTGTCTCCTCCACCAGAAGCAAGAGATCTTATCTCCAATGTTTCCCACAGTCTCACACAAAAAAGAGGCCTCAATACACAATCACCCTGGTGATCTAAAGAGAACCAAGAAAATTTATATATTCTTGAATCTATCATCATGAGACCCAGGTTGCTAGGGCTCAGGGACCTGCTATTGGCTGATACAACATCTCCAACTACCCTTACTTGGAGCTGCCTTTCTTGTTTTCTGCTGCTGTGGTGGTGCTGAGCCGAGAGCTACGGGTCCTTCTGTGGTGACTGATAGTTCATGCTCCACTCAGACCCCAGGACTTGATCAGACAGAGCTGTGAGACTTTCAGAGAAACCTCATTTGATAAAGGTCACAACACCAGAGGGGACACTCAGGGTTAAAAGACCAGAAGGAAGCAGCGGCAGCTCAGATGTGGGCAGCCTTACTGGAGAGATGCTCTCGCTCCTGCTGGCCCTTCTTCTGTCCCCCACTGGGGAGGCAGGTAAGTGACCGTCCTCACCATCAGAGGCCCAGTCCCATCCTGCACTGGAGCAACCCTGGTCAGGTGCTCCACTCATACATGTCCTGGTCCATCTCCAGGAACTTTCTGAACTCTGGTCAAAATCCCTCAAAGACCAGCAAATCTGCTCCCATCTCCCCTCTCCAGCCTTTGGCTCCATGAGCACAGCGGGCAGGCTGCAATCTTTCTTCCAGGGAAAATCACTGGGGGCCATGAGGCCAAGCCTCACTCTCATCCCTACATGGTGTTTCTTGAGTACCATGTTTCAGAGAAAAGTTTCATGTGTGGGGGTCTCCTTGTGCGTGAGGACTTCATGCTGACAGCAGCTCACTGCTGGGGAAGGTGAGGAGCAGCACCTGGGCCCCCACCCCACTGTAGACCCCTCACAGGGAACCCCCTTCTCAGGGGCTGCAGACGTGGGCCGCTAAGTAACATAGGAGAGCTCTTCAGAGGACAGGTGAGCTTTGGGGAGAGAGGAACAGGTCAATGTGAGTGGCCCATGGAGAGAAGGGACTGATCAAAGGTGGGATGGAAGGAAGCTGAGGTTGCACCCTGGAGTCCAGAGTGCAGATGTGAGAAATTCCTGGTTTTCCTTAGAGACAGTCAAGCTCTGTGCAGGACTGAACACCCTAAGTGGACTCCAGGAACTTGCACCCAGCCCGGGCTGCCAGGAATCAGACAGCACAGAGATGCTCAGCCCCAGGTCCCATACCTAGAATTCTCGCCCCTCCAGTCCCGCCCTGTCCCAAGCTGTGCTCTTTCCTTACGGCTCCTGGCCTGTATTTCCTGTGACTCCACCTCCCTCTCTGCTCTCGGTGCAGCTCAATCAACGTCACCCTGAGGGACCACAACATCTACCAGCAGGAGAGGATCCAGCAGGTCATCCCAGTGAGAAGAGCCATCCCCCCCCCGAGGCTATGATCATAATAAGTGGGTCAACGCTATCATGTTACTGCAGGTAGGGCACGTGGCCGCACTGGTTCTTGCACACTTTCATCCTGGGGTTTTGAATCCCCCATGACCTCATTCCTGTCCCTCCTTCCAGTACGACCCCTTCAGTTGTCCCAGGGAAGTGAGGAAGGCAACCCCACAACTGTCCCTGAGGGCTTTGTGGGCCAAAAGTAGGTTAGAATGCCTTTCCTCTGCCTTCAGCTGAGGAGGAAGGCCTACCTGACCGCTGCTGTGAGCCCCATCAGGCTGCCCTGGAGGAGGGAGCTGGTGAAGCCAGGGATGGTGTGCAGTGTGGCCGGCTGGGGGCACCTGGGCGTGAACAATCCCGTGGCGGAGAAACTGCAGGAGGTAGAGCTTGAAGTCCAAAGGGATGAGGAACGCATCTCTCGCTACAAAGATTACAACACTACCACCCAGATATGTGCAGGGAACCCAAGAAAGAGGAAGGGTTCTTTTCTGGTGAGATCCCCAGTGTTATCCATGCAAAGCCCTGGGCACAGCCAAGCTGTGAGGGTCCGGGGCAGTGGGAACTAATCATATCCCTGTGTCCCCAGCCTTTTCTCCTATCCAGTCTCTGTCCTTTTTCCCTGGGGGCATGGAGACTGTCCCACCATCACATATGGGCAGAGGCTTCCTTGGGGAGGAGAAGGGGAGATTGTCAAGGCCAGGCTGAATCCTCAGGACCAACAGCCCCTGATATCAGTCAGGGCCCCCAACAGAGACCATCCACCCTGGGGCGGCACGGAGGACCACACCTGAAGAAGGTTCGGCTCAGCCCTTCCTCTCTCTGCCCACAAGGCGCCTCTGGGGGCCCCCTGGTGTGTAACGGCATGGGCCAGGGCATTCTCTCCTTTGGAGAAGAGAATGGGACACCTCCAAATGTCTACACCAGAGTCTCGAGCTTTCTGTACTGGATCCAAAAAACAATGAGCTACTGCAAACTGCAGGGAGCAGATTGAGGTGCCCCTGGGATGGATCCCTCCATCTCCTCTGGGGTGAAGGTCAGAATGGCACTGGGCCAAAAGGGGGCAAAGGGGGGACTGCCTGGAACTTAATAAACTTTCATCTCTTGAGCAGAAATCATTGATTCCTATTTTATTCATTCAAACACATTCATTAGGCACCTACTGTGTCTGGCAACCATCCGTTCACATTTCTGATCTGTTACGGGCTTCCCCCTCCAACACACCACCCACCCTTCCAACTCTAGAATAAAAATTCCTGCTGCACTGACAGCCAGCTCCCTCCAGCCACTCGTCCCCAGTGCCAGCTTCCCCTGCCAGGCTGACCATGGGCTCCATCAGAAAAGGGAGACACCTCCTCAGGAGAACACGACCCTCTTCTCGAGGACCCTCTTATCGCATCCATATGTCCTCCTCCTAATCCACACCCACTCCCCTGCCCCACCCTATCCCAGTGCCAATGTGGCAACATAAGAGAATCCAGATTTGGAAGGAGGACCACTTGAGAAGCTCTGGGGTTGAGGGGGGCACTTCTCAACCCCAGAAACAGAAATGTGGGGAGGCTTTAGAAATGTGTAGTGCTCCCATGCAGAGTTCCCTCTCCACAGCAGAGCAGCCAGAGCTCCGAAGGCTGAGAGAGTTTCAGGGGGGCCTTCAGTATTCCCAGGCTCAGCTCAAGTGCCCGTCCCAGCTCTGTCCTGGAGTCCTGAGCCCAGGACCCTGTGCAACCTCTGGTGTCCTGACGGCACATCCTCCTTCGGCCCCAAGTGGCCTTGAAGGCACTCTTCCATCTTGGTCTGAGCCAGCGTCTCCTCAACTCCCACTCTTTTCACCTATGTGTGTTTAAATATATTTATTTCCAAAGGAAACTCACTGTAATGAAAATTATTGGTTTCAAGGGTATCCTAATGTTTCAAAGATGTCTATAGCCCATATTTTATTGAGTAAATTTTTTCTTCTATTTTTCAATAATCTCTGAATTTTTAATATAAGAACGTATTCAGAAAAGCAACCTCATTTTTAAAACATGCAGCTTCGAGATGGCTGGGCTGAAGAGAAGAACTGGTTTGCTGAGTGTTTGCATGGTGAGTGAGCTTCATCTCTGGCAAAATGTGTTTTGGGTATAAAAGTAACATATATTCATCATAACATATTCATCATAGAAAGACAATTAAATACAGAACATATAAGTAAGAAAATTAAAATTACCAAGAATTCCACCATCCCAAGATCATCATCATTCATGCTTAAGCATGTTTCCTTCCCCTCTTTTTCTATAAGTCCATAGAATGCTGTTTCTTCAACTGACTTGGGGTTGGGTTGTTTAGAACTCCTCATGCCTTCTCTGCCATCACTCTTCCTTCTGTCCTCATACTGGTGAGAGTGGTGGATCATCTGCAAATGTTTAGGATTACTATGCCCAGGGCCAGAGACGTGGTTCTCTGGACAGAGAATACTTAGTGGGTAGTAATTATTAGGATGACCGGCATCAGTTTCACCTTCAGTGCACACCAGTAAGCAGCACTTCTATAGAGGAAGCCCCTCCCCACTCACAGGCACCCTGATTTGAGTGGGACAGCCCCCATCTCAGCTCGAGGGGTGCTAAATACCTCAGCACAACCCAATCAGTCACTCACTTCCAACAGACCCAGTGATGGTTTGTTTTGGTCAAGTGAATACCAAGTCCAGGAATTTTGTTCAAGATTGTGGGATAAGAAAAGCTCTCTTGGACTTCCCCGGTGGCACAGTGGTTAAGAATCCACCTGCCAATGTAGGGGACATGGGTTCGAGCCCTGATCCGGGAAGATACCACATGCCACAGAGCAACTAAGCCTGTGCACCACAACTATTGAGCCTGCACTCTAGAGCCCGTGAGCCACAACTACTGAGCCCACGTGCCGCAACTACTGAAGCCCGCATGCCTAGAGCCCGTGCTCTGCAACAAGGGAAGCCACTGCAATGAGAAGCCCGCACACCCCAACGAAGAGTAGCCCCTGCTCGCCACAACTAGAGAAAGCCCGCGTGCAGCAACAAAGACCCAACGCAGCCCAAAATAAATAATTAATTAATTAATTTGAAAAAACAAACCACAAAAACAAAAAACCACCACCAAAAAAAAAAAAGCTCTCTTTGTTGCAGAATGTTTACATTTAAAGAGGCGATTCTAAACACTTCAAAAATATGGGGCTGGGATGGTGGCAACATAAGAAATGGGGTTGCTGCGTGGGGTACTTGGGTATGTCTAGGTCTATCTGCTCCTAAAGCAAGTCCAGCCTCTACCTCACAATGGCACCAAGCAGACCCCCCTCACCATAGTGCTTGCCATCTTGTTCTCTACCCACAGATTCTAGGTCTACTCCAGCTGACAGCCAGCCTCTCAAGGGCAGGAGCTGTGTCTCTCATATTACACAATAGGACCTAGCCTATTGTGTAATTATTCAGGATTTCACCAGAATCGAAAAAGAACCAAGAGTCGAAAAATGAAGATATTCTTGATTCAGTCACTGAGGGGCTTCTGGGACCCAGCCCCTGTGCTGGCTGAACCACAGCCTTCACTTTCTTGTTCTTTCTTCTTGCTTTGTGACTCAGCGGTGGGAGTACAAGTGTGGTGACAGTGTCGTTCTCACTTAACCCACGGCAGAGAACGTGGACGACCACGTTGCATGCTGACACCCGGCTCGGGGGGAGCACAGGTCTGGGAGGTCTGTGTGTGCATTGAGCCTGCCCTTCTTCCTTCCACTGTGTTTTGTGTCTGGAAGAAAGAAACACCAGCAGCTCCAACCTAGGCAGAACTTTGGGGAAGATGCAGCCTCTCCTGCTCCTAATGGCCTTTCTTCTGCCCCCCGGGCTGGGACTGGTGAGTGACAATCCCCATTCTTGAGGCCAGAGCCCATCTCACTAAACCTACTGTAGTCCTGACCCTTCTGCCCAGCTCAACTTTCTCAACCCCAGCTCCCGTCCCAAACCCAGACTAACAATTTCGATGCTGCATAGACACTCAGCGAGGATGGATGGCAGAAAGGAAGGGTGGGTCTTAGCCTAAAAGCTCTCGTGGGTCTTAGCCTCTCTCTCACCAGCAGGGAAAGTGGGTTGTGTATTTGGCAGAGGATGTGAAGCTACAAAACACAGGTAATTAAAATCCCTCACTTCAACCCAGGAATAGGCAGCTCAAGTGAACCCACTATAGTATAGGAATTGTCAGTGGACCCAGCTTAAGAACCAATGAAATTTCTCAGTGCCCTCCACCCCTCACTCCTGCCCAGGAGAGGAACCCAGGGGGTGATTGATCAGAAGTGGCTAGATGACAGCACCCAAAGCTCTCCGGGTGACTTGACTCTGCCCCAGGACCCAAGCAGCTCATTTTCTGCCCCATCTCCCCCACCTCCCAGGTCCTTGGCTGTCCCACTGCCTTTGGCAGTGCTCTCCCCCAATCCCTATGGCCTTGAATCCCACCAGCACTATCCCCACCAAACCTCAGCCTAAAGCTAATTGGAGGCTATTCACTCTTGCAGCCAAAAACATTTACTGAGATCCTAGGTTGTGTTAGGCCCAAGGACATGAGGATTTTAGAAAATCCAATTCCGTAAGCTCATAGGTAATTATTAGAAAATGGCACAAATCAAGATGTTAGCAGAGGCTTAGAGGGGTCCCGGAGACTCAGCGGGAGTGAGGGCTCATCAGGGAGTCCCGTCCACGATTCTCTGGGCCTCCACCATCCGGAAGGCAGACCCCCCCTCCTCCACACATGTGTCTGATGCAGGACCTGGAGAACAAGCACTGACCCCTTTCTCAGAGGGAAATTCTGAGGCTTGAGGTTCAGAAAAGGTTATCCTGCTGCAGTGAGAACCTGGGGGACTCTCCCCCGGTGTCTGCAAGGCGCTGTCAACCCACCTCGACTGCCACCTCCCTGAACCTCCATCCTGACCACAGCTCTCCCATCACCCCATCTTCCAGCCTTTTCTTTCAGAGGAGATCATCGGGGGCCACGAGGCCAAGCCCCACTCCCGCCCCTACATGGTGTTTGTTCAGTCTCTGGATAAGGAGAGTTGGAAGAGGTGCAGCGGTGTCCTCGTGCAAAAGGACTTTGTTCTGACGGCTGCTCACTGCAGAGGAAGGTGAGGGGCAGCGGCCAGCCTACCCCTCCTGAGACCCCGACAGGGACCCCGTCCTCTCCACAGGGGCTGAGCCCAGGGGAACCCCTCCCTCACCCTGAGATCGTGGTAAGTCAGGACCACAAGACCTCATCAAACAAGCCATCTTAAGAGCCGCACTAGGGTGACGAAAACCTGAGAAATGGGGCAGGTAAGTTTTGAGGTCAGAGGGTCAGAGGTGAGAGCAAGAGGCAAGGTTGAGAAGCGAGGGTCCACACGGGTCAAATAAAGCATCAATGGAGGATGAAAGGGGGCACAGAGAGTCAAAATCCAAACTCAGAGTAATTTCACCATATTGCCTGAGAAAGCTCCCAGGATCCCTGCCCTCAGGTCATTGAGAAGCACAGGGCACAGAGTCCCCCCAACTCCTGCTCTGCTCTCTGTGCAGTTTAATCAACGTCACCCTGGGGGCCCACAACATCAAGAAACAGGAGAGGACCCAGCAGATGATCCCAGTGAGACGAGCCATCCCCCACCCAGACTACAGTCCTAAGAACTACTCCAATGACATCATGTTACTGCAGGCAAGGAAACCTCCCCACTCCTCCTGCCCTCCTGGGGACAGATCGTTTCCCCTCCACTACCGCCTGTCCCTTCCCTCCCTCCCATCTGGCTGCCTGACCAGTCCCAGTGGCTCAGGTGAGGGGGGTGGTCAGTGCGGCCTCATCGTGGCACCCAAGCCCAGAGACCATTGGCTGAGCTGGACTCTTGCCTCTTCCCATCAGCTGGAGAGAAAGGCCAAGAGGACTGCAGCCGTGAGACCCCTCAGCCTGCCCAGGGGCAAGGCCCGGGTGAAGCCAGGAAAGGCGTGCAGTGTGGCCGGCTGGGGGCAGGTGGCTGTGGGCACTCCAACCACCACCCTGCAGGAGGCAGAGCTGACGGTGCAGGAGGATCCAGTGTGCAAATCCCTCTTCCCCGGCTATTACAGCCAGGCCACCCAGATTTGCGTGGGGGACCCGAGGAAGGTGAAGGCTGCCTTCAAGGTCAGGTTCCTCGCATCTAAGCACACAGGCCCCGGGGAGAGGATCTTGGGGAGGTCTGGGAAGGGGACAGGCCACATCCTCATCCTCAGCTTGAGAGCTTGGGCAGCCAGGTCCACTAATCCAAAATTTAATTCTCTCCCCTGAGTGGATCAGGGTTGGGGGTGAGGAAGGATCAGTCATCCCGTAGCTGCGCTATCACCAGAGTTTCCATGAGGACTGACAGAAAGGTAGACCTGAGTCGAGCTGCAAAGAACAGTCAGAGCCAGGCTGGACCCCAGGAGCGAGGGAGGTGACCAGGCCTCCTCTGGCCCAGATCTTCCTCACAGCCCCTGACAGAGACCACCCAGCCTGGGGTGGCAGGGAAGACAGGACCGTGAGGAGGCCCACTCAGCCCTTCCTTTCTCTACCCACAGGGTGACTCCGGCGGGCCCCTCGTGTGCAAAAAAGTGGTCCAGGGTATTTTCTCCTATGGAAAAGTGAACGGGAAATCTCCAGGAGTCTTCACCAAGGTCTCACACTTCCTGTCCTGGATAAAGAGAACAATGAAGCGCCTCTAACAGCAGCTTGAGACTGACCTTTTTCTCTGCTGACCATCATTCTGCGGCAGCGGCAAGAATTCCATAAGGCTTAGCAGTAGGATCACAGGGCCACAATAAATGGATCTCTAGAGTGATTACGACTGAATTCCTATTTATTCATTGAACCACCTCAATATGCAACCACACTGCTCCAGGATGCCCTCTGCTGTCAGTTCTGGGTTTTGCTTCCCCCTTCCTCCCCAGCCCTCACTCCTCCCTAAATCCCATGCTGTCTGTATAGAGTCTCATTGATTTCTCAATCATGCCTCTTTGGTGCTTAGCCTTCTGTCAGGTCTGAGTCTAAAGTGAGGTCCATTAAAAAGGACAATCTTCTCTCCCCCAAAATGGTCCTCTCTGGGCCTTAGAAATTTCTTACCTTCTCTAAGCCAACCACTGTCACCAACCCCTCTTCAATTTGGCAGAACAAAGAACAGGTCAGAGGAAGGAAAATAACTCCAGGGACCTAGAATGTGAGGGGGTCATGCCATGGACACTCAGTTTCCTGTTTCCAGGGCCTCTCTCTCCAGTGAGGGCAGGCTTCTCCCGTAACCAGGACCGTCTAGAGCTTAGGAGGCTGAGATGTTCCCATGATGGCCCTCAGCCTCACTGGGGTCCCATCTCCCTACTCTGCCCTGGGCCCAACATGGGACTCAGTCAACCTTGCTCCCTGTCTACCGTCCCACACCAGCCCCTGTTTTCTATCTGAGTGCCCTGGCCACCAGCTCCTTTCCATTCCAGCTCACGCTGTTTTGAGCCAGCCTCCCTCTCTTCTCCCTAACAGAGCTCCCAGGGCCCCATGTGAATTCTCCTCCTTTGCCTGTCCCCTCCAAACCTGACTTGCCAGCCAGTACCTGCTGCTTATCAGAGGAGCCAGTACCCATCTCCCACCTGGGTGGGGCCATCTCAGGCCCTGGATCCAACCCAGCATCCTCCAGGGGCTCAGCCACCTCCAAGGCCTGTGTAGTCACTCAGCAGCCTAAGCCCTTTTCCGCCTGGCCTGGCCTTGGACCCCTGACTCTCCCTGCTGACAACCAGGTTATGGCAGCCTCGTGAGCCAGAGGGACCCGGGGCTGCTGGGTGGGAAAGTACCACTTTGCCATCCATCAGTAGATCAAATGTTGACCTCTCTCTGTACCAGCACATAACAGGCTCTGTATCTGCCATTGGGAAACTTACAGTGATGAGAAATTTCCTCTAAATTCCGTTGGTTCCTCTCCTTCCACTAGGAAGTTCAATTTGACACAGATGGACCTGTATTTGTAATCTGGAAGAAATCTTGTCTTGAAAATAATTAAATTCTCTGTATTTTAGCTGGATTGCACATTAGAGTTTCACATGCGTGATCTTGTTTGATTCCAGAAGGGCAATGTGAAATTGGAAGAGGCTTGGTGACCCACAGGTCCTGGGGTTTCCAATCTGTGCTCTGTGGAGTCCATGTCCGGAGGAGAGGGAGGGAAGAAGGAAAGAGGCAACCAGAACAGCCTGATCTTTAGTTATATTACATGTGGAGGCATGAACCTCAGTCCACAAATCCATGAAAAGCCACATTTAAAGGGTAACACAGTTCACTGTGACCCAGATGTCCTGTATCCTTCAAACAGCACCACCAGTGCATTGGAGGTGACAGAAAACAACAAATTCACCATAACTGGACAAACACTGAATAAAGTGAGATCAACATCGTGAATGGAAGGAATTTCACTAAAAAGAAAAACAAATCGCATGAATATGAAAAGCAAAATTCAGCACATTGAAAACTAAGGTGAAAAGCAAATAAAAACTTATTTTTTACACAAGACAGTCCCTACATCCATCTGCCAAGTCTTCCCTGGAGCCGGCAGAGCACAGGTGACAAAAGAGCTGACTACATGCCCGGAGGTGAGCAAGCGAACAGTAAGATGTGCATGAGCCAAGGGACAACTTCAGGTCACAGCAGTAAACGACGACACTCTTAGGAGAAGCTGTCATACAAAAGGAATGTAGAGAGCCCAGAAAGTCAGCCATGAAGAGCTTCATGGAACCCAAAGGTGTAAGCCGGAGCCAGCAGCAGATCCACCACCACAGGCAAGGGTGTGTGGCCTTGAGGGACAGTGCCTGATGGGTCACTCTTCCCCCTTACACCTGATAGAAACACTTGACATAGTGTGTGTTTAGGGGGGTTATTCATATCGATGTTCATCACACCATTATTTAATCATAGATCTCAAATTAGAATCAGTATTAATGTCCAAAATAGGGAGATGGTAAAATATGGCACATTCACATTATATATTATGTAGCCATTAGCATCTACATTATCCACCGCTCTAGAAAACTAGGCTAAGAAAACAGAAGAACAAAAACTAAGCTGAGAAAACAAAAGAAAGTAAACTAGGCTAAGAACATTAATAGGCAAATCATAAATAAACTGAATAAACACTTGGGAAAAAGTGAAAGCTCACTAATTAATCAATGCAAATTAAAATATTAATAATTTTTGCTTATATAATTGAGAAGGATTGACAAAAATGATAATGATATGCAGAATGGACATCGAGAAAATGCACTATCACACCTTGTACACAAATATCTTTAAGAAAAAAAAAAAGGAAAAAAGATGTCTGATGTAACCATCAACCACACGGAGAAAAGTGGAGAAGGTAATGCCTAAAAAAGTTACACAAGTCAAATCTTAGAAATACTAATTAATCCAACACTAACTGTGTTTTGCTTTTTAGAAGTTTCATAGCTTTGAACACTATGGAAACTTTAAAGTCATGATATAGAATTACAATTGCCACATGAAAGAATGTTCATTAGATTTAAGTCAAAAGCAGGTTAAGAGCAGCATATACTGCAGTCAATTTTTGTTTATACATACATTTTCCTTTTAGGCCTTTCTTCCTGCACATCCACTTATCTAATTTTTCTACAACATTTATGTATGATTTAGATAACTTAAGTGCCTGTTTATTAAATATGAAGAGATTCTAAAATGATCTTCACTAATAGATTTTTTTTTTTTTTTAATAAATTTATTTATTTATTTATTTTTGGCTGTGTTGGGTCTTCGTTTCTGTGCGAGGGCTTTCCCCAGCTGCGGCAAGCGGGGGCCACTCTTCATCGCAGTGCGCAGGCCTCTCACTATCGCGGCCTCTCTTGTTGCGGAGCACAGGCTCCAGACGCGCAGGCTCAGCAATTGTGGCTCACGGGCCCAGTTGCTCCGCGGCATGTGGGATCTTCCCAGACCAGGGCTCGAACCCGTGTCCCCTGCATTGGCAGGCAGACTCTCAACCACTGCGCCACCAGGGAAGCCCAGATTTTTTAATAAAATGAGGAAAATGTTTGTTGAATGAACTATAGGATCCAAAACTGAATGTACTGTAATCACATCTATAAAAAATACACACGTAAAAAATCTGGATGGAAATACATCCGTTAACAGTGGTCAGTTGGATGGTGAGATTAGGGCTGACATTTTTCTTCTTTCTGTTTTTATTCACTATTTAAAATTTATCATTAGTAAAACAATTCTATTTTTAAAAACATTCCATGTTAGAAAAAGGCTGGCTTAAGTAAGTTGGCACTTGTTAGTTAAGATAACCCTGACAATTCTAACAGATAAACTTTAGCATTTCGTGGCTAGCACAACAGAAGTATATTTCTTGCTCAGGCACAGTCTATTTCTTGCTCAGGCACAGTCCAAAGTGAGTATTCCTGCTGAGCAGTGCCCCCTTCCACTCTCAAGTGTCCCAGTTGGGTAATAAATTACATGGTCAGCCTAAGATTATGAGACACAGTCTCAGTTCCCTAAAGATGCTTCCAAGTTCCCTGTGTTCATCTGTGTCAAATCCTGGAACGGGAAGAAACTAGATGGTCAGGCATGGGAGTTTACAGCCCAGCTCTGGAAGGGGCTCACAGCGTTTCATTCACATCCCATTTCCTGCGACAGTGACAGAGTCACACCTACCCTCAAGATAGACTGGGCAGTGCAGTTCACCTATGTCCCCTGGAAGAAAAGAAAACTGGTTTTGCTAAGCTGCCAGATCTTCTCTACCACGGCGCTTAATACTGTGTGCTGTTTAAAAGGATCATGGGCCCTAAATTTTTTTTCTGCTTATTTTTTTATAGAAAAATCAGATTTAATTAGATAAATTTTCACTTATTTGTTTTTGCTTTTAGATTTTTTTATTTATGTCCTTTTATTGAAGTATAGTTGATTTACATTATTATATTTGTTTTAGGTATACAGCATAGTGATTCAGTATTTTACAGATTATACTCCATTAAAAGTTATTACAAGGGCTTCCCTGGTGGTGCAGTGGTTGATAATCCGCCTGCCAATGCAGGGGACACAGGTTCAAGCCCTGGTCTGGGAAGATCCCACATGCTGCGGAGCAACTGCGCTCGTGAGCCACAACTACTGAGCCTGCGCGTCTGGAGCCTATGCTCCGCAACAAGAGAGGCCGCGATAGTGAGAGGCCCTTGGACCGCGATGAAGAGTGGCCCCTGCTTGTCGCAACTAGAGAAAGCCCTCGCACAGAAACAAAGACCCAACACAGCCATAAATAAATAAATAAATAAATAAATTTTAAAAAGAAAAGATGACTACTATCTTAAAAAAAAAAAGTTATTACAAGATAACGGCTATAATTCCCTGTGCTGTACAGTATATCCTTGTTGCTTATCTATTTTATACACAATAGTTTGTACCTCTAAATCACATACCCCTAAATGCCACTCCCAGCTTCCCTCTCTCCTTTGGTAACCACTAGTTTGTTCTCTATATCTGTGAGTGTGTTTCCACTTTCCATATACATACATTTGTACTATTTTTTAGATTCCACATATAAATATCATATAGTATTTATCTTCTAACTTATTTCACTAATCATAATATTCTCTAGGTCCATCCACACTGCTGCAAATGGCAGAATTTCATTCTTTTTAATGGCCAAGTAATATTCCACCGTATATGTATACCATATCTTCTTTATTCATTTGTTTAATTGGCACTTGGGTTGCTTCTGTATCTTGGCACTTGTAAATAGTGCTATTATGAACACTGGGGTGCATGTATTTTTTCAATTAGTGTTTTTGTTTATTTTTCTGGATATATACCCAGGAATGGAATCACTGGATCATATGGAAGTTTTATTTTTAGCTTTTTGAGGAACCTCCATACTGTTTTCCATAGTGGCTGCACCAGCTTACATTCCCACCAGCAGTGTAGGAGAGTTCCCTTTTCTCCACATCCTTTCCAACATTTGTTATTTGTGTTCTTTTCGTTGATAGCCATTCCAACAGGTATGAGGTGATATCTCATTGTTGTTTTGATTTGCATGTTGAGCATCTTTTCATGTGCCAGTTAGCCATTTGTGTGTCTTCTTTGGAAAAAAATGTCTATTCAGGTCTTCTGCCCATTTATTGATTGGGTTGTTTGCTTTTTGATATTGAGTTGTATGAGCTGCTTATATATTTTAGATATTAACCCCATGTCAGTCATATCATTTGCAAATATTTTCTTCCATTCCATAGGTTGCCTTTTCTTTGGTTTCTTTTGTTTCCTTTGCTGTGCAAAAGCTTTTACATTTAATTAGGTACCATTTGTTTATTTTTGCTTCTATTTCCTCTGCCTTAGGAGATAAATCCAAAAAAATATTTTTACAATAGGCAGTGTTCTGGCTATGTTCTCTTCTAGGAGTTTTACGGTTTCAGGTCTTACATTTAGGTCTTTAAACCATTTTGAGTTTATTTTTGTTTATGGTGTGAGGAAGTGTCTAATCTAGTTGTTTTACATGTAGCTGTCCAGTTTTCCCAGCACCACTTGTTGAAGAGATTGTTTTTCTCCATTGTAGACTCTTGTCTCTTTTGTTGTAGATTAATGGACCATAGGTGCATGAGTTTATTTCCTAGGTTAAATGGACTGTAGGTGCATGGGTTGTATATTCTATTCCACTGTTCTATGTGCCTGTTTGTATGCCAGTACCATGCTGTTTGGATTACTGTAGCTTTGTAGTACAGCCTGAAGTCAGAGAGAGTGATAACTCCAGCTTTGTTCTTTTTTCTCAAGATTGCTTTGGCAATTTGGGGTCTCTTGTTGTTCCATATGAATTTTAGGACGGTTTTTTCTAGTTATTTGAAAAATGTCATGGGTATTTTTTTTAATGTCAATTTCTTATTAATTTATTTATTTTTATATTAATTTTTGGCTGTGTTGGGTCTTCGTTTCTGTGCGAGGGCCTCCTCTAGTTGTGGCAAGTGGGGGCCACTCTTCATCGCAGTGCGTGGGCCTCTCACTATCATGGCCTCTTTTTGTTGCAGAGCACAGGCTCCAGATGCACAGGCTCAGTAGTTGTGGCTCACAGACCTAGTTGCTCCGCGGCATGTGGGATCTTCCCAGACCAGGGCTCGAACCCATGTCCCCTGCATTGGCAGGCAGATTCTCAACCACTGTGCCACCAGGGAAGCCCCTGTCATGGGTATTTTGATAGGGATTGCATTAGCCTGTAGATTGCTTTGGGTAGTAAGGTCATTTTAACAATATTAATTCTTCCAGTCTAAGAGTGCCAGATATCTTTCCATTTCTTTGTATCATCTCCAATTTCCTCATCAGTGTTTTATAGTTTTCTATAGGTCTTTTACCTCCTTGGTTAAGTTTATTCCTTAATTTTATTCTTTCTGATACAATTTTATTTTTTTAATACCTTTATTGGAGTATAATTGTTTTACAATGTTGTGTTAGTTTCTGCTGTACAACAAAGTGAATCAGCTATAAGTATACATATATCCCCATATATGGGCATCCTTGACTGTGAGTTTGTCATAAATGGCCTTTATTATGTTGAGATGTGTTCCCTGTATACCCACTTTGCTAGGAGTTTTTATCATGAGTGGATGTTGAATTTTGTCAAGTGCTTTTTTTGTGTCTATTGAAATGATCATTTGATTTTTATCTGTGCTTTTTTAATGTGGTATATCACATGGATTGGTTTGTGAATGTTGAATGATCCTTGTGTCCTGGAATAAATCCAACTTGATCACATTGTATGATCCTTCTTATATATTGTTGGATTTGGTTTGCTAATATTTTGTTGAGGATTTTTACATCTATATTCTTCAAAGATATTGGCCTATAATTTTTTTTGTAGTGCCTTTGTATGGTTTTGGTATCAGGGTAATGGTGCCATCATACAATGAATTTGGGAGTGTATCTTCCTCTTTAATTTTTTGGAATAGTTTGAGAGGGATAGGTATAAGCTCTTACTTATATGTTTGGTAGAATTCCCCTGTGAAGTCATCTGGTCCTGGACTTTTGTTTGCTGGGAGTTTTGTTAATTAGACATTCAATTTCACTACTAGTGATCAGTCTGTTCAAATTATCTGTTTCTTCTTTACTCTGTCTTGGCAGGTTGTGACTTTCTAGAAATTTGTCCATTTCTTCTAGGTTGACCAGTGTGTTGGCACATATATGTTTGTAGTATTCTCTTATGATTTTTTGTATCTCTGTGATGTCAGTTGTTATTTCTCCTCTTTCATTTCTTTTTTTTTTAAATTAATTAATTAATTTATTTTTAGCTGTGTTGGGTCTTCGTTTCTGTGCGAGGGCTTTCTCTAGTTGTGGCAAGCGGGGGCCACTCTTCATCGCGGTGCGCAGGCCTCTCACTATCGCGGCCTCTCTTTTTGCAGAGCACAGGCTCCAGACACGCAGGCTCAGTAGTTGTGGCTCACGGGCCCAGTTGCTCCGTGGCATGTGGGATCTTCCCAGACCAGGGCTCGAACCCGTGTCACCTGCATTGGCAGGCAGATTCTCAACCACTGTGTCACCAGGGAAGCCCTCATTTCTTATTTTGTTTACTTGGGGCCTCTCTCTTTTCTTCTTGGTGAACATGGCTAAAGGTTTATTAATTTTGTTTATCCCTTCAAAAAAATCAGCTCTTGGTTTCATTGATTTTTTTTCCATTATTTGTTGTCTCCATTTTATTTATTTCCTCTCTGATCTTTATTATTTCCTTCCTTCTGCTGACTTTGGGCTTTTTTTTTTTTTTTTTGAATGCCTTTAGATGATAGGTTACCTTGCTTATTTGAGATGTTTCTTGTTTCTTGAGGAATGCTTGTATTGCATTAAATTCCCTCTTAGAACTGCTTTTGCTGCATCTCATAGATTTTGGAGTGTTGTGTTTCCATTTCATTTGTCTTTCTTTACACATGCAGTGAAAAGACAATGGTGGTGGCAACACAAGCTCATCAGTAGAAGTTCCCCAAGGAGCTTCCAAAATGTCCTTCTAAGAGTGATGTTAAAACAGCCCTGATGATGTCCAGAATGCCTCAAGAGTACACTGGTCTCCTACAAAGCCAAGACCAACCATGTTGATTTTGACCAAAGAAGCAGCAAAAGAGGGAAGGGGAAGTGATCCAGCACCATCTGGCAACTGCCTGCCCAGAATATTTGGATTGTTGGTGGTGTTTGGAGCCCAGGGAAGATATGGGAAACACCCTATCTAATGTCCCAACATCCCAGAGAAGAAAAAAATTGTAACTTATGGAAATGTAATAAAACAGTCCGAAGTAGATGTAAGTAGCTATGGATATTGTGAAATGTATCACAGTCTTATTTGTTCAAATATCACACTTTCTTTCATTAAAACAGAAAATAAAAGCATATATACCTCTCTCTACTGTCATATATCCCCTCTCCTCCCAAATGTTCTCTCTAATCCCTGACCTCTGGCTTTTGTTTCTCTCTATTTTAATGTCAAAGCCATCAATACTTTTATTGATGATTAATACTTTTATGTAACGTATTTTAAATATTTACCTATCATGAAGATATTGTTGCATTATATTTTCAAATACTTATTCACACTTGGATCTATAATCCACCTAAAATGGATTATTGGGCATGGTGTGAAATAAGGGTCAGGTTTTTTTTCCATGTATAAATTTGTGTTCTTATAGGACACCATAGAGACATTTATTGTCCTAGCACCACTTATTGATGAGAAAAAAAGAAAATAGTCTTTCCCCCAGTCTCTGCCATAAAACCTCCATCATAAACCAAGTGTTCAATATGTGTGTATCAGTGTCCATATCTGTGTGGGATCTCTATTTCTTGTCCCTTAGTCTATGTCTCTATGCCCTCATCAATACCACACTATTGTCATTACTATGACTTCATTTGCTAAAGCAAGACCTCCCATCTTATTCTCATTCTTCAAGACTGTCCTGGCTAATGTGGGCCATTGATTTTTCCACATCTATTTAGAATCAATTAAGTTCTATGAAATACATCTTGGGTGCAATGAATCTATAGATCACTTTTTGGAGAACTGACATTTTAAAAATATTTTCTCTTCCAAACATGAACATAGAATATCTCTAAGCCTAGGTCTTCTTAATATAATTCTATCATTATCACCAAAGAGGTCTTGCACATCTTTTTTTAGATTTATATTTAGTTATTTGATAATTTTCATGATTTAAACATTAACATTTTCAAATTTCATTTTCCAACAATATTACAGTATATATCAAAATATGATTAAAGTTTAAGTTGATTTTGTGTCCAGCAAATTTGTCAAACTGTCTAATTAATTGTAATAATTGATCTGCAGGTTCTTGAGCATTCTCTAGGTACACTATAATATCTCAAATATTCAAAGTTTTATTTCCTCTTTTCCTGACCTTATGCCTTTCACTTCTATTTCCTGCTTAACTGCACTGGGTAAAATCTATAGTATAATACTGAAGACAAATGGTGATTATGGCTATCCACGTGTCCTTGTATTTTTTTGCTCTCAAACAAAAACATTGTGTGTTTCAGCATATAATGATTGCTTGGGGATTTTTATGGAGACATTTAATCAAATTAAAGACATTCTTTTTTTATTTCTAGTTTGCTAGAATTTTAATTAATGAGGGTGAACTTCAGAAATTGCTTATTCTGTTTTGCTTTAATTGAATAATCATTTTATCAATCAATGTATTGTGTTATAGCAATTGGGTTTTGAATGAAATGCCACCTACTCCTAAACCCAAATTAGTCCTGAGATAATACTTTTCCTTATTGAATGATTTGACTTACCTCAATATTCAAGTGATATTAGCCTGAAATATTCCTTTCCCATACTGTCTTCACTGGGTTTGGCATCGAGGTTTTGCTAGTCCCATAAAGGAGATCAGTAGTGTCTACTCTCCAGAAGACATTATATAGTGTTCTTTGACTATTTTGTAGAGATGTTCAGTGAAGCTTTATGAGCGTGGGGGCTCTCCTTGATGGAATGTTTTTGAAAACTGAATCAATTTATTTGTTTATAGGAAAATTCAAACTTCTTGGGTACATTTCATTAACTTATATTTTTAGGGATTTGTCAATTTAATGTATATTTTCAAAATTATTGCCTTCCCAATGACATATAAGATAACATAGATATGATTTATACATATACACACATATCTCCTAGATAGAAACCCTTTCTCAGTTATTGCAAATATTTTCTCCCACCCTGTGGCTTTCCTTTTCACTATCTTAATAGTATCTTTGATAATCAGAATTTCACCTCTATTCATATTTACCCAACAAATTTTTTCTTTCTTTTTTTTTTTTTTTAATTTTTATTTACTTATTTATTTATTTATGGCTGTGTTGGGTCTTCGTTTCTGTGCGAGGGCTTTCTCTAGTTGTGGCAAGCAGGGGCCACTCTTCATCGCAGTGCGCGGGCCTCTCACTATCACGGCCTCTCTTGTTGCGGAGCACAGGCTCCAGATGCGCAAGCTCAGTAATTGTGGCTCATGGGCCCAGCCGCTCTGCGGCATGTGGGATCTTCCCAGACCAGGGCTCGAACCCGCATCCCCTGCATTGGCAGGCAGATTCTCAACCACTGCGCCACCAGGGAAGCCCCCAACAAATTTTTTAAATAGATCAATTTATCCGTTTTTACTTTGTAATTACTGAAGTTTAGTACTTTTTATATCTTAAATTTTTTCCCAATGTCAAGTTTATAAAGAAATTCTCCTATCTTCTAAAAGTTTTTTCTTTAAATTAATTAATTTGAGGTATAATGTTAAATGGTCATTTTATTTTTATTCATACATACTCAACAAATTTTACTACAAATTATTTTTAACATTATTAATCATTTTGAACTCGTTTTTTTCCCATTATGTTTTATATTTTGACTCATTATTGACACTTGACCATTGAGCAGTATAGGAGTTAAGGGGATCAACCCTCCACCCAGTGGAAAATTCAAGTAAAACTTAGAGTCAGCCCTCCGTTTTGCGGTTTTGCATTCACTTATACAATCAACCATGGATAGTGTAGTATGGTATTATTTACTATTGAAAAAAACTCGTGTAGGACAAGAGACAAGACGGTGGAGTAAAAGGACTTGATCTTACCTCCTCTAAAGAAAACACCAAAATCACAACTAACTGCTGAACAATGATTGACAAAAAAGACTCGAACCTACCAAAAAAAATATTCAACACAGAAAGACAAATAAGAAGCTGCAATGAGATGGCAGGAGGGGCACTTACACAATATAATCAAATCCCATACCCACCAGGTGGGCAACCCACAAACTGGAAAATAATTATATTTCAGAGATTCCTCCACAGGAGTGAGACTTCTGAGCCCCATATCAGGATCCCCAGCCTGGGGGTCTGGCATCAGGAGGAGGAGCCCCAAGAGCAATAGACTTTGAAGGATGGGGGGCTTGAATGAAGGAATTCCACAGGACTAGGGGAAACAGAGACTTCACTCTTGGAGTACGCATGCAAGGTTGCACATGCACTAGGACCCAGGACAAAACAGTGACTCCATAAGAGCCTGGGTCAGACCTACCTGTGGGTCCCGGAAGGTCTCCTGGGGAGGCAGGGATCAACTGTGGCTCACTGTGGGGGCAAGGACACTGGTGACAGATACCCAAGGGACTCATCAGTGTGAGATCTCCCAGAGGTTGCCATTTTGGCACAGAGACCTGGCCCTACCCAACAGCCTGCAGAATCCAGTCCTGGGACACCTCAGGCCAAACAACCAAAGGGTGGAAACACAGTCCAACCCATCAGCAGACAGGTTGCCTAAAGTCGTCCTGAGCCAAGATCTGTCTATAAACACACCCCTTGACATGGCCCTGCCCACCAGAGGGAAAAAACCCAGCTCCACCCTCCAGTGGGCAGGCAACAGTCCTGCCTACCAGAAAACCTGCACAATCCTCTAGACCAACCTCACCCACCAGGCAACAGACACCAGAACCAAAAGGAATTACCATCCTGCAGCCTGAGGAACAGAGACCACAAACACAGAAAGTTAGACAAAAAGAGATGGCGGAGAAATACGATCCAGACAAAGGAACAAGATAAAACCCAAGAAGAACAACCAAGTGAAGTGAAGATAGGTTATCTAACTTAAAAAAATTTCAGAGTAATGAGAGTAAAGATGATCCAAGATATAGGAAAAAGAATGGAGGCACAGACAGAGAGGATACAAGAAATGTTTAGTAAAGGTCTAGAAGCTTTAAAGAACAGAGATGAACAATACAATACAATACAATAACTGAAAACTACAATACAGTAACTGAAATAAAAAATACACTAGAAGGAATCAATAACAGAATAAATAAGGCAGAAGAATGAATAAGTGAGTTGGAAGACAGACTGGTGGAAATCACTGTTGCAGAACAGAGTAAAGAAAGAAGAATGAAAAGAGATGAAGACAGTCTAAGAAACCAACATTCACATTATACGGGTCCCAGAAGAAGAGAGAGAAAGGAACTAAGAAAATATTTAAAGACATAATAGCCAAAAACTTCCCTAACATGGGAAAGGAAATACTCAAGCTCAGGAAGCACAGACAGTCCCATACAAGATAAGCCTAAGGCGGAATACACAAAAACACATATTAATCAAATTAACAAAAATTAAATACAAAGAGAAAATATTAAAAGCAACAAGGGAAAAGCAGCAAATAACATACAAGGGAATCCCCATAAGGTTATCTTTTGATTTTTCTGCAGAAATTCTGCAGACCAGAAGGGAGTGGCATGACATATTTAAACTGATGAAAGGGAAAAACCTACAACCAAGAATACTCTAGCCAGCAACGCTCTCATTCAGATTTAATGGAGAAATCAAAACTTTACAGACAAGCAAAAGCTAAGAGAATTCAGCACCACCAAAAACAGCTTTCCAACAAATGCTAAAGGAACTTCTCTAGATGGAAAAGAAAGGGCCACAACTAGAAACAAGAAAATTACAAATGGGAAGGCTCACCAGTAAAGGCAAACATACAGCAAAGGTAGGAAATTATCCACACACAATTATGATATCAAAACCAACAATCATGAGAAGAGGAGAGTATAAATGCAGTATATTGGAAATGCATTTGAAATTAAGAGACCAGTATATATATATATACATATATACATGGCTGGCTGTATCAAAACCTCACTGGAACAACAAACCAAAAATCTACAATAGATACACACACAGAAAAGGAAAAGTAATCCAAACACAACACTAAACATAGTCATCAAAACACAAGAGAAGAGAACAAAAGAGGAAGGGAAGAAAAAAGGCCTACCAAAACAAATCCAAAATAATTAACAAGATAGCAATAAGAACATATGTATCAATACCTACCTTAAATGTAAATGGATTAAATGCTCCAACCAAAAGATATAGACTGGCTGAATGGATACAAAAACAAGATCCGTATATATGTTGTCTACAAGAGACCCACCTCAGATCTAGGAACACATACAGACTGAAAGTGAGGGGATGGAAAAAGGTATTCCACACAGATGGAAATCAAAAGAAAGATGGAGTAGCAATACTCATATCAGATAAACTAGACTTTAAAATAAAGACTGTTATAAGAGACAAAGCAGGACACTACATAAAGATCCAGGGATCAATCCAAGAAGAAGATAAAATAATTGTAAATATATATGCACCCAACATAGAAGCAACTCAATATACAAGACCAATGCTAACAGCCATAAATGGAGACATCAACAGTAACACAATAATAGTGGGGGACTTTAACACCCCACTTACATCAATGGACAGATCAACCAGACAGAAAATCAATAAGGAAATATGGACCTTAAATGACACATTAGACCAGATGGATTTGATTGATATTTATAGAACATTCCATCCAAAAGCATCAGAATACACATTCTTCTCAAGGGCACATGGAACATTCTCCAGGAGAGATCACATGCTGGGTCACAAAGCAAGCCTTGGTAACTTTAAGAAAACTGAAATCATATCAATCTTCTTCTCTGACCACAACACTATGAGATCATAAATCAACTATAAGAAAAAAACTGTAAAAAACCACAAACACTTGGAGGCTAAACAATATGTTATTAAACAACCAATGGATCACTGACGAAATCAAAGAGGAACTCAAAAAATACCTAGAGACAAATGAAAACTAAAACACAATGATCCAAAACCTATGGGATGCAGCAAAAGCAGTTCTAAGAGGGAAGTTTATAGCAATACAATCTTACCTGAGGAAAAAACAAAAATCTCAAATAAACAACCTAAAGCAATTAGAGAAAGAAGAAGAACAACAACAAAAAAAACCCAAAGTTGGCAGAAGGAAAGAAATCATAGAGATCAGAGCAGAAATAAATAAAATAGAGACACAGAAAACAACAAAAAGATCAATGAAACTAAAAGCTGGTTCTTTGAAAAGATAAACTCTAGCCAGACTCATCAAGAAAAAAAGGGAGAGAACTCAAATCAATAAAATTTAAAATGAAAAAGAAGTTACAACAGACACCACAGAAACACAAAGGATCTTAAGAAACTACTATAAGCATCTATATGCTAATAAAATGGACAACCTAGAAGAAACGGACAAATTCTTAGAAAGGTACAATCTTCCAAGACTGAACCAGGAAGAAATAGAAAATATGAATAGACCAATCACAAGTACTGAAATTGAAACTATGATTTTAAAATTTCCAACAAACAAAAGTCCAGGACCATATGATTTCACAGGTGACTTCTATCAAGCATTTAGAAAAGAGTTAACACCTATCCTTTTGAAAGTATTCCAGAAAAAATTGCAAAGGAAAAAATACTCCCAAACTCATTCTATGAGGCCACCATCACCTTGATACCAAAACCAGACAAAGATACTACAAAAAAAGAAAATCAATATCACTGATGAACATAGACGCAAAAATCCTCAACAAGATGCTAGCAAACCAAATCCAACAATACTTTAAGAGACTCATACACCATGATCAAGTGGGATTTATGTCAGGGATGCAAAGATTTTTCAATATCCACAAATAAATCTGTGTGATACACCACATCAACAAATTGAAGAATAAAAACCGTATGATCACCTCAAAAGATGCAGAAAAAGCTTTTGACAAAACTCAGCATCCATTTATGATAAAAACTCTCCAGAAAGTGGGCATAGAGGGAAACGACCGCAACATAATAAAGCCCATATATGACAAACCCACAGCAAACATCATTCTCAATGGTGGAAAATCTGAAAGCATTTCCTCTAAGATTAAGAACAGGACAAGGATGTCCACTCTCGCCACAATTATTCAACATAGTTTTGGAATTCTTAACCATGGCAATCAGAGAAGAAAAAGAAATAAAAGACATCCAAATTGGGTAAGAAGAAGTAAAACTGTCACTGTTTGCAGATGACATGATCCTATACATAGACAATCCTAAAGATGCCATCAGAAAACTACTAGAGCTAATCAATGAATTTGGTAAAGTTTCAGGATACAAAATTAATACACAGAAAACTCTTGCATTTCTATACACTAACAATGAAAGATCAGAAAGAGAAATCAAGGAAACAATCCCATTTACCATCACATCCAAAAGAATAAAATACCTAGGAATAAACCTACCTAAGAAGGCAAAAGACATGCACTTGGAAAACTATAAGACACCGATGAAAGAAATCAAAGACTACTCAAACAGATCGAAAGATATACCATGTTCTTGGATTGGAAGAATCAATATTGTCAAAATGACTATACTACCCAAGCCAATCTACAGTCAATGCAATCCCTATCAAATAACCAATGGCATTTTTCACAGAACTAGAACAAAAAATACTAAAATTTATATGGAAACACAAAAGACCCCAAATAACCAAAGAAATCCTGAGAAAGAAAAAGGGAGCTGGAGGAATCAGACTCCCTGACTTCCGACTATACTACAAAGCTACAGTAATCAAGACAGTATGGTACTGGCACAAAAACAGAAATATAGATCAATGGAACAAAATAGACAGCCCAGAAATAAACTTACACACCTGTGGTCAATTAATCTATGACAAAGGAGACAAGAACAGTCTCTTCAATAAGAAGAGGTGCTGGAAAAACTGGACAGCTACATGTAAAAGAATGAAACTAGAACATTATCTAACACCATACACAAAAATAAACTCATATGGAGTAAAGAACTAAATGTAAGACTGGATACTATAAAACTCTTAGAGGAAAACATAGGAAGAACAAACTTTGACATAAATTTCAGCAATATCTTTTTGATCCACCTCCTAGAATAATGAAAATCAAACCAAAAATAAACAAATGGGACCTAATTAAACTTAAAAGCTTTTAGACAGCAAAGGAAACCATAAACAAAATGCAACCCACGGAATGAGAGAAAATATTTGCAAACAAAGCAACCAACAAGGGATTAATCTCCAAAATATACAAACAGCTCATGCAGTTAAATATCAAAAAAACAAAAAAAAATCAAAAAATGAGCAGAAGACCTAAATAGACATTTCGCCAAAGAAGACATACAGATGGCCAAAAAGCACATGAAAAGATGTGCAACATCACTAATTATTAGAGAAATGCAAATCAAAACTACAATGAGGTATCACCTCACACCGGTCAGAATGGCCATTATCAAAAAGGCTACAAACAATAAATGCTGGAGAGGGTGTGGAGAAAAGGGAACCCTCCTACACTGTTGGTGGGAATGTAAATTGGTACAACCACTAGGGAGAACAGTATGGGGGTTCCTTCAAGAACTAAAAATAGAATGACCATATGATCCAGCAATCCCAGCCCTGGGCGTATATCCAGAGAAAACCACAATTCAAAAAGATACATGTAACCCAATGTTCATTGCAGCACTAGTTACAACAGCCAAGACATGGAATCAACCTAAATGTCCATCAACAAAGGAATGGATAAAGAAGATGTGGTACATATATACAATGGAGTATTAGTCAGCCATAAAATAGAATGAAATAATGCCATTCGCAGCAACATGGATGGACCTAGAGATTATCATACTAAGTGAAGTAAGTCAGACAGAGAAAGACAAATATCATATGATGTCACTTATATGTGGAACCTAAAAAAAAAATGATACAAATGAACTTCTTTACAAAACAGAAAAACACTCATAGGCATATAAAACAAACTTACAGTTACCAAAAGGAAAAGGAGGGGGGAGGGATAAATTAGGAGTTTGTGATTAACATATACACACTATTATACATAAGATAGATAATCAACAAGGACCTACTGTAAAGCACAGGGAACACTACTCAATAATCTGTAATAACCTATATGGGAAAGCATCTGATAAAGAATGGGTATATGTATATGTATAACTGAATCACTTTGCTATACACCTGAAACTAACAAAACATTGTAAATCAACTGTACTCTAATATAAAATAAAAATTAAATTTAAAGAAAAAGAAAAAGAAAAAACCTCGCGTATAAGTGGAGCCAAGCGGTTGAAACCTGCATCATTCAATTGTCAGTTGTATTTAGCAGTCTATTTCTCTAGTTTTAAAAATATAAGGATTTTCTTCTCATACTCTTTTTAAGGATTTCTAGCTTAAACTCATTGTGGCCTATAACAAATGATGTATCATTTTAATCCTTTAAACGTTTTTAGACCTAATCTATGGCCTAATCTATGGTCAACATCCATCTCTGCTTGTAAAATGTGTAGTCTGCCTTTGTTGGTTAAGATGTTCTATATGTGTTCATTTTTTTCATCAGCCATTTTAAATTCTATATCATTACTAATCAATTTATAAGATGTGTTTTTAAATCTTCCCAAATGACTATGAAAATGTCACTTTCTGGGTAGCATCCACTCACTGTGGCTGTTGAAAACTCAGCCTTGATCTGCCAGTCACTTGAACATAATCTGCCTTTCTTTCTCTAGATGCTCTTAACATTTCTGCAATATGATTTCTTGATATGGATTTCTTTTTATTATTTTGCTTGAGATTTATCTTTTTAACCTCTAATTAGATGTTTTTCTCCAGTTATTTTAAAAATCTCGGCCAATATCTGATTATATATTGCCTCTTCTCATTGTCTCTCATTCTTCTAGAACTTTAATTCAACATATGTTTAACCTTCTAATTCTACTATTTTCTATTTTTTTATCTTTATACCTGTCTGGGATCCATCCTTTACACTTCTTTCAGAACGATTTTATTTTATTTATTTATTTTTTTTAACATCTTTATTGGAGTATAATTGCTTTACAATGTTGTGTTAGCTTCCACTGTACAACAAAGTGAATCAGCTGTATGTATACATACATCCCTATATCCCCTCCCTCTTGGGTCTCCCTCCCACCCTCCCTATCCCACCCCTCTAGGTGGTCACAAAGCACCAAACTGATCTCCCTGTGCTATGCAGCTTCTTCCCACTAGCTAGCTATTTTACATTTCATAGTGTATATACGTCAATTCTACTCTCTCACTCCGTCCCAGCTTACCCTTCCCCCTCCCCGTGTCCTCAAGTCCATTCTCTACGTCTGTGTCTTTATTCCTGTCCTGCCCCTAAGTTCATCACAACGTTTCTTTTTTTTAAGACTCCATATATATGTGTTAGCATACAGTATTTGTTTTTCTCTTTCTGACTCACTTCACTCTGTATGACAGACTGTCTGTAGGTCCATCCACCTTACTACAAATAGTTCAATTTCATTTATTTTTACGGCTGAGTAATATTCCACTGTGGATATGTGTCACACCTTCTGTATCCATTCATCTGCTGATGGACACTGAGGTTGCATCCATGTCCTGGCTATTATAAATAGTGCTGCAATAAATATTGTGGTACATGTCTATTTTTGAATTGCGGTTTCCTCAGGGTATAGGCCCAGGAGTGGGATGCTGGGTCGTATGGTAGTTCTATTTTTAGTTTTTTAAGGAACCTCCATACTGTTCTCCATAGTGACTGTATCAATTTACATTCCCACCAACAGTGCAAGAGGGTTCCCTTTTCTCCACACCCTCTCCAGCATTTACTGTTTGTAGATTTTTGATGATGGCCATTCTGACCAGTGTGAGGTGATACCTCATTGTAGTTTTGATTTGCATTTCTCTAATGATTAGTGATGTTGAGCATCCTTTCATGTGTTTGTTGACAATCTGTATGTCTTCTTTGGAGAAATGTCTATTTAGGTCTTCTGCCCATTTTTGGATTGGGTTGTTTGTTTTATTGATATTGAGCTGCATGAGCTGCTTGTAAATTTTGGAGATTAATCCTTTGTCTGTTGCTTCATTTGCAAATATTTTTTCCCATTCTGAGGGTTGTCTTTTCACCTTGTTTACGGTTTCCTTTGCTACGCAAAAGCTTTTAAGTTTCATTAGGTCCCATTTGTTTATTTTTGCTTTTATTTCCATTTCTCTAGGAGGTGGGTCAAAAAGGATCTTGCAGTGATTTATGTCATGGAGTGTTCTGCCTATGTTTTCCTCCAAGAGTTTTATAGTGTCCAGGCTTACATTTAGGTCTCTAATCCATTTTGACTTTATTTTGTGTATGGTATTAGGGAGTGTTCTAATTTCATTCTTTTACATGTAGCTGTTCAGTTTTGCAACACCACTTACTGAAGAGGCTGTCTTTCTCCATTGTATGTTCTTGCTTCCTTTATCAAAAATAAGGTGACCATATGTGTGTGGATTTATCTCTGGGCTTTCTATCCTGTTCCATTGATCTATATTTCTGTTTTTGTGCCACTACCATACTGTCTTGATTACTGTAGCTTTGTAGTACAGTCTGAAGTCAGGGAGCCTGAGTCCTCCAGCTCTGTTTTTCTTTCTCAAGATTGCTTTGGCTATTTGGAGTCTTCTGTGTTTCCATACAAATTGTGATATTTTTTGTTCTAGTTCTGTGAAAACTGCCATTGGTAGTTTGATAGGGATTGCTCTGAATCTGTAGATTTTTCTGGGTAGTATAGTCGTTTTCACAATGTTGATTCTTCCAATCCAAGAACAAGGTATACCTCTCCATCTGTTTCTATCATCTTTAATTTCTTTTATCAGTGTCATATAGTTTTCTGTATACAGGTCTTTTGTCTACCTAGGTAGATTTATTCCTAGGTATTTTATTCTTTTTGTTGCAATGGTAAATGGGAATGTTTCCTTAATATCTCTTTCAGATTTTTCATCATTAGTGTATAGGAATGCAAGAGATTTCTGTGCATTAATTTTGTATCCTGTTACGTTACCAACTTCATTCATTAGCTCTAGTAGTTTTCTGGTAGCATCTTTAGGATTCTCTATGTATAGCATCTTGTCATCTGCAAACAGTGACATCTTTACTTCTTTTCCGATTTGGATTCATTTATTTCTTTTTCTTCTCTGATTGCTGTGGCTAAAACTTCCAAAACTATATTGAATAATAGAGGTGAGAATGGGCAACCTTGTCTTGTTCCTGATCTAAGAGGAAATGGTTTCAGTTTTTCACCATTGAGAATGAGGTTGGCTGTGGGTTTGTCATATATGGCCTTTATTACGTTGAGGTAAGTTCATTCTATGCCTAGTTTCTGGAGAGTTTTTATCATAAATATGTGTTGAATTTTGTCAAAAGCTTTTTCTGCACCTATTGAGATGATCATATGGTTTTTATCCTTCAATTGGCTAATATGGTGTATCACCTTGATTGATTTGCATATATTGAAGAATCCTTGCATTTCTGGGATAAACCCCACTTGATCATGGTGTATGATCCTTTTAACGTGCTGTTGGATTCTGTTTGCTAGTATTTTGTTGAGGATTTTTGCATCTATGTTCATCAGTGATGTTGGTCTGTAGTTTTCTTTTTTTGTGACATTTTTGTCTGGTTTTGGTATCAGGGTGATGCTGGCCTCGTAGAATGAGTTTGAGAGTGTTCCTCCCTCTGCTATATTTTGGAAGAGTTTGAGAAGGATAGGTGTTAGCTCTTCTCTAAATATTTGATAGAATTCGCCTGTGAAGCCATCTGGTCCTGGGTTTTCTTTGTTGGAAGATTTTTAATCACAGTTTCAATTTCAGTGCTTGTGATTGGTCTGTTTATATTTTCTATTTCTTCCTGGTTCAGTCTTGGAAAGTTGTACTTTTCTAAGAATTTGTCCATTTCTTCCAAGTTGTCCATTTTATTGGCGTAGAGTTGCTTGTAGTAATCTCTCATGATCCTTTGTATTCCTGCAGTGTAAGTTGTTACTTCTCCTTTTTCATTTCTAATTCTGTTGATTTGAGTCTTCTCCCTTGTTTTTTTGATGAGTCTGGCTAATGGTTTATCAATTTTGTTTATCTTCTCAAAGAACCAGCTTTTAGTTTTATTGATCTTTGCTATCATTTTCTTCATTTCCTTTTCATTTATATCTGATCTGGTCTTTATGATTTCTTTCCTTCTGCTAACTTTGGGGGTTTTGTTCTTCTTTCTCTGATTGCTTTAGGTGTAAGTTTAGGTTGTTTATTTGAGATTTTTCTTGTTTCTTGAGGTAGGATTGTATTGCTATAAACTTCCCTCTTAGAACTGGTTTTGCTGCATCCCATAGGTTTTGGGTCATCATGTTTTCATTGTCATTTGTTTCTAGGTCTTTTTTTATTTCCTCTTTGACTTCTTCAGTGACTTCTTGGTTATTTTGTAGTGTATTATTTAGCCTCCATGTGTTTGCATTTTTTACAGTTTTTTTTCGTCTAATTCATATCTAGTCTCATAGTGTTGTGGTCAGAAAAGATACTTGATATATTTTCAATTTTCTTAAATTTACCAAGACTTTATTTGTGACCCAAGATATGATCTATCCTGGAGAATGTTCCATGAGCACTTGAGAAGAAAGTGTATTCTGTTATTTTTGGATGAATGTCCTACAAATATCAATTAAATCCATCTTGCTTAATGTGTCTTTTAAAGCTTGTGTTTCCTTATTTTTTTCATTTTGGGTGATCTGTCCATTGGTGAAAGTGGGTACTATTATTGTGTTACTGTTGATTTCCCCTTTTATGGCTGTTGGCATTTGCCTTATGCATTGAGGTGTTCCTATGTTGGGTGCATAAATATTTATAATTGTTATATCTTCTTCTTGGATTGATCCCTTGATCATTATATAGTGTCCTTCTTTGTCTCTTGTAGTAGTCTTTATTTAGTCTATTTTCTCTTATATGAGAATTGCTACTCCAACTTTCTTTTGATTTCCATTTGCATGGAATATCCTTTTCCATCCCCTCACTTTCATTCTGTATGTGTCCCTAGGTCTGAATTGGGTCTCTTGAAGACAGCATATATATGGGTCTTGTTTTTGTATCCATTCAGCCAGTCTATGTCTTTTGGTTGGAACATTTAATCCATTTACATTTAAGGTAACTATCAATATGTTTGTTCCTATTACCATTTTCTAAATTGTTTTGGGTTTGTTTTTGTAGGTCTTTTCCATCTCTTGTGTTTCCTGCCTAGAGAATTCCTTTAGCATTTGTTGTAAAGCTGGTTTGGTTGTTCTGAATTCTCTTAACTTTTGCTTGTCTGTATAGGTTTTAATTTCTCCATTGAATCTGAATGAGATTCTTGTTGGGTAGAGTAATCTTGGCTGTAGGTTTTCCCTTTCATACTTTAAATATGTCCTGCCACTCCCTTCTGGCT
This sequence comes from Balaenoptera borealis, assembly GCF_965194805.1. Lineage (NCBI taxonomy): Eukaryota > Metazoa > Chordata > Mammalia > Artiodactyla > Balaenopteridae > Balaenoptera > Balaenoptera borealis. The sequence continues at coordinate 72,777,249 of NC_138866.1, forward strand.
TGCAGAGTTTCTGCTGAAAGATCAGCTGTTAACTTTATGGGGATTCCCTTCTATGTTATTTGTTGCTTTTCCCTTGCTGCTTTTAATATTTTTTCTTTGTATTTAATTTTTCATAGTTTGATTAATATATGTCATGGCATGTTTCTCTTTGGATTTATCCTGTATGGGACTCTCTGCACTTCCTGGACTTGACTATTTCCTTTCCCATGTGAGGGAAGTTTTCAACTATAATCTCTTCAGATATTTTCTCAGACCCTTTCTTTTTCTCTTCTTCTTCTGGGACCCTTATAATTCGAATGTTGGTGCATTTAATGTTGTCGCAGAGGTCTCTTAGACTGTCCTCAATTCTTTTCATTCTTTTTTCTTTATTCTGCTCTGTGGTAGTTATTTCCACTATTTTATCTTCCAGGTCACTTATCTGTTCTTCTGCCTCAGTTATTCTGCTCTTGATTCCTTCTAGAGAATTTTTAATTTCATTTATTTTGTTGTTCATCATTGTTTGTTTGCTCTTTAGTTCTTCTAGGTCCTTGTTAAACATTTCTTGCATTTTCTCCATTCTATTTCCAAGATTTTGGATCATCTTTACTATCATTACTCTGAATTCTTTTTCAGACAGACTGCCTATTTCCTCTTCATTAGTTTGGTCTGGTGAGTTTTTACCTTGCTCTTTCATCTGCTGCATGTTTCTCTGTCTTCTCATTTTAACTTACTGTTTTTGGGGTCTCCTTTTCAAAGGCTGCAGGTTTGCAGTTCCCGTTGTTTTTGGTGTCTGCCCCCAGTGGGTGAGATTGGTTCAGTGGCTTGTGTAGGCTTCCTTGTGGAGGGGACTGGTGCCTGTGTTCTGGTGTGTGGGGCTCGATCTTGTCTTTCTGGTGGGCAGGGCCATGTCCTGGGGTGTGTTTTGGGATGTCTGTGAACTTAGTATGATTTTAGGCAGCCTCTCTGCTAGTGGGTGGGGTTTTGTTCCTTTCTTGCTAGTTGATTGGCATGGGGCGTCCAGCACTGGAGCTTGCTGGCCGTTGGGTGGAGCTGGGTCTTAACGTTGAGACGGAAATCTCTGGGAGAGCTCTCACCGATTGATACTGTGTGGGGCCAGGAGATCTCTGGTGGTCCAATGTCCTGAACTTGGCTCTCCCACCTCAGAGGCTCAGGCCTGACACCAGGCCGGAGCACCAAGTCCCTGTTAGCCACGTGTCTTAGGCTTCTAAATATGTATCCAGCATCCACTACATAGAAGTCTGATTTTCTCCTGTTGTAATTCACTTTCCAGTCCTTGCAGATTGGCTCTATTAGATCACTCTTCTGATGCTCAATAAGGCTGCTCACCGCTCCAGTCGGCAGCTCATTTCCTTCCTTAAGCGGGAAGATCTCTGAACTATTTTAGGTTAGTAATTCTCTTTTCATCTTTGTCTAAACTGTTATTAACTCTATTCACTGAGATTTTAATTTTAGTTTTTCTTTTTTTCACTTTTGAAAGTCTTATTTAGTTCTCTTTCAAATGTTATGTCACTTTTTTTAAGGATCATGTTCCCTGGAATTCTTTTAGGGTTTGTTTTTATTTCAGCATAATTGCTTTTCAATCTGTATTTTATTATACTAACAATATTATCCCAATAATTAATGGGTTTTTTTTCCCTCTTTTCTTATCTATTATTTCTTAGTCATGGTGTCTTATATCTTTGTTTGCTTGTTGATCTGTTTACATTTGACTATATGTTTGTCATTAAACTTGAAAAATAAATTTTTAGGTGTCAAATTCTGGAATTAAGTGAATTTCCTCTCGATTTACATTTGACTCTGCCAGGTACTTTGGGACACAAGATATAACCACATTAATGGAAGTTCAAGGTTTGAGAGACCATAAAAAGTCCAGGTAATTACAATCTTTCACGAAATTATTTGCAAGAGCTAGCCCAATACCTCTTTTTTGTTACTTTAAGCATGTAGACTTTTAAGTTCCCAGCTTATTGTGGGGAGGGTTTGACCAGATCTACTTGTGTGGGTCTTGGTCTTTCATTTCTACACCCCTCACCTTATATGGTCATCAAAACAAAAGTGCAACTTTTGTGGGTTCAGCAAATTACCCCAGAATAATAGTAGCTACCGCTGGATTCCCATTATTCCTTCTGTTTTAACTGAATAATCTCTCTTGCTTTGGGAGTTCTTCAAGACTTCTAAGGTTTTTATACATTTTAAACAGGTTTGTTTTGGGTTGTTTTTGGTGGGAAAATTGGCATGGAATCCTAGTCACTGTTAATGAAATCCCCTATCCACATCTCTATGCAGATCATTGGAAGCATATATTTTACTCCTCTTTTTTCACATGGGCAGTCTGGTTTATACTTTCCCCTTTGTTTAAGTTAGAGTAATAATTTTAAAACAAAATTAAGAGTTAAAAATTAAAGTAACAATAAATTAAACTTACCCAAATACTAAGGCACTAATAAAGCTCTTATACTATATTTGGTTTTTTTCCATTTTCTGCATATTAGTTTTCAGATTCATGAAGAAACTTCATGAGGTTGCACTCATTGAGAGTGTAATAGAGAAGGAATTAAGATCTTTACAGCTTTAAAATTGGTGATAATCTGTGTATATTTATATATAGGGAGGAGATCCTTAACTTTCATAAGATTTTCAAGTGGGTTATCACGATCCATAAAAGACTGAGAATTGTATTAGTTTTCAATTCTGATACTTTTGCAAAAATTTTACCATACTATGTTTTTCTGTGCCAACACAGACTTCTAAGTATTTTTAAGAGTGTCTCACAGCCCCCTGTGTTGCTCTGCAGGACTCTGCCGTGCCTTTCTCTCAATGATGAATGCCTGGTCTACTTCTTCATGTGTTACAGGAAGCACAGCAGTGACATAACTCCTTCTTAGGAGCTATCACCCCTGGGGCAGAGACGGGATTAGGTTGATGGGTCTCTTATATCATGGATGAATAGGATCTGAGATATTTTTCCACCAGGGTCTGATGGTTTGCAACAAAATCAAGTCACTAGGCCTTTACTGAGTGCAGAGGAACTTCTGGGACATAAAGGCCTTTGCCTTGAGTAGAAAGTAGGAAAACAGAAGTCGTCCACAGTGTCAGGATTTCACTGAGAGTTTCTTGGGGCTCAAGTGACCTGAGAGCGTAATGGTCAGTGGCAGAGCCTCATTCTTCCCTTTTCTTTCCCTGACAGTGTCCTGTCCTCCACACACTCAGGAGAGAGAGCTACTCAATCTGCATGACAACTTCTAGAAAGAAGTGGGAGCAGCAAGGGTCTCAACAGGGGGCTAAGACCAAAGGGTGAAGACATGCAGGCTCCAGTCCCTGAGGGAGAGGAAGGAGGAAATAGACAGCTCCCAGCTTTGATGCTTGTAGGGATTATTGAATTAGGTGGGTTTGAGGTTCTGGGACACAGTGACCCAGTCCCCATCCCTGTTGCCCTGGGTTCCCATTTCCACGGCCAGCACTGACTCAGCAGCTGTGCGGGATATTGTGCTGAAGGCTTGGGTTACTATCTTTCCCCAGATCACTGGCAGTTGGTGGGCAAGCCTCTTGGGCAGCCTTGGGTGATGAAACCTATCACAGCAGCAGGAGAATGGGAATGCGAATTCTTAAGCCCCCACCCGCACCCTTCCTTCCTCTTTCAGGGGCTCAAAAGTCTGGCAGGAGGAAGCACCAGCAGCAACTGACTGGGCAGACTTCCCAGGAAGATGCAGCCACTCCTGCTCCTGGTGGTCCTTCTCCTGCCGCCCAGGGCTAGGGCAGGTGAGTGACCGTCCCCATCCTCAGAGGCCGACCCCAGCCCATAGACTCTGGAGCCAGACCACTCAGGCACTTCCTAACTCTGTATCACTGGGCAGCTTGTATGAGTTCAAAGTTCCTCAGCTTCATCATCTATAAAACAGGCATTATGTCAGGCCTACCTCAGAGAGTTGATATGAGAGTTAAATGACTTAGTGTACATAAAACTCTTGGAGTCGTCCTGGCACGTACTACTTGCTATATAAACATGCTCTCTGAACTCAGTCTGCAGCTCCTGTGGCAGAGCCTCGGAGATAAAGATACAGCAATAGCAGGCCCGCCAGCTCATCTTTAGAGCCCTAAATTCATGAGCTGACCGTGAGCTGGACTCACAGGGATCTGGGAGGCTCCCTGAGGAAGAAAGTACCACGGAACTGCAGGGAGAGGCTGCGCAGAGGGCTCCGGATTTGCTGTCCCCACAGCAGAGGAACCTTCCTCATTATGGGAGGCTGCAGCTGGCCTTGCCTTGTGGGGAGGTGGGAGGGAGCTGAGGCCGGGATGGGGAGCCAGCAGCGTTTCCTGCAGAATCCTGGAGCCTCCCCCCAAGGCTGGTGCCCTGCAGACCCAATTCTCATGAACCACCAGCTTCTCCGGCCCCTGCAGCACCTCTCCTGCCTCGCCATCTTCTAACCTTTCTGGAGCCACCAAGCCGAAGCCCACACACCTGTCAGTGCAGAGATAAGTGCCTAATGCTTCCTTCCAGGGCAGATCATCGGAGGCCAAGAGGCCAGGCCCCATTCCCACCCTTACATGGCATATGTTCAGATCCCAACTCCATGTCCGAAAACTTGTGGGGGGTTCCTGGTGCGAGAAGACTTTGTGATGACAGCAGCTCACTGCTTGGGAAGGTGAGGCACTAAGGGGCTTCTGGGCACCAGCAAAGCAGTTCCAGAAGACTTCCTGAGAGGAACGATTGAAAGCAGGGTTCTAGCAATAAAGGGGTGAAAAAAGAGCAGGTAGGGCTTGGGGGGCAGGGAGCAGGCCAGTGTAAATGGGGAGAAAGCAGGACCTGATCAAAAAGAGCAAGATGGGGAGATGGAAGGCACACATTGGGGCTCAAAATATGAATTCAAGCTCCTTTTTTATTGTAGGGGAGGCCAAATATAAGGTCCCTGGGTTTCCCACCACCCCCAGCTCAAGGCTGTAGAGGCCAAGGGCATAGAGCCCAGTCCCAGAGCCCTCCTGTCCCCACGTTCCCTTGGCTGAGGTCTCACCACCCTGGGCTGTCACGTGACCTGCATCGGGGACTGCAGTTCCTGCAGCTCAGACCTACCTCTGGGCTCCCTTTCCTTTGCAGCCAAATAAGTGTCATCCTGGGGGCCCACAACGTCCGTAGGTTGGAAAGGACTCAGCAGTGCATACCGGTGCTCAGAGCCATCCCCCACCCCAGGTACAATCCGCAGAACAACCAGAATGACATCATGTTACTGCAGGTACCGACCCTCTGGTCCTTCACCCGGGCTGCTCCCTCCCAGCTTGGGGGACCAGGGAGGGGGAAGCCGAGCAGACTCCCAGGGTGGTGGTGGGCGTGGGGTGAGCACGGCATAGACAGTCCCTGAGTGCCTGCGTGCTTCCTGCCAGCTGAGGAGCAGAGTCAGACGTAATCGAGCTGTGAGGCCGGTGGCTCTGCCTCAGACCCAGAACAGGCTGAGTCCTGAGACCCTGTGCACCGTGGCCGGCTGGGGCCTTGTCGGCCTGGACAGGAGAACAGACACTCTCCAGGATGTACGGATCAGAGTGCAGAGGGGTGAGGAGTGCAGTAGACTCTTCATGTTCTACACTGACCGAACACAGATTTGTGTGGGCGACCCAAGAGAGCAGAAATCCGCCTTCCTGGTAAGACCACGGGCATCTGCCGACACTGTCCGAGACAAAGGGACGTGGGCAGACTGGGCAGTGGGGACAGACTACATCCCCATGGCCTCAGTCTGGGGCCCAGACCAGAGTGAGGTGGGGGACTTTTCCCCATCAATCTGGTCTCTGGGGGAATAGCAGGTGCACCAGACACAGGACATACACGTGCAGCGTTTTCCTGGGGCCGGTGAAGGTACCTTGACCTGGGTTGTTCTGGAGAATAACCATAGCCAGGGCTGAAGCCCAGTGATGGAAAAATCCAGAAGCTCGACTTCTGCTCCCCCTCCCCCTCCCATCTCACACACAGCCAGCAGTGGAAGGAGCCCACCCACCCCTGTCTTCTCTGAGGGCGGGCCTTAGGGCCGCAGGAGCGGGGAGGCCTGGAGAATGGAGGCCCGGCTTAGTGTCCCTTCCTCTGGTTGCCCACAGGGGGACTCCGGGGGCCCCCTTGTGTGTAACAACGTGGCCCAGGGCATCGTCTCCTACGGAAAGAGGATTGGGACTCCTCCAGCAGTCTTCACCAGGATTTCCAGCTTCCTGCCCTGGATACGGAGAACGATGAGACGCTTCAAAGAGTGGGGGCTGGAGTGACACGCCCTGTCACTGACTCCCCTTCTCTGGGGCAGAGCCCAGATCCAGGGCGGTTCCCAGAGCCTTAATAAACATCCACATCTAGAGTGGAAATAACCGATTTCTCATTTGTTCATTAAACATGATTCAGTACACAGCAAATGTGTGCCAGGACTGAGTGTGAGCTCCTCCAGGAAAGTGGGGTCTCTTCCCCAGGACAAGTGAATCCCCATCCCCACCATCCTGGGAGTCAGGGTGAGCTTCTTCTCTCCTCCAAGCCATCCATTCCTCCGTCTCCCCTCCACCCGCTCTGGGGAGTGATGGAAGGACCTCTCTCTCCCCAGAGTAAGGTTCCTCATTCTCCACCCTACCAGAGACTCTCCTTTAGGTATTAAAGTGTGCCCCAAAACTGTGTGCCATTGGCGTGGGTAGGACAGGCAGATCAAAGAGAGAATTGAAATTCCATACAAGGCCCAATTTAACATATGGTAAACGATTCTCAAATCACTGGGAAACAATGAACTTTTAATAGACGACATTGAAACAAAATAGAGAATCATTGGGGAAGAAAGATAAAGTTGGGTCCACACTTCTCATCATAATCCAAAATAACACTCAGATGGGATCAAAGATCTAAATGTAAAAAAATCAAAAAATATAAGTACTAGAAGAAAGGAAAAAAACGGTTTACTTTCTTAAAAATATCTAACAAAACACCCATATCAAAGCTGCGCTATTCACAATGGCCAAGAGATGGGAGCAACCCAAGTGTCTATGGACAGCCAGAGTTTCTGAAACCTTTACCCATACCAGCCCTGACTGTACTATAGACCAATGTTCTCATTTTCAATGTGATGAGGGTCTCCTTCCGGTTTCGTTACTCTAAAATTATACAATACGATATGTTGGCTAAAATAACTTGAATTTATACTAAAGATTAGCTTATGACTGATACATCAATATTATATTCAAATAATAGATTTCTGAAGTCACATAGTTTAAAACCGTGCTTTTAGCACCTCAAGGTAACTGTAAAGAATCAGCTGGGAAGTTCTTCTATGTTCATCAAAATGGTAATTACTCCTCGCAGTGTGACATTTCCCACCTGAATTTTTGCAGTTTCCATAATCTTGAATAATCACTGAACACATAGCAAAGCAACTGATATGCAGAAATGCTTTGGTAAATTTGATCATTCTTTTATAGCTATTTCTTGCCAGAAAGTCATTTGCCTAACATTCAGTGTAAGTCACTTATCAACAAAATTTTAATCAATAACACATCTTTGAAATTACTCAGTCATTTTTCCTATATTTGCTACCACCTACCCATAGGAATCCTCTCTTGCTTGTATGTTCTGGGGGAAAACAGTCTCATTGTGAAATGTTTGCATTGGCAGGTGGAAAGAATACTTGACGATGGAGGGGGGAGGAGAGAGCTGTGGAAGAGCCCTCATCCAGCCCTTCCTCTCTGTGACATTTACTTAGAGCCCCAGAGCACCGCCCAGGTCAGGACTCAGTCCCCAGGAAACTCCCAGGGCAGACCCATCTCTCCTCTAAGCCTCTCCCTGCCAGTCAGCACTTCCAAGGCAGCTCTCTGCCTCCAGCGGCCCTGCCAGAAACGTTTCTACAGACCTCACCATGCTCACCTCCAGAGGACAATTCCCTTCATGATCATCCCAGAAGCCAGTTCCACCACTTCTCACAGCTCAGCAACCTCCCCCGATAAGTAAACCTCAGCAGCAGAGCTTTGGCAAGAAAGCATTTTGCACACCAAAAACTAGAGTAAAAGAACACAACTCCTCCCACTTTCTTTCTCCACTTTCCACCTCTGTGTCTTGGAAGCCCTACTGACTTGTCTGGAAAGTCACAAAACCATGGCAAGCTCATGGACAGAAACCCCACCGGGAACTTCTCTCCTGACCCCATAGCTCAGGCAGACTTCCGGTCCCGCAGAGGCCTGGTGCCTGTGCCCTGGGGCAGAGCATCAGAGTCAGGAGAAGCTAGCCACTGGTGATTTGTCATAATTATAGCAACATCACAGAAGTGAGGTCTGGTAACCTTGATAATGGTGGTCTGAGTTTGTCTGGGAAATGGTGGGTGCCCCAGGGGAAAGCCACCTGAACCTCGGGTTGGAGAAGAGAGGGCAGCCCAGGAGCAGTTCCAGTAGCTCAAAGGAAATGTCTTTCTTATAGAAATGTGAAAAAACTCTCAGAAGTGGATGAAATCTTCCAAATACATTATGAACCATTTCAAGATTTTAGGTGGCATGACCCCCAGAACAACTAAAAACCCCATTAGACTGATACCCATCAAGATTGCTTTTTCGCCAGCAGTCCCACTCCTGGGCATATATCCAGACAAAACTCTAATCCTAAAAGATACCTGCACCCCTATGTTCATAGTAGCACTATTCACAATAGGCAAGACATGGTAGCAACCTAAATGTCCATCAACAGATGAATGGATAAAGATGTGGTACACGTATACAATAGAATACCACTTGTTCTTTTTTATGACTGAAATAGCGCCATTTGCAGTAACATGGATGCAACTAGAGTTTATCATATTAAGTGAAGTAAGTCAGAAAATGAAAGACAAAAACCATATGATATCACTTATATGTGAAATCTAAAATATGACACAGATGAACCTATCTACGAAGGAGAAACAGACTCAAACATAGAGAACAGACTTGTGATTGCCAAGGGGGAGGGGGTTGGGGGAGGCCTGGAGTGGGAGGTTGGGCTTAGCAGATGTAAGCTATTATATATGGAATGAATGAACAGCAAGGTCCTACTGTATAGCACAGAAAACTACATGCAGTATCTTATGATTAACCATTGTGAAAAAGAATATTTTTTAAAAATAATGTATGTATAACTGAATCACTTTGCTGTACAAAAGAAATTAACACAACATTGTAAATCAGCTATACTTCAATTAAAAAAAATAAGACTGCTTTTTCAAGTTTCCACCGAATTTTCAGAAGTATAATTTTTCCAGGCTACATTATAATCCACTGTTTTGTTGTACAAAAAATTACTAAACCATTTTGACATCCGTAAATTTAACAGGCCTCTCTCCAAACATTCCTCCCCAGTATCCCACACTCACTTTGCCCTGGCCGGAGCAGATCAGATGGCTCCACTGATTAGCCATTGGCTCTGCACGCTCAGGGACCTTCCTGAGTTACAAGCCCTGGGACGGTACTACGGGTTCCCAGAAAGACAAGACTCTTTTGTGCTCCTCACCTTCTGTCCCAGTGAGCCGCAGTCAACACGAAGTTGTCTTATGCCAGGAAACCCCTACATCTGCTCCAGTCTTGTTTGTTGTCATAGAAGCATACAGAGACCATGTAGGGTGGGGCTTGTGGTCTGGTCTTTCTGCCCCATTTGATCTCCCCTGAAAGAGAAAATTTCCGTGGATCTCTCTGTTCATAGGAGACAGGACGGGCACTGCCTGGTGACCTAAAACAATGGGATGTCCAGAGGAGGATAGTCTGCAGTGGTCTTCAGGGACCCAGCACAATGAGATGGGGGCTCCAGCCTTCCCTGGGCAGCATGGCGGGCTGGCAGCATGACCTGTTTCCTTGCTTAGCTCTTATCTCCCTGTAGAGATGAGGAGCTCAGCCCTTGTTCTGGAGCACTTCAAATACATGTGAAGGGGAAGTGATCTGTCTTCCGGATAAACCATCTAGAAGACCTGGAAATAAATCTCTCTGACCTACCCTGGTAATTTCTTTGTCCCTGAGATTTTCAGACCCCCTGTGTCCTGCTTACTTCCAGGTGAGACTGGTTTCTAAAACCTGAAAATTTGAGCTCGTGGAGCGGAATTCTCTGGCTTCTTTCTCCCCCATCATGAACCAGGCACATAGTAAATGTCCCATAAATACTTGTTGGATATGCGAATGAACAGTCCCCCAAATTGCTTTTGGTCCTAACGCAGCCTGAACCTCAGCAGCGATTTATCTTTTTAAGGAATTTAACCATCAAGATAAAGAGGAACACATGTACAAGATTAGAAATCAGAGTGAGGTTGGGAAATGGGAGGAGGGGGTCTGGGTGGAAGCCAGCTTCCATTAGGGCCATGATCAGTGGTGAGGCAACACTGAGAGGCCCACTTAGGTTCTAGATATCTGCCCTGGTGGAGCAGGGTGGCTCAAGAAAGTGGGGAGAGTGAGAAGGTGACATCTAGGAAACAGTGCAAGATAGCTCTTTCATTCTTGGTCTAGACAATAGCTCCTGGGATAGAGCAACCCACTCTTAGCTTTGGAGAATGGGAAGTTATAAGCCTCATTTTCAGCTTTCCCTCCACACCAGAATCCTGTGCCATCCTAATTATAAGTAACTTTCCATGTGCCAAGCTGTGACCTATGGAGAGGAGAAGACCCACCAGGTCTCCGTGGGAGTCTTTCCTGTAATCTGTGCACTATATACCCAGCGGCAGGTCTGGGGTTTAGCAAATTTCTGGGAATGGACTGAGGCAAGGAACAATCATAGCAATAGTCTTGCTGGGGCACTGGGGAAGTGTTGCTGCTGGAATAAGCCAGGGCTCTGAGGATAGGGAGAGTCACTTACCTCTTTCAGCCCTGGAGGTAGGAGATTGGCCACTAAGAACAGGAGAAGCAGCATATTCTCTGAAAAGCTGAGCAGGCCTGAAGTGGCATGTGATTTCTCCTTCCAGGCTTTTTCTTTTTTTTTTTTTTTTTTAAGTATAATTTCCACTTTATTGTCTTTCCAGGGAACAGTATTTCTTCAGTCTTTAAGGACTTAGCTCCTTACATGGGCTTTGGTGGAGGTCAGCACCAGGTGGGGCAGCACCAGCAGGTCTAAATCGGGGTGGAGGTGTTCGGTCCTTCCGGGCTTCCCGAGAACGATTCCTGACTACCTTGCTGTGAATGGCACAACTCACGCAGTAATGCAGTCTCACATACAGCTTGGGAAGCACATAGGACAGTTCACGCGCCAGAAGCTCACCGTCAAAAACACTCGCTTTGGAAATGTCCCTGACGGCCGCAGCCTCTACGATGTTCCGAATGACGAACTTCTTAATAACCTTATCCTTGGGCACGCAACGGGCACAATTGGTACAGCGAATAGGCTGCACGTGGCCGCGGCCCTTTTTGGCACGACCATTGTTCCTTCTTTTCTTGATCATCTTGGAAGCGAAGAGGCGAAAAAGGGCTTCCAGGCTTTTTCAATCCTGAGTTTCAGAGGGCAAGCTCAGGGCCCACCAATTTACTCCTGGTTCTATTGATTCTCAAGACATGAGCTTTCATCAGAAAAATCTGTATGGTGAGGGTGTTGCAGGAACCACATTCTTAGGCCCTTGGTAGTCAGCATGATCACGTTCACCTAGAGAAAATCCTGAACTCTGAATGGAGGAAGGGCTTTAGGGGGTTTGGGCGTTAATCAGAAATGGTGTCCCCTTCCTCTAAACTCAATCCTCCAAGACCATAAATCTGACCCCACCATGCCTTTTGTTTGTCATTAGGTAACTGTCTACTTCCTAAAAAAAAAAAAAAAAAAGCATACAACTATCCAATTATACTCTTTGCAGAGCTTCGGAGTTTTTTTTAATAGCTGAAGAGTTTTTTTGCTGTTGTTCTAAATGCAAAAGTACCAAGAAAAAGTCTGTCCTAAAACACATTAGCCAAGAGCCTAGCCATTAACCAACTTCTTGGTAGTTTCAGGCAACTGCAAACTGTTGGGGATGGGGGTGAGGACCAGAGATTGAGGATGAAGTGGAGGTGGGGTATTGATGAGAGTACCAGGAAGATAAGGTGATGACAGAATAGGAGAGTTTAAGTAGAGGGGTTTGACAGACAAATGCACCTGAATTTATTGTGTGGTCCAGTCCCAGGTGGCCCTTATAAAGCCAGTATTATTCTCAACTTGTTGATATTTCAAACGTTTAAAAGACCCCAATATTAAAGTAGTTGGGAAGCATCAGGTAGAGATGGAAAGAGGATAAACACACTTTGTCATTCATTCTAAGTTTTCCAGGTCACTCCTGTCCCACCTGGCCCAGGTAATCTGGGCTCCAGGGAAGACCATGATGTGGGCAAGTGTTCTGCCCCCCAAGGCGCCTTGCTCCTGATGAGGAACCAGGCATGTTTGCTCATGCAGTTCTCTGCACACAGGTGCTTAGGGTTGTCAGACTTTAGAAGGGCAAGTTCCAAGCTACGATTCTACTTAGAATACAGGCAATCAGCCAGACAGTTTAGATTACTTCTATTTGTTCTTTTATAATTTAGTACAGACATGAGAAGACTTCTGGAATCTTATCTCAAACTGAACATAAAGTTTAAGCTGTTTTTGCATCTATTGGCTCAGTCATTACCCACAAGGTAGAACATGTATCTTCTCATTTTCATTCTCTGCCTCAAGAATGACAGTGCCTTAAAGGGGATATATTGCCTCTTATCTTTGATGATTTACCTCTCCTCCCCACCGCCAATTTGCAAACCACAAGTATGCTCAGCAATGTTGCAGTAATTTATTAAATAACTGTGTCGACACACTGGTCTTTAACGCACCTATAAAATATTATTTATGATATTTGGGAAGTATAGAAAATCAAAGATGATAGACTATAATTTTAGCCCAAAGCAGGTGTTTATCATTTTAACGAATCTTGTCACATAGAACCATGAGAGTTTTCACAGTTTCTGCAGCTGGTTTCCTGTGCATTTGGCAGTGCTATCACATTTTTCTGATGATAGGCAGTTTTCCTCTGAGCTATTTGGACTCCACCTTGGACTCCACTTCTACCCCACACATGGCTCAGGCCTCCCTTCTCCCAGGGTTCCCCGTGGACCCACATAATAGTGATCAGCTGTTGTCTCTCTCTGCTCTCCTTCCACTCCCCTCCTCCTCCTATCTCACCTGACCCACATCTAGCTCTGCTGCACAGACCAAGGGCAAAAGGGACCGGTGTCTGAGCTTAGCGATTGTTCCAGAAGAGCAGCTGGCTGCTCTTGTGAAGTTACCACTAACAAATTTGTAATTGCTTCAGAACTTTTCAGTGAACAGAAGTAAAAAAGGAAGAGGGAAAATGAACAGGGTGTCAGATGTGTGGGACACTACATGCAACATATGTTTAGGGAGTCCCAGAAGGAGGGGAGACGGTTGAAGATTTCACAATATTGATGGGGAAAAAAACAACCCTGAAGCATTAATGTTCAAAACCAAGAAGCTCAGTGAACTCCAAGTAGGATAAAGTATCACAGAAGAATGGGCAAGATTTCCCCCATGCCTCCTTCCCTTCTATCCTAGATCTCATCATTTTATTTCCAGTCCAGCCCTCTCTTCAGATAGCACCTCTGGCTCATTCTCTCCCACAGCTGCTTCTTCTGTGTTACGTCCACATGTGAGAAGTGCTGGGATGGAGCTACTTCTGGGGTCTATGACATCATTCAGACATGGGGCCTCTTCTCCTTGATCTAGAAACCTAAGTGCTCTTAAGGGAAAAGTAGCTCCAACAGTGCTGTCCATGTGCAGAAGAGGTAGCTGACCACTTTCTCCAAATGACATCTTCTACCATTAGGGCATTTTTTAATTGAATTGCAAAAGATTCTTTTTTTTCATTACTATTTAAATTACTAATTAAATTTTGTGGTAAAATATACCTAATGGAAAATTTACCTATTAACCAATTTTAAGTGTGCAGTTCAATGGCATTAAGTACATGCACATCGTTGTGCAACCTTCACCATTAACCATCTTAAGAAATTTTTCACCTTCCCAAATTGAAACTCTGAACCCACTAAACAGTAACTCCCCATTACCCTTTCCCCCTAGCCCCTGGGAATCACCATTCTACTTTGTGTCACTATGAATTTGCAAGAGATTCTTAAATAAATGCAAGAGTCTTGAGCACGGTCACATCATCAGTCTTATACCTCATTTATCACTTACACCTTAATAGGTAGTAGACAAAACCTATACAAATGGAGACTGTAAGAAAAGAGGAAGGGATGAAGGGAGAGCTGGGGAGGGGGCAAGTCATCACAAACAAGCCTGCCTGAATCCATCCTTCTGCCCCTGACCACCAAGTTGAAGCCAAGGTTCCTCCTACCTTTTCCTGAATGTACAGGTACGCTAGAGAGGCCTAATGCTCCATGCTTTTGGTCATTTTGTAAGCTAAAGAAAGAGATGAGAAGCAAATTTCCTCATCTGGGTGGAGTATCGACGTCATCTGGGACAACTGAAAGATGCCTGAAGCCTGGGAACGGCCTCTGTTCTTGTTTTCAAGGAAAGAAGAGCCCCAGTTAAAAGTGACTGCCCCCACCTGGGCATCCTCCTCTGGCCTTTCTATAAAACTCACTGTATTGAGAAGAATGGCGGATGCAGAGGAAATGTTTGTGGAATTGCCTCCAGAAACCACATCCCTCGTCCTAACCCTCAGTGGAGCCACTCCCTTGAGTGGAGGATGGGATCTTCTCCCACTGGTCCGGTATTCTTCATTGCCTGACAGGTGAGTTCGGCATGAGGCTTGAGAACACTCAACTTGTGGCTTGGTCTAGGAGGTCCCAGCCTTAGGCTCTGAGGAGAATTTCCACAAGAGAGGATACAGAGATTCCAGAAGAAACTCAGGTTAGTCAAACACTATCAATTTACTGAGACGTACGGATGACTGGAAAGCCCCAAGGAGAGAGATTTCATTTCAAAGAAACAGATGGGATGATCACTTGGTCCCGTGATACAAATAGGTCTAAGAACAGCAGGCTGAATGGCTCTGTGGCCAGAGGGACTGGGAGAGGATAGAGTTGAAGAACAGTACATTCTGATTGAGAGAGTGCTGGCTGGGAGTTGGGAGACCAGGTCCAGTTCCTGTGGAGAACACACCACATGGCTGTGTTGGTCACTACCTGCCCTTGTAGTTTTAATGGTTAGTGTCTATCAGTGTATTTCAAAATTTTTCTTTCTACAGTCATGAATATTTTCCTTAAGTAAAATTTGGACACATGCCAAATATTTAAAACAGATGCACAGCTCTGATTAAATGGTGTGGGGTGGAGGTTTGATCTCTTTCTTTTCTTTCCCTTCTAGGCAGTTCCACAATTTGAAAACCATGAGACATGATGAAACTCGATTGACAAACAGCTGGTCTACCAGAGCCATCCTGCAGACCATGGGGCACTTGCCGTTTTATCTGGTCTGGGTCTTTTGTCTCCATCAGGATGTGGGTTGTTTTTCCCCACAGGGATTTGCTGTGGATCGTTTCCTCCTCTGTGACAATTTGGGCACCATGCTTCACATCTATTTGTAGTAGAAAAGGTGAGGTGGGTGCACTCATACTGGCTTTCATTAGTCATCTGGTCTCTCCTTGCTTGGGAATTTGAAGTCTCAGTGATGACTGTCATGCCAGCAAAGGCTTTCACTCTCCAGTGTGAATACCTGGAGGTGAGGTCATTCAGGCCATATCAGGGGCTGGCTACGACTGAAACACATACTAATAGTCAGCGTTGTAATTGTACAGTCAAGCACTAACCCGGCAAATTTTCTGGATTGTCGAAATGATATAGAACTTTTCTATACACAAAACAGTGAATCATACTGTAGCCAGAGAAAATTATACTTCTGGAAATTCAGTGGAAACTTGAAAACGTAATCCTAATAGGGTATCAGTCTAATGGGGTTTTTAGTTGTTCTGGGGGTCATGCCACCTAAAATCTTGAAATGGTTCATAATGTATTTGGAAGATTTCATCCACTTCTGAGAGTTTTTTCACATTTCTATAAGAAAGACATTTCCTTTGAGCTACTGGAACTGCTCCTGGGCTGCCCTCTCTTCTCCAACCCGAGGTTCAGGTGGCTTTCCCCTGGGGCACCCACCATTTCCCAGACAAACTCAGACCACCATTATCAAGGTTACCAGACCTCACTTCTGTGATGTTGCTATAATTATGACAAATCACCAGTGGCTAGCTTCTCCTGACTCTGATGCTCTGCCCCAGGGCACAGGCACCAGGCCTCTGCGGGACCGGAAGTCTGCCTGAGCTATGGGGTCAGGAGAGAAGTTCCCGGTGGGGTTTCTGTCCATGAGCTTGCCATGGTTTTGTGACTTTCCAGACAAGTCAGTAGGGCTTCCAAGACACAGAGGTGGAAAGTGGAGAAAGAAAGTGGGAGGAGTTGTGTTCTTTTACTCTAGTTTTTGGTGTGCAAAATGCTTTCTTGCCAAAGCTCTGCTGCTGAGGTTTACTTATCGGGGGAGGTTGCTGAGCTGTGAGAAGTGGTGGAACTGGCTTCTGGGATGATCATGAAGGGAATTGTCCTCTGGAGGTGAGCATGGTGAGGTCTGTAGAAACGTTTCTGGCAGGGCCGCTGGAGGCAGAGAGCTGCCTTGGAAGTGCTGACTGGCAGGGAGAGGCTTAGAGGAGAGATGGGTCTGCCCTGGGAGTTTCCTGGGGACTGAGTCCTGACCTGGGCGGTGCTCTGGGGCTCTAAGTAAATGTCACAGAGAGGAAGGGCTGGATGAGGGCTCTTCCACAGCTCTCTCCTCCCCCCTCCATCGTCAAGTATTCTTTCCACCTGCCAATGCAAACATTTCACAATGAGACTGTTTTCCCCCAGAACATACAAGCAAGAGAGGATTCCTATGGGTAGGTGGTAGCAAATATAGGAAAAATGACTGAGTAATTTCAAAGATGTGTTATTGATTAAAATTTTGTTGATAAGTGACTTACACTGAATGTTAGGCAAATGACTTTCTGGCAAGAAATAGCTATAAAAGAATGATCAAATTTACCAAAGCATTTCTGCATATCAGTTGCTTTGCTATGTGTTCAGTGATTATTCAAGATTATGGAAACTGCAAAAATTCAGGTGGGAAATGTCACACTGCGAGGAGTAATTACCATTTTGATGAACATAGAAGAACTTCCCAGCTGATTCTTTACAGTTACCTTGAGGTGCTAAAAGCACGGTTTTAAACTATGTGACTTCAGAAATCTATTATTTGAATATAATATTGATGTATCAGTCATAAGCTAATCTTTAGTATAAATTCAAGTTATTTTAGCCAACATATCGTATTGTATAATTTTAGAGTAACGAAACCAGAAGGAGACCCTCATCACATTGAAAATGAGAACATTGGTCTATAGTACAGTCAGGGCTGGTATGGGTAAAGGTTTCAGAAACTCTGGCTGTCCATAGACACTTGGGTTGCTCCCATCTCTTGGCCATTGTGAATAGCGCAGCTTTGATATGGGTGTTTTGTTAGATATTTTTAAGAAAGTAAACCGTTTTTTTCCTTTCTTCTAGTACTTATATTTTTTGATTTTTTTACATTTAGATCTTTGATCCCATCTGAGTGTTATTTTGGATTATGATGAGAAGTGTGGACCCAACTTTATCTTTCTTCCCCAATGATTCTCTATTTTGTTTCAATGTCGTCTATTAAAAGTTCATTGTTTCCCAGTGATTTGAGAATCGTTTACCATATGTTAAATTGGGCCTTGTATGGAATTTCAATTCTCTCTTTGATCTGCCTGTCCTACCCACGCCAATGGCACACAGTTTTGGGGCACACTTTAATACCTAAAGGAGAGTCTCTGGTAGGGTGGAGAATGAGGAACCTTACTCTGGGGAGAGAGAGGTCCTTCCATCACTCCCCAGAGCGGGTGGAGGGGAGACGGAGGAATGGATGGCTTGGAGGAGAGAAGAAGCTCACCCTGACTCCCAGGATGGTGGGGATGGGGATTCACTTGTCCTGGGGAAGAGACCCCACTTTCCTGGAGGAGCTCACACTCAGTCCTGGCACACATTTGCTGTGTACTGAATCATGTTTAATGAACAAATGAGAAATCGGTTATTTCCACTCTAGATGTGGATGTTTATTAAGGCTCTGGGAACCGCCCTGGATCTGGGCTCTGCCCCAGAGAAGGGGAGTCAGTGACAGGGCGTGTCACTCCAGCCCCCACTCTTTGAAGCGTCTCATCGTTCTCCGTATCCAGGGCAGGAAGCTGGAAATCCTGGTGAAGACTGCTGGAGGAGTCCCAATCCTCTTTCCGTAGGAGACGATGCCCTGGGCCACATTGTTACACACAAGGGGGCCCCCGGAGTCCCCCTGTGGGCAACCAGAGGAAGGGACACTAAGCCGGGCCTCCATTCTCCAGGCCTCCCCGCTCCTGCGGCCCTAAGGCCCGCCCTCAGAGAAGACAGGGGTGGGTGGGCTCCTTCCACTGCTGGCTGTGTGTGAGATGGGAGGGGGAGGGGGAGCAGAAGTCGAGCTTCTGGATTTTTCCATCACTGGGCTTCAGCCCTGGCTATGGTTATTCTCCAGAACAACCCAGGTCAAGGTACCTTCACCGGCCCCAGGAAAACGCTGCACGTGTATGTCCTGTGTCTGGTGCACCTGCTATTCCCCCAGAGACCAGATTGATGGGGAAAAGTCCCCCACCTCACTCTGGTCTGGGCCCCAGACTGAGGCCATGGGGATGTAGTCTGTCCCCACTGCCCAGTCTGCCCACGTCCCTTTGTCTCGGACAGTGTCGGCAGATGCCCGTGGTCTTACCAGGAAGGCGGATTTCCGCTCTCTTGGGTCGCCCACACAAATCTGTGTTCGGTCAGTGTAGAACATGAAGAGTCTACTGCACTCCTCACCCCTCTGCACTCTGATCCGTACATCCTGGAGAGTGTCTGTTCTCCTGTCCAGGCCGACAAGGCCCCAGCCGGCCACGGTGCACAGGGTCTCAGGACTCAGCCTGTTCTGGGTCTGAGGCAGAGCCACCGGCCTCACAGCTCGATTACGTCTGACTCTGCTCCTCAGCTGGCAGGAAGCACGCAGGCACTCAGGGACTGTCTATGCCGTGCTCACCCCACGCCCACCACCACCCTGGGAGTCTGCTCGGCTTCCCCCTCCCTGGTCCCCCAAGCTGGGAGGGAGCAGCCCGGGTGAAGGACCAGAGGGTCGGTACCTGCAGTAACATGATGTCATTCTGGTTGTTCTGCGGATTGTACCTGGGGTGGGGGATGGCTCTGAGCACCGGTATGCGCTGCTGAGTCCTTTCCAACCTACGGACGTTGTGGGCCCCCAGGATGACACTTATTTGGCTGCAAAGGAAAGGGAGCCCAGAGGTAGGTCTGAGCTGCAGGAACTGCAGTCCCCGATGCAGGTCACGTGACAGCCCAGGGTGGTGAGACCTCAGCCAAGGGAACGTGGGGACAGGAGGGCTCTGGGACTGGGCTCTATGCCCTTGGCCTCCACAGCCTTGAGCTGGGGGTGGTGGGAAACCCAGGGACCTTATATTTGGCCTCCCCTACAATAAAAAAGGAGCTTGAATTCATATTTTGAGCCCCAATGCGTGCCTTCCATCTCCCCATCTTGCTCTTTTTGATCAGGTCCTGCTTTCTCCCCATTTACACTGGCCTGCTCCCTGTCCCCCAAGCCCTACCTGCTCTTTTTTCACCCCTTTATTGCTAGAACCCTGCTTTCAATCGCTCCTCTCAGGAAGTCTTCTGGAACTGCTTTGCTGGTGCCCAGAAGCCCCTTAGTGCCTCACCTTCCCAAGCAGTGAGCTGCTGTCATCACAAAGTCTTCTCGCACCAGGAACCCCCCACAAGTTTTCGGACATGGAGTTGGGATCTGAACATATGCCATGTAAGGGTGGGAATGGGGCCTGGCCTCTTGGCCTCCGATGATCTGCCCTGGAAGGAAGCATTAGGCACTTATCTCTGCACTGACAGGTGTGTGGGCTTCGGCTTGGTGGCTCCAGAAAGGTTAGAAGATGGCGAGGCAGGAGAGGTGCTGCAGGGGCCGGAGAAGCTGGTGGTTCATGAGAATTGGGTCTGCAGGGCACCAGCCTTGGGGGGAGGCTCCAGGATTCTGCAGGAAACGCTGCTGGCTCCCCATCCCGGCCTCAGCTCCCTCCCACCTCCCCACAAGGCAAGGCCAGCTGCAGCCTCCCATAATGAGGAAGGTTCCTCTGCTGTGGGGACAGCAAATCCGGAGCCCTCTGCGCAGCCTCTCCCTGCAGTTCCGTGGTACTTTCTTCCTCAGGGAGCCTCCCAGATCCCTGTGAGTCCAGCTCACGGTCAGCTCATGAATTTAGGGCTCTAAAGATGAGCTGGCGGGCCTGCTATTGCTGTATCTTTATCTCCGAGGCTCTGCCACAGGAGCTGCAGACTGAGTTCAGAGAGCATGTTTATATAGCAAGTAGTACGTGCCAGGACGACTCCAAGAGTTTTATGTACACTAAGTCATTTAACTCTCATATCAACTCTCTGAGGTAGGCCTGACATAATGCCTGTTTTATAGATGATGAAGCTGAGGAACTTTGAACTCATACAAGCTGCCCAGTGATACAGAGTTAGGAAGTGCCTGAGTGGTCTGGCTCCAGAGTCTATGGGCTGGGGTCGGCCTCTGAGGATGGGGACGGTCACTCACCTGCCCTAGCCCTGGGCGGCAGGAGAAGGACCACCAGGAGCAGGAGTGGCTGCATCTTCCTGGGAAGTCTGCCCAGTCAGTTGCTGCTGGTGCTTCCTCCTGCCAGACTTTTGAGCCCCTGAAAGAGGAAGGAAGGGTGCGGGTGGGGGCTTAAGAATTCGCATTCCCATTCTCCTGCTGCTGTGATAGGTTTCATCACCCAAGGCTGCCCAAGAGGCTTGCCCACCAACTGCCAGTGATCTGGGGAAAGATAGTAACCCAAGCCTTCAGCACAATATCCCGCACAGCTGCTGAGTCAGTGCTGGCCGTGGAAATGGGAACCCAGGGCAACAGGGATGGGGACTGGGTCACTGTGTCCCAGAACCTCAAACCCACCTAATTCAATAATCCCTACAAGCATCAAAGCTGGGAGCTGTCTATTTCCTCCTTCCTCTCCCTCAGGGACTGGAGCCTGCATGTCTTCACCCTTTGGTCTTAGCCCCCTGTTGAGACCCTTGCTGCTCCCACTTCTTTCTAGAAGTTGTCATGCAGATTGAGTAGCTCTCTCTCCTGAGTGTGTGGAGGACACTGTCAGGGAAAGGAAAGGGAAGAATGAGGCTCTGCCACTGACCATTACACTCTCAGGTCACTTGAGCCCCAGCAAACTCTCAGTGAAATCTTGACACTGTGGACGACTTCTGTTTTCCTGCTTCCTACTCAAGGCGAAGGCCTTTATGTTCCAGAAGGTTCTCTGCATGCAGAAAAGGCCTAGTGACTTGATTTTGTTGCCAGCCATCAGACCCTGGTGGAAAAACATCTCAGATCCTATTCATCCATGATATAAGAGACCCATCAACCTAATCCCATCTCTGCCCCAGGGGTGATAGCTCCTAAGAAGGAGTTATGTCACTGCTGTGCTCCCTGTAACACATGAAGAAGTGGACCCAGGCATTCATCATTGAGAGAAAGGCACGGCAGAGTCCTGCAGAGCAACACAGGGGGCTGTGAGACGCTCTCAACAATACTTAGAAGATTCTCTGTTGGCACAGAAAGCACTACAATATAGTAAAATTTTTGCAAAAGTATCAGAATTGAAAGCTAATACAATTCTCAGTCTTCTATGGATTATTATAAGCCCACATGAAAATCTTATAAAAGTTAAGGATCCTCTCCCTATATATAAATATACACAGGTTATAGCTTATTTTCAGAGCTGCCAAGAACTTAATCCTTCCTCTAATGCACGGTTTATGATTGCAACCTCATGAAATTTCTTCATGCATCTGAAAGGTAATATGCAGAAAACGGGAAAAGAAACGAAAATAGTATAACAGCTTTATTAGTGCCTTAGCATCTGGGTAATTTTAATTTATTGTTAATTAAAGATTTTCAACACTTTATTTTATTTTAAAAACTTTAATGTAACTTTTTTAAAAAGTAAAGGATAAAGAGTAGCATGCGAAGAAATGGAAGTCAAATATATATGCTCCCAATGATCTGAATAGAGATGTAGATAGGGGATTTCATTAACAGTGACTAGGATTTCATGCCGATCTTCCCACCAAAAACAACCGAAAGAAACCTGTTTAAAATGGCTAAAAACCTTAAAAGCCTTGAAGAAATGCCAATGTAGGAGTGAATATCAGGCCAAAACTGAAGGAATAATGGGTGTCCAGTTAGACAGTTACTATTGTTCTGTGGAAATTTGCTGAACCCACAAAATTCGAACTTCTGTTTTAATGAGCATATAAAGTGAGAGGTATAGAAATCAAAGAGGGAGGAGATATGGGGATATATGTATATGTATAGCTGATTCACTTTGTTATAAAGCAGAAACTAACACACCACTGTAAAGCAATTATACTCCAATAAAGATGTTAAAAAAATAAATAAATTTTTAAAAATAACATAAATTAAAAAGAAATTTAAAAAAAAAACAAATCAAAGACCAAGACCCACACAAGCAGGTCTAGTCAAACCCTCCTCACAATAAGCCGGGAACTGAAAAGTTTACACACTCAAAGTAACAAAGAAGAGTTAATGGGCAAGTGCTTGCATGTAATTTCATGAAAGATGGGAATAGTACTGGACTTTCATGGACTCCCATACCTTGAACTTCGATTAATGTTGTTATGGACTGTTTGCCAAAGTAGCTGGCAAAATCAAATGCAAATGTAGAGGAAATTCACTTAATTCCAGTGTTTGAATTACACCTGAATATTGTTTTTCAAGTACAATGACAAGCATATAGTCAAATATAAACAGATCAACAAGCAAGCAAAGATATAAGACACCATGACTAATATACAATAGATGATAAGAGAAAAAATACTTTAATTATTGGGATAATACTATTAGTAAAATAAAATATAGATTGCAAAAAAAATTATGCTGAAATAAAAACAAGCTTTAAAAGCACTCCCGTGTTATGTCATAATTCTAGTTATTACTTTAAAACGTATATCTCAGAAATAACTAAATTTCCTTGTCAATTGCATTATTATGAACTTTCATCAAATCTCTAACCGTGGTCATTTTTAAGTGTTTTGTCATTTACAGACAGTTCTGTGTGTACTCTGATGCTTTTGCAAATATGTTCCTATAAAAGGGTTTCATCTTCAAGGAATTCATGGAAAAGACTCTGACAAGTACAGGTTTCTGGTAACTGACTATACTGCTGAACTGAATGAATAAGCATTTTCAGAACTCTAATGGAAAACTGATGAATTCATAAAAGTGCTAACAAAAGATCAAGATGAAAAAAAAAACTAAGTACATGGGACTGAGTGAACTGATGAGGATGATTATAATTTTTGTGACTTTCTGTTTGAATAAAAAAAAAAATCCCACAAGGACTCAGAGGCAAAAAATATACAAATCAATTTTTACTGCAAAGTAAAGGAGCTGTTACAGTGGAGGATTACTGGACTGAATGTCAATATTATGACATAGTGTGTTTCGTGTTTGGTAATTGCAATCATTGTTGCTTTTGTTGTGGTCATCCATTTACAATGCTTGGTGTCAGTTTATTTATCTCTTGTAAAAATAAAATACAGTGTGTGTGTGTGGAAAAAAAAAAAAAAAAAGCACTCCCGGGAACATTAACCTTAAAAAAATGACATCTGAAAAAGAGCTAAATACAACTTCTAAAAGTGAGAAATATGAAAACACCAAAATTAAAGTCACAGTGAATAAAGTTAATAACAGATTAGACAAAGATGAAAATAGAATTACTAACCTGAAATGGCTCAGAAAAATTGTCAAGAATAGAGCACAGACAGGCATAAAGATAAAAATATAGAAAATAGTAGAATTAGAAGGTTGAAACATATGTTGAATTAAAGTTCTAGAAGAAGAGAGAGAGAATGGGGGGGGGAAGTAATATATAATGAGATAGTGCTTCAGATTTTGTTAAAACTGATGACAAAAATGCAGTTAGAGGTTAAAAAAATACAAATAAATCTCAAGCAGAATACAGAAAAGAAATCTATACCTAGAAATCAATATTATATAGAAATAGCAGAAATCTTAAGGACAAGTAGAGTAAGATAGATTACACGCTTTCAAATGAATGGCAGAGCAAAGGCAGAATTTTCAACAGCAGCAGTGAGTGGATGCTACTCAGGAAGAAATGTCTTCATAGTCATTTGAGAAGATTTTAAAGCACATCTTATAAATTGATTAGTAATGTTACAGAATTTATGAATAGCTGATGAAAAAAACAAACACATATAGAACATCTTACCCAACAAAGGCAGATTACACACTTTACAAGCACATATAGATGTTGACCATAGATTAGGCCATAGATTAGGTCTCAAAAATGTTTAAAGGATTAAAATGATACATCATTTTTCATAGACCACAATGAGTTTTAAGTTAGAATTTCATAACAAGAATATGAGCAGAAAATCCTTATGTTTTTAAAACTAATGAAATAGACTGCTAAATACAGAGGATCCTTGAACAACAGGTATTTGAAATGGACAGGTCCACTTACACATGGCTTTTTCTCAGTAGTAAACACTAGAGTACTACGCTACCCATAGTTGGTAGCAAAACCACAGAACAGAGGACCAACTATAAGTTATACTTGGATTTTCCACTAGGTGAAGGGCCGATGCCCCTAAACTCCCACGCTGTTCAAGGGCCAAATGAATCATGAGTAAAAACATAATGGAAACAAAAAATGAGTTCAAAATGATTAATAATGATGAAAATAATTTATAGTAAAATTTGTTGGGTATATGTGAGTAAAGATGAAACTTGACTAACACTATACCTCAAATTAATTAATTTAAAGGTAAAAACTTAAAACTTTGGATATAGGAGAATTTCTTTATACACTTAACATTGGGAAAACAATTTTATACAAAATATACAAAGCACTAACCATCAATAATAATGCAAAAATTGATCTACATTAAATGTTTGTTGTGTATATATGAATAAAGATGAAATTCTGGTTACACAGGACATTTTTTGAATTTTTGAATTTTATTTTATTTATTTTTTTATACAGCAGGTTCTTATTAGTTATCCATTTTATACATATTAGGGTATATATGTCAATCCCAATCTCCCCATTCATCACACCACCACCCCCCGCCGCTTTCCCCCCCTTGGTGTCCATACGTTTGTTCTCTACATCTGTGTCTCAATTTCTGTCCTGCAAACCGGTCATCTGTACCATTTTTCTAGGTTCCACATATATGTGTTAATATATCATATTTGTTTTTCTCTTCTGACTTACTTCACTCTGTATGACAGTATCTAGATTCATCCATGTCTCTGCAAATGACCCAATTTCGTTCCTTTTTATGGCTGAGTCATATTCCATTGTATATATGTACCACAACTTCTTTATGCATTCGTCTGTCGATGGGCATTTAGGTTGCTTCCGTGACCTGGCTATTGTAAATAGTGCTGCAATGAACATTGGGGTGCATGTGTCTTTTTGAATTATGGTTTTCTCTGGGTATATGCCCAGTAGTGGGATTGCTGGGTCATATGGTAATTCTATTTTTAGTTTTTTAAGGAACCTCCATACAGTTCTCCATAGTGGCTGTATCAATTTACATTCCCAACAACAGTGCAAGAGGGTTCCCTTTTGGGGCTTCCCTGGTGGCGAAGTGGTTAAGAATCTGCCTGCCAATGCAGGGGACACGGGTTCGAGCCCTGGTCTGGGAAGACCCCACATGCCGCGGAGCAACTAAGCCCGTGAGCCACAACTACTGAGCCTGCGCGTCTGGAGCCCGTGCTCCGCAACGGGAGAGGCTGCGACAGTGAGAGGCCCGCGCACCGCGATGAAGAGTGGCCCCCGCTCGCCGCAACTGGAGAAAGCCCTTGCACGGAAACGAAGACCCAACACAGCCAAAAATAAATATAAAATAAAATAAAATTAAAAAAAAAAAAAAGAGGGTTCCCTTTTCTCCACACCCTCTCCAGCATTTGTTGTTTGTAGGTTTTCTGATGATAGCCATTCTGACTGGTATGAGGTGATACCTTATTGTAATTTTGATTTGCATTTCCCTAATAATTAGTGATGTTGAGCAGCTTTTCATGTGCTTCTTGGCCATCTGTATGTCTTCTTTGGAGAAATGTCTATTTAGGTCTTCTGCCCATTTTTGGATTAGGTTGTTTGTTTTTTTAATATTGAGCTGCATGATCTGTTTATATATTTTGGAGATTGATCCTTTGTCCGTTGATTCGTTTGCAAATATTTTCTCCCATTCTGAGGGTTGTCTTTTCATCTTGATTGTAGTTTCCTTTGCTTTGCAAAAGCTTTTAAGTTTCATTAGGTCCCTTTTGTTTATTTTTGTTTTTATTTCCATTACTCTAGGAGGTGGATCAAAAAAGATCTTGCTGTGATTTATGTCAGTGTTCTTAACAAAAAAAACAAAAGAACCAGTGTTCTTTCTATGTTTTTCTCTAAGAGTTTTATAGTGTCCAGTCTTATGTTTAGGTCTCTAATCCATTTTGAGTTTATTTTTGTATATGGTGTTAGGGAGTGTTCAAATTTCATTCTTTTACATGTAGCTGTCCAGTTTTCCCAGCACCACTTATTGAAGAGACTGGGTTTTCTCCATTGTATATCCTTGCCTCCTTTGTAATAGATTAGTTGACCATAGGTGCATGGGTTTATCTCTGGGCTTTCTATCCTGTTCCATTGATCTATGTTTCTGTTTTTGTGCCAGTACCATATTGTCTTGATTACTGTAGATTTGTAGTATAGTCTGAAGTCAGGGAGTCTGATTCCTCCAGCTCCGTTTTTTTCCCTCAAGACTGCTTTGGCTATTGGGTGTCTTTTATGTCTCCATACAAATTTTAAGATTTTTGTTCTAGTTCTGTAAAAAATGCCATTGATAATTTGATAGGAATTGCATTAAATCTGTAGATTGCTTTGGGTAGTATAGTCATTTTCACAATATTGATTCTTTCAAACCAAGAACATGGTATATCTCTCCATCTGTTTGTATCATCTTTAATTTCTTTCATCAGTGTCCTATAATTTTCTGCATACAGGTCTTTTGTCTCCTTAGGTAGGTTTATTCCTAGGTATTTTATTCTTTTTGTTGCAGTGGTAAATGAGAGTGTTTCCATAATATCTCTTTCAGATTTTTCATCATTAGTGTATAGAAATGCAAGAGATTTCTGTGCATTAATTTTGTATCTTGCAACTTACCAAATTCATTGATTAGCTCTAGTAGTTTTCTGGAGGCAACTTTAGGATTCTCTATGTATAGTATCATGTGATCTACAAACAATGACAGTTTTACTTCTTGTTTCCCAATTTGTATTCCTTTTATTTCTTTTTCTTCTCTGATTGCCATGGCTAGGACTTCCAAAACTATGTTGAATAATAGTGGTGAGAGTGGACATCCTTGTCTCATTCCTGATCTTAGAGGAAATGCTTTCAGTTTTTCACCATTGAGAATGATGTTTGCTGTGGGTTTGTTGTATATGGCCTTTATTATGTTGAGGTAGGTTCCCTCTATGCCCACTTTCTGGAGAGTTTTTATCATAAAAGGGTGTTGAATTTTGTCAAAAGCTTTTTCTGCATCTATTGAGATGATCATATGGTTTTTATCCTTCAATTTGTTAACGTGGTGTATCACATTGATTGATTTGCGTATATTGAAGAATCCTTGCATCCCTGGGATAAATCCCACTTGATCATGGTGTATGATCCTTTTAATGTGTTGTTGGATTCAGTTTGCTAGTACTTTGTTGAGGATTTTTACATCTATATTCATCAGTGATATTGGTCTGTAATTTTCTTTTTTTGTAGTATCTCTGTCTGGTTTTGGTATCAGGGTGATGGTGGCCTCATAGAATGAGTTTGGGAGTGTTCCTTCCTCTGCAATTTTTTGGAAGAGTTTGGGAAGGATGGGTATTAGCTCTTCTGTAAATATTTGATAGAATTCACCTGTGAAGCCATCTGGTCCTGGGCTTTTGTTTGTTGGAAGATTTTTAATCACAGTGTCAATTTCATTACTTGTGATTGGTCTGTTCATATTGTCTATGTTTTCCTGGTTCAGTCTTGGAAGGTTACACCTGTCTAAGGATTTGTCCACTTCTTCCAGGTTGTCACTTTTATTGGCA
Organism: Balaenoptera borealis; assembly: GCF_965194805.1. Classification (NCBI taxonomy): domain Eukaryota; kingdom Metazoa; phylum Chordata; class Mammalia; order Artiodactyla; family Balaenopteridae; genus Balaenoptera; species Balaenoptera borealis. The sequence continues at coordinate 72,805,447 of NC_138866.1, forward strand.
TAACATTACTTGTAATAGTCTCTTAGGATGCTTTGTATTTCTGCGGTGTCTGTTGTAACTTCTCCTTTTTCATTTCTAATTTTGTTGATTTGAGTCCTCTCCCTCTTTTTCTTGATGAGTCTGGCTAATGGTTTATCAATTTTGTTTATCTTCTCAGAGAACCAGCTTTTAGTTTTATTGATCTTTGCTAGTGTTTTCTTTGTTTCTATTTCATTTATTTCTGCTCTGATTTTTATGATTTCTTTCCTTCTGCTAACTTTGGGTTTTGTTTGTTCTTCTTTCTCTAGTTCCTTTAGGTGTAAGGTTACATTGTTCATTTGAGATTTTTCTTGTTTCTTGAGGTAGGCTTGTATCACTGTAAACTTCCCTCTTAGAACTGCTTTTGCTGCATGCCATAGGTTTTGGATTGTCGTGTTTTCATTGTCATTTGTCTCTAGGTATTTGTTGATTTCCTCTTTGATTTCTTCAGTGATCTCTTGGTTACTTAGTAACGTATTGTTTAGCCTCCATGTGTTTCTGCTTGTTACTTTTTTTTCCCCTGTAATTGATTTCTAATCTTGAAGCGTTGTGGTCAGAAAAGATGCTTGATATGATTTCAATTTTTTTTAATTTACTGAAACTTGATTTGTGACCCAAGATATGATCTATCCCGGAGAATGTTCTGTGCGCACTTGAGAAGAAAGTGTAATCTGCTGTTTTTGGATGGAATGTCCTATAAATATCAATTAAATTTATCTGGTCTATTGTGTCATTTAAAGCTTGTGTTTCCTTATGAATTTTCTGTTTGGATGATCTGTCCATTGGTGTCAGTGAGGTGTTAAAGTCCCCCACTATTATTGCATTACTGTCGATTTCCTCTTTTATAGCTGTTAGCAGTTGCCTTATGTATTGAGGTGCTCCTATGTTGCATGCATATATATTTATAATTGTTATATCTTCTTCTTCTTGGATTGATCCCTTGAACATTATGTAGTGTCTTTCCTTGTCTCTTGTAACATTCTTTATTTTAAAATCTATTTTATCTGATATGAGTATTGCTACTCTAGCTTTCTTTTTTTTTTAATTAATTAATTTATTTATTTATTTTTGGCTGTGTTGGGTCTTTGTTTCTGTGCGAGGGCTTTCTCTAATTGCGGCAAGCGGGGGCCACTCTTCATCGCAGTGCGAGGGCCTCTCACTGTCGCGGCCTCTCTTGTTGCAGAGCACAGGCTCCAGACACGCAGGCTCAGTAGTTGTGGCTCACGGGCCTAGTTGCTCCACGGCATGTGGGATCTTCCCAGACCAGGGCTCGAACCCGTGTCCCCTGCATTGCCAGGCAGATTCTCAACCACTGCGCCACCAGGGAAGCCCCCCAGCTTTCTTTTGATTTCCATTTGGAGTATCTTTTTCCATCCCCTCCCTTTCAGTCTGTATGCGTCCCTAAGTCTGAAGTGGGTCTCCTGTACACAGCATATATATGGGTCTTGTTTTTGCATCCATTCAATGAGCCTGTGTCTTTTGGTTGGAGCATTTAATCCATTCACGTTTAAGGTAATTATCGATATGTATGTTCCTATTACCATTTTCTTAATTGTTTTGGGTTTGTTTTTGTAGGTACTTTTCTTCTCCGTGTTTCCCACTTAGAGGAGTTCCTTTAGCATTTGTTGTAGAGCTGGTTTGGTGGTGCGAATTCTCTTAGCTTTTGCTTGTCTGTAAAGCTTTTGATTTCTCCATCAAATCTGAATGAGATCCTTGCTGGGTAGAGTAATCTTGGTTGTAGGTTCTTCCCTTTCATCACTTTAAGTATATCATGCCACTCCCTTCTGGCTTGTAGAGTTTCTGCTGAGAAATCCACTGTTAACCTTATGGGAGTTCCCTTGTATGTTATTTGTCATTTTTCCCTTGCTGCTTTCAATAATTTTTCTTTGTCTTTAATTTTTGCCACTTTGATTACTATGTGTCTTGGCGTGTTTCTCCTTGGGTTTATGCTGTATGGGACTCGCTGCTCTTCCTGGACTTGGGTGGCTATTTCATTTCCCATGTAAGGGAAATTTTCGACTATAATCTCTTCAAATATTTTCTCGGGTCCTTTCTCTCTCTCTTCTCCTTCTGGGACCCCTATAATGTGAATGTTTTTGCGTTTAACGTTGTCCTAGAGATCTCTTAGGCTGTCTTCATTTCTTTTCATTCTTTTTTCTTTATTCTGTTCCACAGCAGTGAATACCACCATTCTGTCTTCCAGGTCACTTATCCGTTCTTCTGCCTCAGTTATTCTGCTGTTGATTCCTTCTAGTGTATTTTTCATTTCAGTTATTGTATTGTTCATCTCTGTTTATTTGTTCTTTAATTCTTCTAGGTCTTTGTTAAACATTTCTTTCATCTTCTCGATCTTTGCCTCCATTCTTTCTCCAAGGTCCTGGATCATCTTCACTATCATTATTCTGAATTCTTTTTCTGGAAGGTTGCCTATCTCCACTTCATTTAGCTGTTTTTCTGAGGTTTTATCTTGTTTCTTCATCTGGTACATAGCCCTCTGCCTTTTCATCTTGTCTATCTTTCTGTAGATGGGGTTTTTTTCCACAGACTGCAGGATTGTAGTTCTTCTTGCTTCTGCTGTCTGCCCTCTGGTGGATGAGGCTATCCAAGACACTACTGACATAGTGAAAAGTAAAGCCACAGGGTGGGAGAATTAAGAAAGGGTTTATATCTGGTAGATATATGTTTATATATAAATCATATCTATGTTACCTTACAGGTCACTGGGAAGCCAATAATTTTGAAGTTATACATGGAATTGACAAATCTCTAGGAAATATAACTGAAAGAAACATACTCAGGAAGTTTAAATTGTCCTATAAACATTAAATAAATTGATTCCATTTTCAAAAATATTCCAGCAAGTACAGCCCCAGGCTCACATGGCTTCACTGGAAATATGTAAAAAAAAAAAAAAAATTCAAAGAATGGTATACAATTTCTTTTGGAGAGTAGATGCTACCCATCTCCCTTATGAGACTAGCAAAACTTCGATGCCAAACCCAGTGAAGACAATATCCACAAATCAATCAGTGTGATACACCACATAAACAAATTGAAGAATAAAAACCATATGATTGTCTCAATAGATGCACAATAAGCTTTCGACAAAATTCAACACCCAATTATGATAAAAACTCTCCAGAAAGTGTGCATAGAAGGAACGTACCTCATCATAATAAGGGTCATATATGACAAACCTACAACTAACATCATACTCAAAGGTGAAAAGCTGAAAGCATTTCCTCTAAGATCAGGAACAAGACAAGTATGTCCACCCTCACTATTTTTGTTCAACATAGTTTTGGAAGTCCTAGTTATGACAATCAGAGAAGAAAAAGAAATAAAAGGAATCCAAATTGGAAAAGAAGAAGTTAAACTGTCACTGTTTGCAGATGACATGATACTATACTTAGAGAATCCTAAGGATGTTACCAGAAAACTACTAGAGCTCACCAATGAATTCTGGAAAGTTGCAGGATACAAAATTAATACACAGAAATCTCTTGCATTCATATACACTAACAACAAAAGATCAAAAAGAGAAATTAAGGAAACAATCCCATTTACCATCGCATCAAAAAAAAATAAAACACCTAAGAATAAACCTACCTAGGGAGACAAAAGACCTGTACTCAGAAAACTGTAAGATATTGATGAAAGAAATCAAAGATGACACAAACAGATAGAGAGATATACCATGTTCTTGATTTGGAAGAATCAGTATTGTGGAAATGACTATGTAGACCCAAAGCAATCTACAGATTCAACGCAATCCCTACCAATGGCATTTTTCACAGAATTAGAACAAAAACGTTTACAATTTGTATAGAAACACAAAAGACCCCGAATAGCTTTTTCCTGAAACTCTTGATTCATTCACATGTGTGTAAGTTTATGTTCATGTACACACACATAAATATAGTATATGCATTGGGTCGTTTTGCAAAATGTATTTCCTACTGTGGGTCATGGCCGTAAAAGTGCATGCGCTTTCTGAATGTGCAGTGTAAAGACTTTCCCCCACCCATGTCTCTGATGGGGCTTTAATGAGCTTCCCTACCTGGGAAAGACATGATCCCTCCATCTCCCACCACAGATGAGGCACCAGGCTTGAGAGCTCATCCCTGAAGCCAAGACTCAGGAGTTCAGGACTCAACCTTGTCTCCAGCAAAACAGAGGGCATCTCTGGGGGAACCTCTGATTAGAAAGATAACCAGCTCAGAATGAGAGAAGAAAAGGTGACCATGCAGTTCCTGTGGTTACCAGCCCTGCCCTGCCTTCACTTGCTGGGAGTTATAAACCCAAGACTGGAAAATAGAAGAGGCACCTGTCCTGGACGGCCGCTCTGAGAAGATGCATCATCTTCCTCTCCCCCTGCTGCTCTTCCTCCTCTGCTCCAGAGGTGAAGCTGGTGAGTGTTGGGGTCATTCCATCTGGAAGCTGCAGCATCAAGACTAAATAAGATTTTAGTCTGAAAGTAGCTGACTCTTAAACAGAACCCCAGATCTCTCCCCAAGAGCCCAGAGTGAAGTTTCCACTGGGGTTGTGGCCACCCATTCTCTGCAGCCTGTGGTAGTTCCCAGGAACAAGGAACCCCACTTTGATGAGGGGAAAGCCCAGAGCAGGCAGGATGAAGGGGGTGTCATCTCTTTATATAACGTGTGACACTGTGCTTAAAGTCCTGTGTTGCCTTCACCTTCTGGCCTTGTAATTTGGCCGATCTGTGAGCACTCACGGGCTATGAAGACGGTTGAGACAGGAACCTGGAGAGCTTGTCCTGCACGGTGACAGAGGAGAGTCGAGCAGGTGCAGAATGGGAGTGGGGGAAATCCGAGGTGAAACACGACGGCATGGCATCTGAGGCCGAGCTGGCTGCCGTGCCTGGAGGAAGAAGAGCAGGTACCAGAGCCACCAGAGAGGGAGGATGGGCAGATCACAGGAGGAGGATGCATTCGAAAAAAGCCTCTCCCAACTTTAACCCAGCTTGTGCATTCTCTGTGTTCAAGCCCTGGGGTTCTCTGTTCCAGGCGACATCATCGGGGGCACAGAGAGCAAGCCACACTCCCGCCCCTACATGGCCCACCTGGCAATTGTCACTCCCCAGGATACGCTGGTGGCTTGTGGTGGTTTCCTGATAAGAAGGGACTTTGTCCTGACGGCTGCTCACTGTGCAGGAAAGTGAGACAACAGGGTCCTGTTTATCTCCAAATGGGAGGTAAACAGCCAGAGGGGCAACCAGGGACACCCCCTGGGGGGCCTGAGGGGGAGCTCCTGGGTCTGCGTCTCTTCAAGGAGAGGAAAGACTTGGGCTTAAGGAAATCGGTCTCATAATTGAATAGCTCCCCTGACACTCAGTCACTGTGAGCTCAGCTCCCCTCAAAGGAAAGGCGACCCCATCCCAGCACCCCTCTTCTAAAAGTAGCTCCCTCTCCCCGACCCCAGCACATGAGATATGGACTCACTCTTCAGGGTCCCACCCAGTTCTCTGGGCCACTTCCTCTATGTGCTTTTCAGGAACACTGGCCTTCAGTTCCCAGGGACCTGAACCCATCCTTTCCATGGGAGACGGAGAACAGCACCCACCTGAAACACCAGCACTTCCCCCTTCCCTCTGACACCTCTGGCTCCAAAGGGCTGGCCCTGATTAGGAAATGCCAATCCTGTCCCCTGGGTCCTCCATGGCCTGCTCAGTCCCCAGCAAGTCCCAAGGGTCTTGGAAATTGTCTCTGTTCCCTGGGAAAGCTCTTCCCTGAGTAAAACCTGAGCCCCTCCAATACCACAAGTGGCCCAGATAAGGGGGGCTGGGAAGAAATCATTGACCCTGGGAGAGACTCTGTCCCCTTTTCTCAGAATGGGCATATCTCAGGAGAAAATCACACTGTCACTGTTTTACCTTGTCCTTCTTCTCCCTCACAAAGGTCTATAATGGTCACCCTTGGAGCCCATAACATAAAAAAGAAAGAAGACACATGGCAGAAGCTTGAAGTCGTAAAACAGTTCCCTCATCCAAAATACAATGACTCTATTGTTCACCATGACATCATGTTACTGAAGGTGGAAATTCTTCTTCCCCTTCTCCACTTCCTGTTCTCCAGGGCTTCTCCTTCAGGTCCCATTGCCCTGACATTTCCCCAACCTGCCCCTGGACAGCGCCCCTCAACTCCCCCCTTGGAAGTGGCTGTAATGTGAAGCAACCTGCCCTGTCCCTCCCTGATTGCCTCCAGTTGCCCCCAAGCCCATTTCTAGCTCTGACAGCCCTCGTTTCCTTCACAGCTGAAGGGGAAAGCCAACCTGACCCTGGCCGTGGGGACACTCCCCCTTCCACCCCAATTCAACTTCATCCCACCCGGGAGAATGTGCCAGGTGGCTGGTTGGGGAAGAACAAATGTTCAGGAGCCGGGCTCCAACACTCTGCAAGAGGTGAAGCTGAGACTCATGGAGCCCCAGGCCTGCAGACACTTCACTACTTTTGACCACAATCTCCCACTGTGCGTGGGCAATCCCCAGAAGACAAAATCTGCATTTAAGGTGATCCTCAGACTAGGGTCTTCTCCACAATCACTGTCCAGGGTCCGGACATCTCCTGGAAGGAGAATGAGTCAGAAGAGTGTCAGCCGGTGACAAAGTTTGAGCTCACAGGACTGAGGAGCTGGAAACGTCCCTGTGCTGATCATCCTGCCGCGGCCCCATGCAGTCTCTGACTATCCCTCCCAGGCTGCTACACAGGGTCATGGGGCGCCAGGAAGGAAAGCAAGAAGCAGCATCAGACAGAGACATAGAACCTCATGAGGAACCAGGGTTCCCGCCACTGATGCTATTGGGTTGGCCAAAAAGTTCGTTCGGGTTTTTCCATAAGATGCTATGGAAAAATCTGAACGAACTTTTTGGCTAACCCAATAGGTCTGACCAACTCAGAGTTGGGACCATGGGGAGGAGTGGGTGGTTCCCTGGCTCACCTTTCCCCTCTCTCTCCCTTTCCCTCTCTGTCCCACAGGGAGATTCAGGGGGCCCTCTTCTCTGCGCTGGGGTAGCCCAGGGCATTGTCTCCTATGGACAGTCGGATGCAAAGCCCCCTGTCATCTTCACCCGGATCTCCCATTACCGGCCCTGGATCAATAAGGTCCTGAAAGAGAATTAACCTGGAACCTGGGTCAGCCTGAAGGGAAATCTGGAACCGGATCCAAGCAGGTTCTCTGTGCCACTCACTCTGGATCTGCCTCTGGTTCCTGCTCAAGTCCCACCACATCCCTAAACCTCAGGAAGCCTCCTCCAGATCACAGAATTCCCAATAATTCCCAATAAATGCCTGCTTCCAGACCTGAGCGTGTGTCTCCTCTCTCTGCTGCTCTCTCCTCCCAGCGTCAGGCACTCCATAAGCCTTGAAAGGGGTGGGTGTGTGATGTGTCTGTGAGAGAGACAGAGACGGAGAGGAAACGGTGAAGAAAAATGGAAAGAAAGAAGAGAAAGGGATTCCCTGGAGAGGCAGGACCCGTATTTCCAACATAAAGAAGAAATTACACCAGATCCTTCCTTGCCTTCATCGTCAACTCAACACCAGCTCTGATTTATCTTTAAGGATATTCAGAATCACTAAGAACATTTTGAATTGTAGGATGTTTAGAGCATCCCTGACCTCTCCACTAGATGTCAGTAGCAACAGTCTCGTCTCAACCAACTTATGAATCAAAACCATCTCCAGGCTTTGCTGTATGTCCCCTGGGGCTGTGGTTGGGGAGGGGTGAGGGAGCTGGGCAGGAATCACCCTCAGCTGAGAACCCCCAGTTTAGATGCATTTGGCACCGCATTGGGCCCTCCTCACAGTCCCCCTCGATAGGAAAAGACCTACCATCTGTGGAGCTTTGATCTGAGAGGCAGAGAAGATCATCTGTCACTCATTTCTGCAAAACAAAAACATGGAACAGATAAGAGGAGGGACAGCATCACGAGTTCTGCATGAACGACAGCCACAAACAGCTGCTCCGTAACCAGCAGGAAGATGAAGGCCTAGAGCCTGCTTGGCCTCCAACTCTTGCCAGTTGAGGGACTGGCTGGAGGAGAGAAAAAGGGCGGGACAGGGACAGACACAGCAGGAGCCTGTGGCTGATACCACTCCTCGCTTCTGAGGGCATGGTGATTCCCTTCAATTAAGTGAACTCTTCCCAGAAATTCATCTTTAATAAAGAATCAGAGATATACACAAAAGTTTATGAATAAAAATTTTAATCTCAGCATTTTCAGTAGTAGAAAAACTAGATTCCCAGCCATGGAACAAAGTTTAAATAATAAATTCATATGATTGAATATTTTGAAGTTATTAAAAATTTATTTCAAAACATTGAATCATGTAGGAAAATGCAATGTAATAGAATGCTTTTTAAAAGCAACATAAATATCTCCCTGTAGTAGAATCTCAATTTTTGTAATTATATATTGTATGTATGCACAGAAAGACAACTAGAAGAAATTAACATCAAAATAATTATGGTGGTTATTCTAGAGGCTAGGATTAATAACTATCTTTATTTCCTTTATATGCTGGCTCCAAACCCCTGGTATTCTAACTATAGCTGACTCAGTACCATACATGGACCTACCTGTGCATAAGCACATACACCCATTCATTCTCCCGTTGGTCAAGGTTTGCTCTGTGGGGGGTAAATACCCTTGCACTTCCAGATCGCATCACTCAGCCCATATCCAGGATGTGGCTAAAGAAGCTAAGCCTTCATGGGAGCCCTTGGGTCAGTGCACAGGCATGGTGGTCTCTCCTTGTCAATTAGTGCCTTGCACAGACGTTCTTTTGTCTTTAGCAAAGGTAGTGGTGGCCAGGGATTTATACCCATGGGAATGGTGTGAGCTGGGAAGTATAGCTGATTGAGCTGATCAGAGGTAGTGGATAAAATGGTCCTGACGAAGCCTTCCCTATGCCACCCAAATCCACTTGCACCTTCTTACAGTATCTGGATCTTGCCTGAGAACAAGATGCCCATCCTTCTTTCCTGAGAGGGAAGGTACCAGTTCAAACCTTCAGTTTAATAGCCAATCACAGTCTCCTAAAAAGACCTAAAGATGGTTGGCAAATCAAGCTACAGGGTCCTGTGCTACAGCTGTTCCCGGGTCTTAATTGATATTTCTCATCTCACCCCTCTACCACCCATTCTAGATTTCCCTCCCCTTTGGCCAACACTTGAGTTGGCCTGGGTTATATGTCTGCTGGGGTTACCCAGACCTCTAACCCTGAGGGGGCTGAGTCTTTAGTTGCCTTATATTTGACAGGTTTGACTAGTTGCCCATTTGTAATGATCACTGAGCACTAAAGTACAAGGGTTGTCCCCAGCGAATCCCCTGGGTTCAAGTCATGCTCTTCTCTTCGCCCTTTGTACAGCAACAACCCTAGCTTCTCATAGGCATCACGGTCAATTACTCCAGCCAGTATAGTACCTCCTTTCTTTGCCTGCTGGTCCACTGATATGAGGAGCCCAAAATGGCCAGGTGATGGTCACAACTGCCAGTTCACGGAGCCTTTACCACCTCCCTTGGTGAAGGCATTTTCTTCCTAAAAATTCGGACTCACAGCAACATGGCTTTTAACTTTACTCACTCCATGTAACTCCAGTGAAAGCTGCAGTAACTAAAAGAGCCATGCTTTATGGAAATGAGTGCCCTCTCTCTTTCTCCTTCTCCTTTTCTAACTTTTCGTCCACCTTCTCCTTTCCTTCCATCTCTTCCACCATCCCCACACCTACCCAAACCAGGCCAGGTCACAGATAAGCCAATATCGATTCATCAGAAGTGTCCCTAAAGGTGATCCTCAGTCCCATGGCTTCTGGCAGTCTCTATCCCTTGTACCCTCTTATCTACACCAAAATCATGTTTGTGACAAAAACCCAGAGAGCTCTCCTGAGCCCAAGGCCTTAGGACAAAGTGGGAAGCATCATGGGCCTGCAGGTCTCCGGAATCTCAGGTCTAATTAAGTCATCCACAGTAAATGAAAGGTATCAGGCCAATGAATGAGAGGCCAGTACAGGGTAGGATATCTCCAACCCAGGAAAGGGATGCTTAGGCTTCAGCCAAACCTGGCCCTAGAGCCAACTCTGAGTGCCCCTGAAATCCAGCCTGTCACTAACACCAGAGTGACCCCAAATTTCTAGAGAATTCTAGACAGAATTTTTGAAATTAAGCCAAGCCTCCCAACAAAAGCTTTTCTTAACATTCTTTGCCACATACTTGATGCTTATCACCACCTACCGCTGGAACCAGGACTGGGAAACCAGCCCAGAAGCCCTCCAGTCCCAGGATACCTGACTAGAGCCTACGGTGAATGCCGGGCCACAGTTCTGGGATCATCAGACAGACTTCACTCTGATTTATAGGAGACAGGAGGACAGGCCTTCCTGCCTGGCTCCTCCTTCTGAAGTAACTCTCCTGCCTCCATAGCCTCCCACACCTAGGCTCCCCACACTGAGGGACTGCCAACATCTCCCGCTTGCTCCTGCCTCAGAGCTTGGGAGTCCTAACTCCAAATCTAGTTAGAAATGCAATACAATGCGAATTGAAGAAAGCAGAATATTCAAAAATGTACATTCACTTTGACTGCAACAGTGTGGAATACTGTACGTTTTGGGAGAAAACTGGACAGAATTCTTCAGAAATGGAGATAATTGTGTCAGAATTATAATTAAATAAATGGCTTATCCATTCTCTTTAAAATTATTTCTATATTTTTTACAAATGACCAAAAAAATGGAAAATGCAGAGAAACAAAAAGTGCTTTCTGAAACCGCTTAGATGCTCAGCGAATGATCTTATCCCTGTTACTCCCACACACAGCACAGTCCCCAGGGAGCAGGGAAACCACAGGACACAGTGCCATGCTGTCCAGGAAAGAAGATGGGGGAGGGTAGACTTCCTCAGGATTGTCCAGAGGCTGTGCTGGGAGGGACCAGCTATGGGAGAACTTTAAGGATGCCCTGAAGGCAGTGTCTGGGTCTGCCCCGGGCCATGAGCCCAGAAAATAAGAAGCTCTTCTTGGACACAGAGTGTGGAAAAAGCTGTTGATGCCACACTGATCTCTTCAACCAGCTCACCCAGAAAAGACAAGATCAACCATCAGTGCCGATTTGATTCGGAGATGCAGAGAAAGTCACGGCTCCAGCTGTCAGGTGCTGGGGTCTGATAAGAGGAAGGAAAACTTTACAACATCTGCAGGAGAATTAGCCCAAATATAAGAGGATTTCCCCATGCCATGGAAAAGAACAGCCTAGGACCTGCCCAGCACAAACACTACACAATTACAGTCCAAAGCAGACAGCTTCCCTGGGTTCTACCAAAAAGGCAGGGACAGAAGTGAGGAGGCTAGGGATTTCCCTGGTGGTCCAGTGGTTAAGACTCCACACTTCCACTGCAGGGGGCACAGGTTCAATGCCTGGTCAGGGAACTAAGATCCACATGCTGCGAGGCGCAGCCAAAAAATTAATTAATTAATTAAATTTTTAAAAAAGAAGTGAGGAGGCTAAACAGTGTACCTCCACCCAGAGCTGAGCCTTCACCTAAGGCAATGGGAGCTGTCTCCCTCCCTCTCTGCCTCCCATCATTCCCCTGGTTACCTTGGCGCCCTCGCCATCCAGCCTGATATAAAGAATTGGTGGATAAACCTAAGGAAATCTCCCAGATATTAGAGCAAAAAAAAAGACTGAAAAAAAACTAGAGAAATAAAAAGAAAATTGGAGCACCAGTCTAGGAAATTCAACACCTGAATGACAGAAGTTTGCATCAGCATAAAATTAAAACATTTTCAAATAGTTTACTTCCCAGCCCCCTTTCTCAGCACTGGAGGATGTGCTCCACCAACACAAGAGAATAAACCAAGAAGTGAAGAGAGATCCCAGGATGACAGCCTTTGGTGTGGGGAAAAATCAAAAGTGGGGAATGGGGCTTGTATTTTCATAACGTTCTTGCAGAATCACTTAATGATTTAACTATCTGCGTACATATTTGATAATAATAAAGCACAGCAAAAGACAGGTGTCGAGTAGCTGATTTACTGGGGAATAGAGCATTCCAAACGCAGAGGGCTGGGAAGGGGTACATGTCCGCCAGATGGCACCACTGAGCAGCAGGCAAGACAGCGTGGGAGACAACCAAAGAGCTTGTATGTTGGGTGGATGGTGATAGAAGACAGGCATTCCAGGCACTGCAAGGTTAACTGATTCTCATTTTAGATCTGGTGGGAAGACATTTCTGTGCATCACCAGCAGAGATGCAGGTAATGATTGCTGTAGGCGGTGCTGTCAGCAGCCAATGGTCTTTGCACAGAGCTGCAAACCAAGAGCGGCTGGAAGGCTACTTTATGCCTTCCAACCTGGGAGGCATAAAGTCAACCTGGGAGGGGCGGGGGGTTGTCCCACCTTCTTCCAGGGAGGCCAGCACCACCTGGCTTGGAGAGCCAGATGTCCAAGCTCAGGGCAGAGGATGGGGAGGTGCAAGCAGGCAGGCTTTGTTTGACCTGGTCTCCTCTCCCTGCCAGGCTTCACCTCTTATGTCGTCCCAGGAGTCCCCGGCTTGCTCAACACTCAACTTACAGTGCTTTTCCTTTCCTCCTGCTTTTTTCCTTCTGCTGCTTGGCCTTTGTCTTCATAGAACCCAATTCAAGGTGAAAAACTATGATTCGGACGCCAAACCAACCCATGAGGCTCAATAAGGGCACTTGGTCATTCACTCACAGAGGAATGTGCGATTGGCCTATCTGCCTATAAGTATTGATATTATAATATCAAATTATAATATATTATTATGATTATCATCATCATATCGAGCATCATCAATATTGTTAGTCGTCATTATTGTGGTTGTTACTGTTATTATTACTGATTGCTGTTATTGTGGTTGTTATAAAATATTGAATAAAGTTTCTCTATCCGTGACAAAAAAAAAAATGTCAGCCCTAAGCCAAGGAAGAGCAGGCTCAGTGCCAGGCAGGGCTGGGCAGGCAGTCCTCAAGGTCCCTAGGTGCATCAGAATCCAGCCCAGGTCCCAAGGGAAGCATTGCACTCTCTCTGCAAGCCCAAGTCTGTGTGACCTCAACAACGCCCAGCACTTGTGGGGAGGCACAGAGGAGAGAGGCAGTAGGGCACTAGTAGGGCAATGTCGCCTACCCTGGCTGAGAGGGGATCAGACCCCTGATTTAGACAGGGCCTCTTCTCAAAAGCAGCCCAACCCTTCACATCCAGCCCAGCCTCCCGCTGGACTCAGAGCCCACTGGAAGTCCCGTCACTAGGCAGCCTCGGCTTCCTTCAGCCTGCCCTGGACTTGGGGCTAGGACTCGCCCAGCTGGCCACCTTTTGAGCAAAAATGTGCCTCTCTGCCATGGCCCTGCCCTCAATCCATAAACAAATCGTGCTGTGCACCTACAGTGTCCCAGGCACAGGGAGACAAGAGTAAATAAGACAGGTTCAGTGCCTGCCCTATCAGAGCTCACAGTCTATGAGGCTTTGCCTGATTCATGTAATAATCTCATTTTGAAAAAAATACAAGATGTGAAGTTGTGTCATTTGTATAGAATAATGCAAAGTTCACAAATATTTTTTCGTTTAACCCCAAAAGCACAGTATGATTAGAGCTGGAACACTAAGACTTATCGCTGAAAAGTTGTATGGTTTAGTGGTTAAGCATGCCAGCTCTGGAACTGACTGCCTAGGTTCAAATCCCAGCTCTACCACTTAGTAGCTATGTGCCGACCATAGGCAAAATACTTAATGTCTTTACACCTCGGTTTCTTCATGTCTGAAATACAGGTAATTATAGTTCCCATCTCATACAGCTGTTGTTAGCATTAAATGAACCAATATTCTGCTTAAAACACAGAAGAGCTCAATATAAGTTAGCTATCATTGCTATCACCTAATCCAAAGCCCTAATTGTGTAATTAGAACCCAGAAAGGTAAAAGGACTTCTACAGTCATACAAAGTTTCTGACCCTTAACCAAGGTTCTATTCTCTCTGTCACTGATCTTCTCAGGAACTAGAAAATTCACTCAAAGGAACTTAACTTACCCACCCGCCACTCTAACCAAATGCTTAAACCCTCCTACCTCATCCTCATCTGATGATCACCAAGCAAGGTGGCTACTCCACTTTCTGACCATTCAGATTAGAAAGTTCTCAAACTAAAATCTGCTTTTTGCAAACATGGTTCAAAAGGATACATGCACCCCAATGTTCATTGCAGTGGTGTTTACAATAACCAAGACATGGAAGCAATGTCCATCGACAGAGGAATGGATAAAGAAGATGTGGTGCTTATATACAATGGAATATTACTCAGCCATTAAAAAGAATGAAATAATGCCATTTGCAGCAACATGGATGGATCTAGAGATTATCATACTAAGTTAAGTAAGTCAGACAGAGAAAGACAAATATCATATGATACAGCTTATATGTGGAATCTAAAAAAAAAATGATACAAATGAAGCAAAAGGTGGGTAACAGAGCAGGGAGGAGGGTGGATCTGAAGAGGTGAGTGGAGAATAGGGCCTTTTTCCTGTCTGCACCCAATCCCTGAGAGAACCTTCCATTGAGTCCTTTGGCCTGTTCCGTCTCTCACGTCTTTGGTTGACAGTCCTAAAGCCACACCCCTTCCAGGAATCACATCATAAATAAATTACTTGCACTCAAGTGTTTGTTATCAGGGTCTGTTTCTGGGAAAACCCAAACTAAGATACCCCCCGAAATCAAGATTTATTAAATCTACTATAATTAGTACAATGTGATGTTGATGCAAAGACAATCAATTAGAGCAATGAAACAGAACGGAGTCCAGAAAAAGACACATTCATCCATGGACACTTGGTTTATGGCAAAGGAGGAAGTACAGGGCAGTGGGAAAGGACACTCATTTCAGTGCATATTGCTGGGTCAAGTGAATATCCATGGGGAAAAATGAAATTTGACCCCTATCTCACACACACACAAACATCAGTTCCAGGTGTCCCACACATTAAAAATAAAATAATAAAACTTCTAGACAATATGACAGGAGTATCTTTATCACCTTGGGGTTTAGAAAGATTTCTTCAAGGCACACAAAAATCACTAACCTTAAAACAAGTTTCTCAACCTTGCACTACTGATGTTTTGAACAGGATAAATTTTTGTTGTGGGGGAATGTCCCATGCATTGTAGGATGTTTAAAAGCATCCCTGGCCTCTACCCACTGATGCCAGTAGCACCACCACCACTGCCCCGGTTATGACGATGAAAAATGTCTCCAGAACATTGCCAAATGTCCCCTGGGGGAAATGTTGCCATGTTTGGTGAGGGGGGACAGAACACACAGTTAAAATTGAATCTCAGATTCAACAACAACAACAACAAAAATAGTGTGTGTCCCAAAAATTTCCTGGGAAAAAATTAAATGTTTTCATTGTTTATCTGATATTCAGATTTAACTAGGGGTCCTGTATTTCATCTGAAATTCACCCTCAGTTGAGAATTACTGTCTTAAAGGAAAAATGATTTGATAAATTGGATTACAAGAAGGACTTCTCATCAAAAGACATCTTTAAGAGAGTGAAAAGGCAAGCCACCCAGTGGAGGAAGATCCTTACAGCACATATGCCAACAAAGGGCTCACATGCAGAATTTATAGATAATGCCTGTCAATCAATAAGAAACAAAATAAGACAACCCGAAAGAAACACTGACAGATTTGAACAGGAAATTCACAAAATAAGATATCCAGATGGCCAATAAACATATGAAAGGCACCCAACCTTATTAGTAATCAGGAAAATACAAATTAAAACTACAATGCAACTGGGACTTACCTGGTGGCACAGTGGTTAAGAATCCGCCTGCTAATGCAGGGGACACGGGTTCGAGCCCTGGTCCGGGAAGATCCCACAAGCTGTGGAGCAACTAAGCCCGTGTGCCACAATTACTGAAGCCCGCGCACCTAGAGCCCGTGCTCCACAACAAGAGAAGCCACCGCAATGAGAAGCCTGCGCACCGCAATGAAAAGTAACCCCTGCTCACCGCAACTAGAGAAAGCCCACGCACAGCAATGAAGACCCAATGCAGCCAAAAATAAAATAAATAAAAATTAATTAAAAAAAAAAAAAAAGTCCATGGATTCAAGTCCCAATCTAGGTTTCGGCCAGGTTCGAGTCCCAGCACGTGGGTTCAAGTCCCAGTCTGAGTTGCTTGGTTTCACTTCTATCTCCACAAACTCTGGGGTCTAAAGAGACTATGTTAAAAAAAGGGACCAGGGCTTCCCTGGTGGCGCAGTGGTTAAGAATCCGCCTGCCAATGAAGGGCACATAGGTTCAAGCCCTGGTCCGGGAAGATCCCACATGCCGCGGAGCAACTAAGCCCGTGCGCCACAACTACTGAGCCTGCGCTCTAGAGCCCGCGCGCCTAGAGCCCGTGCTCCGCAACAAGAGAAGCCACCGCAATGAGAAACCCGTGCACCGCAACGAAGAGTAACCCCTGCTCACCGCAACCAGAGAAAGGCCGCGCACAGCAACAAAGACCAAATGCAGCCAAAAATAAATAAATAAATTTATAAAACGGGTGACCAGAGGGGCTCTAGGCTCCTTTATCTGTTGGGTCTCCATGTTAGGATCTTGGTTGATTGGTTGGTTGGTCCTGTCATACTTTAATTAGAAACTATGTGAAATGATGATGTGAATAGCATTTAGCAAATTACATCCCAGAGCCTGAGAGAAGTTGCAAAAATCTGCCCAAGCAAGATGAAGCAGGGGGCATTCACAAAGAGCTGGCATGGGGGAAGGTGCAGAGTTGCCAGCAAACCCCTCATCCTGCCCTGCCCTAGCCCACGCTGACAGGAAGATCTCTCCCTGAGTCCTGGCTTCCTGACCCGCCCCACAGTGATGGCCTGACCACCCAGAGAGACTGTGCTCAACTCCTTTTGCTGTTTCAGGAAGCAGCTGTGGGGGAAACTGTCCCATTTCAATGAAAGAAGTCCTTGTGATTGCTACAGACTCAGGAGGGACCCTTGTCTTCCTGAAGGGCACCAGGTGCACTTGCCCCTACACCCAGATGTGCAGACAGAAATTTCTCAGGTCTTGTTGTCTGGCTCGGATTTGAACGTTTTAACTGCCAAAGTGTCAGATGGACTTTGAGATCTGCGAACGGTTTCACTTAACTAGATCAGTTGTCAAAGGAAAGGCTGAGGAGGAGGGAGAAGCTGACCCACCCATCTCCAGAACCCCAGAGTAAAAAGACTCTAAGGCATTACAAACCTGCTCTCCATCAGCCTCCCAGGGGAGGAGGAGTGGTTGCTGGGATCAGAGCGCTGTCCCTATGTATGTCCCCTCTTACAAGGGGCACAAAGCTCTGGAAGGGATTCCCACCTCACTTCCATAAGGATACTGATGGACCTCCACCCTCCTGAATCTGTGGTCTAAAGGCATCTGATTTAGCAGACTCTCCTCCCCCTCTCCCCACAGCTCCCCACCCCCGCACTGTCCCAGGTATTGTCTCCTGTCAACCAGGTCTCTAGGTTACAAAGATTGACTGACAACGCACAAGATAGCCTCAGTCCCAAAGCACACTTTGTTTTTGGTCTCTGGAGAGTTCTTTTATTTTCTAGCTAACTCGACAATGCATTTAAGTGAAGATGTGTTCAATTCTATCCAGCATATCCATTTGTACCGGGAGTGTTTCAGGATTCATATGCCACAAAGTGTTCCTGTCACATATTTTTTTTATATATATATTTTTAAATATTTATTTATTTGGCTGCGCTGGGTCTTAGTTGCGGCATGTGGGATCTTCGTTGCTGTGTGCAGTATCTTCGTTGCGGCATGTGGGATCTTTAGTAGCAGCATGCAGATTCTTTATTTGCGGCATGCTAACTCTTAGTTGCGGCATGCATGTGGGATCTAGTTCCCTAACCAGGGATCAAACCCAGGCCCCCTGCATTGGGAGCACAGAGTCTTAACCACTGGACCACCAGGGAATTCCCCCACATACTTTTAAAAGATCATTCCACTTGCAGCGTGTGGAACAGTTTAGAGAGAAAAAAACATGCAGAAGCAGAAATCTATTAAAGAGACTATTGCAGAAAATAGACCAAAGAGGAAAGAAGAGTCATGGTGGCAGAGATAGAAATAGATGGATCTGGGAGATATTTAGTAAGTAAAATCAAAAGGGTTTTAGATATCCAAGAAGATATATCCAGTGGGAAGTTTTTATAGGATTCAGGAGCTCTGAGGCTCTCCTATAGTTCATAGGCGATTCGGGAAGTCTTCTTTGAAAAAACTGGTAACCGAATTCACCGAGGTAGATTCTTGGGAGAAAGTGCACAATGGGAAGAAAGGAAGATCCGTAGGATCCAGCTTTGAGGAATATCAACATTGTAAGACCTTAGAGGAGGTGGAGCAAGCAACACAGACTGAATAAAGCTGGGCGAAAGACCCAGAAGAGAGTGTGGCTTTCCTTGAGGCCGAGAAAAGAGCATTTCCAAAGGGAGGGAGGAGTCAGCAAGTGTCCAGTGATACAGAGGTCAAGAAAAACGACTGAAAACTAGGCATTAGTTTTGGTGACACGTGGGAAATTAGTGATATTGGCGAGAGGGGCAATGAATGATAAAGGCAAAGCCAGACGGATGTGAAGTAGAAGTAGAAAATGGACACCACTCTTTTAAGAAGTTTGGCTATGAAGTTAAAGAGAAAGATAGGACATTAGCGGAGGAAGAAGAGCGCTGGAGAAGGGTTATTTTAAGTCGAGGGGAACTTGAGAACGTTTAAATGCCGACAGGAAGGAGCCGGAACAGGGAGAAGAAAAGGTGAAATAATAGGCCGGGTAGAAAGAAATCCATTGTACCTCTGGGCGGATTCTCTTGTACTACGTATCCACCACACTGAAGAGACAGCCAGAAGCCGGATGATTGAGCAGCTTCGAACTTTAGGTCAAAGGTTTTTTCTACACTAAAACCTTCCCTCCTCCGCCTCCTCCCCTTCTTTCCCCGCCCCCTCAGTCTATTTCTCCACCCCCCGGCCTCCTTGCCAAGATCCCCGCCTCTCCTTGCAGTGAAATATACAGCCTTCACTACGAATTCTTCCGGGTCGCCAGGCAGGGCCACGCCCAGTCCTGCCCGCCCCACAAGTGGAGGGCGCTTCCCGAAAGACGCATGCGCAGAAAGGCTGCAGTCGTCCTAGAGGAGGTGGACTGTAAATCTTGCGCAGGCGCGTGAGGTCCTGGTCGCTATGAGGGTTCTTGTGGGTGAGGGAGGGCAGGAAGGGGGAGTGGGAGGAGGCCGGTTTATACAAAGAAAACATAGCCAGAAGTTGAGGGCTAGGAGGCCGTTTCTGAGAGAGGGCACCGTCTCGTGCACAGGCAACCTGGCCTTGGCCTCAGAGCCCGAGAAGCCGAATCTCCCTAAGCTCTGTGACCTGTGTCACCTCTGCATCGCGGGGAGGGGGCGAGGAGGGGAGAAGTCTGGCGTCAGATGGGAGGGCACCGGAAGAGGGGGCCACGTGGGGATGCAAGGCGCCCCCGGGAGGGTAAACACCTCTCATTTTCTGATCAGGTGGAGGGACGGGCTTCATTGGGACAGCCCTAACCCAGCTGCTGAAGGCCAGGGGCCACGAAGTGACTTTGGTCTCCCGAAAGCCAGGGCCCGGTCGGATCACGTGGGTATGTCCAAATTCTGGAAGCATGGGGGGTGGGGGGGCCTAGTTTGGTGGCGCAGGGCGAGGGCTCGCGGGCACTGTGTGCTTTCTCCAACAGGATGAGCTCGCTACGTCGGGGCTGCCCCGCTGCGATGCCGCCGTCAACCTGGCGGGAGAGAACATCCTCAACCCTCTCCGCAGGTCAGCCGGGCCCTGAAGCTGACATCCTTCAGAGCAGAGGGAGGAGAGGGCCGACTCTGAGGAGAACCTGTGAGCTGTGGAGAATGGGACTTCCAGATTGAGAACTCAACCCATATCCCGGACTGCTCATTCCCCCACCCCCACTCCTCCACACCCACTTGCCCGTCTTCCCGCCCAGCTGGTGGACCTTACTCCCCACTCAGGATGCCCAAAGTAGACATACCTTTTCCTTCTACAGAAGAGATGGACCATTTCTCTAAGCTGCAATGCAGGGTTTTATTAGAAACGGATATGGATGGGCCCCAGGGAAGGAGAGGGAAGGAAGGGTATGTGCATGTATTTAGTGGCATTTTATTTCCCCCGTTTCTCCTGCAGGTGGAATGAAGCCTTCCAAAAAGAGGTTCTCAGCAGCCGCCTGGAGACCACCCAAATGCTGGCTAGAGCCATTGCCAAGGCCCCACAATCCCCCCAGGCCTGGGTCTTAGTCACAGGTGTAGGTATGTCCCACACCACCAACCCTTAGACTAGCCAGGGAAAGGAGGGAGCATAGTGAGGGGCAACTCAGGCCCCAGAGTGCTGGTCTTTTCCAAGCACGGGAACTACCTAGGCCCTCATTCCATGCATATTTCTCCTGACTTTTGTGTACTGTCACTGAGAAATTGGGACCTCAGAGAAAGTGAGGGGAGTGGCACTGCTCCCAGTGCCAGGGAAAGTCCCACCTACTTCCAGGTCCCTTATTTCTTATAGCACAGTTCTTTAGGAACAGAATTCTTGATTCTTGTATTTTACCTTTGGGACCAAATAACAAATATATATATATACACACACACATTAGCCACTATTCTAAGTGATTTGCACATATTACATTTAATCCTCACGAGAAACCTATGCGGTAGGTACTATTATTCCCATTTTAAAGATGCAAAAATTCTGCACAGAGAGGTTATGTAATTTGCCTGAAGTCACAGAGTTAATAAATGGTGGAGCTGAGATTAAAACTCAAGGCAATCTGGCACCCGTCTTTGTTCTTAGCTTCTCACTCTAGCACCTCAGCTTAGCCCCATAACGAGAAATAAGAATGACTCCAGGGCCGGAACAGGTCAGCTCATGAAGATCAAGGGGAAAATATCCATGGCTCTGAGTTCCCATGGGGAGATCCCAAGGGCCAAGGAGGGTGAGGCCAAGGGGAGCCTTGACTGCAAAGGGCCAGACAGGACCAAGGACACCCAGAGCAAACAAGTGCTGTTCCACCGGCAGCTTACTACCAGCCCAGCCTGACAGCCGAGTACGATGAAGACAGCCCAGGAGGAGATTTTGACTTCTTCTCCAACCTTGTAACCAAATGGGAAGCTGCAGCGAGGCTTCCTGGAGATTCTACACGCCAAGTGGTGGTGCGCTCCGGTGAGAACCAGGGGCCTGGGTATCAGACAGGGTTGGAATGTCTTCTCTGGGCTGGGAGGGTGGGGGGATAAGGGGAGCTGGGCTTACAGAGGATGCCTCCACTTCTAGCTAACACACAGGTGGGAGGGCGGGACATCCCAAAGAGAGCCACACCCCTTGCCTGCCACAAAGCAAAGTCAGCATGGGGAAAAGGTGAGGAAGGGGAAGCAGGGAGGAACAGTGGGACTGCCTGGAGGCTGAGGGGCCTTCCTGTACCGTCCTTCTTGCCTGCTCTAGGGGTTGTGCTGGGCCGTGGAGGCGGTGCCATTGGTCACATGCTGCTGCCCTTCCGCCTGGGCCTGGGGGGCCCCATCGGCTCAGGCCACCAGTTCTTCCCCTGGATTCACATCAGAGACTTGGCGGGAATCCTGGCCCACGCCCTTGAAGCAAGCCACGTGCAAGGGGTCCTGAACGGAGTGGCTCCAGCCTCCTCCACTACCAACGCTGAGTTTGCCCGGGCCTTGGGCACAGCCCTGGGCCGCCCAGCCTTCATCCCTCTCCCCAGCACTGTGGTACAAGCTGTCTTTGGGCGAGAACGTGCCATCATGCTGCTGGAGGGCCAGAAGGTGGTCCCAAGGCGGACACTGGCTGCTGGCTACCAGTATTCTTTCCCAGAGCTGGGGGCCGCCTTGAAGGAAGTCATAGGCTAGGTGGGGGAGGCTCAAGGAAGGGCCTGTTGCCTGTCCCTCAGCGAGGGCTTCCTAATGAGAAACTGTGAGCTCAGGTTCTGCTCTACTTGAAACCTGAGACCATCTGGTTCTTAGGGAGTCCTCTTTCTTTCTCATTGTCCTGTTGCCTCATCTTATTTAACTGAGAGACTGTCCGCTGTTTCAAGGTTGCAGTCTCATCAAGTTGGGACCTTAACCTCTTCAACTGCTCCTAAATAAATTCCCAAGTTTGGTTTCCCTGCATGTCCTGTTCCTGGCCCATTTCTCCTTTTTGCTGTGTAGAGAATGTTCCGTGGTTTAGGCAATAAAGATAAATCATCTCACTAGCTTCAGCTCATCTCTTTGGCCTAGGTTCTGAAATTTATTTCAAGAAGTGCCATCCTAGAAGACCCTTTACTTTACACGGGGTTTTGAAAGTTATAATGTGCAACATCTCCCTTCTTGGTCCCTCCACTGCCAAAAGAGCTGGCAACAAATTTGAGGCACGAGGTTATGACAAAGGTAGAGGCAAAAAGAATGGTGATCCATTTCCAGTGGGCTCTGTGGTCACCCTGCATACTTGTTTCACGCAGTGCCATTAGGATGCCAGCAGAGGAAGGGACAAGGCCCAAGTCCAGGACAGCCTTCAGTCTGTCACTGAACAGCAGTGAATTGATAAAGCAATCACACACTGGCCCCAGTTCATCAGGCTGCAGCAGGACAAAGCTGTGCAAAGCTTTAGGACTGTCAAAAGATAAGGACTTGCCTCTCATCTGACTGGGGCCACTTCAGTCAACCAGGATCCTAGCACAAAGTGACAGAAGATACCTCGAGCCCACTGCATACCCACGAGCATTGAAAGTGAAAGGTACAAGGAACCTATCAAAAGCTACAAACTCAATCCTTTCAGGGAAAAAGAGTCCCAAGTATTCATCAAGGAGCCTCTCCCTTTTTATCGACCCTGGTTTCTGCCACAGTTTGACCAGAAGCAGTTCCCCTAGCCCCCAATTCAGGCCATATTAACCAATCTCCTTTCTTCTGAGGGGACTATGGGTTGTCTTTGAATCACTGTTACCACCCCGACTAGCCTCTCCAACTCGCCTGCCCCCAGCCCAGCTCAGTGCAGTGTAGTGGTGGATCTCACCAATGGGGAGGGGCAAAGAAACTGGGACCCTAGGACCCTCTCCATCATCATTCAGCTCCACATGCTAGTTGCTGATACAAGGATCTGGGGTGATTTCAACTCCCTGTGCCACTCAGGGAACAGAAATCAGCCTAAAAAGAGGGCCATGTCCAGGGACTTGCTGCAGGGCCCAGACAGCACAGAATCCAGGGACACCTGTCTTACTTCTTTATCTGGTTTTGGACTCTTTAGGAAGTTGACTGGCTCTGTACTGTTCCTGAAGGAATGACTGGCCTCAAAGGGAGAAGTAACAGAAAAGCGTATTTGGGGATGCACTAAAGGAAGGACTGACTAGTACTGTCCACGGATGGATGTGCTGCCTCGGAGGCAGTCAATTCCCTGGTACAGGAGGACTTCAAGCAGATACAGGACAATGACCTGTAGGAATCAAGGAGGAAAGAGAATGTCCTGAGGTGACAGCAGCTGGTCTGGTGGCCAGTCAAGTACCTTCTGACTCTGATTCTTCAATTTTCGTTTTCCAGATTGGTTCCTCTAGATACAAACTCTATAAACCCTCCCATCCGCATACACGCACACACAGAGCAGAAGTGGGTCTCGCTTTATGCAACATATATGTTCTGTAAAGAAGATGCTAGGGTCAGGTCACATGAACATTTTCCTCGCAGAACATGTCTTCATTGGTTTGGTGACTGCTCAACTCTCGAGCAAGTGCATTAACCGGGGACTGCGGACTTTCTGACACGTTCGTTCAACTGTAAACAAACACCTGAATGCAACAGGAGAGCTGCCATTGATAGGAAGGAACCCTGAGAGTTTTCTGGTAATGCAAACAGTCACCCCTAATTAACCGTTTTGTAAATGTGGATTTGGGGGGGGGGGTTGCCCAAAAGGGACGCAGCCATTATAGGGCACATTATACTGATGCAGTGTAAAAAATCTAGGGCACAGGTCCTGGGGACAGAGGACCCTCAGCTCTCTGAAAGTGAGGTTTTGGTTAGGAAGCCTGTGCAACCACAGACAGACACACCTGAGGCTTGGTCCAAGTACCTTTCCTCCAAGGAGCTTTCCTCCACGTTCTCATCTCTCCTCCCAACAGGCATTTTTACCCCTGACTTGTAGGCGGAAGTAAAGACCAAGATCAATCAAGGTCACAGGCAGGCATAGCTGAGACCAGAAGCCAACTCTCCCTCTGCCTTCTCCACCAGATCCCTGCTGCCCCACTGTGACCCAGAGCCCATAACACTAGCCTTTCCAGGGCCCAGCATTCCCTTTGATGCGCCCAGGAGCCCAGCCAGGCCTGGGACTCGTCCGGTCCTCTGGCCATCAGAGCAGCAGCCAGGAGGAGAAAAGGCTTAGCTTCCTGGCCACCTGTTCTACATTCCCCTCTCACCCACCCTTGCCTCCATCCCCAGCTCAGCGTGGAGGAGGGGCCGACAGTCCCCATCTCCGTGACCCACCCTTCCCAGCAGCCCCCATTCCCTACAGAAACCCTGCATAAGGCAAGGTTAAGAAGTTAAGGCTGAGCAGAACCTCCTGAGAGCTGGTTGAGGCCCTGACTCAAGATGAGATCAGGTCACCTTACAGACCTGTCCCCAAAGTGCCCCAGGCAAGAGCATTCCCCACACACGAATGCGCTTCCTTGGTGCTTCCCTGACACAAAGCACCAACTCAGGGTGAGACTGGGTCAGGGTCTGAGCAGCAGAGGGACCCTCACAGAATGAGCTGAGCTGGATGAGGCTGGAGCTGACGGGGTGGCAGTCACCAAGACAGGTGAGGCTCAAAAGTTGAGACTGAGCAGGGCCTCGGAGAGCTGGTTGATGTCCCGGCAGTACGGCTCCCGCTGCAGGATGAAGTCCACCTTGTGATCCTGGCCCCAAAACACCTCCAGCAGTTGGCGCCGGAGCCGCTCTGTCTCCCGCGTCTTCCGAATGCCACCACTGCCTTTTTCCTCTTCTTTTCTCCCCTGCTGCTGATCACTGTGTTCTGTGAAGCCCTTGGCAGAATGCTGAGCCTTAGAAGACCCCTGTGCCCTGGGAAGCAGCAGAGGGAACAGGAAGAGCTGATAAGCATCCTCGAGGGAGGTTAGAGCCCAGTGGGCCTCCCTGCTCTCCACTCCCAGTTAACTGCCCTGCCCAGTCTGGGCTCTGGGGAGCGACCCTGAAGTTCCAGAAACTGACCACTGAGGGGCAGTATCAACCCACTTCTGAAGGGAAGATGGCCTGTTCCTTTGGAACCTGGAAGGTGAAACTGCCACTATCTAGTTCTAGTCTAATCAATTAATCACTTTATGTCCAACAGAGGGCATGCTCAATGCAGCTGGCTATAAGTAAAAGCAACCACCTTCCAAATAACTCCATCCAACACACTGATTAGGGAAAACAGGAAACAGGAGTTTCCCTCCCAGCCAGGAGGGTCTGAGCCAGGATTCCTTGGGCCAAGCCCAAGGCAACTTGAACTACTACAGAATAAAGCTGTCCCAGATTGAGGTCATTCTTCCCCCAATTCTCCAGGCCTGCAAGGCCCCTGCAGAGCAAAAGCCAGGGCTGCCTAGGAGAGTCTGAGGCATTACCTGACCGGCTTCTTCAGGAACTCATCCAGTGTAGGGCCATTTCGCCCCAATGGGTCATCAGGCACCATGAAGAGGTTTCCCACGAAGGTGAAGGGCAGCAGGCTGGATGGGCACAGAGAATGTGTGGTCACAGAGGGGCCTCTGCCCACCTCCCGGACAGTTAAGACCAACACCATCAGAAGCTGCCAGCTACCATCCTTCGCAAAGCAATGTCAGCCCCTTCCCAGAGTCCTCACCCGGTGGCACAGCAGAGCTGGTTTTAGAGAAAGGTCTGAGTCCGTGCCCTGTGCTCAGGGGAGGGCTCCCTCACCGCTCTCTAATGATTGCCATCCACTTCTCAGACTCCTCTGCCAGGTCCCGGAACTGGTCATTGGAGACAATGATCCCATCCGTCTCTTCAGCCAGCTTCACCATGAACCTGTCACGAAAGCCACGGCAGCCAGATTGGGATTCTCCAAGGTCCCAACCCCAAAGAGCGTTATCGACTCCAGGGACCCACTTCTGGTGATGGAGATCTGGCCCCCTCACCTTGATCCAGCCACCAGGTGACTGACTGCATACAGGCGCCATGGGGTAGAAAGGAAACCCATGAAAGATGAATCCATCGTGGTTCCCCAACAGCATCCCCTCAAGTCACCACCATCCTCCACTCAACACTCTGTGCCTCATTAGTGTGAGACAGAAAGATCTGGCTCTGGCTCTGTCTTCTTCCACCGTGCCCCCATGAATCAATCACAGATCCATCATGCTCCTCCTCTGAAAGCCTTTCCACTCTGCTTCCTTCCTTTCCAGTCCCACCATTACCATCTGAGCTACTTGGACATTGCAAGCGTGGTACTACTGCATAGCCTCCTGATGAGGGGCTCCCCTGCCCCCAGCCACTTACCACCCTCCAGTCTCTCCTGAACCCCCCCAAGAACATGGTCTTCCCTCCACAAAAGTCTTCCAGACATGCCCTTTATCTACCGAATATTTCCACATGCCCAGGCCTGGCAGCCAAGGCCGTCTAGAACCCAGCTCCAAGCCACGCTTACGGCCTTATCTCGCCCCATACTCCCTAATGTACTCAGCTCCTGCCAAAGTCAATGATCAGATTACACCCTGTCCTTCAAACATGCCCCATGCTGTCCAGCTTCCTTGTTTCTCAAACTATTCCCTCCATCTGGAAGGTGCTTCCCCAACCTCCCTGATGAACGGAATCACCAGGGGAACTTTAAAAAAATAGATGCCTGGGCCCCACTCTAGTAATTCTGATTCCACAGGACTGGGGTAGGACTCATGAGGTGAGTCCTTTTTAACAGGTTTAAAACCCAGAGCTCCAACGCATCCCATGTCCTTGTCAACCAATCAACAAAAACTCTCAAAGCCTTCTCTTCCCACAAAACCCCAGCCAGAAGGGGGATCCCTTTCCTCTCCATTCTGTACTGTTTGGTTTACAGTTTCTTTGGGCTCTTTGAAGTAGAGAATCAGGTCTTCCCTGATTCCCTGCATTCCTGCTTCCTTTGGCAGGCCTCGCGCCTAGTACTAAGCAGGCAGTCAGTATTTGAAAGACAGTGTGGTATAGAGAGAACTAGTAATCAGGATTCGGTGTGACAGGTGTCTGGTTCTGAGTTTCTGTCTGGGAAACAAATTAAGAAGATGACATAAAAATGTATATGGTATCATATAATGTACAAAAGGTATTTTCAAGTTAAACATATTTCAATACTATTATCACGTTACATCATACGTTGTTCCGCAGTATTCAGTAGGCCTGTGCTACGTGCCACTGTGTTTTTCACTGTAACTAGGCAAAATTCCAAATTCATATTGTGCTGTCTGCCTATCAGGACGTACACAACTGTACAGACATGTGCCTTCAAAATTTATTACAACTGACTCAACCTTCAGTTTTAACTGTGTCACTGCTGACGTGTAAAGAAGATTCCATAGTGCAGATAACCTGTGAAATCTAGACATAAAACAGAATAGCATCGGGAGAACGTGAACTTTTTGTAGAATACCATTTTCCTATTAGGGAGTAAGAGCTAAGTATTTGAAAAAACAAAATATATAATCACTTCAGTTTGGAAACTCGTTTTTAATTTAAAACCGAAAATCCTAGAGAATAAAGAACTTGTCACTAGTTTTTTTAAATTGGTTAGTTAGCTTTTAAAATCCGCCCATCTCCCACGCTGTGTGCACACTGGGGAGGGAATGTGCCCCGTGTTTTTCAGTTAAACCAGCTAGCAGCTCTAAGTTCTCATTTTCCCTTTGCTACTTCATAGCCTTTGCCAAGAAAGTTAACTACTCTGACCCTCCGTCTCCATTTCTGTACAACAGAGGTAAGACCCTCTGCCACACTTGATTGGATCCATGAAAAACTAAGGAGTATCACTGCCCTCCTGCCCAGCACCTTGAGTGAGACAAACACATACCTTAGCTTCGTTTGACATTCACAAGGAGGATGAATGAATGGAAGAGGACCTTGAGATAATGACATTAATCCACTAAGAGACTCCACAGTCAATGACTGTGCAACCTGGGACTCAAATCCAGACCTGCAAATTCTAAGACCAGTGATCTTTCACTATCTCTTATAATACCATGTTTTGTACAGTCTTATTATGCATGGAATGCATTTCTTCATTTATCGTTATTTTGAACATTTGCTCCGGTTTTTCCAGAAGGTTGAGGAATTTCTCTCTGTGTTTGGACACCTAGGTTGTAAGAGGCATTTGTCAGCTATTCATGTCATTGGCTTTCCCATCTTTCCATTAAATCAGTATTTTCTAGACAGTAAGGCACTATATAAATATGAGGCATCCTTTAGTTTGATGAGTGAAAAGTGAAGGATGAGTGGACAAACAGAGCTGTCCACCATCCATCTCATCCTGCCTGCAGGGCAGGTTTACCTCCCCAATCATAGGGGCTCACGGAGGAGAACTGACCCTTGTCCCACGACTCAGGCTTACAGACAGTGTGAAGGGTCAGGAGCTTCTGTCTCTCCCTCAGTCTCCCACTTGGCTCCTTGAATGTCGAGCCTGTGACCAAGAGAGAAGCAAGTACCTGTCGTCATAGGAAGAGATCCTCTTGCCATCCAAGACCCGGGAGGGAGTGAGGGAGAGCAGGCTGAGGGAATACAGCTTGTGCAGGAAGTGACCCTCTAGAGAAACAGAGGAGCACAATGGGGTTATCCTCAAGGTGGAAGCAGGGGCCATCCCCGGACACAAAAGACCAGGCCCAACTCACCTCTGACCTTGGAGTCCCTACTGAAACGCCACTGAGGCACAAAGACAGTTATGTCGCGGTGGCCACGGTCCCAGAAGTACTGCACAGCAATGGCAATGCCCCGGCTGGAGAAGTAGTGCTGGAGGCCGTGCCTGCAGTGGAAAGGGGTCAGCGTTCTGGCGCCCCCAGGGGGGCCTGGCAGCCTGGCTGTGCTGCCCCCCACTTCGCACATATCCCCAAGGTGAACGCAACTGCCCGTCTCGTCATCTCATCCCCCTCCCCAGGACTCTCAGCCCCACCAGGTACTCACACCATGGCCACGTTGCTGCCATCGATGACAATATGGCGCAGGTCTGGCTTGCCTGGCACGTTGGCAAGGCACAGGGTGAAAGGGTCCTGGAGGGCCTCCTGGAAACGCTGCGTGCCAGTCACCAAATTACCCCCCCGGGTGCCTCGTTTCCACGGAGACCCCCGACCTCGAGCCACGACCTGCTGCTTGTCTGCCCTGTCTCCTCTGTCCCCTCGATCTCCGCAGTGCCAAGGGGGTTCAGGCGCTGGTGGGGGGCTGGGCACTCTTGGAGGTGAGGCTTCCCCATTATGGAGCCGCTGCAGGAGGGAGGCTCCCCGGGGCTGAGCTGCCTTCTGACAGGGGCCCTGGGTGCCAGGAGGCTCGCCCTGGACCCAGAACCTTCCTCTTTCCTGAGGCACCCCCTCCTTCCCCAGGGCCTTCCCTTTCAGAGGCACTGCCTGCCCTGCCTCTCCTCCTCCTGACTGTGGCCTGAAGGCCACTTGTCTCTCCCAGGCCTCTTCCCCGGGCCACTCCTTCCACCCCAAATCCATCTCCCTGGGACCACCGTGCTTTGTCCCCTCCTTCTCCATAGCACGTCTCTCTCCCCTTGACTCTTGCCACCCTGCAGGTCCTGTGTCCAGAGACTCCCTGCTGTCACTCAGGGGACTCCTGACTCCCTGGTGCTGAGCACCCAGCAGACCTGGGCTCCCCCACTCCCAGGACGGGAATGCTTGGGGCCCCTGCCCCCTGGATGCCTCTTGCACCAGGCTCAGCAGTTCTTCCTGGACAGCAAGGGGCAGCTGCAGCAGGGCCTCTGTGTGGGCATCCCCCCGGGACTGCAGCAGAGAAGAGAATTCTCTCAGCACTCCAGCACACTGAGAGGCTCCAGGGGATGGCCCCAGCCGAAAGTCCCAGCTCAGGCGCTCCACCAGCTCCTCCACTCGGCTCTGGACCATGACAAAGGCCTCGGTCAGGCCGCTGACCATCAGCGAGCCGGGCGCCCCCGGCACCAGGTGGGCTGATGTGCTCCAAGTCAGGCAATCAAGGAAGAAGCCCTGGGCTCCCAGAAAGATGCAGTGCAGTTTGGGTGGGTAGTGAATTTCATTCTGTAGCTCTGGGCTGCAGAGACCCTTCAGGTACTCCTGGGGGAAAAGGTGGGGAGGGGAGGTAGGAAAAAAAAAGAGACTGCTGGAATCCTAAGTGGCCCAATGGCTCCTTCGGGGCCGCTGCTCTCCTCTGAGCTCCAGGATGCCTGAGCAGAGCAATGGAGCCCTACAGATCCTGAAAAACGTGGTGGTTAAGAGGGGGATCAAGAAACTCACTTCTTTGCCTTTTCAGTTGACAGCCTGTGGCTGAATTTCCATTTAGAACTTGCCTCAACTTAAGAAACTGTTATAATTAATTGGTTAAAAGGCTGTCTCTTCTAAACATTTATGTGTGTGTATGTGTGTTGTATATTTCCATCATAACGATCATCATTGATAACTTTTACTGAACTCACGCTTTACATGCTTTACCTAATTCACAATGAGTTCAGTGAGGTGGATACTGTTATTATTCACATTTTATAGATAAGGAAACAAACTAGGACCACAAGGATGGTATTTGGTCGTGCCGTTCTGTAAGTCCTGACTAACTCCAAAGGAATCAGTGTGGCCTCCCACCCCACAGTGAATTCCTTGGTGGGGCCTGCTTGCCCAACCAGATTATCTCTTCTCTCCCAAAGAGTACAAACTGATTTGAACTGAGTCACTTATCTCCAAGCCCTGGCAGAATCTGGGTCATTGCAGCAGAAATGAAACCAAAACTCTTGACAAATAGAGAGTTTGGAAGTTCCTCAAAGCTCAGGGCCAGTGAGACAAGCAAAGAGTGGAGATCCTCCCCAGCCCCTCCTCTCTTCTGCCTCCTCGGGGGAGGGAGTCATTGTTTCCCCGGAAGGGTCAGGGAGAGGCGTTCACCTTGGCTCTGCTGGCGTTCTCCTTGGGGCCCTCCAGCTGCAGCCAGATGTGAGGGTTCTCAGGACAGTCCTTCGGGAGGACGCTCATCCCCACCCTGAAGATGCGCTCCACGTGGGGTTGCTGTTCCCGCACCTTGTCCTCGGCCTCCGCAGACACCGCAAAACGGTCAGGGGACGGGGAGCCAGCCCCCCAAGTAGGCATGGCTCCTTGGCCGCCCAGCCCTGGAAGGAGGGAAAGCAGCTCAGAGCCTCAATGTCCCCTCACCCCAAATTTGGTCTCCTGGCCTACACCAGCTATCAACAGGTCGCACCTAGTTACCAAACTGGTAAACAACCCAAGAGATAACCAGCACTTCAGTCCATCTTGGGGATAGGGAGGGAATGTCAGATTATCTGGACACAGGGGCCTTCTCTCCGGAGACAAGTCATGGATAAACAAGGCTGTCTCTCTGGGATGGGTGTGTGGCCTTTGGAAAATGACCACAGCCCTGAGCAGGAAGCGGGGGCGGGGCGGTGGGGGGGGGGCAGATCCAGCTGGGTCTGGAGGCCAGAAGGAGGGGACAGGTGACGAAAGAGTCCCTCTCCTCCGGGTCTCTGCAATCTCCGGGTCCAAGACAGCCTCTTAAAGATGAATCCTCACCAGGGCTTGAACTGGGCTGTCCTCTGGGTCCCTTGTCAGCCATTTCCCAGGTTCTAGCCACTCCCACCCCTCCCCCTTCCTCCGCCGTCTGCTGCACCCCTCGGTCGCGCCACGAGCCCCACGCGGGGCCCAGGGGTCGGACCGGGCCCCGCCCATAGCCGCTGGCGGCTGCCGCCCCCCGACTGCGCTCTGCAGTGCGGCCTCTGGCTCCCGCGGCCCGGGCGCGGGGGAGAGCGCGCCTACCCGCCTCGCCGCCCGCTGCGGCCTCAGTCCCGCCGGCGCCGCTCGGTGCCCGCCGGCCCCAGCTTCGCCCGCGCCCCCGGCCCAGGGAAGAAGGGCGGGGGGCCCGAATCTGGGCGGGCCTTCCCGATTCCTCACCCAACGGGGACCTCTCTTCCCCACATCACGAACAGTTTTTTGAGTCACTTCCTGGCCGGGGGCGGAGTCAGCTGGGCCCCTCCCGGGGATGGGCCTGCACCGAGCCCCGGCGCGCGCCCGCCCCCGCCAGCTGCAGGCGGCTCCCCGCCCGCGGCCGGAGCCTCGGCCCGGGCCCAGGCCCCAGCCGGCTCCCCGCCCCCGGCCCCGCCCTCAGCCTGCTCGCCTCCCCCCGGCCCCGCCCACTCGCCCGCTCTTGCTCCAAGCCTTCGGGGTTAGGTCTTCGCGCTCTTCTGAGTTTTCAGTCGCTCCACGCAGTTGTTTCTCAGGAATGAGGAACCACTTCATGGAGAGATGGAGGTGAAGAGCGCTTTAAAGGGACTAATGCAGTCCCTTCGGATGAAGATACAGAAGACCAAGGAAAGGAAGAGACGGGCCCAGGGTCACAGGATAGTGACACTGTTGGGCCAAGCGCTTTCCACCAAAACAATTGCGGGGGAAACACAAGGACACTCCCTTTTTTCCAATGGTGGAAAAGATGCTGCTAAGAGGGCTGCTGACTTGCGAGGGATTTTGAAGAGGGGAGGAGTGAGGGGAGGAGCTGTAGGAGCTGTCTCACACATACGCACACACACACACACACACATACACATACAGGAACTCGCAGTCTCACACAGACACCCATGTTCTCTGTCGTCCCAGTTCCAGCCTTCAGTGCTCTCGGGAGGGGCTGCCCTGGGGTTCTGGCTGTAGCCCTCCTGTATGGCTGCCTCATTTCTCCTCTCCCTCCCAGAGCCCAGCTGCTGTCATTTTGTGCCCTGCCGAGGAGGCAGGAACTGCAGTGACAGCAGGAGTGAGAGGCAGGACAGAGTCGTGGGGCACAGAGAGGGATGGAGAGGGAGATGCCAAAACCAGGTGACCATGAGTCCCAGAGAGAGGGCTGAGAAGCAGGGTGAGGGGTGGTGAGAGCCTGGAGGAGAGGTGGGCAAAAGCAAGGAGCAGACAGAGAAGGCTTGTGGGTCACAGAGCCACTCAGCCATGCTGGGAGCAAAGCGACACTGGCCACCAGGTCCCTCACTCAGCCCCGGGCTGACCTTGGCCCTGACACTTCTGGCCCTGAGGACCGGGTGGGCCCAGGAGGGGACAGAGCCAGTCCTCCTGGAAGGTGAGTGCCTGGTGGTCTGTGAGCCCAGCCGAGCTGCTTCAGGGGGGCCAGGGGGAGCAGCCCTGGGAGAGGCGCCCCCTGGAAGAGTGGCATTTGCTGCAGTCCGAAGCCACCACCACGAGCCAGCAGGGGAGATCGGCAATGGCACCAGTGGAGCCATATACTTCGACCAGGTAATCCCTCTACCCTGCAAAGACCTGGAATCACTGTCCAAACCCTCTCTGCTGCTAAGGAAACAGACCTGCTGCGGCCAGTTGCCCCCAAGCCCGCTGCCCGTCTCCCTTCCCTTCATTCCCACCACACCCTCCTTGCCCTTTCTCACCATTGCTTTTGAATCCGTGCATTCCTCCTGTTTGGTCTACTTGCCACCCCTTCCTTTCCTTACTCACTGCCCCTTCCCCCCAATCCTGGTTTCCCCGAGCCCCAGGCATCCCCAAGCCCCACTCAGTAGGGTCGCTTCTCACAGGTCCTGGTGAACGAGGGCGGTGGCTTTGACCGGGCCTCAGGCTCCTTCGTGGCCCCTGTCCGGGGCGTCTACAGCTTCCGGTTCCATGTGGTGAAGGTGTACAACCGCCAGACTGTCCAGGTGACCTGAACCCTAGGCCCTGTCCCATCCCCGGCTCAGGAGGGGAAGGGAAGGGGGGAATAAGTGGAGCCCAGGGGGTCCCCAGGCAGACCTCCATTGGCCTGCATCCTGGGGGGCCAGGAGCAAGGCGGGAAAGGGCCCGCCTAGCAGAGACTGTGAAGGAGGCACAGAGTCCAACACCGGCCACCTCTCAGCCCTCCCAGGAGGGTGCTCTGAGCCTCAGGTTCCCAGGTTCCAGAGTGTCCCTCTGGGGCTGCAGAGATGGAAGGAAGCCCTCAGGAAAGTGGGGGTCCTGGGACAAGGACTGGGGTGAGGTGCTGACTGGGCTCCCCTCCCCAGGTGAGCCTGATGCTGAACACATGGCCTGTCATCTCGGCCTTTGCCAACGACCCAGACGTGACCCGGGAGGCAGCCACCAGCTCTGTGCTACTGCCCCTGGACCCCGGGGACCGGGTATCTCTGCGCCTGCGTCGAGGGAACCTGCTGGGTGGCTGGAAATATTCAAGCTTCTCTGGCTTCCTCATTTTCCCACTCTGAGGACTCAAGCCTTTCAAGGATGGAAATCTAGCCCCTGACCCCTGCCCTCTGCCCTCTCCTGCCCCAGAAGTAGCATCTTTAGGGCAGGAGAGAGACTCCCTCTGGCTGCTTTTATTCCACGTCCTTGCATGGGACCCTGTGCCAAACATCCAAGGTGAAGAGTAGAGCTCTGGTGTCTCAGGACCTGCCCCTCTTAACCTACCCCTCACGGTTGCCTCTCACTGCATCTCTTTCTGCCTGCAGCCCTAGGATCAGGGCAGGGTTTGGCAGGTAGGGAGGCCTGTGCTACTTTGCAGACTCTGCTCCTCCTGTCCCCCAACTCCAACCCAGCTTCCTGCTCAGTGCTATTTGGGAACAGGTGGTACAGGTGAGCCTGACAGGCCCCTACAGGGGACCAGATGGACCAACCTCAGCATACCCAGCAGGATCCTTCCTGTGAGGAGTGCCAGCATCACAGAGCTCGGCCAGCACAGTCAGAAGCTGAGCCAGCACCTTGCGGACTAGAGGAGGAGGGAGGCTCAGCCAGTAGCAGAGCTGTGGGGGGGGAGGGCCACAGAGCAGCCCAGAGCCTGTGGCTGGTGCGGCAGGAAGGGGGCATGCACCCAGCCTGAGCACAGTATACATTTTCCATGTACATTGGGGCAGCCAGCAGACGGTGAACCGGGCGTCTATTTGTGGCAGATCCCAGATGGACTCTGGCCCTCATCTCCCCACCCAAGACATGGGTGTGTATGTTTGCTTTAGCCGAGAGTGGGTATACAGAGGTTCCTTTGGCAGCTGGAGGTGGAGGTAGGTCACATGTGGGCAATTGTAGATCTCCAGGCATGGAACACATGAATGACCGTGGCCCCCTCCTAGAACTGCTCTACCTTTGTAGTCTTAAGTTCAATCACTTCACGCTCTGACCACCACCTCCTTCCTCCCAGCTCTCTCAGGGACCTTCACTGTACCTGTCCCATACTATCCCACAACCTCTCTTCTTTCTCCTGATTTGTGCTGTCTTATCCTCCTCCTTAAAATTCCTTGGATTCCATAATGCATCCTTTCAACCACTCTCCTGCCAGTATTATAAACTCTGTCTCATCTCTCTGTCCCATTGGCCCAGCATGGATGAATCTATCAATAAAGTAATTAGAGAATGATGCTCAGTGAGACCCTACAGGATCACTAAAGAGAGAACACGACATTACAACTGGGTTCAGGGGTTACAGGATACAAGCAGGTATGCTGTAGGGAAAATAAATGTAAAACTGTATGTCAGAGTCAAATAAAAAAGGATTTGGTAGTGCCTGAGTTAAATAGGAAATACCAATGTGAATTTGTGGTTTTCAAAAGAAATAACTTTTTCAAACTTTGTCACTAAAGCGGCATAGAAACAACATCAGGAAAAAATCTGATATGCATTCTTAGCACCTGAATCTTTGCCTCAAATATTATTCACCTTTAAAAGGACCCAAGGTCCCTTGGAGAATAGCTCCATGTCATAAATAACTCTAGGCCTGGAACCTATTGATGAAGACAAAAAGCAAAGATACTTTCTTAAATGTAGGGTAGAGCTGAGAAGGCAAAGGAACCAATTTTAATAGGCTTCCACAAATTGACATTCTGTGACAATTTGATAATCAAAAGGAAAATAATATTGTTAATTGGAACAAGGTGAGTTTTTAAAATCCACAACTCTGTTGTGATTTTCAAAAAGGAAAAAGTAACTATACAATGTGCAAAAATGTAGTTAATATACTGAGCGAAGAAGTATGACTATAATAGGATATTTTTAGTTAATTTAGATAAGTAGAAGAGTATAAGTATAGCAGATATTATATCTATTCATAAGGTGCATTTATTTTTCTTTATCTGCATAAGTAGGGAGGGGTGGATCCAGAGAGCTCTCAGTAATTCCAGAAAAAGTTGGAACTGTATCAAAAATGAAAGAGACTGATTGGCACCATCTGGTCATATATTACAACTAGGAAGAAAGAAGCTCCAACAGTGTGTTACATGAACATGAATTAGGCAAACATCCAAAAGATAACTGCTCACTGCTCAAACATGATCCTTCATTTCTTGGGAAAGGGGGCCTCTATACTACACTACTAATTATAATGAGATTACAGTAACAGTAAAACCCAAAATAATAATGGCTTAAACAAGATGGCAGATTATTTCTGTCTCACATAGAAGAATCTGCAAATAAAGAGTGCAGGGTTGGATGGCAGTTTTATGACCACCATAGCCCAGTTTCCTTTCTTGCTGTTCTACGACCTTTAGCATATCACCTCCTGACCCAAGATAGCTCCTTGAGCTCCAGCCATTACTTCACCCTTACAGTCCCAGGAAGGAGTAAGGAAGGGCAAACCCATTTCCTTTTAAAGAAGCTTTCTGAGAGGTACCTCCAACAGTTCTGTTTGCATCTCATTGGCTAGAATTTAGTCATATCTAGCCACACCAGGCAAGGGAGAGAGGCTAGGAAATAGAGTCTTTATTCCAGGCAGCTATGCCGAGCTAAAAGTCAGGAGTTATATAATAAGGAAGAAGAGGAGATTGGATATTAGGGAAAACAACAATATTGGGGATATTGGGGAAGTTTGTAAAAATGCAAATGAGCTAGATAAATTTGTAAATAATGTCAGTAAAGTTATTGTATTAGTTTCCTATTGCTGTGTAATAATTACCACAAAGTAGTGTCTTAACACAACTTTGAACTATTTATTATCTCACAGTTTCTGTAGGTCAGAAGTCCAGCAGAGCATGACTGGATTCTGGTTTCATTAGGTCAAAAGAAAGGTGTAGGCAGGGCTGCCTTCCTTACTGAAGTAGAAGAATCCACTCCCAAGCTCATTCAGAATTCAGTTCCTTATGGTTGTAGGACTGAGGTTCCTTGCCATCAATCTCTGGGCCAAAAACGTCAGGCCAAGTCCTTCTCACAGTTTGAACCTCTCTGACCTACCCTTCTGTCATGTCTCTGACTTTAAAAATTCTCTGATTTTAAGGGTTCTTGTGATTAGATTGGGCCCACACAGATAATCCAGGATAAGCTCTCTATTTTAAGGCGCGTAACTTTAATTACATAGAAAATGTCCCTTTACTGTTAAACATAAGAGGTTTGGGCATGGACATCTCTGGGACATCTGCATATCATAGTCATTAAACTTAAAGATGACATCGTTTAAAGAAAAGTCATCCAGTTACAATACACTAATTCATGCAAAAAGTGTGGACTTGAGGGCTTCCCTGGTGGCGCAGTGGTTGAGAATCTGCCTGCCAATGCAGGGCACACGGGTTCGAGCCCTGGTCTGGAAAGATCCCACATGCCGCGGAGCAACTGGGCCCGTGAGCCACAATTACTGAGCCTGCGCGTCTGGAGCCTGTGCTCCGCAACAAGAGAGGCCGCGATAGTGAGAGGCCCGCGCACCGCGATGAAGAGTGGCCCCCGCTCGCCGCAGCTAGAGAAAGCCCTCGCACAGAAACGAAGACCCAACACAGCAATAAATAAATAAACAAACAAACAAACAAACAAACATAAAAAAAAAAATTTAAAAAAAAAAATAAAAAATAAAGTGTGGACTTGAAAAGTTCTAGTGATATATAAGATAAGCACTGGCTCAGATTTTCATCATCTTAGAAGGTAAAGTATTTCCCAGGTCCCAACCAAGAATTCATTGATTAATAATTCAAAACTTCATCTGCACTGAGATAATATTCTTCTTTTGAATATCCAAATTCAAAAATTGGTCTGAACTGAGATAGTGTCCTTCTCTTGGGTCTACAAACCCATTTTTATAATGAGTATAAGAGTAGGTGTAAAAATTTTTATAATCCTTGTAAGATGTGTGTGCTTTACCAAAATGCTTGATGCTTTTAGAGAAGCTGACATATTATACTGATGATTTGATTGAAATGTATAGGAAGATTTAAGTTTGAAATCAATGTTTAAATAATTTGATTTGTAAAATGTGTAGATTTTTACTTGGTTATATAAATAGTGTTTAAATGTTGCGACAAGTTTTGCTTAAGTAGGTTTATGAAGTAAATTAATTAAACAATAAATAAAGTACAGATGGTGGCTAGTGTTCCTCTCCAGGCACAAAAATCTCCTAGGACTCTAAGGATCCTAAGAATAGAATCCAACTGTCTGCCTTCCCTACACCCACGCCCTGGCAGCTGATTGCTACAGAGAAAAGTCCTGCTGAAGGATATGCTGTGGATCTAAGTCCATGGTCTCCAGCCACCCCTGGAGCAATTCTCCAAGCAATTCTTCTGTGGTTTCCTTTGCCAGCTTCTTTCCTCATCTTCCCTGGAATCCAACTGAAGGCTTCTGTTCTCTCCTTAAAACTTTTACTCCTCCAACTGCCCCCATTGCCAGCAGCAGATTCTTCACCTTCTACTTCACTGAGAAAGCAGGAACCCCAGGAGGAACACTTCCCACCAGCGCATCCGAAAACTCACCTTCCTCCTCATCTCTCCTTCCTGTCTGGCTCAGTAGACGTCGTGTCCTTCTTTCTGTCAAGGTGGCTATCTTCATCCACCAGTCATGGATTCCATTTCCTGGAAACATACTCTTTTCTTTTCCTCTCCTCCCTCCTGTATGTTCAATGTCTCCCTCCCTACTCACTCCTTCTGTTGAGCAGTTAAATAGACGCAAGTCTCTTAAGTCTAAAACAAAAAATGATGGATATGGAAACAGTGGTAGATATATGGTTACCCTCAGCTTTATATGCTAGTTAGCGTCACCTCTCCTCCCCTTTAGAGCCAAATATCTATGCTTACCAGTTGCTCACCCCTTAAGTCAACTGTGGCCTGTGCTGCTCCACCTAAACTGCCCTCAGCTAGTCACTCACAACTTCTGCGTCACTAATGTCACTATCATCTAGTCCTCTGTCACTCAGGCTCTCCCTAACATTTGACCCTGTTGGCCACACCCTCCTTCTAGAAGTGCTCCCGCCCCCATTTCCCTGACTGTGCATGCTCTGGGCTCTGCTTCCACCTGTCTGCTGAGCCACTTTCTTTTTCAGCCTCCTGTACCTCTGCCCATCTCATAAATGTCAGTTTCCCTCAAGGTTCTGCCCTAGGATTCCTTTCATCCTGACACACTCTCAAAAGCCTGAATCTCCATCCATATGCTGACAACTTCCACATTTTTTATCTCTATCCAGGACCTCCCTCCCAAATGTCAGACTCCTACTTTGCCTAGCCCACCTTAAAGTCAACCTGCTAAAATTAGAGTCTTTCCTCCCGAAATCTGTTTTCTCCCTTATTCTCTGTGTCTAAAAATAGAACGTCCCTGTTGCCCTAACCAAACACCAGCCATGATCCTCGATTCCTCCCTCTCCCATAACCCCCATAAATCAGTTCCATCCATTGTTTTCCATCCATCTGGCTACCAATATCTCAGGGTTCTACGAAAGCTTCCTAATTGGCCCCTTGGCCTCCAGTTTTGCTTCTCTGAGTCCATTCTCCACACGGGGGTTGCCAGAGTGGCAACTTCACTGCCTAAAGCCCTTTAGGGTATTGTGGGGAAGGGAGAGGGTCTAGGATTAAATCCATATTGCTTAACGTGGTTTTTTTTTTAGGTCCTTTGCAATCCAGCTGCTGTGACCTCCCCTGATTCATTTTTCACCATCTTACAAAATAGCACTATTTATTAGCTGAGGGAAAATGGCACCCCCTTGTGTGTTGCGGGACCCATAGCTGGTGTATTAAATTAAGGATATGCAGATTATGATCTGCTGAATGCGGAAGCACAGGCCACCACATGGGGTCAGGAGGTAGCTCCCTCGGTTCCCCATCTGGGGAAGTAAAAACTCTGTAGTCGTTTTAATTGAAGGTGTAGTACACTCACACAAAGGAAGTAAAGTTTAAAGATTTATTACTTACAGATCCCAGAAACCAGGAGGGGGAAAAGGGAAGCAGTGAGCCAGGAGAAGGGCAGTCCTCTGTCCCAGTTCACATGTGAGCAGGATAGCAAGAACCTATTATGTGTAAGGTAGTTGGGGTGCAGGTCACTAACTTTACCCGGGCTCAACTATAAGTGGTCATTTCAAAAGGCGCCCCAGGAAAAGCAAGCGGGAATTTGGGGCAGGAGTCCTAAACTCAGGTCCTTATCTAAATGTCCAGACTCTGGATGTGAGCAGGGTCATTATACTGTAAAATGCCTAAGTGGCAACTCAAAATAGAGATTTTCTCATTATAGCTCAGAAAACGAGGGCATGGCATTCGCGTCAAAATTTATCAGGGCCAACAGAATTGTTCTTGGACCCAACTGAGGTAAACCAGGCTCTGTTTTAGTTTGTAAATCATCTTAATCTGGACCAAACTGAAATGGAGAAATCTTA
This sequence comes from Balaenoptera borealis, assembly GCF_965194805.1. NCBI lineage: Eukaryota > Metazoa > Chordata > Mammalia > Artiodactyla > Balaenopteridae > Balaenoptera > Balaenoptera borealis. Next base: position 72,846,194 of record NC_138866.1, read on the forward strand.
ATATACAGTATACTAATGTATATTAATATCATACATTAATAAAGGATAGAGAGGCCATAGATTAGTGGGGAGAAAGTAACTCTAGCAACAAAGTGAATATACTTGCATGAGAAGCAGTGAGCATAGTGGTGAAGGTGGTGGGCACTGGAGCCTCTCACTTAGTAGCTGCATATGACCTTCGGCAAATAACTCAAACTCCCCTTGCCTCATTTTCTTCCTCTAGACAATGAAGAGAAACATGGTATATATCCCACAGCGTTGGAAAGCACAGAGCAAGTATCCACTATATGTAAGTTACTGTTACCATATGAATTAGGAAACAAGTTAAAACTGGTACATGTCCCAGGGATTCTTGGACAATCTTTAAAAAGTGGGTAGGTCTTTAATCCATTTTGAGTTTATTTTTCTGTATGGTGCTAGGAAGTGTTCTAATTTCATTCTTTTACATGCAGCTGTCCAGTTTTCCCAGCACCACTTACTGAAGAGGCTGTCTTTTCTCCACTGTACACTCTTGCCTCCTTTATCAAAGATAAAGTGACCACATGTGCATGGGTTTATCTCTGGGCTTTCTATCCTGTTCCATTGATCTATATTTCTGTTTCTGTGTCAGTACCATACTGTCTTGATTACTGTAGCTTGGTAGTATAGTCTGAAGTCTGGGAGCCTGATTCCACCAGCTCCGTTTTTCTTTCTCAAGATTGCTTTGGCTATTCGGGGTCTTTTGTGTTTCCATACAAATTGTACAATTTTTTGTTCTAGTTCTGTGAAAAATGCCATTGGTAGTTTGATAGGGATTGCATTGAATCTGTAGATTGCTTTGGGTAGTATAGTCATTTTCACAATGTTGATTCTTCCAACCCAAGAACATGGTATATCTCTGCATCTGTTTGTATCACCTCTAACTTGAGGACACGGGGAGGGGGAAGGGTAAGCTGGGACAAAGTGAGAGAGTAACATGAACATATATACACTACCAAATGTAAAATAGATAGCTAGTGGGAAGCAGCTGCATAGCACAGGGAGATCAGCTCGGTGTTTTGCAATCACCTAGAGTGGTGGGGTAGGGAGGGTGGGAGGGAGACACAAGAGGGAGGGGATATGGGGATATATATATGCATATAGCTGATTCACTTTGTTATACAGCAGTAACTAACATAACACTGCAAAGCAATTGTACTCCAATAAAGATGTTAAAAGGGGCTTCCCTGGTGGCGCAGTGGTTGAGAATCTGCCTGCCAATGCAGGGGACACGGGTTCAAGCCCTGGTCTGGGAAGATCCCACATGCCGCGGAGCGGCTAGGCCCGTGCTTCACAACTACTGAGCCTGCGCGTCTGGAGCCTGTGCTCCGCAACAAGAGAGGCCGCGACAGTGAGAGGCCCGCGCACAGCGATGAAGAGTGGCCCCCACTCGCCACAACTAGAGAAAGCCCTCGCACAGAAACGAAGACCCAACACAGCCAAAAATAAATAAATAAATAAATAAATTTATTTAAAAAAAAAAAAGTGAGTAGGATTTTTGTTTTATTGTAGCCATTTACCTGTTATAATGCTGCTTTCTTTCAGGTGTGTTCACTTCTACCCAGAAACACAAGGACATCATAAACGGTCCCTAGGAAAACATGGTATAGCAAAGCTTAGGGGGTCCCCATCTCACCAGATAGTTAATGTACATTTTTTAAAATTTGTTATTTGAGTATAGTTGATTTACAATATTGTGTTAGTAGTTTATGTACTTTTTAACATGAGAATGAGATACACTGCAGGACGTTCTTTATATAATATTTTTGCTTATGTCTGGGACTGTCTGCCTACTGGTGACTTTGTAATTTCTCTGTTAGAGACTTGGGAAGCTCACCTGCCAGTGCCCCAAATGAGAAGGGGAAATCGTGATGGTATAAAGGAGAGAAGCAGTGACTAGTAGGCTGCACTGCCCATGGCGCTCAACTGTGGACACATCTTTATTCGCTCCGCTAAAAATATGTCAAATCAGACCTTGTAAATTGTTCAGCCGCGAAGAAGAGAAATCTCACCAACACAGGGCTCAGAAGCCAATGTGGATAAATTCTGAATATTGCTTAAAGTTCTCTTGAGTAGAAAGTAGAGGTTTTGCTAAGCCACCTTCCTGATCAATCTTTCACTTAGGAGTTCCGAACCTTTCACTTGCTGCCCTGTCCTAAGAGCATGTGCATTATTTTCAGTGAAAGGGTTCAGGAAGACAAGACCTCGCTGGATTGCACACGAGCCGAGGCTTCAGACCCCTGTGCTGTGGGCTCCTATGCCGTGTTCCTTCCCTTACCACCCTGCAGTGTATTTGCTTGTTGAATTGCCTCCCTCACCTAACGGTGGGCCCCAGAGGGGCACCATGCCATTCCCATTACCTGCCATCCACTCCACACCAGACAGGGCCTGGCACACAGTAGGTGCTCTATAAATACTAAGTGACCGTGTCCACGTGAGCCAGGGAGTTCTCAGGAAGGACATTTCCTTCCTGCCACTCCATCCCCCTGCCAATGCTGAACAGACATTCCGGCAGGTGAGAAAACAGCAAGAAGCAGACACCCGAAGTCTGGAAGCTTGGCCAGGGTTAGGAAGGTTTCTGAGCCCAGGCGGCAATAACAGCAAGCACTCCAGGGGCAGGAAGAAAAGAAACGTTAGCTAGCATGTGATTGTCTTTATCGGTTCGGGCTGCTGTAACAAAAACCCCAAAGACTGGGTGGCTTAAACAACAGAAACTTAGTTCCGGAGGCTGGGCATTCAAGATCAAGGTGCCAGCAAATCAAGTGTCTGGTAAGAGCCCACTTCCTCACTTGCAGATGGCCATCTTCTCATTGTACCCTCAAGTGGTGGAGAGAGAGGCAGCCCTAGTTTCTTTCTCTTATAAGGACACTAATCTCATCTTGGGTGCTCCACCCTCATGACCTTATCTAAACCTAATTAACCCCCCAAAGCCGCACCTCCTAATACCATCCCACTAGGGGTTAGGGTTTCAACATATGAATTTGGAAGGACACAAACATGCAGTCCATCACAGTGATGAAGGCTTACTCCATACCCGGCACCACAGTAGCCTCTTTGCACGATTACTTCATAAGATCCTTGCACCATCCATAATTTAGGAATTGTTACCCTGCACCTGATAGGTGGGGAGACCAAGGCCCCAGGAAAAGCCTTCATAGGTAGCAGCCATGGAGTCAGTATTCAAACCTAGTTCTATTGTGTTTCCGATACAGCCAAGCTGGTTCAGCACTGATGCCATTCTTACACCAGCCTTCATTCATCTTCATTCCCACCCTGCCCACTTCTAAGACGTGAACGGGAAAGAGCACTAGCATGGAAGCCCTCAGCCTGGGCTCTCCTCACAGCCCTGCCATGAACCAGTAGGGGGAGAGAGGTTGAGCTCTATCACTACCTGGGCGCTGGTCTCCTCGGTAAAATAAGAGCTCAGGTCAGATGTACTTGGAAAGTTACTATCCAGACTGTCAAATCTGCAAGTCTGCCTGGAAAACATGCAGCACCCATGCCCACAACTGCCTCCCACCCTCCTCATAATTGAGGCTAAAGCTAAAAGAAAAAAAATTTTTCTTAAATACTGGACATTAGCTCCTTTTTGATCCGTTTATTGACAAATCAAATGGGGGAAAAAAGGTCACCAAAAGGGGTATAAGGTCACAAATGTGGTTAACGGGGAATGGATACAGCACTGAGGAGGGAGAATGAGGTTGAACAGACCATCAGAGGGAGGAGGAGGAGAAGGAGAGGGGCAGGTTCAGGGCGACAAGGAGGAGGGGGAAAGAGGTATCTGCTAAAAACCCCATGGCTCACCTTTCAATTTGTCAGCTGTCACCCAATCATTCTTTCCTGGACAGAATTAACAGCTAGAAATGGTTTGAGGGCAACACCTAAGTAGTTTGTCTTCAAGATCTGGGAGATGAGGAGCTGGAGGGAAGATGGGTATAAGATTTTGAGACCTTCTCTCACTTGAACCCCATCTGTGGCGAAAAGAGAATCAGGAAGCTTAATCCTGGTCCCAGCTCAGCCACCAACTATCTCTGTGACTTCGGGCAAGTCACTTCCCCTCTCTGGGCCTCTTTCCTCGGCTGTAAAACAAGCTAATTGGACTCAGTGGCAGGCTCTACTCTGGCTCTAGCAATGTCAAGCGTTTTCGCAACTGGAGCTAGGCCAGGAGACTGGCTCAGTTTTGGAGAAATAAAACTACTTAGAGGCCCAGCCAGAGTGACCCAGTGCTGGCCTCCACCTGGACGCCCCTCTGTCGGCAGCAGCAGCCATTCGGAGGGAGAGTGAAGGCACACACACCTGTGAGAAACGCACTCTTGCAGTCAGTGATCTTTGCAGAGCGGCTCTCGGGGAGGCCGGGATTTTCTCTACCCAGAAGGCAGGGTCCAGGGGACTAGGGTGGGGGTCTGGGGAATCCAAACAGAGCAGTCGTACACTATGCAGGGTCTGGGGATGCAGGGTACAGTGGCAGTGGGAGGAGCGGGCTGCGGGGTGGGATTGGGAGGTAGAGCCACGCCAGCACCTCACCGTGTGCCAGACCACTCATTTCAGTCACCTTCCCCCTGAAGCCGAGGCCTGGGCCCCTTGGTCTAGTCGAAGCAGCTCTTCAGGTAGAGATGCCACACTTGGCATCGAGATCCTTGACTCCTGTGGGCTCGATATCATCGAAGCCGGGGTCAGGGAGCGTCTCCATTGGCTGGAGTCAAATGAGGTAGGCTGACTCCGTCTCGCCCTTGCCCTTCCCGTGCTGACGGGCAGGATGCACCTACAGGATGGCTGGCCGGCCGTCCTCCCACCCCAGCTCCGAGCCTCGAGGCCCAGGACTGCCAGCCTTTCCTTGACAGCTGGGCAGGCCTAGCCTGGCCTGAGAAAGCGAACCATGAGATAAGGGACGGCCTGCCTCTCCACAGCCCACATGGATTTGGGTCAGCTGTGACAGATTCAAGGGCAAAGGGTCCCCAGTCAGGGACAACAATCGGGGGAGGAGCCCACAATCGAGGTTTCTGTTTGAGAGGGGAATGTGGTTTTGATTCTGAGGTCCAGAGCCACACTGTTTCATGGTAAAGGCAGCCAGAAATAAGATTCTGGACTATGCGTGTATATGTACACTTTCACTTGGGGAGAGACACTGAACCTGGCCTGCCCCAGGAAGGGATACCTGCCAGGGTAAAATTATCAGAGGCCCACATCTGACAGCCTTCAACAGATTCTCCCAATACCCCATACTGGGCATGTTTCCATAGGGAGGCTGGTCCCCAGTTCAAGGCAGTTCAGCAAAGCTTTATGAAGTAACTTCTCTACAAAAGGCACAATGAAGGGCCCCCAGGGGCCTGTGAGAGCATTGCTGGGGACAAGGGGAGGCCTAGCAGCAGAAGTCCAGGACCCTGGGGCGGGGGGCTCCCCCACTGCTCCAGCTCACTGCTCCAAGACCTTGAAGGACAGCGGGGTGCCACTCTTGGCAAAGGTCTTCATCAGACTGCTAGGATAGATGCACCCAAGCTTCTCTGGGGTGGGGAAGCCCCAGACCCTGTAGAGGGACAGGCTCAGCCGGTCCCCGATATAGAAGGGACCCACCCACTTGGCACTGCTGCCGTTCCTGGGGAGGGACAGCAAGAGGACCTGGTCACCCACATTCCACTCCTTCTCCTGGCTCTCCCGCTTGAAACGCCTATTCTCAGCCTTTTCACTCGTCTTCTCAGACACCCTCCAGTGGAGCTCCAGCAGCTCCCCCATCAGCTGTAGCAGGAAGACATCCATCTTGAGCCCTTCGATGTTTGCACTGCTCACCTCCCACCACAGGGGCTCGGTCAGCCTCTCCTCGCCCCCCGTCAGGATCTGGAACGGCGTGGCCTGGCTGGAGGAGGCCCTGAAGGCCAGGTGCAGCAAGGGCAGGGACGCCGCCCACTTCTTGCCGTGCAGGAAGATGAACTCCTTGAGGGCCCTCTTGAATTCCCAGTAGGCCCCGGAGCTCGTCAGGCAGGGGAACTGGAGGTCCCTACTCAAGGAGGCCACCTGGGCTCCCAGGGCCAGCCCACAGCTTACCAGGACATGGCGGGCAAACTGGGGGCCCTGGGCGGCCTCCAGCCTCACCGGTACACCCCACCTCGCGAACACGTGCTGAAGGAGCACCTGGGCCACGGCCATGTGCGTGTAGGGCTTCAGCGGGAATGCCTCTACCCACCTGGTGTTGGGATCAGCCACAATCAGCACGTGCTTGTGGCCCTCCTCGCTGACAGTGACTGGGCCCACCACCTCGATCTGCAGGTGGGACCAGGGGGCGGTGGACCTGAGGGGCCACAGGGACTCAATAACCTTCAACTCACTGCCTATGAGATTCCGGGGGATGCAGAACAAGCAGCTCCTACAGTAATCTCTCACGTGCTCCTGCATGCCCGGCCACCATCCCAGCAACCGCAGCTTCTTGTAGGTCTCCTCGGGCCTCTGGTGGGCCCCCATGGGGAGGTCGTGCACAGCGAAAATCAGATCCCTCCGGAGCTGCCTCGGGACTACCCAGACCCGGGGCCTCTTGTCTCCCTTGAACATAAGCAGGCCGCTCTCCTTGTCTAGGCTGAGGGAGTTAAAGGCAGAACTGAAGGGTGAGGAGCTGGATAATTTCTGCCCGGCCTGCAGCTTGGCAATGATATCAGCCAGGGTGCTGTCGCTCAGCTGTAATGCCAGCAAGTTGGGCCTCTTGCCCGTGGTACGGGGAGACACTACAGGGACGGGAACATCGTTCGGCAAATTCCACCACTGGCCGCCCCCCTGGGCACCCTGCTTGGCCAGGGTGTCCACCGTCACAGCAAACAGGGAGCCCCGGTAGGAGGTTCGGTAGATAAATGGAAGGGATGAGAGGCCGGAGGTGAGCGCTATGATGTAGGAGAGCAGGCTGGGGTGAGGTAGTGGAGCCCCGTCGGAGGAGAGGAAGCCCCGAGCCCTCCAGAGGGGCAGGAGCTCCCAGAGGAGGCTGAAGATCCAGTTGCAGTGCGTGAGGAAAACCACGGGCAGGTGGGACTGGCCAAAGCGCTCCAGGCCACAGGCCACGGCCGCCAGGTGGGCATAGGTCGGGGTGTAAGGGGAGCAAGAGAAAGAAAGGGAGACAGGGGGGCTGGTGGGAGACAGAACATAGAGACCGAAGCCAGCACACCACTCATCCTCTCGGTAAAAGCAATACCCCGACATGTGGATGCAGACAAAAGTGGACAGGTCGGAAAAAGGAGGCAGAACCTGGAAAAAACGAGGCATGGAAGCCGCAGGAGTGAGCAGCCGGTTTTCCCCCAGCAGGCCCTGGAGAAGGGTCAATTCCAGTGCCCTCTTGCCCTTGTCCTGTACCAAGAGGGACCATCTGATCAACCATGCTTTGGCAACCCTGCGGCCGTCCCATGCCCCAGGGTCCACAGTGGTCCGGGAGGCATAGGAAAGGCCCAGGACCACTGGGGTGTCTCCAATGCAGCGGGAAAAGTGCTTGAGGGCCCAGGCCATGGCATAGGGGCTGTCTCCCCCTGACTGCGGGCCCTCGCTCTCCTCGTCGGGGAGGAGGGGTTTCGAGGTATAGGCTACGGGGTGCTTTCTCCCTGAGCGCTCCTGGTACACGACAGCCGTCAGGGCCACTTGGCTCACCGTCACCTCCAGGCGGAAGGGCAGCTGGGGGTTGGGGGCCGTCAGGCAGAGGGCGGACACCAGAGCTCGCTTCAGGGCCAGGAAGGCCTTCTCGTGCTCCCAGTCCCACTGCCAGCCTGGCTTCCGCTTGAGGAGGCTGTGCAGGGGCCCCACGAGGGCCTCATAGTCAGGGATGACGTCCCGGTGGGAGTCCATGAATCCCACGAAGAAGGAGAGCGCGGTGAAGTTGCTGGGGATGGTCAGCTGGGCCAGCTGGGCAAGAACCTGCTGGCAGGGAGACTTCCCATCCCAGGGGATGCCCAGGGAGGGAGAAGGTACCGCCGGCAGGAGATCGATGTCGAGGGCTTCATCCTGGGGGTCGTGCAGGCTGAGGCACCGGAGTATCTCCTCTGAGAGGGAAGAGCACTCAGCCCTGAACACGGACATCAGCGAAGAGTCCAGGTCATCCTCCTTCTCGGCCGGCTTCTGCATCTCCTGCTCCTCATCCTGCCTCTCCTCCTTCTCCTCCCTGACTTCTTCCACGTTCTGCGGACTCTCCGGGGGCCCAGGGTCAGCATCCTCACTCAGCTCAGAGACACTGGCAGAGCTGGGAGGAAGGGTCTTCCACACCTTCAGGAAGTTGCCAACGTCAGTGTCCAACCTACACCAAAACAGCAGGACAGAGGAGTCTGATGGAGGAGGTGGGGGGGGACAGCCCGCCCCGAGAGGCCATCCAAGGCGAAACCACATCTGTGGAAGCCCCACAGAGCCTCACCCCGTTGCTGAGTTTCCCTGAGGCTGGGCCGAGGGCCAGCCTCCAACATGGCACAGCCTCAGACAGGACCTGCCCGCAGATATTCCCTCCACTCCCAGCATCTGCCGGACGGCAATGTTAGAGATTCATCTGGGCTTTGAAGACTTACCCAATCAAAACCTCATTGACCAAGTGACATGTCCAACCAGTTTTAAGCCAATGGTTTGATAAGAATTAGATGGCTGGTACTTCCAATCAGACTCCAGGATGAGCAAGCCGGGGGAGGTCAGGAGAGGGAAGGAGGCTTGACGTGGGGCTTGGGAGCGCACAGCACGCAAACCTCGGCCACGTCACTTTTCTTCAAATTGGAGAAATGGGACTGGGGGACCTGGCCCGGGAAGCAGTGCCCTGCCCAGAAGGTCCTGACCGCAGTCCCCTGCCGGGCCCAGGGAACTGGGAGGTGAGCAGCAAGGCGGCTCAGAGTGGGTGGAAGCCAGAGGAACTGAGTTATTGCAAATCAGTTCTGCCGGCAGCAGCACAACGACCTCGGGAAAGTACTTGAGTCTCAGATTCCTCATCTGTAAAACGAGGACAGCGGTCACGTATGCCTAACTCGAGCTGTGAGGATCAAAGCGGGTAATAAATGTGGAAAAAGTTCTACTTGGTATATACTCCAGACACAGCTCCCCCTGCACACAATGAAACAAGAACAAGGCGGTTCACTGCAGCACTGGTACCAACAGCATAACACGGAAACTGTCGAATGGCCCTCCACAAAAGACCCCATAAACCTGTTGGGTACTCACATAATGGAATAGAGCATGGACATTAAAGCCAGCCACATGAACTAACATGGCATACATCTGGGAAAAACAATAAAACATGGCGACAAATGCCAGTTGTGGAATGTTACATATAGTATTGAAGCATGTGTGCAAGACTGTGAAACTGTAAAACCATATTGTAAGTGGTTTATGGATGTGCACATGTGGGTGGAAGTACAAAGACCTGAAAAACTCAAATCACTCTGCCCACTATTAAGCCCTAGACAAACGTTGGCTAGCACCAAGGGGAAGCTTCCAGCCTGCCCCAGGAGCGGCTGGGAGGAGGGGTGTGGAGGGGGGTGCCTGGCCCATTACCTGTTTGGCTTCTTCAGAAACTCATCCAGAGTGGGGCCATCACGGCCCAGAGGATCATCGGGCACCATGAAGAGATTCCCCGCAAAAGTGAAGGGCAGCAGGCTGGACCCGGGATGGAGGAGGAAACGTCACAGAGGAGCCCTTGACCCACCCACACCCTGCTGCCACCTGGTATCTCCACAGGGGCTGAGACCCACATCTCCTCCCAGCAGGTGCTGATGGAGCACTGCTCCAAGGCCCTTCCCCCTGCCCAAACCCCTCCTGCCAGGGACTGCCCAGCCCCCGAGGGGAAGGAACAGCCCAATCCCCTGGGAGCTGCCTCACCGATCTTTGACCATAAGTTTCTTGGAATTATTCATCAGGACGTGGAGCTGCTCGTTGGTGACGATGATGCCATCTGTCTCTTCCGCCAGCTTTACCATGAACCTGCAGGGAGAGGAGAGGGGAAGTCGCAAACGACCCAGCACCCAGACCCTCACCTCCCCAGTCCTCTGAGAAAATGAACTTGCAGCCTCCTGTTGAGGTGTGTTGGACAAAAACGCTGCCCTTGATAGTCGGGGAGCCAAGACTCAAGAGCCCATCCTCGTCTATGCAGTCGACTGGGATGTCCACTCGCCCCTGGGAGGGAGAACTGGGATGCACATCCCCCAACTGTATATGCAAACACAGACCCCTATTTTACACATAGGCATTCACATACACATGCTCAGACCCGCACACAGAAAGACATGCACTTGTCCACATCCATACGTGCATTTTTACTTCTTCGGTTTCCACATCTGTCAAACTAACATAAAATACCTACCTTCTATTGCTGTGAGGATTAAACTGAATGAGACAATACACTAGACACTGAAGTGTCTAGTTCAGTGCCCGCCACACAGCATGTACCAAGTATTCCATGATTACTCTTTGCCAATGCACAACACTCAGGTACATGCCAAGACACACATACATACATATGGATATGTGTATACACGTATAAAAACACATACCTGAATAAACAAATCCATTTTTCCAAGGATCACTTCTCCTCGAAAGAGGGCTGTGACCAGGAAAGAAAGCAAAGGCCACCCACTTCTCGACATTCCCTGCAGAGTGCCATTCTGGCGGCCACGAGCATGCAATTCCACAAGTGACCAGCAGAGGGGCCTCCTGCAGGAAAGCTACCTTCCCTCAAACCCAGGCCTGAATTTAAAGGCACTTAAAGACCTTACCCAGGGTGGGGGGCCAGCTCTTGAAGGAAGGATGCCTGAGCTGCCCTGCCCAGCCCTTCCCAGGCTTGAAGGCTGAGTGGGCGCCAGGTCTTGGGGAGGAACAGAACTTCTCCCTGCCTGGCATGGGAGGTGCCTAAGTGGAGCCAAGACCTGGCCTGCTGGGCATCAAGTCCAGCCCAGGGTCAGTGACCTGGACAGGGCCTTCTCGGTCCCATCAGAGGCAGCATCACAGGCACCCCTATGCACACGGGTCCTGCAGCCACTCTGGGGAGTGGGTGCTGAGGACTGGCAAGTAGGGAGGCATTCAGGCTTTAGCTAGGAGACAGGGCCAATCTGACTCCATTTTCAGAGCCCAGCCAGGGCTCCCGTCACATACCTCCTCCCAGGGCGAGGGCTGGTGGGAGGAAAAGACTGCAGCAATTCCTTGAGAAAACCCAAACTGGCACCCAAATCAGCTGCTGGGGGAAGCAGCTCTCTTGAAGAACCAGGAGTCACCTGGGCTAGTCCCATCCAAAGAAAGCAGAGGGTTTCACCCCATACTTCATGGGGGAGAAAGCCTCTTAACTCAGGGAAATTGGGCTGCAGAGTCCCAAATTCAGGAACACCTCTTGGGTTTGAATAGAGCCGACCTTGGAGCCCTCTCCTCTCTGTGTCTCTCCCTCTGCCTACAGAGGGATGGTGCACCACACCACCCTCTCAGACATGACCCCCTGACATATTTGCTTCCATCTCCCCAGAGCAAATGAGGCAAGACTCCACCTGACACACCAGCCCAGCCCAAGCCCCGGGGCCCCACAAGAGAAGGCCTGCAGACCAGCACACCTATAATCGTAGGTAGTGATCTTCTTGCCGTTCTCGAGCTGAGAGGGGGTGATTGAAAGCATCTTGAGGGAGTGTAGCTTCGTCAGAAAGTGGCTCTCTGGAGGTGAAAGGCAAAAGACAGTGATGGTCAGAGGAAGGGCTAAGTGGAAAAGGCCGTGGTGGGGACAGAAAGGCAAGGAAAAGTACGGCATAGAGAGTAAGCCCACTGGAGGGGCTGGGCAGCTGGGGACAGCTCACCTCTCACCCTCCGGTTCTTCTTAAGCTGCCAGGTGGGTACAAACACAGTGACCTCTCGGTGTCCCCGGTTCCAGAAGTACTGCACTGCCATGGCAATGCCCCGGCAAGAGAAGAAGTGCTGGAGGCCGTGCCTGGGGTTGGGGGGTGGGGGGGGGAGATGGGGGGAATTAGTGAGGTAGCAATTTTCTGCCCTAGGAATGGCCCTGCCTCTCCACCCCTCCCTCAGAGCCAGCCTAGGGCAGCACATCTGGCAATGCCAGGGCATCAGCACCACGGGCACCAACAATGCCCCCTCCCCTCTCTCCTTCATCAAACAGTGAGCACCTACTGGGTCCACTCACCTGCTGTGTGTGTGTGTGTGTGTGTGTGTGTGTGTGTGTGTGTGTGTGTAGAGGCCTCCAGGGCAAAAGGAAGAAGGCAACCTCTACATCCAAAGAGCTCAGTTTAGGACTGAAAGCAAACAAACATTGGCTGACCAACTGTGTGCTGGGAGTGTGCTCAGCACAGATACCTATTCTACTGTGTGGGCAAATGAAAACATCCTGCATGTATTTATGCTAGCACGTATACAGCAGTAAGTGCTGTGCAGAGAGGGTGATCTCTGAGAGTTGGCATGGTTGGGAAAAGCTTCACAGGGGAGATCAGTGCTGGACCTTAAGGGCTGGGCTAAACATTTGAAAACTGGCCTGGGGTTGACAGACCCCATGCTATGTGAGGCAGGCTGAAATGGGAAGAGCATGGGCCTGGGCAGTGGGCAGATCTGAACCCAAAGGCCAGCTGGGCCCCTTACTGGCTCTGGGACCTTGGTCAAGATTAATCGCTTCTCTGAGCCTGTTGCTGCTTCTATGAGGGAAGGAGAACAGAAACCTACTTTTGAAGGCTGCTGTGATGAGTCCATGAACACCACCCAGCATGCAGTAGCCCCTCAACATGTACCACTTCCCTCCCATCTTTCCCCCATTTGAACCCCATGTCACCCGTATACAGAGGTCAAGAAAGGATGCCCACAGTCTATCACCCCAGGGACACCCCGCCCGAGCTCCCCCAGCAACCCCAGCCCGCCCCAGGTCCGTGGCTACTCACACCATGGCCACGCTGCTGCCGTCAATGACCACTCGCCTCAACCCCTGGTTCCCCGGTTCTTCTGACAGGTTCAGCTCAAAGGGTGTATTCAGGGCCTCGTGGTACCTCTGGAAGCTGGTTACTGTGCTGTTCGCCTGTGGGTGGCGAGGCGGCTGCCTCGGAACCCCCTCCCACGCCCCTAGGAGCCCCTCCACCTGAGGTTGGCGCTTACTACTGGGAGCCAAAGTGCCACTGGACTGGGGCCCCTGCCTTCCAGCTTCCCCCTGGCCCTTCAGGAAGGAAGCACTGCCCCTTGACGCAGGCTGGCCCTCACTTGGGAATTTGGCTGCATCCAGGGTTGGCCCTGGATCTGTAGGTGCCTTCTGAGCTGCAGGCATTTTCAGAGCTCTGGAAGTTTTGGGAGCTGCAGGTGCTTTGGGGGCTGCAGGGGCTTTAGGAGTTGCAGGTGCTTTGGGAGCTGCAGACCCTGTTTTAGCTGTAGTCCCAGTCTGGGCTCTGGGTGTTTGGGGACCTGCAGGTGATGTTTTCGCTGCATGCCTTTTCTGAGTTGTGGGAGTTTTGGGGGCTGCAGGCACCATTTGAGCTGCTGGTGCCAGTTCACCCACAGCTGCCTTTTGTGCCGTGGGCACCACTTGAGCTGCTGGCTTTGTCGGAGCCAAAGGCACTTTGGGGGCTGCAGGTTCTTCATGGACTGCCGGCATAGTCTGGGTTTCAGGCACTTTGGGGGCTTCAGGCAGCACGGGATTTGTGGGTGGGGTTTGAGCTGTGGGCACTGCTGCAGCCATGGGCACTTTGAGAGTTTCAGGCACTGTTTGAGGTTCAGGTCCTGAAGGAGCTGTCAGCCCCCCTTGAGTGGCAGGCCTCCCCTGAGCAGTAGGCACCCCTTGCCCTGTGGAAGGCCCTGGAAACGGCCTCTCTTCGGGCTCCTTACAATCCCACTGCATATTTCCTCGATCCCCCGGCTCACTTCCAGCTTGGAGTTGGGGTGTAGAGGTCAAAGGTGGCCCTATCTGTGGAAGTCCTGGGCTAGCCTTGTCCTTTACCCCTGAGCCTCCTGAGACCACCAATAAACTCATTACTTTTTTAGGGGTCTCTGGCCTTGGGCAATTCTGAAGGGCTGCCTCTCCTCCTGGCCCCCCATCTGGTCTACAGTCTGGGCTTTCCACACTGGGCAAAGGAACCAGCTCCTTCTGTTTCCATCCCAGATTTAAGGGCAAAGGATTCTGCCCTGGCAGCTTGAACTGAATGGGGCCCAGTGGCCTCTGCCAGAAAGGGAAACTGAAGCAAGCCTGGGACAGGAGCCAGGCCAGGTGGAGAGAATGCAGTTCATTGATCCTCCAGAAGGTTGCAGCAATAGTCCCCGGCCACAAGGGCCCAAAGGCTGGCCCCGGGGTCCAGGACTTCCAGGGCGAGCACACACTCAGGGCTGATACTGGAGGCTGGAGAGGGAGCTTGTCTTCCCCCCTCCGGGCCTGCCGCTGCTGGGACGAGGCTTGTGTGCGGTCCGCGGGGTCCTGGCTGCTGCTGGCTTGTACTGACCCTTCCTCACAAGCACTGTCCGTACCACCTTGGTTGTTGGAACCAACCCTGGAGGAAACCCAAGTTTGTTGGAAAGGTGGTAAGGCCAGTTAGGTCCCAAACTATTTCCCGGGGGTTGGGGAGCAGGAGCAGGGGCAGAGAAGCCAAACTGATTCTCCAGAACTTACCGTACCAGCTGGTTTGCTGTCTCCAGCTGAGTGTTCTGGCCTGGGATTAGCGCCCCCATGGCTCCTAGGCTGGTTAACCTCTTTGAATTTTCTGGGCTCCCCATCTCCAGAAAAGGCCCAGGACCGTCTCCCATGGACACCATGGCTGGACCTTCCTTCTGCTGGTGGGTTGGGCAGATCAGGAGCTCGGGGTCTGAGCGGGAGTCGGAGGCGCCAATGCAGCCGAGCCACTGGATGATGTCCTCCTTGCCCGCAGCATCCCGCACCAGGCTCAGCAGCAGTTCCTGGACTGCTGCGGGCAGCTGCAGCAGGTCCCCTGCATACTGGTCACCACGGATCCAGACCAGAGCCCCAAAAGCCCGGGTCACCTCGGCTTCCCAGATGCCCCGGGGGGTGAGCAGAGGGGCAGGGCCCCAGCGCAGCCGCCCTACCAGCTCCTCCAGCCAGTTCTGGGTCATGATGAAAGACTCAGTCAGCCCGCCCACCATCAGGGAGCCCGGCGGGCCAGGCACCAGGTAGGCCAGCGTGCTCCAGCACAGGCAGTCCAAGAAGAGGCCCTGGGCCCCAAGGAAGGCGCAGTGCAGGGCCGCCGGGTAGCGGACCTCCTTCCACAGCTCCGGGCTGCACAGGCCCTTCAGATACTCCTGAAGCCAGTGGGGAGAGCACAAAGGAAGCCAGCCGTTATGGGCCTGCCACTGGCACTCACTCCCCTCACAAGCACATGCCCTGCCCCTGCCCGCCATAAGCCAAATGACAACCCCCGCCCCCCGCCCCCCGGCCCAACACTCTCTCCCTGGTCCTGACTCCTCACACACTCATCTCTTTCCAGGGGAGCTCTGACAGATGGGGGAGGCCGGAGGGGCGGGGGAGCACCTGGGCTTGGAGTCAGGGGCCCTGGTTCTAGTTCCAACCTGACCTCAGTGGGTTAAGGTTACCGTGGGAAATTTGTCATCTTCTCAGGGCCTCAGTCTCCTCACCTATAAAATGATGGATTAAATTAGATACTCCTAAGGTCCAGTCCTACCCTGGCGTTCTAGAATTGTGAAATAGCTGGGGGGGAGGGGGATGGTACATTACTGAGTACCCTCCATGTGCCAGGAGCTTATGTGACCTGGAGTAAGTTATCTACTATCCTTATGCCTACGTTTCCTCATCTGTAAAATGGGGATAATGGTTCCCACCTCATTAGGCTATTATGAAGCTTCAGTGAGATAATACAAAAGAAGTGCTTAGCTTATGCCTGGCACAGCCTATTCCCATTTTGCAGGCTCAGAAAGGCTCTATCGCTTACCCAAGGACACACAGCTAGTGGGTGACTGGGTAAGGACCACAGCCCACATCCATCTGACTCTGAAACCAGAGCTCTTTCCACGTCCTTAGGCTGACTACACAGTGACTACAGGGTAATCCACTGAGATTCTGGTTAATCCCCCTGCAGAAGGTCTCCGGCACAACCTGTACCTGTAACCATGGTAACTCTGTTATCCAGAGGGGACAGAGGAGAAGGTAAGTTGCTGGGCCAGTATCCAGGGGATCCCCACAGATACGCACAATGGCTGAACCAGAAGGGAAACCTCTGGCCATCTGGGCACCAGGTCCTTGTGTTTCCAGGGCTCACACACTCAGTCTTTAGCAGTCACTGGGACAGGAGAGGTTGGGTTCCTCCACTATATGGCTGAGTTCCACCAGCATGACCCCATGAGCTCCAAAGAACCATGAGCACTCCCTCTTAATCAGCCAACCCTTGATGACTGCATTAGCCCTCAAGTCCCTCCTCATGCCTGTGTCAGTGACAGTCATCCCTCTTCCCGCTTTCCCATGACAGTTCCATTATGGAACGAATGCTCCATTTTGGATCTCCAGCAGCCATCCCAAAGACCACTCTGGCCCCTCTGCTCAGTACCCAGACCATCCTTCCCTGCTCAGGCCTAAGCTTATCTCTGCCACATGGCCAGGCTATGGACCTCCAACACCTTCCCCAAAGGGCCTAAGGTACACCCAGGCACTTAGGCCCATGTCTAACGCCTTTTCAGTCAGTCTAAAATCAGCTCAAAATCTGATAGACATCCCAAGCCAACCCCTCCCACCCAGAACCTCAGCTGGTCTGCACTGCCTGGCAAGGGTGAATCTGACCAGGTGGAATAGCTCTCATAGACCTGAACAAACTCCCCCACCCCATGCACCCCACGTTCTAACTACATGAAAACAATATGTAAAAATGAAGAGATGTGCTCGGGAAGAAGATGGTGGGTGGTTTCTTTCTCCTTCTGCAAAGACCTTAAAATATTTATTGTTCCATTAACCATCAATATTTTTAAACAAAAAGATATATTGGAAATGAGATAATTTTCAAAATAATACATCTGAACTGATATTTATTGAATACTTACTATGTGCCAGGCTCTTTACATACATCAGCTCATTGATTCCTCTCTCAGCCCTATAAAGAAATTACTATTATCCCCATTTTAGGTGAGCAAGGAAGGACACATGTCCGAGGTCACACAGGTAGTAGGCTGGGACACTTAGGCACTCTGACTCCAAAGTCTGGGGTCTTAACCATGATGCTGTCTATAACTTAGAGCTAAAACAGATATGGAAACAACAGGCATTTACATCCAGAAAATATCTGGAGCAATTTTCCTGCTTAAAGCCCACCCAGACCTTTTTCTCCAAGAGGATAAAAAATAGAGAAGAGGCAGGAACAAAATAAGCACAGAAAAATGTGCATTTGTTAAAATATGTTGCCCAATGTCCTGCAAGTCATTTGTCAACTTGTAAGTTAAATAAAAACAATACCACCAGGTAGTTTTCTACTGCTCTATACTTGATCAATCCTGTCTTAGGATTCTCCTTTCTCATAAGTCAGTTGCCATACACTGTCTGCTTTCCAGAACCACCCCAAATTACACCGCAGAATACTCAAAAAGCTCAAAAAAATGGCAGCACCAAGAAACTCTGGAATTGGGAATGAAAGAGAACATTGTTTAAAAGGTGGACTAAGGTAAAGTTGTTTGAGGAGCAGTTAGATCTGGGAGTCCACCCACCCCTCTACACAAAGGCTGAGCAAGTACCTCCCTACCCACTGGAGTTCGTTCTGTGGAAAGTAAAAGACAAGGTCTTAGGATCAGAGGTTGATCAGCATGCTTGAGGGTGTGGGTACCATAAAAATCATGAAGGAAGAGAGGAAGGCCAGTAGTGAGGTCTACGGTGAGTGCTGAGTGCAGAGAAACTCATTCTTCCCATATAGAGACTCCGCAATAGTAACTGATGATGGATGAAGACAGATACTCACACAGAGGGGTCTCACTGGGGCACCTCAGAACAGTGTGGGAAACTACAGACTTCCAGAGAGAAAAAAAACTTCACATACAAAGGACCAGGGACCAAGAATAGCTTCAGATATCCCTAAAGCAAGAAGTCAATGGATTAATGCCTTCTCATTTCTGAAGGAAAATAATTTTCCATGTATAATTTGATACCAGCCAAATTGTCAATCAAGTGGCCATCAGATATGCAATGTAGATATGCATATATGCAACCCCAAGAGTTTACCTCCTATAAAACCTTTCTCAGGAAGCTACTAGAGAGCATTTTCCAGCAAATCAAGAAAAGAAACCAAGAAAGGAGACCCAACATAAAAAAAAAAAAAGCAAAGACAATCTCCAGGAAGATTGTGGAGAGAAATCTCAGAATGTACTCATCCATTCAATAAACACTACTGAGCACCTACTACGTGTCAGGCACTGTTCTAGGAGGCATAGAGGACGACTAGTTCAGACTGGAGAGTGGGACTGCAGAAACAACATTCTTGTTTCGGCACCATCTTTCTAACTTGATGACGCTACTGAAGGACGTGCTCCACCAACTCAAGACAAAGACACAGCGTCCAGGAAACGAGGTATCTAACAAGGAAAGAAGGCAAGAGGATGCCAAGAATGACAGCAAACGGGAGTCTCAGGATGACAGCTGTGCAGTCCTGACCAGACAGAAAGAAGGATGCCCCCAGGAAAAAATCTGGAACTGACAGACCACCTTGAATCGATAGATTGTCCTTGTAGAAAATTGTAGTGAGAAGCTACTGAAAGTTATAAGAATTAGCAATGGGTACAAAGGAAAACAAGCAAACTAGAAAGGAGTTGAGTTCTTTACCTCAGGGAAATCGAAAAGTAAGAGAGAAAACCTAATCATAGTACACTTCAACACTTAGATGTAAATGATATTTGCAAGGGCATAATGTTGCAAACACTAAATACAGATTTAACAGAAAAATGAAATATAACTATACTGGGAAGAAAGAAGGGATGGCAATATAAGGAAGCTAAATCCTCATCTATAATAATAGGAAGTAAAAAGATATCTAAAATTGATTAATCAAAAGATATAGTAGCTACATATTTTTTTAGGAATGTGGAGATGTAGAAATGCCAGAGAGGATATTTTCTACAGGGAAGAGCACTGAAGAGGCAGTTGGCAGGGACAAAGCAAGGAATCACTGCGTTATACTGTGAGCTTTTTAAAAATCATTGGACTTTTAAATTATGTATTATTTTGATAAAAGAAAAATTAAGTTTAAAATAAAGGGAGAAGGATTAGGTGCCCACAACACAATTAGATGTGCTGGTAAGTGTTTAACAATCATGCAGTTATGGGGGAAATAGTCCCAATTTGTAGCATTTGCCAATTTCTGTGGTGTAAATACTCCCTCCATGGCTGACTTCAAACTACCAACAGGACTCCATTGGCTCAAAAACTTCCTGAATTTTCAACGATGGGTCAGCAGGAGTTGGTTCCAGCACACACCTGGCCACTACCAGCTTCCGTGGTACTTTTCACAGTCAGTGTGGGCCAGGGACAGATCAACTTCCTCCTGACAGCAAAGCCCAAAGTCAGCAAACCACACCCTGTCCCACAGCTCCCCACCCCAACCTCTGGCTCCCCATCACCTCCCTCCCTCCATCGTGTCCAAAAAGGGGAGAATCAAGCTGTCACCTGTCCTCTCTGTGCCCGAACCTTCTTTACATCGTTGCCAAGGAGGACAGAAGAGCCGAGCAGGGCTTGTCTCGGGGCGACTTTGATCATTAGTAAAAACCCTCCTTTCCACGCTGAGGTGAGGCTGATTTCACCTCAGAAAGGCCAGACCTCCCCAGTGTTTCTTTTTGCTGCCTAGGAATGGGATTTCCAGCAATGTCTTCATTATTTTTTAAATCCCACCACAAGAAAACTACTTAAAGGCACTTCTGGGTTCTACAGAGTTTTTCCTGGAAAAACAGTGCATATAATGTAGAAAACACCCGGGCTCTTCTCCAGAGAAGCCTGTATCCTTCTTGACCCCTCCTCCCCTCACAGACAAGACACCCCCATCCATCACCCCTTCCCCATCCTACAACCTCCAGTCTCACTGAGCCCTCTCTGCCAGCTGGCCTGTGTATATTAGGCCATTATCCAGGTGCGTGATTCTGCGCCCCTACAGCTGGGATTGGGGTCAGCCACAGCTCCTCCACATGGAAACCGCAAGACATCCTTATACGTGGGAAATTTTCCTGTATCAGATCGCTGGGCCTTAGAAAGCATTTGATCCAAGGTTCTCACTTTGCAAACAAGGAGACCGAGACTCAAGAGAGGGAAAAGAACTCATTCAAAGTTATACAGCTAGTTACAAAAACAGTAACTGATATCTCTACTCTGTAACTCTCCACATTTGCAGAAGTCCATAAGAACGCCTTATTTCAATTGACTCTTACAACTCTGCCATGAAGTGGGTATTATTATATTGATTTATAGATGAGGAAATAGGCTCAAGAGAAGGTCAATGATTTGACCGAGGTCAGCCAGTTAGAAGGTAGCAAACCCCAACCTCCAACTCTCTCCACCACACCCCTCTGTCCCAGCAGTAACTTGGTGACAGCAAATTGAACCCAGATCTCCTAACTTCTGGAACAAAACCTTATCCTCCCCACCTTCCCTGCTCTCCTGCTCCAAAGCTCCAAAAATCTCTTCTTTCTGCTCATTCTGTGCAATAAGGGAGGGAGTTACCCAAAACCCCTCATGTTGTTTCCATCTTAAATCATGCTTTTCCGCGGGGGAAGACAGAGGGGAAAGAGATGATAGGATGGGGGGAATGGAGAAAGCCACTGGTTACACTAGCAGGGCCTGAGGTGTGAGGGAAAGTCGGTGGGCCCAGGAACTCTGAGGCAGCAGTGGGAGCAGGAGTAGCCAAGCCTGGAGAAGCTGATGGAAGATGTAAGCAGGGGACAGGTGAGCTAGACACTTCAGAAAGCACCAGTCCCATAAAAGGGTGAGCAGGTGTATTTCAAATTAACAAAAAGATTAAGAACCCGGGACTTCCCTGGTGGCGCAGTGGTTAAGAATCCGCCTGCCAATGCAGGGCACACGGGTTCAATCCCTGGTCCGGGAAGATCCCACATGCCGCGGAGCAACTAAGCCCGTGCGCCACAACTACTGAGTCTGCGCTCTAGTGCCCATGAGTCACAACTACTGAGCCTGCGTGCCACAACTACTGAAGCCCGCGTGCCTAGAGCCCATGCTCCGCAACAAGAGAAGCCACTGCAATGAGAAGTGCGTGCGCCACAATGAAGAGTAGCCCCCGCTCGCCGCAACTAGACAAAGCCTGCGCACAGCAACGAAGACCCAACGCAGACAAAAATAAATAAATAAATAAATAAATAAATAAATAAATAAATAAATAAATAATAAACAAAACCACTCTTACTTAAAAAAAAAAAAAAAATTAAGAACCCAAAACAATCCAAAGGCTCCTCTTGTTAACCTACCCTATGCCAGCTACTGAAAAGTCTCCATCTCAGGGGTTCCTGCACATCTGCTCTCCAGGCAGGAACCCCTCCCCTCCCCCAGTACCTCTGTCAGAACTGGAAAAACTGCTGATGAAGCAGCTCAACAGAGGGGCTGAGGGAGGAACTTTCCAGCCTGCCTGCCCACTGGCCAGTGTGTTCTGGGCCTCCCCCACCCATGGCCTTGACCAATTAGGATATTGATAGAGACCCAGCTAGGGAAGGGGTATGTGTTGGGGTGGGTGGGTGCATGGGGGAGCAGGTGGTCTGGGGCTGAGGGAGGCTGCAGCATTCCTACCAGGAAATGATAAGATAAGGGAATCTGGGGGAAGAGCGAGGCCTTGGCCACGACTGGGCGGTCAGAGGGAACCTGAGAGGCCCAAGCGGAGGAGAAGCTTATGAGAGAAGCCAGGGCACATGTGAGAGAGGCACACTGTGACCTGGCCTGTCCAGCGTCCAGCCCCACACAGCAAGCCCTTTCATCTGAAAGCCCACAGCCCTCCTCCCAGATTCCCACCCATCCCCTAGGGCTGCTGCCTTCCAGGGTTGCTGCAGCCCCACCTCTGAGCCCCTGCAAGAGGCTGCCTAGAGCATCAAGAGTGTGGGGTGCGGAGCCCAGAGCCCTGGGTTCTGGTCCCAGCCCCTGCCACGCCCCACCTACCCGACCCTGAGTGCTCAGGGAGGCCCCTTACCCTCTCCAGCCCCCAATTCCTCATCTGTAGAGTGCCAGCATTGCTCTAGAAGCATCTTTAATGGCCCTTCCAGTCCCAGCACTCTGAGAGGTTCCAAGGGGCAGCCCAGGATTTAAGGAGACTTAAAAGGCGGCAGAAAGACCTGGGCCTTCCAGGCTCTTGGTGGAGAACAAAGAGGTATGTTGCACAGACTACAGAAATGCAGGACCTTAAGTTGCTCCCCAGATGGAGGAGCAGGCTGTAAGTGCGGGGCCCTGGCCAGGGAAGGCTCACGGGGGGACACACGACGCCGAGCCTCTCTCAGCGCACTTGAGGGACAGAAGTGACACGCAAGAGAGGGGTGGGGCAGAAAAAAAAGAAGGAACCAGAGGGAAGGACCTAAGGCTGCAGATCTGGAAAGGCAGGAGGATGGCCCAGTACCTGCCTGCCATACTGCCGAATCCAGGTCGGGGGACCTCTGGGGACCCCTGGGGGGGCGGGGGGGCGAGGAGCGGGAGAAGGGTCTGGCTGGAAGTGATAGGTGGGGAGAAGCTGTTTACCTTGGCTCTGCCCATGTTCTCCCTGGGCCCCTCGAGCTGCAGCCAGAAGTAGGGGGTGTCCGGGCGGCTCTGGAAAGCGTTCAGCTTGACCCTGAAGATGCGCTGCACTTGCAGCCGCTGCCGCTGCACCCGGGGCTTCGACTTGGTCTGCACCATGAACCATTCCTGCGCCGGAGGGTCGCCCCCGGACAGGAGCATGGCTGGCCCGCCCGCCCCAGGAAGGAGGGAGCCGACAGTGCCACCGGGGTCCCCCGGCCGAAGGCGCCGAAGCCACGCCCCCTCCTCCCGGCGGCGCGCCCCCGCCTTGGCCCGTGTCCTCCCGGCTCGCGGACGCACCCGCCGCGGCTCGGGCGCCCTTCCTCCAGAGCTCCGAGCCTTTCAGCGGCGGCTCCCGCTACAATCTCTTCCTGCCAGAGGTTACAGCCGGGGGTGGGACCAGTCGGGCTCCCTTCCCTCCGCCCCCAGCCTTCCCCCCTTCACTACTGCGCCAGCCCCTCCAGGATGAACTTTAGCTGAGTCGGCTGGGTAGCTTCAAGGGGCGCGGAAGGAGGAGGGAGGCGGCGGGGATGGGGGCGGGGAGGGTCTTGGAAACCTCTGCCTCCCACTCGAGTTTTGGGCCCAGAGCCAGAATCCGGGGGTCAAAGTAAATCTCCTTCCACATTCCCCTTTCCCCAGTGGGAGGGAAAGGGAAGGAGGGGCATCGGGTGGGGGAGAGAGGGTATGGTTTCGGGGACCGGCCTTTCTCTCAGTTCCTCCTGCCCACCCTGCCGCCTCCCAGGCCTCCCTGGAGAACAGAGACCTGCGCCCCTCCTTCCCTCGGAGGAAAGGGTTAAGGGAGAGCAGGGTGGGGAGCCTGGGAGGCTGGGGCCTGTGGAAATTCTGGGCCGGAGACCGAGCAGGAAGGAGAGGGTAACAGCACCGCCTCCCCACTCCCCATCCCCATGTCTGGGGACAGCCCGGGGCTGGCAGGCAGCCCAGACCCTCCTGAAGCCCCCAGGGCTGGAGGGGCGGGGAGAGCGCCCGAGTTTTCAGACTTGCGTTGTTTATGAAAGCCTTTTTGAGCAAGTTTGAGCTAAGCCAAGAGGGAAAGCTTTAGGCTGGGAGTGAGGGTCTGGTTGGTGACAACCTCTAAGGGTTCCCTCAACCCCCGACCCGCAGCCAGTCCGCTGCTTGGCTGGGGGGCCGCCTCCAACACCCTGCCCTGGAGGCATCCCCAGCACAAAGAACACGTTTTGCAGCCCTGTGGCCTGAACAGAAGCTGGCTCTGTGGAGGGCAGAGTCTGCATCCTGGGCCTCGGTGAGCTTTCTTTTCCAAACCCAAACCCAGAGCTGCTGTCTGACAGGCACAAGTGTACCTATGGGGACAAAGGGCAGTGGACTTCAAATTCGTTCCGCCCTGGCACATCTGGGCTGCAGGGGCCGTGGCATGTTTGTGTGCAGGTGCAGGCAGAAAGCCAGGAGCACCCCGCTGCAAGGAAAGGGCCCAACTGGGGGAGGGGAGAGGGGCTCACACTGAGTCCTCGTCTGGCCTGGACTCAGCCCCTCCTGTGCCACCCACCTCCACTCCTGCTTCTTCTCCCTAGATTGGAATCCAGAAAAAGAAAAGGGTATCTGTGTCACCTCTGGCTCCAAGGTCTGCCCGCTCTGGTGTCCCTGTGCTGCCTCTCCATAGCGCCTTGAAGAAGAAGACCCTCTGGAGGAGCTTCCATCTCTCTCCACTCTTCCCACATCTAGCTGTTCTCCCTTTATCAGAAGAAGCTCTTGCCTTATTTAGCCTTATGGTGCCTCAGTTTCTCCTCTGAAGCAAATGAGAGTCTCGTACCCGTGCTCCCTACTCCTTCCCTGAATAAACACTTATTTCTTGTTGCCCTCTTCCAACGGATTGTGGACTCCATGCACAGTGACATCTTGAAGGAAAACTCTCAGGTTTAACCCTATGTTCAAAGAGGCAGTGTGGAGGGTGGGAAGAGGTCAAGCTTAGGCATCAGGTACTTGATAAGTGGGCAAAAGAGGGTAATTTATTTGAACTCTTGTGCCTCCATTTCCTTAGCTCATAAAAATGGGGATGATGGTATCTATAACACAGGTTGCAATAGACCACACAGGTACCACACCTGGCACATCACCTGGAACAGAGCAGGCACCCAATTCATTTCATTTTCCCTTCCTTGATCTTGTCTCTTCTCCCCCACCTCACCTCTGGCCAGTACATCACAATACCTTCCCAGAGATCCCCTCTTTCCCATCCTTTTACATCTCACTGTCACCAGCCCAGCTCCTAGATCAGCCTCTCCTCAGCCTTCCTGCTAACCCATCCCTCCCACTCCTTCCTCTCCCCTGGATATAGCAGATTTAGTTAGATACCCTGGTTCCAGTCCCAGCTTTGCCCCTGATGAGTTGTGTGCCCTAAGCAGGTAGCTAATTCCCTTGACCTCTCCAGGCTTCCTCATCTAAATTCATTCATAGGGCCAAATTCATTTACTCACTCAACAAATTCAACACATATTTATTGAGTGTCTACTATGAGCCAGGCCCTGGGAGTATAGCACTGACTAAGAAAGATATCTCCCTGCCTTCATGGAATGGGTGAAGAAAGAAGAAAACAGCTCTGATTTCAGGCAATGAGAAATGCTCTGCTGGAAATAAAACAAGGTGTGGTGATGGAGAGTTCCCTGAGGGGGCCTCTCTGCTGAGGTGATATTTCAGCTAGAGGGAGCGCAAGAACATAGGCACTGAGATGGCAACGCACTAAGCTCTTCACAATTTTTTATCTAACTCTTTCCCCAACTCAGATACATTTAGTGAATCCTTGCCTGGAATATTAGGTTAAAACTTGTTGTGTTGGAGGCCTTCCTCTCCCGGGTCCTAATCTACCTTCTCAACCTTGTACAAAAGGATCCCAGCTCAAATCTAAGTAGAATTAGATCTGTCTAGGCATGTCTGGCAACAGGGTAGCACACCCTGCCAGGAGCCTGTTTGCCTAAGGAATGAGAAGCCTCCAAGGAGAAAGCTCATCTTGGTTAAAGGGGGGGCCTGCCCTGTGAGACTGACAGAGTAATAGATTCTTATCCCTCCAAGGCTCTACTGGTAGGTTTTGTCTCTCAGATACCTCCCCGCCTAACCCAGATCCACAACTAGCCCAGTTCCTGGGATAGAGAGTGGGGAGCCCTGGGACGCAGCTGGCTTGCTTGGGACCTTTTGTGAGGGAGTGACCCAGAGGGGAGACAGACTTCTCCTTGACTTTACCAGAGTGCCTGAGCAGCTTACATTCCTGGAAGGCTCCCATCAGAGCAGAAATGGCTTCCCAAAGGCACATGAAATGGTCAGGACTTAAGGTGGTACAAATGAGCAGGTGGAGACAACAGCCAAGGAAACTGAAGTTAAGCGGGGGGCTCCCCATATTGGTCAGGATCTGGGTAGGAAACTCACAATCCTCTCAAAAGGGGTGGCTCAAGGAAGGTTAAAGAATGGATCTTTTATGGGGATGTGGGCAGGATTAAGGAAAACCTATAAGAGACTGGTGTAGTACTCTAGGGCTAGTTTAGGGGAAGCTGTTAACACCTGGAAGCCTAAAAGGGAAAAGGGAAGAAGTGGTTACTGGAGCCAACCAACAGGCCAGAGCTGGAGCTGTCGAAGGCCTTAGGGAAAGATGCACAGCCACTGACAAGCTGGGCCAGCGGGAAGGAGCTGCCTTCCAACTTCCTGCCAGTGCCTAGCCCTGGCCAAACCCCATCAGAAGCCAAAGGGCAGTGGGGTCAAGGCCAGCCACTGAGGTCAGCCTCCAGGACACAGGGCAGGGTGGAGAAGAGCGAAGAGGGAGACTGGAAGGGACACAGAATAGTCGGCATACCCCTTCGTCTCTTAGCAACCACAGGCTGATGAGGTGTCAGGAAACTGCAATGACACTAATCACCCCTACTCTTCTCCTTACCAACACTCTCTCCCTCGGAAACAGGGATGAATATCCTTGCACTCCTATTCAGAACACAGGACTTAAAAAGACTAGCGTGCAAACCCCAGGTCTGTCACTGCATCAGTTTCTGGGGGGCTGCTGTTACAAGTTACACCACCTGGAGGCTTAAAACAACAGAAATGTATTCTCTCAAAGTTCTGGAAGCTAGGGACTTCCCTGGTGGTCCAGTGGTTAAGACTCCCTGCTCCCAATGCAAGGGGCCTGGGTTCGATCCCTGGTCAGTTAACTAGATCCCGTGGGCCACGACGAATATCCCACATGCCACAACTAAGACCCGGCTCAGCCAAATAAATAAATAAATATTAAAAAAAAGAAAAAAGTTCTGTAAGCTAGAAGTCTCGAATCAAAACATACAAAGCTACTATATGCAACTGACTATATGTAACTGGTGTATGAAAAGACAAGCTGTTCAATGGAACAGACTAAAAATCTAGAAAAGAAGAGCAACTGCATACTGGAATTTAGTATATGACAAAGATAGCCTCTCAATCAGTGGAGAATACCGTGTATTTTTCAATAAATAATCTTGAGACAATGGGACAGCCTTCTGAGATAAAATAAAATATGCATATTTCACCCCATATGGCAAAATAAATTCCTGAAGAATCAAATATTTAAATATTAAAAATGACATCATGAAACTACTACAACAAACCGTGGGAGAATTTTTTTATTGTTATATTTGGGAGAGGCAGGCCTTTCTAAGAATGACACCGTAGTAGAAGTCATTAAAAACTTGCTTAATATGTTCAGTTACATAAATATAGAATTTTTTTCCCATGGGAAAATAAACACCATAAGCAGAGTCAACAGACGAATGAGAAGCTGGAATAACATATTTGCCAATTATATCACAGACCAAGAGCTAATTTCCTTAATATTTAAACAGCTCTCACAAATCAATAAGAAAAAGACTAATTCAACAGAAAAGTGGAAAGGCTATAAACAGTCCACAAAAGAGGAAATATAAATGGTTCTTAAACATATAAAAATATGCTTCTCTTCACTCTTAACAAGAGAAATGCAAATTAAAACTACAGCAAGACAGCATTTTTCACGTACAGGGTGGCAAGGGTCAGTAGTGTTTGCTAACACATGGTGTTAGCCACTCTCTTATCCTGCTGGCATGTCCTCACAACCCCCAGAGAGAGTAACTGGTAAAATCCATCAGTTGGCAATATTTTAACTGGATATGCTCTGTGGCCAAACAATCGCACTCTAAGATTGTATTTTACAAATATATGCTCACATGTGCTTAAAAATATATATATGAGCAAAGATACTCTTTGCAGCAGTGTTATGGCAGATCAGAAATAATCTAAATGTGGACTCACACAATGGAATACTATCATTCAGAAAAAACAGGGGGTAGAATTAAGGTCCTCTATTTGTCCTAATATGGAACTATGTCTAAGACATATAAGGGTGAACTTATAAAGCCAAGTGCAAGGGAAGGAGTGCTGAGGGAACCATCAGACGCTGGCTGCCTGAGTCTACCAGCCAGCACCACACCCAGATGTACATTCACCGTGTCCCTAAGGAAGCTGAGCCTTCTGGGCTGCTCCCTCACGTAGGCCCCTGCCAAGGCCCTGGGAGGGACCCTGGCAATGTGCTCACACAGTCCTGTGTTTTTGTAAAATCTGCAAAAGATATTTTAACCCCAGCTGATAAGACCACTGTGTCTTTCCTTTCACACTTCCCTCTGTCACACTTCCCCTTGAGTCAGGTGGTATTGGTACAGCCAAGGGCATTTGGGGGATCCGGCTAAGGGGAAGGTGGGTTGGAGACACATTAATTGCAGGTTGATGGGACAGATTTATGTGGCTTGCAGTAACTTCCCCACAGAGTCAAGTTATTGCTTGCTGTCCCTGTGTTGAAATGGCTTCCAGAAGTATTCCTATTGCCCGCTGTGTCACCTCATCCAGGATGGTCACACCAAGGTATAGGTCACACAAACTGCACATCAAGCAATTAGTAAGAATTTTAGAATACCATATTTTTCTGGATATTACAGCGTTTGTGATATTTATGTTTTTTAAAATGTGCAATTTAGCTTGACTTTTCTATGTTTTGTACCAAAATTAAAAGCAAAATGCTGAATCCCTTGCTAACCTCTATTTTTAGGGGGAAAAAAAAGTCTACTGTCCGGAGTGTCCTTTCTATTGGCTTAGACCTCAGGAGTCCAGGTAGCCTGATACTACCTGTTTGGACCCCCCAAAAGGAAACTTCTATTAGCAGGAAACATATGTCCTCTATTCGATAACGGCCCTTTGTCTCCCCTACAGATTCCCCAAATCCAAGTTTCTCATACCTAAAGCATTTGCTCCCTGCCTCTCCTCAATTACATTACAAATTAACAGACTATCTCCCGTGTTTCACTGTTGGCAAACACTCAGGTAATACAACCTTTCAGCGGGTGCTGGTATTTCTGTGGGACAGACTCCTAGAAACAGAATTGCTACACTAAAGGCTGTGCTTGCTTAGATTGTTCTCCAGAATTATGGTGCACTCAAACCATGGAAAATTATGTGGCCAATAAAAATAATGAGGTAGATGGTTGACCAATTCCTCAAAGTCAGGGAGCAGGGCACAGGCTGCGAAACAAAACATAGAGCATGATTTTAAGATGAGGGCAGGTGAGGGCAGGTAGGCAGTACTGGAGAAAATTTCCACTTTCTGCTTCAGCGTCCATTACCTCTTTTCAATATTTTAAAATATTTTTTAATGAGCAGGCACTGCCTTTATAAATTTTTTTAAATTATTTATTTATTTATTTATTTATTTTTTATTTTTGGCTGTGTTGGGTCTTCGTTTCTGTGCGAGGGCTTTCTCTAGTTGCGGCAAGCGGGGACCACTCTTCATCGCGGTGCGCGGGCCTCTTATAATTTTTTAATATTAACTGGATGAAGGCATACCTGTTGTTATACAAATATATCACTACCTAAGGAGGAGAATCTTCCTTCCGTTATTAAGAACGTTCTAACGGACATCTCGCTCTCAAACTCACTTCTGAAACAGAGATCATCCCTAAGATTTTAGGATTACTGTTTATCTTGGCTTGAGCTGGCAAAGAGAGTCTCTGTCTCCCACATCATTCCAGATACGGCGATTTCTGCCTGCCTCGATCCTGGCATGTTTCCAGCCCTTCCTACAACAAGGCCGGGGCGGGGCTCATGGGGATCTGCTCCCTAGGGTCCCGGGGACACCGGTGGACGCTGGTGGCTACCACGTTTTCCCCATGTTTATGGCCATGAGACACTGGTGCACTTTTGGTAATTGTTGCAAAATACCAAGAGCTCTGTGGGTGTGAGGCTATGGCTTTGAGGCTGGGTGGAAGGATTTTTAGGGTGAGTAGCTGTGGAGAGGCTGGAGGTCTGGCGGTGGAAACAGCACAGTGTGTGCTGGGGCAAATGCAGACTTGCCTGGAGGCCACTGATGGCGGGGGGCACAGCTGGTCAAGTGGGACTCCAGCGGTCAGAGGCCATCACAAGTCAAGCAAAGCAGGGTAGGCTGTGGGGAGCTTTGAGGCGGGGTCTCTAACAAGGCTATGACTAATTAAAACCACTCTGGGCTTCCCTGGTGGCGCAGTGGTTGAGAATCTGCCTGCCAATGCAGTGGACACGGGTTCGAGCCCTGGTCCGGGAGGATCCCACGTGCCGCGGAGCAACTAGGCCCGTGAGCCACAACTACTGAGCCTGCGCGTCTGGAGCCTGTGCTCTGCAACAAGAGAGGCCGCAATAGTGAGAGGCCCGCGCACCGCGATGAAGAGTGGCCCCCGCTTGCCGGCAACTAGAGAAAGCCATCGCACAGAAACGAAGACCCCACAGAGCCATAAATAAATAAATAAATAAATAAAATTTTAAAAAAAAAAAAAAACACTCTGGAGCTATGACCACCTCCCAGTCCCTGGCCTCTCCCATCCCATCAATCATCAAGTCTTGTAGACTGATTTCTCTTTTCTTCAACCAGTAAGTATTGAGTGCCTACCATGTGCCAAACCGTGTTCTGGGTGCTGGAGGTACATCAGTGATCACGGTCCCTGCTCTCATGGAACCTGTTTCTAGAGATGAACAACAACAACAACAAAAAGACATAATGATTTCATTGTAACTGTATCAAGTGTTATGAAACTAAAGGAGAACTAAAAGTCCTGCAGGTTGTTTTTAATTAACTTTATTTGCCTGTGTTTCCTAAACTGACCTCAGAAATTACCACTCCCCCTTATTTTGTACATATAGACTTTATTTTTAGAGCAGTTTTAGGCTCTTAGCAAAGTTGAGTGGAAAGTACAGAGTTCCCACGTCTCCTCTCTTCACATATGCACCGCCTGCCTCACTATCAACATCCCACATGGTACTTTTGTAACAATAGATGAATCAACATTGACACATCATTGCCAGCCAAAGTCGATAGTTTACATTAGGGCCCTATTTTAAAATATATATATAACAATGTAATAACACTGAGACTCACAGCTGCAGGCAGGAGGGAGCCTAGCGCTTTCTAAGAAGGAAGTGGCATTCTTAGGTTAGTGTTTTGCACAAACAATTCATTCACTGCTTCTTCTTATCTGACCCATGAATGTGTCCTTATCTTCTGAGATTTATTTGGTTTAGATGCCGCAGACTGCATTTGCCCAGGCTACTGCAATGACCTTTAAAGTAGTCTGCTGGTCACCAGACCATCCCCCCCACCTTCACCCCTGATTTGACTCAGAATCCAGATTCCCCAGGTAACAGAAGAATACCACTTTCGCTGTGGCATGAGTTTGCTCAGACATTTTCAGTAACTCTCTACCAGTCATTTTCCAATATTCTTATCTGTGGAACCCATTTGGTGATGACAGTAGAATATAGTGATTAAAAGCATAGGCTCTGATTTCTGTAGCCCAGAGATGACATTCTAGCTTGAAGAATCCCAATTTCTTCATCTTTAAAGAGAGGATGATAATACTACCTGGTCAAGGAGACGGGAGATTGTGGGGTATTAAATGAGATAAAACACACAAAGTGCTTACTAGAGTATGAAATAAACACTTGATAATCATTAGCTCTTAGTGTTGTTGTTATTACTACTGTTCATAGGAAATCTTAAAGGAAGTCTAAAATATGAGATATAATCAGTGCATATGATTTGAACACCATGGTTCTACTCAGCCTGCAGGACTAATCTCTCAGCCCAGTCTGATACCCCTCTACCCCCAAATTCACTGTTCACCTTTACAACATTCATACCATACTGATCCATTCACTTTGCACAGATATGTCACAGACTCTCTGAACTTTTGTCCATGCTGTTCTTTCACTTCCTCTCTACCCATCGAAACCCTATCTACAATCTGAGGTCTCAATCAAATACTACTTCCCACTTCCTTCTGAAGATTCTCTTGGCCATTCCAACCTCTTCTTTGACCAAGTAGCACTCACTATCTTTACCAGCTGTTTCCAAACTTTCCCTTCTCGTTCTTCTTCCTCCCACCCTGGAGAATTCACATGCCAGATATACTCTCTGAGTATGACCACAGTTGTGCAAAATTCCTAGTTACAATGCTACTGGTCTCTCACGCAATAAGGTATATTAGAATGCAAGTGAGTGTGAGTGGCAGTTTTTATAGGCATAAACGTAAAGATGCTCTGTTTCATCAAGAAGAATTATTCACTAGTGTAGTGGGTTGAATAGCGTCCCACCAAAATTCATGCCTACCTGGAACCTCCGAATATGATATTATTTGGAAATGACGTCTGAAATTATTTGCAGACGTCATCAATTAAGATGAGGTCATATGAGGTCATACTGGATTAGAGTGGGCTCTGAATCTAATGGCTGGTGTCCTTGTAAGAAGAGGAGAGGACACACAGAGACACAGAGGAGACACGTGGAGGAGAAGACCATATGAAGATGGAGACAGAGAGAGATTGGAGTGATGCAAGTGGGGAACAAGCCAAGGATCACCGGGAACCACCAGCAGCTGGGAGAGGCAAGGAAAGATTCTTCCCCAGAGCCTTCAGAAGAGCATGGCCCTGCTGACACCCTGATATTGGACTTCTGGCCTCCAGAACTGTAAAAAAATAAATTTCTGTTGTTTTAAGCCACTCAGTTGGTGGTAATTTTTCAAGGCAGCCACAGGGAACTAACTAATACAACTAGCTTCAACATTTAAACTATTTTTAGTAAAAAAAAAAAAAAAAATTTGTGCGCCACTTTATAATGCCTCAGGCCTCCCCACCGTGGCAAGTAATCCGAATGATCTATAGGATGCATTTGACCTCATCACATATCGTCTTCCAGGGTTATCGCCTAAAATTCTAGAAGACAGCAGTCACAAACAGTGGTCAGCAGGAGACCTACTGGCTGAGCAGAGCCTGGGATAAGCAATAGAGCGTGATGGGGGCTCTGATGAGCTGGAGATGGAATGTCTAGTCTAAATGGGCCAGCAGGTACTCAGCTCTAGCAACTTGCTGCCAAATCTCCCCTTTTTGCTGTGCGGCACATGGGATCTTAGTTCCCTGACCAGGGATCGAACCCGCACCCCCTGCAGTGGAAGAGCAGAGTCTTAACCACTGGACCACCAGGGAAGCCCAAATCGCCCTATTTTTCAAGAAAAAAAAAAATAGTAAACCTGATCTTTATGTGAAATAGAATTTTTTTTATTTTGGCAACTGTGGTAGACTGCAAAACATGGCCACACATTCCTCTCATCCCTATATGCACCCCCTTTGCAATGGCACCTTGCTGCTCCTCCCATCAGAGACGGAGTCTATTCCTCCACCCCACCCCACTGATTCTGGCCCAGCCTTGTGTCTTGAGGTGACCAATAGGACGCAGTGAGAGTGACATTTGCAATGTGAGCCAAGACCTCAAGGGGCCTTGAGACTCTGGCTTTCACCCCCTGGGAATGCTCTGCCATCACATAAAAGAGCTCAGGATCGCCTGAAGGAGGATGAGACCCCAAGTGTGGTCAGAGAGAAGCAAAGTCACCCCAGCCACTCCAGGCTTCCCAGCTGAGGCCTCAGACATGGGAGTGAGGCCATCTAGGACCAACCAGCTGAACTGCTGACTGATGTAGCTGCCTAACGGTGCCCAGGTGAGACCAGCAGAAGAACTACCAGGGTAAACCACAAGATCGCCAGGAAAAGTAAAGCATCATTGTTTTAAGCCACTAAGTAGGGGTGGTTTGTTACACAGCAATAAGCAGGCAGAATTATTAAAACACCATGCCAACCAAACAAACACCTCAGTCACCAGTTAGTGATCTCGTAAATGTGAACCCCTGGAAGACAGGAATCATATCTTATCAATCTTGATGTCCTCAGTGCCTACCATTACCTGATACTATTTAATCATTGCTTTGAGAACAATAAATACAGCTATGTGGCAAACTCCTGCACAGCTGCAGTATCTATGAGGATAGGTCTTTGCTGTACATGCCTTTTCAATCCCAGCAGAGACCAACACTTTTCCCTGCAGTTCTATATTCCTTACAAAAAGAGTGATTGTTAGATAATGAATTAGTAATGCAAATTGCATAATAGAATGGAATTTGGGATGGCTAATGAGCAATGAAGCCAGAGCAAATTTTGGTGACAGTGTTACGTTTGGGAGAACAAGAGGTCACCCTGACCGACTACAACCTTAGAGAAAAAACGAGGAGTCTTGATGGAGACAGGAGGTGCAACGTAGCCAGAGCCACCCAAAACTGGGAGACCCCCAAACCAGGTGAGACTGTGGTCAGTAGCCAATGGGGTGCTAAGTTAGGAAGTGCTAAAATTTCAGGATGGAGAAAATAATACCAAAACAACCTAAAATGGAATTGGAACTTAATCTCCTCTGCCTTGGAAAAACATTTCATGCTCTATATCTTCACTCATGTCAAGGGTAATAAAATGTTTCAACGCCTGGTTGAATCTAAGTACTATGGCTTCTTCTGCACAGCCAGGGCATGGGGGGCTGGCCAAGTACGAGGGCAGGCCAAGGCCTTGGCCAGCTTTCTTCCTCTGCCTGTTGCCACCATGAGGGACAAGGTACAAAGGAGACTTCTCTGAGACTGAGCAACATCCTTAAAGGGCCTAAGAATGGAGGGGGCGGGGGCACAGTGGGAGCTCAAAACAAGTTCTGCCCCTCATCTGTACAGACACCCAGCCCGTATAGCCATCTCCACTCCACCCTATCAGGGAGGGACTGGGCGCTTGGACATCCTGTATTTTATCTAGCAACCTTGAGAAGGAAGGTCACCTTCTGCAGTCTCCTCTGCATGCTGTCATTTGTTACATAAACCCCTGGCACATTAGAATTGGAAGCGACCTCAGACACTGTTTGGACCAGCCCAACCCCTGCATTTTACTACTTAAGAAGTGAGCGATATCCAAACAGGAGCATGAATCCCAGGGCCTTCGATTCCAAGTCTGAAGTTCAATCTCTGGACTGTCTCTCTGCCTCATTTGAAGGCAACCCTGCATGTTTACTTTTCGTCTGATTTCACCCATGTGATAAGGAATTGGCTGCAGTACCGTGGAAAAGATTGCTTGACCTGGAGTTAAGAGATAGCCTTAGAACCCCAGCTCTGTCCCTGCGGAGCTGTGTGACTCCTAGCATTACTTAAGCCCTCTGTGCTTCAGTTTCCTCATCTATGAAAAGGGAAAGAGTAATAGGAACAACTCCCCAGGATTGTTGGGAGAGGATTAAATGAGATGGGCTTTGCAAAGGGCTTGATGAGGCGCTTGGAGCAGAGTGAGCTCTACCCAAGTGTTATCTACTTCTGTTGCTGCTGTTCTTAGCACATATTTCTGAGCCTTGGTTTGGGGTTGCAGAAAACTTGGAGTTAAAACACATAAAGCATGCCCCTAATACATATCACAAAAAAATGGCAGCTTTTATTATTCACTGCACAAGGAGAGACAAAGAGTTATAAATATAAACACTGACCCTTGTCTTTAGGATCTTACAATCTAGTAGAGGAGACAGGGAAAGCTCCCTAAAAATAAATCTATGATTACTGGGGGCCACATGACTGATAATCCTGAGAAGGGGGAACCGATCTTCAAGGGGTGGTGTGTGAAATTGCAGAAGAGGATATGGGATGTGAAGTTCACAGGAGCAGGAACAGGGTCTTGCTTTTCTTAACCTTCCTCCTCCTCCCACCTGCCCACCCCACCCTTCACCTTGTTACTGCTGCCCCCTGGTGTCTGTCACCTTCCTAGCACTCCTGGGTGATAACCCAGGCGCTGTTCACTCCTGGGGCACTCTGGAGGGAAGGACTACCACCTACCCCAGGACACAGCCAAGCGTGATTGAAACTCAGCTAGGTCCTGCTGGGAAGGAAGGGGTCTCTTTTCTTCAGATTCTCCAGCCTGGACAAGGACACAAACAGCAACTGCCTAGATGGAGGGAAGGGAAGAAACCAGGAATTTATTGTACGGTGGAAAGTGCATCCAAAGTGCCTGTGACACATCCAAATGGATGCAAGGCCTGAGAGCAGTAGATGAAGAGGCTGTGTCTCCAAAAGTTACAAATCACGGAGCTTTAGAACGGATTGCCCCTCCCCCTACTAGAGCTTCAGCTTCACTCCCTCACTGGCATCAGTACATAAATATGCTTGTGTTTTTCCTTATAACAAAAATAAACATCTCAACCCTTTTCAAGATTCGTGGTTATATATTTTGTAGAATGTTTGCCAAGTGTTGTTTATTTGTTGCTTTCTTATGAATAAACTGAGGTTATGGGTTTGGGGGAAGGATATCACAGAGCTTATGTGAGATTCTTAATGCATCATATCAGGGGACACCTGATATCAAATGACTTATTGCTGGTGATGTTAACCTTGATCGCTTGGTTAAGGTGGTGTTTGCCTGTTTCTCTACTGTAAACTTGCTAATTTTCCCGTTTCCATATTCTATTTGTTAGAAGCAAGTCACTAAGTCCAGACCACATTCAAGACAAAAGGAATTAAGCTCCATCTTCTAGAGCAAGGGGTATCAAAGAATTTGGGACAGTTCATTAAAACCCTCACAGTAATTAGTAGGGCTAATTTTGGAGCAGATACTTTGAGGCTT
The DNA here is from genome assembly GCF_965194805.1 of Balaenoptera borealis. Taxonomy (NCBI): domain Eukaryota; kingdom Metazoa; phylum Chordata; class Mammalia; order Artiodactyla; family Balaenopteridae; genus Balaenoptera; species Balaenoptera borealis. The sequence goes on from NC_138866.1 coordinate 72,882,828, forward strand.
TGCAAATATCCTGTTCTTCCTTAAAGTTTTACCTACTGATTTTAGTATTCATCAATGGATCTTGCCTGTAGCAATTATTACTATGATGGTCTCATAGGAGACCATCTACCATAGTAGATTTTCTAGTTCCCTCATTCCTTCTACATTTATTAACAGGAATTCTTCTGTAAAGATTTGTCCCTCTCCCCCAGTTAGTTATTTATTCAATCATTTATTGTAGCAGTGTGGACTTACAGAGATTTATTTTATTCTTTGAATTATAATCTAATATTATCATTATTTATTACATTGCTCATATTGTTTCAGCTTTGGCCATTGGAACATCTTTTGAGTTGCCTCTTGTGTCTTTTTGATATGCACCCCCCCCTTTTTTTGCACTTACTTTCTGGTAATGCAAGTTGCTCCAGGATTACCTTGTATTTCCCCTGCCCCAGCTCTAGAATTAGCCATTTTTCCAAGGAACCCTGGTTCCTTTTATTGGAGAATGGTTTTTAGAAGCCAACATCTGGATGCTAGGTGTCTTCATTGATAATGGGGTGCCACTCCTTTTAGGCTCTCTTAGCAGACAAAGCTAACAAATATATGTAATGTATATTAACCCCTATACACACCATATCTATATTTATCTCTGTATCTATTTGTGTATGTGCGTGTATTTTATATATATTTATATAAAACAGATATCTATGGATTATAGATCTATCTATATATTTATATAGCTCTATTATATATTCTATAATATTATATATATATAATATTATGTAGATATAGACATAGATATAGATATATGTAAAACGAGCATGAGTTCATACTGATGTCTTCAACTTGAATCCAGCACCACAGGGTTTCTCCTAGCCTTCCAGCCCACACCATGATAAACAACCCCTTCTTTCTCTGACAGTGAGAATACCTCACTACAATTTACCTACTTACTGTTCAACACTAGTATATAGGTTAAGTAGCTTCAGAATCATTAACCTGTAACAAATTTACCAACTATAATCTGTACGTATGATTCCTTTTGTCTTTAGCCTTACAGTACCCAGTCAAAACATTGTGTCCCCAAATTACTGATTTTAGCTCCTTCCCACCCACCACCACCTTTTCCATATATATTCATAATACATTTAGATTCATATATTACACTTTGCATTCTGTCCTAGGATTGAATGACTCTTTAAAAATTTGTGCATAATTAATTTCCATCTGTGTAGAGTTCTATAGATTTTGACAGTGGCACAGAGTCATGTATTCACCACCGTGAGATCACACAAAACAGTTCCATCACCCTGAAAATTCCCATGTGCTATCCCTTTGCAGTCAACTACTCCTTGTTCTCTAAGCATTCCCCCTGCAACCACTGATCTATTTTGTGTCTCTACCACTGTGCCTCTTCCAGAATGTCATGTAAATAGAATCACACAAAATGTAGCCACTTGAGTCTGGCTTCTTTCACTTAACAAAGTGCATTTAATATTTATTTATATTGTTGCATGAATCAATATTCCATTAATTTTTATTGCCACGTAGTATTCCACTGCTTGGATGTACTACAGTTAATCTGTTCACCTACTGAAGAACATCTTGGTTGTTTCCAGTATGGGTTGATTATGAATAAAACTGCTATAAACATTTGGGAACAGGTTTTTGTGTGGACATAATTTTTTATTCACCAGGGTCAATATGTAGGGGAGAGATCGCTGGTGGTATCACATGGCAAGTCTATGCTTAATGTTATAAGAAATAGCCAAACTGTTGATATGTCCTTAAGTCTCTTATAGTTTAGAGGTTCTTTCCCCATCTCCTTTTTTTTCCCTTTTCTTTTCTTGGGATGTTTTGTGGAAGCAACCAGATGCTGAGGCCACTAAAACCAGCTCCCAAAAAATCACCAAACCCCTGTGCACTTCCCACATCTGGAGTTTCCAGGAGGTACATGAGATGCCACTTCTCTGCAGCTTTCTTCCCAACACAGAAAGTCTGGCAGGGGGTGCACCAAGGCATCCCAGAACTGCTCCAGGCAGAGCCCAAACCCACCTGGAAGGCTACCCACTGTGCCCTCCCCAGGTGTCTTAGAGGTCCAGAGATCCAGCCAGAGAAGAAGACTCAAAAGTTCTGGGGCAGCTGCTCCTGCACCGGAGCTCCAGGCTGCCCCGAGACCATCTCAGATTGTCCATGGAGCAAGACAGAGCCGAGGTGAGGGGAGAGGTGAGCTGCAATGTCAGGAATGTGTGTGTGCCTTTCCCCTCCCTTAAGTATACTTTTCCAGGTGACCTTCCACCCAGAGCAGCCCAGACTACATCTATGAGAAGGGGGCAGGGAGCTGTTTTAGAGTCTGGAGTGGGAAGGAATGACCCTTAATTGACAGATGACTCTGGTTCTCAAACTTTCCTGTGCCGGAGAATCACCTAAGGCAGCGGTTCCCAACCTTTTTGGCACCAGGGACCAGTTTCATGGAAGACAATTTTTCTATGGATGGGCGCGGAGGCGGGTGGTTCAGGCAGTGAGCAAGTGATGGGGAGCGATGGGGAGCGGCAGATGAAGCTTCGCTCGCTCGCCCGCCCGCCCGAAGCTCACCTCCTGCTGTATGGCCCAGTTCCTAATAGGACACGAACTGGTAGCGGTCCACGGCTGGGGGGTTGGGGACCTCTGACCTAGGGTGCTGTTTAAAATGCAGAAACCTAGGCCTGCCCCCAGAGAATACAATTGAGCAGGTCAGGGGTTGCCTAGAAATCTGTATTAAAAAACAAAAACAAACAATAAAATAAAACAAAATAAAATAAAACCAAAAAACCTCCCTAATGACTCAAATGCAAGTAATCCTCAGACCACACTTTGAGAAACCGTGGCCAAGAAAGTCTTTTCTGGCACCAAACGAAGATCCAGCCTCCTTCTCTTCCCTCTCCCAACTCCAGCCTCAGGGAGCTGGATGTCTGTAGGAACCTGGGAAGAGACAATGACCATGGGAGTTGACCCACCCACCTCAGGATTCTAATGGGAAGAGGGGTTAGGCATGTGAAGTATGGGCCCAGAGGGCAGAACAATGTGCCGGCAGAGCAGTCACAGGGAAGCAGATGGAAGCTCTGCCCAAGGAAGAACTGTGAGGCAAATCTATTGTATCAATCCCAGCTTAAGCCCTACCATCTAGTGGGAAAGCGCCCATTATCCTTGGAGAACTAAGCTTCCTAGCATGGCTACAAGGCCCCTCAGAACCCAGCCCCTGCTTCCCTCTCTGGTCCCCACTCACAGCCCCCCCACTTCCAGAACTTCACCAGTCCCACGAGCATGCCAAGCCCTGGATCTGCTGGCCCTCCCTGTTTGCCTCTCTCCTCCAAGACATGGCCCATCTGGTGGCTCTGCCTGGCCTGCCTTCCCCTACTCTCAGCCCAGTCAGTTCCCAGTCATGCTTCAGATCCCAGTCTAGAAGTCACCCCCTGGAGTTCCCTCTGACCCCCACAGCTGGATGGAGTGCCCCTGTGCTCTGCTCCTTCTGTACCCCATGTTAAACTTGTTTACTCCCCCCGCCCAAGACCTGACATACTATCTGTACAAGAAGCATTTACTGAGTTGAATTGTTGAGTTATAATGTGTGTTTACTTACTGTCACCCCATGAGGCTATGAGGTCCTCCAGGACGCACTGGCTGGCACTTAGTAGCTGCTCAATAAATGCCTGGCAATGAATGAGTGGCAGTGCTATGGCAGAGAGTGAAACGGTCTGCCCTGGGAGGCAGCGAGTCCCCATCACTATAGCTTTTCATTCACAGAGGCTGACTCGCCGCCTGTCAGAGATCTTGGAGGGGGAGCTGAAGGGTGCTGGCCAGGACACGTGTGCCCTGGGTCCCTCCTGCCGTGGATGATGACTCTAGTCCTGCTGGAGGGTACCTTTGAGAAGCAGCCATGGCCCAGTGAGCCAATCACCTGATATCAGTCTGGTTCGCAGCAGTTTGTGTTCAGGAAGATAAAGGAAATTCATTGCAAAGCAGCAGTGACAAGACCAGGGGTCATCCTGGTTCTCCTGTCCTCCATTCCAGAGCCAGCTTCTGTCACACCCACAGCGGAACACATGGGCACTTGCCAGGCCTGCCTAGATGCACTGGACATACCAGCCTTGAGGTGAGGCAAGTCTCCCAAGTACTAACACCCGGAATATCTTTGGGGTATGGCCCCCTGCAGCTGGGCCAGTGGTACTCAGTGCCTGCTGTATGCCAGGCTCTCCCCAACCCACTGGGGACTTGGCCCCCTAGGCTGTCAAGACATGGGGCAAAACCAGGTTTCCAGGCCGGGCCTGTCAGTGGTGATATACCTGCGGTACACCACCTGCAGGTATACCTGCGGGAAAGGCCGGAGCTCAGGCAATGTCAGGGCATCTGGGGAGCTGCTTGGCTTCCTGCAGTCTACCTCTGAAACACAGATCTTTCCGGAATGTCTTCACAGACCCCAAAGGTTGGAGAATCCAGAGTGTGGATGGACCCATGCCAGCCCTCCCTCATCTCCTACCCTGCTCCAGGGAGATAAGCTTCAGGGGCCTGACCTCCATGGGTTAGGATATCTGAAGGTGGGCTGGGGGCAGGAGCCCAGGAGTGCAGCGTTCAACCTGCTATTGATTAGCTGTGTGACATAGGGCAAGCCCCTTTCCCTCTGTGAGCCACAGAGTCCTCCTTTGTAAATGAGGGAGAGGGACTAGACTGGTGTTTCCTGACCTTGGCCATGAATCAGAATCATCTCGGTGGTGGCAAGAGAAAGTAACTTGAAAATACACAGATTTTCCCAAAGCTCCTAAAGGAATCTGAATCCCCAGGGAGGAGAGGTCTACAAACCCTGGCTCCCGACCTCACCCCAGTTAGGGAGCCTCTGGGACCCTCCAAACCCTCCCCACCCCCTTGCACTGATACTCTTTGGGATGCAATCTTCCCAGCCACATCCCATCCCTTTCCAGGTTCTAAGCCTCCTCTGGCCAGGGCTAGAGTAAGCTGCCCCATCTCTCTCTCCAAAGAGTTTTGGAGCCTGAAACACTAGTCAGCGAGCAGTTTATTACCCATCACCCTGTCCCAGCCTCCCAGCACCGTGGTCTGTACACAGTCTAGACACGGCCTTCACTCCGGCAGTCCTCCAGTCCTCACTCCCAGTCCCCACCCAGGGTCCACCCCCATCCCAGTCCTCCACACTCTCCCGCCCCCAGCCCTCCAAGGCAGCACCAGGCCCCGGGGGGCCACACCTCAGCCAGGGGAGGGAAGGGAGGGCAGGGGAGAGGAGGCAAGAAACTGGGGAAAGAGGAACCAGATTGGCCCCCAAGCCTCTGGAACCGCCATCCCAGGATGAAGGGAAAGTGGGCAGGGCAGGGGGGAGCGGGGGCCAGGCGATGGTTCAGGCGGGAGGCTCTTCTCCAGGAGGTGCAGGGAAGCCACTCAGGTCTCGGCCAATGATCTCACTCACTGTAAAGGAGGGGCAGTTGAGAGACTGGGCAAGGGGCAGGTCGCCTCCTTTTCCAGAGACCCCCAATCCATTCCAGGCAGGCCTCCGTCTAGGATGCCTCCAGGCTCCTCCTGCACTGGCTTCTCTACCACTGGGCCTCAGTTTCCCCACTGTGTCCTGACACCTGCTCTCAATCAAATCTTGCTGAACTCCATCCACGTGGGTTCTTAGGCCCCCGTGCGGCCCCTTCCTGCTGGCTTGGCCTGCAGCGTCAGGGCAATCGCTGTCAGCAGGGCCGGAGGTGGGTGTAGCCAGTGGGAGGAAAGAGAGGCGAAATAGGAAGGCTCCTCATCACCAATCCAGACCACTGTCACCAGGTTTAGGGGGAAGCTGAGGCAAGGGAAAACGTGCTTGACTGGGACACCAGCAAGCCACTGCCCCTCTCTGAAATTCACTGCCTGAATCTGCAAATTGAGGGAGCTAGATTGAATGATCTTGCAAGTACTTCTAGCCCTGAGGTTTTGTGATCTGGGGCCAAGGGCCGAGGCAGGAGAAAGGTTAGGCAGGTACTCCGTGCCCCCTTCAGAATTCAACTGGATTCAACTGGCCACACGCACCAAGCCCTGGCCTCCTTAGGCCCTCCAACTGGCCCTGAGGGACCACGGAGGCCCAACCTCTGGGAAGCCAAGCTCCAGCCCTCAGCAAACATGCAGAGCAATCTCTTGCACACACTCACACTCGCAGCGCCTGGTCCCACACCCACCTTCCTCCAGCGTGATACCCTGGATAGGGACACTGTCTCGGAAGCCGCTGCCGTAGCCACCCCTGGATTTCTCCTGCTCCGGAGCCCCCTCCCCAGGGCCATAGCTTGGCCCTACCTCATTGTATCCCTCAGCAGGTGGGGGGTGAACACTGCTCTGGGGAGTGAAGGGGCCTTCAAGTGGTGGGGATGAAGGCAGTGGAGGCCGGAAGGGGGCTGGAGGAGGGAAGGGCAGCCCCAGGGGAAAGGGGGAGCCCCGTCCTCCATAGGGGTCACTAGGGAAGGGCCGGGGAAGGAATGAGACTGGAGGTGGGCGGGCACAACCTGTGGTACCCCCAGTCTCAGGGAACATCCGCGGGCCAGGTCTGTAGGATGGTGGGGGCCCCGTCTGGGGGTACAGAGGGGGCGTGCCATAGCTGAAGCCTTCTGACAGGTAAGGAGTTTCATAAGCAGGGTCTTCATGGGGATAGGAGGGGTAGGGGGGCCTGGGTGGTGAGAAGTCCATGTCAGAGCCAAAATGGGGGCCCGATGCTGAAGGGAAGCCCCGGAGAGATGCGTCTGGTAGAGGCTCTTCCTTGAAGATCACTGGGCGGATGGGAAGGAGGAGGACACGCTGGTGAGAGGGCTGGCAGTCTCCCCGCCGCACGCTCTCCAACCATCTCTTCATCCCTAGGTCTCATCCCTCCCTTGATCCCTCACCATGGGGCACTGCATCCCTGTGCCCCTGCGTCGGTCCCCACATCCGCATCCCCCCGCCATGGGCTGTTCCAGAGCGCACCAGGCAGGAACTTGAAACTCTGGGTAGGACTGCGCTTCCTCCGCCCGTTGGAGACGTAAAAGTAGACCTGGACTGGCCGGGACACCCGCTTGTTGCTGTACTCAGGGATGGTCAGGGTCAGCGTCACCTGGGGGAGAGCAGAGGATGAGGCAGGGAGCCCTCAGGGATCTAAGCTCAGCCCAGCCCTTCCCAGTACCCTAACTCCACCTCCTGGCTTTTTCCATTTACAAAGGAGCAAAGTTCATTCCCTAGAGGTGTCCCTGCTTCCAGAGTGGCCAGGTTGCCTCCTCTAGAAAAGAACAGGTAGCTTCTGGAGTCCACTCTCATGCGCAAGGGAGCCGGCTGAGAATTTCCTGACTTCTCCCACCCCGCCCCCACCCCCGGGGGGACCCTAGTAACACGGGTACCTCATTGCTCTGCGACCGGTTCACTGTGGCCTCCTCCTCCCATTGCAGCTTTCCATCTGTGCAGGAAGAACAGGGAGCTCCAGCCCAGCCGCACGGCCCCTACCCCTTGCCCCGTGCCCAGGCCTCTGCCATTTCCCCTCCTGCTGGAGCCAAGGCCAGACTCAGAAGCTCCTGACAAGGCCTAGCTCACAGAGCAGCCCACTGCATGTTTACTCAACCGAACAGAACAGGCAGGGTTTAAAACTGTCTCCAAGATCTAGAGCCACAAGCTGAGGCCAAGAGAAATGGCAGGGCCAGTCCAGGGACCAGAAACAACTCTTGAGCCCTCTCACCCAACTGTAAACATCCCCTCCCATGACAGAGCTGGAAAGAAGTTCAAGGGTCGGAAAGGGTCTCAGCTTGAAGGGAGGCTATGAGACCCCAAGTCTCATGACCTAGAACCTCTGACTCTGCTCTGATATGGTCCTAGGGCGCTAAACTCGAGGATGGGGCTGGGGCTTTGGGTGGGCAGGGTTGGGGAGAGCAGAGGTCTCAGGTTGGTGAGTATACCTGGGCCCCTCAGTCTTCCCTTCTCCACCCTGGCAGCTCTATTCTGGGGCACCTCACAGCCTCCTGTAATCAGAGCTGTGCTGCCAGCCCCATAACTCAGGAGGGGCTCAGGGTCCAGCTGTGAGGGTATAGGTCACCTCTTCCCTTCTCATCTTCCCCAGCCACATGGGGGTAAATTAGCTCAAAGCTGACTCCTCAATAAAAGAATGCGTATTTCTTACATTTATTTGCCATCCTGAGCGTTTCAGATGCCTAGAGTACACATGGGAAGGAGACAGTATAACAGGACGGGCAGTCTATCTGCCCCATTTTACAGATAAGGAAATTGAGGCTCAACTTGCTAGTGTAGAGACAGTGCCAGAGATCGTTCACCCTCTCGTTCCAAGCTCGTCCTGCCTGCCCTCCCCCCCTCCCCACAGATACTCACCAGGGCCCCTCTCGATGAACACCACCTTGGAGTCTGGCAGGAAGTTGGAGCCGGTCAGCACTAGTTCCTCCCCTCCCGTCACGGAGCAGGCACTGGGGCTGTAGGCCTCCACCTGGGGCAGCTCCTGAGCTGAGCGCTGGGCTGCAGAGCAGTGTAGGAAAGGCCTGGCTGGCTGGTATGGAGAGGACAGCCTCCTGTGCCCCAACCCTCCCTAGAGTAACTGTCACAGGGCCCTGGAGGAGCCCTCCTCAGAAGCAGACACGCAAGAAAAACAATGGTCTCCCTGGGGTCACGCAGACCATGTAAGGAACCACTCCTGGGCAGAAAGAGAGAGATGAACAGGGTAGGCCTTAGAGCTATGCAAACAAATACATGGGGGATACCCAGGGGCAGATGGAGGACAGGGTTGCTCTGGTCCAACCCAGAGGCACAATCTGCAGCAGGGGCAAAGTAGAACACTTCCCCCAGCCCATCCATGATAGAAATAAGGGCTGGGTCCTCTACAGGTGTCCCCAGGACCAGCAGGGCACCGCACATTCTGCAGAGGAGATGGGCAGACAGACACACAGACAGGAAGTTAGCCAGAGACAGAGAGATGCTACAGGGCTTCTTTGCTCACAGCACTCGATGGGCACCGATGCTGTCTGCACCGAGATGACCTTCCCGCTGCCTTGGGGCACGTGTACCCTGAATACCAGCCGCACGCGTGTGTTCTTGCGCCCGATGTCCGTCTCACCCTTCCGCAGCTCAATGTCTGAATTCCGAAGCTTCAGGATTCCGGCACAGTCAATGCTGAAGCCAAAGAATGGAAGGCAAGCCCTCCCAGCTGATGCCAGAATCACCCTCCATCCAAAGCCCTAAATGACCTTCTCTGGGAGACTACGGGGGGCTATTTGAACCCAGAGGTGGCCTCTCCAGAGTGCTCCCCAGCCCCAAAGTCCTCTTTAGATGGTGAGAACGCCTGACACCTCCTAGGGATGATGTCTAACTCTTCTGGGGAGAGGAAGAGTGGACCTAGCTTAGACCCCATGGAAAAGGCTAGTCCTCAAGCCCGAAGAATAAAGAGAAGTGGAGTGGGAACCTACTTGGCTGCCATGTTGTTCTCAGGAAGCAGGGTCATCTCCAACACCTTGGTACCACTGACTACAGCTTCGTAGCTGGCCGTGGCCACCATCTTGCCCGTGATACGGTGCACCTGATAGAAGGCGTGAGGTCGCAGGTTCCTCTCATCTGCGGTGCCGATGAACATCTGTAGGGTCAGTGGCTTCTCACTGTAGCCTAGGAGCTGGCAGAGGGAGGCAAAGGCCACCCAACTGAAATCCCCACTGTCTCATCCTTCATCCATCCCTAAGTTTTCAGTCCACCCCTGGAGAGGAGTGAAAGATAAAGGATATCCTGGAAGGGATTTCCAGGGGGGATTGGGCACTAGTTTCTCCACCAGTTGTGTCGAAAACGTGGCCTGGAGTTCACAGTGTTATTCTTGGAATGAGGCCCAAACTGGGCTGGGCAAAGGGGAAAATCTTCCAAGGGAGACTGGCCCAACTCAACAGAGACAACCTAACTCCCAGTGAACTTTGGCCTCAGCCTGACCCCTCCCCCACATCTGGCAGGCCACCATTTTCCAGAGCAGACATAAGGCTGGTGTCCCATGGGATGAGTGGAGCGCGGGTGGAGGGACAGACGAGTAGAAAGTACATCCGGGTCCTTGAAGTGCACCCTTCCTCCCCCAAAACCAGTCCCTCCCCCAGGCCGCCTGCAGGGTCATTGCTGAGAGGGAGTGTGGGAAAGGGCAGTGCCATGGGTCTGCACAGCTGGAGCCCATGTGCAGGGATCTGGGACTGGAGAGGAGAGAGGCTACCAGGCCTGGCTTCTGCCCCTTACCTTGACGATGGGGTGACCACCAGGGGCAGCTTTGACAGCTCCCCGGCTGCCCTCTGTCTCATAGTGGGCCCGGTGGTGGGCTCTGGGCTGCACCTCGATCCTCAGCTCCAGCTGCTCATACTGGCTGGGCAGAGGCCAGTCCAGCGGGGGGAGGGCAGAGGTCCTGGACAGAGACAGAGAGAAGAGCACTGATCACCCGCAGCCTCACACCCCAGTCAGGGCAGCCCTGGGTCCCAGCTCCCCAGGATGTGAGGGAGGAAGCGGCGGTGGGTATGGGAGAAAGAAAATTATAGCCGAAGTAAAACAGTCCACAAGTCCAGAAGCAGGGGAGATGGGGGACAGACCCCTCAGAGCCCCTTGAGATGAGGGTATGTAAATGGGCACCAGGACTGAGACTCCCTTCTTCCCAGCTCTGAACACAGGGTCTGGATACAGAGGAACCCCAAGCCCAGTTTAACCCCCAGGCCTGGATAGGAAGAGTCAAGTAAAGAAGCACAACTTCAGGGACGTCCCTGGTGGTCCAGTGGTTAGGACTCTGCCATTCCACTGCAGGGGTCATGGGTTTGATCCCTGGTCGGGGAACTAAGATCCCACATTTAAAAAAAAAAAAGAAAGAAGAAGCACAACTTCAGACCAGAAAAGGTCTCAGAAATTAACCCCTTTGCTAATTTGTTAAGCCCAAATAAAGAAACTGAGGGTAGAACGTAGAGGGCTAAGCAAGCCAGCAACTGACAGAGCCGGGACTGAGCACATCCGTTCCCAGGCCAGCGCCCTTTCCACTAGCTGGGGCTGGACAGGTGGGTTCCAGAGAGCTGGGGGTTACAGATCTGCAACTTTCCTGTAGTGAGCACCCAGATACCCTAGGCCAGGGAGTCTCAACCGGTAATTGCCCCCAGGTGATGCTTGGCAATGTCTGGAAACAACTAAGGGAAACTTTTCTGGATGGAGCCAGCTTGATCTGACATCCAAGGTTTAGGATTATTGAAATGGACAAGGTTCTTTGAGGGTGAAAGGTGTAGAAAAACAGCAAGAACTGCTTGGTTTAATATGAATTCTTCGACTTGCAAATACATGCTACTTTATTCAAATTTAGCAGGTATACTTTTAAGCCACAAGTCAGGCCCTAGAAATTCAGTTAGAGAAGGGAGACTTCCTGCTGCCCATTGTAGGGCTGAAATCCAGCCCATGTTCCAGCACAGAGCTGGGGGTGGAGGACACCCTAGAGGAATTCCTCCTTTACCCACATGGTCCTTCTGGGGCTGGAGGGGCTTTTTCTAATTGATCCACAGGGAGTGACTGTCCTTTTGCAAATCATCTGTCCAAAGGGGGTGCGTTTTTAAAATTCTCCCTAAAACTGAGTAGTTTGCCAGCAGCCAAGCTGGTAGCAGATTCTCTTTTGAAATGCCAAGGACACAGAACTAGGACCTTTTTTCAAACCCATCCCTTGACCCTCCCGCTCCCTGGGTGAGATGACTGGAGACAGCAGTGGTGTCAGACACGACCCTCACCTGAAGATGGGGCTGTGTCCCCCAATTCGGGCCTTGGACCAAGCCAGTGGGGAAGGCACCGCCAGGTAGTCCATGCCGGCCACCTCCTTCCGAGGACCCCCGGGAGGAGCCCCGGCCTCCTCTACTCCTGAAGGCAGCTTCCCATTGCACGGGGCAGGCTCCTCAGACCGAGGCAGGGCCACCGCCTGCTCGCTGGAAGTCCTCCGGGTCTTCTGGGGGATGCTCTCGGCTGGTGGGGCCCCCGCATAGTCAAAGGGGCCAGGCGAGCCAGGGTCCCGGACCAGAGGCAATGGGGGCGGTGGAGGTGGCTCAGGCCCCTCCTCCCCTAGGCTGCCTCGGCGGGACAGAGCTGGGGAGGCCGAAGATGGGGTTCCCGAGCTGGAATAGCGCCGCTTGCCACATGGAGAGGCGGGTCGTGGGGAAGCTGGGGTGGGCCCAGGAGCGCTGAGGAGTAGCCAGCTATCCTCTGGACCCCGGCCTCCAGGGCTCGGACCATACAGGCTCCAGGGGTCATCGGGGGTCCACGGCCTAGGGGAGGCCCGGGGTGAGGGCAGTGGGGAGCCCAGGCCAAAGCGGGAGGCCGCCTCATTTAGCTCAGACTCCACCTCGTCACAGGCTGCATACAAGGCTGCCTCGTCGGAGGCATCTGAGAAGAAGCTCCAGGAAGACAGGCTGCTGCTGCCAGGGCTCGGGCTGAAGAAGGGGCCCCCGCCCTGGCCCCCTGCCTCTCGGTAGCCTCCAAAGCCTTCCGGTGGGGGGTAATCCCTGGGGGAGCCTTCCCCCCAGGCATCTGGGTTGTCCTCCAGCGCAGCTGGCGGGTCAGGAGTGGGAGAGATAGAGGTGATGCGGATGCTGGGACACTCAAGAACACGGCCTCCCCCAGCCCCCCCGGAGCCCCCTCCCGGCCCCCCCAGCCTCACTGACCGGGCTGGCTGGCTCTCCCAAGTGCCAGGTGAGGGGGCCGGGCGGGGTGGTGGGGAGTGCATGCCAGGCCGAGGGGGTGGAGGCCGGGGAATGCCAATAGGGGCAGCGCCATAGGGAGGGGGCTCCCCCAGGCCCAGACGGCAGCATGGTGGGGTGTCCTCTGAGTCCAGTTCTGTCAAAATGGGAAGGGAAGGAGACAGAGAGAGGGATGTCACAGGAGATGGGGAGAGAGAGAAGCAGGTGAGATGTCTAGGTTCCTTGAGCGGGCAGCCTCCAAAGGCTGGTATGTTGTCCCCTCCTCAGCAAAGAGAGGTCTCGGAGATGCCCTTCAGAGTCACAAAGACAAAAGCAAAGTTGGCCTTGGGAAGGTGGAGGAGATGGAGCCAGACGTGTCAGGTCTTTTCCTACTCAGAGAACCTCACACTCTGAGCTCCTGGCCCTGGGACCTGGGGTACCAGACGGGGCGGGTCTCAAGGTAAGAGAGGCGGGTCGAGAGGGGCTGGAGCTGGACCCGGAGGCGTGTTTAAGGAAGCATTGGGCTGAGCTGGGGGCGACTCACACATGAACCCAATTAGCAGCGGTTCCCAAACCCCCAAACGGCGCTGGCAGGAGCCCCAGTTGCCATCGCAACGGTGGCCAGGGGAAGGGGGGCTCCAGGGCTGTGATGACAAGGGAAGGTGGCTCCTCCCTCACTCCCCCCAGTCTGGAGGCGGGGGTGCAGCGGAGGGGTGCCGCGCGCCGGCCGGGCGAGGGAGGGGGTGGCGCGGGCTGCGCGTATTCCGTGCGAGCGGCGGCCGCCGCCCCCGGCTCAATCCCCGCCATCTGCCTCTCATTGCGGCCAGACGGGGGAGGGGGAGGGGCGCCCCGGCTGGGCCTGAGAGCGCCCCCAGCCCCTGGCGTCCCGTCTGCGTGCCCAGGGCTCGGTCCCCGAGGGGCAAGCTCCGGAGCCCAATCTCCCCTTTCCCTGGCAGAGCCCGGGGCTCTCGGGACCGCTGTTCCCTCCCGCCCCGCATCCCAGTGACAGCCCAGCCGAGAGGCGGCGCGCAGCCAACGGCACCCCCCCACCCCCACCCCAGTCACGACCTAAAAAGGAAAAAGTGGTGCCGGGTCCCCAGCCTCACCTCCGCAGACCCCCGAGCCCCGCACCTCCCCTCAACCTCTGAGCCCCTCATTTCACACCCCAGGCTCTCTGCCCGAAAGTCCCCAGACTCAAGATCCCTGCGCCCTTCCCTCACGGACCCCAAGACCCCTTCCCAGCCCCGCACTGACCTTCCCCCGACCCCCCCGCGCCCAGCGGGGGGGCCTCCTTTTCCTCCCCGAACACCAGCTTAAATTCCAGCTCCTCATCCTCGCAGCTTGCTGCCCCCATGGATCCGGCCAGAGCCCCCAGGTCCCGGTCTGGGTGGGAGGGGGGATCTCAGGAGGCTGCAGTATCTTGACCCGTGGCTCCCTCCCTCCCTTCTCTGAGACGCCCCCTCCTCCGCCGCTGCCGCCTCCCTCCGGACGCCCCCTCGTTATTATAGAAACTTTTCCAAACTTTTTTCCCCAAACTTCTTCAAAGTGCCCCCCCAGCCTGTCTCTGATTGGCTGCCCGGGATGCTCCAGCCCCTCCTCCAGGGATGAGATGGGAAAACCACGCGCCCCTTGTCCCCCCCCTTACTCCCTCCCTCCCTCCCTCCCTTCCTCCCTCCCTCTCTCTCTCTCTCCTCTCTCCAGTCCCTCCCCCTCAAAAAAAAAAAAAAAAAGAACAAAACTGAATTGGAAAACGGTCTCTCAGGCGTGGTAGGACCATAATGATGCCTATTGGCCAGCAGTTGTGACAATCATTTCCCCGCACGGAGCACTACCACCACAATCCCCAACTTAGTCTAAGTTCAGGGGCTCCGGGTCCGAGCGCCTTAAAGGGGACACATCCTGGGCCCACAGTGTAGAGGGCCCATGGAAGACACTTTCTGAAGAACTGTGCAGCCAGCAACTAGCAAGGAAGGATCACCTCTCCTCCCCTTTTCCTCCAAGCCTAAGGCCAGCCAGGCTCTGGGGTGCAGAATGGCTCCAGGCTGCTCTGAAGAGGAGAAGGCCATTCCTTTGAAGACCCTAGCCTAAGGCCGCTCTGCCTAGGCCTTCTGGAAGCCTTTGACCTGCCGAATCAGGCCCTCCACCGGTCATCTCTCCCCCTCCCCCCAAAATGAAGAACATTTAGTGGTCTTGGGTCACTGTTCAAAGGTCCACGGCTCCTGATGGGCGATGATCCAGGCCGGACTTTACCGCTGCCCTAGTCTCAGCCGCCCAGAGGGGCCATTAATTAGCCCCTTAGGGAAGTCGGCTCCCTCCTCCCTAGAACCATAGGCTGGAATGAATCTCGGATCCGATGGCAACCCGCTCCAGCTCTCCTGATAATCCTGACCAGGTTTACCAGAGCCCCGCAGCCCAGCGACCTTGTGGGCCCCAGGGTTGGACACCTGTCACCTGGGCGGGAGGAGGAAGGAAGACTCGGACTGGAGTTTCTAGGAAGGGCAGGCATGGTGGGGCCCTGTCGTGTGAGAGGGATTTAGATCGAGATTAGTTACTTGGACGCCGGACTGGGGTGGGGGGCGGGAGGTGGGAGGTGGAAGGCGGGTACCATTCCCCCTAGCAGACCGTAGGCTACAAACCTGTCTAACAAGCCGCAGCTATCTTTAATCTAAATCCCTCCGGCTCAGGGCCGCGCCCCCAGCGGCGCCCCAGCCCCGCATCTAAAGGGTTAAGCGACGGCCCTCGGGTCAGACGTTTACAAACACTCCGCAGCCGGGGTGGGACCGCGCCCGTTACTCTAATGAGAAACAGGCTCGGCGGGGCCGGGAAAGAGGGGAGGGCTGGCCCGGCCCGGCCGGCCCGAGCTCCGCTGTGGCCGATGCAGCTCCCCTCCCTTCCCTCCCTTCCCTCCCTTCCCTCCCGTCCTTCCTCTGGCCCGCCCTGGGGACCCCCCCAGCCCCGGGGGACACCAGTGACGTGCGGAGCTGCGCCGGCGGCGAGCCCAGGGCCCAGACGCCGGAGGGGCGGGGAGAAGAAGCCAGGCGGGCGGGGAGGGAAGAATGTTCCGAGGCCAAGCGGGGAGGCGGCCTGGTTTGATTTTTTTTTTTTTTTCTTTTCTTTTTTTTTCCCCTTCGGTTGGTCTCCTCAGGTTACATTTCCCTTCCAGCTTCATCTCGGAAATAAAGGAAGGAGAGACCCACGGGGAGGGAGAGCGAGGAACATCCTGAAACGTCCGGCCAGCCTCCACCTAAGAGGCGGGCAGAGGAACGTGGGAAGCGGAGGCGAGAAGGGCAGGGGTAGAGACCTCGACCCCGCTCCAGCCCCTGATCCCACACACGCCGCCCCCGCCCTGCCCGCCTCCGCAGCACAAGCAGACGTGCACATTCTTTTCAAATGTCATATTTCCTTTGATCCTGGGCAGCGTTTCTCCATGTGTCTGGCTCAGCTCCTGCCCAGCCTGCCGCTCCCCCCTCTCACCCCACTTTGTGTATTTTCCTGGAGGTCCCTCCCCGTCCTCCCAGCATCTGGAAGGCCCTGAAGGCTGGCGTTGGCGCACATTCCCCTGGCGACTCTGGCTTCGCCTTCCAGTGACTCAATTTCCCCTCTGCCGGTGGGGGCCAGGGGGTGAGGGCGGAGAAAAGAGTTGTTGAGCGTAAATGTCGTATGAACGAGCTTGCAGGCTGCTCAGAGCGCCAAGCTTCCCTCGGTGGGGAGTGGAAGGGGGATCCCCTCGACTCTGAAAACCCTCGGATCTGTCTCGGCTGCAGCAGAGGGATGGAATTTATGACTTCTGCACGTCCTGCCAGAGGAAGAGTGGATAGTTCTAGGTTTAGGTTGCCCTACACATCTGCCCCCTGGCGACCGCAAAGACTCAGCCGCCCTCCCTCCCGCAGGTCCGATTTCTCGCCCGTCAGGCCTTTGTCCTCGCTCGGCTGCCCCCTAGCGCACACACCTGAGCACAGCTCCGCTTTCTCACCTTGTGTTCGTGGAGCGCTTTGACTTATGCTCTCCACTTTCATAAGCATGATTCAACGCCTTGGAGGTGGACTTTCTTTTTATTTCTTTTTTTTTCTTTTCAGTTACACAAAATACAGTCTCCTTGTAAACGATTCAAGCCATACAAAAATATATAGTAAGCTTCGATTGCTACTCCGCCATTTTGTACAAATTTGTTAACCTATATATGTACACATGCCTGCTCTTTCTGTGTACTTCAGACCATGCTGCAAGCATATTTCTTGACTTGCTTTTTTGTTTTTTCCCAGTTAACAAATGGCTTGGAGAGCTTTTCCTGTCAATACATGTGCATCTGAAAATAGTAATAAAAGCATCCATCTCTTTGTTTGAGGTTAGTGACAGAGCTAGGTCTGGAACCCAGGTGTCCTGGGTCCTTGTCCAGTGCTAACTCCACTATACCACATTATACGTAGGAATCTGTTTTAGGGTGGGTTTTCCCCAAAAAATCAGAGCCTGAAAAAAGAATGAGATGCAGGTAGTTTATTGCAGAGAGCAATCACAAGGGACAGAAGTGGGGGACTGGGAAGAGTGAAATGGGAAAGAAGGAAAGCCATCCAAGGGTGTGATGTGGAGCTGGTTACCACCCTGAGCAACTGGAACATTGTCCCCCTGGGCACCTTCTGTGGAGTCATACAGAATGTGATTCAAGAGATGGGATATTTATCCACTTGCCCTCACCCCCAATTGTCAAAAGTTGCCCTTTGAGTGTTAATTCCCTCACTCTTCCAGTTTTACACAAGGGTCAGAAAACGGTAGGTGTCCCACAAGGCTGCAGCAAAGAAGCCCCTGGGCAAGAGGCAAAAAAGATAGGAGCTGTGCCTGTGCGTAGGTACTGTCAGGTGACATGGACAAGCAGTTGGTTGCCACAGTAATAGCTGGAGTAAAAAGATGGATGGACAGTAAGTGAGGCAATTAAGATGTGTCCTATACAACAGGGATCCCCAACCCCCCAGTACCAGTCCTTGGCCTGTTAGGAACCGGGCCGCACAACAGGAGGTGAGTGGCAGGTGAGCGTGCCTAGCTTCATCTGTATTTACAGCGGCTTCCGCATTGCCGCCTGAGCTCCGCCTCCTGTCAGCATTACAGTGAGTTGTATAATTATTTCATTATGTATTACAATGTAATAATCATAGAAATAAAGGGCACCATAAATGTAATGCGCTTGAATCATCCGAAACCATCACCCACCCACCCATCGCGTCCGTGGAAAAATTGTCTTCCATGAAACCGGTCCCTGGTGCCAAAAAGGTTGGGGACCGCTGCTATACAACATCATTCAGTCAAACAAAAAATATGTATTGAGGAACCTCTATGTTCAGAGGCATTTCTAGGCATTGGGTACCTATATTTATAAACCACACTCCCAAGAATTGCCAGTTATTATCAGGCTGGAAATACATTTTGTACTTGACATCTCCCTCTTCCTTGCCCCCTAACTGTACAGAACTGTTTTATTCATAGAATATCTATTTACCTATGTATCTATCTATATCTATATCTATATCTATCTACCTATCTATCTCCTTCCTTTGCATTCCCTTCATTGCCATACCAGTTTAGACCTTGATTTTTTCTTAGACTCTCAATAACAGTATCTAACACCAATGGCATACTTTACACATTTGACAACTGAAGCATATCATTTTTAAACCCTTCTCTATAACAAAAAAATAATTTCAGTATTAATCATGATATGAAAAATAATAGCCAGAAAAAATGGAAAGAGTAATAATTTTCTTTTATTGACTTCCTATGCTCATATGTCTAACAAGGCCAGTAAATAGATAGATAGATAGATAGATAGATAGATAGATAGATAGATAAAACAGTAAAAGACAGGAAAAGGCAACAGATTAATAATTGCAATTATATTTATATACTTTTATTTTAAATACAAAGGAAAAACATATACTTACATATTGGTCTGTCATAGAAATGAATTATAACATTACAATTTCTGTTCCAGGTCTTAATTTTTGCAAATTTGTCAGTGACTTTGTCAAAATTGATCTTCACATATAGACAGTATAGCCAGATTTGTTGATCTATCTCACTTATGGTTGATCAAAGGAAACTTTTTAATAATCTTAATTTGTTATTGAGATATAATCTGCATACTATAAAATTCACTCTTTTGAAGTGTACAACTCAGTGTACAGCTCCTATCTTTTTAGTATATTCACAAGGTTGTGCAATTATCACCATATCTAATTCCAGGATATTTTCATCACCCCAAAAAGAATGCCATACCTATTAGTAGTCACTCCCCATTCTCCCCTTCCCTTTCTCCCTAGAAACCACTAATTCACTTTCTGTCTCTAGATTTGCCTATTCTGGACATTTCATGTAAACAGAATCACATAATGTTGCCTTTTGTGTCTGGCTTCTTCCACTTAGCATAATGTTTTCAAAGTTCATCCACTGGTAATACACATCAGTACATCATTCATTTTTATGACTAAATATCGATTTTAATTTAAAAATTTTCTCCACAGAAAGCAATATATATATTTAGAAAAAATCTAAGGAAAAGATTGGCACAATTCATTAAAAATCCCATTTCACAATAAATTCCCAAAATTGCAATATGTCTTTGTTTCTCCAGGGTTGAAGCTAACAGCTTTCAGATGTCTCCTTCACTGAAAAATTTTAAACACAAAAACTTCAAGTTTTTACATAATGTAATAGTTTCTATTACTGCATAACAAATCACTTCCAAAACTTTGTGGCTTCAGACCACAATGATCATTTATTATCTCTCATGGTTTCTGTGAGGAAGAAATTCAGCAGTGAGGAAGGCTCCTATCTGCTCCACAATGTCTGGTGAGGGACTTGAAGGCTAGGAGCTAGAATTGTCACATGTCTAGCTGTTGACATTGACTGTTAGCTGAGACTAGCTAGAGCAATTGCCTGTACCACATACATATGACTGTTCCTTGTGGCTTAGGATTCCTTACAAAATGGCAACTTTGAGAGAGAGCTCCAGGTAGAAGCTACATCATTTTCATGACCTAGTCTTGAAAGTCACAAGCCCCTGGCCAGAGTCAAGGGGTGAGAACATAGACTACACCTCTGGGTGGAAGAAATATCAGTTACATTGCAAGAAGAGCATGTAGAATGTGATAAACACATACACATGGTCATCTTTAGAAAATAAAATCTGTCACAGTCTGGTCATAATAATCCACATCCTTCCCACACTCATCCCCTCCCCATAAGACCTTCAAGTCTCATCCCATCTTGGCACCAAGCTCAGGCACAAGGGCCCAGATCCCATCACCTAGATCCTGGACCTCAAGCCTGAGGAAACGCTGTGTAACCAACCACCCCAAAACTTAGTGGTTCCTTCCAGCTACATATTATCTAATTGGGGGATAAGATGTAAACGTGAAAAGTTACATACTAATAAAAGAGTTTAACAATAACTGGTAATTCAGGAGATGTAACAAAGCAATTCTATCAATAAGAGATGATTGGTTGGAAGCAACAGAAACTGGCTCCATATAACTTAAGCAAAAGAGGAACGTTTTGACAGGAGACATCACAGAACTAAAAGAAAAGGAGAATCAGGCTTCAGGGAGGATGGGCATGTAGGAGCTAGACAGTAGTAGTTCTGGGGAGCTAGACACGAGGACCTGAGGCACAGTCTCTTCATGGTCCTGGACATCTTCAGTTCCTGGTGTGTACCAAGTCCTTCCCACTTCCAGGATTTTGCAGATACTGTTTCTCCTGCGTGGATCTCTCTTGACACACAACCTTCTTTGCCTAACTTCTACTAATCTCTGGATCTCAGCTATAATCTCACAGCATTCTCATAGCAGTCATAACACATCTCCCAACTGTAATAAGATAACTGTGTAAACACTTGTTTAATGTCTGTGTACCCCACTAGAGTATAAATTCTCTGAAACGAACCTTGGCTGTCTATTTATCTACCAAAACCTTTTTTTTTTTTTTTTACATTTCATATATTTAATAAACACTAGTGGAAATAAATGAAAACCAATCAAATGAGAACAGGCAAAAGCTATTTGTTCAGAGCTTCCTCCAGCAAGGGAGTCAGCCACCCTCACTTGCATTTTGGCAGAGACTCAAAGTCAGGTAAAGGAGTAGGGAAGCTTTATTGTGGAAAAAAAGAAAGGCTTCGGGTATGACCTGATTGGAAGCTATTGGTATGGGGAAGCTGTAGGTGGGCAAACTGAAGGCAGGGCCTCCTATGTGATTGGTTAAAGATGTATTGTTTGGCTTTCTCTGGTTGGTCCTAATTTGGAAGCAGGAACAAAACTTAGGGAAGCTGTCACTTATTAATCAAGATCTAGCTGTTTGGAGAAGATTGTTACAGGACTTATTTTTTGGCTTCCTAGGCTGGTCGCTAGAAATAGTGGTCTGACTTCCTGCAAGCCTGACATATAGAGTAGGCTGGCTTCCTAGGCTGCTTACTGTAGATAATGGACTGGGGAGTTGCTGCAGATTACAAGTCAGAGTTCTATTGTTATATGTGGTCTGGCCACTGTCCATTTGTATATTTAATCTCTCACATTTATTGAACATCTATTATGTGCCGTCACCATGCTAAGCTCTGGGATACAGAGATTGATAGAAGATATTTGTTGACCAATTAAAGAGTTGGTAAGAGATAGTGTTTTAATAACTAGGTGCATCTGTTAGAATTAGGTTTGGCTGGGTATGACATAAAAACCTGAAATATCAGTAGCTTAAATAAGATAAAAGTTTATTTCTCTCCCATATAAAGGCTCTACAGGTAAAAATTCAAGGTGTAGTATGTCAATGCCACAACTATGAGACTCCCAACTCCTTCCATCTTGCTGTTCCACCATCCTTAGCATCCCACTTCATGGAATATGGCTGCTCAAGGTCCAGCCATCACATTCACTTTTAAACCAACAGGAAAACGAAGAGCAGAAGAATGCACACCACTCCCTCCCCACGCCATTTATATTTACTTCCAATTGGCCAGAATTTAGTCACATGGCCACATATAGGTATAAGGGAGGCTGGGAAATCTATTTATTCCAAGTGGATATATATTTACCTGAAAATAACAGGTTCTGTTACTAAAGAATATGCGAAGAAAGACAATTGGGGTCAATTAGTAGCCTCTGCAAACTAGAGAAATGGGATGTAGGGATTATCCATAAAATTCAGTCACTTATATTTCCTCTAATATAAGATATTCTTGACTTAGCATGTAATTATTCTCATGATATATTACACAGAATGAATCAAGTTCTTTTCATAGTTAAGAAGAAGCAGCTTGGGACTTCCCTGGCGGTCCAGTGGTTAAGATATCGTGCTCCCAGCGCAGGGAGCACTGGTTCGATCCCAGTTCAGGGAACTAAGATCCCGCATGCTGCACAGTGCGGCCAAAGATTTTTAAAAATAAATTAAAAAAATATTTTTTAAAAAGAAGCAGTGGGACTTCCCTGATGGCGCAGTGGTTAAGAATCCGCCTGCCAATGCAGGGGACACAGGTTCGAGCCCTGGTCTGGGAAGCAACTAAGCCCATGCACCACAACGACTGATCCTGCGCTCTAGAGCCTGCAAGTCACAACTACTGAGCCCGCGTGCCACAACTACTGAAGCCCGCGCACCTAGAGCCCGTGCTCCACAACAAGAGAAGCCACCCAATGAGAAGCCCGAGCACCACAACGAAGAGTAGCCCACGCTCACTGCAACTAGAGAAAGCCTGCGCGCAGCAATGAAGACCCAGCATAGCCAAAAATAAATAAATAAAATAAATAAATTTATTAAAAAAAAAAGAAGCAGCTTTATGACAGTCATGGTTATCCTATTTTAGGGATGCTGTCCACGACATCTACAGCAACTATTTGGAGTCCTCACTTTGTACCGAGGGATACTTTTTTCTCAGGTCTCAGCAACAACTATGCTTCTCCTGAATCATCAGGCAAAAGTATAATTACCATATGATCCAGCAATCCCACTCCTGGGCATATATCCAGACAAAACTCTAATTTGAAAAGATACATGCACCCCTATGTTCATAGCAGCACTATTCACAATAGCCAAAACATGGAAACAACCTAAATGTCCATTGACAGAGGAATGGATAAGAAGATGTGGTACATATATACAATAGAATACTACTCAGCTATAAAAAAAGAATGAAATAATGCCATTTGCAGCAACATGGATGCAACTAGAGATTATCATACTAAGTGAAGTAAGTCAGAAAGAGAAAGACAAATACCATATGATATCACGTCTATGTGGAATCTAAAATATGGCACAAACAAACCTATCTACAAAACAGAAATAGACTCACAGACATAGAGATCAGAATTGTGGTTGCCAAGCGGGAGGAGGAGAGGGAGAGGGATAGACTGGGAGTTTGGGGTTGGTAGATGCAAACTATTATATTTAGAATGGATAAACAACAAGGTCCTACTATATAGCACAGGGAATTATATCCAATCTCCTGGGATACACCGTAATGGAAAAGAATATTTAAAAAAAGAACGTCTCTGTGTGTATAACTGAGTCACTTTGCCGTAAGCAGAGATTGCCACAACATGGTAAATAATACTTTAATTTTTTAAAAAAATAGGTGAAGATATGGAGTAATGTTGAAGAGATAGGAAGGAAAGTAATTTCTGTCTGCTCAGACAAGTAGGAAGGAGAGAGGTAGTATAGTATAGTGGGAAGAACACAGATTTGGAGTCAGATTGATAGACCTGGGCTAATTTAGGCTTCACCATTTCAGAGTTGTCTTTGGGAAAACTCCTTAATCTTTGTGTCAATTTCCTCATGTATAAAATGGGGGAACTAGTATGTACTTAAGGTTAATGGGTGGATAGAAGTGTATGATGCATAATTACAGTGCCTGGCACATAAGAGACACTCAAAAGATATTAAGTAAAGCAATTTTCTGAGTTGGAAAAATTAAATGAGACTTGGTCATGGATCAGGTCCTATGAGAGGTGGGAAATATATTCCCTTTCTGATATTTCATTGTTAGTGTAAAGAAATGCAACTGATTTCTGAATGTTAGTCTTGCATCCTGCTACTTTGCTGAATTCATTTATTAGATCTAGTAGTTTTTGTGTGGAGTCCTTAGGGTTTTCTAAATATAGTATCATGTCATCTGTGTATAATGACAATTTTACTTCTTCCCTTCCTATTTGGATGCCTTTTATTTCTTTTGTGTGTGTGTGTGTGTGTGTGTGTGTGTGTGTGTGTGTGTCTGATTGCTGTGGCTAGGACTTCCAATACTATGGGGTTTTGGGGGGGGAGTTTGGGGGGTTTTTTGTTTTATTTTTGGTTGCATTGGGTCTTCATTGCTTATTTGACCCAGCGCATGAAGGCTTTCTCCAGTTGCAGCAAGAGGGGGCTTCTCCTCATTGCGGTCCACGGGCTTCTCATTGCGGTGGCTTCTCTTGTTGCAGGTCATGGGCTCTAGGCGTGTGGACTCCAGTAGTTGTGGCACATGGGCTCAATTGTTGTGGCTCGCGGGCTTAGTTGCTCTGTGGCATGTGGGATCTTCCCAGACCAGAGATTGAACCCGTGTCCCCTGCATTGGCAGGCAGATTCTTAACCACTGTGCCACCAGGGAAGTCCCCAATACTATGTTGAATAGCAGTGGTGAGAGTGGACATCCTTGTCTTGTTCCAGATTTTAGTGGGAAAACTTTCAGCTTTTCACTGTTGACTATTATATTGGCTGTGGGTTTGTCGAAAACGGCTTATACTATGTTGAGATATGTTACCTCTATACCCACTTTGGTAAGAGTTTTTATCATGAATGGATGCTGAATTTTGTCAAATGCTTTTTCTGCATCTATTGAGATGATCATGTGGTTTTTGACTTTTCTTTTGTTTATGTGGTGGATTACATTGATTGATTTGCATATGTTGAACCATCCTTGTGAACTTGGGATGAATCCCACTTGGTCGTGGTGTATGATCTTTCTTATGCGTTGTTGGGTTCGATTTGCTAATATTTTGTTGACAATTTTTGCATCTATATTCATCAAAGATAGTGACCTGTAATTTTCTTTTTTGGTAGTATCTTTGTCTGGTTTTGGTATCAGTGTGATGGTGGCTTCACAGAATGTCTTTGGGAGTGTTCCCTCTTCAATCTTTTGGAAGAGTTTGAGAAGAATCAGTATAAGTTCTTCTTTGTATGTTTGGTAGAATTCACCTGTGAAGCATTCTGGTCCTGGACTTTTGTTTATAGGGAATTTTTAAATTACAGATTCTATTTCACTTCTAGTGGCTGGTCCATTCAAATTATCTGTTTCTTCTTGATTCAGTTTTGGTGGGCCGTATGTTTCTAGAAAGTCTTCCATTTCTTCTAGGTTGTCAAATTTGTTGGCATATAATTGTTCATAGTATTCTCTTTTTTTTTTTTTTTGTATTTCTGTGGTATCAGTTGAGATTTCTCCTTTTTCATTTCTTATTTTGTTTATTTGGGTTCTCTCTCTTTTCTTCTACTTTTTTTAAAAATATTTATTTATTTATTTGGCTGTGCCGGGTCTTAGTTGCAGCACATGGGATCCTCGTTGCACAAATAGTTTCTTTTTTCTTTTTGATCTGTACACTGGCTAATTTAAGTGGTTTACTTTCCAATTATGATTTTCTCCTTCCTATATCTTCTTGCTTCTTTTCTATATAAAGAAGACCTTACAATATTTCTTTTAGGATAGGTTTAGTATTGCTGTATTCTTTTAGTTTTTGCTTGTCTGAGAAATTCTTTATTTCTCCTCATATTCTAAATGATAATCATGCTGGGTAGAGTATTCTAGGTTGCAGATTTTTCCTTTTCAAGACTTTGAATATATTTTGCCACTCCCTTCTGGCCTGCAGTGTTTCTGTAGAGAAATCAGCTGAAAGCCTTATGGGGGTTCCCTTGTAATTAACTCTTTGTTTTTTTCTTGCTGCCTTTAGAATCCACTCTTTATCTTTAATTTTTGCCATTTTTATTATAATATGTCTTGGTGTAGGTCTGTTTGGGTTCATCTTGTTTAGGACCCTCTGTGGTGGATAGTTCCGTGTGAGCTCAGACTCACCCATTGCTGGTGGGAATGTAAAATGGTACAACCATGCTGGCAAAATGTTTGGCAGTTTCTTCAAAAGTTAAATATATACCTATCATATGATTGAGCATTCCACTCCTAGATATTTTTTCAAGAGAATTGAAAACATAGGTCCATACAAAGACATGTACATGACATGTACATTTGTAATAGCCAAAAATTATTGTCCATGAACAGGCGAACTGATGAAGAAATTGTGGTACAATGGAGTACTGCTTGGCAATAAAAAGGAATAAACTACTTATGCACACAACAATATAGGTGAATTTCAAAATAATCACATTAAGTGAAAGAGGTCAGACAAAAAAGAATACATACTATGTGATTCCATTTATATAAAATAGAAAATGCCAACCAATTACAAAGTGACAGAAAGCAGATTAGTGGTTACCAGGAAAGGGGAAATAGCATAGAAAGGCAGAGTGAAAGATTGAAAAGGGGCACAAGGAAGTTTCTGGTATGATAAATATGTTCATTACCTTAATTGTAGTGATAATTTCACCGACATATACGTATGTCAAAACTCATCACATTGTACACCTTAAATATGTGCAGTTTACTGAATGTCAGCTCTACTTCAATAACACTGTTCAAATATTTAGCTTAAAAAAGCTGATAGTCTTACTTGATTGATTCAAAGTCCAGCTTCCAGATTCTTTCAAAGCCCCTCACCCATAAAAGAAAGCAGCTGAAGGAGCGTAGATCTGGGTTTAAAACCCCACTGTGCCACACAGTTTTTGTATAACCTCAGGCTAGTTACTTAACCTCTCACAGCCTCTCGGTTTCTTCATCCATAAAATGGGACTAATAATTATCTGCCTCACAGGTTTGTTGCTAAAATTTGAATGAGATAAGAGATGAGAGAGCCATAGGTGCCCAAATACATGATTCCCCATCTCTGAGAGAATTAGATTCCTTTCTGTTCCCTTCTTTTCCCCTCCTTTCCTCTTTCTTTCCAGACAGGGAGGGATCCTAGTCACAAAGACATTCAGAGGATAAACAATGAGGAGGAAACAGGGCAGAGGGCTTGGATTGTGTTCCCCTGAAAATAGCGCCTGAGACCAGAACTTGAGACTTCCTGGAGGGTGGTCCCAAGGGTCAGGAGGGACAGAGCATAAAATGTGAGTCAGGGAAGGAGAAAATGCCCCCAGAAGGTACCTATTGAGCTAGCTACTGTTGTGGAGCTCAGTCTAGCCAGAGGCCCTCTGAAGAACTGTAGAACACACCCCAGAATTGACCCTTCGAAAGAAAGGAGGCTGGGGCACTGACCCATGTCCTCCACTGTGAGGGTCACCCCCAAGGCATTAACTCTCCTCTCCTCTCACCACAATTCTGTCAACTGAGGGAGAAAAACAGAGACAGGCCTCTTGGATGGGGCACTGGCAGGGTCGAGGGCCATCCACCGCAGCTGCAGCTCAAATCAAAGGCGGCCTGAGAATGTGTGGCAGGGAGCACCAAAACAGCTGCCTCAGGCCCAAAGCCCATCTTTGGGTCAACCCTGTGACCTTCTCAACCTTAGACAACCTTACAGCCAAGAAGCTAGAGCCTCAGGATTAAAGCCCGCACTCCTCTAGACCACAGGCAGGGACACAACTGACTTCCTCAATCGCTCCCTCAGGACACTTGTCTGGGAGAGAGGAGTGAGAATACCTGATGGGTGAGTCATAAAAGGATCCCTGGGAGGAAAGGGTGGGGCTGGGAATTTACCAGAAGGAAAAGCTAGCTATGTCACTGAGCAGCAGTGAAATCATTTTTCTCTGCTCTACCAATAGTGAATTAGAAATGTTCTTCAGATTGGAAATGCAATAATGTTGATTGTATTAATGTCTATCACTTATTAAGCACATAACATGTGCCTGGAAATGCGCTGTACTATTTTATTTCATCCTCACAGCAGCCCAGCCCAGTAGGTACTATAATTAACTGAAGCTCAGAGAAGTTGAGTAACTTGGTAAATGTCAAAGAGCTAGTAACTTGCAGAGGCACAATTGAATCCCAGGTAGCCTGATCTGAGAGCCTGGACCTTTGACCATTAGGCTATAGTCAACTCCCTACGAGAGAGAGAGACAGACAAGGGGAAGAGAGGGAGGAGAACATCCAGTTGGGAAAACTGCCTTACCGGGATGAGAGGGTCTAGGAGAGCACAGAAATTAGATCATCAACATTAACTAGATACAGTAAGTGAAGAGAGAAGGACTCCACACTGATAGTAGAAGGTGCATTATGGTTGTTGTATGTGTGTGGACACTTGTCATTGATGGCTGCTCAAAATCTTTTTAGTCCCTTCATGCTAAGGTAGAATAAAAAGAAGTTACCCTTTCCAGTCTCCCTTGCCTTGAGTGTGCAGACAGGCAACTTAGGTTCTGCCAGTGGGACACCACTGGGAAACCCGCTGTGTGAAGAAACAGATGATAAACAGGGATTCCATTTGCTGGGGCAGGTGGCCCTAGACACTATGGTTCTTTGGGAAAGCATCAGTCTCTCACTTTGCTAAGGAAAAACAAGTGAAAAGAGACTTTTGACCTGCTTGGAACACTAAAGGAGAAGAACATGCCCTGGGCACTGGAGAGGGCTCCACAAAAAAGAATCCAAGAGCAGAGAGAAGCAGGGACCACTTCAGGTGGGCTCCTAAAGGTACTGGACCCAATTCCAATGTGTGTTTTATGGGCGTTGTCCCACACCACCAAGCAATTCTTGGACACCAGCAGGGTGTTCTACATTTCAGCTCAATCCTGACACTATCTACTTGGAGATCGCATCAGATCCCACAGGTGGTTAAGGGCTCAGTCCTACAAGACTGCCCCCCCACCAACTTCAGACGGTAGTCTCAACTCCAGGTTATTACCTGGGTTTCTAGCCAATAGGCAATAGATTGGAGTTTCCAACAAACCTTGCCTTGGATTCAATTAATTTGCTAGAGCAACTCACAGACCTCAAAGAAACATTTTGCTTACTAGATTACTAGTTATTAGAAAAGGCATTTATATGACTCAGGAACAGCCAGATGGAAGAGATACACAGGGCAAGGTGTATGGGAAGGGGCACAGAGCTTCTACGCCCTCTCCAGGTGCCAATCTCCCCACCATGTGTTCACCAACCTGGAAGCTCTCCAAACTCATCCTTTGGAGGATTTATGGAGGCTTCATTACATAGGCATGATTGATTAACTCATTGCCATTGGTGATTGATTCAACCACCAGCCCCTCTCTCCTCCTCAGAGTTTGGGGATGGAGGGGGTACCGAAACTTCCAACCCTCTAATCACAAATTTGGTTCCTCTGGCCACCAGCCCCCATCCCTACGTTACCTCAGGGCTTTCCAGAAGACACTTCATTAATGTAGCAAAAGACCTCTTTTCCTCTCTCAACACTGGAAATTCCAAGTGTTTTAGGAGCTCTGTGCCAAGAACAGGGTCAAAGACCACCTATCTATTTGTAGTTATAAATCACAGTATCACAGATTCCTTTCCAAGTGGAACATTTTCTCCATAACTCTTCTCTGCTCAAACCCTGGGGTTTGTTTTGTGACTTTTCTAAGTTGAGTGCAGCCCACTCCCCAAAAGTGACAGTTAATTTGCCCATAGTTGTACCCTTTCCCTCTCTGAGGAGGGTTTGGTTTTCAGCAGCTGGGAGAAGAGATAATGGTTCCCCTGATAAGCAAAGCAACCTTGTGCCAGTGGGAAGGACTTGCACTGCCACAGTAATAAAGGTTCTTAATTTATGTTTGTTTTTCACATTCAGACCAAAAAAAAAAAAGTGAGGCCTTTTTATTTCTTCATCTACAAAATTTGACAATAGGTCTGACCACACAGGCTTGTGATGACCTTCTTTTTTTTTTTTTGAATTTTATTTTATTTATATTTTTATACAGCAGGTTCTTATTAGTTATCCATTTTATATATATTAGTGTATATATGTCAATCCCAATCGCCCAATTTAGCACACCACCATCCCCACCCCACTGCAGTTTTCCCCCCTTGGTGTCCATATGTCTGTTCTCTACATCTGTGTCTCAACTTCTGCCCTGCAAACCGGCTCATCTGTACCATTTTTCTAGGTTCCACATACATGCGTTAATATACGATATTTGTTTTTCTCTTTCTGACTTAACTTCACTCTGTATGACAGTCTCTAGATCCATCCATGTCTCAACAAATGACTCAATTTCATTCCTTTTTATGGCTGAGTAATATTCCATTGTATATATGTACCACAACTTCTTTATCCATTCGTCTGTTGATGGGCATTTAGGTTGCTTCCATGACCTGGCTATTGTAAATAGTGCTGCAATGAACATTCGGGTGCATGTGTCTTTTTGAATTACGGTTTTCTCTGGGTATATGCCCAGTAGTGGGATTGCTGGGTCATATGGTAATTCTATTTTTAGTTTTTCAAGGAACCTCCATATTGTTCTCCACAGTGGCTGTATCAATTTACATTCCCACCAACAGTGCAAGAGGGTTCCCTTTTCTCCACACCCTCTCCAGCATTTGTTGTTTGTAGATTTTCTGATGATGCCCATTCTAACTGGTGTGAGGTGATACCTCATTGTAGTTTTGAT
The DNA here is from genome assembly GCF_965194805.1 of Balaenoptera borealis. Taxonomy (NCBI): domain Eukaryota; kingdom Metazoa; phylum Chordata; class Mammalia; order Artiodactyla; family Balaenopteridae; genus Balaenoptera; species Balaenoptera borealis. The sequence goes on from NC_138866.1 coordinate 72,913,133, forward strand.
TTGCATTTCTCTAATAATTAGTGATGTTGAGCATCTTTTCATGTGCTTCGTGGCCGTCTGTGTGTCTTCTTTGGAGAAACGTCTATTTAGGTCTTCTGCCCATTTTTGGATTGGGGTGTTTGTTTCTTTAATATTGAGCTGAATGAGCTGTTGCTATATTTTGGAGATTGATCCTTTGTCCGTTGATTCATTTGCAAATATTTTCTCCCATTCTGAAGGGTTGTCTTTTCGTCTTGTTTATGGTTTCCTTTGCTGTGCAAAAGCTTTAAAGTTTCATTAAGTCCCATTTGTTTATTTTTGTTTTTATTTCCATTACTCTAGGAGGTGGATCAAAAAAGATCTTGCTGTGATTTATGTCAAAGAGTGTTCTTCCTATGTTTTCCTCTAAGAGTTTTATAGTGTCCAGTCTTACATTTAGGTCTCTAATCCATTTTGAGTTTATTTTTGTGTATGGTGTTAGGGAGTATTCTAATTTCATTCTTTTACATGTAGCTGTCCAGTTTTCCCAGCACCACTTATTGAAGAGACTGTCTTTTCTCCATTGTATATCTTTGCCTCCTTTGTCATAGATTAGTTGACCATAGGTGCGTGGGTTTATCTCTGGGCTTTCTATCTTGTTCCATTGATCTATGTGTCTGTTTTTGTGCCAGTACCATATTGTCTTGATTACTGTAGCTTTGTAGTATAGTCTGAAGTCAGGGAGTCTGATTCCTCCAGCTCCGTTTTTTTCCCTCAAGACTGCTTTGGCTATTCGGGATCTTTTGTTGTCTCCATACAAATTTTAAGATGATTTGTTCTAGCTCCGTAAAAAATGCCATTGGTAATTTGATAGGGATTGCATTGAATCTGTCGATTGCTTTGGGTAGTATAGTCACTTTCACAATGTTGATTCTTCCAATCCAAGAACATGGTATATCTCTCCATCTGTTGGTATCATCTTTAATTTCTTTCAACAGTGTCTTATAGTTTTCTGCATACAGGTCTTTTGTCTCCTTAGGTAGGTTTATTCCTAGGTATTTTATTCTTTTTGTTGCAATGGTAAATGGGAGTGTTTCCATAATTTCTCTTTCAGATTTTTCATCATTAGTGTATAGGAATGCAAGAGATTTCTGTGCATTAATTTTGTATCCTGCAACTTTACCATATTCATTTATTAGCTCTAGCAGTTTTCTGGTGGCAGTTTTAGGATTCTCTATGTATAGTATCATGTCATCTGCAAACAGTGACAGTTGTACTTCTTCTTTTCCAATTTGGATTCCTTTTATTTCTTTTTCTTCTCTGCTTGCCGTGGCTAGGACTTCCAGAACTATGTTGAATAATAGTGGTGAGAGTGGACATCCTTGTCTCATTCCTGATCTTAGAGGAAATGTTTTCAGTTTTTCACCATTGAGAATGATGTTTGCTGTGGGTTTGTCATATATGGCCTTTATTATGTTGAGGTAGGTTCCCTCTATGCCCACTTTCTGGAGAGTTTTTATCATAAATGGGTGTTGAATTTTGTCAAAAGCTTTTTCTGCATCTATTGAGATGATCATATGGTTTTTATCCTTCAATTTGTTAATGTGGTGTATGACATTGATTGATTTGTGTATATTGAAGAATCCTTGCATCCCTGGGATAAATTCCACTTGATCGTGGTGTATGATCCTTTTAATGTGTTGTTGGATTCTGTTTGCTAGTATTTTGTTCAGGATTTTTGCATCTATATTCATCAGTGATATTGGTCTGTAATTTTCTTTTTTGGTAATGTCTTTGTCTGGTTTTGGTATCAGGGTGATGGTGGCCTCATAGAATGAGTTTGGGAGTGTTCCTTCCTCTGCAATTTTTCGGAAGAGTTTGAGAAGGATGGGTGTTAGCTCTTCTCTAAATGTTTGATAGAATTCACCTGTGAAGCCATCTGGTCCTGGACTTTTGTTTGTTGGAAGATTTTTAATCACAGTGTCAATTTCATTACTTGTGATTGGTCTGTTCATATTTTCTGTTTCTTCCTGGTTCAGTCTTGGAAGGTTATACCTTTCTAAGAATTTGTCCATTTCTTCCAGGTTGTCCATTTTATTGGCATAACATTACTTGTAATAGTCTCTTAGGATGCTTTGTATTTCTGCGGTGTCTGTTGTAACTTCTCCTTTTTCATTTCTGATTTTATTGATTTGAGTCCTCTCCCTCTTTTTCTTGATGAGTCTGGCTAATGGCTTATCAATTTTGTTTATCTTCTCAAAGAACCAGCTTTTAGTTTTATTGATCTTTGCTATTGTTTTCTTTGTTTCTATTTCATTTATTTCCACTCTGATCTTTATGATTTCTTTCCTTCTGCTAACTTTGGGTTTTGTTTGTTCTTCTTTCTCTAGTTTCTTTAGGTGTAAGGTTAGATTGTTTACTTGAGATTTTTCTTGTTTCCTTAGGTAGGCTTGTATAGCTATAAACTTCCCTCTTAGAAGTGCTTTTGCTGCATCCCATAGGTTTTGGGTCTTCGTGTTTTCATTGTCATTTGTCTCTAGGTATTTTTTTATTTCCTCTTTGATTTCTTCAGTGATCTCTTGGTTATTTAGTAACATATTGTTTAGTCTCCATGTGTTTGTGTTTTTTACATTTTTTTCCCTGTAATTCATTTCTAATCTCATAGCGTTGTGGTCAGAAAAGATGCTTGATATGATTTCAATTTTCTTAAATTTACTGAGGCTTGATTTGTGACCCAAGATGTGATCTATCCTGGAGAATGTTCCGTGCGCACTTGAGAAGAACGTGTAATCTGCTGTTTTTGGATGGAATGTCCTATAAATATCAATTAAATCTATCTGGTCTATTGTGTCATTTAAAGCTTGTGTTTCTTTATTTATTTTCATTTTGGATGATCTGTCCATTGGTGTAAGTGAGGTGTTAAAGTCCCCCACTATTATTGTGTTACTGTCAATTTCCTCTTTTATAGCTGTTAGCAGTTGCCTTATGTATTGAGGTGTTCCTATGTTGGGTGCATATATATTTATAATTGTTATATCTTCTTCTTGGATTGATCCCTTGATCATTATGTAGTGTCCTTCCTTGTCTCTTGTAACATTCTTTATTTTAAAGTCTCTTTTATCTGATATGAATATAGCTACTCCAGCTTTCTTTTGATTTCCATTTGCATGGAATATCTTTTTCCATCCCCTCACTTTCAGTCTGTATGTGTCCCTAGGTCTAAAGTGGGTCTCTTGTAGACAGCATATATATGGGTCTTGTTTTTGTATCCATTCAGCAAGCCTGTGTCTTTCGTTTGGAGCATTTAATCCATTCACGTTTAAGGTAATTATCTATATGCATGTTCCTATGACCATTTTCTTAATTGTTTTGGGTTTGTTTTTGTAAGTCTTTTTCTTCTCTTGTGTTTCCCACTTAGAGAAGTTCCTTTAGCATTTGTTGTAGAGCTGGTTTGGTGGTGCTGAATTCTCTTAGCTTTTGCTTGTCTGTAAAGCTTTTGATTTCTCCATCGAATCTGAATGAGATTCTTGCTAGGTAGAGTAATCTTGGTTGCAGGTTCTTCCCTTTCATCACTTTAAGTATATCATGCCACTCCCTTCTGGCTTGTAGAGTTTCTGCTGAGAAATCAGCTGTTAACCTTATGGGAGTTCCCTTGTATGTTATTTGTCGTTTTTCCCTTGCTTCTTTCAATAATTTTTCTTTGTCTTTAATTTTTGCCAATTTGATTACTGTGTGTCTCGGTGTGTTTCTCCTTGGGTTTATCCTGTATGGGACTTGCTGTGCTTCCTGGACTTGGGTGGCTATTTCCTTTCCTATGTTAGGGAAGTTTTCAACTATAATCTCTTCAAACATTTTCTTGGGTCCTTTCTCTCTCTCTTCTCCTTCTGGGACCCCTATAATGCAAATGTTGTTGTGTTTAATGTTGTCCCAGAGGTCTCTTAGGCTGTTTTCATTTCTTTTCATTCTTTTTCTTGATTCTGTTCCACAGCAGTGAATTCCACCATTCTGTCTTCCAGGTCACTTATCCGTTCTTCTGCCTCAGTTATTCTGCTATTGATTCCTTCTAGTGTATTTTTCATTTCAGTTATTGTATTGTTCATCTCTGTTTGTTTGTTCTTTAATTTTTCTAGGTCTTTGTGAAATATTTGTTGCATCTTCTCAATCTTTGCCTCCATTGTTTTTCCGAGGTCCTGGATCATCTTCACTATCATTATTCTGAATTCTTTTTCTGAAAGGTTGCCTATCTCCACTTCATTTAATTGTTTTTCTGAGGTTTTATCTTGTTTCTTCATCTGGTACATAGCCCTCTGCCTTTTCATCTTGTCTATCTTTCTGTGAATGTGGTTTTTGTTCCACAGGCTGCAGGATTGTAGTTCTTCTTGCTTCTGCTGTCTGCCCTCTGGTGGATGAGGCTATCTAAGAGGCTTGCCATGATGACCTTCTATGAAAGCACTTTGTGAAACATCAAGTCTAAAAAGAGACTAGCTTTTTATCCTTGTTGATGATAATGATGATAATAATGACTTATGACGGGAAAAGGTGACAGCCAGTCTGGACTCCTTGCCTTTTCCAAAGTTCACACTGTAAAGTTTGCAATTTTGCTTATGACATCCTCTCTGACTGGAGTCACTTCTCCCAGGTTTATGTCTGTCAAAACCCTATTCCTCATTGGGACACCAAGGGCCAACTTCAATCAGGTATTAAATGTGATGCCAGCAGACTTACAGCTGCAAGAAATCAAGAGGGAGCAGAAGAGTAGACTTCCAGGTTAGGGTAGTGACAGGTGGGAGAGGGAAGCTGCTGCATCTCTAGTCGATGTCCTGGGGGAAAAGAGGAGGCTGAGATGTAGAACTACTGTATAACTTTCATAAATTCATTTTAAGAAAGTTAGAAATTTCAGATGAAAATATGAATGTAAAATATAAGAAAATAAAATCACCTGTAAACCCACCATCCATTACTTTAAACATTTTTCTATTTGCCCACTTATTTATATATATCTAAAATTTAATGTTTTTTCCCAGTAAAATTAAATGTTCAAATCAAATAACTAAATGTCTATTAATATAAATCTTCATATCTCCCTATATAATATATGGAATCATATTTTTAGCAGATCTTTTTGTGGTAAAACATACCTAACATAAAATTTACCATTTTAATCATTTTTAAGTGTGTAATTCAGTGGCATTAAGTACATTCACAGTGTTGTGTAACCATCACCAAAACCATTCATCTCCAGAACTTTTCATCTTCCCAAACTAAAACTCTGTATCCCTTAAACAGTAACTTCTCATGCCCTCCTCCTCTTAGCCCCTGGAAACCACCATTCTTCTTTCTGTCTCTATGAATTGATTATTCTAGGTAGCTCATGTAAGTAGAATCATACAATATTTGTCTTTTTGTGACTGGCTTATTTCACTTAGCATAATAGCTTCCAGGTTCATCCACATTGTAGCATGTGTCAGAATTTTATTCCTTCCTAAGGCTGAATAGTATTCCGTTGTATGGTATATACCACATTTTGTATATCCATTCATTCATTGAAGGACATTTGGGTTGTTTCCACCTTTTGGCTATTGTAAATAATGCGACCATAAACAATGGTGAATAAATATCAGTTTGAGTCGCTGCTTTCAATTTCTTTGAGTATATACTCAGAAGTGGAATTGCTGGTAGCAGATCCTTTTTTTTTCTTTCTTTCTTTCTTTTCTTTTTGGCCATGCCATGTGGCATTCAGGATCTTAGTTCCCCAACCAGGGATCGAACCCTTTTGCTCCCTGCAGTGGAATCGCGGTCTTTAACCACTGGACCACCAGGGAAGTCCCAGCAGATCCTTTTTTTTTTTTTGAATTTTATTTTATTTTATTTTTTTATACAGCAGGTTCTTATTAGTTATCTGTTTTATACATATTAGTGTGTATATGTCAATCCCAATCTCCCAATTCATCCCACCACCACCACCACCACCACCCTGCTTTCCCCCCTGGGTGTCCATATGTGTGTTCTCTACATCTGTGTCTCTATTCCTGCCTTGCAAACTGGTTCATCTGTACCATTTTTCTAGATTCCACATATATGCGTTAATATACAATATTTGTTTTTCTCTTTCTGACTTACTTCACTCGTATGACAGTCTCTAGGTCCATCCACGTCTCTATTTCATTCCTTTTTATGACTGAGTAATATTCCATTGTATATATGTATCACATCTTCTTTATCTATTCATCTGTTGATGGGCATTTAGGTTGCTTCCATGACCTGGCTATTGTAAATAGCAGCAGATCCTTTTTTTAATCAGTGAGCCACACCTTCTCATTTCTATGGGTCTGATATGATGCTAAATGGTTTTGTGGTTGAACTTATGGGAAAACTGGTATTCCTTCTTGCCTTTCACATGTTCCATCTGGGGTAAGTTTTCTTCATCTTCTTGGTACACATCCATTAGAAATTTCTTTAAGGAAGAGTCTGTAGGTGTTAAACTCAGTTTTCATTTATTTGAAAATGTCTTTTTTTTTTTAAACTTTGTCTCAAAAAATAATTTTACTGGGTATACAATTCAATGTTTATAGATTTCCCCCCTTTATTTTAGCACTTTGAATCATTCCAATGTCTTCTGGTTTCCACTGTGGCTGTCGAGAAGTGTGCTATAGGTTTAGTTGTATTCCTTTGTAGATGATCTATGTTTTCTCTCTAGTCTTTAGATTGTTGGTCTTAATTGTTCTACAGTTTCACTGAGGTGTATCTAGATGTGGATTTCTTTATATTTATCCTTCTTGGCATAAATTGTGCTTCCTATATTCGTGAATTCTTGTCTTTCATCAATTCTTGAAATTTTTCAGCCATTTGCTGCTCATATATTGCCTTGCCCCCATTTTCTTTCTCTTCTCCTCATGCAGAAGCCAGTTTGGTGACTGTAAGACTGTCTCATTCTTTGACTCTTAATGTTTTTATCAGCTTGTCTCTTTTGCTGCATTCTGATGAATTTTTTCAGATCCATCTTTTAGTACACTTTCTTCAGCTATATCTTCTGCATTGCAGTTTTAATTTTAATGCTTACATACAATTTTTTATTTCTTGATATTCTGTTTTTTTCCAAAATCTACCTGGGCATTTTTTATAATCTCTTATTCCTTGCTTATGTTTTCTATTCCATCTTTTATTTCTTTAAACATTTCACAATAACTTCTTTAGATACATCGTCTGATTGTTCCAAACTCTGGAGCCCTTAAAGATTTAAACCTGTTGATTATTGTTCCTGCTGATTCTCTTTTGTGGTGACTTGAATCCTTACATATTTAGTAACTTTTTGGTGATTTATATTTGGCTACATTTAATCCAGAAGCTTGGATTGAGAATGCTTTCCTCTAGGGAGAATTCCGTTTGCTTCTGTTGGATTTCAGGGGGCATTAATAATATGGGGCCACTTAATTTTTTTAATATAAATTTATTTATTTATTTTTGGCTGTGTTGGGTCTTCGTTGCTGCGTGCAGGCTTTCTCTAGTTGCGGAGAGCGGGGGCTACTCTTTGCTGCGGTGCGCAGGCTTCTCACTGCGGTGGCCTCTCTTGTTGCGGAGCACGGGCTCTGGGCACGTGGGCTTCAGTAGTTGTGGCACATGGGCTCAGTAGTTGTAGCTCGTGGGCTCTAGAACACAGGCTCAGTAGTTGTGGCGCATGGGCTAGTTGCTCCGCAGCATGTGGGATCTTCCCGGACCAGGGCTTGAACCCATGTCCCCTTGCATTGGCAGGCAGATTCTTAACCACTGTGCCATCAGGGAAGTCTCTAAGTTACTTCTAAAGTATGTTGTGCTTTTTATAGCATTTAGGTATTTATGCCATGGGAGGCTTCTGCGAACTCTGCGATACTACTGGAAGAGAATTTTTAAAACAAACAAAAATGTGATTATATGGTATATATTGTTTTATAACCTGCTTTTTTCTTTTGATATATGATAAACACCTGTTGTACTAATAAATATAGGTCTAGAGCATCATTTTAATGGCTACACAGTCTTCTATTACATGAAGTATTCAATCTTTTTCCTATTATTGGATATTTAGGCTTCTATTTTTTCACTATTATAAACAACACTTCAGTGAATATCCTTACAGCTAAACCTTTGTATACATCATGATCTTTTTTCCTTCTTTAACTGTTTATAAAAGTAATACATGTTAATATAAAATATTCAAATACTAAGAAAAATAAAAAATTCTCCATAATCGTTTTTACTGTCACCTCAGTTAATACCATTTGGTCTATAATTGATTAATCTCTTAATCAAACAACAGATGAGAATTAGTTAGGGCTAGAATATGCAAGAAGAGAGACCACACCCTCTGACCCCCACTTGCACCCCAGCAACTAGGAATAGGGAATCAGAGCAGGTACAAAGGCTGGGCTGAAGGTAACCAAAGACAATCAGCAGTAGAGAACTGAAGGGATGAGGGACACCCAAATAGACTCCAAAAGCCTGGGACAACTGGGGTCAGGGGTACCAGGCCTCAAGAAAGGCCAGAGCTCCAAAATCCAGGACTCAACTCTCCGTTGCCAGTCCCCTCCTGCCAGAAGAAGGAAGCAGACGGTCCTCTCAGGTACTCACTCTAGGCTCCTCTCCCTACCCCTCCTTCTCTTAAAGGGGCTTGGTTTATTTTGAGTCAAAAAGTATTATAGGGCTTCCCTGGTGGCGCAGTGATTGAGAATCTGCCTGCCAATGCAGGGGACATGGGTTCGAGCCCTGGTCTGGGAAGATCCCACATGCCGCGGAGCGACTGGGCCCGTGAGCCACAATTACTGAGCCTGCGCGTCTGGAGCCTGTGCTCCGCAACAAGAGAGGCCGCGATAGTGAGAGGCCCGCGCACCGCGATGAAGAATGGCCCCCACTTGCCGCAACTGGAGAAAGCCCTCGCACAGAAACGAAGACCCAACACAGCCATAAATACATAAATAAATAAATAAATAAAAATTAAAAAGTGTTATAGGCTCTGACACCATCCCCAAACCTATGCTTTACAGTAGCTTCCCCTGATTCTCAGGGTCGTATGTCATTCTAAGGAAATCCAGCTGTAAAAGGTTTTTAAACACACTTCTAACTCCTTTCTAACTACCCTCCTCAAGTGGAGCCCAGGTGTTGAGCCCACAAGCTCAAAACGAATCATGAAAGGAATGGCTATTCTCTCTGATGGCTCTTAGCTCCTGAACTAGACTTTTTTGAGGACCTGCCAAACTTGCCTTTATATTCTGTGAGATACCACCATATCGCCATAATAAAGTCTTCAGATGGATTCTGTCAGCTGTGTAGGTGCAGGCAAGAGACCCCAAACCGTAAAGAAGCAGCCCAGCCTCCTTTCTCCTCCCAATGAGTATGGAGTGCCAGCTGGGGTGATCAGCATCTTAAGGAAGACCCAAAAGTTTTGGTTGTTCATTTATTAGTTCAATTCAACAAATATTTATTGGGTACCTACCATGTACCAGCTTTTAAAGAGACTACAGTCTAACAATTCCCTAAATAGGTTGAAAATAGCATGGACTGACTCCACCAGAATTCATGATGTGGATCCTGGAGTTCCAGGTGCTCGAGAAACCACAGTTAACTGCTGGCCACTTTTGCTCCAACTAGCAGGGCCCATGGACCACTGGACAGAATGGAAAGTTCACACCAAGGTGAGCACCCTCCAGTGAGTCCTGGCCCATGACCCATGACCCACAGGGTTGGGTCTCCCCATAAAGAACTGAGTGCCTAAGGCTGGCTGTATCTAATTCCACAACCTCCAGCCATGGTCAGGCCTTGGGCAGGTAAAATATGGACGCCTTCTGTCTACCCTGAATCCTTAAGGCTCCCCATGCTCCTGAGTTCTCCAAGGCCCTTGTCCAGAGTATATGCTTGTCAGGAACATTTGTTAACCAGAGAAGTTGCATGGAGGATTTGCCGTGGGGGGAGAGGGCAGAGAGGCTCTGAGGTGTTTCCACTGCAGTATACACCACAATATCAGCAACCCTCTGGCTGGCCCAATTCACCTAGCTGACCACAACACCCTGGGAGTAGGTCTTGGTCTTGCCAGCAGACAAATCACTACCAAGGGCAGGAACGCAGACTGTTGGCTGCTTCACACCTACCCCAGGCACATCCCCCAGCAGCTGAAGCCTATGTGAAAATAGCAAAGCTTGATGGTTCAGAGCCAGGCTTGGAGGTCAGTTCCACACACGCTTGGGCCAGGTACTTACACTATCCGTGCTTCCATTTCCTCACCTATAAGGAAGTAACAAAAGCAGTACCTATCTCCTTAGGGTTGATGTGAGAATTACATAAGCTGATCTATAATATGTACCTCCTACATGGTGAGCTTTAGACACGTGTTAGCTATGATCTTAAGGCAGCTGTGAGAAAGCAGAAGCTTAGGACCATAATGTCCTCCTCAGCACCATCTCCCCCCAGTCCTCACCATCCCAGGCTTGGCGGTGGAGCTGGGAATCCTGTGGGAGAAGGGAGAGACGCCAGCTTAGAAGGCGGTTGGTTGTGGGTTCTAGAAGGTGAGGACTCCTTCCATGGCGCCCTGCATACCCAGTGACAATGAACCCGGCCTCGGCACCTGAGGAACAGCACTAGCTTCCGTTCTGCACCCCACCGGCACCCCCTTCCCCCTGCCCCCGAGGGCGGGACTGCAGAGGCTTCCGTCAAAGAAGGAAGTGGTTCAGGCAGTGCAGAGAAAGCAACCCGGGAAGCGGAATCCGTGCAGTGGCCTGGAGACTGACCCCTCTCCCGGCCCCCAACCCCTCTTCCATCCGTGTGGGCTCGCAACTTCCAGAAGCTTCTCGCACCTTCCAACCTGATGTCTTGTGTTAAGTTATGGTGAGTGGAGAGTGAGATATGGTTCCGCAGCCACACACACACACACACACACACACACACACACACACACACACGGCACCCACGGACTCGCTCACAGAACGTGCCAAGGCCAGGGCACAGTGGGGCCCATGGGAGAGGCTGGGGATTGAACTGACCGAGACGAGCTGAGTCACGGGGCCTGGGGGGTGGGCGGTGCAGGGAGCCGCGCGGCCTTGGGGCCCTGGCCAGCGGGTGATGAGGCCCCCTCCCTCAGGCACAGCGGTACCTCAGCCCCGCTGGTGCCCATCGAGGAAGTGGAGAACCCGGAGTTCATGGGCAAAGGCGGATTTGGCGCTGTCTTCCGGGCACAGCACAGGACTTGGAGTTTGGAAGTAGCGGTGAAGATCGTGAACTCGTGTGAGTGCCCCGAGCTGCTTGCGGGAGGGTGTCTGGTCTGGGAGGCTGGGCAGAGGAGGAGGGGCCGCTGCGTGGCAGGGCCTGAGTGCGGAAGGGAAGGATCTTCCCAGGAGGGAGCTCGGCTCCAACCCTCTCCTGAGTGCCAGCCGGCGATATCCAGGGAGGTGAAGGCCATGGCAAGCCTGTGTAACAATCATGTGCTGCCCCTGCTGGGGGTCACAAAGAAACTGGAGTGGGAGTACGTGTCTGGGCCGGCTCCGGAGAACGGTTCCCTGGCGGTGCTGCTACAGCCCCAGTGCCCAAGGCCGGGGCCGCTCCTCTGCCGCCTGCTGCAGGAGCTTGTGCTCGGGATGTGCTACCTGCACAGCCAGAACCCCATGCTTCTACACCGGGACCTCAAGCCCCCCAACGTCCTATTGGACTCAGAGCGGCATGCCAAGGTCAGGGCACCCATTACGCAGCCCAACCCCTGGACGAGGTCCTGCCCCAGAGCTGCTCCAGCCCCACCCACTGGACAGAGGACCTGCTGCAGCCCTGTCTTCTGAATACCCTCAGCATCTCCCTCTGGACACAGGGCTGCCCAAGTGTCAAGGCTCATCCAGGAGCTTTAGCCCCTGCCATACCAGGTGATAGAGGCCTTGGCCAACATGGTCAGTTCCATGGGTCCACCCCACGGGGCCCTCCAAAGACCCGTGGCTGACCTAGTCCAGGAGACTGAGACCTTGACCTAGCCCCATGGAGCGGGGACCCAGACCTCCAACCAGGAGCCCCACTGGTCCTACCATTCCGCTAACCCTCCACACCCCCTTTACAAGGCTGGGACCATAATATCTGTGCAGGCACGGAAGGGCCTGCACCTTCTGTCGGGGAGAGGAAAGGATTCTGGAAGCTGCTAGGCCCTGTCCATCCCCTATCTCCCCCTTCTTATCTCCTTTTGCAGCTGGCAGATTTGGGCCTGTCCACGTTTCTGGAAGGCTCACAGTCAGGGGCAGGATCTGGGGAGTGAGGGAGCACCCCAGCTTACTTGGCCCCAGAACTGTTGGCTGATATAAACTGGAAGGCCTCCATGGCCAGTGATGTCTACAGGTAAGGTACCCACTCCAAACATACATCCCCAGTTTCTACACCTCTCTGGGTCCTTCTAAGGGATGGTATATGGAAAGGAGTCTTGTCAGCAGTTGGGTCAGGCCTCAGCTTTATGTCTCCTGCAGCTTCGGGATCCTAATGTGGGCAGTGCTAGCCGGAAGAGAAGCTGAGAGTAAAACTCTAGGCAGACTCTGGGATCCTTCACCTCAGGTGCCCCCTCCCCCAAACCCCCAATCCCCAAGCCCTCCTCTTCCTGTTTACCTGCTCAGATGGCCCTACTCCCTCCTCACATCTCCTACACTCCCTGCCCCTTTCCGTGATGGTGCAGGTGGCCTTCATACTCTGATTGCCTTCTCCTCACACCCACACCCCAGTAGTGGACCATAAATCACTGCTGCGGGAAGCAGTGTGTGAGAGGCAGATCCGGCCTGCATTGACTGAGCTGCCCCAGTCTGGCCCTGAGATCCTGGCTTGGAAGTACTGAAGGATTTAATGCAGCACTGCTGGAGCCACGAGCCCCAGAAGAGGCCCTCCTTCCAAGGTGCGCTGGCCATTTAGCTGGCAGTTGAGGTAGGCCTGGATCTGTCAGCAGGGGCTTTTCGCTGGAAAAGAAGTTTTGCTCACCTGCCACCCACTCTGCCTTCTCTCCAGAATGCCGACCAAACACCCAGAAAGTCCTCGATCTGGTAAAGAAAGGAGATATATCCGGTAAAAAGATGAATGCTGCAGTCTCCACAGTGAGTGCCCAACGCCCTCACCCCACCTAGGAGCTGGGCAGGATGGCACAACGTGGCTCCCTTGGCCACCCAATGACTCCCCACTGACCACTGTTCTCTAAGCCTTGACTCTCGTCCCCAGTGTCCCCGCCCCATCCCTGAGTTCCCAGGCAACAGATAGGGACCAAGAGACTCCTCCCTTGGGTTTGCTCTGGCTCTCCCACCTCCATGCCCAGCCAGCTCCCCATCCTTGCAGGTAAAGTAGTTCCTGTCTGAGCACAGGGGCAGCAACAGGTTGTTGTCTGTCCTCAAGCCAGGCCCGGAAACTACAGAAATGGATGGCCCTGGGGGAACCACAGGAAGCCATGATTCCATGGTCTCTGAAATGATGAACCTGAATCTGGAGGGGTACCCCAGGTCTGTTCCTGAAAAATGTACAAACCTTCCTGAGAGCATCAGGGCCCAGAGAGGGCAGGTTCAGCCTGCCTGGACAGCAGAGACCTCTTCAGATTCAACAGCCCGACCTCCTCAAAATCCAGAGACCTTACCTGTCAAAAACCAGAAGCCCAGCCCCACCTCAGCTTGGACCCCAGGTCCTGGACCCCAAGGTTATCAGGTGAGACACTGGTAGGACTAGGGGATGCACTAAGACTCCTGTGAATCCTGTCCCCTTGCTAGGGGAGACTTGGGGCTGAGGGGGTCTGCAGTAGGGGAACAAGGCCCAGGACAGGGGGCCTGAGAGCCCTGTGTTGTTTGCAGGGGGCTGAGAGACGTGACACCAACTGGCCTCCCAGGGCGCCAGGGCCAAATCCAGTACCAGGTACTCACTCCCCACTCCTTCCTCCTTCCTTTCCCCTGCTCAATTCTTCCACCAGCTTCTTCCTCAAGACCGAATATAGATCCAGGGTACTTGGGGAGGGGAATGAGAAAGGGCTAGAGGCCACCTAAGCCAACTTTCTCGTTTTATAAATGAAGAAACTGACATCCACTGAGGTCACACAGCAAAGCCTGGATTTGCCCCTGAGCCTTCTGACTTTCCCCCACACCAGCTCTGTGAACCCCTGAATTCCATTCCATTGTTGCCATGTATGCCCAGAGGGTTTCCCATCAGAAAAGACCCCAAATATCAGAGTCTCAGATGTTAGTTGCCACTCCTCTTGAGCTTCTGCAAACCCAATTCTGAAGGTGCAGCCTGAAGAGGAAGGCTGAAGGCACATCTTGACCCAGTCACTGGCAGGCCCAGAGACCCCATACTTGCATTTCCCCAGGGTGAACACGAGGTGCCACTGCCTCTCCACCCTGCTGCTCCTCCTCACTTTGAGTCTCGAGAGCGCTTAACCCTCCCATCCCATCGTCATCACTCTTTCTCTTAAAGGGCCACGGTTTCCTACCATACTTCATAGCCAAGGGGTACAGATTGGAAACAACAACCATATGATTATACAAGGAAGAACTGCCTCATCCGTGCAGGACCTGGCACCTCGGGGCATGGATAGGGGCCCCCAGCACACCCCCCAAGGAATAGGTTCGAAAGAAGGACGGCAAGAACCCGAACCCTGGAGTGGGCCACAGGGCTGGTATCATAATAGCAGGAATTGAAGCAGCTTCTAAACTGCCTCCTGGACTTGAGGCAGCTAGCCTAGACTTTCTCTGAGGGCCATCAGGCCTGCACCCGAACTGTCTTTGTGGCCCCAGGAGTCAATAAATGGGTGGAATTTTAACCAAAGCACCACGAATGAGGCTAAAGCTTCAGCCAGGGATGGGAAGGGACGTAGATGAGAGGCGAGGGAGCTGACATCGAGGGAGTAGAAGGCACTGCGCGGTGTCTGGCTAGGGCCGGAAGCGGGATGCTGAGGGCTGTAGGTGGGCAGAGTTGTGGCACACAAGGTCAGGGCCCAGCTGGCCGCGGCAGGAAGGAATCCTGGAGGTCTGGCTCCTGGGCAGCTCTAATCTCAGGGCAGAGCACTTCCTGTAGAGCAGGCCCAGACCCCACCCTAAACCAAACCCTGAGGACAGAGGCTGTGGTCCTGCCACCACATTTTCTCTGGTCTGTGGAGACTTGGCAGTGGAGTCCTGGGGAGGGGGCTCACCATGGGAATTCACAGACCCCAGCACACCTTTGCCCTGCATGATGCCCCTCGTCTCCCGTAGGTCAGCCCCCATACTACCACCTCCCTCCGCTGCATACACCCATGCACACGTTGCTTCCGTGGAGGCACTGGAACCCTTTGATTCTCAGCTGGTGTCTGGGAGTGGACAGCGACGGCTCCACAAAGCTACACGCAGATGTGCCCCTCCCCTGGAGCTGGACACCACTGGAGTATGGACCACTCAGATATGGCCACAGCGCTGCCATCTAGGCTGGAGGGGCAGGGAATGATCGCCTCCCATCCTGACCTACAACCTAGCCCCCAAATGGCACCACGTTCTTCTTGCCTGCATCTTTGCCAGCCTTCGCTCCAGCCCACCCTCAGTCTCCCCACATCCAAGGTTCTGAACCCATTTTGACATATGACGCTTGGCTCAGCCCATCCCACCCCTTACGTCTCCCCCGTGGTCCGCATTCCTCTTCCTTGAGGGGGCAGATGTGGGGAGGCTGTGGAGTCAGGAGAGACAATCAGAGCGGGGGAGGAGGCCTGCGGAGTCCGGCTAGGGCACAGGAAGGGCCGGGCTGTCCCACCGGGGAAGTGGGAGGACGCCGAGGCGCCGGGAGGGAAGTGCCTGTTGCCCGGGGCTCAGAGCTAATAGCCTAGCAGCCCGTGTGACTCCAAAACCTGCCCTGGGGTTAGCCCGTTCAGCTGCGGCAGTGAGTTGGGGGAAAGGGGGTAGCCGGGGCCCCTTTGCTTCAACCCTAAATCCTGTGCCCCTGGCTTTTGCTAGAGCACCTCTGCAGTCTGGGTTTGAGGAAGGAGGAGCAAAGGATTGAGCAGTCCCTTCACTGCCAACTGGGAGAAGGCAGGGAGGCCACAGGGAGTGCCTAGGAGGAGGTGGGATAGGGAGGTTGGGAGGTCCGGGCGCAAGTGGCTTGGACCCGGCGAGAACGGCACAGCTGGGGCTGGCTGGGGCCTCAGACAGTAACCCACCCTGGCCCTCCTCAGCCCCAGGGGTCACCCCAAGGCGGTGTAGCTCTGGGCAGGGGAGACCATGGCCCGCCTCTTCAGTCCGCGGCCGCCTCCCAGCGAAGACCTCTTCTACGAGACCTACTACAGCCTGAGCCAGCAGTACCCACTGCTGCTACTGCTGCTGGTGATCGTGCTCTTCGGGCTCTTGGCGCTGCTCGCTGTTGCCTGGGCCAGCGGCAGGGTGAGTCGGGGTGGGGGGAGGGAGTGGGGCTCTGGTGCAGGGTGCCTCCTCGGGGACAGCGGGAGGGTCACTGCCTCAGGGGCATTTTCAGGGTTGGGACTTGTGGGTCTTCTTTTCTTTTTTTTCCGGCCGCGCCTTGCAGCGTGTGGGATCTTAGTTCCTGACCAGGGATCAAACCCACGGTCCCTGCATTGGAAGCACGGAGTCTTAACCACTGGACACCACCAGGGTAGTCCCACGTGGATCTTCTTTTCAATGTGCTTTCTTGGCTGGGACCCGGGAAACAAGTGCTAGACCTTGCTAGGAACTGCAGTGACCCTGCACAAGTCACTCTGCCTCTCTGGGCCACAGTCTCCGGGTCTACACAAGGAGATAGCTGAGCCCTCGATGCTTCTAATTTCTCTGCAGGTACTGACAGACCTCAGACCTTACACGCTTCTGTGATCTACTGGTCCTAGAATAAATCCAACACCGGAATTTCCAGTTTTCCGGCGCGGGGTGGGGGAATTACACTGGGCCCCTTGGGAATCTGCTTCCTGGTTTTCTTTCCCTCTTAGGGGCCGTGGGGCAGTTGTACCCACAGAGTCCCAGAAGACACTTTACATCCCACTCTCATTTAGTTCCAAAATGAACCCGTTTCCAGTTTCTTTTGTGGGGGGAAAGGGGACCTTCAATTCCACTTCTGGAAGTATCCTGCTCCAAGTTTTCTTTTCACATTTCGGAGGCAAGGTGGGAAAACCACTGGATGTGACCAATCCTTGCCCGTCCTCCTCCAAGTCCAGGAAGAGGTGGGGACAAACGGTGGAGACAGGGGTGGGAGTGGGGGGCTTCTACGCCTTGAGGTGATGGCGGGATCCAGCTCCCAGGCAGGCGAGGGAGGTTCGGACGCCCCCCTGCCCAAGCTCTGCTGTTGGGCGGGGGGGGGGGGCGGTCAGGGCCTGAAACTCCGAGCCTTGGCCCCGGGCAGGGAATCTCCCCAGCAAATTGGCCAGATTTGGATACACTCATGCCTAAGTGCCTTCTGTGAGCTGGAATTTCTCACTTGCTTTGGGATCCCAGGTGGGGGTGGGAGGGGTGCTTTAGTTCCGATTTGACAGGTGAGAAAACTGAGGCTCAGAAAGCTCCTGGATTCACAAATGGCCAATATGAGGTTGGAGCCAGGTCTTCTGGGTAGATGGCCCAAGGTTCAGTCCCCCTGCAGCATGCCAGTGAGATAGTAGGTTGAATCACAGGAGACTGCTGGCTCTCATAGCACAGGGAGATCAGCTCGGTGCTTTGTGACCACCTAGAGGGGTGGGATAGGGAAGGTGGGAGGGAGATGCAAGAGGGAGGGGATATGGGGATATACGTATGCATATAGCTGACTCACTTTGTTATACAGCAGAAACTAACACAACATTGTAAAGCAGTTATACTCCAGTAAAGATGTTAAAAAAGAAAAAAGAGCGGGAGAAGGCAGCATCTTAAACTCAAAAAAAAAAAAACAACAACAACAACAGATTATCAGCAATTTCATGTGGTTCAACCTAATATGAATGGCAAGCGAAGGTGCCCTACCTGCTTTTCTTACTTGGGTTTGAAACAGTTTTCAGAACGGGTCTGAGGGACTGCCCACTCCTCCTCTCCTTGGACGAGCTCCCGAAACTCCACACCCCAATCTTGCCTCATGTACCCCCTCCCCCCCAGGAGCTGGCCTCAGACCCGGGCTTCCTGACCACTATGCTGTGTGGGCTGGGCGGCTTCTCGCTGCTGCTGGGCCTGGCTTCCCGCGAGCAGCGATTGCAGCGCTGGACGCGTCCCCTGTCGGGCCTCGTGTGGGCAGCGCTGCTCGCGCTAGGCCACGGCTTCCTCTTCACCGGGGGCGTGGTGAGCGCCTGGGACCAGGTGAGGCAGGCCGAGCAGTGGGGAGGGGACTCCCGGGCCTCCAACGCGCACCCAGGCCCCGAGGAGCAGCGCAGCAGTGTAAGCGTGCAACTTCCCGCGCCCGTCTCCCCCAGGTGTCCTTTTTCCTTTTTGTCATCTTCACCGTGTACGCCATGTTGCCCTTGGGCATGCGGGACGCCGCCGCCGCGGGTCTCGCCTCTTCACTCTCACACCTGCTGGTCCTCGGGCTGTATCTTGGGCCTCAGCCGGACTCACAGCCCGCGCTGCTGCCGCAGGTGAGCACGCACGGAGCACAGGCTGCGTCCGCGGCTGGCTCCGCTGGGCGCTACTTGCTACCTCTGGGCATTCACCAACCTTTTGATGATCTGTGACTCCAAGGCAGGGCGCAACGCTGGGCGCAGGGCACAAACACAGGCCCCGACCGTGCCCTCGTGGAGCTGGTACACAGCGCAGCGCGATGCCTGCAAACGCCAGAAGAGGGCTCTGGGCCCATGGGGAAGGGAGTTCGCCAGGGGACCGGGGTGGTGGGGACAGATGGGGATGACGGAACCATCACAGAGAATGTAAAAATTGGAGCTTGAGTAGTGTTGTGCTGCGGCGCGGGTGGGGATGGTGGAGTGGTATTCCCAGCAGAGGAAACGTACGTGCAAAGGTTTCTAGACCTAAGAGGCCGTGTTGGTGCAGCAGCCAAGAGTCTGCTTGGGGCGGGGGGGGGGGGGGGGGGCGGAGAGGGAGGAGAAGTGCCCCCTATGGGTCCCACAGTGTGGCACCCGTTGCCTCGAAATACTTCGGTCTCTTAACTGCAGAGTCCTCCTCAGCCCTCTCAGAGACCAATCCAGCTACACACAATAGCTCCCCGACCCCGGGGTCCAGCGCCCTCTGAGGCTGACCCTTCCGCACAGCTGGCGGCAAACGCGGTGTTGTTCCTGTGCGGGAACGTGGCCGGAGCATACCACAAGGCGCTGATGGAGCGCGCCCTGCGCGCCACGTTCCGGGAGGCGCTTAGTTCCCTGCACTCCCGCCGGAGACTCGACACCGAGAAGAAGCACCAGGTCCGCCGGGCCCGGGAGGCCGGGAGAGACCGGGGCTCGGGGAGAGGAGTTGTTTAGATCCCACAACCGGGCTCTGGAAGCTGAATGACTTTGGGCGGGTCGCTTGACCTTCTGTTTCCTCCTTTGTAAAATGTGGCTATCACCCACCTTGGAAGGCCGCTGTGAGGCTCAAGCAAACTGAAGCTTGTGAAAGCATTTTAGAACGTTGTGATACTAAACGAAGGGCTCTAATTCCGGTATTGGTGCTGGAAGTTCAGTCCCTAAAGGTGATCAGTGCAGGGCAGGGGTGGAGCCTGGCTGTAGGTGGTGGGGAGGACCTGGGCCAGCGCCCTGGGGAACACCTCTGGGGCTGGGGAAGTCTGTGGGCTCCTAAGGGTTTGGGGGGGCTGAGGCTCCTGGTTTTGGGGGGTAGGAGTGTCGGTGCTCATAGTCACCTCCCCCAGGAACACCTTCTCTTGTCCATCCTTCCTGCCTACCTGGCCCGAGAGATGAAGGCGGAGATCATGGCACGGCTGCAGGCTGGACAGGGGTCACGGCCAGAGAGCACCAACAACTTCCACAGCCTCTATGTCAAGAGGCACCAGGGAGTGAGGTATAAGGAAGGATGGCAGACGGGAGGGAACGTGGGCTGAGACGCCAGCCCCACTGATGCGGTCTGCCCTGCCCAGCGTGCTGTATGCTGACATCGTGGGCTTCACACGGCTGGCCAGTGAGTGCTCCCCTAAGGAGTTGGTGCTCATGCTCAACGAGCTCTTTGGCAAGTTCGACCAGATCGCCAAGGTCAGAGGGGGCTTCCTTCCCCACCTTCAAACTCCCCACCCTGGAGAGCCCCTTCTGAGGGAAAGTCCTGCCTTATAAGATCCCAGTCCCACTTCCAAGTCTTTGTGGGCTCCCAGATACTCCACTGCAGGTAGGAGACCCTCTCAAATATCCCCAGGTATGGAACTGCTCACTGCACATCTCAAACCTGGAGGGACCTTTCAACATCCTCACAGATGCCCCAACCACAACACCCCCAAACAGGCTCTGAGCCCCAGCATAGGTGTCTCTGGACACTGCAACCAAATCTAGATAGATTTTTCTGATGCACTAACATTAGGAGGCCCTTCCAAGGGAAATCTCTGCCTCTGCATCCTCAGCCCAGCTACCTTCTCAGTCCCCAGGGATGCCCCTAAGCAACTTAATCTTGGGTGCCCCCCCCAAAAAAAAACCCCTCAATCCTGAGGTGACTTTCATACGCTCAAATCTGGATACACGCTACACATGCCAAAGCTGGAGAGAGCCACAGACATCCCAACCTTTCAGAAGCCCTTCTGAGAAAGACACCCACATAGGAGACCTCAGCCAGCCCTGTATCAAGTTAAGAGAGTCCCTAGACCTGACATAGACAATCCCAACCTCAGAAGTTCTTCAGGAATACCACATTTGCTCCCACTTTTCCCAACTCCCTCCTGCCTACTTTGGCCACTAACCAGGTGCCCCCCTCCCCCTGTACACCCTTCCCCCAGGAGCATGAATGCATGCGGATCAAGATCCTGGGAGACTGTTACTACTGTGTCTCCGGGCTGCCGCTCTCGCTGCCGGACCACGCCATCAACTGCGTGCGCATGGGGCTGGACATGTGCCGGGCCATCAGGTCAGCTGGGGTGGGCAGGATGGATGTGGGGTGGAGGCAGGTAGGGTAGTGGAAGTCATCCTGGAGAGAGGGAGGGGTGCTGCATGGGTAGGGCTGAAGGCAGCACTCAGACTGTTCTCCACACACTCTGCTCAGGAAACTTCGGGCAGCCACCGGCGTGGATATCAACATGCGTGTGGGTGTGCACTCAGGCAGCGTGCTCTGCGGGGTCATCGGGCTGCAGAAATGGCAGTATGATGTCTGGTCCCATGACGTCACTCTGGCCAACCACATGGAGGCGAGTGGAGTGCCAGGGTGAGAGCTGGGGCTCTAGCAGGCTATAGCAAGAGCCCAGTCAGGTCTCCCACATGCCTGGTTTTCATAGTTCTTTAAAATGGGCACGTTCCCAAGTGGGAGATCAGGGAGATCCTGGGGTACAGGGAGGGGAGCTGGGAGACACCTCCTGTAGCACAGGGCCTTGCTTGAAGTCAGACCTCCAGGAATGATCCTCGAAAGAAATGAGAGATTTGGAAGCCCTCCCTCCTGCTTCCCACTGCCCCCTCCTTCCAGACGAGTACATATCACAGGGGCTACGCTGGCACTGCTGGCAGGGGCTTATGCTGTGGAGGATGCAGCCATGGAACACGGGGACCCATACCTTCGGGAGCTAGGGGAGCCGACCTACCTTGTCATCGATCCCCGGGTAAGAGCCCAGCCTGGACCCCATGGGCTGCCCACCCTAACCATCCACAGCCAATGGGCCTGATCTCTTCCGTGCCAGAGATGGAGATCCTGGGTCCTGAAGTGTTTATCGTGGGGGAGGGAACACAAGCCTTTAAAGGGTGTGGGGAGAATGGGGAAGGGTCTGTGATCTTGACTCTCAGCCCTCATGTGCCCCAGGCTGAGGAGGAGGACGAGAAGGGCACTGCAGGCGGGTTGCTGTCCTCTCTTGAGGGCCCCAAGATGCGTCCATCACTGCTGATGACCCGCTACCTAGAGTCCTGGGGTGCAGCCAAGCCTTTCGCCCACCTGAGCCATGTGGAGAGCCCTGTGTCCACCTCCACCCCTCTCCCGGTACGTGCACCTCCTTCATGAGCCCAGCACTTACGTAAACCCACCCCCATTGCCCACTTCCAGCCCCTCCCGCCCCCACCACCAGTGAGTCACTTGACATCACAAGGTCCCGAACTTTCTGGTCACCCTAGTTGCTGGCTCAGGACCTTCCTTGCCCTTCTTTCCAGAGAAAGGGCAAAAATGACTGCCCTCTGAGCTCAGCTCAGAGAAGACCCAAGATCCCACAGACACCATGTCCCTTGCTCCCCAGCCTCTACTCAGGAAAGCCCCTTCCCCTGGTACCATACTTCCTCCTCACTCTGAGGCCAGTGCTGCACACCTATTCCCACCAGGAAGTGTCTCTGTTTAGCTCAGTCCTGCGACTGCACGCTCTCTTCTTCAGTCCCCGCTGGGACCGGGAAGGCGGGGCCAATCGCTTGTTGCCCCAACTCTCCAACACTTGTACGCAGATAAAATGAGGTGACAGTGAAAATCTCTCATGGCCTTGAAGAAGGAAATCACCATGAGTGGGCGGAATGGGGGAGGGAGAGAGCGGAGCCGGCCTACCCCTCGTCTGGGGAAGTTAGGGCAGGGCCAGTTACTGGCTGATCTATGCATAGCACTTCAAGGTAGTCAGTGATTCACCAGCTGCTGGAGGAGCCTGGATGTCCTCCACCGGCCAGCTCTTGAGGTTGGTACTTGATGACAAGCGGCCAGAACCCTCTCATGCAGGGACCCAGGCCATGTCCCTAAAAGCTTGCCCTGGGATTAGATTCCTCAGCCCGTTCTCCTCCATTTTACCCGATCTGCCCAAAACCTGTTTAGCATTCCCAACCACCTATGCACAGATCTTCCCAGAATCTTCTCTACTAGGTAGACCTGCTTGAATCTATGGGGTGACTACAGAGTACCCTTTCTGTGTCCCATCCCCACTCCTCTCCCATCCAGCAGGAAAGCAGGCCAGAGATCAGTGAACAGCGGGGAGCGGGGAGGTGGGGGGGGACCTTGGCAGCAGTGGCTCAGTGGCTGAGTGCTTAATTTCAAGGCTCAGCATGGGGAAAGGGAGCAGTCAGAGGGCTAAGCTGGCAGGATGGAGAGGAAGAAAGAGCCCAAGACCCAGCTGACTATTGCAGGATGAGACCTCCCAGTGGGGGTGGGGTAGAAAGGGGTTTGCCGGGAGCCCAGGGGCTGTAAGACAATATTGGGTGCAATCCCCGTGGTGGGGATGCCCCCCAGAACCCATGCCAGAACTCCCCAACCCCCCACTGGCATGCAGGCTAAGAAGTTCAGGGCAGAGTGGGAATCCCTTGCTCTAAGGTATCTCCTGAGGCAGGACCTCACCAGCCCGGAGACTCCCTTCTCAGCCCCTGATATCCCAGGGTCTTATTCAAATGTTAGGAATCCTGAGAATCACACTTAGCCTACTATTAAACAATGCGGAACTTTGGGGTGGTGGGATGGTGTTTGTATGGTGGCTACCATCCATCCATTCATTCCTTCCTTCCACCATCTTTGAGCACCTACTATGTTGCAGGCACTAGGTTAGTTCTTGAGAAGACAGAAATGAATAAGATGTTTTCCCTGCCTTCAGATAACTTATAGGCATGGGGCCCGGGATGGGGGGCGCAGGTAGGTAGTCTGATAAAGGTGAGGATCAGGCATAGATGCATAGATGGCCCCATGCCTAGAACATACCTCTCAGTCGCTCTCTGTCTCTCCCTCTCTGCTCCTCTCACATACACAAGGTTTTGGTTTGGGGGATGATGTGGCCCCCTGTGACCCTGCTTCCTTCACATGAGCCAGGCGAGTGGGGAAGGACGGTCACCATACATCTTCGCCCCCTTCCTTGGCGCTTGTCTTCACCTGCTTGCGTGCTCCTTCTCACATCTCTGCACACATTGCGTATTCCTTTCAGTGCAGAAGAGAGTGACTGTAACCAGGTTTGTTTCTCTTCCTCTTTCCCTTTCTTCTCCATTTTCGTTTCCCTCCCTCACCACCTCCCAGCTCGGCCTGACCATCAGGAAAGGGCAGAGGAGATTCAGAGTGTTCTGCATCGCCATTCCAGTTTCAACCAACAGGGATTTTTTTGGCATGGGGTGATGGGCAAGTCACTGCCTTTGGAATCTGTTGCAGTCTTTAGGGAAGATGAGACAAGGAATCAACAGCCACTCATGCCTACAGAGGATCCAGGGTTGCCTCCTAAGTGATAGAAACTATGAGGAAATCAGAGAGGATAGACACTCTGGGAGTTCGAAGAGTCAGGAGGAAGCTTGAAGAAGTAAATGTGGTTCGAACCTTCCCTTGAGGGCAGGTGGGATTTGGTAGAGATAGAGATGGAGATGGAGATAGAAATGGAGACATACAGAGAGAGAGAGAGAGAGAGAGAGAGAGTTCACTAGAGGCAAGGGAAGCAGCCAGGTCAAATGCTCAAGTCAAGGCCGGGTGTAGATGATGGAATGCCTCACTGCAGAGAGGCTCCGCCACGGTGGAGGACGCTCACCGTCTTTCGTCTTCCCCCATCCCTGTGTTCTCCCTGCAGGAGAAGGCCCTGTCTTCCTTCAGCCCCCAGTGGAGCCTGGACCGGTGAGGAGGCCTGAACAACTTTGACAGTGGGGCTGTCCCAGTGACCTACCTCCATCCTCCCTGGGGGGCTGCTCCTGCTTTGCCCAGGTGCTTTTGAGGATCTCCCTGGTGACAGGCTGGGCTCTCACTGTGCAGGAGCCGTACCCCCCGGGGACTAGATGATGAACTAGACACCGGGGATGCCAAGTTCTTCCAAGTCATCGAACAGCTCAACTCTCAGAAGTACGGAGAACAGGAGAGGGCTGGGAGGGCTGGAGGCCTGGGCTCATGTGGTAGAGGAGGGGTGGTAGGACCTGGAAGGAAGGGAGAACCTTCCCAGCTCTAGCCCTTCGGCTCACCTGACCACGCCCTCCTCCCTGCTTCTTCCTCTTCCGGGCTTACTGCCCCCACCCTCCACCAGACAGTGGAAACAGTCAGAGGACTTCAACCCATTGACACTGTACTTCAGAGAGAAGGAGATGGAGAAAGAGGTAGACTGGGGGGATGTCACCATAGGATTTCCCAACCTCAGTTCTTCCACCCTGGGGAGGGAGCAGGCCCTGTGGTCCCACCTCCCCTCCCCAGGTCTGCCCAGTTTGTGACCCTGGAGGGTGAAGGGCTCATACCCATCTATTGAATTACTGGGTGGTGATGGGAGGGAGGAGGGCAGCTCCTTGGGGAACAGGTAGAGGCTACCTGGGGCGGAACTGGAGGGGGGACAGTGAGGCTGGGGACCCACTCCTTGCCTGGGACTGACACCTTCAAGGTGGTGGGCAGCACTGGTGCCCCGTCTCCACCGACCCCCTCCCTTCCAGTATCGGCTCTCTGCACTCCCCGCCTTCAAATACTATACAGCCTGCACCTTCCTGGTTTTTTTCTCCAACTTCATCATCCAGATGCTGGTGACAAACAGGTGAGAGACCCCTAGGCAAGGGAAGCCCTGATTCTCAAAAACAGACCCCCTGGCTCTTCCAGACCCCTGACCCACACTTTCTTCCCTTGCCCACTTCCCCTCGGCTCA
Organism: Balaenoptera borealis; assembly: GCF_965194805.1. Classification (NCBI taxonomy): domain Eukaryota; kingdom Metazoa; phylum Chordata; class Mammalia; order Artiodactyla; family Balaenopteridae; genus Balaenoptera; species Balaenoptera borealis. The sequence goes on from NC_138866.1 coordinate 72,938,630, forward strand.
GGGCACTGAGCCACAGAGGAAATGGAAATTTGTGGTCTGGGGAACTAGTAATCGTAGCCCTCATCTTACTGTCTTACATCCTGTGGACTTTCTATGTACCCCAAGCATTTTCACATACCCGTCTTTCAATTCTAACAACAGTCCCATGAAGGAGGTTTCGTTCCCATTGAGAAGTCCAAATCTCACAGCAAATGAGCTTAAAGAGTAGGTCCTCACTCCCAGTTCACTGCTAGGAGGGGTGAGGACTCATTCAAAACTCAGCCAGATGAAAGAGCTTTGGCCTGAAAGCGCAGAGACCAGTCTGATGCAGCCTCGGCCACTCTTGTGAGCGCCCTGTCCCCTTCCAATATTGTCCCTACATTATCCCAATACTGTCCTAGACCCCTCAGCTTTCCCAGATCATCAGCATGTAATGCCTTTCATCAGCCTAGACCTCATCGGCAGCCGGTTCAGATCCCCAGGACCACTTTTCCCCATGTCTCCCAACCAGAATGAACAGCACCCTCCTAGCGCACAGAAAGCCTCTTCTGGCTCTTAAAGGCCTCGCTCTTGTCTCTCTTTAGGCCCCCAGCTCTGACCATCACCTATAGCGTCACCTTCCTCCTCTTCTTCCTCCTCCTCTTCGTCTGCTTCTCAGAGCACCTGACGGTGAGGTGGGCTCGGGGGCAGAGTGGCGAGCTGGGGCCCTGACCACACAACTTGGCCTACAGTGGGTGCCCCAGCCCCACGGCTAAGACTCCCATGCTCCTTCCACAGAAGTGTGTCTTGAAAGGCCCCAAGATGCTGCACTGGCTGCCCACACTGTCTGTCCTGGTGGCCACACGGCCCGGACTGCGAGTTGCCCTGGGCACCGCTACCATCCTGCTCATCTTCTCCATGGCCATTACCAGCCTGGTGAGAGAGAGGGGGCCCTATGCACCCCCATTAGGGCATGCTGGACCTGCCAGAGGCTGAAAGAGGACCCCTGGATTTGGGAGGACTGCTGGACTAAGGCCAGGGGATGCTGGAAATGTTGGACAAGTATAAAAGAAAATTATAGTCGCCCACAACCTACCACCTGGGCATAATCATTGTTAATAACACTTTGGTGGATATCCTTCCTATCTTTTTTCTATGTATGCAGACCTTCCTTACTTACCTTACTCACTATGATTTTGTAAGCTGAGTTTGGCTGATTTTTCAGAACTTAGAATCATTCCTAGAATTCTATCCCTGAAAAGCACCTTAGGAATCATCCCCCATCCAAGTTACAGAAGCAGAAGCTGGGGCCCAGAGAGGTTAAGTGGCTGGCAAAAGATCACACAGTGGATCCATGACAGACTAGTGCTCAGGACACCCACTCCCCCAGTCCCTGCCCCCGCCCCGCCCCCGCCAGCGAGGACCCCAGCGCTGAGGCTCCCTCACCAACCAGAGATAGCAGGCTCCGCCCCTTTGGAGGAGTCTTGGCCACAACTCATCCCTGGGTCAGCTGCAACCCGGCACAAGCCACCACTGTGCCCAAGGAACTGCCTGCCCGCCTCAGCTCCTCGTCTCCTTCTGCAGGTCTTCTTACCGGCAGCATCAAACTGCCCTTTCCGGGCTCCCAATGTATCCTCCACGGCTTCCAACCTCTCCTGGGAGCTCCCTGGGTCTCTGCCTCTCATCAGCGTCCCAGTGAGTATCCTTCACAGCCCTGAGTCTCCTTCTCCAGAGCCTTCCTCCGCCCCTCCCCCACCCCCTTAGTTGAAGAACACTTCATCCTGTGGACCAGGACAGATATAAGTCACACTTGGTGTGTGTGTGTGTGTGTATGGCCGACACCCTCTGCCTTCCTGATAGGACTGGACCCTGGGAGGGGCAGGACAGGAGCCCTGGGGTGTCCCCCGCCCCTGCCCCTGCCCCTGCCCGAGGGGCATGCCCCACCTCCTGACCGCCCTGCCCGGGCCCGCAGTACTCCATGCACTGCTGCGTGCTGGGGTTCCTCTCCTGCTCCCTCTTCCTGCACATGAGCTTCGAGCTGAAGCTGCTGCTGCTCCTGCTGTGGCTGGCAGCCTCCTGCTCCCTCTTCCTGCACTCCCACGCCTGGCTGTCCGACTGTCTCATCGCCCGCCTCTATCTGGGCACCTTGGACTCCAGGTGCGCACGGCCGCTGCACAGGGGGGCACAGGCTGCGATGGGACAGAGCAGAACTGTTTTCATCTCTTTGTCTGAACCACCCACAGGGCAAAAGGAGAGGGAGGCCGAGGGCTGCGTGGGCACTGGCGCGGGAGGTGCGGGGGAGAGGCCATCGAGAAGGGGCAGGGCAAAGGGAAGCCCTGATCTGTAGCCTCCTCAGGCCAGGGGTGCTGAAGGAGCCTAAACTGATGGGAGCGATCTCCTTCTTCATCTTCTTCTTCACCCTCCTGGTCCTGGCTCGGCAGGTAAGTCTCCCAGCTCAGCCCTCTGGGGCCTCCCTAGGAAGGGTGAGGCGGAGTCCCCATATATGTGGCTTAGTCTTTCCCTTATTCTCTTATTCCCTTTCCCTTATTCTCACCTCTCCAGGGTTGAGCCCAAAGGGTGTGTCCATTAGAAGCTTCTAAGTGAACCTTCCTGCTCCCTTTCTTTCTCCTTCACTGCCCGAGGGGAGCGCCCTCAAATTCTCCCCTCCCCTCCTCCCTCCCACCCCAATCTAGGACAATCATGCTTAAGAAAAAAATCTGCTGCCACTACTGTCCTCGCTAGTTTGAATCTAGATTCAAGGCAGTCTCCCCAGGGATAGTTGCACCTTAAGCCTTTTCTCTAAACTGGGGGTGTGGTATGGTTTTAAGCGTCATGGAGTGAGGGGTGAACACTCAGGAGCTGGGGCTCCCCCTGTACTGTGTGTCTTCCCATGGCCCCCTGGTGACCCACCCCAGAATGAGTATTACTGCCGCCTGGACTTCCTGTGGAAGAAGAAGCTGAGGCAGGAGCAGGAGGAGACAGAGACGATGGAAAACCTGACTCGGCTACTCTTGGAGAACGTGCTCCCCGCGCACGTAGCCCCCCAGTTCATCGGCCAGAATCGGCGCAACGAGGTGACTCCCCACCCCCAGCTCCTGAGCCCCAGACGATGAAAGTCTTGGCTTGGGCCGTCCTCTCTGGACTCCTGTACCATGGGTTGGGTGGCTGCCCGAGCCCCTCTGCCTGTCAGGTGCCCCCATTTTCACAAGATCTTAGCCTCTGTCTTTGGTGAGCACAGAATCTCCACATCCCAAGTTCTTACTTGGAAGGAGTGTCCTCTCTAATGGCCACTCTCTACACTTCAGAAGCCTCATCGCGTGTCCATGGGAATTGTGTGAAGGACACAGTACACCCATCTCTCTAGCCCTGCATTATCCAGTATGGTAGCCGTTAGCCTTGTGTGGCCATTTAAATTTAAATTAATGAAAATAGAAAATTCACTTCCTCGGTCACACTGGCCACGTTTCAAGTGTTCGACAGCTGCTCATGGCTAGTGGCCGCCATATTGGGCGGCACATATAATAGCCATTTCCATCACCGCAGAAACTTCGGTTGAATGATGCTGCTCTAGATCCTCAAATATCTTGCTACAGTCAGAGGATCAGAAGGTCACTCACATATCCGCACCATCTTCTCTGTACCACCACCACCTCACACTGTCTGCTGTGGAAATGCTCTTGGCCTGTATCAAGAGGGTGTTAAAAGAAATGGCTCAGGGGCTATGTCGCGGCCTTGTGCCTCACCACATGCTCTCTGCTCTCAAGATCAGTAGTAGCTCTGCTTCTCCTGGTTTCTTCTCTTATAGACACTGGAAATCTGGTAACTGATCCTGTTTCTGTCTTCTCATTGGCTACTAGAAAGCTCAGAGCCAGAATCTAGGACTAATGAGGACTCCCCCTTCCCCTATTATTGCTCTTTTTTTTTTTCTTTTTTTTTTTTTTTTGAGTTTGAACAGCAAAATCCTTTTCTCAAAGTTCTGGAGGCTACTATTGCTTCATTTTATCTTCCAAACTGTAGCTATCTTTGTAAGCTGACTTAACTGACTTAACACTTCTCAGCAATAAGATAGGATACATGGATAATTCCCATGGACATGATCCCAGTTCCAAAAGAGACTCCCTTCATGTTGATGTCAGGTGATCTTGACTCTGAACCTCTGTCTCTCCTGGAATCGCAGTGAGACCCAATCTTTAACTCTTGAGTCACATCCCTGGGGTAACCTGGCCCTACCCCTCTCCTTCCTTCCCGATCCTTCTTAAAGCAAGGCGGAGGAGTGTAGACACAGGGAGGAGGACCCATGTAGACCCAGAAGGGGGAAGAACATGGCATAGCCCCTTACCCCAACCTCCTGCCCTCCCAGGACCTCTACCACCAGTCCTACGAGTGTGTTTGTGTCCTCTTCGCCTCAGTCCCAGACTTTAAGGAGTTTTACTCTGAATCCAGCATCAACCACGAGGGGCTAGAGTGTCTGCGGCTGCTCAATGAGATAATTGCTGATTTTGATGAGGTGACAACTTGAAAGGTCCCCCCAGACCCTATGACCTGGATTCTAGAATTTCCCACCAGTCCCTCCTTCCACTTCGCTTTCCTGGCCATGAGGCCCATCCTCCCTCCCCAGTCCTCCTGCTCCTCCTCTGAACCCCCAGCTCTGCCCTCCCAGGCAACTCTGCCCACTACCAACTCTCCTCCTGCCACCATCCCTGACCCCACAACTGGTCCTTTAGCTTCCAAAATCCTGGGGCTGGGCTTCTGGGAGAGAGCAAGAGAGACTGGGGACACAGCCTCCTTTCCATACAGCTGCTCTCCAAGCCCAAGTTCAGTGGGGTGGAGAAAATCAAAACTATCTGCAGCACCTACATGGCAGCTACAGGCTTGAACGCCACCTCCGGACAGGACGCACAGCAGGTACAGCGTCCCTTCATTACCTACTAATCCTCGTCCGGGCTCTCATTGGTGGGCCCATAAGTGGGCCTTATCCCTGTGACCTCATTGATCCATCCTGGTGGGCCGGCCCTTTGCCAGGATGCTGAGCAAAGCTGCAGCCACCTTGGCACCATGGTAGAGTTTGCCGTGGCCCTTGGGTCTAAGCTGGACGTCATCAACAAGCACTCATTCAACAACTTCCGCTTGCGTGTGGGTGAGGACCCTCCCTTGCTGGGACAGTCTGGGACCTCCTCCTCACTTTCCCAAGCTCTCCCTCTCCCGAGTCCTTTGTTAGCTGCTCCCCAGCTCACCCTGGGAGCCCCCTCCAGACTCACCCCTTGGGATGGAGCATGAAGCCGCTGGGCCAGAAGCTATGAGATCCATCCAATTCTTTCCCTAAGCCGCACTCCTCCGGTCCCTCCTCCTTTCCTCCAAGGCCCCTAGGCCCTTCACCCTAGTTCCTTGAGCTTCATCTTCCCCTCCCTTGCTCGAAATCCCCCCCTCAGGGCCCCTCTTTACCATACCTCTTGTCAGGGTTAAACCACGGACCTGTAGTGGCCGGAGTGATTGGGGCCCAGAAACCACAATATGACATCTGGGGCAACACGGTGAACGTGGCCAGCCGAATGGAGAGTACAGGCGTCCTGGGCAAGATCCAAGTGAGGGAGCCACATTGGAGGCATGGGGGCAGGGGGATAGGGATAGGGCCACTCCCACATTCCCTCACTCCCCTCCAATTGCAGGTGACCGAAGAGACAGCCTGCGCCCTGCAGTCCTTAGGCTACACCTGCTACAGCCGGGGCATCATCAAGGTCAAAGGCAAAGGGCAGCTCTGCACCTACTTCCTGAACACAGATTTGACACGAACTGGACCTCCCTCGGCCACCCTCGGCTGAGAACCCCACCCCCTCCTCCCACCTATAAGATCCTCCATAAAGATACTCTGGTATGTCTGGTTTAGAATTGATGTCAGAAGCTACTAGTATATCTGGGGAGCATCTTCTCCTCGCCTCTCAGTAGTATGGCTTCTTCTCAGGCCAGACTGAGTGTTCGTGTGCGTGCAAGTGTGAGCATGAGTGTGTTAAAAAGGAGTGATTCTTTCTCACAAGCTCAGCAAGACGACTGCCTCAGCCTCCCTGCCTGCCTGCCAACGTGATTCCAGTGTTTTGTACCCTTGGAAGCAGAAAGGATTTTATCCACATGACTCAAAACAAAGACTTGTCCTTTCCTGCTCCCCATCCACAAATACCGGAAAGAATCTCCAGTAAAATATCATTTGATCTTTATTCATTCAACAAACACTAAATAAGCACCTGTTATGTGCTTACTGTGTAGCATGGGCGGGAGGCCTGGGAAATAATCTATTAGGTCCCTCCCTGTTTTGGCTGCTGTTCTCAAACGGACCCACCATGCTTTCTAGCAAGGACCTGTAGACAGTTTGAGGGTCTCCTGTTCTCAGGTCCCTCAGATTCCCCCCTGCTTCCTTTTGCAGCCTTCTGCACAGTTGCTGATATTACATGGGTCTTGAAGCATCCAGGGCTCCTTCCCACTTGCTCATATTTTGGGGTCCATGGGAGATATACTGACACCCTAAGTTTGTTGCAGATGTTGCACGTGGATTTGGGGTTTTCTCCTAGTTGTCTTTCTTTTTTTATGGGAGACATTCAAAAAGTACACTGCCGCTACCATCTTCTATTTTTTTTTAAACGAATATCGTATATTTTTATTTTATTTATTTATTTTTAATTTTTGGCTGCATTGGGTCTTCACTGCTGCACGCGGGCTTTCTCTAGTTGTGGTGAGCGGGGGCTACTCTCTGTTGCAGTGGGCGGGCTTCTCATTGCGGTGGCTTCTCTTGTTGTGCAGCACAGGCTCTAGGCACACGAGCTTCAGTAGTTGTGGCACATGGGCTCGGTAGTTGTGGCTCGCGGGCTCTAGAGTGCAGGCTCAGTAGTTGTAGCGCACGGGCTTAGTTGCTCCGTGGCATGTGGGATCTTCCCGGACCAGGGCTCGAACCCGTGTCCCCTGCATTGGCAGGCAGATTCTTAACCACTGCACCACCAGCGAAGCCCCTACCATCTTCTTAAAATGCTGTCAGAACAGAGCCAGTCCAAGACTCTCCAAGACAACAGTCATCCCTAGGAAAGAATGACTCAACCTTCCCACTTCTGCAAATCTTCATTTCCTAAGGGTGACCACATCACAGAGGGCCCTCAGCTCCAGCCTGCACCAGAGCGTTTTAGGGGCTGGCAGAATGCTGATGTGCAGAACTCTAGGGGATAAGATCTGATGACTTGGTTCTCAAGTGAGGCCTTCTTGGGAGACAGAGGGAAGGCAAGCCATCCCCTAGGACATCTCCCACTGAGAGGACAAAGATTACTGGTAGGAAGCTGGAGTCCTGCTAATAAAGATACCCATCACAGCCTTCAGGGCAGACACCTCACAGCAGTGCTAAGTGTTCTCAGAAGGTTAGCTAAGTCAGGGAGTGAAGGTCCGCTGAGTCGGAGAGTCTGGAGTGATGAGCCCACATGGGTGGTCTTCCTTGGCCAGCTCCTTCAGGGGTCTGCAGCCCTGTGTTGTTCTCAGTATGATCTGCAGACCACCTGCCTCAGAAGCAGGGAGGGAAGGAGGTCTGATTTCTATGTCTGTGTCTCTTCCAAAACTGAAAATCATGGGAAACTAAAGGATGTGCCTCTCAGCTACTGAGAAGGACACCCATAAGGGCAACCAGGAGCACCCGAGTCCGCCATAATACACATGCCCCACCCACAGGGTTGACCCAATTTCAGACTTCAGTTTTAATTGCAAAGCTGCCCGTGGGGGCCAGGCTCCCACTCTGCCCTGACTTGCCCTTCCCCTCCCTCTCTTCCGCTCCACCCGCCATCTGGGTAAGAGGAGGTTGAAGAATTGGGTCAGGCCAGCGTGGGCGTATTCCCCCAGGAGGAAAGCGAGCGTCCTTCCGCTGCCGCCACCCCGCAGGCCTAGTTGACTTCGCTTCGCTCCAGAGGGTTGGTGGAGGCAGTGAGGCTCTCGGCGGGGCCAGGTTCGGGAGAGGCGGGGGCGCCCCTCACCGTCTGGGCCAGGGTGCCCCCCGCGGCGGCTGGTGGACGCCTCGGAGCCAGTGCCCTCCAACAGCTTGGCGATGAGGGCGATGCCGGCCGAGCGCAGCGGGCCGCCGGCGGCGCATGCGTACAGCACGGGGTTCACGCTGCTGCCCAGGAAGGCCAGCGTTATGAGCGCTTGCGGGCCAGGTGCAGCTGCTGACTCTCGGGCCCGGACCCCATTGTCTTGCCCGCCAGCGCGCGGACTGCCTCGGCCAGGTTCACCACGCGGTAGGGCAGCCAGAAGGCAGCGAAGGCCAGGATGATAAAGGCCAGCAGGCGGCCGGTGCAGCGGCTGCGGCGGAAGCGCCGGACCCGCAGCCGGCGCCAGATGTCGGAGTAGCTGGCCACCACGGCCAGGAAGGGCAGCAGGAAACCGGTGACCACCTCGAAGAACAGATGGAAAGCCCTATGTGCTTCGCTGGGGTACTTCGGGAAGCAGATCAGGCTCCTGTTGTCCGGTCCCAGCGTCACCTTGCGGTAGAAGATGACGGGCGTGGCCAGCAGGACAGACACCACCCAGATGCCTCCTAGCGACCGCCAGGCAACCGTCTTGGCGCGAGTTTCTGGGACGCAGAGGGGAGGGCCACCGCCAGCGAGCGGTCCAGGCTCATGGCCGTGATAAGCAGGACGCTGGCATACATGCTGACCCCGCAGACATAGTGGAACAGGCGGCAGCCAGCCAGTCCAAAAGTCCAGGTGCCTTGGGCCGTGTAGTAGAGGAAAAAGGGGGCAGTGAGCAATACGGCCAAGTCGGCCAGGGCCAAGCGTAGCACCAGCAGGGCAGTGACAGAGCGCTTCCGCATCTTTACCAGGATGCTCCACACCACAAAGCTGTTGCCAGGCAGCCCCACAGCCAGTGCCACTGACGGTACGATGATAACCAGCAGAGAGATGAACATGACACCTGGTGAGGAGGGTGCTTCAGGAGATGTAGTGCTCGTGGCCATTGCAAGGACCTGGAGAGCGAGGGCGGACACGCACATGAGGGAAGGGACAAGGGTTTCCTGACACCCTGGACACACCTAGCCTGGGTATTCTACTCTGTCTCCAAGACCAGCAGCATCAGATGCACCTCCGCAGTATACTGCCCTCATCACTGCCAACTGACCTGCCTTAAGGGGATCTGGCTGAGTAGAAAGACTAATTTCCTCACTGGGCCACAGGGCCCCTTCCTGCCCACAGACCCAATTGCAAAATATATAGCAACAGCAGAAGCAGTATTTCCAGACCCTTCAGCCTCCTTCCCTCAGGAGACCCTGAAACCCGGAACCAAAGTGGGGACTTTCCTTACCAATGCTGCACCCCTCAAAAGGCTAGCTCCTTTTCCCCCCACCAGGCCCTCAGCCCTTCAGTCCCACTGACTTCTTCCAACCACCTACCCACTCGCCCAAGAGATGCCCAGGGCCCACCAAGAATAACAGGGATGGGGAGGATTTCGTAGATAGGAGACAAGACTAAGTCCTCCCAAGTCATTTTACCACTGGTCAGGCTTTCTTTGGAAATTCCTTTGGACCTTCTCTTATGGCTTCACACTGCCCCCCGCCCCGCCTCCCCTACTCCCAGGAAACTTACTTAAGGCTTTGCCGAGCACTGGTTGGAAGCTGGTGTCAATCCCAGGGTGAGAACAGAGTGGTGTAGCCTATCCCCAGATCTGTCCCAGTGCCAGGGGCCTGGCCTGGGGTCCAGGTTCTATCAGCTAAGTCAGCCAGAGAGGAAGTACCATAGAGCAGGGGAGGGAGAAGACACATCTTCCTGAGGGTGGGGTGGAAACTCCTACGCCCTCCCTTCACTAGATGAGGTGGAATATTCTTCATGTTCCAGAAGAGCCCAGCTGGGAGGAAGACTCCTCAGGGGTGGGGCCAGAAAAGAAGAGCCCCGGAAGGGGCAGTGAGAGAGGAAAGAGGGGTGAGGGGGTGAGTAGGCTGGGGTGTGGCCTCACATGCAGGTCTAGACTGAAGAATTGAACAAAATAATAAATTGCGTCATACAGGAGAAGGAGGGAAGGAAGCCAGAGAGGGGAAATGGACTCAGATTGAGAGGTCAGAATGTTGGGTATCTTTATATTTTCTGTGAACGATGTCGATTTTTAGATTAATAGGAAGTGTAGGTTGACACTGTGGCTAGGTTCTGGGTTTGGGTCAGGTGACGTCAAAGAGGACAGCATTCTGTGTTTGGCTTGGATTCAAGCCATGACCGGGATTTGGGGGAGAGGACCCTCTTCCAGCACCCCTATCCCTCTCCTCACTTAAAAGAACGAGTTCCATTCTAGGTCAATCTCCATTCTCTTTGGTAAAAGCCAAAGTCCAAATGGTCTCTCTAGTATCACACAGAATGACAATTTCTTCCCCTTCCCGAACCACCTGCCTTGTGTTTGCCCATGTGGCTACCCTGCCACATGAATTTGGACCCAAGATCTGGGCGCTGGGCAAGGAAGTCAGCACCACCTCTTTCCTACCTTCCCACAGCTGACTGTTCTGTCCCACCTTAGACACACAGAGCAAGCAGAGGTGAACACAGGGAGCAGACATGAGGGAGTGAGGGCAGTGATGCCTTATGCCTGCCCTGCCAAGAGGGGAAACCAGGAATGTGGAAAGGGAAACAGCCCCCAGAAGGGTCACTCTTCCGGCCCCCTGGAATGAGGACAGTCTCCTCTTGAACTCTCCTGCGAAGCTAAGAACCAAAAAGTCTTATCTTCCATCTGACCATGAGCCTTCCTGCTTCCCTTCCAAGTCTGCCTCTTCTCAGGAAAGATGCACAGTGTAATGGTGGTCATTGAGGTCCCTTATCCTCTGTAGTGCCCCTACCTTTCCTGCTTTGAGAAAAGCCAGAGCAGAGTTGACCCAGCAGTTATCAGGCAGAGGATATGGCGAAAAGAAATGGGCTGAAACCGCAGCAAGAACTGAAGACAGAGTTGAGGAAGGGCTTTCTGACCACAGAGGGTGTGTGAGAAGGGGAGTGTGTAACAGAAGTTGGGGAGCCTCTGCCCCAGTGCGCGAGGACAGGAAGAAGCCCATGAAGTTGGTGTTTGGGGATAGAAGCTTCCAGCTCAGAGCTCCAGGGTCAATCAGAAATCCCTTCTGACAGGAACTGGGTTGTCTTTGCCTCCTCTCCCAAACTGCTCCCCACCTCCATTTCTCTCAATGGCCTGTCTTCCTCTGCCCTAGACTAGACATTCTAGGCATACTCTCTGTCCCCCAGGTCCGGAGCTCCATCCCAACCCCAGTTTTGGTGGCCCTGACGTGACCCTGAGAACTGGATTTCCTTTGCTCTCTCTCTTGGGCTCTGCCTGGGTGGTGTGAACAGTCACTAAAGCAGAACCAGGGTGATGGTCAGGGTGCCCTCTCAGGTAAACAACCATCTAAGTTTGCCACAGACTGAGGGGGCTGGGACAAGAGACTTTCAGTGCTAAAACTGAGCAAGTCCTGGGCAAACGGGGATGGGTTGGTCACCATGGTGACCACACGTGTGTGCACACAGACATCCCCTAAAAAGGACCCCATCCTACATCCCCAAACTCAAAAGTGTCAGGATCCAGAACAATTTTGAGACCTAGAGATAGAAAGATTCCAAAAGATGGGGGCTGAGCAGTACTGGGGGAGATGAGGAACAGCTAGCAGTCTTGGGAGGAGTCAAGACTTGGCAAAGAGGAGAAAGAGAGAAAGGAGAGGTGGCACCTCCCTGAAAAATTCCTCTTGTCTTCCAGATATCCACACCACTCCCCATACCCATCATCCCCAGCCCCCAGAGGGCCCCTGGGTGAGTGAATGCCTGTTCCTGGGCTCCTTTTTGAGTCAGGTGACCTTTGCAGGGAGACTTAGATTCAAAGAAGGTAAGTCTCAGACTCCCACGGCCCCTCCCCCACTGTACCAACCACAAGACAGACAAGAAAACTTCCCTTTCAAACCCCACAGATTGACTTTCCCCTTCCAGAGCCAGTTTCCTCTCCACTCAGCTCTAACAGACCCCAAAGAATGGATCCCATCACCACCCCTCATCCAAGCACTCATACCTTTCCTTCCTCTTTCTCTCTTTATTTCCAAAGCGGTTCTATGGGTTGGCTTGGGGGAACCAGGCCACCTGGGCTGGGGAGGACAGGTCATGATGCCACCGAAGGCTGGCATTGCCCAGCCTTGGCCTGACCCAGCAGGGAACTAGGTGACTTCGGTATCACTCAGGTATGATGAACTGCTGGAGGGAGCATGCTTAAGCCATCGTGTAATTGTTGCCAAAAGCTTGGCTCCCTGTCCACCAATGCCGAATAGAAATACGGAGACAAAGTCTGGAGGAAATAGAAAAGAGTAGCTTTATTCCTTTGGCCAGGCAAAAGGGAAACACAGTAGGCTAGCGCCTCAAGAACTGTGCTCTCCCTCTCCTGGGGGATTACAGAGGGTCTTATAGGTGGAACTCGAAGTCCAGGGTAAGTGATAAGGATCAAAGTGGTGAAGGTTTTGCATTCTTCTTCTTCTTGCAATATTTTAAAACGGCCACAGCTAGCAACAGGCAACCGGGTCTGGTGTCCTTGAAGTTATCCGCCCGTGACCTTCTTTTAATGCTGTGAGAGAGTGTAGGGGGAGAAGAATGCCAGGTGCAGAGTATAATTCCTATGGAATCAGAGTAATTAGCTTTGTTTAGCTTTGTGAAGGACAAGTCTAGCTACAAGTGTTTGTTAGTAGTAACAGCTAAAGAGTAACCAAGATTGCTTAACTCTTTCAGGCCTGTTTATGCTGTTTCCCCAGCCTGTTCATTGTTTGCTTATTTTCCTTGCTTATCAGAAAAGTCTCATTTCTATTTTTGCTGCAACATAACGGCCACCCAGTGTATTTCACAATAGCTTCTGGCAACAAGTAAGCAGCTCTGGCACCTGGGCACATGCCAACCTGCAAGTACATGATACTCTTTTAACACGGACCACCACCACTCATAGTCCCTCAGTTTGAGGAACCTGGGCCTGCCCCAGATGTATGATAATTCTGCCCAGACAGATCCGAACTATGGTCAGAGAAGGATCCCCAAACCGTCCAGAGTGGTTCCCTGAGTTCTGGAAGGCGATGGAAAGGGATAGGGAAGAGCAGGCCCGGTTGTAGGGTTTGACGTCAAGGGTCTCATCCCTGACTGTCCTTCTCCGCCCCGCCCCCAGGGTCTCCATTGCCACGGCCCTGCCCCAGCACTTTGAGCCGAGGGGTAGCTTGGAGCTCCACGGTCCCCTCCCTAGAGTGGTCGACCCCTCGGGCCTCTCCGGAGCCCTCAAAGAGCCGCGTGAGGAAGCGGGGACCCGCCCGGGTCAGTAGATCCCCGGAGGTGAAGAGGTAGAGCAGCGGGTTGACGCTGGAGCTGAAGAAGGCCAGAGCCGTGGTTCCGGCTCGCGCCGCCTGGCTCGCCCCGCCCAGCCTCGCCAAGGCTCCTTCGGGCGGAGCCAGCGCGGCGAGCGCCTGCAGCACGTTGACAGCGTGGTAGGGGGCCCAGAGCAAGCCGAAGGCCAGCACGATGGCGCCCACCAGCCGGCCCACCCGCGCCCCTTGCCGCCTGCCGCCCCAGCGGGTGCCCCGCAGCCGCGCCAGCGTCACGCCGTAGCAGCCGAGCACCAGCCCGAAGGGCAGCACGAAGGCGGTCAGGGTCTCCAGGCTCAGGTGGGCGGCGGCGTGGGCGGGCGACGGGTGGCACAGCTGGCACACGCGGTCCGCCCAGAGGTGGCGGTAGACGGCGGCCGGGCTGGCGAGCACCAGGGCGGCCAGCCAGACGGCCAGCAGCAGGCGGCGGGCCAGGGCCGGGCTGCGCAGCCGGGGCGCCAGGAAGGGGCGGGTGACGGCGAGGCAGCGCTGCAGGCTGAGCAGGCTGGTGAGCAGCACGCTGGCGTACATGCTGAGCGCGCACACGTAGTGCACGGCCTTGCAGCCCGCCTGGCCCAGCGGCCAGGCCTGCCGGGTCAGGAAGGTCACGAAGAGCGGCGTGAGCAGCAGCACCGAGCCGTCGGCCAGCGCCAGGTGCAGCACGAGCGTGGCCGCCAGCGGTCGCCCCCGTGGGGGCCGCCAGCCGGCCAAGCTCCACACCACGAAGCCATTGCCAGGCAGCCCCAGTAGCGCCGCCAGCAGCAGGAAGGCCGTGCCTGTGACCCGCGAGGTCTTCCAGTTCAGCAGCGTCTCGTTCCCCGGGGGACCGTAGCAGACCGACATCCTTAGGCGCCTACGGGAGGCTGGAAGGAGCCATGGAGCGCTTTCAGGTGGGGCAAAGGCCCACGTTACGCCTGATGCCAGTGAGAAGGGACTGTGCCTCCCTCACTCCTCTGCAGCCTGCCTCTCTTCTGTCTGGGAGCTTCTGTCTCTTCCTCCAGGACCCCAGCCTCAGCTCAAACACTGCTTCCTGGAACCCAAATCCTCTGCTCTGGGTCAGCTGACCTCCCCAGTCCTGACTCCCAGGCTGTCACTGCCTCCACCTTCCACCCTCCTAACCTGGCCTCTCCTTCTTCGTCCAGCCCTGTTGCCTATACCTCAGGGCAAAAGTGAGTGGAAGGGAGTATGGTCTCATGGGCAGATCTACTTACCCAGCTGGGAGCGAGCAGGGTTGGGGGCCCTCCAGGGGCCTGGGGAAGCCCAAAGGCAAAGGAGCAGTGGGCCAGGTGCCTAATCCTGTCCTCTGCCTGTCAGGTTGGCAGAGGGTGAGGCGAAAACAGGGAGGGACAAGGTGGGGCTCCTCCCTCACCCTGCTGCTTCCCATCACTAACATGTCCAGGCGTGTGAGAGCCCGCCTCCCCAGGAAACAAGATAAGCTGAAGGGGTGCAGATAAGGTCCCCTGGTCATGTGGGTGAGTAGGGACACTGCCGGATCCTGCCCCTGGGTCCTGCTTCTGCGCTCATCCCTCCCCACCCCCTGGCCCCCACCCTCCAGTCCCAATCCTCCCACCCTGCAGCTCTTATGCTGTCTGGCCGCTCTTGCCTGCACTCAGCAGAGAAGGCGTCCCAACTCCTCATTCCCCCAGCTGCTCTACCTTTGCCTGTTTTCAGACTCCTGACCCTGCTGAGCCCCCTTTTTCCTCAGCTTCCTACCTACCCCTCTCACCTCTTGCCTGGGACCCTGCCCCAGTCATTCCGCCCTCACAGCTCTCAGTGGGCTGTCAGTGACAGCTTTCAGTGTAAAGCATGGGCTAAGTTCCGGGCGGAATGGGAGATGCATGGAAGGGTGAGGGGCTTATAGCCTGGTTGAGGAGTCCTAACTCACAGCCATGAAGAGACCACACTGCCAGGCTGCACCAGGATACAACGCAAGGAAAAAGGAAAGGGCACAGTGTAGAGACTTATTTCTCTAGGTCGTGAGGTTGGGCAAAGCTTGGAAAGGAAGAAATTTGGTAGATTGATGAAATTCAGGGAAAGGGAAAAAAGGCTTCTGCCCAGTCAACAGCCAGAAGGGGGTTTCTTGGGAGCCAGGACACCAGTCTTGTCTCAGTTTGGGTTCCCTCCAAAGCAGAGCCTGAGTCGAGGGCATGGGTACAGGTATTCTTGTATTTGGGGGGTCAGGTCGGGAAGCAGGAGTGAGGGAGCAGGGGAAGAGAGGGAAGAGGAAAGCCAGTAAGAGTGTGTTATTGAGTTCCAATATTCAGTGGGCATCAGGAACCTCTGAGTGCACAAAATAACTTCCAGAAAGACAGAAGATGGGCGTTTATGGCCAGCTCACATTCCCCATTGTTTAAGGGTTGTCCTAGAGGCATTAATGCCCTTATACACACTTGCAGCCTGTACTTGTCAGGGGGCTGAGTGGGCTGCTACAGCTTCAGATAAGACTCCTGGGCAAGAAATCAGAGAGACTTATGCTCCTGTGAGGGATTCACTGACAGTGAGGGTCTGAGCTTCCTCACAACTGTTCATCACAACTGCAGCTGAAATCAGAGATGGGACACGGGGCACCGAATGCTAAAGTCCTGATGCCATCAAAGGACCCATCCCCTCTTCCGCTATCCACATCTCCTTCATGCCTATAAAGTGGCCAATGGAGAAAGGTGAGAGAATGACTAATCCAGTGCAGCTGAAGCAGGCAGTTCTTCTGAAGAGAAGTGTTGAGCCAGCCCCTCCCCTAGCCCACAGAGGGAAGAGCATGAAAGCAGGAAGGCCAGGGTCCCAGACAGGATCCTGGTGATTCTGGATCCATGGATCAGGACCCATCCTCCCCTCGCACCCCACCCAGGCACAGTGCCTGGAGGTGTCCTATCTTCTCCAAGCCCTGCCCATCCTCAGCACGGCCTCCCAGTTCCTAAAGCTGCAGTTCATGGCTTTTTCAGTAGGCGGCAGCACATACAGAGCAAATCACATAACCAGCTTCACACAGATTGGGAGCCAGAAGAAATTGGCCCTAGAAATTACCTCGATATAAAGAAACACACCGGAGATCACATTCCATCCAATTACATAGTTCCCATTTACCCTCACATCACACGCTGCCACCAGAGACACACACACAAACTTCCATGGCTTTTGCTGGACATATCTGGGCCTCGATCCTTCCTCCACGACCCCACTTGGCCCTTCCCCTCCTCCCTCCCCTTGGACTTTGCCCTTCTCGCTGGCCAGGCAGGGGGGCCAGAGTCCGGGCTTGACTCATACCCCACCTCGCTGGGGCTGAGATCCCAGCTCCGTAACAGAAAACACCACCACTTCAGCTCCAACCCCGTGGAGAACCACCCAGCCCAGAACTCCCGGGAGAGGCAACTCTCCTGCTCCTTCCCTCCACCATGGAGTACCTCTCTGCCCTGGACCCCAGCGGCCTGCTCAGGTGATTTCTAACCCTTCTCTCCACTCTCCAGCTCTGGGGATATAGGCAGGGTGACAAAGCTGCTTTCAGACCCTAGAAAACTTTCGAATTTGTACCCCTTCCCCTCCCTGCCCCTTTTCACAGTGGGCTTGTCCAGCTCCTGAACTGCCCCCACCCCCAGTCCGTGGTCTCTCCCTCTCTCCCCGAGCTACTTTAATCTGCACACCTAGATCCCTCCCTCCCAACTTCCCTAACGCTCCAGCTATCCCACACCCATCACCCCCGCTGCACTCACCAAACCCCTCACTCCTTCTTGACCTTTCTTCCCACCTCGCAGGTCAGTATCCAGTATGAGCTCCGATTTGGGCCGTAAGGTCTGGACCTCGGCTCCACCACCCCGGCGACCTTTCCGTGTCTGTGATCACAAGCGCGCCACCCGGAAAGGCCTGACAGCTGCCACCCGCCGGGAACTGCTAAACAAGGTGAGTGGGCCAAGTCCCTGGGTTCCAAGAGCAGGGGCAGCCAAGGGGCTAGGGAAGAGTGTGAGCTTGGAATAACGAGCAGGAAGGGCTGCGGCTACATGGGTGCCCCTCCCTCTGAGAGCTGAAAGCAGTGGGGTGAGCCCAGTGGCTTCGGCTGCATTTGACTCAATGCACTTTTTTTTCCCCCAAGGAGTGGGCTTTTCTTTGGGGGCGGGAAAGGAGTAGACAGGGTTGGAGGGATAGATTTCAGAACTCAGTATGGAACGGCAATTTGTATGACAGATCAAATTCAAATCCTGATTCTGCCGCTTCCTAGTGTCAAAACTTGGGAAGTTATTCAGCCTATCAAAACCTCAGTTTCTTCATCTGTAAAAAGGGAACAGTAATACAACTACCTCCTAGGGCTGCTGAAAGGAGTAAAAGCAAATAATGTATGTAAAGTGCTACATAGATACTTGACACTAGTGAAGACTCAAAAAGGTTAAAAGTTATTATTACTGAAAATAGTTCTGAAGAACTCTGTGAGGGTCGGGGAGAGTGAGGTGGGACACTGGAGATAAGACCCCATCGTGACAGGCCCCGTCAGCATAATGCCTATACCCATTCAAGAGAAACTGGCTAGCTTTTCAATTCCTAACCAGTAGGCATGGCTTGGAGGGAAGCTGAGAGGGATGACAGTGACATGGTAGGAGCAAAGCAGGAACAAATAGGAAAAGGACAGCCCCTAGTGAGGGTCCCCCAACAACTAAAGAACACCGTGAGCTAGAGCCATTAGAAGGGATGGCAAAGCACCGGGAAGGAGAGTTGGGATATCAATCAGCATCTAGGGTCAACCGTTGGGTGCCGGGCAGCTGGACGGGGAAGGGGCATGGGATAAGCTCTGCCCCTTCCCTCCTACTTCTTGCCACTGGGCAGGCACTGGAGACTCTGATGCTGAGTGGAGTGCTAACACTGGTGCTGGAGGAGGATGGGACCACAGTGGACAGCGAGGACTTCTTCCAGCTGTTGGAGGATGACACATGCCTGATGGTGCTGGAGTTGGGACAGAGCTGGAGCCCCAGCAGGGTGAGAGGCCCACACTGGGGCTGCTTAGGCCACTGACCCTTTCTGTCTCTCCCGAGCCTCTTCTGCTGCCTAACCCTGATCTTGGGGGCAGAGGCGATGGGAGAGGTGAGGAGTTGTCGATGACTCCTTATAGCGGACCAACAGTCCAGGCAAGGGTGGGTCTGTCCCAGTGCTGACGGGGATTAGTGGTGGGTGTCAGTATGTGAGGGTCCATTGCACCGATGGGGGGGCCCTACAGGGTGGGGTGCTGTCGTATGGCCTGGGCCGGGAGAAGCCCAAGCACAGCAAGGACATCGCCCGCATCACCTTCGACGTGTACAAGCAAAACCCTCGAGACCTCTTTGGCAGCCTGAACATCAAAGCCACGTTCTACGGGCTCTACTCCATGAGCTGTGACATTCAAGGACTCGGCCCAAAGAAAATACTCAGGTCAGAGACCAACATGTCACAGTTCCCCATCCCTACAGCTGCACTCCCCTACCCTGTTAGCTCCCCTGTGGAAAACCCCCAGACCCCAGCCTGTGGCCTCCTCCCAGGTTCCCCCACCCCGTGACTTCCTCTTGTCTCTGCCCTTCAGGGAGCTCCTCCGATGGGCCTCCGCACTGCTGCAAGGCCTGGGCCACATGCTGCTGGGAATTTCCTCCACCCTTCGTCATGCAGTGGAAGGGACTGAGCGGTGGCAGCGGCAGGGTCGCCTCCAACCCTACTGAGAAGGGGCTCTGAGCTTCTGCCCCTAGACTCGTTCCAAGAGACAGACTGTAAGGACTGTGACAGCGTCAAGTTTGGGGCCTACACACAGTGCAGGCTCACTAACTCGCTTGTTTTCCCCAGTCTTCTGATCCCATAGTGACAGGCCCATCAGCCTAACGCCTTCCACCCCAGCCTATACCCATTGCTGAAGAATACTATCCATTCCTAGCCATCTTTCCAGCCTCCCACTTACCCTGAAAGGCCACAGCCTGTCCACAGGCATCTGGATCCCACCCTGATTGCTGCTACATCTAGAGGTCCTTACCACTCCCCTCCTGTCCCTAAGCTCCCCAGTGCCCTGAAGAGAGCCCTCTCTAACTTCACCTTGAGATCTCTATTTCTTTGTACCCTTCCCCCCCAAAATAACAAAGGTGTTTCCAGTAAAAATATAAAAATGTTTATCAATAAGACTTTTGACTCCAATTTAAACTAGGAACAGGACAGGATAGATACTCCGTTTCCCCCTGCCCCATCAACACCCAGTCCCAGATCCAAAGGCCTTAGTCTTCAAGTATTGAGTTCAAGGCCCGCCTCCGCTTGGCCACCGCCCCCTGCTGCTGTTCCCAAGCCTCTCGCCGCTTCAGGAAGGTAGTCAGGGCCACGTTTCGAGCTACATGGTGGCCAAAAGGGTCCCTTATCAGCTCCTGGTTCCGCGCCCCTGCAAAGGGAACCATTCATGTTCAGTATCACCGTGCAGTCACCCACCCATCCTTGAAGAGACTCTACTTGGGGTGAAGGTCCCTCCATTTTTTTGGAACCCTGGGTCTGCCTCAGGATAGAGTTAACACCCCACTGTCCAAAGAAGAGAAGTCAGGAGGAGGGGTGGGAGCACAGGGCTGCACCGTCCAGAGTGGCCGGGGAGAGCAGACTGCCAAGAGCCCATGGCCAAGACCACCCTTTGGAACTGAAGTCTCTGCTTAACTTAGGTCCATTCCCAGCCACCCAGCTCTTTAGAGTGAGGAAAGGGAACATTTGGAAAGGTCCAAGATCGGTGCTGGTACTCACCCAGCTCAGCAGCAATTTCCTTCCGGGCCCCCAAGGCTGCCCCACTCCAGATGGCATCAAGCACACGGCTGCCGTGGCGACTACAGGCCAGAGCCACATATTGTCCCTGCATTGAGACAAGCAAGGTAGGGCCCTCGAGGGCAATCCACAGAAGTGTGTTGGGTGGGGGTGGGCGTGAGGGCTGAAGTTAAGAGGCTGAGGTGAAGCAGTCTAGGAACTACATATCCTCTCTGGGACTCCAAAGGACAGTCCTGGGGGAAGCTCACATTCTCTAAATGGAGGATGGCAGAGGAATCAAAGCAGAAGCCAGAAATCTAACCTTTAGGGTCTTCAGCACCCGGCGGCGCTGCTTGCGTGTCACAGAGGGGCTGGTCAGGACAGCATCAAGCACATGGGAACCAGCAGGGCTTTGGGCCAGAGTCAGAAGCTGTGGTCCTGTCAAGGCGCCCAAACTTCGAAGTATAAGACCAGGACTGGAGAAGTGCAGCAAATGCTGGAGCAGTAGAGACCCAAGGACTGTCACTTCCCCCAGGTCCCTGGCGGTGGCCATTTCTACCTGGAAGGACAGAGACAGGGAATTAGGAGGCAGCCACCAAACTGCCACCTTCACTTGGATGAAGCCAGAGATCTCACCACCCTCACCTCAGTGGTGAGGGGCTTCCTAAGCCCTGGGAGGCCTGGTCCCCAGTTAGTCACAGGTTTGGCCTCTCCCCTACCTCACCTGGTGCTCCGCGGGCACTGCCCCCTCCTCCTCCGCCAGTCCATAGTACACCTCATAAGTCATCAAAGTGGCAAAGAGAGGCACACAGGCCACTTGCCGGGAAGAGGGCTCTGCACAGTGGAACGCCTAGAAGGGAAGACAAAACATGAAACTGAGAACTAACCTCAACTAATTCATCCCTAACCTCGACTTCCCAGACAGGGGAAAGCATTCAGGACAGATGAGAATGCCTAACTCCACAAGAACATAAGCTGCATGCAGACAGGATCTCATCTGCCTTGCTGTATCCACAGCCTCCATATATGTAGCAGGGACTGAATAAATATTTATTCCTTAAAACTTCTCTCTCTGTCCTGGGAGACAATTCTCATTCCAGGGCCATGAGATGGTTTTGGCTTCATTTCCCCCTGTATCTGTGAACTCCCTGGGCACTAGACCTCTTGGGTCCACAGATACAACGACTGAAGATTAGCTAAGTCCTAGCAGGTGGAATTTGAACTGAGGGCATAAATGGGTTGCGGGTAACCACCACTCACCTCCAACAACAGCTGTAGGACCTGGGCTTGGTGGATCCCAACTCTGTGGCAGGCCCCGACCAGGGCAATGACTACCCCTGGGTGACCCTGAGCCAGCACAGCTTCCAGGGCAGGGCTTAGCTCCTCAAACACGGGGGACAGCTGAGGGGAAACATGGGTTAAAGAATCTGGCATTCTGGTAACAGTGGGCTGAGTTATTCAGAGAAATCTTCCTGCCAAAAACAACTGAACATGCTAGATAAAACATAAAAGCATTGCCAATAACAGGACTTTGGTTTGGACGGATAAGGAAGGTCCAGAACAAAGGGGCAGTCTTAGAGGTGCGGCCTCCCATGGGGAGGGGATTGTAAATGGCCATACTCTCAGGATAAGGAAGGACTAGAATTAAACCTCCCCTTCTACCCTAGATCTCAACCCATGAGATCCCAGGGAAGCATGCCTTGGCACTAAGCAGCAAAGGAAATGAGAAGCTACGACAGCAGCTCCAGTGCTCATATGGATTTGTAGCCAAGTACCCAGAGACTGAGCGAGCCACGGAAGCGCAGGCTGAGAACTTGAATTACGCCAGTCCCCTGCTGGCACTGGCACCTGAGAGAAGCCAAAGCAAATCCTTTCTGGGAAGAAGGCACCTTCACCCTAAGCTCTGGGAAGCCTCCAGGAATAACTTCTCAAGGGGAACGGCCAGCACACTGTTGAAAATACAGAAGCAGGCATACAATAAAGCAAGTCCCAATGAACAAGAACTAACAGACACAGACTCAGCCAAGTTCCTGACTCACCAGCTCAGGAGTGGTGACAGCATCAAGGAAACGCTGCAAAGGGAAGTTAGCAATAGGATGTGCAGCCAGGGTCTGCAGCTGTCCTTGGAAGTGATCCTCAAAGAGGCTCTGGAGCTTTGGGGGCTCCGACACCAGCAGCACCTGCTCCAGGAGTCTGGAGCTCGTCTGATCGCGCAGAAATAGCAGTAGGGGACTGGGGACGAGGAGAGGGTGATCAGATAGTCTTCACTTCACTTCATCCAAAATAACCACACCACTGGACTTACCATGGTGATCATTTTGAAGTGTACTGAAATAGCAAATCATCACGTTGTGTGACAGGAACTCATACAGTGTTGTAGGTCAATTATACTTCAAAAACAAACAAACTTACAGGAAAAGAGATCAGATTTGTGTTTACCAGAGGCAGGGGCCCTGGCGGGAGGGGGAATTGGCGCAAGGCGGTCAAAGGTACAAACTTCCAGTTATAAGATAAATACTAAGGATGTAACGTATAACAAGATAAATATAACTAACACTATTGTATGTTTTACATGCAAGTTGTTAAGAGTTCCCATTACAAGGAAAAAAAAATTTTTTTCCTACTTCTTTAATTTTGTATGTAAATGAGATGATGGATGTTCAGTAAACTTATTGTGGTCATTGTTTTGTGAGGTAAGTCAGTCAAATCATGCTGCACACCTTAAACTTACACAGTGCTGTATGTCAATTATATCTCAGTGAAACTGGACAAAAAAATAACACGGCTATATACATATATATCTCATATATATATCTCATGTATATATCTGATATATATATTTCATATATATACATATGTACACACATACATACACAGAATGAAAACCTTTGTCTTTTAAAACAAACAAACAAAATACCTACATCATGTCATTCATTTCACACAGCCCACCACCTTGGTCAATCCTGAGGCCCTGTCCATACCTGCCATCTGCTGAGGAATTGCGGCTACTCAGGTAGCCCATCACAGCATTGCAGAGGTGGGCACAAAACTGGGGCAGCTTGCGGTGTAAGATCTGTAAGGCCACTTGAAGGCAGAAGCTGGAGATCTTGTCAGTGATAAACACTGTGGGGGAGGGCAGAAATAATAAAAGCGGCTTTCCCAAAATCCAGACAACCTGTAAAACCTCTGACCTCAGGCAACAAGGTTCAAGGGACTATGGACACAAATGGTCTACATAGGGCCTTTACAACATCAAACCAGATAAGATTTGAAAAAAAGAGGGATAAGACTGATCAAAATAAGAGCCTTGGGCTTCCCTGGTGGCACAGTGGTTGAGAATCTGCCTGCTAATGCAGGGGACACGGGTTCGAGCCCTGGTCTGGGAAGATCCCACATGCTGCGGAGTGACAGGCCCATGAGCCACAACTACTGAGCCTGCGCGTCTGGAGCCTGTGCTCCGCAACAAGAGAGGCCATGATAGCGAGAGGCCCGCACACCGTGATGAAGAGTGGCCCCAGCTTGCCGCAGCTGGAGAAAGTCCTCGCACAGAAACGAAGACCCAACACAGCCAAAAATAAATAAATTAATTAATTAATAAATTAAAATCTGGACATTATTAAAAAAAGAAAAAAGAGCCTTGTTTGATGATAATCACCTCCAAAAAAGAAGATCCTAGATTTCCTCCTATTTCCCTCCTTACCAGCAATGTCCTTCAGAAAGCAGGAGCTCAGGTTCTGAAGACAATTCAAGAAGGTTTCAGGGACCTCGAAATCGGTTGCCTTACATTCCCGAGATGGGGCCCTTTGTGCTTCTGAAGGAAGATCAAGAACGTATGCAGTGGTGAGATCACAAACTGCCATCCAGGAGGAAGAATAATTCCATAGTTGAACAAGGATTCGGCTTGGAGATGCAGAACACATACAACTCAACTGGTACAACTCAATGTCTTGTCTCATCTGGATGACTGAACTGAGACTACATTTCCGTTTTAATTTTTCTAAGAAACTTCAACCAGCTCCCCCATGGTCCATAGGAGATAGTCCAAACTCCTCAGTCAGGAATTCAAGGTGTTCCAAAATCAGGCCTCACCTAAACTCACTATCTTATTTCCCAATGTTTTTCAAACTGTAGGTCCACTGCCTATGAGTGTATTACGAAATCAATCTAGTGGGTCTCAACAAGCTTTTTTTTTTTTTTTTGGCCGCACTGCATGGCCTGCGGGATCTTATTTCCCCAACCAGGGATCGAACCTGCGCCCCCTGCAGTGAAAGCGCGGATTCTTAATCACTGGACCTCCAGGGAAGTCCAAGCATTTTTTTAATGTAACACACAAAATAAAATGAAAATGGAGGGAATTCCCTGGCGGTCCAGTGGTTAGGGCTCCAAGCTTCCACTGCACGGGGCACAGGTTTGATGCCTGGTCGAGGAACTAAGATCCCACAAGCCGCGTGTGGCACAGCAAAAAAAAAGGGGGGAAAGAAAATATAAGAGTGGGTTGCATGTAGTAAGGGTATTGTTTCCTGACCTTTTGCTTGAATCCAGTATGTGTATATATACACATATGTATGTCGAGTCATGTTTAAAAAACTTTTCCATACTCTGAGTTCTGGTTAAAAAAAAGTTTGAAACACAATGCTCAAGTGAATCATCTCTTCCACTTGCTCCCATTCTTCCAACAGCTGTTCCCTAAACACACCTATGCATCCTCACCTCTGGGCCTCTACACACACTAATCTTTGGCCTGCTATCCCTGACCTAATTTCTCTGCTAATTCTTCAAGGTCATGAAGAAATCTTCTGCTTATTCTCTCCTTCTGAACTTCCTGAACTCTCCTTCCCTCTGGGTCCATATCCCTTTCTTGTAATACTTACCAGGCAACTGGGAGCCACGGTGCCTGGCTCTCTCAGACTCCAGAAGAGTCCCTCCCAATACCTGCAGCAAAGTTCTGACCACGAAGCTGCCATGTGTGTCTCCACAGTAGAAAAGAAAATCATCACACACCTCAGCGGCTAGTCCCAGGCCCAGCTCCTCCAGGGTCTCCAAAGGACCATCCTTCCCATCCTCCTCCTCCTCCTCCTCCTCTGCAGGGCGCCCTAGCAATCGAGGCAGCTGCAGCAAAGCACTTTGCAATACATGGACCCCACACCGATGACAGGCCACAAAGCGCAAGTTGGGCCGCAGAGCAGCCCATACTCGACACAGCGGTTTCAGGGGACTGAACCCCAACAGTTCCTGCAGCATCTCACTACCAGCCCTGTTTGTGGCCAAGGCTAGGGCCTGAGCCTCCACTTCTTTCAAAACATTGTGCACCATCAGCTCTGGAAAAACAAGAAAAGAAATATATTAAAGAGAATGAGAGGAGGCTACGGTTATGTTCCATCACTTAACCAAGGGGTGGGGAGGGAGGAAGGGGATATAGGAGATGAAACTAAGTCCTCACACCCTGGGGACCCACGAAAGTGTCCTTACCGGTCCTGGATTTTATGCCCAAATAAGTGCCTCCCTTGATCCCACCCCAAAGTTGCTCCCTACCTCGTTCTTCTCCCGTCTCGGGGACCTCTTTCAGCGCGGAGAGCGCCCGGCGGAAATACCCCAGAGCTTCTGGGCTCAGGTGAGGGTGCGCATCCGGAGGCGGCTCGGAGCGCCCATCCGGAGGCGGGCAGGGTTGTCGCTGGCGGCCTGGTGGGGGGCGCCCCGAGCCCTTGGCTCCGCGCCCTCTTTTGCCGCCAGCTGGGAACCGGCGCCCCGCCTGGTGGGGGGAGCGCGGACCCAGCCCCATGAGTGCTTCGGCGCCTCTCCGCCAACGAAAGCTTCCTTAGCCGCAGGGTGAACCTCACGCAGTCGGGGGCTGGCCGGGGCCGGGCAGAGTTTAGCCACGCCCGCGCGCTCGGGGCGCCGCGTTTCACGTCATAGCCCCGCGACTACCGCTCCGGGGCGGGCTTGGCTGAGTCTCAGGATCGCCCTGCTCTCGCTTGCCAGTCCTGGCCCCCACCGGTAACTGCCACGGACCCGCGGGGTACTCTTTGACCCTCCCCTCCGCGTCGCCAGCGGAAACTGGGTCAGAACGCTGACTTCCACGCCAGCCTCGTACTCTGACCCCGTTGTTGTCACCTCGTCCCGTTCCCGCGGCCAGAATTAAAGTCCTCGATTTCGAGAACTTTGCGAGCGAGGCGGCGCGAGAACTCCAGCGGCAGCACAGGTGGCAGGTAAGGGGCGCGAGCTCCCTCCACTTCGGGCTCGGGGTCCCTTGACCTCGCGCCCACCCCCGACCCGGAAGTCTCGCCTCCGGACCAGCGGCCAGAGCTCCAGAGAGCTCAGGACTCCCCGTGGACGCGCTGAGAGGGACCGTCCCGCTACAGTCCCCCACCCAGTCAGCCCCACTCAGAAAGTCTCAGTAGGTGGCCCTCCTGGACAGCCCCACTTCTTCACTCCTTGGCCTCCCAAAAGTTACAAGCAGCCATGTCCTGGGCCTGCACTAGTTATTCCCCTTCTTCACTCCTTGGCCTCCCGAAAGGGACAACCAGCCTTGTCCTGGGCCCTGCACTGGTTATCCCCTTCTGAAATTTCTCTCCCATCAAAGGATCTCAACCTTGGCTCCCCTTCCTATCACTGTCAAGGTCCCCTCTCTGCATATACAGTCTGCAGGCTTCCCTCAGAGCAAGTCCTTGCTTCCACAGATTTAATCCTTTCGCTTGTGAGTCATGCCAGCTCCCATGAAGGGCCAAGTGTGCGTGGTTACTGGTGCTTCCAGGGGTATTGGCCGGGGCATCGCTTTGCAGCTCTGCCAAGCAGGTGCCACAGTTTACATCACTGGCCGCCATCTGGACACGCTGCAGGCCACTGCTCAGGAGGTGAGTGCTTCTTCTGGGATCCCAGGGGCAGAAACCACCTCAGGGAGCCCTTCCCATTAACCAGTCCTCTTAACCTCTTACCTGAAACCAAAATATTCCTCAGTAAACATGAACATTTTTACTCAAAGTGGGATAAGTAAACCCCATAAGTAACTTCAGATCAGGTCATATTTTGCCACTGAGTGAATTTTATGAAAAAACTTCCTGTTTGAGAGCTTCAGGGATTTTGGAGTTGCATCTTAAGAGTTGTGGACCTGTGCTTTTTCTTTGTTTTTGTTAAGACTTTATTGACTTGTACGTTTTCACTTGACTTTTCTACTGAATTTCAGTTAAATAAATACTGGGGTGTGTTTGATATGCTAGGCATTGGGTGAAGCACTGGGGTTACCTAGATTAGTAAGACATAATTTCTGCTTTTAAAAGAGAGTCCAGCAGGAAGTCTAAGGCAAAAACGGATCATTTCAATGTAATGTGAATACAGTAAGTGATAAAAGTAATTAATATAAATATGGTAAGTGATAAGTGTGCCCAGAATGCACTGGGAATATGGGTGAGCAGTTAGGCAGGGAGGTCAGAGGGTGGGACCCAGAGCATGGATCTGGAAAATATGATGATTGTTCTTGAATAAGGTATTCTTTATCTGAAGTTAGAGGATGGGGGCACATTTGTAGAGGGTGAGGCAGAACAGGAAGTAGAGATAGTTCATGTCTGAGAGCTTTGATTTCTCATTTACTAGGCAGAAGTGTTGGTGGAGTGAGGGTAAGAGGGCTGTGATTTTAAGTCGGGATTCCACATGAGTGGTGAAGAGTGGGAGCTAAGGGCACGTGAAATGGAAATGACCAAGAATGAGGAAAAAGATAGATACTCACTTCTCAAGAGCAGCCTCCAAGGGCTTCCCTGGTGGTGCAGTGGTTAAGAATCCGCCTGCCAATGCAGGGGACATGGGTTCGAGCCCTGGTCCGGGAAATTCCCACATGCGACAGAGCAACTAAGCCCGTGTGCCACAACTACTGAGCCTGTGCTCTAGAGCCCGCGAGCCACAACTACTGAGCCCGCGAGCCACAACTACTGAAGCCCGTACACCTAGAGCCCACGCTCCGCAACAGGAGAGGCCACCGCAATGAGAAGCCCGCGCACCGCAAGGAAGAGTAGCCCCCACTCGCCACAACTAGAGAAAGCCTGCGCGCAGCAACGAAGACCCAACACAGCCAAAAATAAAGTAAAATAAATAAATAAATTAAAAAAAAAAAAAAAGAGCAGCCTCCAAGCCTTGTTTGTCCCTCACCCTCCACATGCAGAGTACAGTGCCTTGCACATGGTAGGCCTCCGTAAATGTCTGTAGATTTTAAACCTGGGATCCCCATCCACCTTACTCTACAATGATGGGACCTAGCATTCCTGAAACTCCTCAAACAGGCACCAGAGGGCAGTATTGCCCACCATGTTCCTTCAGCTGCTGGCTGTGAGTCCTATGATTGCCTTTTCAGCTCCCACGCTGGGAGTTGAGGGGAGCTGTGTTATGTCTCATACTATGTTCGACGGGAAGCTCATATCCTCTCTAACCCCCTCCAGGCACAATCCCGAGGGGGCCGGTGTGTGCCGGTGGTGTGTGATTCAAGCCAGGAGAGTGAAGTGCGAAGCCTGTTTGAGCAGGTGGATCGAGAACAGCAGGGGCGTCTGGATGTGCTGGTCAACAACGCCTATGCTGGGGTCCAGGTGCTCTTTGAACTTTGACCCCAGCTCCACACTCCTGACCTTTCCCTCTGACCTGAGTCCTCATCCCCACTCATTATCCCTTCCATTACCCAGCCCCTTCCTGCCTTCGAAGCGTCCTATTCACGACTCTCCCTGTCTTCCAGGCGATCCTGAACAACACTAAAAAGGCATTCTGGGAAAGCCCCGCCTCCATCTGGGATGATATCAACAACGTCGGACTCAGGTAGTAGGTGCCTCCCCTGCCACCCCGCTAAGGGCCTGGGCTCCCCTCACTCACTCATCCAAGCTGAGGGCCCAGACGTTTCCCCATGTGCCCTCTCCTTTTCCCTCTGATCTTGTCTCTTTCTGCTCCCTTCTGTCCCATTTGTCCACTAACTTCTAAAGAAGTTTAATCCAGGTGCATCTGTACCTAAGAATGTCAACTTTTGCCTTGTTTCTGTCAGTAATTTTCATCTGAATTTGCCCTTGCCCTCCCTCCTGCCTCATTTTCAGCCCATCCAAATGCATGACCCAGAAGGGAGCCTCTTTCCCTCAGTAAAGCATGCCACCTGTAGTCAGTATTTCCGAAGATGGCTAGAGGAAGAAATTGTTTTGTTTTAGATCAGAAGAAGGTCAGTAAGGAAGAATGAGTGCCAGCTATCTTAGCCTTTCCCTCCTCACTTCAGACCCACAGGCAAGGGTACTCCCAAGTCCAAGTTGGGAGGGCAGGGGTGTCATGGGGTTACACGTACATCTGGCAAAGGAGTGAGATGAAATACAGCATTCAGAGTTCACCCAGCATGACATACATCAGTTAGGTCTGTGTTTATTGTTGGAAAGAGGGTACCCTCTCAGAAACTACACTGCGTGGATGTGATGAGCCACCTGTGGGAGTCACCAAGAGATTATATGCAAATCTACTTCTAAAGCATCTAAGGACACTCACGGCTTCTAGTGGCAATCCCAGGGAAGCAGGATTAGAATCCACTTGTCATTTCCAAAGTGGAATAAAGGTTGTGAGGACAGAGGGGGATGGTCAGCCAAGAATCAAGAAAAGAAAACCCGGACTTCCCTGGCAGTCCAGTGGTTAAGACTCCACACTTCCACTGCAGGGGGCACGGGTTCAATCCCTGGTTGGGGAACTGAGATCCTGCATGCTGCATGGCGTGGCCAAAAAAAGAAAAGAAAACCCAAAGGGCTAGAAATTGGCAACACCCATATCCATAGCCCTCCAGAGAGAGGGGCCTTCCATACTCTCATCTCCTGCTGGTCAGGGTTTTGAGCCTGTGAAGCAAAGGCCTGGACCTCAGCCCTGGAGCCCTGATGAATTCTCCAAGGTGAAGGTCACTCTGTGAGCCTCCTAGAAGTGCACCAACACCTCCTTTCACCTCCCACACACACATTCACACTTACTGTGCCTTTCCTCTGCATTGCCTGAGGCTGGGCTTCCTTTTGATACCATACTCTACTTGTTTTCATTTGGAGGGTCCTGTTTCCCATGCAAAAGAAATTTCTTTCTGGTTACCAGGTATGTGTGTGTTATTTTTTTTAAAATATACTGTGAAGACCAGTATAATCTTATTCCCCTAGTCACCACCGCTTCCTCTTTTGCCTGAGATATAGCTACTGTTAATAGCCTAGTATATATTCTACCATTCATTTAAATATTCCACTGGGAAGAGATACCATAATTTATTTACCTAACCCCTTATCTGTTGCAACAGTGGAAAAAAATTAGGTCAAAAAATATGACTTCTTAAAGATTTTAATAAGCATTATCAAACTGTCCTCTAAAAAGACCCCACCAATTTATAATCTCACAACAGTGAAGGAGGATATCTGTTTCCCCGTGTCCTCAATAATACTAGACAATATCACACCACGAGGTCAGGCAAGTTTTGCCATTCTAATAGGCCAAAGATATCTGAAGGTGTTTTTTAATTTACACTTCTCTATTATTTGTGAAGTTGAGCTTTTTTTTTCATTTTTTATTGGTTCTTGATTCTTTTGTGAGTTGTGTTACTAAGTTATTCTTTTCACATCAATTTATAAGAGATCTTTGTACAATGGATTCCTTTGATGTGTATTTTACAAATATCTTTCTCAACTTATTACTCATTGTTTGCATGTATGCTTTCTTCAGCTATCTATATATACTTAATTGTGTACACACGTATGTATTTGTACATCTCTATATGTATATATGTCTTACTGTTAAGAAAGCATGTTTCTATCTAGGTGTGATACTGAAACAAGTTTTCCCTACCTCAAGTTTATGAACACACTGTCATGCTTTCTTTTAGTGCTTTTGTGCACTCATTTTTTTATATTCAAATATTTTGGGAATGCATTTTAAAACAAATGAGGTAGAGAACCAATCCCACCCACTAAATAACTGACCAGTTGTTCCAAATCCATTTATTGTGTGGTCCATCTCGCCCCGTTGGTTTGAAATGTTCTGTTTGTAATTCGCTGAATTCTCCTTTACACTTGGATTAATTATTGAGTATTTTGTTTCATTGACTTACTTATGTATTGTTATGCCAGTCCTGCATTTTTTTAACTATTATGTCACTGTGCATTTTAACGCAGGTTGGCGGGGTGAGGGGAGCATATCTCCCTCACCCACATGATATTACTCTTCCTTTTTCAGAATTTTCCTGGCTATTCTTACACATTTATTCTCACTGAGCTTTAGATTGTTTTGTTGATTTCTCCAGAAGTCTTATTGAGATATAACTCAAATTGACTGGATCTGTGGATTAGTTTAAGTAGAACTGATGTTTTACATGTTGATTCTTCTAAACAAATTATGTCTGTACTTGTTCTTTTGTATTAAGCAGAACTTTATAGTTTTTCTTTGTAGATCCTATACATTTATTATGTTTTATCCCCTGAGCTATTTTAGCTTTGTTATTGCTGTCATGACAGAGTGCTTTTCTTCCATTACAGTCTTCTAAAGATTGCCGTTTCTTAACCTTCGGTGGTTAATTTTACCCGTGTCCCTCTCAGAATGTGGCCTCAAGCCCTTGATTCACCAGGTTTGCAGCCTTCTCCTGGATCAGAAGCCATTAAGGGGCAGAAGAAACTTCCCGAGACAGCCCTGAACGTGGTTCATTCCTTCTTCTTTGCCCCACCTTCTAGAGGCCACTACTTGTGCTCTGTGTATGGGGCACGGCTGATGGTACCAGCTGGCCGGGGGCTCATCGTGGTCATCTCCTCCGCTGGTGGGCTGCAGTATTTCTTCAACGTCCCCTATGGCGTGGGCAAAGCTGCGGTGAGGACCCACTGGCACAGGGGTTGGGGACAGTCGTGGTACCCATAGCTCAGGAGAGGCAGTCCCTGGTAGTCAGAGTGGTGAGGCTGACTGGCCCTCACCTCTTCCTCTGCCCCTGCATGGATGGTTCCTTTGCCGGGGCTCCTCTCAGCTGGCCAGGCTAGGCAGTGCACTGGGGAAGGTGGACAGCTGAGACAGGGCTCCTGGGAAGGCCAGGGGGTTGGGGCATCCTCGGTGGAAGCGGGGAAGGCAGGGGAGGGAGGTGACGTGACCAGGTGCCCTGGCTCCCACCTGGCCTTCTGTCCCTCTGCAGTGCGACAGGCTGGCTGCTGACTGTGCCCGGGAGCTGCGGCGCCACGGGGTCAGCTACGTGTCGCTTTGGCCAGGGTTGGTGCAGACAGAACTGCTGAAGGAGCACATGATGAAGGAGGAGAACACTGCTGATCCCCTGGTTGAGCAGGTTGGCAAGGGGAGGGCGAGGGTGGCAGAAAATGGGGGGATCAGCCGCTCCATCCCCAACGGCAAGACAGTAACAACAGAGTAAATACCCAGGTGCTTGTCGCGGCAGGCGCAGGGCTGAGCACTGACACACGTTAGGTCCTTTTCTCCTATAAGGGAGACGGTGTCTCCATTTCACAGATGGGGAAACTGAAACTCAGGGAGGCTAAGAAACTTGCTCAAGGTCACATGTGCCATAAGTGGAAAGATTATCCAGCTCCAAAGCCCATGCCCTTGACCTCTGCTCTGAACTAATCTAGAAGGCCCAGACATAATTGGCAACCCCACATCCTTCCACTTAGGAAAGGCAGTGGGTCCTGGTACTGGGGTACAGGGCTCACTGGATGTGGGGAGGAATGATTCCTGTACCTTCTGAGATGCTGAGTCCTGCAGGTGCAGTGATGAGGGCCTCTGTCTCCTGGACAGAAGCTGAAAGCAGGGAAGGGACTTGGGCAGTGCTCTTGGAAATTAACCCTTCACTTCTCTGCCCCTGTGTTTCAGTTCAGATTTCGTTTCTCATCTGCGGAGACCACAGAAATGAGTGGAAAATGTGTGGTGGCCTTGGCAACAGGTGAAGAGGTTGGGGGCAGCTGGTAACAGGAAAGGGCATGGAGGATCTGCAGGGTGGTGGCAGCCAGTTCAGGGTCCCGAGCCAGGAATACGCCCTTCTTTGCTCTGGCTTCTGGAGACCCAAAGGGTCCGATGCCCAGTTTGAGATATGGGAACCTCAGGAACTGGATCCTGGGAGATGTGGCCAAGAGCCAGAGGCCCGGGAACCTTCCTAGAAACAGAGAGAAACAAGTCTGGGTCCCTAAGCCTGTCTCGGTAGTGCCCTGTGCCATTGGGCCCAAGCCTTGTCACCCTGGGCCGCACCCGGGCCGTCTCAGCTGTCTGTGTGCCCACAGACCCCAATATCCTGAGCCTAAGCGGGAAGGTGCTGCCATCCTGTGACCTGGCGCGGCGCTACGGCCTGCAGGACGTTGATGGTAAGAGCTCTGGCCCAGCAGCCAGCCTGGACCTCTCTTCCTTCTGTTCCCGGCTCACCCCTTCTCCCTCTCTCTCTCCCTGTTCCTTCCTCCCTCACCTTCCATTCAGTCTCCTCAGCCGGGGTGGGGGTGTCTGAGGAGTGGGAAGCAAGGGTCTAATCCTTCTTTTCCTGTGGTCCGCAGGCCGCCCCGTCCAGGACTATTTGTCTTTGAGCTCCGCTCTCTCCCATGTCTCCAGCCTGAGCTGGCTGGCCTCCTACTTGCCTGGCTTCCTCCGAGTGCCCAAGTGGGTTATGACCCTCTATGCTAGCAAGTTCTAACCCTCCTGGCCTGACACAGTTCTGCTTCTCTTTGGGCTGAGTGGTTGGCCTATCTCAGTGGAACAAGGCCTCCTTTCCCGCCTACCTACTGCATACCCTTGATCTGAAGAGAAGGCCTCTGCCATGTGCCCTGGTTGAGCCCTAGGGGCCTTTGTAGGTCCTTCTTCAGGTCTTCCTTGCCCCTGCGTTTTACTTTTTGCCTTAATATTGAAAAATGTTCTGGGGGCTAATAAAGGTCTCATTTCTCCTTCAACTTATTTTCAAGTGCTGATTCTATGCTCAGGAAGATATTAAGTACTTGAGAGAAAGACCTAATGGTATGCAAAATGTGTAGGTTCTCAAGGATCTCTATCCCCAGGACAGGCCCCTTTCCTCCACATCTGTTCCTCCTCTTCCCTGTAGAGCTGCCCATCTCAGGAGCACCTGCCCTTTGGCTCCCAGGCCGCAGCTGGGGAGCAGGGTCCCTCCACAGCCAGAAGCAGGCACGTCCCAGTCCCTCACTGCTTTCCCACCCCCTCATTCCGCCATCTCTTCAGGGATGCCTGCTGCCTTCTAGCTGGGCCTGATCCCTGGGTGAGGCCCAATCCAGGAAGGGCAAACTCCTTGGTGTTTACAGTTTCCTGGAATTTGGGAGGAAAGTACTATCCAGATCCAAGTGAGAGGCAGAAGAGTAGTTGATGGCACCGACACACTCACATTCTCCCTCTTGGGATGGCACCACCTGAACTGCTTTCTGAAGAACTGACTGCAAGAACCCTTTAGGGCTGCCTTTCCTGCTTGGGGGGGGGATCTGTCCCAGCCCGAGGCAAGGCAACAGGGTGTGTATTCCAAAGAGGAGCTGAGGGCCACTCTGAGGGCACCTTCCCACCAGCAGCCTCGATGGCCATCAAGGTAATTGGATGGCTGCTGTAAATCAGAGTGGCATAGATAATTTCTAATCTTCAAAAAAGGCAGGGTGAGAGCTGAGGCTTCCCAACGCTCCCCATAGAGTCTGCAGAAGCTGTGACCTTCCTGTGGCTTTTTGGGGACCGCCCCCGGTTACTATTCCAGTGGGTGCTGGGGTGGCTCACTGGCTGGTAAGAGCTGATTATGTGCATCTCTTCCAACCCTGCAATCAGTGACTTGACAATGGTAGCTTGAATTCAGCTATGGTGCGAGTATATATGGCACAGGAGTCCACAACTGCTGCCAATCAGGGCATTTTTTAAGAGAGAGCCAGCTTCTCAGCGTGTGACTGGAACTGCATACTTAAATTCCACCATTTGCCCATTTGCGCAGCTTCTCAGCATGTGACTGGAACTGCATACTTAAATTCCACCATTTGCCCAGGCACCCCATTTAGATCGCAGTGATCAGATTTCCTCACCACCCACTCACTGCCTTCCACTCACCACCCTAAATTCCCCTAAGCGTAAGCCTAAGATTGGTGAGGGGCAGCAGCAGTTGCCTATATGCTTTAAGAAGAAGGACAAGCACCTCAGGATCTTCTCCAGCCTTCCACAACCATCTTTAAAAACCATCATTGGAACAAATCCTTTTGTGAGGGCCTTGTTCCCTAAACGCCACAAGGTATCATGGGAAGAACATGGGCTTCAAAGTCATACAAATCTGTGCACAAATCCTAACCTCACCACTTTGGAAAGTAAGTGAAATAACATATATGCACCAAGCAATATGTAGCCACTAAAGTTGTCAGTTCTTTCTCTTGACAAACATTTAAGAGTGTGCTCTGCACCAGGCACCCTTCTTGGCTTTGGGAGAGCAGAGAACAAGACAGACCAGGCTCCAGCCCACAGAGGACTTTCATTCAGCCCTGGAAGACCTTAGAAGTCAGCTAGACCTTCGACTTACCTTAGGAAGTGAGTGAACGGGGTCCCCAAGAGTCTACACCAACGCAGAGTTCAGCCTCAGCCCTGGTTATCTCAGGAAGCCGGAGGGAGCAGTGTTCTTTAAAAGACACCACACTGCCTCCCTCCAGCAAGACTTAGTTAATCTTAGAAGCATAAGCAATGGAGTAGAGCTCTGAGAGAGTGAAACATGGACACAGAGTGCTGATGGGAGGTAGAAGAGATTCAAGATCTGAGAAACCCAACAGCAGAGTCTTAGGACATTTGGGGGATCAGTATTCATTCAGAAAACATTTACTCGACACCTGCATTCTGCCCAGCACCATACTAGGCACCAGGGAAGACTAGTTCAGTTTGGTGAGATGGGTGCTATAGTAAGTTTACACAGCACCCTGACAGTACAGGAGGGAGCAACTGGCTCCGTTAGGAGAGTGAAGGAAGTGATGCTGACCAGAGACTTAAAGAACGGGAAGAGAGAAGGTGGGAGGGGGCGTCGTTTTTTCTAACTAAAAAAAAAAGGCAGGTACTGAGACACAAAATGGTGCAGGACAGCTAGAAGTTGGTATGACTAAGTGTAGATGTGGTATGGGATAAGTTTCCAGGGAGAAAGGAGATGAGTAAAGATCAGTGATTAAGATTTAAACTGTGGGCAGTAGGTTTCCACCCGAGGGAGTCATCTTAGACGCTGAGTGACTATTAAGGAAGTGCTCGCAGGGGAGCTGGGTGGAGGCGGAGAAGCCAAGCAAGAGCTCCAGTTCAGCCGTGGAGGGTGGCTTCCCTCAGAGCCCAGGGGGGGGCACTGGAGTGTCAGGCCTCAGGGTAGCCCTGCCTGGGACGAGGGAGCCAGACTGTCATTGCCCACCGCCACCACCGAGCAGTCACCAGTCACACTTTGGCCCAGGTCGGGGCCAGGCAGGGCAAAGCAGCTCCAGGAGGTCAAGGGCAGCCTTCCAAGAAGAGCTGCAGGTGTCGACCTTGAAAACACATTGAAGGGGGTGTCATGCACAAAAATGGAAAAGGGCATCCGAGGGGATCTGGGCAGAGCGCTTAACACTGTAAGCTACAGGAGGGTCTAAGCAAGAGAGGAGTGTGCACCGATTTGTATTTGAGGGAGCTCACTGGGGCTGAGGTGTGGGGAGGATGGGCCAGAGGGAGGACAGGCAGGCATCAGAAGAGCTGCCCGGAGGCTGGCCAATATCCCGGATGTGATGGCAGCGGACGTGGGGGCTGAGGAGAGGTTGTAGGAGGCAGAGTGAACAGACAGGACCTGTAGGAAGGGAGGTGGGGCTGGTGCAGGACTGCCGTGCTGTTACCGCTGGCATGGGGGCCATGAAAGCAGCAGCAGGCACAGAGAAAGAAAGAACGTGCCGGAGTTGTGAGGGAAATCAGCCGTGGTGAGACACAGGGGCTGGCTGAGATGCAGCCCCTACCCCTAGAGCAAATCTAGGGACTTGGCCGGTCCCCAGAAGATGCTTAATCCCCTAAGGGAGCCCAGGGAAGGATGGAGAAGAGATTTTTTTTTTTTTTTTTAATTTATTTATGGCTGTGTTGGGTCTTCGTTTCTGTGCGAGGGCTTTCTCTAGTTGCGGCAAGTGGGGACCACTCTTCATCGCGGTGCGCGGGCCTCTCACTATCTCGGCTTCTCTTGTTGCGGAGCACAGGCTCCAGACGCGCAGGCTCAGTAGTTGTGGCTCACGGGCCCAGTTGCTCAGCGGCATGTGGGATCTTCCCAGACCAGGGCTCGAACCCGTGTCCCCTGCATTGGCAGGCAGATTCTCAACCACTGCGCCACCAGGGAAGCCCCCGAGAAGAGATTTTTGATTAGCATTTTTAAATTTACATTTCTAAAAGGTGACATTCACATGGGTCATAATCCAAAAGGTATATAAAGGTGTACGGTGAGAAGTCCCCCCTCCTATCCCTGCTCACTAGTGCCCAGTCCCAACCCAGAGGCACCCAGCACTACCATATTCTTCGATAGCCATAGAGAGAGCCCACGCCTGTACAAGCAAATAGCTAAGCTTATTTCAGAGAAGAGATTTGACTGCGTGCAAATCTGGGCCTCTCTTTCTCCAGCTAAGGGGTTGTATTTTCCAGTCTCTGAGGCCTATTCTGGCCCTTGTGTTCTACACTTCTAAGCAAGGAGCAACCCTGGCCCAGAGGCCCCACCCCTTCTCACGTTGTTATGCAGGTGCTCCCCTTACCCAAAACTTCCCTATCCCACTAGCAGGGAGGGTAAGAGAAAGAGCAACTGAGGGCCTAAAGAATGGAGAAAAATGGCTGCAGAGAAGCCGTGGCGGTGCCGAGGAGCCCAGCCTCATCAGCCTGACCAGCCCTGGCCTCCTCAGAAGTGGACCCACACTGCACCTGTGAGATGCACGTCACACCTGAAGTGGATTCCTCTTTCTAGGGCAACTGCCCAAGGGTTAGGCGTGCCAAAGTGAGGCCAGCCATGGAGCTTCTGTTCCCAAGGAGTCCCCAGGGATGTAGCTCTGACCAATTGACTGACACAAAACAAGGTGATGGAAGCAGGCCTGAACCATGGCATCTCAGATGCCAGCTTCCGGGACGAGTCACGGAGGAGGACTTCCCATCGGCTCCTGAAGGTCCCTGTGGGTGATGTGAGTGACAATGGCGTGAGGATTCAGGCATGGGGAATGAAGAGCACACACAAGGCCCCAGAGGAGCCCAGCCCAATAGACAAATCAAAGTGAGATGGTCGGGCCCAGACCCACCCTTTTTCCCTCCTCATCCTGGCTCCTACCCACCCATGGCCCCCACTGTCTTGCATGTTGCATGCGGTCCCTTCAGCTCCTGGTCTCCCTGTCACTGGGGAGGGGCCCCCGCCATGACCTCAGAAGTTGCTTCGCCGCAGCCTGTCCCCCATCCCATCTGGTCCCTGGTCCTCACCCCCTAGGTCGGTCCACACCTCCACAAAACCCCTCCTCCCCGGACCTTCGGCCTGTGTCCTCTCCGGCCTCCCATCCTGCCGCTGCTCCTCCTAGCCCCTCAGGGCCCCCTCACCCGCCCTTCCCCCTGGGCCCTCCACACAATCTTCTCCCTCGCCTTCCATCTCCCAGTCAGCTGGCTTTTGTTGCAGCCTCCTCCTTGCCCAGCCCTGGGCAGGGAGGGGCAGATGGGCACAGGCAAGCTTTATAAGACAAAGGTCTGGTTCTCAAAGTGCTTTCAGTTATCACCGTGAAACAATTAGACAGCCATGATGAGACCCAGGGTGGGGACTCAAAGGAGCAGGAGGGGTGGGCAGCCAGACTGCTCCCTGGGCCACAGACAACTCTTGTTCCTTTCAGGTTTCACCTTCCTGGGGGTATTAGAGCATCCTTACCCCTGCCTTTCTCTGCAAAACCTCGCCTCTGCCTCAGTTCCTGCCTCCAGCAACCAAAGGCATCCTTGCCCATCTCGATCTGTCCTGATTCCCTCTGGGACAGTCACCTTGGCCAGCTCCCCTACACACACACCTTTCTTGGGTGCCCCCGCCCAGGGATCATCCACAGAGCTTTATCACCGCCTGTTTAACCAGGCTGGCCTGGCTCATGTTGAGCTGCAGGGGCAGGTCTGAGCAGGGACTAAGGATGGGCACAGGCGGGACCTTCTCTGGATGGATGGATGCCACTGCCCTCTGCACAGAGGCATCTGCAGAGCTCCGAAGTGGGCCAGCTCCCACCAGGGCCCAGTGCAGGCTCGCTGGGAACAAGGTCAAGGGGTCACAGGGCCTGCCTGGCAACTTGTGTGCCAGAAGAGGAGAGGACCTGGAATCCGGCTGTGCTTAACTTGATAATGGGGGAATCTGGGAAAGAAAAGGACCCTTCCTTAAGCCCTTGAAATGGAGGAGCCTGCGAGGAATGCTGGGAAAGAGGCAGAGGGATGAAGTGGGGTCAGCTTTGTGCCATTTCTGTTACAAGTATGAACATATATGCTCCCATCCTCGACAGGCAGGTCTTGGCTCCCCCTTCCTTGGAGAGGTGGTTCCAGAAGAAACAGTCAAAGCTGGAACTCCACGAACAGATACTGCTCCAGCAGCCCTGGAGGGGCTGGTGCAAGAGAAGGAAAGGCAACTGGGCTCCGGGCTTTTGCTGTCACTCTAACACAGCTGAGCCAGCCAGAGACTCGAGGCCCTGTAGGGGCCGAGAGAATTCGTGTTTAATGAGTGCAGCAATGACCTAAACACTCTGCCTAGGTCAGACTTCATCTTTTTCATCTGCCATATGAGGTACGTACTCTCTTACAGCTGAGGAGACTGAGGCTTAGGAAAGTTGAGGTACTTGTCCAGAGTTGCAGGTCTTTACGGTGAGAGAGTCTGGATTCAACTAAATACATGACTCCAGAGTGCGAGCTCCTTCCCCTGCACCGTGCCGCCTCTGCTGCTTGTTTTTTTGGTTTATTTTGTTGTTGTTGTTATTGTTATTTGGTTTTGGAGGAGCTTTTCTTTTTTGCGCAAAGGGTTGGGGATTGGGCGGAATGGTGAAAGCATTCCCAAGTTCACTCAGCCCAAGGACCCCTCTGGCCAAATACAGAGTTGCCCTTCTCTCATTGTGACATTTCCTTTCCTCTGCACGTTTGCTCGAGTTGTTCTGGTCCCTGGCTTGCCACCCGCTCCCTTCAACAGCCCCAGCCCCATTTCCACCTGCCAGAATTCTTCCCACAAGACTCATCTCGGGCTTCCCTGGTGACGCAGCAGTTAAGAATCCGCCTGCCAAGGGCTTCCCTGGTGGTGCAGTGGTTGAGAATCCGCCTGCCAATGCAGGGAACACGGGTTCGATCCTTGGTCCGGGAAGATCCCACATGCCGCGGAGCAACTAAGCCCGCGAGCCACAACTACTGAGCCCACGTGCCTAGAGCCCGTGCTCCGCAACAAGAGAAGCCACTGCAATGAGAAGCCTGTGCACCGCAACGAAGAGTAGCCCCCGCTCACCACAACTGGAGAAAGCCCGCACACAACAACGAAGACCCAACACAGCCAAAAATAAATAAATAATATAAATAAATTTATTAAAAAAAGAAAAAAAAAAGAATCCGCCTGCCAATGCAGGGGACACGGGTTCGTGCCCTGGTCCGAGAAGATCCCACATGCCACGGAGCACCTAAGCCCGTGAGCCACAACTACTGAGCCTGTGTTCTAGAACCCTCGAGCCACAACTACTGAAGACTTCGCGCCCTAGAGCCCATGTTCTGCAACAAGAGAAGCCACCGCAACGAGAAGCCCACGCACAGTAACGAAGACCCAATGCAGCCAAAAATAAATACATAAATAAATACATTTAAAAAGAAAAAAAAAACTCATTTCAACCTCCTAGAAACTTCTGGTTTCTTCTGCAATTTCTCTTGCCCCTTTTCGGGAACCTATGACATTCACTTGGCTCTTGACTGGTATTAGAGCCGTGGATGTCCTCATCGGGTCCCCTAGATAAGGTTGAAAACCCCCTACCCCACCACAACCCCAGGACAGGAGCTGGGTTTTGGCCCCTTCTCCTCCTCCCCCCACACAGCTTCACAGAACCTTTGAACCCTGCACTCAGAACAGAATAGTGCTTAGAGTGTCCAAGCCACCCAGGGTGCAGCTGAGCTCACAGGCCCAGTGGGACCCACTGGTGAGGACCCCACCCTCCCTCCCTGAGGCGGGTGGGCTGAGCCAGCTAACGGCAGTGTCTGTGCCCCAGGTCTCACACTCCCAGAACTGCAGCCCCACGTATTCCTCAGTCCTTGGGCTCAGCCCCACAGGCTACACCTTGATCTCGGGTAGCTTCGGCCTGAAGCGGCTTGGAGCAGGATTTGGGTTCCCCGGCCAGAGACTAGAATCAGGCCGCGGCAGTGAGAACACTGAATCCTAGCCACGAGACCAGCAGGGCTGGTGGCCAGTGACAAGGCCCCCGGCCTGCTGGCTTTGTAGAAGTGAATTCCCACAAAGATATGGAAAGTAGTGAAACAAGTAAAGTGTTTATTAGGAGGAAAAAAGGGTGCATGTGAATAAGACTCACATGGGTAGACTCAGAGAGAGAGTCGCACCCTCGTGGTAGTTTGAATCACTTCTAAGGGGCATTTCTTCCGGGTTTCCTTTGGCCAATCATCTTGCTTTGTCTGGCTCTGAGTCCATATTTGGTTTATCTCAGGGTCCTTCCCTGTGTGCACTGCGCATCTCAGCCAAGATGGATTCTAGCGAAGAGGCCTATGGGTAGACTGACATCACCTACTGTGGGGTGATGCCCCCTCCCTTTTTGGCCCCCAAGGAGCCTTTCTGCACATGTGTCGTTGGAAAGGTCTCCTTGACCTCGAGAATGAGAAATATGTGGTCTCTTCATCTCCCATCTGGGCAAGGCTCAGTTCTTCTCTACCCCTGCCATTACTGTTAAAGTGTCTGCCAGAGGCAAAGTCCAGCTCTTTACCCCGTTCCTGTTGTTGTTTTTATCTGGAAGTGAAACAGGAGGGAAGGGGACAGGGCACAACCTTTAAAAGAATGACATAGCCATAGGACGTGACAAAAACTGGTTAGAACCAACTAGGTCCAAGATGGCAGAAGATTTGACTTCCAGTAGACCTTGAGCCTCATTATATGCTCATTGTACTACATTAGCATATGCTAAATGACACACCCACCAGCGCCTGTGACAGTTCCAAGGCTGACCATCAAAGATCAAAAAGTGGGCGGTGGCCCAATTCCTGGGAATCTCTGCGCCTTCCCCAAAATAATTGGAATAATCCTCCTGCTCATTAGCCTATGAAACTACCCAGCCCATAAAAACTAACCACCCCATATTTCGGGACCTCTCGCCTTCTGAGATGGCCCACACTCTGTCTGTGGAGTGTGCTTCTCTCTAAATAAATCCACTTCTTACCTATCACTTTGTCTCTCACTGACTTCTTTCTGCAAGGAGACATCAAGAACCTGAGCTTCATTAGGTCCTGAAACCAGGCGTGTGATCTCAATTAAAAGACTGTGGGTTCAGGGGCTTCCCTGGTGGCACAGTGGTTAAGAATCCGCCTGCCAATGCAGGGGACATGAGTTCGTGCCCTGGTCTGGGAAGATCCCACATGCCGTGGAGCACCTAAGCCCGTGAGCCACAACTACTGAGCCCATGTCCCACAGCTACTGAAGCCCGTGTGCCTAGAGCCCGTGCTCCGCAACAAAAGAAGCCGCTGCAGTGAGAAGCCCATGCACCTCAGCTAGAGAAAGCCTGTGTGCAGCAACAGACCCAGCGCAGCCAAAAATAAAATGAATAAATAAATTAAAAAAAAAAAAGACTGTGGGTTCAAGTCCCAATCTGGGTTTAGGCTGGGTTTGAGTCCCGGCACATGCATTCAAGTCCCAATCAGAGTTACACGGTTTCAGCAGTGTGAACAGGAGGCTGGTTGTAAATGTCTCACCTGGAGCCCATCTATCTCCTGCCTCAACCTTAGCTCCCTGCCCCCTGCTCAGGGGCCTGGGTTCGGGAAGAGGACTGCGTAGCACGGCTGCCAGCTGTGGGAGCACTAGGGACCTCTGTGGGAGCAGGCCTGGGGAAACTGGCCAACCCTGCAAGCTCCCTGAACCTCAACTCCAGGTCCTCCCTGCCCACACCCTTCAGAACTCAAGCCTGAGTCATGCTGGGTGCAAAGGGGACATGGAGACATAGTGTTGCTTCTGTCATCAGTTCCAGGCATTCTCCTTCTTTACGCTGAGTTCTGAGGCTCCACACCACTCCCCGTCCGCCTCCTCCCCACCTCGCCCCAAGCTCCCTGCCCTGGGTTCTAAGAGTCCCAGCTCGCCCTCCTAAGCCCCATCCAGCAGGGTGCAGCATGTGTTGCTCTGACCACCATGGCTTACCATTCATTCATTCACTCATTCATTCTTTCCCAGGACCCCCTACAACCACCACCAGCTCTATCTCAATACCCTCTTTAATTTTCCTCGGGGCACTTACGACTTGATGAAATCGTCTTTTGTGTGTATTTGCTTCTACAGGGTCAGTCTCCCCAGCTTGAGTGTAAGCTCTACAAGAGCAGGGACCTTGGCAGTCTTGGTCAGTGCCGTGGGGTGAGCTGTATTGGTGCTCAGTGATTACTGCTCAAGGATTGACTGGCTGAATTATGTGAATGTTTGTTGAGCAACCACCATGGGGCAGGCAGGTGAGGAGACATGCGATCAAACCAGCCTTCTCGGTAGGTCATGGCAGGAGCAGAAGCAGAGGTGCTGTACGCCCACAGGATGGGCTGAAAGAGGGCAACACAGGCCCTGCTTCTGGGGAAGCACAGAGGAGATGTGTGTCTGAGCCCCAAGCCAGGACTCCTCCCCCATACCTGCAGCCCCAGCTCCAAGCTCACTTCCCTGGGAAACCTCACCCACCCCCATAGGAGCTCACCCAGCACCACACACACCTCCCTAAGGGCAGAGCTGTAATTTTACATTTGCTTATAGGATTACTTGACTGCCTCTCTACACTGTTCCCAACACTCAGAGGGTTCTGTGCGACAGCCCCTCTCAGGACCATAAGCTCCATGTGTCCGTGTTTGGCCTCCGTGCCCAGCGTGGTGTCCAGCACAGGGGCACTCAGTCACTGTTGAATGAATGAATGGAACAGGGAAGGGGTAAGGGCAGGGTCCTCCCCAAAGCAAGCAGCTCCTCCTTCCTGGGACTGTCCTCTG
Organism: Balaenoptera borealis; assembly: GCF_965194805.1. Lineage (NCBI taxonomy): Eukaryota > Metazoa > Chordata > Mammalia > Artiodactyla > Balaenopteridae > Balaenoptera > Balaenoptera borealis. Next base: position 72,982,758 of record NC_138866.1, read on the forward strand.
TCCGCTGCTCTCATCTCCCAGCCAGAGCATCCCTTCCTTCCCTAGGCCCCCACAGTCTCACCTTGTTCCAAGGCTTCTGTTTCTCATGCAGGCCTAGAACCTCAGGACTGCTACTTCCTGGCACCACTCACAGTGTATACGCCCCAAGCCCAAGGCATACCATGGAGTTGTACAGAGGAGGCTGCCACCCAGGCCCTGCCACACAGCGAGCTTCTTGGCCACATTCCCAGTCCCACCAGTGCTCTGGGCAATACTGTCAACTTCACCAACCACCGTGCAGTGCAGAGACTCTAGTTCTGGCTCAAGAAGTTTTTCCAGATTTTCAGCCCCACTTCCTGGTTGCTTTCCCTACATCTCTTCCCTTAGAGATGCCAACCTGAGTCAACACCTGCCACACCCTGGGAGAGACAGGATGCTCTAGCGTGGGGACTTTCCCTCTGGGGCCCTTCTGTCTTTTGGGCCCAGACTTGGGGCCCTGCCGTTCCCTCTGACTGGCCAGTCTGTTCCTTCCTCTTCTCCAGTTATGGGTACCTGGTGGCACTGTTGTCTATCGTGGAATTTCCCCAACCCGGCACAAGGCACTGGGGAGCAGGAAGGAGAGAAAAAAAATCCAAGCACGAGGACCAAGTACAAAGGACCACAGGACCCTGGGGAGGTGGTGAATATAGAGGATCTTCTTGGGCTTTGAGTCATTCTGGTTCCCTGGGCCATCCCAGGTGTTAGATTCCTTCATAACTTTGGGGAACATTCTAGTCCTTGAATGTTCTCTACCCCATTCTCACAAAGTTGTTGACCAACACATGCTTGATTACCTTCCATGATGGTGAGCTCACCACCACTCATTTAGGCCCATTCCACCTTTGGACAGCTTTAATTATAAGAAAGTCTTCCCCCATAACAAGGCTATATCTGTTCACTGGTCTTTGTTCTTTGCACTCGAGATTAACAGAATCAATGTGGCTTCTGTTCCAACTAGCAGCCCTTCAAGAGTTTGAAGACCACTATCATCTGCCCCTTGAGTCCTCTCCCCCAGTTCTACATTCCTTTGTCCTCTCTCTGGTTGTGGACTCTCCTCACCATCTTGATTGCTCTCTCTGGACCTTGCCATTTGTCCCTGTCCCTCTTAAAATGCACCAGACACTCCCAACAGGGTCTGACCATCACAGATTTGGGGCCTCTGCACCCCATCATTCTGGGTCCTAAAGCTCTCTTCGTGCAGCTCAAAGTCAGGTCAGTGCTTCTGGCAAGGAGTCGACTCTTACCAGCCCTATGCCAACCAGAATCTCCCTGTCCGCACACATTGGTGTTATTCCATCGCCCACACATCATGCTCTTGTGCAGAGGATGATTTGAGGACCAAAGAACCCAATTGTACCTCTGTCACTATTCAGTGCCATCTGGTCAAATATGGGCCCTCAAATTATGTTTAGATCCAGATTCCATCATCCAGCATTCCTCCCAACTACATGTTAGCAACCTTCAATTATGAGAATGGCAATGTGTGCTCATCCAACATATCACTGAAAAGTGCCACCACTAGGGACTTCTCTCCAAGTTGACAAACACAAATTAACCACTATTATTTGGAGATGAATATCCTACCAGTTATATCTGCTATCCTATCATCCTACCCACAGTTAACCGTTTTATCCCTCAACATATCCTGAGATGGAGCTGATGGGTGTAAAAGCTCTATGATAATCACTGGGAAACCTGGTTTCCAGCCCTGGCTCTGCCGCCAACGTGTATGTGGTTTCATGTCACCAAGTATCTCTGGGCCACTGGGAAATGAACAGGAGCCAGATGACCTGTCAAGCCCTCTCCAGCTCTGATGTCCTGTTCTGTGGTGGTCAAGGTTAGAGAGAAGGTCAGGAAGCTGGGGGAGAGGAGGGTCCATGTTGCAAGAGGTAAGAAATGGGCACTTCCGCTCATGCATGGGGAAGCTTCAACCCCACCCTTCCTGCTGGGCGGCAAGTGCCAGGCTCTGCTCTTGCCCTTGCAACTCTTTTACTTCAACTTAAGCTGACCCTCAGCCTTCCCAGCATTTGATTTCCTCTCAAATGCCCGGGGTGCCCCCATCCAAACATCTAACCACTGCTCACTTGATACCCTGCGGAACTATGGCCCCAGGAAGATCCAGACCATCTGAGTGGAACTCTCTCCCCACCCGGGCCTCCAGCACACCCACCCCAGCTTTCCAGAAGTCTTGTGACACTTCCACACCCCCTCACTCTCCCACACACTCTGGGCCTTTGCCGGTTGCAGTAGAGCACGGTGGGCAAGCCAGGCGGAGGGAAAGTGAGTAAGAGTGTCTTCTGGAATCAGACAGCCAGGGTCAGTTGGTTTGTTTGTTCAATTTATTTATTTATTTATTTATTTAAATTTTATTTATTTATTTATTTTTGGCTGTGTTGGGTCTTCGTTTCTGTGCGAGGGCTTTCTTCAGTTGCGGCAAGCGGGGGCCACTCTTCATCGCGGCGCGCGGGCCTCTCACTATCGCGGCCTCTCTTGTTGCGGAGCACAGGCTCCAGACGCGCATGCTCAGTAGTTGTGGCTCACAGGCCTAGTTACTCCGCGGCATGTGGGATCCTCCCAGACCAGGGCTCGAACCCGTGTCCCCTGCATTGGCAGGCAGATTCTCAACCACTGCGCCACCAGGGAAGCCCTGTTTGTTCAATTTAGAGAAGTAGAAAACTTTATTGTGTGTATATAAAGGGTGATTTAGTTGTCCTCTGAAGGGCACCCTGCCTCCCAGTGTGAGACCAGGCTCTTACCACTTACAAGCTGTGTGACCTTGGGCAGAATTTCAGTTTCTTCTTATCATGGCTGTAAAGAATTTAGTCATTATTAATATTGGCCTCAAGGTCACAGAACCTCTCTTCATAGTCTGTTTTTTCCTTCACTCCCCCATTGAGGATTCTTCACCCCACATCCCCAGTCCTGCCCTCACCGTGCCTCTACCAGAGCTTGTTTGTGGGTCCCTCATCTCTGCCTCCTGGGATCCCCATTTTCTGCTGGGTAGAATTACTACCCGTGCCCACGCTGACATCTTCTGTTATCGACAACAGCAACTTTAGTCATCTGACTCTGGTTGATTAGTGTTCAATTAGCACAGGATCGAGGTCAGAGGGGACCAAAAAGGGAATAAAATTTTCGATAGATTAATCATAAACTTGGTAAGGGAACTCGGTTTTAGGGGGACTTGGTTTCCTCCCAGCTGTGTGACCTTGGGCAAGCGACTTAACCTCTGTGAACCCACTGTATGCATTGGTCCTCACTGTAAAATCATAATACCTACTTCACATAGGTAGTGAGAACATCAAATAGGATGTCTGAGGCTCAGTCGGTACTCAGTTATTACTTGTTCTTTTCTCTACATAGAAGGCTGTAAAATCCCTTCCTCAAATGTCATTCAGATTGTGGCCCTCAGACACCAGCATGGTTCCCACTTATCCCACACAGGAGGCCAAATATAACTCCTGACACCTCCTTTTGCCTTAAAGCAAGAGGCTTGTCTTGTTTCCATTGCTCGTATCTCCAAAGGCGCCTGGTTCAGCTTCTGCCTGCCTGACTGCCTGCCAGCTAAGTCTGTCACAACACATGCCTGAAATGCCCTTCCTGTCCTCTTTCCAAACCCAGGCCCCACCTTCTTGGAGGCAGATCTTGAGACTCCCTTCATCCCTTAAACCTGCTTGACTCAGACTTCCCAGTTTCAGGATTACTAATCACTAAAAAGTATTTCGTGCCTACTTCAGCCTTCCTCCGCCCTTAGTGACTATGATGTAAGACTGTATCTGGCAGATCTGCATCTGTAGGCACCTGTGTTCCCAGGTATCTGGCTGTACATGTGAGTGGTTATAGAGCAGGAAGCAAGAACAGGTGGTGACCAAAAAAACCCAACTAAACAAACAAAAAAAGCAGTTGGTGAGGTAGAGAGAGGTCTGGGCTAGATCAAACCCATGCCCACTTGACCACTTACTACATGGGTAGCACTTAGCAAGTTACTCAGCCTTTCTTTCTGAGCCTCTATTTCCTGGCATATTTGTCATGAAAATTAGAAAATTACTACTATAACTATCCACTGAGCCCTTACGCCGAGCAGGCACTGTCCTAAGCACTTTACATAAACTTTTACATTTTATCTTTACTTCAACCCTAGCAGGTAGGTAACATTATTTTTCCTATGTTACTGCTGAAGGAGTTGAGACACAGAAGAAAGTCAACACAGAGGTTAAGTGCCTTGCCCAGGTCACATATCTAATAAGTGGCAAAGCCAGGATTTGCACCCAGGCAGTCAGAACCCAGAGTCCACGTTCTTTTTTTTTAAATTTATTTATTTAATTTGTTTATTTTTGGACCTGTTGGGTCTTCGTTGCTGTGCGTGGGCTTTCTCTAGTTGCAGCGAGCGAGGGCTACTCTTCGTCGCGGTGCGCGGGCTTCTAATTGTGGTGGCTTCTCTTGTTGCGGAGCACAGGCTCTAGGCACATGGGCTTCAGTAGTTGCAGCATGCAGGCTCAGTAGTTGTGGCGCACGGGCTTAGTTGCTCCACGGCATGTGGGATCTTCCCAGACCAGGGCTCGAACCCATGTCCCCTGCATTGGCAGGCAGATTCTCAACCACTGCGCCACCAGGGAAGTCCCAGAGTCCACGTTCTTAACCACTCTGCACACTGCTTCCCACGTGTGATCCTGTGTGTGTGCAAAGCTCTTGACACAGTGACTGGCACAAAGACAGCCATCAAATGGTGTAACTCTTTCCTCACTGGGACAGTGAGGAAGTACAGGAGGCCAGGACAAGTGTCTCTTTTCCCCTGTAACTTGTTACAGGGCCTCAGAAAGGACAGAATATAGAGTGGGCACTTTACACACATTTCCAGGGCCTGAAAAAGGTGTGGAAGAAATGTAAAAAATTTAAAGCCATATTTTCTTACCCAGATGTGTGTTATAAACATACACATGCTACATGGACACACACTTCTCACAAATAGAGCACACTCACACATACACACTCAGTGACCACTTTGAACCCATGAAGGTTCCATCAGGAAACCTTCCTAGGCTGGTCCAGGCCTCACAATCTCTCCCATCCCTGAATGCCAACAGCCCTCACCGTTAGGCCCAGCCAAGCCAGCCCTCACTATGCGGTGTTGTATTCATTCAAATAACTACCCAATAACTACTGAGAACCAGGGCCAAGTATTGGAGAAGCAAGACCAAAAAATATTGTTCCTGGGCTTCCCTGATGGCGCAGTGGTTAAGAATCCGCCTGCCAATGCAGGAGACATGGGTTCGAGCCCTGGTCCGGGAAGATCCCACATGCCGTGGAGCAACTAAGCCCGTGCGCCACAACTACTGAGCCTGCGCTCTAGAGCCCGCGAGCCACAACTACTGAGCCCGCGCACCACAACTACTGAAGCCTGCGTGCCTAGAGCGCGTGCTCCGCAACAAAAGAAGCCACCGCAGTGAGAAGCCTGCGCACCACAACGAAGAGTAGCCCCCGCTCGCCACAACTAGAGAACGCCCGCGCGCAGCAAGGAAGACCCGACGCAGCCAATGCATACATACATACATATATACATAAATAAACAAAATTTAAAAAAAAATATTGTTCCTGTCCTCCAGGAACTCTGAATCTCCTAGGCAATGTTAGCATACAAACCAAGACTCACCGTAGGCACAGCAGGGTAAGTGCTATCACTGACAGACTGGGGCATTTTAGAGAGCTTCCTGGAGGTGACACGAGTTAAGTTTTAAAGATGAACAGGAGTTATTCTGGCAAAGGAAGAGGTGTGGAGGAAGGAGAGTAAGGAAGCGGGAACAGGTTAATGTGCTTGGGAAACTGCAAGTCATCCTACCAGCTGTGATGAAGAGTTTTTAACAGGGACAGGCAGGACATGAGGCCATAGGGGTAAGCAGGGTCCAAATGCCAAAAGGTCTGATGTGCTGACCTGAGAGATTCAAGGTCTTTCCTGAAAAGATGTCAGGAGCCATGGAAGGGTTTTGGGCAGAGAAACAACATGATCAAATCTGCATTTCAGAAAGATTGATTCAGCAGCACAGAGGTGAACTGATAAAAGAGGGGACAGGGTGGAGATGAGGGGACATTGAAAAGACTTCCAACAATCCCAGGAATAAATGAACTTAAATTCTTAGTGCAGTGGGAATGGAGAGGGTATTTAAGAGATATCAAGGAAAAGTGGGGAGGCCATCCACTAAAATAGGAAACATAAAGGCCAAAGTTTATGCTGGAAAGAGGGGAGACAATGATACCTTTTGACTTTTGGAGTTCGAGGTGTCTCTGGGATACCCAGGTGATACCTAATAGGCTTATGAATATGTGTGTGTCTGCGACTTCCCTGGTGGTCCAGTGGGTAAGACTCTGTGCCCCCAATGCAGGGGGCCAGGGGTTCAATCCCTGGTGGGGGAGCTAGATCCCACATGCCACAACTAACAGCCCTCATGCCCCAACAAAAAATCCCACATGCTGCAACAAAGATCCAGCGTGCCACAACTAAGACCCTCTGCAGCCTAACTAAATAAATATTCTATAAAAAAATGTTTGTGTCTCCTGTGTGTGTGTACATTTTTTTCCATTATAAAAGCTTGCAAGACATCTGGGCTGGAGATATAAATTTAAGTGTCATCAGCTTACAGATGGCAATTAAAACCATGAGTGTGGATGAAGTCACCCAGACAAAGTTTGGGCCAGAAGATCTGTGGGCCCAGGACAGAGCTCTGGAGAGCTCCAACTCCAAGCAGTTGAAGGCTTGGATTTGTGAACATTCTCCCAAGGAAGCAGTGTGTGAAGTGGAAAGCAGTGAGGAAAGGGCCCTGGATATCACCAACATTTAGGGGAAGAGACGGTGAACAGATGAGAAGAGAGGGGCAAAAGTGCAGGAGAAGCCAGGACAGGGTGTCAAGTCTAGGGAAGTCAGCAGCGTCAAATGCTGCAGAGGTCAGTGGAGGTAAGGAGAGGAAACTCCATCAGTTAGATTTAGCAACTAAGAGGTGGCGAGTGCGGCCAGAGAGAGGTTTGTGGAGCGCTGAGAGGGTGGGCTTCCGGCTGTCGGGGAAACCTTTTCAAATGAAACGCCGTTTGAGTAGGTGGCTGGAATTGCACCCCGCGCTGCTTTCCCGCGCGCGCCACAGTCACGCCTGCACACTCTTACACACCAGAGGGCTAACAGGGACTTGGCGTTCCCGGACAGGGCTCGCAGAGATCCTGCGCAGGCGCCTCCGGAGCCCGCCCGCTCTGCCGCGAGCCCCTCCCCAGGCCTGCAGAGGGCGCTGCGTCTCGGAGAGCCGGGGCGTGACGCCGCTCTAGCTAGCGCTAGCGCTCGGGCTCAGTGGTGGGCGCCGCAACTCCGCGTCCCGCACGCCTCCTCCCAGCACAGGTGGGTCCGCCGGCGGGGGCCAGCAGTGCTTGGGAGCCGTGGGGCGGGCGGGTAGCGACAGCCTCTGGGCGCGGAGTAGTCCCCATCACCTAAGTGCCCCAGCTCGGGCCCGGCTCCGGCGGATCGGGCTGTGGACAGGGCTGCACGTGTGCAAGTCCCATTCCGGGTGGGTGCCTTCTGGACGTGCAGTGCCTGTCCCAGAACCCCTTAACACCCCAGGGGTCTCCGCCCCGGCTCGCCCGCGGCTTCCTGGGGACATCTAGGGGTGGGGCTACCAGGGGCGGGGCTCCCATGATTGACACGTCTTTCCCCAGGTTTCACGGGCACCACTTGACCCCTCCCCTGCCCTGAATCTGAGCCAGCACCATGGTGAGAACCCTGAGCCCAGCCCCTCACCTCCGCATGCCCACGCCCTTGCCCTTGCCCCTGCCCCGCGTGGGGCCTTGCCTCCGTTGCCCGATATAAACCTGGGGCTCCGCAGTGGGGGTTCCGGTGGGTATGCCCCTGCAAGGCAGCCTGCACTCTTGCAACCCGCCCATCCCTGTAGCACGGGCGCCTGAAGGTGAAGACATCGGAAGAGCAAGAGGAAGCCAAAAGGCTAGAGCGGGAACAGAAGCTGAAGCTATACCAGTCAGCCACCCAGACTGTCTTCCAGAAGGTGGGACCCTCAGAGGTAGTCCCCTCCCACAGTGGCTCCCTTAGTATGTATAGCACTGAGGCCAAGAACTGCGCCTTAGAGTCAGGCTGCTTGGATCCATATCTGCGTTCTATCAGGTACTAGCTGTGTGTCCTTGGGCAAGTTACTGAATCTCTTTGGACCTCAGTTTGCCCATCTGTAAAATGGGCCTAACAATTGCACTTACTGCATAAGGCTGTTGTGAAAATTAAATGAGAGAACACATGTAAACCCATAAAGTGCTTTGTATAGTACCTATAGTATAGTATGGCATTCACAGAACAGTCGGTAGCTGTATTTATGTTATTAGCCGTGTAGCAGGAGAAAGATATGATCTCTCTGACCCTGCTATCTACCTTCTCAGCGCCAGGCTGGAGAGCTGGATGAATCAGTGCTGGAACTGACAAGCCAGATTCTGGGAGCCAACCCTGACTTTGCCACCCTCTGGAATTGTCGCCGAGAGGTGCTCCAGCGGCTGGAGGTCCAGAAGTGCGTAGGGGTTCAGAGCCCCGGGAAGATGGCCCTGGCTCTGCCCCTGCCCTGCCTGGGTCCAGGGCTGGAGGAAGAGTGGGGCAGCCAGGGGCATAGGCAGAGGGCAGTGGAGGGCTGGGTGCAGAAAGACAGGGGTGAGCTGAGATTGGGTGTTGGAGGGCCCTGACCCCCATTCCCCTCTGGGTGCAGGTCCCCCGAGGAGTTGGCCACTCTGGTGAAGGCAGAACTGGGATTCCTGGAGAGCTGTCTGAGGGTGAACCCCAAGTCTTACGGTACCTGGCACCACCGCTGCTGGCTGCTGGGCCGCCTGCCAGAGCCCAACTGGGCCCGGGAGCTGGAGTTGTGTGCTCGCTTCCTCGAGGTTGATGAGCGGAACTGTACGTGCCTGCAGATTCTGTCCCTACAGCCCTCACCTGCCCCACATTCTGGTACTAGGGCCTCAGTAAGGCCCAGAGTGGGGAGGGATGACCAGGATGGGCCCACTGAGCTGATGGCAGAAGGGATGATGGAGCCAAATGTATCCTCCGTGGAGTGCAGAGAGGTGTTTCTCAGGATCTCCGAGGGAACTCCAGGGGTACCAGCCGGGGAGATTTTCTTGCCCTGCTTCTGAGGTGTGCTGTCTGCCCTTCCCCCCAGTTCACTGCTGGGACTACCGGCGGTTTGTGGCTGCACAGGCAGCTGTGCCCCCTGCAGAGGAGTTAGCCTTCACTGACAGCCTCATCACCCGAAACTTCTCCAACTATTCCTCCTGGCATTACCGCTCCTGCCTCTTGCCCCAGCTGCATCCGCAGCCAGACTCTGGACCCCAGGGGCGCCTCCCTGAGGATGTGCTGCTCAAAGGTAAGCAGAGTCCGGGGGTGCTGGGGAGGACTCTGCAGTGCCACCCTTCCAACCCTCATGCCTAGGCCTGTTCCTGAACCTGCCGCTCGGGAACTTGCCTGGCTCTGGTGGTGCATAAGATCCAGTCCCTGGCTGCAGGGAGCCCAAGTGTCCAATGGGGGAGATAAAACTGAAATGTGCAGCCCCTGGGCAAGGCCAGCCTATAGGTGAAACTGCAGGCTGGAGGAACTCCAAGGTGAGGGTGGGATGTTGAGGCGGCCAGGAGCCAAGCAGGGTCCTAACCACAACCCCATGCCTCCTTGGCTCCTGCAGAGCTGGAGCTGGTGCAGAACGCCTTCTTCACTGACCCCAATGATCAGAGTGCCTGGTTCTACCATCGTTGGCTCCTGGGACGAGGTGAGCAGTGGGGGAAGAAGCTGGGTGATTAGGGCTTAGAAGAAATGGAAGAATATTTAAGGAGACCTGAGGCTGTGTCTTCCCCCAGCGGATCCCCAGGATGCCCTGCGCTGCCTGCACGTGAGCCGGGATGAGGCCTGTCTGACTGTCTCCTTCTCCCGGCCCCTCCTAGTGAGTCCTGCAGCTTTTGCCGGAGAGCATCGTGGATCGTGGGCCTGGTGCTGTTGGAGTGACGGGTCTCTCTTTGTCCCCCGTGCCAGGTGGGCTCCAGGACGGAGACCTTGCTGCTCATGGTGGACGAGTCACCCCTGGCCGTGGCGTGGAGGACCCCAGATGGCAGGAACCGGCCTAGCCACGTCTGGGTATCCCAGGATTGGTGGGCAGAGTGGAGGCTGGGGTAGGGCTGGGCTGGGACTGTCAGGAAAGTGGTGCAGCCGGGCTTTTTCTTAACCCCATGCTCCCAGCTCTGTGACCTGCCCGCCACCTCTCTCAACAACCAGTTGCCCCAACATACATTTCGTGTCATTTGGACAGCAGGCGATGCCCAGAAGGAGTGTGTGCTCTTGAAAGGTGACACAGCCCGCACCTCCCCCCTTGGCAGCAGCCCTCATCCCTCTCTTCCCATCATGGGTGTCCCCTCCGACCACCTGCTCTTTCTCACAGGCCGCCAAGAGGGCTGGTGCCGGGACTCCGCCACGGATGAACAGCTCTTTAGGTGATGATGACAGGGAAGCACGCAGACGAGGATCGGGGCTCTGGACTCTGGGCATCAGGCAGCTGGGCAGGAGGCTGGGGGCTTAAGCAGATGATCTCAGACTGGATACTGGGGCTGACTAGTACCCCAGGGCTGGGGCATCATCCCCTCCCCCACCCTGCCCACCCTCAGGTGTGAGCTGTCGGTGGAGAAGTCCACGGTGCTACAGTCCGAGCTTGAATCCTGTAAGGAGCTGCAGGAGCTGGAGCCTGAGAATAAATGTGAGGCCCGATTCCCTGAGCTCCCGCTCCCCTGAGGAGGCCCCTTTCTGGGGGGGGGGGCCCTTGGGGAGAGCGGGAAGGGTCTCCAGAGGATGGGAGCAGAGGAGGATCCAGGAGAGACCATCCTCTCCCCCGCCCTCTCCCCAGGGTGCCTGCTCACCATCATCTTGCTGATGCGGGCGCTGGACCCCCTGCAGTATGAGAAGGAGACGCTGCAATACTTCCAGACCCTCAAGGCAAGTCGGGTCCACGGGAACCGGCGAGGGGGAGGCCCAGCGGGCAGGAGGAGGGCCGCTGACATGCATTCTCTGTGCCTTCTCCCTGCCAGGCCGTGGACCCTATGCGGGCCGCGTACCTGGACGACCTGCGAAGCAAGTTCCTGCTGGAGAACAGCGTGCTCAAGATGGAGTACGCGGAGGTGCGCGTGCTGCATCTTGGTCACAAGGTAGGGACTGCACGCGCGCCTTCCCGGCCTTCGCCCCGCTAGCTGGCCTCCCTCTTCCTCATGACCTGGCCGGCTTTTGTATCCGCTCCCCGGGCCTCAGCCAAGACACTCACCATGCCCCCGGCTTTCTCCTTGGAGCAGGCCCCGACACCTAAAACCTGAATAGTTTCCAGAGCTTTCTGACAAACCCTCCAGACTCTCTTTTTCCTCTCTAGTCCTTCCCAGTCAGTCTCCCCAACACGTCACCGCTGCCCACCTTCGCTCCCACCAGCCGATCCCAGACTCACCAGGCCCGCTCCCACCGGTGTCTGTGTTTATCCCAGCGCCCTGCTCCATCCCCCGTACCTGCCCCACTCCCACCACTCCACTGGCCGCCCCAGCCCCAGGGCTCAGGTCTCTCCCATGTCCTTGACATGGAGCATGTACTGCCAGGCGTGGTGAGGTGAGCGTCCCACCTGCTCCCTCTTCTCCTCAGCTGGGGTCCCCAAGGGCCTGTGTGGGGCACACAGGGCAAGTGCCTGACAAACGATGGCTGAGGACCTTCCCCCAGGTCTCGCTGGGTATCTCATCCCCCCTTCTCAGGATCTGACGGTGCTCTGCCACCTGGAGCAGCTGCTCTTGATCACTCACCTCGACCTGTCGCACAATCGTCTCCGAGCCCTGCCCCCTGCCCTGGCTGCCCTGCGCTGCCTCGAGGTAAAGCACTCACTCCTCTGTCACTGTCCTGGCTGGTCCTTTTCCCCTTCCTCCACCTCAGAAGTCTGCCCACCCTACAAAGAGATGCCCAGGTCCTCCCAGACCCCACAGATGACCCCTGCCTTCTCCTCTGTCACCCAGCCTGACCCCAGGAGCCCTTCCATGCACTGTAAGCTGATCACCCTGGGCTCTCCAGTTGCTTGTACCAATCCCAGGCTGACAGCTGCCTTCCCTGCCTTGTCTTCCCTGCCCTGCCTGCTCCCCAGGTGCTGCAGGCCAATGACAACACTATCGAGTCCCTGGACGGTGTCACTAACCTGCCCCGGCTGCAGGAGCTCTTTCTGTGCAACAACCGTATCCTTCCTTCTGGGTGCCTTTCAGACAGCAGGTAGTGCAAGGTGCCACACCAGGAAGGGACAGACAGCAAGCAGAGTGGTGTGCCCCTGGACATGGAGAGGGGGCTCTGGCTGTCTAAGCTGAGGAGAGAGGGTAGCCTGGCGCTGTATGAGGCTATCATTGACTTGTACTGGTAGAGTTTTGCAGGATGGAAGTAAGTGACTTCCTCAAGCCAGAGTTCACAAACCAGCAGCCTACAGATATTCTTGGGTAGCGCATCATGTTTTTAAAATCAGGAAGTTTCATATTTTAAAAAAAAAATCTAGAATCCTGATTCTTCTTTAAAAACTGGAAGTTAAAGCAGCCTTTAGCCTGCATTTCCACTTGGCAGCCCTTGGCAATTGGTGGATCATGGGTGCCTCTGCATCCGGGGCTAGCTTTCACCTTGGCCATAGTCTCCACCACTCCTTCTGGGACTGTATCCAGTCAGCCTCCTGTGCTTCCTGCCTGGCCCCCGGGGGCTGGTGTTTGCAGTCTAGAGCCTCATGCCCTCCGGGGAAGCGGACAAGGTGCCCACCACGCAGGCTGCTAGGCAGCTTGAGGGAAAGCGGTGACGGGTGCACAGGAGCAGGTGGATCTGGAGGAACCTGCCGAGCTTTCCTTGACTCCTGCCCAAGGCCTCCATCAGCCTGCAGTGCTCCAGCCTCTTGCCTCCTGCCCCAGGCTGGTCCTCCTCAACCTGCAGGGCAACCCCCTGTGCCAAGCAGTGGGCATCTCGGAGCATCTGGCCGAGCTGCTGCCTTCAGTTCGCAGCAGCCTCACCTAAGAGACTCTGCCCCCCGCCCCCTGCCCTTTAACTTATTGGAACTGAATAAATAATGAAGAGGCCCCCAAAGGCTGCTAAGCCGCCGCCGCCGCCACCATCATTACTACCGCTACCTATCCTGGAAAGGAGAGGGAGAGAGTGAGGGTATGTCAGTTCACCCCCTCTACTCTCGTTTTATGCTCAGTCCTGCTGTTCCCTGTCATGGAGAACCAAAGCCTCAACATCTGGGGCAGAATCAGGGCAACGGCTGGATTTGAATCTACATTCTGGTTTGGGGCTGGGCTGGGTCTAAGTTCCAGGCTGGAATCAGATTTGAGTTCAGGTTCCGGTTGGGGCTGGACCACAAAGCAGCTGGAAGTCTCTCTAACTGAAAGGGCTCGTAGAAGTTTCTCCCGTGACCTGTGCCCCTTCTAGATGCCCTGTCTGCCCTGGCTCTCCTTCACCACAGCTGAGAAAGCTCTTCCCAGGAGGAGTAGGCCAGGTCACCCTGGCTCCCCTCTCTTACAGCAACACTGTCAGTCCCCATGAGTAGCATGCTCTGGATAAAGAGCCCTTGGAAATCCTTGATCCCATTTGGTCCTCACAAGCTCTCAGGGCTGAGACGATTAGGCCCATAGTACTGATGAGGAAACTGCTGTTAAGATGCACCCAAGGTTGCTGAGCTCAAGTGCTGGAGCCAGAGCTGTCTCTGCAACTTGGTCTGGGATTCCAGATTCATGTTCTTGCTTCTGGATTGGGCAGAGCCTGGCCCCAGCTCCCGAGGTACCGAGACGGTGTCTTTTCCCATGGTCCCCCCTCCAACACACATACACATACCTTGTCCTGACTGAAAGACCTGAGGCACTTGAGCCTCCCCGGAGGGAGGAAAGGGGAGCGACTCAGGGGTGAGGGCACTGAGTTAAACCTGGCTGGGTGGGGAAAGAGAAAGATTGAAACAAGAGGGAGAGAATGTGACAAGGCATTTTCCTGGTTCCCTGAGAATCTACCTGGACCCGCATGTGCTCACACACAACCGGACTCTCAGGGCCCTGCCCCTCCCATATCCATAGCGATACACAGGCAGCCCCTCCATGAAGCCCTTTGGCTGACCTGGCTCACACCTGCCTGGAATTTTGATTTCTGCCAGTGCATCCTCTTGAGTGTGCTGGAGGATTTGGGGACTTAGACCTGCACAGGAAAAGGTCACAGGGATGTGGAGGGCTCTGTGCCCGGTCCTGGAGCCTGTGTCCCAACTCCCCAAGCCACCTCCCTGCCTGATGCATCACCAAACTCAGCATCTCCTCCAGTCAGCTTCCTTGTGTCCCCTTGCCCACCCTGTTTTCACTGTCTTCTGTTCAGGGTCCCATGGACAGAGCTGGGACAACAGCGGGATGGAAGGAAGAGACCCCAGGAACAGGGTCCCAGCCTTCCGGAAGATGTCTGACCTCTTCTTTGCCTTGGGGTTCTCTTGGTGGCCTCCCTGGCATTTCTCCCAGTGTCAGGGTGAAGTTGGGGCAGGTGCCTGGAGCCGGTTGGTCAGGATTCCCAGGAAGAATTCCAGGTTGGAGAGCCCTGGCCTCCAGCTCACCAGACTTTCATCTCAGTGAGAGAAGCGGACACTCTGCAGCCTGGGGAAGGGGGCCTTCATTCCCACCTGAGCCTCAGAGCAAAGACCTCAGCCTCCTCCAGACCCCTAGGTTTGGGGGGTGGGGGGTGGCGGTTAGAAAACAAAGAGATTGCTTCTACTCTGACCCCCCTAATCCTCAACCTGGAGGGACACAGGAATCAGGGGGCAGCTCACTCATGCTGGGGGCTGTGACCTAGCTAGAGGAAGAAGGAGGGACAGACAGATGGATGGTGGGGGCTGGCTGGTGGAGCCAGTCGGAGGGCCTGGCTACTGATGTCACCAGTGTGTACCAGCTTGGGATGTTGGGACCTCCCTGGGCAGGACGAGTCCCAGAGCCAGGCCGGTGGGCAGTTTCACAGGGTCAGAGGCGGGCAGCCTGAGCTTGGGAAGAGCGAGTCTGCTGGATAGAGGTGTGGGTGGACCCTCCCTGCCCCCATCGCGCTAGAGAAACTTCCCACATTACAGGGACGATTCTTTCCCCCTCACCCACACATGGACATCCACCAAGCCAGGTTCCCCATCCAGAAAGCTGCTCGAGGACCCCTCCCAGGAAATGACACTTGTCGCAACCTCCTCCACCGAGTAGAAGGTGCTTCTGATGCACCCAGTCTGGCAGGAGTCAGCATCCCTCGGACGGGGTGATCTCATCAAAGCCTTCCAACTTCAGCCCTGACAGACCCCGCCCCCGCCCCCTCCCCAGCCCGGGCCCAACCCTGCCTCCAGTCGGTTCCTGGTTCCTTGAAGGGGAAAGAGGGTGCGGCCTAGCCTCATTTCCCACCCCTACCTCGGAAACAGCCCCCAGAGGCTGGGCTTCCTCCCTCGAGGATGGAGCAACCTCCCTCCCCCTTCTTCCCCGAAGCCTGGCCCCACCCTCCCCCCTCATAAACCACTTACCCGCCCTCCCCAAGCTTTCCATTCGTGCGGCGGCTGTCAGTCCAGTCCCATCAGTCCCGACCTGTTCCACCCCAGAGATGGCAGCACCTTCATCAGGTGAGGACCCGGCCAGGTGGGGTGCGAGCCGGCCCGAGCCTGTCCCAGTGAGGCTGCTCCCCACACACCGAGACTCTGCACCTGGGAAGCCCGGCTCGGGGCACCTCTGCCCCCGCCCCGCCCCTCCGGGCAGCTCCGTGTGGGTGTTTGACCTGCGGTGGGGAATGTTAGGAGCCCAAGTCGTGAATGTCACTTGCCTGTGTAATGCAAGGAGGCTTGGGTGGGGGATTCCGCCTAAGAAATGGGTCCTTGAGGCAGGCAGCTCTGGACCTCCAGACTGAGGAGCTGGCAGGTGGAGGGAGCAGGCCCGGGATGGTCTGTGCTGCTGCACCTTGAGGGTGTGACAAGTGTCATTTCCTGGGAGGCGTCCGTGAGCAGCTTTCTGGATCGGGCACCTGGCTTGGTGGATGTCCGTGTGCGGGTGAGAGGGGAAAGACTCGTCTCTGTAATGTGGGAAGTTTCTCTAGGTGAGTCTGAAAGGAGTCTTTGGGGAAGGTCTCTGGGTGGGTCTGAGGGAATCTCAGGGTCGAGATCAGATCACCTCAGTCATCTGGCTGGGACTGAATCAGCTCTCTGGATGGAGGGTTTCTGGGTGAGCTGACTGGGGCATCCTGTAGGGGTAAAGGAGGTCTGTGTGAGTGATCAGAGCCTCCCTGCGTTGTCCACACAGGCATGACGACGGGCAGTCCTCGTTCGGATGTGGGCCGCTGGGGCGCAAACACCTGGCAGCCCCCTGTGACACCTTCTTCAGAGGCGGAGCCAGAGCCAGACAGACATGCTGGCCAAGGGGGCAGCTCCTTCTGGACTCGCTTCTGTGGCTGTTGCTCGTGCCGGAATGCGATAGATGACGACCGGAGGCCTGAGTCCCGCAGAGACCTAGGGTCTAACTTCAGGGATCGAGGGCCCAGCTCCGGGGGTCGAAGACCCGACCCCCAGCCCAGCACTGCGACCACAGCTAGAGATGGCACCATCCAAGGTGAGGCCCACCTGTCCTCGTTATCTGAGAGCCAAAATGCTTTAATGGGCCTGAGACTCATTCTGGCGTCTCTGGGGGCCTGGGAGGCTAATGATGCAGGGCCGGACTCCCCACGGGGCTTCACTGAACCTGAGCTCTGGCCTTGCAGAGGGAATGCTGGTGGTGACTGGTGTGGATCTGCTGAGTTCACCCTCGGACCGGAATCGCCAAGAGCACCACACGAACGAGTTCGAGTACAATGAGCTGATTATCCGCCGTGGGCAGCCTTTCGACATGGTCCTCTTCCTGTCTCGTCCCTATGAGTCGTCCGATCATGTCACCCTGGAGCTGTACATCGGTCAGTGGAGCGCGCAGTGGGAGGGGTGAAGGTCCTGGGCAGGGTGGAGTGGGGGTAGGGGGCTGCCTAGCAGGGCTCCCCGCCCTCGTATTAGGGTCAAAGGGGCATCTTTAGGCTCCTCACTCACCCCACTCCTCGCCCCTGCCAGATAAGGCAGGTGCAAGCATGTAAGTATGTCCCCAGGGGTACCTCAGGGAGGGTCTTGGTGTCCCTGTTTTCCTAAGCTCACCCTCTTCAAGCCTCCAGGGGTATCTGTCTCAAAATTCTTTTTCTTCAGGTGCTTGGTACAGCATCCCCTTCAGTGTTGCTGCCTCTGTGTGTCTTTCTTTCTGGGTCTGCCCTCCTTCCTCAGGGTGTGGCTCTATGCTCTGTCCCACTGTGTCTCTCGGTCTCTCTGTCCCCATGGCCCAGGGCAGGTGCCTCCCGCGTTGCATTGCTTGGTGGCTACTGACTGCCTAGGCTGGTGCTTATGCTGCCGCAGGGGGCCGGCGACCCCTTGTACCCTTTGATTAGGGCCTAGCCTTGCCCACCCCAGCCTGTAATTTCCCGGGTACCCCCACCACCTCCAGCAAGGATGCCCTGGGCTCTGGAAGCTGCAGCCCCAGGGAGCAGGCAGGGATGACCTTCAGGATATGAACTGCCCTTTCACACGGGGCAGGGGCAACTGGACCCAGACAGGGTGGCTCTGCTCCTCCAGCCCAGGTGCTGGAACAGTCAGGCAGGGAGAGCGTGACGGTGACCTGGTCTCTTCTAGTCACCTCTGAGTTAAGTGTCGAGGGAACAGGTTTGGGATGTTGGACTGGATCTCTGCCCTGACATGTGGGCAAACACTGGGTGGGGACAGAGCTGCTCTCAGATTGACCCAGGCGATGGTCCAACTCAGGGACACACTCACTGGCTCATACACTTTCTGGGTGGGGCTGGGAGAAGTCCAAGGCACCATCCCCCTCCCCCCACTTCAGATAGGCTGCAGCAGCTAATCAATGCTTCCCCCACTCCAGGAAACAACCCTGAGGTGGGCAAGGGCACCCACGTGATCATCCCAGTGGGCCAGGGGGGCAGTGGAGGCTGGAACGCCCAGGTGACCAAGTCCAGCGGGAATAATCTGAACCTACGCGTCCACACCTGCCCCAATGCCATCATCGGCAAGTTTCAGTTCACGGTCCGCACACGCTCAGAAGCTGGCGAGTTCCAGTTGCCCTTTGACCCCTGCAATGAGATCTACATCCTCTTCAATCCCTGGTGCCCAGGTGAGCCTGCTGGAGTCAGAAGCAAGGCATGGACAGGAGGGGAGGGCAGGTCAGGGCTTCCTTTCCTAGGATCTGGCTACGTGCCTGGGTACCTAGCCCTAGGAGAAGCCAGCCTCCCATTGTCCAGGTGAGGGGACCTAGATCCAGGACCTAGAGAGGTGACCAGCCCAAGGTCACACAGCCTCACCTCTCCTGGGGAAGGGCCCGGGTTACAGCCACCCACCTCTCATTATCTCTGTCATGCTCACTGCATCCGTCCTGGGAGCAGTGCTGTCAGGCTAGAGGCGTTCCTGCTCTTCCTCTGCGGTCATGAGTCCTGCAGAATCAGCCCAGGGGCAGGTGGGACTCAGGGAGAGGGCTGGAGGGGACCAGGCATATATGCTTTGGGAACACAGAGGACATCGTGTACGTGGACCGTGAGGACTGGCGGCAGGAGTACGTGCTTAACGAGTCTGGGAGAATTTACTATGGGACCGAAGCACAGGTTGGCGAGCGGACCTGGAACTATGGCCAGGTACGGCTGGCTGGGGCCTCGTGCAATCAGGGGCACTAGAGGCAGGTGGGGCGGGGTAGGGGAGCAGGTGCTGGCCTAGGGGTCACCTCTGCCCTTCCTCCCTCCAGTTTGACCAGGGGGTGCTGGACGCCTGCCTGTACATCCTGGACCGGCGGGGCATGCCACATGGAGGCCGCAGGGACCCCATCAGTGTCTGCCGGGTCGTCTCTGCCATGGTGAGCACACTCGCGTCTCTGAGCCCTACTGTGTGTCTGCCTGCTGCCTCCCCTGCTCCACCCCACACTCTTACCCTTCCTGATTCTGTCCCTGCTCTTGCAAAGGGTACTGTGGGAAGTGGTCTCACTCCTCTTCCCTCCCTCGCCTGCCCCCCAACCCTCCCCTTCCTGGCTCCCATTCCAGCTCTTGTGTAATGTAGGGCCAAACCCCAAACTTGGCACACCCAGCCTTCACATTCCTGTGTCAGACCAGGATGGGGGTGGAGTGGGCAGAGAGCTCTGGGAGTGCTGAGAGGGGCTCAGGCTGCTACTGGACCCTGAAGCCTTTAGGGGTGAGGGATGGTTGCAGGGTCAGAGGCTGGGCCGGGGGCCACACAGCAGGCCCTGAGCCTCTCCCCCAACTCTGCCTCATCCCATCCTGTCCTGGGCAGGTGAATTCCTTGGATGACAATGGCATCCTGATTGGGAACTGGTCTGGAAATTATTCCTGCGGCACGAATCCATCAGCGTGGGTGGGCAGCGTGGAGATTCTACTCAGCTACCTACGCAACGGCCGCCCTGTCCCTTACGGCCAGTGCTGGGTTTTCGCCGGTGTGACCACTACAGGTAGTGGAGGGACGGGACAGGAGTGGCCTGGGCCCTACACGAAGGAGGGAGGGAAGCCAGGCTCCGCCTTCAGGATCCCAGCCCAGCTGTGGCTTCGGTGTAGGAGCAGGCGGGGTGGCTGGTAGGCTGGCCTTAATTATCATTAATTAGTGTCAACAACCGAGAGGGGCCTAGAGGAGAGGAGGGAGAAGGGACAGTTAGGGACAAGGCGAGGCCGGTGGCCTGGATTCCCCTAACCCCCAACACTCCCTGGCTCAGTGCCCTCCTGACCCTAGCAACCCCTGACCCAGTTGCCCTTGTCCCCTTGCTACTCCTGACCTCGTGCCTCACCTGCCCCCCCCCCGACCCCTGCCCTGGCCGCGGGCCCTGAACCCCAACCCTGGTTTCCGCACAGTGCTGCGCTGCCTGGGCCTGGCCACCCGTACCATCACCAACTTCAATTCCGCGCATGACACAGACACGTCCCTCACCATGGACATCTACTTTGACGAGAACATGAAGCCACTCGAGCACCTGAACCATGATTCCATCTGGTGAGGCTGGGGCCGGCCTGCCCTTCCCTGCTGAGGACTGGTGACCCGAGGCCTGGGCGCCGGGGTATGCTGGGGAGGCCCTGGGGGGGTGGGCAGCTCACGGAGCCCTCCGGCCGTGTCCATCCAGGAACTTCCACGTGTGGAACGACTGTTGGATGAAGAGGCCGGATCTGCCCTCAGGCTTCGATGGATGGCAGGTTGTGGACTCCACACCCCAGGAGACCAGCAGTGGTGAGGCAGGGCCCTGGCTAGCTCCTGAACCCCACTTGGGGCCCCTCCCTCTCTCCCCAGCCAGGGTACCAAACTACAGCGTCCCGGATGGGGCCTTCGAGCCGGGTTCTGTAACCCCGCAGTTCTTCAGACTCATCAGGGCAAATCACCATGTGGCCCTTCATTTGTTTTTACCTTTCTGCGTAACTATTTGCCTAAATTTTATTTATTTGTAATGATTATTACACTCAGATGGCTCAAAAGTCCAAGGATTCGAGAGAATTCCATGAGAGGTTTCCCTCCCCTGACAAATCCACTATTCCCACTTGCTTTTTTATTTACATATCCTGGAGGTAATTAATTGAAGGACCCTTTTATTTATATATATTCTTTTAAAGTTTAAAAAGCCATTATTTTAAGTAAAACATGCTTGGAAGGAAAAAAAAAAAGGATAGAATTGTATAGCATAAAGTATACAATTCCCTATCCTCTCTCAGGTGGTTTGTTTCGTTTTGTTTCAAGGAAATTTCTATATCCTACTCCAGACCTGATACGTTGGACCTTCAGGGAATAGACTCTAGGAATCTGTATTTTTATTTATTTATTTATTTACTTATTTACTTATGGCTGTGTTGGGTCTTCGTTTCTGTGCGAGGGCTTTCTCTAGTTGCGGCAAGTGGGGGCCACTCTTCATCGCGGTGCACGGGCCTCTCACTATCGCGGCCTCTCTTGTTGGGAGCACAGGCTCCAGATGCACAGGCTCAGTAGTTGTGGCTCACGGGCCTAGTTGCTCCGCGGCATGTGGGATCTTCCCAGACCAGGGCTCGAACCCGTGTCCCCTGCATTGGCAGGCAGACTCTCAACCACTGCGCCACCAGGGAAGCCTGGAATCTGTGTTTTTGAAAGTTCTCCTGGTGATGTTGCAGATCAGCTGGGTTTGGGAGTTCCTCTAGGGCACAGAGCGTTAGGTCAGCAGCAGAGCAGACCCAGCCCCCGACTTCCTCTCTTTCGACACATGTTCTCGCTTTTACCAAGTTCCTCTCGTATCTGTTCCACTGCTCCACTGAGTTATACGTACAGTATGAAAAAATCAGGGTTCAGATAGGTTCAAAGGAGAAAACAGCTTCTGTAACCCAGTCCAGCCTAAGAAGTAATCACTGACGACATAACCTACTAGTCTCTTTTCCACAACGCACGTTTCTGCAAAAATTAGACCTCCCGTGCTGTTCTCAGACAGGGCCCGCACACCCTTCCCACTTTAATACTCTGGCCCCAGGCAGCCCCACCTGCCCCTCCGGTTGCCTCTCCCCCCAACCCCTGCCACCTCTCCCTTCCTCACCCTGGGTCAGATAGCCTTCCCCTAGCCTACATTCCTCCTCTGGTCTCTGGCCAGACCCCTCCCCCTCAGTCATCTCTGTGAACGGTGCCCCCTGAGTTGTGCAACCCCGGTGATGCCTGCGACGCTGGAACAGCCTGCAGGACACCGGGAGATCTGAGTTCTGGTCCCCACTCTGGGAAGTGGTGGGCTGGGTGGCAGCCAGGGGCTCTGAGGCCAGCCAGACCTGGGCTTGATTCTAGCTTGATCACTTCTTAGATACGTCATCTTGGGCAAGTTCCTTTCACCTTCGGGCTTTGGTGTTCTTGTTTGTAATGTGTGGATGATATATGCCATACAGGGTGGTTGGGAGGATCTAATGAGAAGTCATAGTAGACTAGCAGCATGGCTGGAGCTTAGTAGCTACTCAGTTAAGTATTAACTCCTTCCTTCTCTCTGTATCCAACTGTCTTGGGAGATCCTGGCATCTACTTTGCCTCACTGAGCCTGTCTCCCCATGTGTAAAAGGAGACTATCATGCGAGATGTTTTCTAAGATTCTCTCCTGTTGGATGGCCCTCACTTCCTGTTCTGTGTCCTCTCCTGCCAAGCCTCCTCCGTATCAACCCATCTCTTCCAGAAAACCCTCCCGAGCACACTGAGGACAGACTCTGTTTCCCACCAGCTCCCCTCTCACCTCCCCACAGAGAGGACACAGTAGGCTGCGGAGCTGAAGAGTTGTTCTGGATCTTTCTGGAATGGTGACTGTGATGTCATTGCTCTCCCAGCCGGCAAGCAGAGCCACGGTGGGCTCTGGGTTTGTCTTGATGTAGGATGGCTCTTGACCTCAGGGGGTTACAGACAGCTGACATGAAGCTTCAGCCGGTAGAGGAAGTATGCCAGCAATTTGGTTAGCAAGGCAGGCCTGTCTCCACGGCTGTCCGTGTCCCCCTATGCCCCACCAATGACTGAGGCCAAATAGAACGTGTGTGCTCCTTTGTTTAACCTCCCTGAGTTGGACCGGTGGGAGCTGACCCAAGGCAGTGGGCGCTGGGCCTGGATGGGTGGGCCCAGGGTCTGGGGGGGTCCCCCTCGGCCTCCTTGGATCTCTCACCCCCATGCTACCCTCACTCCCCTAGGCATCTTCTGCTGTGGCCCCTGCTCTGTGCAGTCCATCAAGAACGGCCTGGTCTACATGAAGTATGACACGCCCTTCATTTTTGCTGAGGTGAGGCCTGTGTGCCCGGTGCCTTTGTGGGCAGCCTGGGGAGACCAGGGCACTGGCGTTGGCCCTGGGTTCTCTGGTCCTTATCTCACCACCGACCGACTAGCTGTGTGACCTTGAGCAAGTTACTCATTCTATGAGTCTTAGTTTCCCCAACTGTTAAAAGGGGGATAATAATGGCTGCCATGCTTCCTGTGCTCAGGATCAAAAGAAATAATGGGTATGAAGCTGCTCTATAAGTCGCAGAGTCAGCGAACGAGCATAAGGAATTACTGTTATTAATGTTGAATACACTGTAAGGAGCCTCCCAGACCAGTTTCTTCCCCCATCTCTGGCCTTGTCTGGCTCAGCTCGGAAGGTCTCCCGGTTTGGCTCTTCCAGGAAGCTCCCAACCTTTGGATCTAGCCCTCCATGCAGCTCCTAGGATCCAGGGAAGGCAGCTGGGGGTCAGGCCCACCCTCAGACCTTCTGGCTCACTCACTCCCGGCTCACACCCCACACACGCCCCATACAGGTGAACAGTGACAAGATCTACTGGCAGCGGCAAGGTGACGGCAGCTTCAAGGTCGTGTACGTGGAGGAGAAAGCCATCGGCTCGCTCGTCGTCACGAAGGCCGTTGGCTCCAACATGCGGGAAGAGGTCTCCCACATCTATAAGCACCCGGAAGGTACCAGCCCCCCAACCTGGCCAGCTCCGTCCACGCCAAGGGTTCCCACCAAGCACTCGCCAACGCCAGCGGCAGTGGTAAGCTCACCGTTGACCCTCAACCCCCAGGCTCAGAAGAAGAGCGGAAGGCAGTGGAGACCGCAGCCGCCCACGGCAGCAAACCCAACGTGTACGCCACCCGGGACTCGGCTGAGGATGTGGCCCTGCAGGTGGAGGCGCAGGACGCAGTGATGGGGCAGGACCTGACCGTCTGTGTGGTGCTGACCAACTGCAGCAGCAGCCCCCGGACTGTGAAGCTGCACCTCTACCTCTCTGTTACCTTCTATACCGGCGTCTCTGGGTCTGTCTTCAAGGAGTGCAAGAAGGAAGTGGTGCTGGCGCCAGGGGCCTGTAAGTGCTCCTTCCCCAGCCCTGCCCCCTCCCCCCCCCGCCCCACGGCTGGGCACCCCGGGGCTGGGGACATGGAGACCCCAGGATGCCGAGTCTGGGGAAGCTGGCCTCAGTGACACCATGCCTCCTCCCCACAGCGGAGCGCACGGCCATGCCCGTGGCCTACAAGGAGTACCGGGTCCACCTCGTGGACCAGGGGACCATGCTGCTCAACGTCTCGGGCCACGTCAAGGAGAACACGCAGGTGCTGGCCAAGCAGCACACCTTCCGTCTGCGCACCCCGGACCTCTCCCTCACGGTAGAGCAGCTGGCTGGGGCAGGGGGAAATCGGAGGGCGAGGGGAGGGGGCACTGGGCCAGGAGCTGTGGCAGGAGGAGGTCAGGGACCAGCTCTGGGCTCTTGGGCTTCGGTTTCCTCCTCTGGAAAATCAGATCTCATTTCCCTGATTCTGTGGTGGCTGCAGCTGGAGAGTGGGTTGGAGTTTCCTGTCTGGCTTTGGGAGAGCCCTCTCTTGGGGGCAGAAACGTGGGTTGAGGGAGGTCTTGATTCTAAGGAGCTCTCCCTCTCTGGGGGAGCGTCTGGTCCCGTGAGTTTGGCCAGGGGCTCTGATGGGGGCCTCTTTTTCTCTCAGTTACTGCGAGCAGCCGTGGTTGGCCAGGAGTGCGAGGTCCAGATTGTCTTCCAGAACCCCCTGCCTGTCACCCTCACCAACGTTGTCTTCCGGCTCGAGGGTTCCGGGCTGCAGAGACCCAAGGCCCTCAATGCTGGGTGAGTCCGGCCCCTCCTCCTTCCCCTGCCGCTGCCCTTGCCTGCCTCCTGGCGGCGTGGGTCCCAGCTTTGCTTCCTCTCTCGGTCAGGACGGTAAGGTCTGTCGCTTGGGGCCAGCCAGCAGCACCTCCTGACTCAGTTCAGCCCACGCAGCACTTAAAAGGCCTGCTGTGGGCAGTGCTCCGTGGTGTCCCCACCCTGCCTCACCGGCTCGTTAGGGAGCTGAAAACTCACATAGGAATCACTAGCAACTCGTCACTACTCTCGCCCAGCACTCAGGAGTTGAGCAGGCACTTTCAGGAATATAAGTTCATCTGGAAACCACAAAAACCCCTTAAAGTACATTAGAGATCATCACCTGGGCCGTGTGCCCCAGGGCAAGTGACTGATCTCCTCTGCGCCTCAGTTTTCTCGCCTGTAGAGTAGGGATAACGATAAGCCTGGCTCTGAGGATCAGAGGCGACGCTGCCCGTAAAGCACTCAGCATGGTGCTCGGCACGACATTAGTGTTCTGTTGGTAGCTGTCCCCGCTTTACAGACGGGGCAGCCGGTGGCCGCGTCTCACAGGGCCTCACAGCTCCTAAGGGGCAGGCTCGGCCCCTCTCGCTTTGGTGAGAGCACAGGCTCTCAAGCTTGTTGCTGGCGTGGTGGCATGAGGGCCGAGCAGCAGTTCCGAAGGCGAGAGCCCTGTGCCTCGGGGCCCTCACCCAGCCTGCCGGGGCCTGATCCCGAGCCACGTGAGGCTCTGGGCCAGGCCGGTGCCCACAGTCGTGTTCCTGGGCCTGTGCTGCCATCTCTGACGCAGACCCACGCACGCAGGAACAGCACAGAGGGAAAGCAGAGGAGGCCAGAGGCTGACCTTTAAGCTCAGCCTTCTGGGGACAGGGGCAGGAATTTTCCTCATTCGACAGAGAGCGCCCAAGGGAAAGGGACAGCATGCGCTGGGGGGGGGCTGGGTGAGGAAGCAGAGGGTCCCTGCCCGCCCTGCCCGTCCCTCTCCCCACACACAGCAGGCTCTGCCCGGTGGTGGCTGCCACTTTCGCCAACAGGCCAAAGCTGAAAAGGTTGCTGTTCTGATCTCTGCCCCAGCCCGGCCCCCTGGATGATGGGACACATCACAAACGAGTGCTCTCCTTCTGTCGCCCTAAAAGGGTCTCTGGCAGCTTAGAGAGTGGAGCTTGGAACTCCCAGACAGCTCACCTGCTGGTGTCTCTCACCTGCAGCTGACAGAGGGAGGTTCGCCTGTTCTGAGGGATCGCCCAGAGCGGGGCTTCCCTCAGCAGCCCCACCAGATCTTTGATTCTTGCCCCTGCCTGGGAATAAGGGAAGGACCGCTGCACTGAGTGATGGAGACCCAGGTCCTCTCTTCAGCTGTGGGGCTTGTGTGAGTCTCCCCCCCACTTAAAGGTCCCAGTCTTCCCACCAGTATGTGAGAGGGTTAGATGGTAGTTTCTCAAGGCAGGTCCTCCTTGGACATCCTGTGGCTCCTCAGCTGCTGTGAGCCCAGGCCAGGGCCACCAGGACAGCTGAGAGCCCTGAGCTCCTGGCTCGGATATATTAGATTCCAAAACGGGCATCACTTCACTCTCATCTGCGCATCCTAGGCTGTGGTATGGAGCCCCATTATGGCATAAGTTGTGCCACCCGGCCTGCTGAGCGGCCCCTTAATAAACATTCCAGAACTTACTCCTTCAGATGGCTATTGTCACCACCAAAGCAGTCACCAGGGGAAGCTGGAAGTCTGCTCCAAATCCTTCTCAGGAATTTCCCCCAGAGCCTGAATCATATTCTCTAGAATGTCCTTAGGGTGGTCTTCTAAGGGAGTGGATTTGACTTTGGGGAAACAGCCTCAAGTCATTTAGAATTAAGACTAATTAATAAGGTAAGTGAACAAGGTGGGTCATAACGCCCTTTTCAATCAGAACTGAAGCTTGGCTGTAAAGGAGGGGCAGTGACTTGTCTGGGTGTGCGTGCGTGCGTGCCCAAGTGGGTGTGTGTGATGTGTGTGTGGTTTTAAATGGCTGTGAAGGAAAATGTGAGAGGAGTTTTTTCAAATGTTCAACAGGGTTGAACCAGTACATAATTGAAGGACAATGCTAATTTGGATGTCTAAGTTCTGATGTCCTGCCAGGGAGTTGGTTTTATTACCTGCACTCATTTATGGGCACATTCCAACTTTAGCAGCTGACGTGCTCAGCTTAAACTCACAAACTGGGGTGCAGCCAAGGTCTCGCCTGACTCTTAAGACCAGGGTAGGAAGAGATCTTGACATCCCTAGCTGGAATCTGGAGAGCAATTTCTCTTGGAAGTAATGTTACAAATAAAGGCTAGGCTCTGAAATAGTACAGTTCAATTATAGTATGGGTTAAATAGACTTTTAAAGGCTGATCTGAACCCAAACAACCTTTAACCTGCGTCGATGGAAAAGTGAGCACAAATTAAAAGCGCAGATTCGTAACCAGGCAGAGTATAGCCTACCTGCTAAGTTATAGACTTAATTTCTTTCTTTCTTTTTCTTTTTAATAAATTTGTTTATTTATATATTTATTTTTGGCTGCGTTGGGTCTTCGTTGCTGCATGCAGGCTTTCTCTAGTTGCGGCGAGCGGGGGCCACTCTTCGTTGCGGTGCGTGGGCTTCTCATTGCGGTGGCTTCTCTTGTTGCAGAGCACAGGCTCTAGGCGCACGGGCCTCAGTAGTTGTGGCACACAGACTCAGTAGTTGTGGTTCGCAGGCTCTAGAGCGCAGGCTCAGTAGTTGTGGTGCATGGGCTTAGTTGCTCGGCGGCCTGTGGGATCTTCCCAGACCAGGGCTCGAACCCATGTCCCCTGCATTGGCAGGCGGATTCTTAACCACTGCGCCACCAGGGAAGTCTCTAGACTTATTTTCAAGTTGTATATTATGATAGGAAGTCTAGAAATTAAGTCTATAACCTAACAGGTAGGCTATAGATATCTACCTCCCTGTCTCCCCTGCTTCCCACCTTCATAGAGCTTGGAGGCACCTTCAAGACCATCTGATCCCACCCCCTCATTTTACATTCGCTTCCATTTTACACCAGAAAGTGAGGATGACTGGTACCTTGTTCTAAACCACACAGTTAACAATGGTAGAAGAAGGAGTACAGAGTGGTCCAGGAACGCCCCTTGGAAGCAGGCTCCAAGCTGTTTTGCCCCAAGGAGAGCTCATCCTCAATGTTGGGGTGTTGGCTCATTCCCTTGGAGGACTGTGGTGTTTGCACAGAGTCTGGCTCCAGAGACGGTCCCCAAGGCAGGCTCAGGTTGAGCAGGGGCCAGAGGTAAAGGTTTAAGGCAGAGGCAGGAAAGGACAGATGCTAACAGGCATGAGAAGGTGCGATATAAATGCAGTCACAGTCAGTGCGTAAGCACACGTGCAGATTGCTGGGGGAGCTCAGAGAAGGGTGAGATTCATTTTCCTGAGGGCAGGAGGTGCTCCAGGGAGCCCTCACTGAGGAGGAGGTGTGAGCTGGGTCTGGAGGCAGCCTGGGGGCAAAGCATGAAGACGGAGGTGAGTTCAGGGAAGGGGAGGAGCTCAGTGGGGCTGGTGGGCAGGAGGAATGGGGGGATGATGAGGTGGCACAGGCAGGCAGGGTGACTCAGAGTGAGCCTGTGTGTCAGGTTAGGGAGCTACAGTTTCATCTATCTCGTAAGCACCGAGGAAGCCAAGCCGGTGAAGGGCTCAGTTCACCTCTGAATGCTTGGAGAATAGAATGGAAAATGAGATGGGAGGCAAGAAGGCCAGTTAGAAGGCTGGTGAAATTGTGATTCCCAGAGGGGTGGTCTGGGACCAGAGGTCCATGGGAAGGAAGAAAATAAAGACACTGCAGTGTGTGTGTGCACACCAGCATGTGTGTTTCTCTCTCTCACTCACACACACGAATGTGTGTCAATTTAATTTAAAGATGCCAATTGTCTGTTCTTTTTTTTTTTTTTTTAATAACATCCTGAAATATGATCGTAGCAGAGGATGATTAATTTTCTTCCACCTTCTTCCTCGGCAAACCTGAAAGTATTTGGCAATACTGTGTTGAGCCCCAAAGTCTCCCTTTGAAGTTTCCTTGTTCTTGGAAACCCTGCGGGGATTGGGGCTGACCTGGTTGGGGCAGGAGCATTGGCCATGGAGAGGAGGGGAGGCAGTGCCTCGGTCTTTGTCCAGATGTTTGTGAGAGCAGGGAGGGAGGAGTCCTGGATGCTGAGGAGATTTCCAGCTCCAGCAGCTGGGTGGGCGGCCACTGATCTAGCCTTGCAGAGGTGGCCTTGGGGTTCAGGCTTTGTTCCAGTCAGTAGGTTAGGTCTTGGGTGTGGAGATTCCAGCTGAGCCCAGAAATGCCTGAAGGGCTCCACCTGCTGCTCTTCCTTCCTGCCTGCCCCATCAGCCCTTACTCCCCAATCCACCCTCGGTCACCCCAGGTCTATGATCCTGTCTCTTCCCACAGGGACATTGGGGGCGACAAGAGAGTGACACTGCGCCAGACGTTCGTGCCTGTGAGATCAGGATCCCGCCAGCTCATCGCCAGCTTGGACAGCCCACAGCTCTCCCAGGTGCATGGGGTCATCCAGGTGGATGTGGCCCCGGCCGCTAGTGGCAGGGACTCCTCAGATACTAGAGGCAACGGTTGTTCAGGGGAGACCATCCCTATGGCATCTTGAGGTGGGGCTTAGCCCTGGGCCAGGAGCAGTGGGAGTGGAGTCAGATGAGCAAGGGCACTGCCTCAAGATAGGGGCCCGCTGCAGAGCGGTTCCCCAGGGCCTCAGGTGGGGAGACCGGGGCATCTGGGGAAGAACCGATCTCATTTGCACAGATGCTAATAAACTGTTTTTTAATGAAGCTGCCGTTCTGTCCATCTGTCAGTCTATGCCGAGCCAAGGAGCCCCATGGCCTATCCTGGGGATGCCCTTGGCATTTCTGACGCCCCTAGGTCTGAGAAGCATGGCTGGCAGGTCAGCAGTGGTACCACTCAGCAGCTCTTGAGATGGGGCCGCTTGGCGTCAGGACAGCCTCCAGCGCTTACCTGCCCAGTCTTCACCCGCTGACCAAAGCCCTCGGAAGCTCCCTGGGCTCAGTGGCACTGCCCCTTCCACAGCACCCCCTGTGGGAAAGAAGAACCTAAAGTCCCTTCTGTAGGCACATGTTTGAGGTAGAAATAGGCTGGAGTTCTCTCTGAGCAGCAGAAGCCACTTTCCAATATTGATCTTCAAATATCCTTGTCTAAGAATTTTTACAAAAGTAATACGTGTTCAGGGTTGAGCATTAAGAAGATACAGAAAATTATAAAGCAGAAAATAACAATAATCCTCAAGCCCCGCCATGTACAGAAAGTAACTGTTAACATTGTGTTTCATATGCTGCTTCCCCGCCCCGGCCAAATGACCTGTGGTGAGCATTTTCCTACAGCATTAAATAGTCTTTGAAAGCATCGTGTTTAGAGACTGGATGGTAGGCTAGGCTTCCAGGCCGCCCTCCTGGTCCTCCTGGATCTCTGGCTGTCCTCAATTTCCTCAGCTGGTGCCTACGCATCGGCTCAGACTCCAGTGTTGGGGTGACTCAGGCCTCCGCCCCAGGCTCTCTCTCATCCAGCTCCACTCTGTCAAGGTGAGCTCTGCCAGACTCGAGGTTTTAAGGACCGCTGGCTCCCAAAATTGTATATTTTCCTTGAACCCCAAATTTGTATATTTACTGCCTTCTCAATATCTCTACAATGTGGATGTCCAATGTGGATGT
The DNA here is from genome assembly GCF_965194805.1 of Balaenoptera borealis. NCBI lineage: Eukaryota > Metazoa > Chordata > Mammalia > Artiodactyla > Balaenopteridae > Balaenoptera > Balaenoptera borealis. Next base: position 73,013,174 of record NC_138866.1, read on the forward strand.
CTCAAAGACACCCCAAGTATAAGACATCCAAGGTCAAACTCCTGACCTCCCTCCAGCATATATCCTCCTACATCTTCCCCTACATCAGTAAATGGCACCTCCATCTTTCCAGTTTCTTGGGCCCAAACTCTTGGAGTCACCCTTGACTCCTTTCTTTCTCTCACATCCCACATTCAATCTGTCAGCAAATCTTGCTGGTTCTACCTCCCATTCATAGGTGTCTAGAATCTGACCACTCCTTATCTCCTCTACAACTACCATCCTGCCCGAGCTGCCTTCATCTCTCAGCTGGACTGTTGCACCCCCTTCCTAATCATTTCCCCATTTCCACTCTTGCCCTTTGGTACCCTGTTCTTCACACAGCAGCTGGAACAAGCAGGTGAACAAGATCGTGTCAATCCTCTGCTCAAAACCTTCCACTGGCTTCCCCCAAAGTCAAAGTCCTTGCAGTGCTCTGTGACTCCGCCCTCCCTCCCCTTCCCCTCCCCCGGCTCAGTCCATCCAGCTCGCCGGCCCCTTCCTACCTGGACAGCGCCAGGCACACTCCTGCTCCAGGGGCTCTGCAGGGCTGCGCTCTGCCTGAGGGCTTCTTCCCCACATGGCCCCATGGCTCACTCCCTCTTCTCCTTCAAGACTTGCTTAAGTGCCACCATCTTAAGGTCTTCTCTTCCATTCCATTTTAAAATTGCAGCACCTTCCATGTTTCCTATCTCCCCTTGTTCTTTCTTTTTCTCCATAGTACATGTTACCATGTGGTGTTCTATACATTAAATTTTTTGTATCATTTATTATCTAATTCTCTCTACCAGTACTGCTCCATCCTAGTCCAAGCCACCATCCTCCCTCACTTGGATTGAAGCCCCAGTCCTCTCACTAGCCTTTGCCCTGCCCTGTCTATTCTCAACTTGGCAGCCAGAGGGATGCTTTTATTTATTTATTTATTTTTTATTAAAAAAAAAAATTTTTTTTAATAGATTTTATTTATTTATGTATTTATTATTTTTTTTTTTTGGCCGTGTTGGGTCTTCGTTGCTGCACGCGGGCTTTCTCTAGTTGCGGTGAGTGGGGGCTACTCTTCGTTGCGGTGCGCGGGCTTTTCATTGCAGTGGCTTCTCTTGTTGCGGAGCACGGGCTCTAGGCGCATGGGCTCCAGTAGTTGTGGCTCGGAGGCTCAGTAGTCGTGGCTCGCAGGCTCTACAGCACAGGCTCAGTAGTTGTAGCGCACGGGCTTAGTTGCTCTGCGGCATGTGGGATCTTCCCGGACCAGGGCTCGAACCCCTGTCCCCTGCACTGGCAGGCGGATTCTTAACCACTGCACCACCAGGGAAGCCCCAGAGGGATGCTTTTAAATGTCAGTCAGATCATGTTACCAATCTGCTCACACTCCCCAGTGGCTCCTCACTTCTCGCAGAATAACAGCCATGGCTGCTTCACTTTCTTGGTGTTTCTCAAAGCCTTGACCTCCTGGCCCTTGGACTAACAGTTTCCCCTGCCTGGCACACTCTTCTTCTGATATCCATGTGGCAGGCACTCTCCCCTCCTTTGAAGTCTATCCTCGAATATCACTGTCTTAATGCGGCCTTTTCTGGCCACCTATTTTAAATTGCAACCCACTCCTCTCCTCATGACCACTTTTCCCTGCTTTATTTTTCTGCATAACACTTATCCACATCCAACATATTCAATATTTTAACAATGCATTTATTCATTGTGTCCCCCCTCCCCCAAGTGGAATATAAACTCCACAAGAGCAGTGGTTTTTGTCTTATTTGGTCTCTGTTGTATGCCCAGAATTTAGTGCATAGAAATGCTCACTAAATACTTGCTGAGTGAAGAAGAATTTGGCACTAATCTATTTATATATAATAACGCCTGTCATCTTCACAACGACCTCATAAGGTCACTGTATTATAATTTCCCCTCTACAGATGAAGAATCTGAGGCAAGGGGCTAGGGAACCCATCAAAATCATTTAGCACTCTAGAATAGGATTAGAACCTGCGCAGTCTGGCTCCACAGCCTGTATTTTATCTCAGACTGAAAGTGACCCCACAGAGCTCTTAATTCCATCCCCAAACTCTTCTTCCCCTAGTTTTTCCCATCTCATTGTTACTATAACCACCCAGTTGTTCCAGCCAAAAACCTACAAGTCACCCTTGATTCCTCCCTCTTCTCTCCTCCAAGATTCACTCCACCAGTATTTCTTATCAGTTCTATGTCCAAAATATATCTGAATCTGTCATTCTCTCCACTTGCACTGTCACTGTGCTCTCTCCCTATGGAACTGCCATAGCCTCCCGGTGTGTTTCCACTCTTGTTCCTGAATAATCCAGTTTCTACACAGCCAGTGAGCTTTCTAAGCTGTAAATTAAATCCTGGTACTCTCCTGCTTAAAACCGGACGAGGCTGGTACTGAACCCAAGTTCAGCTGTTTGCTGCTTGGAAAGCCAATATACAAGAGACAAGCGTCGTTGGGAAGGGTACGGCTGCTTTATTCAGGAGGCCAGCAACCTGGGAAGATGGTGGACTAATGTCCCAAAACCAACCTCCAAATTGCTGGTTAGGGGACAAAGGTTTTAAAGGGGAGTTTCAGGGGTGTACAGGAGGGGGGGGCTATGTGCAGAAGAGCACAGTCAGCTCCAATAATAATAATAAATAATAAACTGGTTGTGTGGTGTTCTGGTCAGCACCATCTTGATCTTCTACTCTAGGGTTGGTCTGCTCCCATAGCTTTAAGGCCAGTCCCTGGAATTCTTAAGCAAGCAAGATTAATTGTCCCCTAGTCAGCTAGTCATTCTCCAAACAGCTCTAAGACACACCAGGGTCAGTAGGAAGGGAAGATGCATGCAAATTTTTAAATCTCTGCTGCTCAGAATGGAGCAGCTTATGTTATGGCTACACTTCCAGTGCTTTCCCATCACCCTTGGATCAATGCAAAGTCCTACCCTCATCTATCTGGCCCTGCAACCCTCTCCAACCTCAACTCCACCACATGCCCCTGGCCCTGCTGCCTCAGCCCCACCGTCCTTCTGCTTCTCAAATTCACCAACCTTCTACCTAAGACTTGGCATCTGCCCTTCCTTCTGGAGGAACACCCTTCCTCCATGTGGCATGGCTGCCCCCCTCATTCAGGTCTCAGCTCACATGTCACCTCCCCATAGAGCTCTTCCCTGTCCATCAATCTGATTAGTTTGCCGCCTCCAGTCTCAAGTATATCACCCTATTTTATTTTGTATCCTGCCTAGTACTTATCGTTTAATATCAGCGTGCTTGTTTATTTATTAAATTCTGTCTCTTTTCTCTAAAATGTAAGCTCCTTAAGAGCTTATCTGTGTTATTCACACCAGTGACCCAGGACCTAGAACAGGGTCCAGCACAGAGCTGCACAAGAAATGTTTGCTACTTACAAAGTTAAAAGAAACAATTTGCAACATATAACTTATAATTGTTCCTTGAATTTACTGAGCAAGCCGCAGTAGTTGTACTACGTTTTTGTTTTGTTTTGTTTTGTTTTAATTTTTTTAATTTATTTTTGGCTGTGTTGGGTCTTCATGGTGGTGCGCGGGCTTCTCATTGCGGTGGCTTCTCTTGTTGCGGAGCACGGGCTCTAGGCACGTGGGCTCAGTAGTTGCGGCAACGCAGGCCCTAGAGCGGTAGTTGTGGTGCGGGGGCTCAGTAGTTGTGGCTCACGGGCTTAGTTGCTCCGCAGCATGTGGAACCTTCCCGGACCAGGGATCAAACCCGTGTCCCCTGCATTGGCACGTGGATTCTTAACCACTGCACCAGCAGGGAAGTCCTGGTACTACGTTTTTTTAATAAAAATGAACAAATGACATGATTTCTTTGATTAATCTCTCATTCCTAGAAATTTAAGTCCTCCCAGAATTTTACTGTTCCTTTCTCTCTCTCTTTTTTTTTTATTGAAGTATAGTTGATTTGCAATGTTGTAATTTCTGCTGTACAGCAAAGTGATTCATTATACATATATATACATTCTTTTTTATATTCTTTTATATTATTTTCCATTATTGTTTATCACAGGATATTGAATATAGTTCCTTGTGCTATACAGTAGGACCTTGTTGTTTATCCATTCTATATATACTAGTTCGCATCTGCTAACCCCAAACTCCCAGTCCATCCCTCCCCGACTCCCCAAAGTTTTGCTATTCTAAATAGAGCTGTGATAAATATCCTTGTACAAGCACATAAATCTTTGGGCTTATTTTAAATTATTTCCTTAAAATAATCCCCCAGAGTGAGAATTATTGTGTAAAGGGGATTGAGCGCATTTAAGGTGGTTGATACATTTTATTAAATTAGTTTCCAGAAAGGTTGAGCAGTAATGCAACAGTATCTCTTTTTATTGAGCTCCCAGGAAAACGTGAGAGCTTAAGATTTCTAACACCTTTGTAACCTGCTTCACATGTGTTCATTTTACCTTGTTCCCCTGTATATGTTAGAGCTCAAAAATGCTTGAAAGCCTCAAAAAGAAAAACAAAACAACAACAACAACAACAAAATGGGAAGGGAATGCTATTCTCCAAACAGCTAGAGGGAAAGAAACAAATATATGTTGAGCTCCTACTATGAGTTAAGCTCAAACTGGGTGCTTTATGGAGATCATCTCCTTTAATTCTCTGGGGGTGAGCATCAGAATCCCTGTTGTTCCAGCTTAATTTGTTCTTAGACCTCTGGTTCCCCTCCCCTAGAATGTAAGGGCAAGGACCTTATCTCTCTTACGCTTACTCATTGTGACTTACAGTAGATGCTCAGTAAATATCTGTTGAATGGAAAATGAACTAAATTGGAGGGTGATGGGGAGTCTAGGGGCCTTAGGGGTGCAGTGGAGGATTGTGTTTTGGAGCATTTGTGGGAAGAATGCTCGATGGATAACTAGACCAGCTCTGGGAAAGAGAGAGATAAATGGGCACTCGAGGAGCTGAGTAGTGACCAGCAGGGCAGAGCTCTTACTCGGACTGTACCTCAGAAAACTGTACTAGGGAAACCTATTTAATGCCATTTTCATTTATTTATATGATTATTTCCTTTACATCATCCTTTATATAACAGAGTGCTTTTTTTTTTTTTTTTTTTTACAAAGAGAAGTGTTCTTAGTCTTGGTTTTAAGAAGTCCACTAGAGTTGCCACCTTAGTTGATGCCTTCTGGACAGTGATAAGGCAGTCATTATCTCTGAGTCTTGGTCACCAGTTTTGGTTCTCCTGGGACACCTGGTATACAAAGTTGATCACTAGGGAGGAGGTGGATTCTTTGCATCAGTAGCCCAGGTTTTCCTGAGTGTAAAGACCCAGTATTATCAGTTCCTTCTGCCCCAAGATTTAAAGTTGGGAACATTAGTGTGGACTATGGTAGCTTCAACTGCAGCCCAATAGCAGGGAAGGGGACCATCCCAGCCTTGGAGAACTAGGCTGGATACCAGGGTGCATGAATCCCATGTAGGTGGGTTTGACTTGGCAAAGTCTGGGGCTAATGCTGGAAGCTCCTGCAGCCCCTTAGGCCAGGGGGCTAAGTCTGGACCTGGATGTAGAATCCTGAGAGCTCAAGTACGAATCCCTGTTGTTGGTTTTCTAAGATGACATTGAGTGGGTGGAAGAAGCATGGCAGACCCCGTAGGCAGCAGAGCTCTCCCCAAACAGGCATGGAAGCTGGAAGGTCTGCCCTTTTGGTCACAATTCTTAGGAAATTCTGGGAAAGGTAAAAACATCAAAAGGAAGATTTTATCTTCCTGACAATAAACCAGGTGGAGTTAATTACAAATTTAAAAGAAAAATTTTATAAGATGTTACTTATAAATGTTTCTCAGATTTATGGATCAGGCTACAGTGATTGTAATTCATTTTAAATAAAGTTAATTTTTAAAATAATGGCTAGATTCCGCTATTATAAGGTCCACCCTGGAGAGGGATTTTTGTCTACAGCTGGAGCAGAATTTTACAGGAGACTCTGACTGGCAGGGTCCAGCCACAGTAGCAGATAATGTACCCATTCCTCCACTCATTTAACAAATATTCAATGACATGTGCCAAGCAATGCGCTAAGTGCAAGAACACAGGGCAAACCTAGTTCCTGCCTTACGGAGCTTACAGTCTGAGAAAGAAACAGATTAATTGAATAACTGCACAAGACAAAGGAGAGTACGTACAGAGCTCTGAAGTTTATGGTGAAGGTGTGTGACCTGGCCTGGTGGTGGTGGTTAGGAAAGCTTTACCTAGATAGGTGACCCTGGAGGATAGGTAGGTAGAGATGGAAGGGAAATCACTCCAGGCAAAAGGAATAGCCTGTGCAAAGATCCTGTGGTGGAAGGGCATCTAGAAGAGTAAACAAGACTAAAAGGACAGTGTGGGGAATTCCCTGGTGATCCAGTGGTTAGGGCTCTGTGCTTCCACTGCAGGAGGCACAGGTTCAATCCCTAGTTGGGGAACTAAGATCTGGCATGCCGCGCAGCGCAGCCAAAACAAAACAAGAAGAAGGAGAGGGAGAGGGAGAAAAGGAGAGGGAGAGGAAAAGGGAGAGGGAGAGGGAGAAGGAGAGGGAGAGGAAAAGGGAGAGGGAGAGGGAGAAGGAGAGGGAGAGGAAAAGGGAGAGGGAGAGGGAGAAGGAGAGGGAGAGGAAAAGGGAGAGGGAGAGGGAGAAGGAGAGGGAGAGGAAAAGGGAGAGGGAGAGGGAGGGGGAGAAGAAGGAGAAGGGGGGGAGGAGGAGGGGGAGGATGGTGTGGCTAAAGCAAGGAGAGCAAGGGACAGAGTGGAGAAGGTGAAGCTGAGAGATGCAGGGCAGAGCCTTGTGGGGCCCCATAGGCCACTTTAAGCCTTTGGAAGGTTTAAGGAATTGGAGGTGACATGATCACATTGTGTGTTTTGAACAGATTATTCTGCCTGTGGTGTCAAGTAATGGATTGGAGTGGGGCTGGAGTGGATGCAGAGACACAGATTGGAAGACAGTTGTGATATTTTATGCTAGAGATGGTGATTTGGGCCAGAGTAGTGGTGCTGGAGACAGAGGTGGAAAACTTGGAGAAATATCCAGGAGGGAAAATTTCACAGGGCTTGGGGAAGGATGGGATGTGGCTGGGTGGAGGGTGGAAAGGAGCAGTAAAGCTAAACACCAGGTTTCTGGCTCATGGAACAGGACAGATAGGTGGTCCCATCCACTGATACAGGGACTAGTGTCCTTCACCAGAGAAAGGAAACTGTGAGGGAAGGTGAGGCTCAGAGACACCCTTTGTATAGCTCTCTTCTACCTGGAAATTTTCCTTTGGGTGACCTTTGGAGGATCTGGGCTTTGGTTTGAATGAAACTGTTCTCTTACCCCAGGATTCTTCAAGCATAATCTCCAGACCACTTGCATTAAAATCATCTGAGATGTTTATTAAGAATTCAGATTTCTGGGCCCCAGAATAAACCTCATGAATCAGAATCCCTGGAGCAGAGGCCAAGAAGTCTGTATTTTAATAATCTCACTAAGGGGTTTGACTCCTATGCACGCTAATTATTGAGGACAATGACCTTCCATTTTTCTTCTTTCTGTACTTTTTTCATGCTCTCCTTGCCTCCACCCTTCTTGGGCCAGGAGTAGCCACGAGTTCCCAATGTTCTAAGAGCCAACCTCTAGTCTTCTTGATCCTTTGAGTTTGAGAAGGTTTGCAAGACAAGGGGCTCCTGGGGCAGGACACAGAGGACTAACAAAGGAGCTGCTCATGTTAGCCATGAACACATGAACCGGAAACTGCATGAGGCACTAGTGACATAACATGTATGAGAAAGAAGCAAGTCCTTCTCTCAAGGGGCTCCCAACAGTGGGGATGACAGACAAGAAAACATTCAAAATACAGTAAATGCATATGTAGTATTTACTAGGAGCCAGGCACTGTTCTAAGTGCTTTATATTTACTAATTCATTTAATCCTTACAACAACATTGCAAAATAGATTCTGCATGACAATGGTGGTGATAAAAAGATGTACGGGGGACTTCCCTGGCGGTCCAGTGGTTAAGAATCTGCGCTTCCACTGCAGGGGGCACGGGTTCAATCCCTGGTCAGGAAATGAAGATCCCACACGCCAGGCAGTTTGGAAAAAAAAAAAAAAAAAGATGTACAGGATGATGCTGAGGAGGCTGGGAAGAGAGCTATGAGGGGTTTCATGGAGGTAGTTATCAGATGAGCCACAAAAGATGAAAAAAAGTCAAGTCCAAGAGGCAAGAAGGACAGAGGAATCATCCAGTATGTGCAAGGCACAAAATATGAGACAACACAGTATATTTGGAAAATGCAATCAGTTTGAAGAGGAGGCATGATAAGTGCAAAGTGGCAAGGAATGTTGATGAAGAGGTGAACTTAGCCAGATCATTAAAAATCCTTTTGCCATATTTTGGAATTTGGACTTTCTTTTGAAAGTAAGAGAGAGCTTTCAGTTAGGGATGATATGATCAGTTTTGCATTTCACCAGGTTTATGATGAAAGCAACATGGAAAAGAAATTAGGAGTTGGGCTGGAGGTAGGGAGACTAGAGTCTTCTCAATGTGAGAGACAGGGAACCTGAAATAAGATACAGTCAGTGAGAATGAAAAAAAAGGGGGGTGGGTTTAAAAGTTCTGTAGGAAGTAGAATTGATTAGACTTGGTGAGGGATTAGACTTGGAGAAGAGAGAGGACAGAGTTAAGGGTGATGGTCTTGTTTTCTGACTCATGGGTAAAGAAAGGTGCCATGCACAGAAATACAGAGGCCAGGAGAAAAAGCAGAATTTAAAATAGAAGATAACTTCCAGTTTTCAGTCTGGCATGTAAGGAGCTTAGAAGTTCTCACTCCTGTCCTTACAAGAAGAAGGATGAACAGAGAATCAAAGACCAAGGGAAAACCTTGAACAAAACTTGAGGGGTAGAAGGGGGGACATCTTACCTATAGAGGAGCAGGGATAAGAATTACTTTGAGGCAGAAGGGGAACTTCCCTAGTGGCGCAGTGGCTAAGACTCCACACTCCCAGTGCAGGGGCCCCAGGTTTGATCCCTGGTCAGGGAACTAGATCCCACATGCATGCTGCAACTAGGAGTTCGCATGCCACAACTAAGGAGCCCGCCTGCCGCAACTAAGACCTGGAGCAACCAAATAAATATATAAATAAATAAATATTTAAAAAGAGAATTACATCAGACTTCTCTTTAGAAACGATGCAAGATAAGAGTGCAGTGAAATGTTTAAAGTGTTGAAGGAAAAAAAGACTACTAACCTAGGCTTTTGTATCCACCAAAATTATCTCTCAAAAGTGAAGGAGTAATACTGTCTCAAACAAAAATTGAGGGAGTTTGTAGCCAGGAGACCTGACTTGCAAGATATGCTAAAAGAAATTCTTCAGAAAGAAGGAAAGTGACATAGGTCAAAAACTCAGATCTACATAAAGGCAGAACTTTACGGAAAGAATAAATTAAGGTAAAAGTAAAAAGGAAGACAACTAGAATTTCGTAGATGTCCGATTTGGGTACTTTGGAACTTCCAGCTAGATGTCCCAAGGGCAGTCGAATGTGTGGCTCACCTCAGAAGACTGATCTTGAGTGGAGACAGGGAGGGATATGGGAGCCATTATCTCTAAGAAAGGAGATGGCCCAAGGAAAGGGTAGTTTCACTAAATCCCTGTAAGGTAGTCAGAGCAGGTAATTAATTCAGTCAACAAAAAATATACACTGTGTGCCAAGGGTCTGTCCCTGGCAATGGAAATAAGGAGAGACACCAGGAAGGGTGACAAGGAGAAAGACAAGTAAAACGGTCAACTATACTAGGCGGCTGACTGGAGTAAGCGCACAACAGAAATTCGAAAAAGGAAATCTATTTTATTTATTTTAGAACTACACGATTAAAAAAAAAAGATATCAAACACAGAAAAGCACAAAAATTTCCTGCAGTCTCACCATCTAGAAAAAAACCAGATTAACAATCTGATGTATCTTTTCAAACTTTGAATTTTATTTTTTAAAGGCGGGCGTCCTCTCCCATTCTGTAAAAAAAAGAATTGAACTCTTACTGCAAGCGGCGCGCCGCCCGGGGAAGGCTTTGCAGGCGCTGGTTTGGGCGCTGGGATTTAAGGAATCGTATTTGAGAGGGTGAAGACGATGGAGAGGGAAAGTGGCATAAGCCTCGCTTTACAGACGAGAAAGTCAAGACCTCAAAGAACGAGGGGCCTTCTCTGTAGGCTCCGCGAAGAAATGCAAGAGCCGGAGGCGAGGCCCGGGTCTTCGGTCCCCGCCGCCCAGCAGCCGTCGGAAGTGCAAGGCAGCGGGGGGCGGGGACCGGCAGCGGCGCCGGATCTGCCGGGGCGCGGCCTTATGACGCAACGTCTCGTCTCCCCTGTCTGGCGACCCATTGGTTCTCCACTACCACCCTTCTCCCGGGTAGGGAGACTGGTCGCGGAGCCGGAAGCGAAATAGCCTTTGGGTTCGAGACAGCGGCGGCGTTTAAAGCAGAACGACCTGTTGCCAGTGGAGCTGGCCAGCTTCTCCATTCAGGCTCCAGCCCGAGTTGGAGGAAAAACCCCGGAATTCCGGTGGCCCATGGGAGGGCGCAGTCTCGGATCGAGAACTATCCGGCACAGACCGAAATAGCCGAGCCTGTGAGGGCCACCGGAAACCCCGCCTCTAGGAGGAGTCGGGAAGCCTTGCCAGAGGTAGGAACCCAAAGGGACGGCTCCTGGGGTGGGTCCCGCCGGCCATGGCCACGCCCCCCGGGGCCGGTCCCGCCGCTCTTCGCTTCGCAGCCGCTGCCTGCTGGCAAGTCGTGCGCGGACGCTGCGTGGAGCATTTTCCGCGAGTATTGGAGTTTCTGCGATCCCTGCGCGCTGCTGCCCCCGGCTTGGTTCGCTACCGGCACCATGAACGCCTGTGTATGGGCCTAAAGGCCAAGGTATTGGAGTCAGTAGGACCCGGTAGAGGGGAAAGGGACGGGATGCGAGGACCTGTCCTGGGCCGACTGCTTGGGGGTGGAACCGGTTGGAAAAGGGCAGCTTGCCCGGACGTGGGGATTCTGAGCTCAGTACCCTTCACAGCTGGTGGTGGAGATGATCCTGCAGGGCCGACCTTGGGCTCAGGTTCTGAATGCCCTGCATCGCCACTTCCCAGAGTCTGGACCTGCAGTGCGGGACCCCAAAGCCGTGAGTCGTCCCTAGAGCAAGCCCTATCCTCAGTTAACACTTGGTGCAACAAAGTTGCTCCTCCTCCCGGTCACTGGATTCTGGTGCCCCTAACTTATTTGCCTTCCTTACCCTCAACAGACAAAGCAGGATCTGAGAAAGATCTCAGAGGCTCGGGAAACCTTTTGCCAGCAGGTGAAGCAGCTGGCAGAAGCCCCTGTTGATTTGGCTTCGAAGCTACAGGTGGGACTAGCTGCTTTGGAAGCTATGGTGTAGCTGTTCTCTCTAGTCCTATTCTGACCTGCTTCTTTTCCTCCTGCAGGAACTTGAACAAGAGTATGGGGAACTTTTTCTGGCTGCCATGGAAAAGCTGTTTTTTGAATACCTGTGTCAGCTGGAAAAAGCACTGCCTACGCTGCAGGCACAGCAGGTTTTGCTAGGGCAAAACACATAAGGGCAGAATGCTGGGGTGGGGGGTAGGGGGTGGAGTTGTATCAAGGCCTGTGGTCTTCATGCCTCTCTCCCTGCCCACAGCTTCAGGATGTGCTGAGTTGGATGCAGCCTGGAGTTTCTATCACTTCTTCTTTTGTCTTGAGCCAATATGGTGTGGACATGGGGTGGCCACTTCCAGGTACCAGGACCATCTAGGAGAACTAAGAATTTGGGGGTGGAGTGTTTAGCTTGCGACCTTTTGAGGCAGCCTATTGGAAGGGTTACATGGGCCTGAGGCGTAAGAAACCAGACTGAGTCGATGTGTTACTATATTGCCTTTTTAAGGAGATTTGTTTTCTTTCTCAGAGTGCTTTGCTACTGATTCAATGAACATGACAGAGCCTATGGAGCAGAGTCCTCCCCAGCAACCAAGACCAGCACTCCACGACCCTCTGCCAAAAGCCCGGCCTGGCCCACACCTTCCTCAGGGTCCAGCCTCAAGGAAGCACCCGGAACCTTTGACTGGCCACCACTTCAATCTGGCCCCTCTAGGCCGGCGAAGAATCCAGTCCCGGTGGGCATCCACTAGCAAAGGCCATAAGGAGCGCCCCACAGTCATGCTGTTCCCCTTTAGGAATCTGGGTTCACCAACGCAGGTCATATCTAAGCCTGGGAACAGGGAAGAACATGGGACACACACATTAGATCCAGCAGGTGCTGTGGGCACCAGAGCAGCCTCGACTGGCAAGTCTAGGAGTCCGTCCAAGACCCTGGGAGGAAGGGCTCTGAAGGAGAACCCAATTGACTTGTCTGCCTCAGAGCAAAAGGAGTGAGTAGAACAGTTGCTTCTCCCTACTAGCAGCACATGCCCCGCCTGCTTTCCTTTCACCCTATCTTGCTTGCTCCCACCCTAGGAACTGCTTGGATTGCCCCATGGAACCCCTGAGATTGTCATTATCGCCTCCTAGGGCCAGGAAGTCAGGTAGGTATCCTGAGTCAGGACCACATCAGACAGCCTCCTCTCTTGGGGACTCTTGAGGTCCTGTGTTCACTGAGAAGAGTACTTGGACTCTGGTTTCCTCCCTGCAGTGCGTCCTCCATCTCTGTGCAGCTCTGACATTACTATAGGGGACCTGGTTTTGGACTCCGACGAGGAAGAAAATGGCCAGAGGGAAGGAAGGGTGAGTAGGAAGGAATGGAAAGCTGGGGAAGGGGATGGGCGGGCAGAACAAGACAGAAAGCCATATGATGCAGGATATAGAGGGCTCAGGGCATGTTTCAATGATGATAGGATCTCCCTGCTCCCTTCTCTGCAGGACTCTCTGGAAAACTATCAGAAGACAAAGTTTGACACCCTGATCCCCACCTTCTGTGAATACCTCCCCCCTTCTGGCCCCAGTGGTGTGTCTGTCCCTGTTCCTAACCATACAGACAGTTCTACACTGCTGTGATTAGACTGGAATGCCCACGGCACTCTGCCTGTCTCCTTCCTCCTCAGCTCTCATGCAGTTTAGGGGGAATAAAGTGGAAGTCCAGGCTTGGGTTGCCTGACTACATTGCTAAAGTTACTTTGTAATATTTAATAATTAAAATTTGGATTTGTTAAAACACTGTCTTCGTTCGAGGGAGGGGAATTAAGGCTTCTATAAGGTCAGTGTAGGTCATTCCTTAGAAACAGAACCAGTCTCTCCAGGGCTGGAAGGGGATCCCTTTGCCATTTTACTTCCCTTGGAAAGTGTTGTTCAAACATGCCCAAAAGGGTTATCAGGGCTGAGAGCCTGGAAGAGAAATTTCTTTTTGCTATTCTGAAAATACTGTGTGTGGTCTGATGCCAGAATATACTTGTAAATTCTCACGCTGCCAGGTTACCTGGGGGTGGTGGCACTAGAATGGAGATGCTTCATGGGAAGGGCACTCACTGTCCTTGACTCCACTGGGTCAGTGCCAACTCCTCCACTTGCCCTGCAGCAGCACCCAGATGCCAGCCTTGTGCAGAAATCCCCAGATTCTCAGTCATTGGGATCTCTCTTTATTGAGGTATTTAAAGTACATAAACACTTCTGAGCTTTGTAGATATTCAAAGATCTATTTAATGAATCTGATTAACAAAACATCATTCTAAAAGCCTACCTCTTCCAGACCAAGGCCATATAAAACACTTAGGTATGAATCAGCATCTTTTCCTTTTAATAATCTTCAGGATTCTGGGACCCCAGGTTCCCATTTGATTATCTTAACTTTATTTTCTCAGCCTGCCTTCCTTGCTTCCTCCCCAGTGAGTGCCCTGAGCATTTTGTATGTGCAGATAAAGTACAGAGTACTGCAGGAGCCCTCAGGAGAGAGAGGATAGGAAATGACCAAGTAATAGCCCTAGTAGCTGGGATGGGAGAGGGGCCCACTGTGGAGCCCTGTGGTGGGTGCTGGCGCCCTGGGAGGGCAGAACTGCTCAGGTCTAGCTCTTGTCACTGAAGATCGGATTCACCTGCTGGGTGACACGGATGAAGGTAGTTCTCCGGCTCAGCTCCTTCAGCTTAGCTGCTCCCACGTAGGTACAGGTGGAGCGGATGCCTCCAAGAATGTCTCGGATGGTATGTTCCACATCCCCTTTAAAGGGCACCTCCACTGTCTTTCCCTCTGAGGCCCTTAGAAGAGGAAAAGCTTTCTTACCTTTTCTCTCTGGATTCCTTAAGCCCAATGACTCTTCCCCAGTCTTTAGCATTTAGTCCCTGCTCATCACTTTTCTTCCAAGTTCTGCCACCACCTTACTTGGAAAGTCACGCTTTCCAAGAACCCTCAGCTTCTGGCCTCCACACCTACCTGTACTCAGCCACGCCCCCGGCATACTTCTGCATGGCCATTTCAGAACTCATGCCATAGAAGAGCTTGTACTTCTTGCCATCCCTCTTGATGAGCTCACCACCTGACTCGCTGTGCCCAGCCAGCATGCCGCCCAGCATCACGAAGTCAGCCCCTGCCCCTGCCAGCACCAACGAGAGGGGAAAGAGATGGATCTGGCCCAGGTGCCCACATGGTCACCCTCAGAAGCAACGCACACCAAATTCTCAGGCCTGCCAGTGATTCCGGCATCTTCCTGGTTTTGTTTCCCTAGCTGGCCCACAACCCAGTGCACAGGCCCACTCTGCCCTGGCTTCTATTCCTCAGTGGACTTGCCAAGAATTTAAAATAGAGCCTCTGGAGATGCCCTGCCTGGCCTCTGCTCTCTCCTTTTTGCTGCTTTCGCCATTTTCTGGTCACCTCTTTTTACTCTGCCCAGCTGAACAAGACTCAACTTCAGGTGTCCCAAGAGCAAAGCTCTCCAACTTCAGTGTGAACAAGGATGACCTAGGAAGCTGGGAAAGTGCAGATCTGTAGCCCCACTCCCCAGAGCCAGATGCCATGGGTGCAGGGTGGGGCTCGGCATCTGCACTGTCCCGCAGTCCAGGGGATGATGCAGATGGCCCTGGCCCACACTAGGAGTCCACATCAGAGTCTCAGGATTTCCCCTGCAGGTTTGCCCCAGATGACACCACAGGCTTCTGGGTCACTAGTCATATTATAAAAGAATCTGAACAGCTTTCTTAGACTTCCCTAGCCTGATCCTAGACCCTCAGAGGTGACTCATCCTCTTCTACAGGATCCTCCTTCTGTGCCCTCCTTACCGAAAGCCTTGGCCACATCCCCGGGACAGTTGCAGCCTCCGTCCTGCAAAGTAAGGAGCACTATGAAGAGAGAGCATGGATGCCCCAAGCCCTCTAGGAGGTCCCAGTGGCCCACCTCAAAGCTGACAGGAACCCAGGAGTCCTGAGTCACCTCTACCAGAGCCTCCAGACCTGCCAGAGAACCCAGATGTCTGGCAGCCTCACACCCTACCCTGCCCTTGGCCTTACGGAAATGATGTGGCCTTTGAGGCCATGGGCAGCATCTGCGCACTCCATCACTGCGCTCAGCTGTGGATACCCCACTCCGGTCTTCTTCCGGGTGGTACACACAGAGCCTGAGAAGAACGTGACAAGGATGAGAGGAAAGTTCTCCACAGGTGTCTGCCACTGAAGCAGTGGCCAGTGGCCCCCAGTGAACCAGCTTACCTGGTCCAATTCCCACTTTGATGATGTCAGCCCCAGAGAGAATCAGCTCTTCCACCATCTCTCCTGTTACCACATTCCCTGCCTGGGACAGAACCATCAAAACAGAGCATTCTTAGGGTCAGAAAAAGAGGCAATTGCATGCTTCCAGCATTATTACAAAGAAGAGTACCTCGGTTCCCTCTATCTGGGCCCTCTGAGGGCTTTTAGACCAGTCACTTCAAAGGACCCTGCTTTCCAAGCTGAGGTAAGGGGGTGAGTGGCCAGTGTCACTGTTGTACTGGGGTAAAGCGGGGGTCCAACTGGAACAAGCTCACATCTGATTTACAGTAGATTTATCTCCCCCTCCCCTCCAAAAGACTCAAACACATCCTTTGCTTAAGCTGTTATGTCATGAAACCTCTCTGGCTTCCGGGAAACGGGGAGGACATGGTACTGTCGGCTAAATACCCATCTACACAATTGTATTTGCTTTTGATGGACAGAACAGAGAGACCCCTCAATGCTGCGAAGAAAGTAAGGCCTTGTCATCACTCCCCTGAGCTTGTAAAAAAAAATAAAATAAAACATCATTTCATGCAACCCCTTCAATATGACTGTAGTATCTGTCCATACCTTTGGGCAGGTGTGTATGTACCAGAGGTATGTACGATGCAGAAATGTTCCACTGTGGTTTAGTGAGTGATGTCGGGCACTGGATTTACAAAGACTAGGTATCAAGGTTTGGAGAAGACGGCACTGGCCAGTACACAAACATTTAAAGCATGGAACCATGGATAATCATCCAGTGACATGATTAAGCGGACTAGGAAATGCAGCAGAGGAGAAAGGAACTGGTGTAACAAAATGGTGTGGCGGGAAAGAGTGGAGGAAGGAGAGGAATGGACCCACTACAGGGTAACAGAGACATACCATGATGGTGTGATCAGGGAAGCGCTTCCGCACATCCTTTACAAATTCAACAAAGTGTTCAGAGTAGCCATTGGCCACGTCCAGGCATATATATTTCACCTGGGGAATAGCGTCCAGGATCTGTTCCAGCTGCTCAAAGTCAGCAGAGCCTGTGCCTGAGCTGGCAGCCAGATGCTGTGAGAAACAGGGCCATTAGCATGTAAGAAACGACCTGGTTGGTTAGCCAACAGGGGTGGGGAGGTAAGGGTTGGTCCCCAGGAAGCCAAACAAAGATTCCTGGAAGACTGGGCTAAGGAATGGATCAGGGGAGGACCAGTGTTACCTCAAGACAGTCAGGATTCTGGCTAGCAAACTCTTTCCACTGCTCGAGGCTGTAGTGTTTATGGACAGCAGTGAAGAGGGAGAACTGGGAGAAGAAAGAGCCATCAAAAAGGAGGGAACTTCGTTAAGAGTCTCTTTTTCTAAAAATAGACCTTTATATTATCCTATCTGAGGGACAAAAGGACTGAAGTCTGGAAAGAGCAACTTGAAGAAGTCAGTGGTTGAGCTCGAACCTCAGTTCCACCATTATTCTCTCTACAAATGCAGTCGGGCTTTTCCCCATAAGCTAGTACTTGCCCAACACTCCCACCAAAGTACTAAGTCACCTGGATTGGATTTCACCTGCCAGCATGTACAGTGCTTCTGAGTTAGAAGGTGACAAGGACAAGCTGTTGGTGCAGTGGGACAAGCAGTAGACAAAGAACCATGAAGAGGCTGGACGGAGCCAGTGTCTGCCTGCACTGACTCAGCCCCTCCTCCTATGATAACCTAGTATGGAGCTAACCTACTTTCGGTATCTTCTGGTCCATTTACCAGCAGTAATTCAGTGAGCCTAAATGCTCACAAAATCACAAGAGGTAAGGCCTTAAGGTTAACAGTCAATAAAGCGCTACCCTTTCTCCATCTCCGCTAAAGTAAAGGACGAATTTTCTTGAGACATGGACCAACCTGAAAAGTCTATCTCATTCAGTCTATTTCAGTCAACCAAGTTCAAGGATATAATGACTCATCAGACTTGTATTTCCTAGCTCAACAAATTGCAAACAACATCCCAATACTTTGAGAAAGGCATTCAAAGGCCACTTGTGAATGCTGGTGTTTGTGATTTAAAAGTGCAGACATGCAAATAGACAAGACAGCACAAATCTTGCAACAGACGAGAGACCCAAGGGAGTCAAGCATCAGCCAGCAGTAAGGAAGTGCAAACGCTATAATACTCAGAGATCATCATCAACACTACCTAGCTAACGCTGGTAGTGAACTGTGCTTTCTCAGCAACACTCTGCCATCAACAGGCTAATAGACAAAAATCACTCTAGGAGGTCAGCAGACCTTGGAGATATACTGGTATAGGGTGGCATGATGAGCATATCCAATTACATAGCAAGCTAGAGATCTAGAAAAAGATCCTTGCTTGCATCCAACCTTTTAATTATTACTGAGACTTGGTTGTATCTCTAAAATCTGATTTCTTCAGCACTCAGCAGTAATGAAAAGCCAGTCTCAACATAAAGCATCAAGACAGTCCCGGCAAGGTCCATACATTATAGGACATTTGTTAACACTGAAGTCAGATTCACCATTCCTTAACTCTGCTGGACAGGCCCGGTGGACAATGGGCAACAGTGGGATTCCTAAGCAGTTGGTAAACGGCAATAGTAATACAGTACTAAAGCTGCATAACTATGAACCTCAGAGAAATGACAGCAGACATTCCACAAAGACAGCAATCAAAAATAGAGAAAGGGAGATGAAGTCCTTAAGGCTGACAGAGCCACAAGCAGCAGCAGAATCCATCAACCAGGGCTACCTGGATTAACCAGAAGAGTGCATATGTCCTCAGGATGCCCAGACTATCTACCTTCTCAGCTACAAATATAGAGGCAGGTAATATTACTGAAAGGAGCAGCAGCTTCCATTTTGAAAGTGAGCAATAACCTGTATATAAGAAAAACACATTCCATTTTGGGCACATCCCAGAAACACCCAGGAACCTAGGACTTAAAGAAGAGGAAGATTAAAAAAAAAAAAAAACAGGCATGAAAGAAAATAAACTTCTTCTCTCTAGGATCTTCTAGTTAGGAATTTTTGAATGCTCAAACTATATCTAGTTCCTGGACTAAAACAGTGAATGCTGATTATCATAATAGTGTAAAGAGGGATGCAGGTGATTTGGAGAGGGTGATCTGGGTGGTGGGAAAAGTTGGCAGGATGTATAAACTGCTGGGCAGGAGAAAAGGGAAAGTTCTGTTAAAATAGGGGCAAAATATTTAGCTTTGAATCTCATTAACTCAGATGGTCCTTTAAAGTTATCAGATAAAGGGGCCTTAGTACTACTGCAGAAAACAGAAATTGAGCATCCTGACCGGTAACTGCCAGAGTTGACCTGGGATGGGGGTGGGGATGCAGATACCTCTGCAGTCAGCCCACAGAACTGGACACCATGAGGAAGGGGTATGAGGGAAGTCCTACCTTACAGAGAACCTGGGCCATCTCAAAGGTGCCTACGGTATCCATATTGGCTGCAATGATGGGGATCCCAGTGTACATCTGCTTTGAGTTCCGAAATGAAAAGGATCTTGTGAGATCCACCTGCAGATATGAACAGGAAACTAAGCATTTCATTTATCCAAAAAACAAGTATTGCAGGAGGGCAAAAGCCAGGAATCTTTCCCAGTCCTGGCCCTCCAGGAGCTTGGGATCAAGAAAGAGCAACTAGAGAAGCAGGCTCACCTCACTTCGAGACTTAAGGGTACTGCGTTTGGGCCTCAACAGGACATCCTTGAAGTCCAGTTTGACGTCGTTGTCGATGTGAGGCATGGCAGGCACCTCAGGGTAGCAGCGAATCTGAGGGCTGGAAGGTAGGAAAAGTCAGGAGGCGGTAGCTAAGCCAATTTTCCCTTAGAACTTAATGTTCTGTTAGGGCTGGCGGCAGGGCTCATCTCTCTCCTCGCTTAAATTGTGGAAGGTCAGGGCATTGATCGAGGCATAGTCCCTGAAGACCGTCACCTCAGACCCGTGTGGTTCCACTTACTCTCGGTGTCTTCAACCCAGGTACTATTTGTTGGGGAGAAGAATTGGGATGGAGTCGTGACTGACCCTAAATGGTGCGTTCCTTACCCCACTACTCTTCTTTCTCCCGCCCCTGCGAAGAGCAGTTTGGGATAAGAGGCAGATTTGGGAGTGAGAAGGAGTGGTGGGATCCCATAACCAGCTTCCGGAATAGGGGTACTCACTTCCTGTCGCCGTGGCCAGGTGGCAGTTTACCGAAGCTCCTCTTGATTAGCTACTAGCCTCGCGCAGCCCCGCTGAGCCTTGTGGGTAGCGCTAACAGGTTCCGCTAATTGCCGGAGAGAACGAGTAACTGAGGAATTCCAGCTTCGGTGCTGGAGGCCTTCTGGGTAACAGAGTTCACACACTGAGGATGCCGTTGGATCTGAGGGGCAGGGGACTACAACTCCCAGGGAGGGACGCGCGGAGCTGCCCCCTGGCATGATGGGAGGAGTAGTTCGTTCCGCCCCCGCTTTATACTAGCCCCGGCTCGCTGGGGACTCTCAGAATTGCAGAGGCATCATCTCTGCTGTAAGTAGGCGGGCCGCCTCCTTTTCTTTTTTTTTTTTTTACGACGCCACAGAAACGAAACCCGAAGGCATTCCTGAGCCTTTCCGGAACCCCTTGGAAAGAAGGGGGGGGAGCGAGGTGGGGGGAGGGGGGGGGGGTGGAGCCAGGCAGTGACCCGGAAGCAGAAGTGACTCCCACAGGCTGAGTGCTGGGGAGCTGCATCGGCGATCGCAGCGGTAGAAGCAGCAATTTATCTGTGTGCAGCCCCAAACTGGGAAGAAGATGCTAATTAAAGTGAAGGTGGGAGCACCTCCAGCCTTGCCAAGACGCAGTGGTACTGGGCTGGCCGCTGTGCCTTAAGGGAGACGCCGGGAAGGAAAACCACGCCTTTCCCGAGCGTGGAGGGGGCTGACAGCCTCGGGGCTGCGCGCGAGGGGTGATGGGATGTAGGGGGGGTGGTGCTCAAAAGGGCTTCGAGAGGAGGGGCTGGCCCAGCCAGACGACCCCGGGGTCTGTGCTGTGCCTGCTTTCATTCCGGGACCGTTCCTTGACCCAGAAGGAGGCCGCCTTTGTCCGGGGTCTCGCTGTGTTCGAACCCCCGCGGTCATAGAGAAGGCCTAGCAGCATCTTGGCTCCCCCTCTCTCGGATTCTGGGAATAAGCTCTGTTCTCCGTCGTCCAAGCCCAAGTTACCTGCTTCTCCCAGCGCCTAACGTAGGCTACTCCGAGTACAGCACAAAAATGTTAGCCTAGGGAACCGGGGCCTCCCAGGAACTAGACTGTGAGCTTTTGCTAGTTGTCGCCAAGGTGTATCTCAGCCGGCCTTCAGAAAACAAAGCTGGGTGCGTGTTCAGTTAGCACCTGCCTTTCTGAGCCAGCATCCTGGACCAGCCTCACTTCCTTGACTGAGGCAGGTTAGTTATCAGTGCCCTAGTTCCTGGTACTGGCAGTGTTTCTTTCATCTCCATCCCGCCTCCCGTGGTTCTTCACCAATTTCCAACCCTCATTAGTCCTATCTGCTATTTCCTCCTTTGTGCCTTAAGAGGGAGGGACAAAAACTAACAATTGATGCAGTGCAACGTTAGTTTAGCATTTTTTTTTTTTAAACTGCCAAGGAAGTCTATCGTTATTTCATCAGCTCCTTAGTGTATTTATCATGCATAATAGGCATTAACCTCTTCAGTCCTTCTGAACCACCATCTTAGCTGAGGATTGAGGCCAAGCAGCATGTTAAAGGTCATTGTTTTTCAAATTTTGAGTAATGACCTATAAAACAGTCACTAGTGGTAGAATCAGTTTAATAAGTCCGTGGGTCACAAGCAACAATAAAAAGAAAAAAATAGAAATATCAGGGTATACTTCTGGGTAAGAGGATTGTTTGTGAAATTTTGGTTTTTATTTTGTATGTATATTACATGCATGGATGTGATATTCGTTCATATGTATTTCTTAGTGTGGGTCACTGTCCAAAAAGTCTTGAGAAACATTAGCAAGTGAATGCTTATGTCATTTCAATACATATGGATTCTCAGGTTCTCTTAGTCCTCCCTTAGTCCAAAGAAGAGGTTATTACTATACTTTTGTTCAATGTTTTGTAAACCTTTTTTTAAATCTCAACCTACACAAAAAAATTTTATCTCATGGTCTCATACAAACACAAAATAACTGTGTGTGATATGCTCTGGTATTTTGAATTATATTCCAAGTTGATTTCATAACCCACTGATGGGTTGAGACCTGCAGTTTAAGAAAATACTGTATTCTAGATGGGCTTCTCAACTTAAAAATGTGTAAGAATCACCTGGGGATCTTGTTAAAATGCTGATTCTAACTCAGTGGTCTGGGATGGAACCCGAGATTCTGCATTTCTAACATTCTGCATTTCTGCTTGTCTGGGGAGTATGCAAGGTTCTACTTTCTTTGAATCCATTTTTATTTAGTACTTCTCTAAAATTGTCAGGCTCCTTTCCCAAAACACTTTCCTTTCCACGTTCAAATAGGTTTCTCTGTCCATCTTTCTCTTTCTTTTTTGTATGTTAAATACATTTTTGTATGTTAAATAAATAAAGCAATTAGTTAGCTGTGAATTACTATACAAATGATAGGTTTTTTAGCAGGGTTCCTTTGTGAATTATTCATTCTTCCACTGTCGTTCTCCATGTAGGTAACTTATTCCATATCTCTGTTTGCAATCTTTTACAACTAAATCCCTTGTCGACTGAAGGAAAAACACACAACATAAGAGCTTTAAGTTCAGTTTTATTTGGGGACTTACTGAGGACCTTAGCCCAGGAGACAGCCTCTTAGATAGCTCTGAGGAACTGCTCCAAAGGTAAGTGGGGGAGGTCAGCATGTATGTGATTTTGGCAAAGGGTAATCAAGCACACATCTCGGTAGAAGGTTGCTGCTAGTCAAGAGGAACAGACATCCTAGTTAATGGTTTTAGTGCTTTTCTAAGTATGGGAAGATGTAAGAATTTGGGTTCATAAAATTTTCTCCTGAAAATATCTAACTATCTAAAGGCCTGTTCTATTAATTTTCCCAGAGCACATTCCTGATGTGCCTCATTCCCGGTCTCCACCTTGAACTCCTTTCAGGCTGGGTTGAAGGTCAGTGACTGCGGTGGCTAATGACTTAATTCTTGTAGAACCAGGAGGCAAGTGACATCCTTTAGTTGGCACACTCGTGATTTAAAACTTCTCTTGATACCTCATCTCTGTGTTTCTAAAATTAAATACATCATCTTCTGTCTTAAGCCATCTTCCCAATACTCATCTCATATATTGATCCCATCAATCTACCAGTTACCTGGAACCCAGTTCTTTAAAATCATTGTTCTCTTATAGAACCTAATTTTTCTTTTGATACATCTTTCTGTTGATTTTCCTTCCATTCCCATTACCCTTGTTCTCCTCTGGGGTCTCATTAACTTATATCTTTATTTCTCTGTGATACCTCCAGAGAAATACCTCTTGTTGGGATACCTCCAACAAGATTTTCCTACTGCCATTCCCCTCTAAAGTTTAGAGTCTAGGGACTTCCCTGGTGGTCCAATGGTTAAGACTTCACCTTCCAGTGTAGGGGGTGTGGGTTCGATCCCAAAACATAAAACAGAAACAATATTGTAACAAATTCAATAAAGACTTTAAAAAATGGTCCACATCAAAAAATTCTTTAAAAAAAATAAAGTATATGTATTTTTTAAAAATAATAATAAAGTTTAGAGTCTATACCAAAATATGGTGTACAAAATTATAGTGTACAGGTCTTCTTTAACCTTTTTCATCATATTATTCCCTAACCTCAGATCCTGCATTGATTCCTCTTAGCAAATTACTTTGGGCACCTGTCTTTACTATCTAAGCCCCAGTTTTCTCATTTATGCTTTTTTAAACATAAAATAAAACACAAAGCTCTTAAGGGTTAAGTTCAAGGAGTTTTTAACAACAGTATACCCCCATGTAGCCACAGATCTAGAACATTTTCACCCCTGCCCTCTGAAAGTTCCATAGGTTAGTTTTGCTTGTTTTAGAATTTCATATAATGGAATTATAGAATATATAATTTTTGTGTCTGGCTTCTTTCACTCAGCATTATGTCTGTTGTTGTGTCTGTAGGTCTGTCTCATTACTGAGTAATACTACATTAGATGAGTATATCACAATTTGTTTATCCGTTCTCCTGTTGATGGACGTTTGGGTTATTTCCAGTTTCTGGCTATTATGAAGAAGGCTTGTAATAGCCAGAAATGATGATATGAACATTGTCTTTTTGTGGACTTATGTTTTCATTTCCTTTGGATAAATACCTAGGAATGGAATTACTGGGTCATGTATAACTTTAAAAGATGCTGCCAAACAGTTCTCCAAAATATGGCACCATTTTACATCCCTACCTGCAATGAGTGAGCATTCCAGCTGCTCTGCACCCATCTTTATTATAGCTATTTTAGTGGGTGTGAAATGGTATCTCAGTCAGGTTTAAATTAATCACTGTTGATTTTCCCTCACCACAGCACTTTGTCACTGCCCCTTGTATTTTGGACGATAACATTCAGTATGGCATTTCTTGTATATTGGTTTGTTCTATTAATTGTATGTCTCAGTGTCTCTTGGTTGTAAATCTTCACTTGAAAAAGATTGTTGGCAAGGGCTGGGTCACTTAATTTCTTTTATATCCCCTACAGTGCTTATAGCAGAATGTCAGCCTTAGGTTCATCATAGACTAGTTGAATAGCATTGAATGTATTCCCAGGTCACAATGACCAGATTTGAGGGAAGAAATCCAGTATGACATGGTCTTTTAAAATATCTTTTAAAATTGAAATCAAGAATATCTTTTAAAATTGTTCAGTTTTAAATGATTTTAATTATGACAATTTCAAACATATACAACAGCAGAGAGAAGGAATAATGCACCCTATACAAAGCTTCAAAAACAGTCATCTCATGGCCAATCTTATTTTATTGATACTCACCAACTTTCCTTACCTTATGTTTTAAGGAGCAAGTCCCAGATAGCGTAGCGTATATTATTTGTATATATTTCGGTATTTATCTGTAAAAAAGAACTTTTTTTTACTAACATAACCATAATTATTACACCTAAAAAATCAACAGTGATTTCACACTATCATTGTCTCATTTGTTTTTTACAATTTGTTTGAATCTGGATCCAACTAAGAGTCATACATTGTAGTTGGTTGATAAGTATTTTAGGCCTCTTTAAACCTGTAATTCCCCATTTCCCCCATTTTTTTCTTGTTGAATAATCTAGGTGGTTGGTCCCATAGAGTTTCCTATAGTTTGGATTTTGCTGATTACCTCCCATGCTGTCTTTTAATATATTCCTCTTTCCTCTGTATTTCCTGTCAATTGGTAATAAGATCTAGAGGCTTGATTAGTCCTTTTTGTCTGTTCATGTGTGAGAATAATTCATAGGTGGTATTGTGACACATACTTCTGTCAGGTTGTTTTGCTTTCTGCGATGTTAGTCATTGCCTAGATCCATTATTTCATTGGAGGTTACAAAATGGAGATATTCTGATTTTATTGTTGCTTCCTACATTAGCTGGGATGCTTGAGCAGTGTCCAGTACAGTGGCCATTAGCCCACGTGCACTATTGACCACTGGAAATGTGGCTAGTGAGACTGAGGAATTCAATTATTTTATTTGTATTTAATTTTAATTAATTTAATATAGGAACTGAAACTTTATTCAGTAGTTGGAAAACCTTTTAACTTGTTTGGAACAAGTTGGGAATGTAAATGTACTTTTTCAACTGTAAATTGTGAAATTTAAATACAGATCAAGTATTTCAGATGATAACTTACCATCTGAATTGAGGTGTGCTGTCAGTATGAAATGCACACAGAATTTTGAAGATTTGGTTAGAAAAAAAGAATGTAAAATATATTAATAATTTAAATATATTGGGTTTCAGAATATTAAAATTAATTTCACCTTTTAAAAATGTGGCTACTAGAATATTTAATACTGTATATGTGGCTTTCACTAAGTTTCTATCTCTAGTGGACAGTGCTGCTTTACAGAATGGTTCCCTTATACTCTCATCAAGGACATTGTTTTAAATTTTTTTTCTCATCCCAATGTATTTATGGTATTAAAAAATGGAAAATACAAAAAAGCACAAAGAAAGTAATTTAAATCACCCATAATCTCACAACTCAAAATAAAAGCACTGATGTCTATATCCTTCCAAACTTTTTTGAAAGCATATAAATACATGTATGTGTGTGTTTATTTATTTAGTTACAAAATAAGAATTATACTGTTAGTCAAAACATTGTTTGAGAACTGTGTGATTTTCCCCCTGTGTTTGTACCATAATTTATTTAACCCTCAATTATGTGATATTTGGATTGTGTTTCTAGTTTTTCAGTTTCAAAAAGTTGCAATTCATTGTCATAGGTATATTTTTGGACAGAGAATTATTTTCCCAGAAGTGTTATTGCTGGGACACCATATGCCAGATTGCTCTCTGGATACATTCATAGGCTTCTATAGTCGATCTCAGAAACAAAGGACCAGTGCTAGAGTTTTAGATTTTATAAACCAATAATTTTTTTCAAATGTCATAAAGCCCAAGCATCTGACTCTTGGGAGAGCAGTTCTAGGCTTTCTGTTAGAGTCTTTTGTACTCTTTAAAAATTGCTATTATTAAATCAGAATGAATATTTATTAATATTCATGTGATAAAGGAATATATTTTTATTAGATATTTTATTAGTACAGATAAAGGGAGAGTTAGCTTTGGTCTCCTCAGTCCTACTCCCCTTCTCAAGGATAATCATAATTTTAGGAGATAGGTATACTTTTAATCCTTTCTTCTATGCATGTATGTATGTATATATTTACATATAGAAAATGATACATAATCATACATTCTCTAGATCTTTCCATGTTAGTGTATAAACTGTTGCATAATAAATGTATCATTCTATGGGTGTACCATAGTTTAATAGCTTTCCTATTAATAGGCATTAGGCTGTTTCTAGTGTTTTTCTTTAATGAAAGGTGTTGCAGTAAACCTCACATGTTCCTCTGAATACGTACTCAAATTTCAAGTTTTTCCTTTAGGTTAGTTATCTAGAAATAGAATTGTCTGGAAAAAAAAAAAAAAAAGAATTGTCTGGTTAAAGAGTCTTTGCATTTAAAGTATTATGATCCATAAATAGAGATAATTTGTGGACAACATGGAATTGCATACTTTTCATTTTGTCAGGAAGGAGCCTAAAAAAATACCATATATTGTCACTGTCGTTTCATAAAAGGACATTTTAACACCTGAAAATATTTAGTTTCATGAAAATCTGATTGTTGTCATTATTTTTCTCATTTTACCATAGACTACTGAAAATTTTCAAACAGACCAGCTTGAGTTGGGGTGGAAACTTGAAAATTACTGTTGTAATTTATTCTTTTGCATCCAAACAGGTCAATCCAAAGGAGTTACTCTTGCATTTTTTGAAATATCCTTAGTAGTGAATCATTCTCATGGTTGAGAAATTAGATCCTAAGTACTTTCTTCATGCTGGTCTTTGTGAATACCATAAGTAGGAACCATATGCTATTTTGTAAGTCCCCCACAGGAGTGTACATTGGGTCTCAATACTAGATCAGCCAGACTTGGGCAGTACTGAGTACAGAGCTGAAAGCTCAGGTTCTGGGGCCAGAGAGTTTGTGTTTGGATTCATATTCTCCTTTTGACTTCATAGGCATGCTTTTTAACCTGTCCAAACCCCATTTTCCTCAACTATAAATGGTGATAGTAATAGTACATATCTCATAAGTACTTGCAAGGATTAAATGTATTGACGCATGTAAGACACTCAGCATAGTTTCTAACTCTTGGAAAGTGTTCAGTAAATGTTAGCTGTGATCATAACATGATCATCGGTGTATTTAGCCGTTCCACAAATATTTATTGACTGCTTCTATGTCAAACACTGTGCTTTGTGCTTAAATTAGGAAGATTGAACAGTCTCTGTCCTTGAGGGAGCTGGAGTATAAATTGGAGAGTTTGACACTTAAACAACTAGCTGTAATGGCTATTAAAGTGTATTGGGGACAAGTCATCAATCTTAAAGTGTCCCTTGAAGGTTTGCAAAAGAGCGGAAGAGGGCATGGCAACAAGAAAAACAGTAGAAGCAAGGAAAATGCCCCTAAATTATGGATTACTGTAGACTGGTGCAGATGGAGTTTGAAGAGCAAGGATGGATAGGAGATTAGATTGGCTGAAGCACATTTGTAAGTGTACAATGAGGGACTTCCCTGGTGGCGCAGTGGTTAAGAATCCGCCTGCCAATGCAGGGGACACGGGTTCGAGCCCTGGTCCGGGAAGATCCCACATGCCGCGGAACAACGAAGCCCGTGTGCCACAACTACTGAGCCCACGTGCCACAACTACTGAAGCCTGCACACCTAGAGCCCGTGCTCTGCAACAAGAGAAGTCACCGCAATGAGAAGCCCACGCACGGCAACCAAGAGTAGCCCCCACTCGCTGCAACTAGAGAAAGCCCGTGCGCAGCAACGAAGACCCAAGGCAGCCAATAAATAAATAAATAAAATTTAAAAAAATAAATAAGTGTACAATGAGTATAATTATTGTGTTTGGATATCAGCAGCCCTTTGCCTATAGAAGAAGTCAAGAAGACCAGAGCTGCAATTTAGGATTTAGGTGGAAGTCTGGAGAAGATACGGGAGAATAGAATGTTGAATTCTAGTATTACTTAAAAAGTTGGTCAGGGACTTCCCTGGTGGTGCGGTGGTTAAGACTGCACTCGCAATGCAGGGGACCTGGGTTCAATCCCTGGTCAGGGAACTAGATCCCACGTGCATGCTGCAACTAAGGGTTCGCATGCCACAACTAAGGAGCCCTCCTGCCACAACTAAGACCCGGCGCAACCAAATAAATAAATAAATATTAAAAAAAAAAAAGTTGGTTAGAGGTGATCTCCAGTGTCCTTGAGAATTCTCTGAGTTATCTGAATGTTAATTTCTCGCATTGGTATGTAAGACAAGGTCCTTCTCAAAGGAATACTTTCCTTAGGACAATTCTCATTGCTGTCTTATCAAAAGGAGTTATGGTATTCTCTTGGATTCTAGCGGAATGGGAGGTGAGATGACCTGTGAGATTAAAAGGGTCAAATGGTTTACAGAATCTTCCCCTATCAAAGTTGTTCACAGCCTAAAAATGTCTGAAATCGGGTGTGGTCAAAATTTCTGACACTTCAAATCAGCTTTGAGAATGTGCATTTCCCAGAAGGTAGTAGATAGATCCCCCAAGACTAGGCCAGGATGTTTTACCTAGGAGACAAATTTTATATTGGGCTATAGGATTCATGAAACCCTTGCCTGTTTCAGACGCTGACCGGAAAGGAGATTGAGATTGACATTGAACCCACAGACAAGGTAATGTACGCCCAATACCTCTCCATGCCTATCTCCCTACGTGTACACTTGCTTGGGTATGCTGATGAACTGAGTCCTTCCGCTCTGATACTCTCTGCATAGCTCTTGTTCTTTCCCGTTCCACGGTCCTTCCCCCTGAGCAACCCCTGACTACTTGTACCCCTAAAGGTGGAGCGAATCAAGGAGCGTGTGGAGGAGAAAGAGGGAATCCCCCCACAGCAGCAGCGGCTCATCTACAGTGGTAAACAGATGTAAGTTTGGAATGGGAATGAGGGCGTGGCCATCTTATGTGAAGATGAAGATGCAAGTACTGGAGGTGGAGCAGGCCTGCCTCTTTTTTGTTGTCTCAGACCCTTTGGCAATTTGATGAAGGCTATGAACCCCTTCTCAGAATTAGATTTTTGCAGACATAAGATAAAATGCATGGAATTACAAAAGAAACTAATGGGATCGAAATACACTTATCACACTACTAAAGCAAGTTTGTGATATATGTACTTCATTAAGATCTAATGATGGATATAATAACTACTATAATTTTAAAAGATTTTCAAGATACCTACAAACAGTTGTGAAATGATAGGAAAATATCTAATTTTTGTTATTAACAAGTTACCCATATTGCTAATAATACCCCTGTGGGGTTTTTGCCTGTGTTCAAAACTGAAAGAAATATCAAATTTCAGTTAGGGGTTAGTAAAAATATAAAGATGTAATTTTTTTCTCATCTGCATTCATAGATCCCCAGACAGATCCATGAAACCCAGGTTAAGAACCTTGCTCTAGATGGTATTTCTAATACCTTTTTTTCTTTTTTTTTTTTGCCTCTTCCTGCAGGAACGATGAGAAGACAGCAGCTGATTACAAGATACTAGGTGGTTCAGTCCTCCACCTGGTACTGGCTCTGAGAGGAGGAGGTGGTCTTAGGCAGTGATGGACCCCCCCCTCCATTTCACCTCTTTGCCCTGGCGCTCATTATGAGGCATCATGTATCCTCTCACACTGTGGGACACCAGAGCCACTGCCCCCTCTCCTGGATGCCCAGTCTTGTGTGTCTGTTGGTGGGAGACTGTGAGGACCCCAGGATGCAGTGTTCCTGGCCCAAAGGGCCCTTGCTGGCTATTGGGTTTTAGTTTGCAGTCCTGTGTGCTTCCCTCTGTTAATGGCTATGTCCCTGGTTGTCAATAAAATATTTCATGGCCTCCTGGAATCTTTCTCCTATTGCACAAACGTGACTGAAATCAAAATGGGCCAATGCACACTCAGTTACACCAGGCTGAAGGAGTAGGACAGTGTAAGAGAATGTGCCCTTAGAGGGGTTCTCAGACTCTAAGAGTCTACACTCAGTGGTGTGCTGGAGCCAGCTCTTAACCCGCTCCAGAGCTAATTGTTGGCATCTTTCCTAACCCCGTATTAAGTGACTTCATGTTGGTAGCTTGAAATTGGCCATGGTAGGAATATTTACAGAAATTGACAAACAATACAAATCAGTCCTTCTCCCCAAACTGCTTGTTACGTATCTGTCAGCATACTACTGACGTGGGTGGTAGAAACCAGGAGAGTGAATTCTCCCCCATTGTGACCCTACTGGACATTTGGGCCTGGTTCAAGAAAGGCATCAAGAGCTTAGCAGACACTGCATTCTTTTATGGCTGGAATATTGCTGAGGGCTCTAGGCTCTATACGGTGGAGTGGCTGATACGGAGAAAGGATGAGTGTGGAGTGACAAGCTACGATGGATCACTTTAGGACTCGGTGAGATAAAATGAGAGACGGGTGCCAGAAGAAAGGGCTTCCCTTCCTTGTCTCCTCTAGTTCAGTAGAAGCTGGCGAGGCCGGGTGGGGTGGAGAAGCAAGGAAAGAATATCCTTTGGAGAGACTTGAGGACCATTGCGATCCTGTGAGCAGTCGCATTGGCACTTTGCTGCGGTCCTCCCCACCACCACCACCACCACCACCAGAAGGCGCTCTTGCGAGGTTTTGGGGCCGATCTTCCCAGCTCAGGTTGGCGGCGCTCTAGTCGCCGCTTCTCTAAGGCCCGCGGGGCGGCCTGGGAGCCGCGGCAGAAAGGCCCGCCTCCGTGCGCGCAGCCTGCGGGCGCGGGTCATGGCGCGGCTCCCGAAACTCGTGGTCTTCGATCTAGGTGAGGGACTGGATTGGGAAGAGTTTCGTAGGGCACAGTTTTTTCCAAACCCTAGTTGATGCTCTCGAGGCCCTGCGCCCGCCCAGGCTGAGACCTCCCCCTCCTTCCTCTCACAGATTACACGCTGTGGCCGTTCTGGGTGGACACGCACGTAGACCCGCCGTTCCACAAGAGAAGGTGAGGCGGGGCTGGGGAGGCCTGGGGCCAGGCGGGGCCCCGCGGGAGCTGAGCACACTCTCGCCCTCTCCAGTGATGGAACTGTACGAGATAGGCGGGGCCAGGCCGTCCGACTGTACCCAGAGGTGCCTAAGGTCCTGGAACGATTGCAGGGCTTGGGGGTGCCCGTCGCGGCCGCTTCACGGTAAGAAGAGCGACTGAGTCGGTCTAATGCCGAGAGGTGCATGCATGAGGAGACTTCCCGTGTAACCCCTTGGCTGCAAAAATTTAGGCGGTGCAAATTTGCAGGTGTGTATATATTTTTCGAATTGTACCCTCTCCTGTGCATTTTGTTTAATAAACATTGGCTCAGTGCCACCTGTGTCATACAGGAAGGATATGGAATTGAATCAGGGCGGAGGATGCCTACCCATTCCGGAAGAACAGCAAGTTGATTTCCCCCTGGTTACGCATAATTTCACTTGCAGCCTTGGCCCTCCACTCTCCTGATCCCATCTACTACACCTTTTTGCAGGACAGGTGAGGTTGAAGGGGCCAACCAGCTACTGGAGCTCTTTGACCTTGTCAGATACTTTGTTCATCGGGAGATCTATCCAGGCAGCAAGGTCACGCACTTTGCGAGGTACGCTGAGATAAGGGGAGAAGCAGGGAGACAGAAGACCAGAGAGGCTGGAGGAGCTAAGAAGCCAGAGTGGTTACCCTCGCCGTGTCTTGCACAGGTTGCAGCAGAAGACTGGAGTTCCTTTCTCCCAGATGATCTTCTTTGATGATGAAAAGCGGAATATTGTAGATGTCAGCAAACTGGGTACTGAGTGGCAAGGATAGCCATTTGGGGAGTGAGGAGAAAGGGTTCCTAAGAGGGAAGGGGTTAGGTAGATATGTACAGGATGGATAGTTTGCATGCAAGTGACACCCCAAAAAGGTGAGAGTCATAATAGGGAGCCCTGAAGGCCTGATGAAATTGTGGCTTCTTTCTTTCTAGGTGTTACCAGCATTCATGTCCAGAATGGAATGAGCCTTCAGACCCTAACTCAAGGATTAGAGACATTTGCAAAGGCGCAAGCTGGACTCTGAGGTCCAGCCCTGTGGATGAGCCTCATTTGAGGCATAGAACTGAAAGGAAATCAGGAGGGCATTTTCAGGTGCATTTGTAAATTATTAAAGTGTATTTGTGAGTGGCAGAAGAGATCTTACCCAGTGTGTGTTGTTTCTAATTTTCTAGCGTGTGACCCGGGGTGGGCCATCCGGAGGTGCCAAGACCAGTATGTGAGGCATTAGACTGCATCAGGTTCTGCCTTATAAACTTGTGGCAAACCCAAGACTGTGATCCCCTTATGCTCTCCCCATCCCCACACCTCTCCTGAGCTCTGTCAAGGGCATGAAGAACTCTTCCACTGGCCCCAAGTAGTGGGGTGCATTACCCTGCACATTTCCTTCCAGGAAGCAAAGACTTTGTTTTGGGGTGGGGAGGGTGAGGCGACCTTTTTATATAGTGGGAAACGAAGCGGCCGCTTTAAGAGGAGCGCGTGGGTTTGGGGCTGGTGTGTCGGGTCACACGTGATAGTGGTCTCGCTGGCGCTTGTTGATGATGTCGTCGTGGTGCCCCAAGGAAGGATTGGCCGAGGCTGGTCTCGCAGTGATGATTCCCGGGAGCAAGGCGGAAGCGTACGGGACGCCGTAGGGCGGAGGCGGGAGAGGCGAGGGTCGCGATGAGTGGGCTCGGCCGGCTCTTCGGGAGGGGTGAGCCCGGGCGAGACTAGTCCCCGGGAGGTGCTGGCCGCAGGGGGCGCGGGGAGAGCTGGGAGACGCTGTCCTGAAAACCCCGGTGGCCCAGCAAGGCCTTCTCCCGGGCCAGGAGGCGCCGCCTTGTCAGGGCGCCTGGCTCCAGCTGCCTTCCTTCCCCCACCGCGGAGGGAAGAGCTCGAGGCCCGGGAGGGGGCGCGAGTGGAGAGCGTGGCAGCTGCGCTGGCTCCCGCTGTTAAGGCCTGGGGGACAAGTTGCTGCCTGTCGGCATCCAGTCCTTTCCAAAACACTGGTGCTTCCTTTATGCTGGGCCAGAGGCAATCTGAGGTGACCCGAGAAAGACAGCCCTCGTGAGCTCCTCTGTGGTGTGGGAAGACAAGCAAAGTCTGGCATTTACAGCGTAGTGTGGCGACTCTGTGATGGAGATTTTCCTAAGAACCAGGGGTGCATGGAAGAAGCAGGCACGGCGGGTGGTGATCCAGAAGGCTAGAAGTATGCCAGATGGGGGGTTGAGGTTCTCCAGGAAGAGATAACCGTGCAAAACAGAGGCAGGAAAAAGTATGCTCTATTTAGGGGGAAAGAGTTCTGGCTGCCCTGAGAGAGAGAGAGAGAGAGAGAGAGAGAGAGAGAGAGAGAGGGAGAGAGAGAGCGAGCCAGATCATGAAGGACCCTGTGTGTCTTAAAGTTTTTTGGATTTTATCCTGTAGGCAGTGGAGAGTATGGAAGGATATTAAGTAGGCTAGGGCTTTCAGATTTTTTTTTTTTTTAATAAGTCTGTTAGAAGTGCAGAAGATGAAGGGAGAAATTGAAATCAGATTTTTTTTCTCTAGCCCCCCTACTTCATTCAGTTTGATCCTGTGGAATCAGGACCTTGAGTATCTCCTAGGATAGCAAGTGGAACAGTAATAAAAAGTGATTGAACTCTGGTGGGGAACACGGTAATGAGGAGGTTATGCATGTGTGGGTGCAGGTGGTATATGGGAAGTCTTTGTACCTTGCACTCACTCAGTTTGCTGTGAACCCAAAACTGCTCTAAGAAAAATTAATTCTATTAAAAAAAACAAAAACAAAAACTGGAAATGACTTGAAAGGTAACTAGGAATAGCAAAAGAATATTGGCTTTGGAAATCATACTCTCACATTTCAATTCCTTTGCAGTCTCTTACTATAGTAGTTGTGATTTTAGACCAAAATGTTAATAACCTCTTTATGCCTGTTTTCACATTTGTAAAGTAGAGAGAGTACGTTCATCGTAGAAAGTTGTTCGGGGATTAACAATAACACAGTCGAGTGCCTAGCACATACTATGCACTCAATAATCGGTGGCTAATATTTTTCCTTCACACAACGTGGGCTGCTCCATTGGACTCCAGAGAAGAAGGAGAGGGGGCCAACCCCTGAAGAGGCAATACAGAAACTGAAGGAGACGGAGAAGATATTGATCAAGAAACAGGAATTTCTGGAGCAGAAGATTGAACAGGAGCTACAAACTGCCAAGAAGCATGGGACCAAGAATAAGAGAGGTAATGGGGGAGGGAAAGGCACCACCAGGGAGGGCCCGGGGCGGGGAGCAAGGGCTTCTGGCTCTGATGTTCAGGGTGTGGGCTGGATCAGCCGCCCTACAGGCTTTGCGGAGGAAGAAAAGGTTGGAACAGCAGCTGGCACAAACCGACGGGACGTTATCCACCCTGGAGTTTCAGCGTGAGGCCATTGAGAATGCCACCACCAATGCAGAAGTGCTTCGTACCATGGAGCTTGCTGCCCAAGGCATGAAGAAGGCCTACCAGGACATGTGGGTACGGGGGGAGGGGAGGAGGGGGCCCAGGCACTGGGGAGAGTAGCTTGATATTGTACTGTGAATCTTAAAACCTCTCCAGATGTGAATTTACAGTAGAGTTGCCTGTGATGGCTAGACCCCTGTCAGCCTCCTTGCTTATTGCAAGGCGACCTCTTTGCTGGCTGGGGCATTCTAGGGAGGAAAGATGATTTTCCTCTTTGTTTTGTTTTGTTTTGTTTTGTTTTTTGTGGTTTTTTTGGCTGCCCTGCAAGGCTTGTGGGATCTTAGTTCCCCGACCAGGGATTGAACCCAGGCCCTCCGCAGTGAAAGCGCCCAGTCCTAACCACTGGACTGCCAGGGAATTCCCAATTTTCCTCATTTTTAAAGATCCTTCGGAGAAGAGGGTGCAACCATTCCTCCCCAATGTGTCTTCTTGCCATTTCTTAGCCCAGATTTGCCTCTTTACACTTTTCCAGGGATCTCTTTTACCTAGTAGCCATGGATTTGTCAGTCTGAAGCCACAGGCAGGAGGGTCTTCATTCATGTGAGATGAAAAAGTCAGGGTTGTCACCTGATTTCTGGGCTATGTATCTTGTTCTCAGGGACATTGACAAGGTGGATGAACTGATGGCTGACATCACAGAACAACAGGAGGTGGCCCAGCAGATCTCAGATGCCATTTCTCGACCCGTGGGATTTGGAGACGATGTGGATGAGGTGATTGGGAGTGAGGGGTCAAGGAATATTGGAGAAGGCATGGGACTAGCCAGAAGGAATGCCTAAGAGAATTGTGGGACAGGTTTGGGGGAAACTCCAAAAGTGGTATGTTTTTGGAAGTAGAATTTTCCTTTGTCTTGAGTGATCTTGTCATCCCATATCCAGGATGAACTGTTGGAGGAGCTAGAGGAGCTGGAGCAGGAGGAATTGGCCCGAGAGTTGTTACATGTGGGCGACAAGGAGGAGGAACCCCCAGTCACACTGCCCAGTGTACCCTCTACACATCTTCCTGCAGGGCCAGGTACCCAGGGCTGTTCTGTCATCTCAAGGACTTGAGAGGGTGGGATAGATATGGGGAAAAATTATTCCTCATCCATCCTGCCTGAAAGGATCCAGGCAGAGAGGGTTGCTGCTACAGTTGCACAGGTTGTTGACTGCATAAGGGCACCTGGCTGAAGGGGAATGAGGACTGAAATCAGGCCTGTGCTTCATTCAGCAAACTGTGTCCTCTGGTTTAGGGCTGCAAATGCTGGGAGAAAGAGGCAGCTTCTTCTGATTTGCACAAAGGTGCTGTGGGAATTAGCAGCAGCCCAGCAAGCAAGACCATACCCTTAGGTTCTTTGCTGGGAGAGAGTGTTCACAGGCTCTGAGTGTTATAGGAGGGGATGGTTGGAAGTTGCTGAGGCCTTAACACTTCTTTCTTTCTCTGGGTGTCCTTATCCCCAAAGCTCCCAAAACGGATGAAGATGAAGAAGCACTAAAGCAGTTGGCTGAGTGGGTGTCCTGATGAGTCTGGGCTTGTCTACCTGACGCTGCCTTCATTGTTCTCTTTTCCTTAAGTGCCAAATGCTAAGCTAAAGGAACATGGCCTTGTTGGGAGGTCCTGCTGAGGGTGGTAGTGTGACCCTGCCTGAGAAAAGGGTCTGTCGCCCTCCCATCCCTGGCTCAACCCTGAAGAAGGATCTTGGTGCAGGAGGAGCCCCTGGGCTCCCTTTGATAGCAGTTACAGTGCCCTCATTCGCAATAAAATTGGGCGGATGGAACCCTAGTGCTTATACTGCCTTGTCTACAACTGAAACTCGTCTCCTGGTCCTTGGAGCTTTGTTTCAAGAAATGAGTAATAATGAGAGTAATGAAGGGGAGTTGGAGCATAGGAGAAATGGGAGCTTCCATTATCTCAACCTACTATGTTCCAGGCAGATACTGTTCCATCTCTCAAGCTGGTGTGTCCTAGAGCTGCCTGGTGCTGAGGGTGAGGAAACTGCCATCTGTTATTTATCCTAGAGCCGTGTGGAGCTGTCCCTGAGCCTTCCCTCATTACTTTCACCCAGTTGTGCCTCTGCCGAGAGAGCCCCGTGACTCACCAGCCATCCCCTTACAAAGCCCACTTTGAAGGGTAGGAAAGGAGACGTACGGGGATAAGGGGTCAATAGGTTTCCTTTCTCCAGAACGCATAGTTCATAGGCTTGGTTTGAACTGTCACTTCAACGTGTAGGAGCAATGATGAGGGACCATGATTCACCAGGATTGTTTCAGTAGTGGGTAAGGTGGCATTTGAAGGAGGAAGGAACCAAGATATTACATACCTCCTGTTACCCATCTCTAAAAGAACGAACATTGCCGTCCCCTTGGACTGTAGACAGGCAGAGCTGTGACCAAACTGAGCAATCAGGGTAGAGCAACTTCTGCCCCGCTACTTGAACATTTAGAGTGCATAGAGATAGACAAAACTGAGCATGTACTCAGCCAGAATAATGAAGCCTCCCCAAAGCAGGTGTTCCTCTGAGCACGCCCAACCCACTCACCTATGAGCCACATATGCGCTACACTGTAAATTATAATGTTGACTTAACCAGTGTCAAGATGACTGGTTACAAGCTCTGGGCAGAAACACACCTCTCACCCTCAGCAGTGTTCCCTGCTAAGGTTCCCCTGAGGAAAGAATGTGACTCTACCTGATGGAACTAAAACAGAATTAGATTTATTTTTGGTATAAAAGATTTTTAGCCCAAGACCCTCCTGCTTTGCTCCTCTTTCAACCCCCTCCTTCCGCCACTTTCAGGTACTGATTTCCAAGGATTGGTGACGATTAGTGGTGCTGGGGGGCTGGCACATGGCCTCAAGCAGCCTGATCTCATGGGTGGGTTGCTCAGGCTGGAACTTGAGCACCCAGGGATCCTTGATGATGTCCAGGATGGTGGCACGCTTGGTGGCTTGGCGTAGCGTCTGGAGGACCAGGTTCTAGGGCAGGGGAGAGAGAGGTCTTGGCTGAGCTGGCCCGCATTGTGCCACACAATGAGTAGCTGGACCTAAGAAAGAAGCAGGATAGCCCATCACACCACTCTGGTGAAAGGGAGTGTGGCCCTGACTTTACCCTTAAAAGCCTCCTGTCTGCTCAGAAAGCCAACACCTTGAGGGGAAGGAAAGGAAGGGTTCTGTGGAGGAAATCCTTGCAGAATCCCCTTCTGGCCTAAAGAGATAGAGACTAAAACCTGCTTATCACTCACATCCCAGGTGCAAGCCCAGAGGTTGGCCCTTTAAGCCCTCCCCACTATTCTAGGGCAGGGCAAGGGTGTGGAATGGCCCTGGTATCGGGGGGAGGCTTCCCTGGGGTTGGGAGGTCTAGGTTGGGTATTCCCTCTCTGCAGGTCACCCCTGAGGCCTCAGCCCTCCTGGGGGAGCCAGCACCTTGCACTCCTGGGAGATGGCATAGTTAGGTGGAAAAGTGACCTCCTTCTGAGTCTCTCTCAGCAGTTTCTTGAGATTGGTGTCATCGAAGGGCAGACGGGCAACCAGTAGCGTGTAGAGGATGACGCCCATGCTCCAGGTGTCAGACAGGAAAGGGCTGTAGGGCAGGCCTAGCAGGATCTCCGGGCAGGCATAAGCGAAGCTGCCACAGTAGGTCTGGCTGAGGTGGCTAAAGCAGCTCACTTGGCGGTAAGAAGGGCTACTCCGCACAGACTGGTTAGAAGGCACCATCTTGGCGAAGCCAAAGTCCGATATCTTCACGTTCTCCCTCTTGTCCAGCAACAGGTTCTCCAACTTTAAGTCCCTACCAGCAGCAGAAAGGCTGGGGGTCAGGAGAGGGCTTAGTGTTAGACTGGGAGCTGAAGGGCCAGGGGTCAGAGGCTAGAGATAAGGAAAAGGCAAAGAGGGAAAGAGATGCCATTATGAGGACACAGGGCAGAGAGGAAGGAAAGTCATGGAGTTATGAGCAGAGCCCAAAGGGAAGAGAGGATGGTACCTGAGGATCACTAGGAGCTCACCATCACTTTTCATAAAGTGCTCTGCTCACAGTGGGTACTTAATAAATGTTCTTGACCGGATGATTAAAATAAAGTGGATGAATAGGCCTAGATACTGAGGAGGGAGGTCAAGGGAAGAAAAAAAGAGGGTAGAACATGGAAGACGTGCATAAAACCCCCTTGGGAGCCCAAAGGCCCCAGTCTGGGTGGCAGTGCCCTCACCGGTGCACGATGCCCTTGCTGTGCAGGTAGGCGATGCCCAGGGTCATCTGGGAGAACCACTTGCCAGCAAGGGGCTCAGAGCAGGCCCCATAGTGCTGGATCCACTCAAGGACGTCACCACCCTGAACCAGCTCCAGAATGATGTACACTCGGGATGTGGTCTCGATGGCCTGATAGAAGTTGATGAGATACTTGTGCCGCAGGACCTTCATTACCTGGCCCCAGAAGAGGGACCCATCAAACCCAGGCAGGGAGCACCCTGGCTGCGCTCCCAGCCTTCTCCTACTCTCCCACTGCTACTTTCTTAGAACTTTGCAACAGAATCAAACCCCAGAGGGCTGGTGGCCTATGGACAAACCCTATGCTTTGCACTTTTTACTTTTTGAGGGTCTGGAGGTGAGGTGGAAAGAAGCTGAATTTACATCAAGTAATTTTCCTAGCTGCCTAGTGAGTCATTCAGTTGTGGTATAGGGGTTTCTGGCTCCACCCCCTCCTAACCATACCCCTTTTGAGAAGCCTTAAGCAGCTTGGTCCCTCTTCTAGCCCCCTTTCCAACCTGTATCTCACGGGGCAAGAACTTGTTAAGATAGTCCTCAGAGGCCTTCTTCTTTGAGATGATCTTGACAGCCACCATGACTTTCTGCTTTGTGTAGTAAGCCTCATACACCGTCCCATAGGAGCCATTGCCAATGACTTTGCCCACTTCGTAACCATATTCCTCCATGACAGAGCGGTAGGCCGAGGTGGATGGTGCTTCCAAGGTGTCTCCCTTCCCCATGGTGTTGGGCTTGCTGAGAGCAGGGAGCTTTGCTACTTAAAAGCCTCCTGTCTGCTCAGAAAGCCAACACCTTGAGCCGCTGAAGGCTAGGGTACCAAAGTGAAGTTAGTCTCCAAAAGCTTGCCTATGTAGTCACACAAGTCTGGGATGCTGGGTTCAGCTCTCCACTAGGAGCTTGGAGAGGGAAGAAGGGAGAAGCAGTTCTTTTTGTCTCCACTGGCTGTTGTTACTTCTTTCTCCTCTTGGTTACGGAACTCCCCAAGGTCCCATGTTCCGCACACATCATAATTCACCTTCTATCCACCACTGGCCACAAGGCTTGAGAAAGAAATGCAGTTTGGAACATACTCATTGCTGGAGGTACCTTTATAATCTGGTGAGACTCACTCTGTGGATCTGGTCCTTTCAACCAATCATGTTTATTGAGCACCTGCTATGTGCCAGGCAGTGTACGGAGTCCTGGGAGAAAATAACCAATAAGGCCAAGAGAGACCCTATTCTGCTAGCGTTGATAATCCAGCATGAGAAACACCTGAGTGTCAGAATATCCCAGAGAATCGCA
This sequence comes from Balaenoptera borealis, assembly GCF_965194805.1. Taxonomy (NCBI): domain Eukaryota; kingdom Metazoa; phylum Chordata; class Mammalia; order Artiodactyla; family Balaenopteridae; genus Balaenoptera; species Balaenoptera borealis. Next base: position 73,053,632 of record NC_138866.1, read on the forward strand.
AGGTATTGTAGAAGCATGTTCTAAGGAACCTAACTTTCAAACGTATTCCTTTTTGGGGGTGGTGGTGGTGGCTTAAAATAACAACCCTTTTTTTTTTTTTTTGGACAAATTCAGCTGGACTCACTTGGGTAATTCAGCTGGTGGCATCATCTCAGCTGGGCTGGTTTGTTTCTGCATATGATCTCATTATTCAGTAGAGTAGCCCAAGTTCCCTCACACAGTTTGCACTGAATTTCAAGAGAAAAAAAAACAAGCTGCATGACCAATTGAGGCCTAGGCTCCAAAATCACAAAACATCACTTCCATACCTTTATATGCATAAAGACGGTTACAAGGATCACTCGGATTTATGAGGTGGGGATGGAGACTCCTCTTAACCTTGAAATGCATTCTTTTTTAAAAATATTTATTTTGGCTGCACTGGGTCTTAGTTGCGGCACGTGGGATCTTTAGTTGCAGCACGTGGGATCTTTAGTTGCGGCATGCATGTGGGCTGTAAGTTCCCTGACCAGGGATTGAACCCTGGCCCCCTGCATTGGGAGCGCGGAGTTCTACCCACTGGACCACCAGGGAAGTCCCCTTGAAATGCATTCTTATCTTGCCTTCCATGACCCTGAACTCTACAGTTTTCCTGCCACCCCTCTAGCCATTTCTCAGGTTCCACTGGAGCCTCCCCCACCATCCATCCCTTAATCACACCCCGAGGATTCTATTATAGGCCTTATTTCCTCAGACCTTTCCGTCCTCCCTAAGAATCTCATCGAGACCCCTCATTTCTTAACTCCAGCAAGCCTTCTGCTCCCCTCCCCTCAGTGTGTTCACCCTGAAGTCCAGGGAGTAAATCCGATTTTATTCCCATAACAATTCAGTGCCTCCCCATTCTCCTTAAGATCAAGTCCAGATTCTTTTATGTGGCTTCAAATTTGACCCTGCTTACCTCTCCGATTTTCTCTTGTAACATACAAGCAATGCTCCAGCCAAACAACTGCTTTTCTTTCATTGTTGCCTCTGTTCTGGCAAACTCCTACTCTCCCTTCAGGACTTAGCTGATGATCTGTTTTAAGGAAGCCTTTACTGACTGTTCAGGCCCAAGTTAGATGTTCCTCCCTCCTGGGTGCTCCCACAGCTCCAATACTTTCTCTAACATGGTGTCTGTAATTGTTTTTCTTGCTTGCATCTCCCACTAGGCTGTAAGGGAGGTCAGCTGATGAGAGAAGGGATATGAAGTCAAAGACTTGAGAAGAAAGGCTTGTGGAGAATGGGAGAGAGCTGATTTGGAAAATGAGCATTACTGGGCAGCACTGAGGGCCCAAATGAGTTTGGAAAACACAACTTATGGACACACAATCTTAACATATCATAGTGTTAAGATTATTTTAGCATTCTGGATATAGGTGTTTGAATATCAACAGACATATTGACCCAAGATTAAGGTTTCACTTAGCAGCTGCCGTGAAAGAATAATGGAGAGAGGCATCAAGAACACAGGCAAAAATGTGGCTAAAAGGATGGAATGCAGAATCTAAGCTGCTTGGGTTAGGAAGACAAGCTAGAAAAAGGCCAAAGGGCAGGGGGAGGGGTTGCAGGTCTCAGTGAAATGGAACAAGTTTGGTGGGAAAGACAGGACAAGAGGTTGTGGTCAGAGGGGTTATCTGGATTTAAGATGGGGGGGAGGGGGTGGCACACAGAGGAAATAACAAAGGAAGAATCAGAGTTATCTTCCATCCTCCAAAACAAAACAGAAACTCCAACAGATTATACCATAGGCTACTGGTAAATTCCTATTTATTGACAGGCTGATCCTGCTGGCAGGGTGGTTCCAAAGTCCTGTTGGAAGCCAAATCTACATCCTCAGTCTATCAAGATGAACAACTGTCCAGGGCACACAGTGGTAAGGAGGCCCACCCAGCCCCGCCTATCCTCTGCTCCCCTGGATAGGCAGCTTGGTGGCACCTCTGTTCTCATCACGTACAGCAGGTAAACCAGTTTATTCAAGGAATGTGTATTAAGCTGCCTACTGTATACAAAAGCATGTTAGGTTCTGAGGATACCAAGATGGATAAATTATAACCCTCCTGTGAGGAGTTAGCAATTAGCAAGGGAGACAGACACATAAGAAGTTAAAATAACAGTACGGTGAGATAAAGTTCTATAAACAAAGCCTGTAAGGAGATGTAAGGGAAGGCTTTATAGAGAAGGTGGCATTTGCACTGTTCAAAAGAAGTCTCCAGGCAGGTTAAGTAGGGAATGGTAGATTGAACAGTCTAGGCAGAAGGAACTATATATGAAGCTTGCAAGCTTGAGAAAATATGACATTCAAGATTTCAATTTAAATACAGGATAGGGTTCTAGAGGGGAATGTACCTGGAGAAGTAATTTAAATGCAGGTCTGAAAGGCCTAATATGCCAAGCTTTTTTTGACTCTATCCTACGTACTCATGGTTAAATTTTGCTGTGCATCAAAGTCAGAGCTTGTTAAAAAATGCTGATGCCCAGTCACCTCCTTCCCCAAGATCCTGATTTGGTGGAACCCAGGTATCTATGTTGTTTTTTATAAATTTATTTATTTATTTATTTATTTATTTATATTTTTGGCTGCATTGGGTCTTCATTGCCGTGCGCGGGCTTTCTGTAGTTGCGGCAAGCGGGGGCTACTCTTTCTTGCGGTGTGTGGGCTTCTCACTGCGGTGGCTTCTCTTGTTGCTGAGCACAGGCTCTAGGCACGCGGGCTCAGTAGTTGTGGCTCGCAGGCTCTAGAGCGCAGGCTCAGTAGTTGTGGCGCACGGGCTTAGTTGCTCCGCGGCATGTGGGATCTTCCTGGACCAAGGCTCGAACTCATGTCCCCTGCATTGGCAGGCAGATTCTTAACTGCTGTGGCACCAGGGAAGTCCCGGTATCTATGTTTTTAATAAGTCTCCAGCTGAATCTGATGCACACCAAGATTTGAGAACCACTGTTGCAAACTAGTGAATTTAATGAAAAGAAACACACTCACAGATATAGGGAACAAACTAGTGGTTACCAGTGAGAAGGGGGAGGGGGCAATATAGGGGTGGAGGAGTGGGAGGTACAAACTATTGGGAGTAAGATGGGCTCAAGGATGTATTGCACAACACGGGGAATATAGCCAATATTTTGTAATAACTGTAAATGGAAAGTTACCTTTAAAAATTGTATTAAAATTTTTTTTAAAAAAAGAACCACTGTTGCAGGAAATAGGACATCTTTAAGACTAAAAAAAGAAAAAATCCTTGCAGCAGCGGTATGGAAAATGGATCCAAGGGGAGAGATGACCAAGAGACTAGCAAGGTGGCTGTCATGGTAATTTAGGTGAGGGGATGGGGCCTGAACCAAGGCAGCATGGAGGGCAATTTGGAAGATATTCAAGAGAAAAGCAGAGGAGGCTTGGTGGCACTGATCTTATGGGGGGCGGCTGTTAATTGTGAAGGAGGCCCAGGTTTAGAGACCAGGGGGTTGTCACTTAAAAGATTATTCCAAAACCACTCTAAGTTACTTTTCTGATTACAAAATTCATTGATTCTCTAAAAAACTCAACCCCCTACTTCCTGGAACCTCACCTCCTCCTGCGGGGAGGAGGGCTGGGTCAGAGAGAGCAGAAGTGAGTAAATGAAGGGCTTTCCAAGCCAGAAACCGCTTGAGATTTTCCACTTTCTTTACTCGAGGAAAGGAAACCTTAAGTTGCTCCCAGGTGGCCAAAACGAAGTCACGGCCCCTGGCTCTGATCTCCAGAGGAATTTCCCTAATGGCAGATCCCTTGACAGGATAAACTTTTCCAGAATAATCTGCAATACAAAATTAAGAGATGCTCAAACACATATACAGAGATAAATAAAGAATAAAAACATAGAGACCGAAGCAAGCATGTCAAGGTTCTTTACCTGCAATTAACAACAAGCGTCGGGGGCGGGCGGGGGGTGGGCGGCTGGGCTTCCCTGGTGGCGCAGTGGTTGAGAATCTGCTTGCCAATGCAGGGGACATGGGTTCGAGCCCCGGTCTGGGAAGATCCCACATGCCGCGGAGCAACTAGGCCCATGTGCCATAACTACTGAGCCTGCGCGTCTGGAGCCTGTGCTCCGCAACAAGAGAGGCCGCGACAGTCAGAGGCCCCCGCTCGCCGCAACTAGAGAAAGCCCTCACACAGAAACGAAGACCCAACACACCCAAAAGTAAAAATAAGTAAATAACATTAAAAAAACAAACAAAAAACAACAACAAGCGTCAGGCTGCCCAGTTCACGGGGTAAAAGAGCAAATACCCGATCTCTTTGCGTGCCTCTGCACCAAACCTGGCCCAGGCTTGCCTATCGTCGGACACGGGACCGTCGCTATACGGTCAGGGAGGCCTCCAGTACAGCCTTGGTAAGATTTTTATTTACGGCATTTGGTTTTTGGCGAGAGGCCATTCAGGACGGATGGCAGAGCAGCAGTGAGGTGAGATCCGATTCTAGGACCCTTGTATGGGCTGTGTCCTCTGCTGTCCTTCCACAGCGACGCCCAAAGCCTCACCCCCGCCCGGGTTGAGGACCTTGAACCGCCTCTCGGGGCTCGGCCTCAGCAGTCGGTGGCGAGTCCCATTGGTTCAGCCGGCAAACGCTTCGGGCGTCCCCTAGGTGTGGGCGCAGCCGCCGGCCGGGCTCCGGGTCCCGGGCAGTCACTGGGCGCGAGCAGCGGGCACTGGTCCCGGGCGCCCAACCCAAACCTTCCCGGGGATAGGCGGCCGGACCCGCGGCAACGCTTATCCAAAAAGGGCGTTTGTGTCCTCGTAGCCAGGTCTCAACCGCAACCCGCCCTGGAAAAACCTGGGAGCTTCGGAGCGGCCTCGGCCTGGGGGGAGTGGCCCACTCCAAGCTCCAGGAAAAGAGCTTTCCGCCGGGCTGAGGTCCCCTCGGGTGAAGGCGGAAGAGGGAAGACTGACGTGTCCTGAGCTGCCCTCAGGTCGCCGGGAGGGCCCCCCACCCCGCTCCTTGCCGGGCGACGGGCTAGCCCGAGACTCGCGGGGTCTCCAGAGCTGGGCCGGGCCTCCAGCCGTAGAAAGGTTCCCCAGGGAGCACTGAAGTGAGCCGGCCGCGATGTTTTGCGGTGCGGCCGCAGCCGCTGCGATCAGGCACCGCGGCGGCCAGCCCCATGGAGGTCGGTTGTCAAGTCCTCTCCAGGCCCCCCCGCTAGCGCGCGGCTCTGGGGGAGACCCCGGCAGGAGCGCGAGGGCGGCTGCAGGGCCGCAGAGGCCGCTGGCGCCGCCTCGGCCAGCCCTTCCCGCGCGGAGAGCACCCCGGGGCTGCGGCGGGAAGGTGCCGGACGTGCGGGGCCGCGTGGCGTTGCCATGGAAACGGGCTGGGGCGCGTGGGGAGGTCCCGGGCAGGCGGGCTGCCGGAGGGGGGGGGCACCCCAGGTTGGGAGGACTACATAGCCGAGGCGGAGCCCAGTGTTCGAGCTAGAGGGACATGCTGTGGTGTGGCGGTGGGGAGGTGGCCTCCTGAGGGAGGGTCGGAAAGGCCAAGGGGAGGAATTGGAGCCATTGGCTTCAGTTCAAAGAACCTGACCTGGGGAGTCATTCGATCCCTGGTTCCCATAACTGCAGGACTCCCCCAAACAGGTTCCGCTGCCTTAAGGATGACAGTCCTAGGCCACCCTGGAAGTTGGAGCTGCCGGTGGTTGCCACTCCTGCTGCTGCTGTTGCTGGGCACAGGTCGAGATCCAGGGGTGGAAGGTGTGACACACTACAAGGCCGGCGACCCCGTCATTCTGTATGTCAACAAAGTGGGACCTTACCATAACCCTCAGGAGACTTACCACTACTATCAGCTTCCAGTCTGCTGTCCTGAGAAGATACGCCACAAAAGCCTTAGCCTGGGTGAAGTGCTGGATGGGGACCGGATGGCTGAGTCTTTGTACGAGATCCGCTTTCGGGAGAATGTGGAGAAGAGAATTCTGTGCCACATGCAGCTCAGTTCCGCACAGGTCAGCCTCTCCACACTGACTAGAACTTAGCCCTCCCTCCCAGGACCTAATAACAGTGCCTTAGGTTTATGGTTTTCAAAGCACCTTTATGGAAATGATCTGATTTGATTCTAAGTACAACCTCATGTGGCAGGCAGGGAAGGTAGTATTTATTATTTGCATTTGGTTGATGAAGAAACATGCTTGCTCAGAAGTAACCTCTTCAAGACTACATGGATAGTGGATTGCAGAGTTGACATTAGAGCCCAGGGCTCCTGACTCGAAGCTTCTCTGTTGGTAATAAGGTCCCAACTATCACACCTACGTAGTCATTTTTTGCCATTCCTACCTCTTGGCTTCTTTAACTGGCTCCTTTACACGCTACCTAATTTTCCCTATCATGCTTTTTTCTTCAGCAATTCCTATCTTAGGGCACTTTTCCTTAGTCTACTCCAGACCTTCCTACACCTCCCTCTCCTCCTAGGCCTTCATCCTGTCAAGTCATACTTGCTCATTTCGGAGAATCCCAACATACTACGGTCTACCCAGTGTTTCTCAGCAGGGGACTTTTGTCTCTCAAGAGACATCTGGCAATGTTTGGAGATTTTTTTCTAATTAATTAATGTATTTATGTTTGGCTGCGTTGGGTCTTTGTTGCAGTGCACGGGCCTCTCGTTGCGGTGGCTTCTCTTGTTGCGGAGCACGGGCTCTAGGCGCGCGGGCTTCAGTAGTTGTGGCGCACGGGCTTAGCTGCTCCGTGGCATGTGGGATCTTCCCGGACCATGGCTCGAACCCGTGTCCCCTGCATTGGCAGGTGGATTCTTAACCACTGCACCACCAGGGAAGTCCTCTGAAGATATTTTTGATTGTCACTACCGGGGGACGCTACTGACATCTAGTGAGAAGAAGCCAGGAACGGAGCATCTTACAATTCATAGGGCAGCCCCCCACAACAAAGCATTTTCCAGCTCAAAATGCCATTAGTGGGGCTGCCCTGGTGGCACAGTGGTTGAGAATCCACCTGCCAATGGGTTCGAGCCCTGGTCCGGGAAGATCCCACAAGCCGCAGAGCAACTAAGCCCGTGTGCCACAACTACTGAGCCTGCGCTCTAGAGCCCGTGAGCCACAACTACTGAAGCCCGTGCACCTAGAGCCCGTGCTCCACAACAAGAGAAGCCACCGCAATGAGAAGCCCACACACCACAACGAAGAGTAGCCCCTGCTCTCCACAACTAGAGAAAAGCCCACGCGCAGCAATGAAGACCCAATGCAGCCAAAAATAAATAATTAATTAATTTAAAAAAAAATGTCATTAGTGCTGAGGTTGAAACCCTGCTCTAATCCAATGCCTGGGGAGGCCTTGTCTGACTCCTAACTTGCTCTTTTTAGGTGGAACAGCTGCGCCAGGCCATTGAGGAACTATACTACTTTGAATTTGTGGTGGACGACTTGCCAATCCGTGGCTTTGTGGGCTACATGGAGGAGAGTGGCTTCCTGCCTCACAGCCACAAGATAGGACTCTGGACCCATTTGGACTTCCACCTAGAATTCCACGGAGATCGTATTATATTTGCCAATGTCTCAGTGCGGGACGTCAAGCCCCACAGTTTAGATGGGTTACGACCTGATGAGTTCCTAGGCCTCACCCACACCTACAGTGTGCGCTGGTCTGAGACTTCAGTCGAGCGTCGGAGTGACAGGCGCCGTGGTGATGATGGTGGTTTCTTTCCCCGAACACTGGAAATCCATTGGTTGTCCATCATTAATTCCATGGTGCTTGTGTTTTTACTGGTGGGTTTTGTGGCTGTCATTCTCATGCGTGTGCTTCGAAATGACCTGGCTCGGTACAACTTGGATGAAGAGACAACCTCTGGAGGTTCTGGTGATGACTTTGACCAAGGTGACAATGGCTGGAAAATTATCCATACAGATGTCTTCCGCTTCCCTCCATACCGTGGTCTGCTCTGTGCTGTGCTTGGTGTGGGTGCCCAGTTCCTGGCCCTTGGCACTGGTAAGGTGATAAAAATTAATTAGGGATTTCTCTCAAGGGGTAGAACTAAGTAGGTAGTTTGTTCAGAAAAAGATCTACAGATCTTCTCTTCTGTCCAAGGTGAGGGGCAGACCTAAGGGGTGGAATGGCTCTAGCAAGGATGTGTATATTCTGTTGTGGGTTTTCTGGACAACAGAACTGGGGGATGTTGTTTTGATGGAAGCCCTGGGTCTGGGAGAAAGGGGGCTGGCTGATGTCTCTGAATTTGCCGGAAGAGGGATAGGTGAGACCTAACACAGACTTTCCACTACCACGCTGCAGGCATTATTGTCATGGCGCTGCTGGGCACGTTCAATGTGCACCGTCACGGGGCTATTAACTCAGCAGCCATCTTGTTGTATGCCCTGACTTGCTGCATCTCTGGCTACGTGTCCAGCCACTTCTACCGGCAGATTGGAGGCGAGCGTTGGGTGTGGAACATCATTCTCACCACCAGTCTCTTCTCTGGTGAGGACTGCCCTTTCCTCAGTGGGCCAATTTAGGAACTTAGAACACATCATGGAACCTGAGATAGAGTCAGAGTAAGGCTTTTAAGGGAATGAAAATAGGTAAAAGAAACACTAAGGAAACCATTCAAAAGACAAAAAATTCATTTCTTTTTTTTCTGCATAGTTAAATATTAAGCCCTTGAAATATTTTAGGCAACGTGATAAGCACTTGACATGCCTTCATCTCATTTAATTCTCACACTGACTTTATGAAATAGGTAATATTGTCCCCATTTTACAGATGAGGAAATTGAACTTCAGGCTGGTTAGGTAACTTGCCTGAGATTATACTCCTAAAAAGCAGAGAATCAGGTTTCAGACCTAGGCAGTCAAACTCTAGACCCTGTATTCTCAACCATTACACTGAAATAACACTCTTGAATTTATCTTTTGAGACTCCCTTTTCTCCCCCCACGTTTTTTTTTTTTTGGCCACGCTGCACAGCATGTGGGATCCCAATTCCCTGATCAGGGATTGAACCTGTGCCCCCTGCATTGGAGGCGCGGAGTCTTAACCACTGTACCACCAGGGAAGTCCCTCCCCAAGCTTTTTTAATTTTGAAAGTGGGCCTCCCCACTCTAGCCTTTCAAGCCAGCTTGTCCTTTCAAAGGCAGTAGTGGTTTGCATTCTGAACCTCTTGTGTTTCCAACTGTTAAGTGTCTGATTTCTGTTCTACCACATTTACATTTGAACCAGGGCTTTCTGAAAACAGAGCCTTAATCAAATGAATGTCTCATACTAGGAATCACCCGTGCCACAGCAGGACAGGCCCTTGGAGGCAGGTGGATTTGTGTCACTCTTAGATCATTATGTAACGGCTTGCTTAGATCCTTAATGATAATGGGTAGGGGAGGGAGTGTTGGTAAGCTAAGGAACAAAGAGCAAGACATGAAAGGGTGGAGTCAGCCTGGGAGCAGGATGTTTCACTCCTCATGCCTTTAGGTCCAGTCTTATTGGGTGCTCCCAGGGATGTAGCTCCTAGTGCTAACTCTCCCTCTCGGGCCCATCCCTGCAGTGCCTTTCTTCCTGACATGGAGTGTGGTGAACTCCGTGCATTGGGCCAATGGTTCAACACAGGCTCTGCCAGCCACCACCATCCTGCTGCTTCTGACGGTTTGGCTGCTGGTGGGCTTTCCCCTCACTGTCATTGGAGGTATCTTCGGGAAGAACAACGCTAGCCCCTTTGATGCACCTTGTCGCACCAAGAACATAGCTCGGGAAATCCCGCCCCAGCCCTGGTACAAGTCTACTCTCATCCACATGACTGTTGGAGGCTTCCTGCCTTTCAGGTATCCTCCCTTTATTCCATGGCCATCACTCTCAGGATCCTGACCTTAACTTTCCCCTTCCCTACTCACCCTGTACCGTAACCCATTGTCAGTGATAATCCCTGGTTCAGCTGTACCATTAAGAGTTCACTAAATGGTTCCTACTTTCTCCAACCAGGACTGAGCTTGAATCAGTTCAAATATGAGGGTGTCTCACTTGTGAAGCTCTCCAGAGACATTGCTCCTTTCACTATCTTCCTAGTTTCTGACTTTGGCGACACCACGTGGGGCTTAAAACCCATTTGATTACTCATCCAATTTATCGAGTACCTTTTAGTGCCAGACAAATACAGTGGAAAATAGAACAGACAAGATCCCTGCTCTCAACCTACCAAAGAAGATGTTCTTGAAATGAGAGCAGCTAATCATAGGTAAAAGAATCCCCATCAAGCCAGGAATTCCAGGGCAGGGAGTAGAGGGGGCCCACTATCCACAGTGACCCAGTAACATGGAGGGGTGGTGGCTGGATTTTGGCCTGGCCACTGTGCTGGCAGTGCACAGCCCTTTAATGCTGTGTATCGTTTCTTCTCTTCACAGTGCCATCTCTGTGGAGCTGTACTACATCTTTGCCACAGTCTGGGGTCGGGAGCAGTACACTTTGTATGGCATCCTCTTCTTCGTCTTCGCCATCCTGCTGAGCGTGGGGGCTTGCATCTCCATCGCACTCACCTACTTCCAGTTGTCTGGGGAGGATTACCGCTGGTGGTGGCGATCTGTGCTGAGTGTTGGCTCCACTGGGCTCTTCATCTTCTTCTACTCAGTTTTCTACTATGCCCGGCGCTCCAACATGTCAGGGGTGGTACAGACAGTAGAGTTCTTTGGCTACTCCTTACTCACTGGATATGTCTTCTTCCTCATGCTGGGCACCATCTCCTTTTTTTCTTCCCTAAAGTTCATCCGTTATATCTATGTTAACCTCAAGATGGACTGAGTTTTGGGTGGCAAAACTATCACTTTTCTTTCCCTTTCTTCATGCCCTATTGATCTCTTACCAACATCTCTTCTGATTGAGTGACTGAGTTGTGTGATGGTTTTGTTGCCTTCCCCTTTGCCCTTTGGGCCTCCCTTCCCCAGAGAGGGCCGGGAAATTATAAATCTCTATTATATAAGGAGTATATATTTGAACTTTTTAAGTTGCCTTTTTTTGGTCCTAATTTTTCTTTTTACAATACCAAAATAAAATTTATTAAGAAACAGGATCCTGTAGTTGGAGGGTTTGGTCTGGATATAGGAACTCGTGCCCTGCCGTTAAGGGCACTGTCCCCTAGGAAGGCGGGTCGGCCGCGAAATTAACGGAACTCGAATTCTTCATGGAGCTGAGGAACTGTCGGCTAGCGGAACCTTCATTACCAGGGCCCTGTTTCCGCGGCTCAGCCGGCGCTCCGCCCAACGGAAGTGGCGGAGCCCGAGCTCTGCGCGAAGCGAATTGAATCACCCTGGTGACGGGAGGGGCGCGGAGCAACGCCCTTTCCGCCGGAAACGGGTTTCGGAGCCTCCACGTGCTGTCCCTCCCCCAACTCCGGCCCCGCAGCGGCGGCTCCCCTGCTGTCATGGAGCCCGCCGGCCTGGAACAGATCCTCCGGGAGCTGCTGCTGCCGGACACCGAGCGCATCCGCCGGGTATGGGGCCGGCGGGACCGGGCCAGGGCGAGCGGGGGCGTTGCGGTAACGGCCCGACTCTGACCCCCGGCTCTCCCCAGGCCACCGAGCAGCTCCAGATCGCTCTTAGGGACCCCGCCTCCCTGCCCGCGCTCTGCGAACTGCTGGCCTCGGCGGGCGACCCTCAGGTAAGGTTCCTACCCCTTCCTGCTGAGTTTCCCATAGTACGCCACATGTCAAGCCCCAGCTCCTGCCCTCGGCAACTCTCTCAGCACCTTCTTGCCCGGACCCTCACGTGCCTGCTTCCTCGTCCCAGATCCGCCAGTTCGCGGCCGTACTGACCCGCAGACGACTGAGCACCGGCTGGCGACGGCTGGCAGCCGAGCAACAGGAGAGGTGGGCGGGGCCAGGGGTGGGGCGGGGCCGGGCTGAGGCGGTTCTTGGGTACCAAATACTTGCCACCTGTGTTCCAGCATCAAGTCTCTGATCCTGACGGTCCTCCAGAGAGAGACAGAGTAAGTGTCTACCTGCCTTCTCTCAGGGCCCTAACTGACTCTAGGCTGAGAGCTTCTCAGGGTTCCTGCCTTCTTTTTCAGCTCCAGGCTGGCTCTTGGAGGGCAGGGACTTAGGTTCTAGACCAAGGGTGGAGGAACGACTCTCAAGCTGTATTAAAGATGAAACTTCTTGAGCGTGGGCTGTGATGGTCTGCCAAAGCCGAGTTGGAAGACAGAACTGAAATTCAGCATGAGTGAGGTCACCCTCACCACACTGCACACCCACTGTGCTGCTAGTGTCCCTCTGAGACGTTGTCTTCTGTGTCCCAACTTGGCAGAGGCCCTGTTCGCACACCTGGAGGTTTCTCTCCTGGCCACCCCATGGAGGCAGGGCCATCGCATACAGGGAAGGGTACTGGAGGGTGATTGGGGGTGGGGAATCTCTCCTGTTTGCAGGCATTCTGTGAGTCTTAGCCTGGCCCAGCTCTCAGCTACCATTTTTCGAAAAGAAGGCCTGGAGGCCTGGCCTCAGCTCATGCAGCTTCTTCAGCACAGTATCCACAGCCTCCACGTCCCTGAGAGAGAGGTACTACCACATGGTTGGTGGGAGGAAGGGACCCAGAGGCTGGATAGACCATGTAAGCTTTTCCCTCTCAACCCCTCTTCCTGGGCAGATGGGGCTTTTGCTGCTAAGTGTGGTGGTGACCTCCCGGCCTGAGGCCTTCCGACCCCACCACCGGGAGCTTCTTCGGCTTCTGAATGAGACCCTTGGTGATGTGGGCTCTCCTGGGCTCCTCTTCTATTCCCTGCGCACTCTGACCACCATGGCCCCTTACCTTGGCACTGATGATGTGGTGAGATGTGGGCCCTCACCTTCCTGGCCTCCTACCCTCGGGCTTTCGTGTCCTCACCGTTGCGGGATGCAGAGCTACTTAAGATTCTTTCTCTGCTTTTTGTCCTGCCTAACAGTTGAGAGGGGATCCTGTGGGTGGCTTTGCCTAGGCTCCTGCTATGTGCAGGCTTCGAGGAAGCTGCCAGCTTCTGGGGCTGGAGATTAGGCTGCATCGTGCTCCTGTGATTTAGCTCATCTTGTGTCCTCCAGCCTCTCGTGCGGATGTTGGTGCCCAAGCTCATCGTGGCCGTGCAGATTCTGATCCCTGTAGACGAGGTGAGGACATTCGGGTAGGAGCTCTGTTGGAAGGAGGGTGCAGGAGCATTCAGCCTGGTCCACTGAAGAAGAGCATAGTAACCCCGTGACTTCTCTGTCTGGCAGGCAAAGGCCTGTGAGGCCTTGGAGGCCCTGGATGAATTGCTGGAGTCAGAGTTGCCCATCATCACCTCCCACCTTTCAGAGGTCCTCACATTCTGCCTGGAGGTGAGCCTGGGGTCGGCACTGTCCCTGCTGCTTGTTCTGCTGGGAGTTTCCTTGCCGGTTTCTGATTCGAGTTGGTCTCTGGGCAGGTGGCTAGAAACGTGGCCCTGGGTGATGCAATACGTGTGCGTATTCTCTGCTGCCTCACTTTCTTGGTCAAAGTCAAGAGCAAGGTGAGTGCCTTCTGACACACATCGCCCCACTTCCATCTTCTTCTCCATCTCACTCTTGGAGCTTTCTGTCCATCTGGGGATATGTAAAGTACCGTGGCTAAGATGTTCCAGGCTGGGCCTGGACTCAGCCCAGCTCTTGGCTGGGAGATTGGGAATCTCCTGCTGGACCCCCTGTGGCCTGGAAGGCTGGAATTTCTAATGTGAGTCCATCTTGGGAACAGATTCTCAGGGACACCGTTCCACTCTCCCTTTTAAGGCCTTACTGAAGAATCGCCTCCTGCCACCCTTGCTGCACACCCTTTTCCCCATCATGGCTGCCGAGCCCCCCCTGGGTCAGCTGGATCCTGAGGACCAGGATTCAGAGGAGGAAGAGCTGGATGTTGAGCTGGTGGGGGAGACGCCCAAGCACTTTGCCGTTCAGGTGGGATGTGGGACGGGGGCCGGGGGCAGGGGTGTTAGGTCGTTGGGGGAGGTTGGGGGGCAGAGATGGAGTCCATCAAAGTCTCCCTGTCCTTTTCCAGGTCGTGGACATGCTGGCACTCCATTTGCCCCCTGAGAAGCTCTGTCCTCTGCTGGTAAGTGTGGCTTTGTCCTTCCAGTGCTCCTACCCCCGGGTTTGCCTAGCCTCCCGAGCCTGAGGATGTCTGGGCCCTGGTAGGTGTGGAAGGCCTGTTGCCGCAGGAACAGGCAGGCTCGTGCTGGGGTTTCAGGAGAGTGCCATCTGCTCCCCTAGATGCCCATGCTGGAAGAGGCTTTGCGGAGCCAGAGCCCATACCAGCGCAAGGCTGGCCTCCTGGTGCTGGCGGTGCTCTCGGATGGAGCCGGGGACCACATCAGGCAGAGGTATTTGTTCCCCTGTCTCGGAGTGAGGGTGGGCCATGGGGAGGAGGACCACACTGCCCACGGCAGTCCTGGTCTCCGCTTGTCCTTTGAGCCTAGTCATCACTAGTGTCTGCTCCCACACTCAAGTGTCCTGGTTTGGAAGATACCCCAGCTGTCAGGGTCAGCGGGCGGTGCTCACCATCTGGTGGCAGAAAGCCTTGGTTTTCCCAGGGGAAACAGCAGAATGGCTCAGCCCAGGGATCTCAGGTCCTGCCCCTGAGACTCCATCCTCTTATCCTGCCCCATCCAGACTGCTGTCCCCACTGCTACAGATCGTGTGCAGGAGCCTGGAGGATCCGTCACAGGTTGTGCGCAACGCTGCGCTCTTTGCCCTGGGCCAGTTCTCAGAGAACCTACAGGTCAGCAAGGCCGGTGTGGGCAGCCACTGTTTCAGAGTCCCCACCTGTCCCAGAGACCAGCTTCCCCTCAGCCCCATCCCTCAGGCATCCCTGCTGCCATCAGTACTTAGGTGCGTGCCTTGCAGTTGAGCTGACTCAGGCCGCCTTTCTCCTTTCCCCAGCCCCACATTCGCAGCTATTCCGGGGAGGTGATGCCACTGCTCCTCGCCTACCTAAAGTCCGTGCCTCCTGGGTGCACACGTCACCTAGCCAAGGCCTGCTATGCTCTGGAGAACTTCGTGGAGAACCTAGGTGGCGATGCCCTTTGGGGGTATGAGGGAGGGGACGGGGCTGTCGCTTTGGCTGAAGGGGGCAGGAGGTGCAGCTCCACGAACCACTGCCCGTGGTGGGGAGAGGGATGTGGCAGGGCCACAAGGAGGGTCGGCCTGGAGGCAGGTAGGAGGCCTGGGTTGGTTGGTAGAGGGGTGCCCGTTCCCACAGGGCCTGAAGTGCAGCACTACCTTACGGAGCTCATGGAGTGTATGTTGCAGCCTCTGAGGAACCCCAGCAGCTCCCGGGCCAAGGAGCTGGCTGTGAGCGCCCTGGGGGCCATTGGTGAGTCAGAGGCAGGAGGCGGGAGCATGGGTTCACTCCGGGTGCCTGCGGCAGGTGGTCCCTGCTCACTCTCCAGCTCTGATTCTGTCCTTCCATGCTGCAGCCACGGCTGCCCAGGCCTCCATGCTGCCCTACTTCCCCACCATCGTGGAGCACCTGCGGGAATTCCTGTTGACAGGCCATGAGGACCTTCAGCCTGTGCGGATCCAGAGCCTGGGTGAGCGAGGGACTCCTAGGCGGGCTTCCCAGTGCTGGGGAAGGGCCGATGCTCACCTGTCGTTCTCGAGATCGCCCCGGGGCAGCACAGGTGTCTTCCTGCGCTCGCACCGTACCCAGGAGTAGAAGGGATTTCTGAATTCCACCCCCCCGCCCCGCCCAGCTATCTCTGGTCCCTTAGGCCTTGGCCCTGCACACCTCTGGCCTAGTGCCTCATCCTGGTGCTAACCGAGCCCTTGCCTCTGCAGAGACACTTGGGGTGCTGGCGCGAGCAGTAGGGGAGCCCATGAGGCCCCTGGCTGAGGAATGCTGCCAGCTGGGGCTGGGCCTGTGTGACCAGGTAGACGACCCTGACTTGCGGCGCTGCACGTGAGTGAGCCCTCACCCCGCCCCCACCCAGACCCCAGTCCTCCGGTTCTGGACCATGGGTTCCCCGGGTTCCCCCGTCCTGTCTGGCTACAGCAGGTAGGACTATAAAGCTTCCGCCTGTCTCCGCCAGGTACAGCCTGTTTGCAGCCTTATCGGGGCTGATGGGTGAGAGCCTCGCTCCCCACCTGCCACGAATCACCACACTCATGCTGTTGTCACTGCGTTCCACCGAGGGCATTGTGGTGAGCCCACAGGGTGGGCTGGGCCAGTTGGGGACGGCCAGGGCTGGGATGGGATCTCTCTCCTGGGCCCAGCTGAGCCAAAGTCCCTGCTGTGCCTCCCCATTCCAGCCTCAGTACAATGGAAGCAGCACCTTCCTTCTGTTTGACGACGAGCGCGGTGGGGAGGAAGAGGAGGAGCTCGCGGAGGAGGACGAGGAAGAGGAGGATGACTCAGAGATCTCAGGGTGCGGAGGGTGCCATTCTGGTCTGGGGGATCCTGGCTTGGACAAGGGCCCAGGGCCAGCTCTGCTTCTACTGGCGCCTGATTGCTGCTGCCTCCCCACCTTACTCTAGGTACAGCGTGGAAAACGCCTTCTTCGATGAGAAGGAAGACGCCTGTGCTGCGCTGGGGGAGATCTCTGTGAATGCCAGGTGAGCATTGGCCTCTCCTTGGCACTGGGAACCTCTCCTGGGAGCCCCTGCCCCATGGTGGTGTGTCTGTCCACAGTGTGGCCTTCCTTCCGTACATGGAGACTGTCTTTGAAGAAGTGTTCACACTGCTGGAGGTGAGTGGGGCGGGGGGCGGGGCGGGTGAGGTCTGGGGGCTAGGAGCTGTGCCGGCCCTGCACGCAGCACACACGTCCTGCCCCTTCTCGTGATGCAGTGCCCTCACCTGAACGTGCGGAAGGCAGCCCATGAGGCCCTGGGTCAGTTTTGCTGTGCGCTGCACAAAGCCTGTCAAAGCTGCCCCTCGGAACCCAACACTGCTGGTGAGAAGGCGAGGCCGGGTCCAGGCTGGGGCCTCTGGAAGCAGGGGGTGGGTGGGGAGGGGGCAGGGGCTGACCAAGGCTTCAGCCAATCGTGTCCCCAGCTCTGCAGGCCGCGCTGGCCCAGGTGGTGCCATCCTACGTGCGGGCAGTGAACGGGGAGCGGGAGCGCCAGGTGGTGATGGCCGTGCTGTCGGCCCTGACGGCAGTGTTGCGCGGCTCTGGGAGCGTGGCGTTGCAGCCCCCCGGGCGGCTTGCTGAGCTCTGCCACACACTCAAGGCTGTGCTGCAGAGGAAGGTGAGGGGCCGGCGGGCTGCAGGGTGAGGAGGTGGCCCCGCCTTGGGTGGGGCTAGCCAGAGGCTACCAGTCCAGCTTCCCCCTCCTTCCACCCATGGAAAGGAGAAGGGGCAGGAGAGCCCAGACTGAGCTGAGCGCCCTCTTTCTGCAGACAGCTTGTCAGGACACCGACCAGGAGGAGGATGAGGACCAGGTAAGAGCTACGGGTGCAGACTGGGACCAGGCAGCCCAGTTGGTCTCCACGGGGCGGGGTGGACAGCATGCTTGGCGTGGCTTGGGGGTACGGGGCTTGCTAAAAGATTGGTAGTGGCTCGGAACAACCAACCCCACTCCCACTAAGGCAGTGGGTGTTCAAGGAAGGCTTCCTGGAGGTGGGGATTCGGGGTAGGCTTGGATTGATAGTGGGAGTAGGACGACCAGGAGGGAAAGCTGGGCTGCAAACAAACCCAGCCTGGAAGGGGCCAGTCCTGTCAACCAAGGGCAGCCCTCAGGGAGACCACCTGCAGCCGTGGAGGAGTATGGTGGGAGGTGCCCCCAGTCTCAGAGCTGGCCCTGGTGTCCAGCCTCTGACCTGGCCCTGCAGGCTGAATACGACGCCATGTTGCTGGAGCATGCTGGTGAGGCCATCCCTGCCCTGGCCACTGCGGCCGGGGGAGATGCCTTTGCCCCCTTCTTTGCCGGCTTCCTGCCATTATTGCTCTGCAAGACGGTGAGTGCTCTGTCCTCTGGCTTCGAGCCCCATTCCGCCCGTGCCCCCTGTGCCCAGTTCCCCACTTTGTCCCAGTCCCAGGCTGACTCGCACTCCTCCCCCCACCAGAAACAGGGCTGCACAGTGGCAGAGAAGTCCTTTGCGGTGGGGACGCTGGCGGAGTCCATTCAGGGCCTGGGTGCCGCCTCGGCCCAGTTTGTGTCCAGGCTGCTCCCCGTGCTGTTGAGCACTGCCCGGGAGGCGGACCCCGAGGTGCGGAGCAATGCCGTCTTTGGGCTGGGCGTGCTGGCGGAGCACGGGGGTCGCCCTGCCCAGGAGTATCCTCGGCTTGCAGGAGGGGGCCCAGACGGGGTTGGGAGGGTGTCCCTGGGGTTCGGGATGGGAGCAGTCTCCCCGCGTGCCTGTTCCTTGACTGTGGACCAGACACTTCCCCAAGCTGCTGGGGCTCCTGCTGCCCCTCCTGGCGAGGGAGCGCCATGATCGTGTCCATGACAACATCTGTGGGGCACTTGCCCGCCTGCTGATGGCCAGTCCCACGAGGAAACCAGAGCCCCAGGTGAGGGGTGGGGGCATCAGGCAGGGCCAGGGAGCTGAGGAGGGTGCAGGGCTGGAGGCCAGAGTCTTCTTTGTGTTCAGGTGCTGGCTGCCCTGCTGCACGCCCTGCCACTGAAGGAGGATTTGGAGGAGTGGGTCACCTTAGGGCACCTCTTCAGCTTCCTGTACCAGAGCAGCCCTGACCAGGTAACCCCAACGCTGGGGCCCTTAGAGGGGGCTTGATGCTCCACTCTCATTGACAGGCAGGGTTGGCATCAGTTTAAGCTGCTCTTCTCGGCTTTCTTGTTGGTGTGCAAGGATTGGCAGCCAAGGCGTTTAATGGGAGAGGAGGGGCTTCCTCTCACCACGTAGCATTTTTCCTCAGGGAGGTTTCATTTCCACCCTCTGGTCTGAGGCAGAAGTCACAGCTTTCCTAGGCTGATTTCCTAGACCAGGCTCTTTCAGACTGTGCTCCATGGAGCCTGGGTCCTTTGGGCCACCCCACCATCCTTTCCAGTCAGAGCAGCTCTGCTTTCTGAATGAGATTTGTCTGCATCAAGTGGCTAGCTTTGGGACTCATGTCCCAGTGCTCTTGTGTCCATCACCTTTGTCTTGCATCTTCGCAGACTACTGTGTGGGTGGAGCTCCTGAGTGTCTGGGCTTCTTTTGGTCTTGAGGCCGTGATTTCAAATACCTTTGGTCACAGTCTCATGCTCTCCAAAAAAAAACAAAAAACAAAAAACATTACTACCACCCTGTTTCAGGGTTCTTCTCGTGGTTCACAGTTGTTTGGCGTGTGTGTTAATCAGCATCGCTCAAACAGCCCAGGTGGGAGACTGCCTCTCCGGGGCTCCTACCACCCACCCCAGTGCTGGGGCCCAGGGGTGCTTCTGCCCCTGAGTCAGCCCTGCTTTCCCCACAGGTTGTAGATGTGGCTCCAGAGCTCCTGCGCATTTGCAGCCTCATCCTGGCCGAGAACAAGGTCCCACCAGGTGAGGGTGGCAGCTGTGGGCAGGGCTGGGGGGAGGCGGGGAGCAGCAGGGCTCAGGGGGCCGGGGGCAGCTAGGGATGGGGGGCCAGCCCTCCCCAGACTCCTCCCCCTTCACTCTCCACCCAGACACCAAGGCGTCGCTGCTGCTGCTCCTCACGTTCTTGGCCAGACAGCACGCTGACAGCTTCCATTCAGCACTGGGCTCCCTGCCTGGCAACAAGGCCCAGGAGCTCCAGGCCATCCTGGGCCTCACCTAGACTGCGGGCTGCCGCTGGGCCAGAGAGAACAGAGCCTGCCCACGCCCGAGACCAGCTCTCAGCCCAGTTCCAGCTCACGCCTTACCAAAGATTCTGGGCCTGGGCCTCATACCCACTTGGAGTCTCAGCCCTACCTGCTGCCTTACGGGGGTGTCCCCTAGGGCTGGGTCTGTCGTGCTGTGGGACAATACAAACGGAGTCATGACACCATTCTGTAATAAAGGCAGTTTATTTTCTGCTTGAACAGTAGCTCTGGGAGCAGGAAGGATAGAGATCCGTGTTCAGAAGTGAGGCAGGACATTGTTTAACGTAGCGGGTTCCCTGGCAGCTTTGTAAATTGGCTCTAACCGCAGTGGAATCGGGGCCCTGGCTGGATCAGGAGGCGCCCATATGGCTCCTCTTGTTTCACACAAAGGATCTGCTGTGCAGCAAGCACTGGTCAAGAGGGGAGGAGAGGGCTGGTCAGAGGAGAGGGTCCCTACAGCAGCCTCTGGCCTGTGTGTCCACTCCCCGCCCCCCACACAGGCACACACGTTCCTCGCTCACCCAGGAGCAGGTAGAAGACCCGGGCGGCCACCCTGCGGGGACTGAGAGGTGGCACCAGGCTGCTGAAGTCAGGCTCCCTGTTGGCCTGCAGCTCCCGTGCCACTGCCCTGTGGGGGTCAAGAACTGTGAGCTGAGGCTGCAGCGCAGGCCACCCACGGGGGCACGCCCTTCCTGGTACCTGTGCACAGCCTCCAGCGAGAGCGGCTCAGGCTCTGGGGGCAGCTCCACAGGCAGCTCCACAGGCACCTCAGGGAGCTCAGGCACCACGGGCAATGCAGGGGCTTCTGGCAGCTCCGCCTCAGCCCAGGGCCTAGGAGAACACGGGAGTTGGGTGGAGCAGGGAAGGTGGCAGCTGTGACAGTGACGAGGGGCACACCCATCCTAGCTGGGGCTGCTGCTTACCACCGTTCTTCCAGGGGGACGAGGCTGATGCGGGGCTTCTCCTCCTCAGCCGCTTCTAGGGAGATCTCTGTCAGGGAGAGGGCAAGGTCCTGAGTGGGTTTGTTTGCATCTGAGCGGTTGGGATTTTGGGGCCACCTGGTCCACCTGGGTGCCCGAGCTGGCAGTGACTTGTTAAAAAGCACCCAGGGGGTGGGGGGAGGGGATGAAGAGTCTCAGTCTGTGCTTCCCTATGTTAAGTGCGCTGACAAGAACTGTCAGCAGTGGGGGCAGCAGGTTCCTGGCACAGTGGTCAGGGTGGTGGTCTCCGCCGTCCCTTCTCCAGGTACTTACCTGAAGGCAGCATGAGGGGCCCACTGGGCTCCAGGGCCTCCCTCAGGACCTGGAGATGAGAGAAAGAGAACTAAGACCCCAGGCATCACAGAAGCACCGGGGGCAGGGGTGAAGCAGGCCTAGCCCTGAACCAGCCTGGCTGGGACCTGGTGCCCATGGCTCACGTGGGCAGAAAAAAGCAGCCTGTTGGAGCTCAGGCAAGGCAGGAAGGAGTGAGGGTGCCGTTACCTCGATAGCGCTCGGAGTTTCAGCCTTTCTCCTTTCCTCCTCAGCTGCCGCCTCCCTCTCAGCTTCCTCCTCCTCAAGCTCCGGGGGCGGCCTTCTCCGGAGTGCTAGCGGGAGTGGCTGGGCACAGTGGGTCCAGAAAGCCAGCAGTTCTTGGGGTAGCCGGCCAGCTGAGGACGGGGCAGCAGGGAGAGGGTTTGAGGCGTGAGGAACACCAAGAGTGAGGGATAGGGGTTCAGAGGATCCCACACACCAGCTCCCACCATTCCTCACAGTGAGTCGGGGTTCGGAACAGCTCTGCGGGGCTCGTGATCATCCTCTCAGGAGGCTGCACCATTGGCTGTGTGGTGGGAAAGGCCGGAAACCCGGTTAGGAAGGAGCCACTGCCCCTTATCCACCTGCAGTGCCTTGTTCCAGGGCCTCTGGCCTTCTAGCTCTTTCCGGCTCATGCTCCTGCCTGCTCTGCTCGTTGCTAAAAGGACTTTCAACTGATGCCCTGGGATGTGCTAGGCGGGGTAATGAAGTGGTATGTGGGCAAACTCCCAACATGTGCACTTTGGGGACTGTTCTCAAGGCTCCCCCCAGGAGTTTAGGAGGCCCGACGTGCACCTGCCTCCCTCCATCCCTCCAGAGCCTGGGCTGTACTCACACACTCCCGGCAGTGGGCTCTGGTTTGCATTTGTTCCTGGAATTCCTTCCGGGGGATCTGGGTCTCCCGGTCCCAGAATAATAACCGGCGGCGACGGCGGCGGCGAGCAGGTGGGGGGACTGGGGGCCTCCTCCGCTGAGGGGGGAGGGGAGGTGGGAGCAAGGCTACCCGTTACTCCTTTCCCTGTGGTCCTCGTGGACTGCAGACAGGTCCCAGCCTGCCGTCCCTAGCGGTGCCCCGGGAGGGGGCTTGGGTGGGGCCTCTGGGAGCGGGTGCAGCTCCCACCCTGTATGAGGTGCCCATCCGGATAAAATGGGGTGTGGACAGGGGCACCTTTTACTAATTTGCTCAAAGGCCTGTGGAAGCTAGCAGTGGCCTTCAGCTTGGGGAAACTGAAAATGGGTGAGCAGTTCTGGCAGAGGAGGGCGAAAAGGAGGCGGCTTGGAGGAGCATTACTCACCTCTGGGCTAGGTGGGGCTGGCAGACGCAGCTCCGGCGGGGGGGTTATCTCTGCAAAAACACTCGAGGTCCCAGCTCTGCCCCACACCCTTTGCCCTCAGAGCCACCCAGGCGAGATGCTAGAGAGTCCTCCCTTCAGCAAGTTAGAATACGGGGCCACTGTCTGCAGCAGCTGTGCAGGGACCCCCGGGAAGGACCCTGGCACGCCAGGTACTCACCAGGAAGTAGGACCTCGGGCTCCCAGCCTGGTGGCTTCAGCTCTTCAGGGGCCAGGACCTCAGCCGGAAGTAGCTCTGCAGCCTCCTCCACCCTGAGGGGAAATGGGCAAGAGAATGAAGATACCCTCCCAGCAATGACCCCTACCTGGCCCAGGGGTACCTGGCCCAGGGGTTCCTGCCCTTACTCTGCTAGAGGTGAGGGCGGGGGGACTGTGATCTCCCTCTCTGGGGCCAGGAGCTCCTCTTTGTACTCTGCGAAGAGAAGGTCAGCGCTCAGAACACAGAAGAGATGGGAACACTGCACAGCCCAGACTGCCCGTGCCGGGGGTCTGACCATCCAGCACCGGGCGGGCCCTACGCGGCCGGATGGACCTGCCTAGCCGACGTTCCTCTAACAAGATGGCTTCCTCCTCCTCTGCGATCAGCAGGTCCAATTCCCGGCGGCTGACCTCTGGGAGTTCCCGTTCACCCTGTCAGGAGAGGGAGAACCAAGGCGAGGGGACTCAATTCCATTTCTGTCTGAGAGACATGCCACAGGGCTGGGCCAGACCGAGGAAGCCTGTGGGTGCTACGGCGCTGGGGGCAGTGGTGGGGAAACGGAAGTGGAGAAGGCAGGACTCTGGGGGCAGAAAGAAGCAGATGCAGGGGGGCTGGGCCATCAGAAGCAGGACTCGGGCCTCAGACTCCATGTGCAGGGGGTCAGCTCACCTCAATCTTTAGCATACGTATGGGCTCCGCCTCCAGGAGCGTGATGGCCTCGGGAGACGGTACAGTGATCAGAATCCTTTCTGGAGGGGAGGGAAGTCACACCAGCCCCTGTTTCTTTCCAAGTCCCACCACCCATGTGGTAAGACAAAAGCATGGACTCTGGAGTCAAGTCCACCTGAGTTCTAGTCAGGCCCTGGCTAGTCACTGGCAAGCTGACCCAGGACACATCGCTTAACCACTATGGGCTTCACTTTCCTTATCTGTAAACTGGGGATAATTCTGATCTCATAGGACTCTTGTGAGCAGTGACGACATTATACACATACAGTGCCCCTCACAGGGCCTCGCTTCTGAAAGAAGCTCAAAGACGGTGATTTCTTCAGCTCTTGGACATTCCTCTGCCTCTCACCAAAAAGAAGGCTCTCACTGCTCACCTGGCTCTATAGGAACTTCAGGAGGGATCTCTTCAAGAACTCTCTCTGGGATCACAGCTTCTAGGAGGTGTCGAATCTTTGGGGAGGGATTGGGGACAAAAGATAGGGTTCAGCTTCAGCGCCCTGCTTCCCCACTTTCACAACCTTATTCAGACAATGGACAGTGATAGCCCTTTATGCCTAATTCTGTGGCACGGACAGCAGCATGCAGTGAACCCACTCACCATCCGGTTTCCTTTCCTCCCGCTCCTGCCCCCACCCGATCATCTAGACTGTGTTAATTTGTCTGTGAAAGAAGTACTGCATCCTTATGTCAAGTGTTGGGGACAGAGGGAACAGAAAAGATTCTTGATCTTAAGGACTATATGGTCTAGTGGGGAGACGAGTTTGTATACGACCCCAGCAAGAGCCAGCCAAAGGATGCTGTACACCCGAAACTAGCACAACGCTGTAAATCAACTACACTTCAATAAAAGTTGTTTTGAAAAACAAAATAAATTAATTTAAAAAAAAAAAAAGAGTCAACACAAAGGATAAACGAAGCCCTAGTGATGTGCTGAGTTTTAGAACAACGTTTGGTTCTGGCCGGGAGTGGTATAAAGACTTGATGGAAAAGAGTAGCAATTGAGCGAGGACTGTAAGAGAACAAGGGGTGACCATTATGGCCTAGGGAAACAGCAAAAGCAAAGAAGTAAATGTGGCATCTTTGCGGCATAGGGGCCAGGCTGGTGTCTGGGAGCCAAAGATGCCCAGGGGATGTGCTGAGAGATGTCTAGGGATGGCTACCTCTGGACCAGGGTATGGAGAGCCTTAAATGCTAGTATTCTGTTGGCAGTGGGGAGCCACTGAAGGAAGGAAGTAATACTGTCTAAGCTGTAGGGGTGTTAGGAATGGATGGACAAGGACATGGGAAACCCAGTGCCGAGGGACACTGAGGGCGTGGATTGGGGGCTTGGTTCTTGGAATGGTGTGGAGACAAGAGCTGCCTCTAGGTTGGTCCTGAATAGGTAAGTGCAGCAGGCTTGTCTGGATGGGTCCACCATGGCAATTGCACTGCAATGACTTCTGTGGGGCAGAGCTGTAGCAGGCTCCCATCCCACCCCCACCCTAGTGTCAGACTGGCAACTCATCAGTCTGAGGTGTCCAGGGGGAATGAGACCTACCTGAGGGATATTCAAGGGACTGGGCAGTCTGGGTTCCACAGACATCATCCCAAAAAAGGGGTCTGGAGCAGCTTCCAGAGTCTCCATCCTGGCCAGGTGATTAGGCAGTAGCAGGCTGGGTCTGAGGGAGAATGGGGGCTGTCAAGGACTGAGGCCAAGCAGGGAGGTTCCCTTCCAAAGACTGGGTGGTCCCAGTCCCAGGGACACACTCACAGCTCAGCCTCCACCATATCAATGCGGATCTGCAGCTGGGCCCGGTGCAGGCGCTCCAGGATGTGCTGGATGTCCTCTGCGGGCAGGGAGGGCAAGATATGGCGCCAGCCCATGGGAGGACCACTCAGCTCTGCCCCACCTCAGAGCCTTCTAGCCTTACCTACAAGGTACTGGCATTGTTGAGAGTAGACCCGAATGACGCCGATCTGGAGCTGGGCTGAGAGGTAAAGGGAGAAGCGGGGCCGCGGCAGACCTGGCAGCGGGGGCTGCACTCGTACCAGCACGTAATTGAGGATTTCCTCGCTGGGGGAACGACGCGCCCTGATCACCGCTGCGCCAAAGACCAGCCCCACAGCTCAGCGAAATCCATCCCCTAACCCACAATGGCCCCAGGCCACTCTTGGCCTTTTCTGGGCCTTACCAGGTCTTCACCACGTTCACCTTCAGGTATTCGCGCTTCACCAACCGGGTGCCGCGCGTTGCTGCCAGCCTGGAAGAAGGACGAGGAGTGAGGATGGAGGAGAAGCCCTCAGGCTGGGATCCCTGGGCGTCCCTCCCGGTGCGCCCACCCTGGCTCAGCCCTCCCTTACCAGATGGTGGCGAAGCAGCCCGTGTGGCGCTGAAGCACGCTGGGATAGTAGAACATGGTCCCTCTGGGGTTGCACCCTCGTCTACACCACTCTTCCGTTGGGATCTCAGTCCGGATTCTTCAGGGCACAGGATTTTCCAACACCGTCGGAGAGAAGGATGTGGACAAGCGGCGCAGCGAGTGCACCCAGAATGCCAAATAAATGAACCGATAAACGATGGGTGGATAAACGATTAAGGGGATAAGTAAATGGAGACGCACACTGGATACACAGGAGCAGGGACACCCTCTCCGTCCGCCCTGAGCCGGTTCGCACGCTGCGTGGGTGCTTCGCACTTACTGGAGCCTCGCGGGTTGGGTTCCAGATTGGAGATGCTCAGCTCCGCGACGGGAAGCCCAAGCTGCGACCCAGACCAGGTCCGGAGAGAGAACGGGTGTCCTCCGCAGAGAAGCCGGTCTCTCGGCCTTTGCACAGCTTCGGCCCCTGCCGGGTCCCGCTGCTGCAAGGCTAGATCCCGCCGCAGGGAGCTCGTGCTCTGCGCCTCTCTCCTCATTAGATGGCGGCGGCCCCCAGAGCAGCCAATGGGGAACAGGGTCAGCTTGGGGGCACTCGCTGCAGGGTGCCAAGTAGGCTGCCTGGTCGGAGGCCACAGGGGGCTCCCGAGGCAGGCAGCGAACCAATGGGAAGAACCCTGCACACGCGCGGGGGGTGGGGCGGGGGGGGGGCATTGTGAGGTGTCCCGACCAATGGGCTCTCCTCCTCGCCTGGGCAACAGGGGTTCCTCAGAGGTGCTTCTCTTTGGACCAATGAGCGGGGAGCAGACCCCAGCCTCACCTGCGGCGAGCCTGGTAACAAGGGTGCTTCAGCTACCGGGGAGGTTGCGTCACGCCAAGGGCAACCGCCACGCCCTGTTTGGGGCGCCTGACCTGCGGTTAGACCTTGCCCTTTTCCCCAAATCCCACCTAGTAGCAATTGGTTGGTCCGCCTTTGTTCCCAGCCTAGGGCCTATGGTGAGCTAGGGAGGTAGAAACGGGTGTGAGGTGGCCTTGGAGCCGCCCCAGGTCGTTGGGGAAGAAAGACCTCACAGGGAGCAACGAGGGCACTGGCCGGGTCATTTCCTAAATTTGAACAGTTTAGGTTGTGGCATTCCTCACCTGGCTGTTTTCCAGTTGTGAATGTTTTCCTGGCTGAGACTTTAGTTTTGCTGGATGCAGGGCATACTTCTCAGCGTACAAAAGCTGTTTTGTCTCAAAAATTCTTTGTGCAATATAAGTTGTATGGTTGTAGTTACAAATACCCCATTCCCCCTGCCTCCTGCCTTTGCACAGCCATTTCTTTGGCCTAGAATATCCTTCCCAGTCTTGACTCCAGGGCATGCTTCTGCCTCTTTATTAAGACTCAGCTCTTCACACCGTACACAAAAATAAATTCAAAATGGCTTAAAGACTTAAATAAGACATGACACCATAAAACTCCTGGAAGAGAACATAGGCAAAACATTCTCAGACATAGACTGCAGCGATATTTTCTTAGATCAGTCTCCCAAGGCAAAAGAAATAAAGCCAAAAATTAACAAATGGGACCTAATCAAACTTAGAAGCTTTTGCACAGCAAAGGAAACCATAAACAAAAGGAAAAAAAACCTACCGAATGGGAGAAAATATTTGCAAACGGTGCGACAGACACAGGCTTAATTTCCAAAATATACAAACGGCACATACAACTCAATATCAAAAAAAACCAAAAAACCCAATCAAAAAATGGGCAGAAGACCTAAATAGTCATTTCTCCAAAGAAGACATACTGATGGCTAACAGGCACATGAAAAGATGCTCAACATCTCTGATTATTAGAGAAATGCAAGTCAAAACTATTTATTTTGCTTTATTTTAAAATATTTACTTTGGCTGCATGCAGAATCTCTTAGTTGCAGCATGCAGACTTCTTAGTTGAGGCATGCAGACTTCTTAGTTGTGGCATGCAGACTCTTAGTTGGGGCATGCATGCGGGATCTAGTTCCCTGACCAGGGATCAAACCCGGGCTCCCTGCATTGGGAGCACGGAGTCCTACCCACTGGACCACCAGGGAAGTCTCCCCAAACTATTAATACAATAAGGTATCACCTCACTTCGATCAGAATGGCCATCATTAAAAAGTCTACAAACAATAAATGCTGGAGAGGGTGTAGAGAAAAGGGAACCCTCCTACACTGTTGGTGGGAATGTAAATTGGCATAGCCATAATGGAAAAAAGTATGGAGGTTCCTTAAAAAACTAAAAATAGGGACTTCCCTGCTGGCTCAGTGGTTAAGAATCCGCCTGCCAACGCAGGGGGCACAGGTTTGATCCCTGGTCCGGGAAGATCCCACATGCCGCAGAACAACCAAGCCCTGCAGAACGACTAAGCCACACGCCGCAGAACAACTAAGTTGTGCGCCACAACTACTGAGCTTGCACTCTAGAGCCCGTGAGCCACAACTACTGAGCCTGGGTGCCACAACTACTGAAGCCCGTGCGCCTAGAGCCCGTGCTCCGCAACAAGAGAAGCCACCGCAATGAGAAGCCCACGCACCACAACGAAGAGTAGCCCTCACTCGCCACAACTAGAGAAAGCCCGCGCGCAGCAAGGAAGACCCAACGTGGCCAAAAATAAATAAATAAATAAATTTATTAAAAAAAAAAAAAAAAAACTAAAAATAGAGCTACCTATGATCCAGCAATCCTGCTCCTGGGCATATATCCGGAAAAGACGAAAACTCTAATTTGAAAAGACATGTGCACCCCAATGTTCATGACAGCATTATTTGCAACAGGCAAGATGTGGAAGCAACCTAAGTGTCCATCAAGAGATGAATGGCTAAAGAAGATGTGGTACATATATACAATAGAACACTACTCAGCCATAAAAAAGAACAAAATAATCCTTTTGCAGCAACATGGATGGACCTAGAGATTATCATACTAAGTGAAGTCAGACCGAGAAAGACAAATATTATATGATATCTCTTATATGTAGAATCTAAAAAAGAATACAAATGAACTTATTTACAAAACAGGAACAGACTCACAAACATAGGAAAAAAACTTACGGTTACCAAAGGGGAAAGGGGAGGGAGGGATAAATTAGGAGTTTGGGATTAACAGATACACACCACTATATATAAAATAGATAACCAACAAGGACCTACTGTATAGCACAAGGAACTATATTCAATATCTTGTAATAACCTATGATGTAAAGAATTTGGAAAAATATATAACTGAACCACTTTGCTATACATTTGAAAGTAACACAATATTGTAAGTCAACTATAGTTTAATTAAAAAAAAAAAAAAAAGACTCAGCTCTTATTGCAGCCAAGCTGACCCTATTTTATTTTGTTCCTTCAATCCGGGAACTCTTGAGAGGTTCATGTTTTTTCCATTAGTGCCTGAAACTTAGCTCAGCAAATGTTTGTCAGAGGAATGAGCAACTGCCCTAAATTTACAACCACAGAATATCAAGGCTGAACGGGATTTCAAAATCTAGTCCAAGACTTGCCTTTACAGATGAGAAAACAGAGGCCCATATGGACTGTTTGTTCCAGACCACACAGCTCCTTAGTGGCAGCCTGGTTGGGAACTCTGCTCTTTTGAATTCCAGTGTTCCCAATCCCTATTCCACGGTGCTTGGCTAAATTGGCTTCTACATGATACTTACAAATTGTTTCGATCACTGTACGTATATTGTCAGCGTTCATAAGTGTTCACGCTGGGGCACAAATATGATAAAGTGGGGCCACCTACCCTTAAGGTGCTTAGGACCTAGTTTAAGAGATAAAGGACACAGTAATTTGCTCATTCATCTGTCCATTCATTCAACAAGTATTTATTACATGCCTACCATGTGCCAGGCACTACTCTAGACGCTGGGGATATAGCAATGAACGAAACAAGTCCCTGTTCTCATGGAATAGGGAAGGAGTGATGATAAACAAGTAGACACATAGAAATGTGTGAAGTGGTAAATAAGTGTTATGAAGAAAAATGAGGCAGCATAAGAGAATAGAAAATAGTGAGGGCTGCTATTTGGGTTGGGTGCTCAGGGAAGCCCTCTCTGAAGAGAGGGGGCAAGTCATGTGCTTACCTGAAGGAAGAGTGTTCTAGACAAAAGAACCAGCAAGTGCAAAGGTCCTGAGGCAGAAATGTCTGGTGGGTTCAGGGAGCCTGGAGCAAAGTAACTGAGGAGAATAGCAAGGGGTGAGGTTAGAAAGGAGAATAGGGGCCATATCACCTTGAAGGCCATTGTAAGGATTTGGGCTCTTACCCTGAGTGAATTGAAAGCCAATGGAGGATTTCAAGCAGAGGAATGACATGATAAGATTTATGTGTTAAGAGGATCTCTTCTGTGTTGAGAATGGGCTGAAGGTGGACAAGAGTGGAAGCAGAAAAGATGTGGAAGGAAGCAGAAAGAAGAGGTGTGAGAGATGATGGTGTTTGAACCAGTCTTGGTGAGGGAAGCAGAGTCAGATTCAGGATAGATTTTGAAGGAAGGAATGATAGGATTTGCTGATGGGTTGGATGTGGGGTATAACAGAAAAATGAAGTGAAGGTCCAGGAGGGATTTCAGCAGAGCCTGTGCACCTCCACACTCAGTATCCAATTTCCTCACTGCCTATGCAGATGCCTGTTGGGGTTCCTGGCTTCTCAGGATGACGATGAGAGAGACTGAAGACAAGGAAGGTCCAAGGAGGCAGAAAGGCTCAAAAGCAGTGAAGTTTGTCAGGTGAGACAGCAAGAAGTTCCTCAAGAATCTAGACACCCAGATTTGATCATGTCAGTGAGCCACTCAAAGCTTATAAAAGTGACATGGCAGGAAGGAGCTGGTCTGGGAGGCTACCTCTCCGCCAATTTGGTGTCATGTACGGGAAGCGGGAAGCTGGAGGCTGTGGCAGTCGGGTTAAGCGGTGAACTAGTCTGGTGGAGATTAGTGTAGGATGAGGTAGGATGACCGGTGGCCTTGTGAAGAAGAACTACCAGTTTGGGAGCAAGATAAACACGGGGCAAGGGAGAGTGGTGTTGGTGGATTTGGACCCCTGGGATCCCAGCAGACAGAGTGCTGGTGATGTGGCAGTCTAGGCCACGTTGTCTGTCGTGGCGCTCAGGTAGAGTGAGGAGACCTGTTTGGGAGCAGCCTTCAGTTGGGGTGACAGTGCCCCAGGTACTGGGAGAAGAGGCACCAGGGCACAGGAGGCTCGGCCACTCTTCCCTCTGATTTCCTCCCCTGCCAGGCCCCAGGGCCTCTAGCTCATCGTTTCAGGTCTGTTCATTGAGACCTCCAGGCCAGAGTCCAACCCTAGGCTGAATCGGAGGCCTCTAGCCAAGGACTGTGGACACCGGATTTCCCTCACGAAGGCGGCTACAGTGGCCATAGGCTCAGTGCCCCTCTTTTTGGCTGACCCCAACCCTCTCCCTAATCCTGGTTGCCTAGAGGGTACAGAGAGCCAGGCCCAGAACCCAAAGCTTCCTAGCCCAGACAGCTTGCTAGCCCGAACCTGTGGTTGGAGGAGAGGAAAGGGGCCCAGAGATGCCAGCAGGAAGAGAACCCGAGTGCCCTGCCCTCAGGTTACATCCCCATCATCTCTCTGTGACCCTGCTGCCTTCTTCTCTCAACAAATCCGATGCTGATTCCTTTTCAATAAAATTTTATTTTCAATCCTTAGTGAAGATCTAAGAAAATATAAAGTGCTAGGTTTTAGGGTTGCGGGCAGAGGGAAAGGTCCCCTGAGTTCACGCCATCTGGACTTGTCCAGTTCAGTTCCTCAGAGACGAAAGAGGGTATATCTCAAAATTAAAAAAAAAAAAAAAAAAGTCATCCTTGAGTTCCCCACCAACCAGGGTCTATGAGGAGTTCAAGGACTAAATCACCACAGACAACCAATGAGAATGATCACCGTGGGAGGCAGGTCAAGAGTGTGGAGGAAGAGGCTCTCTCAAAGCAGATAGGAGGAACAGAGAGAGGAGAAGGAGGCCGGGTCCTCCACGCTCTGCACCAGGGACAGGATGGCTGCCTGATCCTCTGGAGTCTTCTCCAGTAAATGTCGGGCAAAGGCCTGCTCCATCTGCACGAAGAGGTGGGGAGAGGGGGTTGTGAGCACGGCAGGCAGGGCCGGACACTACGCCCAGGGGCTCTTTCCCCGGGAGGCCCGCTTCCTCCTGAACACCCCACTCCCATGCAGGCAGGCTGTTCTTGCCCTATCCCGACTCACCTGCACTGTGATAAGACTCTGTGGGGTGTGGTTGGGGCCAGGGCTCTCCTCCCAGAAATTCAGTGTCACCTGGAACTCGGGTGCGGGGCCCAGGCCCTGGAAGTACCTGGCCAGGTCTGAGAGAAAAGGTCAAGAGTTGGAAGAAAGAGAAGACAGAGGGTCTCAGGCAGGGAGGGATTGGGGAGGATCCCATAATGGAGAAAGAGGGGTGGCAGTGGGGCCACTCGGAGACCAAGGCCAGAGCAGGAGCCTCGGGGTGGTGAGGCTATTGCCTGGTGCCAGGGGAAATGCTAGGAACTAAGCTGCTGCTCGCCTGTGGACAAATAGGGAAAGGGGCCCCCTTTTAGAGGTAGCCAGTCATCACACAACCTGAAACCTGGGGGAGCTGGGGGAGCTTACAGTCCTCTCGGCGGCAGCCCTGGCTGCTAACACAGCTGGGCCACACCTCTGTTGCCTGCTCACAGCCTCCCTGCACTAGGGCACCCTGTGGCCCTGGGTCCCGTATACTCCGGGCCCCCACTCCCGAAGTCCAATTGAGAGTGGAATGGAGGCAGGAAGTGGGATTCCAAGCGTGGATGGGAGAGGGGCAAGCTGAGGGGCGGCTGAGCGGTGGGCGAGGGCACGTGATGCGCGCAGCTCTCGCGAATGTGTGAGTGGTCGCTGTGCATGTGTGTCCGGTGGGGGTGCCGTGAGGCGCACCTTCCCATGATTACTGTACGTTCCCATGTGGCGGTGCTCACGAGGCGTGACACCCTGGCGCTGGGCTTACCTGGTCCTCATCTTCTGCGGCCTTGGCTGGGGAAGGGGGGCTGCCAGGGCTGAGCACTGCACGAGTGCAGGGGCCATGCCTGGGCTGTGATGGGGGATGTGCTGGAGGGAGCGCAGGGCGGTGGCCGGGCCCATGGAGGGGGAACAGAGGTGGGGGAAGGGGCTCAGGTGCTTGGCGGGAGCAGCCTCACCTCTGCAGAAATAGGCGGTTCTGAAGAGCTCCACGCACTCGTTGCTGGGCAGCAGGTGCGGGCCTGGACCAGGTGGAGCCTGGGGCGCATTCCAGGAGATGGGGATGGGGCAAAGGCGCTGCACAAAGAGGCCTCGGGAGTTGCTGGCCACCAGGACCCCTCTCTTGAGCTGGCTCAGCAAGCGCTGGGTGGGCTCTCGTGGGCCGGGTTTGGGAAATATCACCTGCTCCATGCCGTACTGGGTGCTCGAGGGCTCAGCCACGAGGCGGCAGTCCAGGCTCTGCACCTGGGCCTCACCCACCACACGTCCATCGTAGATGAAGGTGAGCAGCAGAGAGTAGTCTGCGGACAAAGAAAGGCCAGCTGCACCGGCGCCCCTCCCCAGGGGCCCACTGGCCAGCAAGAGGCTCTGGAGAAATGAAGAGGGGCTTCCTGCAAATCCAGCACCCTCATTTTGCTGGCGAGGAACGTGAGGCTCAGAGAGAGAAACTAGGTAAGGGCTGGTGAGGACCAAGCAGGCCGCAAGGTGGGGGCGGTAGCCACACCTTTTAAGGATAGAGAAGGCGCCCTCCCTCCTCATCCTCACCGCCAACCCTCGGCAGCCCAGAGGGCTTCCCGTCATACTTTCCCATCACTCAGGAGAGGAGCTAATACACAGATTCCCACTGAGGCCTTAATGGCCAGGGCCTTACAGTTTACAAGAGGGTCCCAGAGATCGGTCCTCTACTTAACCCACAGAATCAATGTCTCAAAGTGGATTTCCAGGGAACACAGTGTGTAGGGGGTATTTTTGAGAAGTGAGCTGTTTGGAGTGGTGGCAGGCGCACTGCCTAGAAACCAGTGCCTCTGAGTAAGGTGGCCCCAGTTTGCTGCAAGCCCTGACAGATTAGGTAACACACGCATAGCCACAGGAGGACAAGGGGGGATGGGGGCAGGGGTGAGTCAGAAATGCCAAGTACCTGAACCTGGAGGGGGCAGAAGCTCTGGGGACACCAGATCTCCTTGGAGAGGGGCCTCAGCTGAGTCCCTACCTGGGTGGGAGGCAGAGGCACTGGTCATTCAGAGCAGACTGGGGAGTCCAAGGGCCAGAGGGTGTGGCATGGAGGATAACACAAGAGGCAGGGCACGTGGTACCTTCCTGAGGCTCAGGGCTGTTGCCGCTGCTGCTGCTCCCGGAGTCTGAGTAGGCTGCTCCCCCACTGGTCTCCACCAGCTCCTACAGACACAGTTTCTATCGTTGGCCCACCTCTCCCCCAGTTACTGTTCTGCTCTCAGACCCACCTGGTTCCCCCACCAGCTCTCACATTTTTGAGGGGGTCCTGGAGCAAGGAGGGGCTGAGTATGCAGTTCTTC
This sequence comes from Balaenoptera borealis, assembly GCF_965194805.1. Classification (NCBI taxonomy): domain Eukaryota; kingdom Metazoa; phylum Chordata; class Mammalia; order Artiodactyla; family Balaenopteridae; genus Balaenoptera; species Balaenoptera borealis. The sequence continues at coordinate 73,087,786 of NC_138866.1, forward strand.
GTGGTAACCTCGTCCTCCTTCCTCTCAGAGGACACAGAACTGTGGTGTCGCTTTGACGGTGATTTCTGGGTCCCTGGCTGAGCTGTGGAACGTTGAGAGGGAGAGGAAGGTCAGAGCCTTAAGTGGGCACAGAGGGAAGGGGAGAGATAGGAGGCAGTGAAAGGATGGGCAGGACTGGCAGGGAACCTGCTCCCCAAGGACAGGGCAGAACTCTGACCGAGGGGCCTTGAGGGAGGCCACCACCTTCCCAGGAGGCGCAGGGCTCCATCCTTCCTCCCCAGGCTGCTGATTCTAGGAGTGGCGGGCCAAAGGGACACCCACCGGGGAGGGTTCCGGGTGGCAGCAGCCGGTACACCTTGTAGGGCTCAGCCCCATCCCTGTGGCCATTCTCAGGAACCTCCTGGAACTCAGAACTCTTGTTCAGAGCACAGCGCAGACGAGTCTTCCAGATAGCAGGGCCTTCCGAGTCCCCGTCCTTGTACTTTCCCTTAAATATCGCCCAGGCCTAGGACACAGCAGAAGTAAAGAAGAGGCAGCATGTTCTGGACCGCAGATCCTTTACTGAGGCTGGCTTCACGGATGTGTGGCCTGAGCGCTCACACAGAAGGGCCTATGCTAGGTTTATGCTCAGCTATTGCCACCTTGAGATCCTTACTAAGGTTTGCATTTTCATCTTGCATGGGGCTCTGACAATTACGTAATGTAGCTGGTTCTACCCTGCAACCTCCCCTTTATCTGAAACCCAGGTGGACGCAACCGCTTGAGTGTGACAGTGCCAGGGTATATTCCATCCCTCCCTCCAAGGGGCCAGTTTCCGGGCCTTTCACCTTGAAGAAGGCGGCATCCTGATCCTCCCGGAAGTCCTGCTTGCCTGCGTGCTTCCAGGGAATGCGGAACATGGTCTTGGCCGCATCTTCCCAGCACACTCCTGGGAACTGCCCGCTCTCCACTTGCTCCACCACCCAGCTCCGGAGCTTTCGGGTGCAACGTGCCCTGCCTGATGCCATCCTGGGGATAAAAGCAGCAGGAAGTGTCAGGGGAACTGATACTTTGGGAAGAGTGAGATCCTGGCCCTTGGGGTTGGATTCCGGCAAGGGCCCCTAGAGATCTCATCCATCTTTTGCCTCTATAATCTCAAACTTCTGAGGCTGAATTATTTCTGCTGTCACTAGCGATGACCAAAAATACTTTCTTTTTAACATCCCGAGCTGTGACATCTGGAAGGGAACCTTAGGCATTGGTCTTAATTTTAAGGTTTTTCAGGAATCTATTGTTCCCCTGGTGTCCTGCTCCTGGTGAGAGGCCCTGTCTGGATCCCCAAGTATTTACAGACACAGTGGCTGCTTGTGATGCCTCATCAACCCTCTTCACTCACCACCCCCACAACCTATCCTTCGATGCCCCCCAACCTTCCCCTCCCTCTGCTTGTCCCAGGGGTAGGTGGGGCAGGGAGCTGGGGGCAGGGGCAGAGCTGTGGGCGGGCGGAAGTGGGCAGGACCAGGAGGCAAGAAAACAATCAGGGGAGAGCAGCAGAGTCTTCTTCTCCAAACAACCCGGTAGCAGGTCCTCCTGTCCTTCGCCTAGAAGGCTTGGGATGCAGGCCCCCCCATAAGTCTTTCACTCATGCCAAATTCCAGCTCCCCAGCTCACAGGCCTTCTGTGTATTCCTCAGTCTAGCAGAGGGGTCTCCAGGAGCCTCTACCCACCACCTCCAATCTAGCCGGGCCTTCCCGCCTAGACCCAGGCTGACACCTATTTTTGGTTAATCTTACCTGAGCTGCTGTGCAGGCTGTCCCAGGGCTCAGCCGACCTCAGCTCAGCTCCCGGCTAGGCAGCTCCTGGATCTCTCCGCCCCTTTCTACAGTCCCCACCCTAAGTTTCAGTTCTCCTCCAGGGAGGTCCTTTTCCCCGAAATCACGTGGTCTCCGAGTTGCAGGGTAACTGGTTACCACCAGGGGGAAGCAGCATCTGAGAATCTTATCGTAGGAATCCTGCGGTCAGAGTCTGGATGCGGGACCCTACTGCCTCAGGCTCATTCCCTTTCCTCCCTCAAGATACTCCTTGCTTGCATCAGACCACCTCTATGACACTGCTGCTTCCCCAGGGAGGCCGCAGTGTCCCGGAGTCAGGCCTGGGGCCTCTGGATAGCTCTGTACCACTTGTGCATCTGTGTTCCCCCACGGTGCCTGCTTGGTACCTACTAGGTCACCCCAAATATCAGCTGAATTCAATGAAAGAAAGAAAGGAGGCAGGGAAGGAGGAAGCCCAGGCCAGGTGGCTGGATGGGGAGGGCTGCCCTTGGCCTCCCACAGCGTCAATTCCTTCTGCCTGAGTCCAGAGAGGGTCAGGTGGCAGGCTGCAGGGGGCCTTTAGCAAAGCTCTGTTCACTCCCCCCTGTTTCCCCGGTGCCCCCAGATGGTGGGGTCAGGAAGGAAGAAGGACCACCAAGAAGCCTGGGCAAGGAAATGCCTCTTTATTGGTGCTGGAAGTGTTCCCGGGGAGTCAGATCACAGGACCTTCATTGGGACCCTTGCCCTCAGCTACTTCCTCCTGCGGGGGATACTCTGTCCCAAGGGCACCTCTTCTACCAGCTTCTGTAGAAGGAGAGAGAAGATGATGATACTGGAAGCCTGGGGCTCAGACACAGTCTGGACAGGGGACTTCTAGAGAGTGGGGTCAGAGGTGAGGCTGGGGGGAGGCTTTACCTGTAACAAGCGGGCGTGGTAGGTGGCGGCATCCTCCCCAGGCAGCGGCTGTGGGCGCACGTGCAGGTAGCGCTCGGCAGCCGTCTCCAGCTCCTCCACCTCATACAGGGTGGCTGGGTCCAGCGAGTGGGCATTGATGAGGCTCACAAGGTACTCTTTGTAGTGCGCCCTGGGGAGATGAGAGGGCGGAATATTTGTTCTTCTGAAGTTTGGCTGATATCAACTGAGTGTGTCCAGCACTGTGCTGGGCACTAGCATACTCAGATGAACAAGACCGACACTCGTCGCCAGTTGCTCTCGTAGGCCCTTGCCAACCTGTGCACACCACCCTTCTGTGCCCTTGCCTAGATAGGCCCCTCCCTCCCACTTCTTGCAGGACCTACTGCTCGCAGAGACCCACTCTTCTGCCCAGGCACACCCCCAGTGCTCCTGTGCCCCCGACGCCGTGCTCCACGCCCTGCCTGGCACTCACTGGCAGAGGCCGGCATAGCCAGCAGGAGTCTCCTTGCCGCAGGCTTCGTCCCGGAACCCGTCGGGAACTTCCTTCTGCTCCATCACTCGGCAGCCACCTAGGGGTAAGGGAAGGAAGGGACCCTTTGTCCGGAGGGAGCCACTGACCACAAAGGCCCAGGAGAACTAGGATATGGATGGAGGCACGGGAGGCAGCCTCTAGGGAGGGGACTGAGGACAGGAGCCCCTGCTCTAACAGCTGTGCCAGAGATGCCACCATGCAGACCACTTCCGACACAGAAGCAGGGACCTTGGTGTCCCTGCTTTTAGCCAAGCTGACTTCTGGCCCATAGTCATATACTCCCTTGAGACAGCTCTTTTGGTTGTGATTTAGCTCTTGCGAGATTAGCTTATTCTGTGAAGGTCTTACTCTACACAGATGGTAAGAAGTGGGGCAGGTTAGAATCATACACAACATCTTTCTGTTGCCCTCATGGAACCTAAAACAGTGCAACTAGTAAGTCTTTAATTAAATAGTCATTGAATTAACTATTGAATCACTATCCTTTGGGAATGGGAGAATAAAATTAGCATCGAGGTGCCAGGCGCTTGAATGTGGCCTTACATAAAACAGCTTGGCTGCAAGGTAGATATGGTCCTCACTTTACAGAGGAAGAAACAAGCCTGGGGAGGCTGAGTCACCAAAGAGCACAACAAGCAAGCACAGGATGGGCCCTGCGTCCTGGTCCAACCCCAGACCCAAGCCTCGCCTTCATCCATCACACAGGGGAGCCCAGCCCCTCCTCTTGCCTTCTCCCAGGCCTGTCCCGACACTCACCTCCAGGCACTGCCCGGGCCCCCGCTGGGGGCTCTGTGTTGAACATGACGTTATTGTCCTGAGGAAGGCAGAAGGATGGGCGTTAGCGTCCCTTGATGCCAGCCTGCTGGATTTCTCGGCATCCAGGCCTTTCCCTTCCTGCCACCCTGTGCCCTGCTTCCTCTCCTGGGCGACTGGCAAGCCAGCCAGGCTGGCTGCCCCTGACCTGAAGCAGCTTCTGGAGCCGGAGAGCCGTCCAGTCCCGCAGGTAGAAGAGGCAGTCGCGGGGGTGGTGGCCATGCAGGGACTTCTTCACCCTGCAGTTAGGGTCTGGACATTTCTGGCGGAAACCCAGATGGGAGAGGGGAAGTTGGAGACTGTTGGGGTCCTGGCCTCTCAGGAACCCCTGCGTGAGGGGTGTAGGGGTGGGGGAGATGAGACATTGGAGGGTCTGGAGCAAGCAGAAGGGGAGAGAGGACAGAGAGAGGTGCTTTACCCCCCACTGTTCTCCTCTTCCCCTGGGCTGTTCCTCAATGGCCTCCACCCCTCACTCCCGACAGCAGCCCCACCCAGCTAGCCCTTCCATCCCCCTTCTCTGGGCTCACATTCTTGGCGTAAAAGGCATTGTAGCAGCCACTGCAGAACTGGTGGCGGCACTGGGTGCAGTGAAAGTGCATGCAGCCTCCTCGGGCCAGTGCGTACGAGAACTTGCACTTGGGGCAGTCTGCAAGGGACAGCAGGTCAGGGTTCGGGCTGCCACTGCTCCTCAGGCCCTCAGGAAGAGAGCCGCTGCAATGGGCAATGAGAGATTACTGGGCAAACAGGCAACCTTACCTATGCCATTTTCCTGAAGGTACATCGCCAAGCCCTGGGCCTGATATTCCGGGTCATTGGTGCGTTTCCAGTTCTGGAAATCTTCACAGCTCCGGCCTCGATGCTGCTCCTCCCACTGCCAGAAGGAAACAAGCTTCCCATGAAAGCTCTATCCCAGGCCCTTCTCGCTGGCCCCTCCACTCAGATCCAGCGGTTCCTGGCTTAGTGTATGGCACTGCCATCCACCATTTGCTCAAATCCCAAACCAAAGGGCCAGCCTTGGTTCTCTCATCTCTTCACACCCGAAACATTCACCAGCAAGTCTTGTTTCCACCACCCAAGCCTAGCTCAACCCTGTCCTTTTCTTCATCCCTACTCTGACCACCTTTACTCCGGGCCAGGTCAGGTCTCGTCTCGATTCCTACTCTCTATGCCTCCACTCCTGCTCCCCTATGGTTCAGCCTACACCTTGCAGCCAGTGTGCCTTTGAACGTGTAACCAACTGCACTGGGAGTGTTCTAGCTTGGAGGTTTGGTGGTAGGGTCGCAGGTGTTCATTTTATTATTGTGTTTTATAAGACAGATGTGCCACCAGGGACTTCTCCGGTGGCACAGTGGTTAAGAATCCGCCTGCCAATGTAGAGGACATGGGTTCGAGCCCTGGTCCAGGAAGATCCTACATGCCGCGGAGCAACTAAGCCCGTGTGCCACAACTACTGAGCCTGCGCTCTAGAGCCCGCGAGCCACAACTACTGAGCCCACGTGCCACAACTGCTGAAGCCCATGCACCTAGAGCCCATGCTCCGCAACAAGAGAAGCCACCACGATGAGAAGTCCGCACGTGGCAACGAAGAGTAGCCCCTGCTCGCCTCAACTAGAGAAAGCCCGCACGCAGCAACGAAGACCCAACACAGCTAACAATAAATAAATAAATAAATAAATAAATAAAAATAAATTTTTAAAAAAGACAGATGCGTCTTTTTGGTATCAAATATTAAACTTTCTAAAGGTAAATGAGAGAGCATCACCCCTTGCTCAGTCTTAGAATGAAAGGCCGATCCCTTGCTTGATTGGCCTCACGGCCTCTCCTGACCTGGCACCTAGCTCCTCTCCGACTGCCAGCCACTCTCACCCTTGCTCTTGAGGCTCCAGCCACACAACACTTTTTCTGACTTTGGTCTTTCCATGTGTTGTTCTTTCTCTCCCAAATACTCTTTGCATAGTTGGCTTCTTCTTAACTTTCATGCCTGAGCTTAAATCCAGCCATTTTAGAGAACACTTGTCTAACCTCTCGATCCTATGTACTAGGTAGGTCCATTCTGTTATTCCTAACCTCAGATTCCTATTTGTTTTCTTCATAGAACCCATGGCGATGTATAATTCTGCTCTCTCTCCTTCCCTCACCTCTCCTCCCTCCCTCCCTGGCTAGCCTGTAACTCTTTGAGCCCAGAGCTCACGTCTGTTCTGTTCTCCAGCACACCCCGCATCTAACAGTACCTGCGGTGGCTCAGCAGGTATTTCTAAAAGGATGGATGTGCCTCACCTGGCGCTTACAGCGCACGCAGAAGGTCTGGTGACACTGGGGACATGTTGCCTCCAGCTGCTCACGCTCGTATATGAAGCCAAAGGAGCACTGTGGGTGCAAGAGCATAAAGCTGTCTGAGGCCTGACCAGGCACCACTCCCCACTCCTCCCTCCGGTCAGCAGCTCTGGGCAGGCCTCTGACCTGGGCACACCACAAGAACTTGGGATCTCGCATGAGCACGCCCTCAGTCAGCTTCTTGTGGAACAGCGCATAGGCATCTGGCTCTAGGCTCTCTCGAAGCTGGGAACAGGATGTGGAAGTGGCGGGTGGGCAAGGCTCCTTTCAAAGCCCAGGGCACCCTGAGTCCTAGGGACTGCAGTACCTGGATATCAAGGGTGGAAAAGTAGCTGAGCAGCTGTGCGTCATCGGTGAGGTCGGGGCGGCCACAGGCAGGGCACACCATGTCTGTGATGTGTTTCTCCTTCAAGGCAATGGTGAAGTGCTGGCGGAAGCAGTCGGGACAGATAGTGCACTCACAGGAGGTCAGAGCCTGCATCTGGTGGAGGGGAGGGGAAGGGAAGGGAAGGGAGGGAAGGGGGTAAGAAGCTACAGTTGCCAGCCGGGGGAAGGGGCAGTAGCCAGGTGTCTGCTATGAAACTGGGGTCTAATTAACAACTGGGCAGGCAACCTAAATGTCTGAAGACCTTCAGATGGAAAAAAACAGACAATGGTGAGACCTAAGGTAAATGGAAGAATGCCCTCCAAAGGCATCCACATTCAATTAAAAGCAAACACACAATAACTGAATCACTTTGCTGTACACCTGAAACTAACACAGCACTGTAGATCAACTGTACTCCAATAGAAAATAAAATTTTTTAAAAAGTTAATTTAAAAAGGAAAAAGCAGCTGGGGGGGGTGGCGTGGATTCCCTGGTGGTCCAGTGGGTAGGACTCCACACTTTCACTGACGAGGGCCTGGGTTCAATCCCTGGTTGGGGAACTAAGATCCTGCAAGCTGTGTGGCACGGCCAAAAAAAAAGCAAACACAAACAACATCCTTGAAATGACAAAACTATAGCAATGGAGAACAGACTAGTGGTTGCCATATGACAGGAGAAGGGGAAGAAGGTTACAACTATAAAGCGGTAGCACAAGGGGGTTGCATTGTGGTATCTTGATTGTGGTGATGGTTACATGAATCTACATGTGGGATCAAACTGCATACAACTACACACATACACACTGATGCACAAAATGAACAAAGCCTGCGGTCTTGCTAACATTGTGCCAATATCTATTTCTTGGTCTTGATATTGCACTATGATTATACAAGATGTCACCATTGGGAGGAGGTGGATGAAGAGCACACAGGATTCTGTACTATTTTTATAACTGCCTGTGACTCTACAATTATTTTAAAATAAAGAGTAAAAACAAAAGACATACAGAGCCAGCCTAACTAAACTGGGCTGTATTTTGCCAAAGAACTGCCACTTCTGACCTAGAGTAAGTCAGAAGGGGCTCAGGAGATAAGAGGGGCCTATTCCTACCAACTGGGTATTTGATGGTCACATTAAAGAATTACTGGTAATTTTTTTGGTGTGACAGTGGTATTTGTGGCTATATTTTCAAAGAGTTTTATCTTTTAGAGATACATATTGAAATATTACAGATAAACTATCTGACATCTGAGATTTGCTTCAAAATAATCCTATGTATGTGTAGATGAAGCGAAGATTGGTCATACATTAATAACGGTTGAAGCTTGATGATGAATACATGGTGCGGGGAGGGAGAGTGGAATCTGTAATACAGTTTTCTCTACTATTGCATGTTCGAAATTTCCCATAATAGAACATTTAAAAAAAGAGAGGGAGGTGGCCTATTCCTGCCCTCCCCTTCCCAGAAGGCTTCAGGGGCACATGGGCAACTGCAGAGCAAAAGACAAGATCAGAGACAGGGGCTGGGGTAGAGTGGGGGTCCAAAGGGAACAGAGCAATTCTAAGGCCAGGGGCAGTGGGGAGGGACTTACTCGGTTGCGGGGCAGGGCCCAGCTGCACACGGCACACTCCTGGGCAAGCAAGCGGCGCAGGAAGGCCCGGTCCTGGCTCTGCCTCACAGCTTCTACCACGTCCCCCAACTCATAGTTCCTGGGTGTTTCCTGCAGTAGCGCCAGTGCCAGCTCTGCCCGGCCCCAGCTGGGGAGTGCGTGGACTGCCAAAAGCCGTCTGACCAGGCTCTGCAAGGCGATTCAGGTGGAGAGGGAAGGAGTGGCTGTCAGACCGCAGAGAGCCTACCCCTCAGCCTGCCCTCAGCCCTACTAAGTGGGCTCTTCACCTCCTTCCAGCACCTGCTTATCTGGCCCATCCCAGGAAGGGGTAGGCTCAGGACCACTGTCCCAGAGGCGCTGATGGAAGGGCTCTAGGCGCTGGCGCTGTAGCTCAGTCAGGGCTCGTGCCACGTCACCCCCGTGTTGGAACAAGGCTTGAAGAGACCCCTCCTCAGGCTCAAAGCCCAGGGACCGGAGCTCCTGCACCTGTGAGTTGGGAGGGGTGAGAAGGAGTAAAGAAGAATGTGAGAGGCTCTGAAATCCACAGCCCTCAATCCTGCACCCCGCCCCAGCACAGCTGCTACTACCTTCCTCCGCCGGGCCCTCACACACTCTTCCACAGCTTCATCCAGGTTGCCGTGACGATCCAGCCACGCATTCCGGGCCTCCTGACAGGAAAAGGCACCCAGCCTTGGGTCCTGCTGTCCAGCCAGCTCAGCCACCATCTCCAGCACGTAGGGCAGCTCTGAGCGCAGCCACTGCAGGGGCACCTCGGTGCCCGAGTACTGCAGAGCTGAGAAGACCTCCTCTGGACAGGCGCCTCCGGCTTCCCCTTCCTAAGGCACAGTCCCGCCCAGACAGAGCGCCCATCAGGAAGGGCACACTCCACCCACCCTTAGCCCGAACCAAAATGCTGACAGTGCTGGAGCTCAGATCATGGATCACCTGAGCAGGACACAGCATGATACCTGCCCTGGGGGAAGGGTTCAATAAGAGGCAGCTGCTGCTAACAATGACAGGTTTTGAGAACTTGCATCAATCAACTACAGCCTCTCCCTTCCCCCACAAGCTTATCCCAGGCCCAAATCCTCACCCGGATCTTGAGCACTAGTTGGAGACCTTCCTCCCGCATCTTGTCTTGGCGTTGCTTCTCAAGGTCCCCACAGGAACTGGCCAGGGGGGCACTGAGGCGTCGTGGAGGCCCTGGTTCAGGGAGTCGCTCTTCCAAAGAGCTGGCAAGGGGCCGGGGGGTACGCTGTATTGGGATGGGGCTGCTGGTCCTGTTGCACATAGCACACACCCAGCCAGGGCCCGAGTTGCAGAAGGTACAGTGAATACAGTACCACACTGGAGTCTGGGCAGAGGAGAGCAAAGTATCCTCCTGCTGGGAAGGCAGAAAGAATTATCCCACTGAAGGTTGGCTGAGGCTCAAGATGGAAATATAGAAAGCTAGGGGGAAGATACTGGGGAACTGAAGGAAAATAGGGGATGAAGAAGTAGAGAATGGTCTGTGGTAACAGGTGCAAATAAAGAGCTGAGAAGGCCAGGAACAGGTTACCTGAAGGGGCTGTAGGCAAACGCCGGCATCCTGAGAATCCACTACCAAGCTGGGAGGCTGAGCCAGCCGAGGTCGCTCACATACGGCACACAGCACAGCCGCAGCCTCATTCTCAAAGGTGCAGCTCTGGCAGGCCCAGTGACCCCGTGCAAGCTCGGGTTCTAGGCCCCCAGCTCCTTGGGGACCCTCAATCCCCAGCCCCAACCCTTTACAGCCTCGGGGCCGATCACAGGCCACACAGAGTACTGCCCAAGGTTCATTCAGCATGGCGCAGGCAGAACAGTGCCAGGGAAGACGGGCACTTGCAGGATCAGGGGAAGAAAGAGAGCTGTCTCCCAGGGCCAGCAGGGAGGTTGACTGAGGCTGTGGTGGAGCTGAGGCAGGTAAGCTGTAATGGAAAAGCAGATACGGCCTGCTGAGGGGGTGCCTGGGACCCTTACCCATGGGCATCCCTCATTCCCTGCAGGACAACACATGGCTCTGGCCTTTGCACATGTCTGGAACACTGCCATACCCATAGCCTGTTCAACATTTAAATGACAGCTTAAAGTCCGTAGCTGGCTGGTAAATATCCCTCACATAGGGCCTGACCCCTATTAGGTGCTTAAAATACTACCAACTGATTGAGCTGATCCTTCTGACTAAGCTGCATCCTCCTACTACCTATTTGCACACTCAAATAATCTATTTTGCTATGACTGCTACTTGCTTGACATGTACATCTATGATCTCCTGGAGGGCAGTAACTGGTTGCTTGCTCTCTATGAGACAGTCTTTAGCACAGAATCCAGCACATAGTAGATACTCAAATAATTTTAAGTTCTCTCAATTTCGCTCCCACTCAGAAGAAAAGGCCTCTCACCTGGAGGTCAGGTGGGTGGCCTGGGGGACCCCAGGCAGGGTCTGGCGGAGGTGATGTGCACGGTCTGGGTGTCCATGGAAGAGGCGATCACAAGTTGGGCACAAGGCCTGTTTACAAGCTGAGCAGTGCAATGTGCCTGGGGCAGAACCACAGAGGAAGCAGGGACCAGGAATGGAGGCTGGAGAACAGGAAAAAATAGGACATCTTTCTAAAAATGACCAGGTTACATTTGAATCTGCTGTGGAAGGGGACAAATCACAGATAACTTTTCAGCATATCTTTTCAACCCAAGGAAACAATTTTAATCTCTTTTTAAAAAGAAAGGAAAATAACCAAGAAGACAGAGGAAATTTCCATCAGTATGATCTACTAGCACTCCCACCCCCCAATATAGGACAATAATACCTGGGGCAGAGGGTGTGGTGAGGGGGTCAGGAGCAATCTCTCTCAGTAAGGGGGCAAACTCTGAGAGCTGCAGTATCTGAGGAAAAAGGACAGGGAATGAGCAAAGGCTTAGGGACAGAGGCCCACAACAGGTTCCCTTTGTTCGCCAGGCCCCAGAGCCCCATTCCTGCCTTCCTTACATCATCTTCAACCTTGTCTTTCAGCAGCTGCTCCAGTGTTTGTGGTTCTGGATGAGTATTCTGCAAACAAGATAAGAAGAGTTCCCACCTAGAGCCCTGGAACAAGGCCCTCCCTCAAAGCCCTGGTCCCCCAACGTTCAAATGGTGAAAAGTACAGAGAGATCCTAAGTTACTGTGGGGACTATGCCTATGGTTCAGCAGCATGGGAGTCCCCACACTGGCTTTGTTGTTAGGCTGGGATTCCCAGCCCTGATGCTTAAGTCCTCAGGACTAGAGATACCTCACCTGTAACAGCAGGCTGAGCTCTGTCCGAAGCAGCAGTACTTCCAGTGTGACTATAGCAACTTGTCGCTCATCCGGCTCCTTCTGGCCCTCAGGGAAGCTCAACCCATCTGGCTGCTCCTCTGTGTAGCCGTACAATCGCAGAACATCCCGGCCCCCCTGCCACACATTCAAACCAGTCACCGCCCAGCAGGTCCCCTTCCCACCAGGGCTGGACCTCAACCCATTCAGCACAGCCTTAGGCCCTTTCTAGTCAACCTCCAGCCCAGGCTAAGTTCCCTTCTCCCATTAGGGTCCCAGGGGCTTCACCTGAACAGCATCCACCGTACTGCGAAAGACAGGGTTATTAAACTTGACCCCGCGCCAGTACCGGGGCCGCTGAGGGCTGAGGAGGTTGCGACCATATTTCTCCAGGATGTTCAGGGCCGTGGAGAGGGTGTTGAGGTAGTTTCGGGGCTGGGAGCAGTCAGAGAGCAGAGAGCAGTGAGCGCCCGCCCGGCCTCCGGTCCTCTGCCCTCCTCCCAACCCGGGCCGGGCCTCACCTCCCCATGAGCGTTGCAGCGGACCAGGCGTGCAGCATCCAGCTGCAGGTAGCGGGCTGCTGGCGGCAGAGAGGTGACCAGTAGCTGCCGGAGCTGCTCCAGCGAAAACGCCTGCCCGGAATCCCTCCTCAGGGCGCTCGCCAGCTCCTCGCGGGCCGCCAGGAAGGCCCGCTCCTCCTCCTCCCCCGGCATCCTGAGACAAGAGTCAGCTCCAGCCCGCTGCCCGACGGGACCCGGCTCAGGCTGTGCGCGGCCCGAGCGCCGCCAGGAGCGCCTGGGGTCTGGCTTCGCGGCCCGACCCGGTCGGCTCGGACGCCCCGGGTCACTCAGGGTACGGTCACTCTTCGGCCCCGGGCCCAACGCCAGGGTTAGCGGGAACAGGAAGTACTAGGAAAGAGGGCGGGACTGCGACCCAGATTCAGGGGAAGGGGCGGGGTCTAAGCTTGAGGAAGGGTGGGGGCCAAGTAATCGGGGGCGTGGCCAGGGTCCCAGCCAATGATAATGATAAATAATCCATGGCTCCTCCCCCAGAGCGCCTAGGCTGTAAACCCTGTTCTGGCGCTCTTCCCCTACTTGGTCCAGGCTGGTCCCACCCCTCTCCGGATAGACCCCGGTGTGGGGTTACTTTATTCCCCTCAAAGCCCTCCGCTCTATCCGGGATCCCACAGGGGAAATCCCAGTCAGCTGGGGACTCAACTCTGGCCGGCCTGAGCCCCACTCAAGCCCCTTCTCCAGTCAGTCTTGAAGATAGGGCCCCCTCCGGGAGGAAGCCCCCGCGCCTTCTCCCTTCCATATCCTCTGTCCCTTCTCCCTCCTACTACCTCTCCCGCCCACTCTGATCCCTCTCTGGCCCTTCCCCGCAGTCAAGCCTTCCTGGGGGAGCCCCACCACTGAACACCCCCTTTCCCACTCTCCCACCCTTCTCACCCCAACCCTGACTGTCCTTGGACGGTTCTTTCCCCCTCTCTCTAAGCCCCTCCCCTTCTCCGAGGGACAGCCCCTGTTCAATCTCCGCCGGTCCCAATTGTCCAAGCCCCTCCCCCGGACAGCCCCTGGGTTTGTGACCAAGTCAGCACCGCCTCTCCTAGTCTCACAGGCCGAGAATGGCAGAGGGGCTCCCTACGGTTTGCGGCCTTCCAGGGGGAGGGGGAAAAGAAGGAAGGGGGTGGGGCTGAGGGGGGCGGGCCTGGACGTGGGGAGTGAAAGCGAAAGCCCAGGCGGTGAACAGGGAGACCGGAGACCTAGCAGCAACTGGAGCAGCATGGCCAAGCCTTGTGGGGTGCGCCTGAGCGGGGAAGCCCGCAAACAGGTAACGGGGGACCGGGAGGCCAGGAAGGGGCCGAGGAGCCCTCCTGAATGGAGGCCAAACTGGGTGCTCCGAGGGACCAAGGCCGTGCCAGAGAAATCTCCCAACCTCTCTAAGTGCTTTCACTTCTGCCCGGGGATTACCAAATTCCTGCCCTCCGGACAATCTCTGCACTGAGCTTGGGCTTCCAGGGAAATCTGGCTTGTGGTGGGAAAGGACTGGGACAAGTTGGAGGGCATCCTACTGGGGGGTGGGATCTTACTCTGGACAACTGAGACCCTTAACCAACATCCGGGTACCGCTCTCTGTGCAGGTGGACGTCTTCAGGCAAAATCTTTTCCAGGAGGTAAGTCTTCTGGATTCAAGCGATTTGACCCAGAATCTTAGGCCAATACTTGAGGGTTGCAACTTCTCAGACTGATCTCCAAACCCACCCTCCACCTGCGCCCTACTTCACTTATCAAGCCTCCACCCAAGACAAGCTCTTAATTATTGATCTCTACTTTTACTTGTACCCCTCTTAATACCTTCCGCACTTCCACCACTTCCTCTCCCCTCTTTTGGTGTGGAGGGAAAAGCCATGGCCCCAAAGCAGGAATACCACAGTTCTAACCTTGGTTCTGCTGCGTCCCAGCTAGGGGAAGTCCCTTCAATTTTCAGGGCTCCAGTTCCCTCATTTATAAGTACTGGAGTCAATGATTTCCAAGGGCCCTTCTAGTCCCACTTCTCAGACATCTCACTGAACGTCTTCTGTGATTCCGACCCTTGCAATGTAACCCACAGGCTGAGGAATTCCTCTACAGATTCTTACCTCAGAAAATCATATACCTGAATCAGCTCTTGCAAGTGAGTAGTGTGGACCCCTCCTGCCCCATCCCATGGCCTCTCTCCTCTCCATCCACCCTCTCTAGCTAACAACTGGGTTCCGAATGCAGAGAACAGTCGCAAATGGTGGACTGGGAACATTAGGATAGTGTGAGGCCTGAGCCTAGGTTGGGAGGCAGAGGGTGGGTGGGATGTGTGGAGGGAAGGCTCTGATTCAGGATGAGGGGAAGAGGCTGGGTAGCCCCTGACAGTGAGCTCTGTGCAGGAGGACTCCCTCAACGTGACTGACATGACTTCTCTCCGGGCCCCGCTGGACATCCCCATCCCAGACCCTCCACCCAAGGATGATGAGGTGAGGCACTCATGGTGTAGGGCCCGGGCTATAAACCCAGTGTAAATGATGGCCCTCCAACCTCCATGACTTTTCTAAAGCTACTTTCCCCTTTTTTTCCTTAGATGGAAACGGATAAGCAGGAGAAGAAAGAAGGTAAGAGAGGAAGGGGTGGCTAGGAAAAGGGAAATGGCACACTGACTACTGGATGAGAAAGGGTCTAAGTCCCCTCTTTCTCACAGTCCCTAAGTGCGGCTTTCTCCCTGGGAATGAGAAGGTCCTGGCCTTGCTTGCCCTGGTTAAGCCAGAAGTCTGGACTCTCAAAGAAAAATGCATTCTGGTAAGCTTGGGAACTGGGGGACAGAGAAAACGAGCAAGGCCAGGCCCTGGTCTCCTTCAGAGATTCAATTCCTTCATTTAGGAAACTATTTCCCAAATAGGAAGCTTCCTTCTGTGCCTTGGGTTTAGATACCTTTTGTTCTCTATCACAATGGTATCCCCAAATCAGACTGTGCTGCATCCACTTCTGTAACCTGAGAACCTACTGCTGTACCAGGTACAGATCACAAATACTATGATACAGTGAGTTGGTTTAAGAGCTTGGGCCCTAGAGGGAGACTGCCTTGGTTCAAATCCTGACTCTATCACTTACCTAACTGGTTACTTTAAGTAAGTAACTTAGACATCCTGTGACTCAGTTTTTTCATCTGTTAAGTGGGTACAATAAGAATATATACCTTGAAACAAGCATAAAAAAAAAAAAGAATATATACCTTGAAAGGTTGTTGTGAAGATTAAATGAGATATATAATACATAGCACAGTGCCTGCCATATAATAAGTACTCAGTTAAATGTAGCTATTATTAGGAAGTAGCAGTAATCAGAATAGAGGATTTGTTGAATGATTCCTACACGATATCTCTTAATGTAGGTGATCACATGGATCCAGCATCTCATCCCCAAAATTGAGGATGGAAATGACTTTGGGGTGGCAATCCAGGTGAGAAAGGGTGTGTGAGGATGCTGACAGCAAGGAGAGACTTGGGGAATAAGGGATAGGAGCTAGACGAGAACTGGGAGGAGGAGAGAGACGGTGAGTGAAGGAGGGAGGAGAGGAAGGCTTTTCTTTGCTTTCCACTCTTTTGTCACCACAGGAGAAGGTGCTGGAGAGGGTAAATGCAGTCAAGACCAAAGTGGAAGCCTTCCAGACAACCATTTCCAAGTGAGGGCAGCTGGAAGGCCAGCACCGGGGTCTGCAGGGACATTTCTTTGGGACTCCCAAAGCTGGGCATGCCTATCGGGATGAAGCGGGGCTTTGGGAAGGGTCTGAGGGAGTATCTCTCGCTGAACATCCATTCCTGTGGTTACTCCTTTTGCTTCCGGCAGGTACTTCTCAGAACGTGGGGATGCTGTGGCCAAGGCCTCTAAGGAGACCCACGTAGTAAGTGGACAGTCCACCAGCCTTTTAGCTGAGGCTGCTGGGGATGGGGGGTGATGAGAAAGTGGGGGATAGAGGTCCTCGTCTCATTTGTGACCTTCCCAATGTGGAGAATATTAAGCCCAGGAAAACTGATTTAGGCTTCAAAAACCTTGACCCCTTTCTCTGTTTGATCCTCTGGGATCCCACTTCTTGGCTGAGAAGGGGCTCATTCCTCAAGTTACCTATTCCTTGTATGAGGAACAGACTAATGTCCCAACCTCCCATGGGGCTGACTCAGCCTTGCCTTCCACATCCCAGATGGATTACCGGGCCCTGGTGCACGAGCGAGACGAGGCAGTCTATGGAGAGCTCAGGGCCATGGTGCTGGACCTCAGGGCCTTCTATGTGAGTGTGGAGTAAGCCCCTAAGGGAGGTGGATGAGGGGGGCAGGGGAAAGGCCAAGAACCTGACTGTTGCCCTCTGGCCTTCTTCCAGGCTGAGCTTTACCATATTATAAGCAGCAACCAGGAGAAAATTGTCAACCCAAAGGGTGAAGAGAAGCCATCTATGTACTGAGCCCAGGGTTAGAGGGGAAATAAATGACCTATACTTTGTGTGGATAACCTCTGGTGTGTGTCATTCATTCAAAAACATTTACTGAGTGTCACCTATATCCAGAGACTAAATGTGAATGTGGTGATGAGAAAGGGAGGGGTGCCAGGAAGACGAAGATGAATTAAAGGTCCATCCTGTTCTTAGGAAGTCATCCTAAAGAACAGGGTGGGAACTGTTACACGCCATGACAGCCATGAAAATAACCTGTATTGGGGAATTTCACAAGATTATTTCCATCTGGAGGTGTCATGAGTGCTTCCTGGAAGAGATGGCATCTGGGCAGAGCCCTTATAGGAATAATCAGGCTTTGGACAGACTGGGGGAAAGCTCTGCCGCTGAGGTCAGGGAATGAAGAAAGGCACAACCCTTTCTTCAGCTCAGAGCAAGCCTGGAGGGAGAATTAGATTTCACTGGGAAAATTATGGGTAAATGGTTGGACTCCTTCTCAAGGGCTGGGAGGGGAAAAAACGCTCCCAAGGCACTAAGGCGAAGGAAATTATACTACAGGACATTATGGGAAGGATGGTTCAATAAAATTCTTTTTGACCTTTACCCTCCTCCTTCAGCCAATGCCATCTTTATTTCTGCAGTCATTACACTGAGGAAGGCAAGGGCCAGATAACCTGTAGTTGCAAAAGTGACACGGCTTATTAGTAAATGGCAAAGCCGCTCTAGAGTACAAATCCACTCATTCCATAGTTGGAGCCAAGCTGTCCGCTACGTACCGACATTCGAAGCTCCGCGGCTCGAGGAGACACCAGATGAGGGGCGCGGGCTCCACCCAGGTGGCTCAGCGTGGCCTATAGGGGCGGGAGGCAGAGGTAACAGACGCAGCCATCTTGCAATCAAGAGCCGAAGTGGGGGTAGCCTAGCCAATCAGCGTGCGGGTAGCTCTCTTTACAGTCAATGGCGGGACAATATTGGATGCTGATTTGGCAAAACGAGACCCTCTAAGCCTATCAAAGAGCACCACGTGGGCGGGACTCCAGAAGCAGGTCCGACTTCGAGCCCTGGTTATGTGTCCCCAAGGCAGGCGCAGCTCTCCTGCCACCGCTTGGGGGCGGGGAAGGCGGAGCTCTGTGCTGCAACATGCAATCCCGGCCGCCGGCATTCGGGCCGGGTGGGGGCCGGGGGCCGGGGGCCGGGCGCCGGGCTGAGGTCGGCCGGAGCCGGCGGGCTGCCTTCGAGTCAAGTCAGCGTCACCGTCGAACCTAAGTGAGGGGGCACGGGGAAGGGCCCAGGAGGGCTTGGGGGCGCTGGAGGGGGCCCCGCTCGCCATGGGGGAGGTGGAGATCTCGGCCCGGGCCTACGTGAAGATGTGCCTGCACGCCGCCCGTTACCCGCACGCCGCTGTCAACGGGCTATTGCTGGCGCCAGCGCCGCGGTCGAGAGAATGCCTGTGCCTCACCGACTGTGTGCCCCTGTTCCACAGCCACCTGGCCCTGTCTGTCATGCTGGAGGTCGCCCTCAACCAGGTGCCGCCGCTGGACGCCCACCGACCACCGCGAAACCCCCCAACACCCCTAGCCCAAGGCCATCCCTGGCCTCTTGGCAGTAGTGCGCACCCATAGGGCGGGCGGCACGATTTAGTTACTGATGGCGCTTTCCCATGGCAGGTGGATGTGTGGGGCGCGCAAGCCGGGCTGGTAGTGGCAGGGTACTACCATGCCAATGCAGCTTTGGACGACCAGAGGTGAGTGGGGAAGCCAGAGGCAGAGGGCTAAGGGTTATGGGGTGGGGGATGTCAAGAGAGCCCCTCTTGGTCATTCCTTCCATCTTTCCTTCATCCAAGGCTTAGCCACTGTAGAGCTAAGGTACCTACTAGGCTGGGTAGGCAGTGAGAAAATATAAAGAAATGTTATTTTCCTGGAGGAGCTGCGGTGGGGTGGCAAGGACAATAACAGGCTGACACCTGCTGTAACTGAGATGCCCCCCAAGTGCTGAAAACACAAAGGAAGCCCAACCAGCAGCTTCTAAAAAAAGGAAGTTTCTTTTTATATATACAGTTCACCGTTTAACAACATGGGTTTCAACTACCTGGGGCCACAAATAGGCGAAATTTTTTCACTGAATAGGTACTCCAGTACTACAGGATCCGAGGTTGGTTGAATCCCGGTGCAGAATCCAGAATAGGAAGGGCCCACTGTAAAGTTACCTGCAGATTTTCAACTGCGGGAGGCTCTGTGGCCCCTAAGCCCCTCATTGTTCAAGGGTCAACTGTATACAGAAAAAGTTATCTACTTATACAGTAATCATGTATTTGGAGCAAATTATACTGTTTTGTAATTTGCTTTTCTCTCCTTAATAAATATTTGACATCTTTCCATCCCTACACTAATATCTACCTTACCCTATCAGCTATATAGTATGAACATGGATGTACCATAATTTATTTAGTGCCTTACATTAAACATTGAGGTTGTTTCCAATTTTTTTTTTTGTTATTACAGACACTGTCCTATTATTACAGTAAATTCTTCGTTAAGTAGGGTTTCTGGGTTAACATACAATATAAATCTGGATGGTTATGCCAAATTACTCTCCAAAAAGACCATCTTAGATTTCCACTCTCACCAGCAGTGTCTGAGCACCTGTTTCCCACAGCACTCAAGCATAAGTCTTGTATGAAGCGTCAAGCAGGCCTGACGCCCCCAGGCCAACTACAGGGAAAGGCAGTCACTGCCTCCACGTCTATGGGCCCTGGGAGGCCCAGCTCAGATGGACGGGGTCTGCCCACAGGAGGCTCTTCACAACTCTGATCTTCCTTCTACACAGCCCTGGGCCCTTGGCCTTGAAAATCGCTGGGCGGATTGCAGAATTCTTCCCTGATGCAGTACTTATTATGGTGAGGCTTGGGTTTCAGACTGGGGAGTTGGAAAGAAAGTAGGAAGGGGGAATCCTCAAAACCCTCACCTGCCCTTCCTTGTCCACACAGTTGGATAATCAGAAACTGGTGCCACAGCCTCACGTGCCCCCAGTTATTGTCCTGGAGAGCCATGGTCTCTGCTGGGTCCCCAAGGACAAGAACTTGTGAGTGCCCCACTCCCTCCACCTCTTCTTGGAAGCCCACAGCTCCTGAGCCTCCTCTGTTGTTGGTTCTGCCCTAAGCGTCCTTCTCTAGAAGCTAACCTCTGCCAAGTGTCTGGTCCCTCTGCCTGCTGAGTTTGACCTCCATGGGGGTTATTATTTCAGAGTGATGTGGAGGGACTGGGAAGAGTCACGGCAGATGGTGGGAGCATTACTAGAGGGCCGGGCCCACCAGCACCTTGTGGACTTTGACTGCCACCTTGACGACATCCGGGAGGATTGGACCAACCAGAAGCTCAACGCCCAAATCACCCAGTGGGTTGGTCCTACAAATGGAAATACCTGAGCCAGGGCCAGAGGGGAGGCTCAGGATCCAATAAAGAAACTTGGGCTGTTGGGCGATGGTATGACTATATTTATTGTGCCTGGGAGGCAAGGTGAGGGAGAAACCTCAACAGACAGAAGGTGGGGAAAGTCTGGAGTCCCCTGTGAAAGTCAGGAAGGTCTCTGCTGGACCCATCACAGAATGAGAGGAGGCTCTCAATAGATCATTCCCTTTGTTTCTCCCCTGGGCTTCTTGAGCTTCTCGAAGTTCTTCAGGATGATGTCATATAACACAGCCTATGGGGCCAGGGAGGAGTGGGGGTCAGCCGCAGGTCCCCAGTGGCTCTGTGCCCCATTTCTAGCCTTGTGGAGAGGTCGAGCTTTGTTACCCTTCACCCCCAGCCCGCAGGGTCAGGGAGTGGGTGGCCTGGGAAAGCTGCCTCTGCCCACCCCTGCCCTCGCCTCCTCACGTAAGCGTTGCGGATCTCCATGACCATCAGCCGGATATCCCGGTACTCTGCCTCATCCAGTTCGTGCACCAGCTGCCGATAATCACCCTGTGGGAGACTCGGGTCAGTCCTGACTTCAAAGGTGTCCCTCCTCCCATGCACCCTGACCTGGGCCTCACCTACCACGTGGGGCTGCTTAGCCGCTTTGGTCACAGCATCACCTCGCTCAGAGAAATACCTGTGGGAAGTAGAAGGGTGTGGAGTAGGAGGAGGAGGGAGCACAGGCCTCAGTCCCAGCCGAAGGCAGAGCAGTGGGCAATCACTCACTTGGAGATTTGAGTGTGGAAGCCTTCCAGCTTGGTGTGAAGGGTGGTCATCAGCTCAAACACCTTCTCCTGGGGAAAGAAAGGAAGGGGGAAAGTGGAAAAGCAGCATGGACGGGAGAAATAAGGAAGGCACAGGAGTGGAGCAGTGTCCTCACCTGGACGGCCACTCCAAAATTGTTCCCATCCTCAATCCGAGGTATCTGCAGTTGCAACCAGGTGGTGACCTGGGAGGAGGGAACGGCATTGAAACCCCATCAGCTCCCAACCCAATTCCCAGGTTCCTGTCCTCCTTTGTTTCCCTGCCCACAGTGGGTGGAAGTATGCCACGTCTGTCCTGAACCCCAGGGCCTGGAATTCTGGCTTTACTTGCTGTGCCCTCTCCTGCTAAGACCTGGCAGGTGCCATGCCCAACTGGCAGGGACGAAGGAGGACAAAGGGTGGGGGTGGAAGTGGGAGGGCTCACCAGGTTGAGCTTCTCAATGACATCCTTGATCTCAGGCTTCAGGCGCTGCAGGAGGACCACGATCTTCTCATTGCAGTTCACTGGGCCACAAGGAGGACCTAGGAGGTGGGCAATGGGTCAGTCACATGACTGGGACTGTGCAGGGCAGGGAAGAGGCATCCTTAGGGAGGAGCTCCTGGGAGGTAAGACACAAGTCCCTTTCACCATAGTGATACCTTTGTCTTCATCTTCCCCTTTCTTCTTTTCATCCTTGTCTTCCTTCTGTAGGGAGAGGGTGTCTCTTAGGCAGGCCTAAGGCTGATTTTCTCCGTATTGGGTCCCTCCTCCCAGCTCTTGCCAACTTGCCTCCTGTTGTTTCTTCCGCTCCTCCTTCTCTTTCTCCTTGACTGGATCAGGCACTGGGATGTCCAGCAGGGCCTTCAGATTGCTCAGGTTGGCTTCATTGAGAGCTGGCTCCTGGTGCAGGGGGGGGAAAGGGCTGGAGGCAGGGGCGAGCTCTCACCTCCTCACTCTCATGGCCCAACAGGCTCTCCCTTTGGTCCCTACTCTCTACTCCCTGCCCAGCCCCAGTACCTTTAAAAATGCATCCAACTCAGAAATCTTCTTGGGGAAATAGCTCCCGAGCAGGTTCTCTGTCTGTGTGTAGGGTAAGGGGAGGGGAGGACGGCGGTCAGAATCAAATGCCCCTCCTAGGCAGTGAAGCAGGGCTGCCACTGCCCAGCAAGTAAGGGCTGAGCAGTGGGACTGGGTAGGGAAGGGTGGGGTGATGAAGGGGCAGGTCTTACCTTAGTACATAGGTCTTCACGGAACACATCCACCTGTGGGACACAGGCGGCCCTTCAGACAGCTGGCTTTATGGCCAGTCTATTCAAGGACCCTTAGGGTTGTATAGGGTCTGACTTGGGGAAGGGTGGAGTGGACCCAGGTGGGGCGGGATTTGGGAAATGAGAACATTCCTGGAGGTGAAGGGCGAAGGGTTCAAGCGGAAACAGATCCCTAGGGTCTCCAGGGCTGTGGGAGGAGGGATGTAAGAGAGCCGCTGCGACTGGGGAAGAGTCGGAGCGCCCTGTGGAGTGGGCCCCGGGGCCTCCCGTGGTGGCAGGGCAGGGTCCGCTCCCCGTCTGTGTGTGGGCCTGGGCCCGGGGCCAGCGGACTTCCCCTCCACGCCAGCGCTCCGCTTCACCTCACCCCGCTGAACCTCGGCCGCCTCGCCTCTCTCTCTCCCGGCAGGCAGACCTGGCCGGGCTCCCCGGGCTCAGGTGCTCTGCGCACGGAGGCTCACGAGGGTTCGGATGACTGACCCCGACTCGAGTCGGGGGGCTGGGTGGGGGGGGCGGGTCACAGACGCCCTCAGCCTCTCGGAGCCACGCCTCCTTGATGGGCCCTTCCTCGAACCCGCAGCGCTCACCTTGGCTTGGGCTTCGGGCAGGACCCTGAGCGTGGTCATAGCCGGGGCGGCGGCCTAGGGCCGCACGCGGAGCGAGGACGGACACGGGGAAGGGAAAGCGAAAGCAGCACTCGCTCCCCGCGCTGCCCTCCTGGGTAGTGGGAGTGGAGGCACTGGAGGAGGCGGGGACAGACCAGAGAGAGGCGAGGAGCGGAAGGGCTCAGGGAGGCGGCCCAGCCGCGGCTCGCCCTAGAGCCCGAGAGGCGCGTTTCCAGCGCCCCGCCTCCCCGCCTCCCCGCCTCCCCGCCTCCCCGCCTCCCCGCCTCCCCGCCTCCCCGCCTCCCCGCCTCCCCGCCTCCCCGCCTCCCCGCCGCTGCCAGTCTTTCGACTCCCCGCCTACCGGCTCCGCCCACCCCACCTCCTCCCTCCCCGCCCTGCTTTCTACGCCCCCGCCTCCCCGGCCCCAAGGCCAGTGCCCGCCTCTGAACTCCCCGCCTCCCATCTCACTGCCTCCTGACAGCCTTCTGGCTCTCTTCTTTCCCTGCTCGTCCTGGGACAGTGATTAGGCTTATTTGGCTCTCTTCCTTCTTTTCTCGGTGCTGGAGCAAGACCTGGCCTCCCTTCCTTTGCCCTGGCAGCGTGGACCCCTGGCTCCACGGGCATCGTCTGGCTCAATGACATTCAGACTCTGGCATCGCCCCATCACAGGGTCATAAGAGAGGGTCAGCTCTCTTATTACCCTTGTGGGCGCCATTCCTCTGTAACCCACTCTCCACACAGCAGCAGGATTCCACCTTGCTCTTGCTTAAAACTTTCTCAGCTACCTGTTGTCCTCAGAATGAAATCCAAAGGACTTTCCTGGCCCAAAAGGCCTGTCTGGCACCTGTTCCCCTTCAACTTCACTCTCCACTGCTTTCTCCCTCTTTCATTTCAGTTATAAATACCTGGACTTTCCAGCTGTTTCTCGAACCTGTCTGCAATGTGTTCATTCCTGCCTCAGGGCCTTTGTCCTTGCTAAACCCTTTGCCTGACACACCCCTTCCCCTGCCTCAGGATGTCATTCCGTTCTCAGCTTAAATGTCACTTCTTCAGAGAGAACTCTATCTTCCTTATAAAGTAACTCCCTCCAAGTCTATTAGAAAGCAGCCTGTTTTAGTACCTTCATAGCACTATCTCTCTGATATTAGCCAGTTTATTTTGGGGGGATAGTGTGGTTTAGACCAGGAGCTGGCAAACCTTTTCCGTAAAAGGCCAGATAGTAAATATTTTAGACTTTGTAGTGCCAGTAGCAACTACTCAACTCTGCCATTGTAGCAGGTAAACAGTTAAATGGATTAGCGTGGCTAGTTCCCATAAAGCTTTATTTATGGACACTGGCATTTGAACTTCATGTAATGTTCACCTGTCATGAAATATTCTCCTTTGATTTTTTTTCAACCATTAAAAAATGTGAAACCATTTCTTAGCTCTCAGGCCATTCAAACACTGGCCACAGGAGGGCTGTAGTTTGCTGATCCCTGACTTAGAACACAGACAACAGACCCATATTGCCTGGGTTAATAATTCTGGCTCCGATATTTACTAGTTGTGAAAAAGTTACTTAAACTCTGTGCCTCCATTTTCACAAGTGTACAATGGGAACGCTACCAGCCCTAGCACATAGTGTTGTTGTGGGGGCTAAATACGTGAATTTATAGACACTTAGAATGGTGCCTGACACAGAGTAAGCACAAGTGTTTGCTATTATTATTTGTGAGTTTATCATCAGGCAGTAACCCATGGGCCCCCAAACAGCAGAAACCTTGTCTTTCTTATTCACATGGCAGGGAACTATGCTTGGCTTAATGAACATCTTTTAAGTAAATAAGCACATATAGACCCCCTACGGGAAGACAGGGTAGGAAGGGTCCGTGAGTAGGGTGCCCAGATAGGCAGGCCCCTGAGGATGGCGGAGGGGGATTCAGGACTGGAGGCAGGGAAAACGAATCAACCAGGCTGGAGATGGAGCATCTGCTCAGTGGGAATGCCGCCCATACCTAAGGGCACTGCTACCTGACCTGGCAGTGCCAGTCCTTGACATCAGAGCCCCAAAGAGCTTGATGTCTGCAGGGACTAGGAGACTGAAAGAACAGGAGGGATAGTGATCAAGCACAAGGACATTCAAGGTCAGTGACAGCAAGGTCTGGCTGAGGAAACCTGGCGACCATCACACTCTCTTCTTACCCTTCCCACCCTTTGCAGGTCCCACCAGCCCAATGATGAGCGGAGCCAGAGCCAGGCCTGAAGTGCCTTTATTTCTTTCAGTTATGCTTGTGGCTGGAGTGGGGGTGAGGGAAGAGCCCATGGCCCGGGATCCCTGGAGACCAGGGCTGATGATACCAGCTGCCGTAGGTGAGGTACCAGGCAAAGGTGCCCACCGCGGCGCCCACCACCTTGTGAGTATATTGGTGGAAATAGATGACGGTGCAGAGCAGCAAGAAGTTCCAGAGGCCCAGCAGCAGCACGTTGAGCAGGAAGACAAGGCGCAGGGGTGCGCCGGCGGGCAGCCCGTGGGCCAGGTACTTGGCGAACACTGCTGCTTCCTCGGCCATGAGCAGGCAGCAGAAGGTGAGCAGGAAGGTGTGGGAGGAGACGGTGTAGCCCCGCCACTGGTGGCCGGCCGCCAGGCAGCTGCGGCGGTCCGGCAGCTCGCGGAGCAGCAGGCCCTGGGGCAGAGGCTCGAAGCAGGAGCCCGTCAGGTCCTCGATGAGCAGGAAGGCCCGGCCGGCACCCCGCCACACAGCTGCCCCAACCACCAAGCGGCTCAGGTGCCGGGCAGTCACTGCCACGCGCCGTGTAGCCAGGAACACCACCAGCAACACGAAGCCCCCCAGGAAGGTGCACGTCCAGCCCCACGCCGAATTCACAAACTTTCTGTGGCAGAGAAGAGGGAAGGCTGCTGAGACCCCTCAGCCCCATCTCCCCACCCTGCTCTACGTTCCCAATCATGGCTCTGCCTCCAGTCGCATCTGTCCTTCCCGGTTCTCTGTTTCCTGGGCCCTCTGCCCCCTCTCCCCCCATCCCCTTGAACTTGGCCATCTCCTTAGCGGCCCACTCAGCCTTCTAGGGCCCATGTTTCCTCTTCGGCGCTGCTCCTGTACCCCCATGACTCTGTTCCCCTCCCCCTCTGACCTTCTCCTCAACCTCCTAGCCTATTTTTAGTGTCCTGGACTGGCAGGAGCACAGAAAGCTGGAGGAGGGAGCTGGGATCCCAGAGCCTAGGCATCCAGCGCCCACGGCCTCGAGTGGACTCACATGTTGAAGAAGTTGCCATGGCTGGCAAAGATGGTCCGAGGGTTGACATGGAACTGCAGAAGGGGCCCGAAGATGACCACTGCTGCCAACCAGGCATGGTAGAGGCGCCGTAAGCAGGGGCTGCCCAGGAGGCGGGCAGCCTGTTCGCTTCCAAAGTACAGCAAAGCAGAGGCCACCCAGAGCAGCACCCTGACCAAGCGGCCCAGCAGTGCCCAGATCTGGGCCCCGGCCCCCCGCCCTGCCCCCACCGCCGGCCCCCACTCCATGTTCCCTCCCCTCCCCACTAACCGCTTGCTCTGCTGGGCAGCTGAGGAGGGGCTGATGGGGCTCCCCCTGGACAAGGACAGGCAGTGACAGGTGTGGCAGACACAGGGCAGAGCCCTGTTGGCAGCTGGCAGGCGGGGGAGAGGGGCGGGGGGCAGTAAGGGGCTGGGGTGGCGGGCTGCCACGTCAGCAGTGTTCTCGCCTTGGGTGTGTGTCCCGACAGCAGCCTGTGTCCTTCCCTGTTAGTCCTGTGCCTCCTTGACCCTCTTGGCTGGAACCATGTCCTAGTTCATGTTTCGGCGCCACGCCCAAAACATGGGATGTTTTTGGCCATGGCCTGTTTGGGTCTGCCTGTCTCTGTTTGGTCAGCCAAAGTCACCCCCACCCGGCCCAGGTTGGACTCTCAGAGCCCCGAAGATCAAGTTCACTCCCAGGTGATGGGTGGTGGAGACCCTAGAAGGAAGATCCCCAGCCTGGAGTCCATCAAATCCTTAGGTTGTGTCCCCCAACCAATTACCCTGGGATTTGGCCTCCCAGCCTGACCACTGAGGCTGGACCCATAGGGCGGTGAGCAACCTACCCAAGGGAAGTCCCTGATATTCAGTAACTGTTTTGAGATCCCTTTCTGTCTTCCTTCCTCATTCCTCAAAACTGGTGGTGGGATCTCAGAGCACAGTGGAGGCCCATGAAGTAGTGAAAGGAAAGAGCAAGAAAGGGCACCTGGGTTCTGGCCCAACTCTGTGACTTTGAGAAAATCAACTAACCATCCTTGGTCCTCAGTGCCATCATCTGCAAACTGACCAAGATGGATTAACCAATCAGGATCCTTCCAGATCCTACAGCCCATACCTTGACATAGTCTGTGCTCAGGGATCCTATACCTGAAGACCTACAGAAGCACTCACACATTTTTAAGTTGACACAACAGTTTTCATTGTAATTTTAAATAGTTGCAAAGGACATAATTTCCAGTGTATCGTATATGTTGACATTTCAAAAGTAAAGCTATCTTTTTCACTCTTTTAAATATATCCAATGGAATCTAAACACTACAGTGATTATATACCTCACCGTTTTTCATTTAAAAACATGTGACAAGATCTTAAGAGTCAGAAATAACATTTCCATTCTTTCCCCACTGAAATTATCCTAATGTTTTTATACCTGAAAGTCTTTGATTGATCACACTTCTCTGCCAAAAGGAGTAGATAATTTGAAACAATTTTTACACATTTCCTGTGATCACAAGGTTAAACTTTTTTTTCTGTACTGAATTTCCTATTTTTTACTAGTACAAATTTCAAAATTGTTAGTAGTACAAAATGTATTATTTGTACAACAAACATTTCACACAGTTTGATAATTAATAATAAACTAAAATTGTACTGGAAATGCATTTATTTTCAAATGGAATTTATAAAGTTTTCTTTTTTAAAAAATTTATTTTATTTATTTTTGGCTGCATTGGGTCTTCGTTGCTGCGCACGGGCTTTTCTCTAGTAGTGGTGAGCGGGGGCTACTCTTCGTTGCGGTGCGCGGGCTTCTCAATGCGGTGGCTTCTCTTGTTGCGGAGCATGGGCTCTAGGTGCACGGGCTTCAGTAGTTGTGGCATGCAGGCTCAGCAGTTGTGGCTCGCAGGCTCTAGAGCACAGGCTCAGTAGTTGCGGCGCACGGGCTTAGTTGCTCCATGGCATGTGGGATCTTCCTGGACCAGGGCTCGAAGCCGTGTCCTCTGCGCTGGCAGGCGGATTCTTAACCACTGTGCCACCAGGGAAGCCCGGAAGTGCATTTCTTAATGAGAAGAATAGACAGCCCTTGGGGCCTTGACTAAATGAGGCTTTGAGGACACTAATCATTTTAACTGGCCTCTACCTTTGGCATGCTGGAGGTAAAACAGTTCTGGGTGAGACGGGTTGGCATCTCTGGGTGAAGAGGCAGAGGGGGAACGAAAAGGACAGTTTCATGGAAGCGGATCAACTGGAGGAAAGAGAGCATATGGAGGCCAAGCATCTGGACAATTTATTCTTTTATTTAAAAATTTTTAAAATTTATTTATGTATTTATTTAGGCCGCACCGCGAGGCATCTGGGATCTTAGTTCCCCTACAAGGGATCGAACCCGTGCCCCCTGCAGTGGAAGCTCAGAGTCCTAACCACTGGACCGCCAGGGAAGTCCCTTTATTCTTTTAAAACGACCTGCTTTGCTGCTGAATAGGTACATCTTTTAACCCCTTGCTGTGTCTTTAAGACCCCCTGGAGGTGTGCATCCAGGTTCCTTAGAGATAATGGGGAAGATCAATCCGAGCTGCTCCCCTACTGACCATACCATGGGTCTGCCCTGGGCCATGGTGCTTGACCTCTGCACACCTCCATTTCCTCACCTGTAAAAAAGGGTGGCTGTGAGGTGGATAAGGTTCTAAGTGTGAAGTGCCAAGATGGGATCTGGCATCACTGCCCACCACGTGCTCTCTGGCTCTGGGCTACTTCCTTCCATAGACTGGACCAGTTCCAGGGCACAGCTGATGTGGGTGTTACAGGTTCTCATCTAAAACGTGTTTATTTCCTGTTATCTCGATTTCTACTTGCTGGGAAGTCTCTGAGGTTGGTGAGGGACTCCCTGTTGCAAAGCTCAGTTAACTAATGATTTTGGTATTTCCGTTCATCTTGGGGCATCAAAGCAGTGTTTTCTCCCACAGATGAGCATATCTGAAGGCTCTGTTGAAACTGTTTTCTTGAAGTGAGAGGATAAAAGATCTCAGACAGGAAAAAGAGAGAGACAGACGGACACTGAGCTAGGTTCCCACAGAGAGTTTATTGAGGGAGCCAAAGCCAGTGAGAGGACGGAGTCCTACTTCAACATCCCTCCTCGAAGCTGCTGGCCTCCTGCACGAGGGAACACTTGGGGAAGGGAGGGCCCGCCCTGTGTGGGGTCACATGGAGCCTCTCACACCACAGCCTGCCTACCCCAAAGACCCAGACACGTGAGAGAGAAGCCGTAATTCCCAGCCAGGGAGGGTGCTGAGGACACACCTTACCCATCCCCACCCCTCCCCTGAGGGGCTAGAGCTCTAGCCATTAGGACCTCTGAAAGAAAGGCCAGGACACCTGGCCCTGATTGACCAGTTTAGTCCTCAACGTGAAGGCCTGGGCAATGGGCCTGGTTCAGTTCAGACCTGGCCACAGGCATCTACTCTAGGAGCTAAGACTTAACATCCAAACATGATTAAAAACACTCAGGACGTTACTCCTGCTGACCACATAATGGCAGTCCTGCCAGACCCTGACCAGAGACAGAGACCCAAGCTGATGGGTGTGAGCATGTGAGAAGACCACTCTGCCCCAAGGGGAGGATCTCCCTCCCGGGGCTTAGCTAGGGGACTGAAGCCTGGGCTTCTGTTTCTCCCCACCCAATGCCAGTGATTCCCCAAAGATCCCCCAGAAGGGAGAGAGGGAGGAGGCGGAGAGATGTCAAGAGGCTCACCCATGAATGGGGCTGGAAGTCAGATCTACTGGGGCGAGGAAAAGGCTGTAGAGGGGTGGGACATTGGGGCAGGGGTGCTCAGGTGTTCCTCAGACTCTGGCATGTCATCCTGGAAGTACTCAGCCTGGCGGTACTGCCACAGACGCAGGTTCCCGTCCCACTGCGGGGCAGAAGGTGGCAAGTAGTCAGGGGGCACTGCCCCCTCCTGGGTCCAAGTCCCAGACACATACTGGCCCCCCTAACCCCAGCATCCTCACCGAACTGCTGACAATCTTCTCCTCGTAGGGGTGCCAGCTGACGTCACGCACACAGGCCTTGTGGTTGGTCAGCTTCTTCACGATATGGCCGCTGAGGAGGTCGTACACTGTGCAGGAAAGGCCAGATTGGAGAGGGGCTGCCAGAAGACCTTCGAGCCACCCCTCATCTCTCTCTGAGCAGCACCACTTACCTGCCTCTCAGGCAACTTCCCATTTTCCCAGGGGAGCAAAGCCCACACCCGAGGATGGTGTTAGTTTCTTTTCCCTACCTCAGGTTGAGGGTATGGTCTAGCAGAGCTTGGGCATCTCTGGCCCTTAGCTAAATGTCACAGGGTCTACAGTTAAGAAAATGAAATGTGGCTTTAAAGTAGCCATTTTCTTAAAAGCCCACAAGATATGGAAGACACCACAAAAGTGAACAATGGGCTGTCTCCACAGACATGTGAACGTGCTGTTCCTTTTCTGGACGTGGGTGCACCTTTCTCTCTCCCCGGATAGGCCTCCATCTCAGGGCCTCCCTAGGTTTGGCACTGTCTTAGGCTCCTGTGACTGTGTGTTTGTGACTGTGTGTTTCTTTTTGTGCATTCCTCCTACTTCAGTGGCTGTACATCTTTTACTACTTGCTGCTGTCTTTTTGTGTCATTCTTTTTGTCTCTGTTCCCTCCTACCTTTCATCTGCAATCTCTTCCCTTGACTGGCTGAAAAACAGAACTGAGTATATTTTTGGTAATCTAGTATATTTACTGACTAGAATTCTGTGTTCCTTTTCTTAATTTAAAATGCTGATGAATAGAATGTTTTCTCTTTCTCCGTTTAAGCCTCCCTGCTCCAGGCTAAATGAAATTTCACTTGTAATTGTCACTGGGTTTCTTAAGGTGGTCACTGGTGGTTACAGGCAGAATGCCAGGGGAATACTGCTGCCCTTCCCGAGGCCCCCTGTTCGGACACAGTCCTTACCGACCACTTTGCCAGTGGAGCAGCCACTGTAGATGAATTGCTGGCCGGTGCTATGGGTGGGGGAGAATCGGCAGCGGATGAGGGTATGCAGCACCCCATGGCCCCGGTAGGTCATCAAGGAGCTGTCCCCTGGGAGCTTCAGCTTCCGCCAGGCTGGGGAGGGATGCAGGGTGAGCCCTGGGTTAGGGAGTCTGGATTCCCCTGTATCACTGGTCCTCAGCAAAGACTGATGCTCAAAGACAATCGCCTTTCTGATTCCCAACTGGTGGCTCTTTCCCCATCTAACGGTCAGCTGATACACACCAATATGGCTCTGCTGATGGTTAAGACGCTGAAATACTTTTGCATTGGTAGGTTTGGAGGGATCCCCAGCCCCTACACTGGGAACCCCTGGCTCTCCCATGGTTCAGCAAACAAAGAGTTAATGCCTGGCAAGGGGGAGGGCTCCAGGCTTTGGCC
This sequence comes from Balaenoptera borealis, assembly GCF_965194805.1. Taxonomy (NCBI): domain Eukaryota; kingdom Metazoa; phylum Chordata; class Mammalia; order Artiodactyla; family Balaenopteridae; genus Balaenoptera; species Balaenoptera borealis. The sequence continues at coordinate 73,119,160 of NC_138866.1, forward strand.
CATCCACGGTGCCCATGCCAGGCCTTGCCAGGGGTTAAATGTTTTAACTATCACCCCCAACCCTTCACTCTCCAGATCTCTGGTTCTACTTCCGCTCTCACCTTTTTTGGGCACCTGCTGCCAGCGGTAGTCCCAGTTTTGCTGTGTGGCAGCCTGGCGAGAGGCTTCCATGCCTTCCCGGCTAGAAAAGCGTCGGATATCCCAGAGCTTGATGGTCTGGTCTTTGGAGTTGGAGATGAGATACCGGGCATCTCCCTGTGAATCCCAAGATGGATAATGAAGCATCAGAGCTTGCAGATGTCAAGGTCTGTCAGTCCAACTCCCACTCCCCAGTTGAGGAGTATGAACCCTGGTCCTTTGACTTTGGTTGCCTCTTTCTTCATCCAGGTGGGCCTTACCATTGGTTTCCTACCACAGACCCCACACCCTGGCTAGGTTTCCCCTTCTTTACCTAGGGCGCTGGCTGGGCTCCTGTTCTATATTGGGTCAGATCGTCTTCTACTTTTCTTGTACAGAAAGCCCTGCTCCTTGAGGAATGCTGGGTACCGATGGACCTCACGTCTTGTGGCTTAAGCCTCTTCCCTAAACTCCAGCTCTTGCAAACCTTGGCTAATGAGGAGCTTGGCGAGTTCCCACACCCGTCCACTCTGACACCCTCCTGGACAACCACAACCTCAGTCGCCTGGCTGTGCGGTCCTGACTCCACGCCCACCTTGCTGTCAATGAAGGTGATGCCGTCTTGATGTCCAGCCAGCGCACCCACGGGCTTGGGGTCATCCTCCCGCATGGTGCGTCGATCCCACACTTTGCAGATGGCATCGTCCCCCCCGGAGAACAGGATTTGGGAGCTGATGTCAGCAAAGGCCACCGCATTCACATCATCCTCATGGGACTCAATCTAGGGGAGAAGTGGGCCAGGTCTTTCTAGGTCTTCCAATAGGCCAAGGACCAGGAGGCAGAGGCTTGAAGTCTCGGGAGCAATACCTGAAGGGTACGTCGGTTCTGTTCTCGATCAAAGACGTACAGGCAGCCATCATTGGCCCTGAAAGGGAAGGGAAAAAGAGGGTTCTGGAGCCAGGACCGAGAGGACCCATGCTACGTGTGCTCTGCTTGACTGTTGTCTCGAAGTCCTGCTGAAGGGAGAGCCCTTCTCTCTTCTTATACAGGAGGTGGGAGAAGAGTTAGCTGTGTTTGCAAGGAGGTTTGAGACCTCCCATCTCATGCTGCAGAAATGGTGAGTGAGAAGGGAAGCAACTCATAAACCTTGGCCCCGGAGAAGGCCTGGTTGCTCTCCACAGCTGCCTGGGTACGGGTGGCCAGCGCAGTCTCTGTAATGGCAGAGCTGGTCTCTGGGAGAACTCCTATCTCATCAAGTGACAGAGGCATCCCCACAAACACTCACCCTCCTAGCACTTCTCGCCCATCTGAGGAGACAGCGATGGAGAAGACAGCAAAGCGACGCTCATCTGGCCTGAAGAGAGCAAAGGAGGAGCTGCATTAAGTGGACTTCCCTTTAGCCCTGGTTAATCTCTACAGAATCTGATGAGGGCCGTGGGGCACACTGCTGAGAGAAAAAGAAGTCGTGCCAGCACGTGCCAGAACGTGGAGCGCCTCAGTGAGAAGCCGGGAAGAATCCTGCAGCCATCTATTTTACTCTGGTCCTCTGGCTGACAGGCTGGGTGGTCCCCTCCCAGGAATCCACAAAGAGAAACTTGCAACCAGTGTACTTTTCCCTCTAAGCAGGAGTTCCAGTTCAAGAGGTTTGCTCCTGGAGAGCCTTCCTTGAGAAGTTTCTGATGTGTCTAACCAGGAAAGGAAGCCAGTACCTTAGATCCAGGGCAGTATGTGTGTCTCCCTCCCCGTAGATGTTGCAGATATGAACTAAGAGAAGCAAGAGAAACAAGAATCTTTCAGGGCTGAGGTTAGGAGGGTGAAAGTGAAGCTAGGGAGGAGACGGAACAAAGGGGAAGGATGTTGGACCCTGGGAGTGATCTGCCCAGGAGAAGGCGTGGAGTCATGGCATGGAGGAGATGGGCATTTGGAGACCTCAGGTCCCAGGCTGAAGAGATGATGGTGGTCTGGGGCACACTCACTGTAATCAGACCAGCTGGAGTAAAGGAAATGGTTCCCATCAGGGGTGAAGGCCACATCCAAGACGCTCCAGCCTACATCCCGGGCCTTGATGCTCTTGAATTTATGAAAGCGGCCATACCGGCAGTCATACAGTCGGATTGTCTGGTCTGTGTGAGTGGGGATCAGGCAGAATTAGGGAACACCCTCCTGGAATCCTCCCTAGATCAGACCTCCCTCACTCATCACTGATCTGTGGAATCTTCCCTTGATCATGGGACATGTGTTCTAGCTAAGCATCCCTAAGCCAGGGTCTGAGCTCCCTGGGTCTGGGGCTTTCTAGCCTCAGTCAGGGAGAATGTCTGTTGTTCTAGGGCAGTTGGTAGGACTAGGGTCTGGTACCTTGGCAAGCAGACATGAAGATTTGACCATCTTTGCTGTAGATGCCACAGAAAGCCTTCTGAGAGTAGGTATCAGTAAAGCCCAGATCATTGGGCAAGAAGCTGGGAAGCAGAGGAAAAGTGAGGGTAAGGGGAGCTCAGGATGGGGAATGTCCCAGTTTGCAGAATCCTAACAGAGCTGGATGTGAGTACAAGGGCATTCTTCCCTTTGGCTTTGGGTATAAACCCCTTTCTTTGAATCATTCTATCATCCTCTCAATTGCTATACTTTTCCACTTTCTTCACTCTCAAAGCCTCAACCCCACATAACCTAAAATTAATATCCCTGAGGATCCTTTAACACCGATCCCTTCACAGTTTAGGAAATAAGACCTATCTGGCCCTTGGAACTTCTCCACCAAGCCCCATACTCACTGAGACATCATTCGAGACCGTTCTCCAAGGGAGAAGCTTCCCTGGTGGCAGAGGCCCCGTTCTCTCTAAAGGAAGGGATTGGGGAATATTGCTAGCAGAAACAAGAGGGCCACTTCAGCCACACCAACCCCCGTCCTCCAAAAATATTGCTCTTGCTACAGAAACGAACCCCACACACAGTAGTATGTCCCACCAAACTCCAGCTCAGGCTGGCTAAGAGCTCTCCAGCTCCAGCATTTGAGGCGTCCTTGGGAAGTTTACTTCCCTCTTCTCTGGGATTGTAGCTTCTGGCTGCATTGATAGGCCTGCTGCCAGGCTGGCTGGAAGTAGAGAGGCCTACCTGGTGCAGCATTTGAGGAAAGCTGTGCTCCCGGGCTGCCCGCCTAAGCCCCAGCCGCCCTGTGGCCAATTCCACTTGTGTCTTGATCTCATTGCATTCCAGCTCCCGGGTGTCAGGGGTTGCATCCACTGTGAGTACCAAACAGAAGTTTCATCCTAGGTCTTTTCCAGCCTCAGAGGACAGTTAGCAGAGCTGTGCTCAGTCTACTCAATGTGACTGAATATACTGGGGCTGCAAAGACTCCCTCGTTCCCTGAATTATCTCATCTTTTTCTTTCAATTTTTGCCGAAGTTAGTTTCAAAAAAAGGCTTTCTAATGGAAGTCCTCTGATATTAGGTCTCAGTCTGCCTTTCCTCTTACCCGGTGGGTTGTATCGGTCTCCAAGACGACCATCCCAGGCACTGTCATGCTCTTCCTCCGAGTCCGAGAGGGCCTGGATGAGCTGTAAATTTGCTGCACCTCCTCCCTGCACCAACCTCACTTGGCCTCTGTGGAGAGACCCCCCATGATAAAGGGGAGGATCCCTTCCCCAAATCAACCAAATTCAGAGTCAATAGCTATGTAGTTCTTAGACCACCTTGAGGGTCCTCAAACCCTCATACTGTCCCCATTTTGAGGTTTGAGGCTGACTAGACCTTGGCTGTTATTTTGTCTCCTATAAGACACACTGGGAAACTAATTCTCACTCTTACAGCAGGGGTAGAAAACCCCAATATTGCATGGATGTTGACAGATCTACTAAATTGACTTCCCAGCGAGCTAAAAATTCTGAGAGCATTTCTTTCTGAGCCTCTGCCCAAGGAGTCCAGCATAGAACGTGGTTTTCTGAAGGGATTCCCAAGCTCGTCTTCTCCCCAGGGAGCCATAGCTAAGAACCAAAGCCAACTGCACCCCTTTCCAGTCAATTCCTGGTGGTCACTTCTCTCAAAGCATTCTTTCCTCAAGAACAGGATTAGAGTTAGATTAATTTAAACTTGTTTTTCAAGTAAATCCACGTGGCTTCATATCATGTGTCAATAACTTCTCTTAAGTTCAACACCCACTTCCCTAACTCTTTTCTTCACCCTTCACATCACTCCCTTCCCACCAGGGAACCCCCCCACCCACCCCTTTTTTTTTACTTACTTGGAAAATAGGTTACATTTGTGTAGTCATAGGTAGAGAGACTCCCCTGAAAAGTCCCCTCAAACACAAGAGCCAGTCATCCTGTTGACCCTCCCTAGGCAAGAACCACTCTTACTGGGTATGAAGCTGAGTGCGGTGAGTGTCCACCAGGGAAAGCGGTTCTGCTCAAAGAGAACAGCTGTCCTGGGCTAATCTCATTCCCTATTCTCTGTAACTTCCCTGACTGGAGCTGGGATCAAGGGGCTGTGGTGGCACCTGGTGGGGACACACCAGGGGGTAAGTTACCTGCGTAGGAGATAGGCCAGTACCTGGGCCAGATCCACATCTTCATCCTCCTCTTCCTCTTCCTCACTCCTACGCAGGCCAGTCCCTCTTCGGGGCAAGCCCTCGGAGGGGTCTCCGGACCCAGTTCCTGCGCTGCTGCTGTTCCGTGATCCCATCTTCTGGTCACAGCATCCTTAAGTCCTGTGCAGGGACTCCTCCTGTCACCTCCTTGGATTTGGTGAAAGCAAAGCCTGCTCTAGAAACACCAGAGTCTCCTGAGATACGATAGTAGCTGTCTCTAGGAGAGCGACCCTTCCTAGAGACTGAGATCCCTTCTCCTTAGCCTGTAACAACTCCTAAGGCTTCGGGAACACAAACCTTTCCCGATCCTGTGAAGCAAAAAAAGCAGAGTGAAGCCTAGGGCACGACCCTAGCTCACCAGTGAGAATCCTTTGAAGAGGAATTTCTCAGTTTTCTACCTCAAACTCACCTATCAAAGTCCCTGGGGTGGGGGTGGATTCCCAGGTAACCTCTCTGGCCGGCCAATCAAAACCCCTCGCGGAAGAAAGCGTCTCATTAGCTTACCCCATCTAACCAATCAGAAGCCTTAGGAGTCAGAGACCCCCCCCCCGAAGCCCCCCCTCCCTTACCGGCCAATCAGAGCACTCCCTTGCGAAAGCCGGCGGCAGCAACAACCAATGAGGTTAAAATTCGGCCTACACCCCCCACCTTCCTTGCCTCACGCCCACGTGGTGTACCGGGGGTGTGTACACTAAGCGGGGGTAGGCAGGGAGGAAGCCGAGAAGCACCTCCCACAAAGCCGGCGGTTACCGCCCCGCGCGAGACCACCCACCAGCCAGGAGCTGTCGCAGGGCCCCGAGCGGCGCGAGGCCTTGTTTACAACGACTGCCGCCGCGGCGTCGGCCAACCGCTTCTCCGTCACGCGCCTCCTTCGACACTCATCTCCTGGCTCCGCGGCTGGCGGACTGCAGACGTCACGCGACGCCCCTGATGGCCCCGCCCTCTTGGCCCGCTCACTGGACAGCTGAGCGCGGTGATTGACAGATGGGCGGGAGAAAGTGCGCAAGGGGTTTGAGGGGAGGAGAAAGCGCGAGACCCAGTAGGGGCAGTAGCTCCTTGTTGTGGGAGGAGTAAGTAGGGAACCGGCTGCTTCCTGAATCAGAGACAACGGAACTAGACTTAATGGACGAGGGGCGGGGCTTACAAAAGAAGTTGGTTTGCTTCCGAGAGGTGTCTTAGCAAGGGGTACAATTTGCTGTCGGTCCCTTAGGTTAATTGGGCTTCGCACTTTTCAGACGATCTCTAAGGGCGTACTCTTTCTTCCCCTGGTCCCTGTCCGGCTTTAGCTTTTCTCTTTTCGCCGGCTGCAGCTACAACCGTCCTTGCCCTAAGGGGTGCCCGGCGCTTTTGGAATGTGCTCAAGTCACAGGCCTTCGCACCCGCCCTTCCGGGCTTAGCTTCCGGAAGCCTTGTTCTTGTGGGGACCGCCCATTAGCCGCTTTGGCAGCTTTTTAGATGACCCCTGGCGTCCCTCGGCGTTCTTTGCAGACGCTCCCTAGCACCCCCACGGGTCTCCGCCCGTCTTTCGTCTGTTCCACTCAGACGCCTCCTGGGCCTTCAGGGATTTGCGGACTTTTCTTAGACCATCTGTCCTTGGGGTGCTTCTCCGCTCCGGGCCGCTGGTCCAGGGTGTGCACGCGCGGCGCCTCCTACCCCCTCCTCCGGGTTTATGAGTAACCCGGCTGAGTCCAAGGCCAGGACTTGTGTACCTCGGGATCCTCGCCCGTGCTGGGTGGGGTGGCGGGGGTGGATCGAGCGACCGTGCCGGGAGCGTAGGCCCAGGGTCCAAGCTTCACCTCAGCGCCCCCAGCCCGCACTCTCCTAGAAGTGCTGCGCAGGGGAGCGGGGGCCCTTGGATTCCCTGGCATCTCCTTCTCGGGCTCGCTCTCCCTCGGAGGGAGAGGGTGTGGTTAGTCCTTCGGGTGATGCCTCCTGGTTTCTAGATCGCTAGATCGGACCTTAGTATCTGTGGTCACCAGGGCGGCTTCAGGGGCCCACACTTGCCTTAATATTCTGCTGTCACCCTTTGAAATTCTTAAAAGTCTTTGAGCAAGCGCCCCACATTTTCCTCTTGCTCTGGGCTCTACTAATTATGTAGCCGGCTCTGCCAGTCAGCCATCTCCTATTGCCAGGTTACTTAGTATCTGCCCTATAGTATTGTCTCAATAAATCTTAGCTTTATTTAGAAATAAATAAATTCTAAATTTATAAATTATAAAATAATTGTAAATTATAAATCACAGAATCTTAGGACTCTGGTTTCTGGGTTGTCCAGCCTGGAAAATCTGGAATCATTTTCCAAAATGATCTTTCCCTCCTCTTTGCCCTTTTAATTCAGTTCTTCAAGTCCTATGGATTCTCAGCTGATTTGTTGAGGTGGTTTTTCAGGGTCATCACCCAACATCAAATTTTCATTATTTCACGCCTCTCCTAGTTAGTTGATCTGCTAGAAGTATTCTTCTCTAATAGCATTTAGTACTTAAGAACCTACAAATGGTTCACTATTGTTTATTGTTTCAAATACAAACTTCCAAACCTGGTTGTCTTTTTTGCTAGCCTCATTTTTTTGTTACTTCTGCCAAGCAAATATGGCCATAAATTCCTTGCTTGTTTCCCCCTCTGCCCCTTCGCAGGAGAATTTCTTATCTGGGGGAAGCTTTATCTCTACCAGTCAGACTCCCTTCCTTATGACCCAGTGGTGTCACTTCTAAGAAATCTAGCCCTGACCTCTATGCTAAGTCTAGCATAAATGTTTATGTTCAGCAGAGCAATTATTGATAGTAGTAAAACACTGGAAACAAAATAGATCCAAACACACTGCTACGGGATGGGATTGGTTAAATAAATGATGGTCCATATGGTAGACAAAAATGCCAGGTAGCCATTAAAATGATGTAGTCTTCTATTTTTACACTGTGGGAAATTGTGCAAGTTACATTTTTAGGTTTAAAAAAGGTGGTAGTTCTTCTGGTGACATGTGGTGGATGCAAAACAATATGGTTTAAATTTGCATTTAAAAAGTATAAAAATACCTGGGCTCATTACATCATTAAACAAATAATAAAATGGAGAAGGCCTTGCATGAACTAATGACAAAGATACAGTATGAACAAAGCATCATGGTTAACACAATTCGACCACCTGAAGTCCACAGAAAACAAAAACTTCTGTTAAACTCATCTTAACTCATTTTTATTATTTATTTTAAAAATTTTAAAATAAATTATTTATTTTTGGCTGCGTTGGGTCTTCATTGCTGCACGCGGGTTTTTGCTAGTTACGGCTAGCGGGGTCTACTCTTCGTTGCAGTGCGCGGGCTTCTCATTGTCGTGGCTTCTCTTGTTGCAGAGCACGGGCTCTAGGCGTGTGGGCTTCAGTAGTTGTGGCAAGTGGGCTCAGTAGTTGTGGCACGTGGGCTCAGTAGTTGTGGCTTGCAGGCTCTAGAGCTCAGGCTCAGTAGTTGTGGCACACGGGCTTAGTTACTCTGCAGCATGTGGGATCTTCCCAGACCAGGGCTCGAACCCGTGTCCCTTGCATTGGCAGGTGGATTCTTAACCACTGCGCCACCATGGAAGCCCTTAACTCATTTTTAAATTAACCTCTTTCCTCTTCTCCTCCTTAGCTTACAAATCCTTTTACTTTACAAATGCAATTTAAAACTGAATAAAATCTAAATTCAAGCCTTTGAAACATGGAATTTGTATACTATTGAATAAGACATTTAAAAGTCATGGTAAGTGTTAAAAAGAAAAATCTAAGGTTTTATGGCCAAAGCGAGTCTTTAACATCAAATGCTAAAAAATATAGGATTTCATCTCTGGACCCATTGGTTGATTTTTGAATGTAAAAAAGATTTTTAAGCCTATGAAGTTGATTTATCACTTGTGACTTACATTATTTAAAAAATGTATATGAGCTTTTATATGTTAGGCTATACTATGTGTTTCATTGAAAGACAATGGCGTTTCTTTAAAAATAATGAAGTCATTTTGATAAAGTTTATTGGCCTTCCCTCTCATGATTTTGAAATTTGGCATGTTGCTTGGTGACAATGTGTAAGTGCTTTTCATTTGGGCAGCCTCCACTCTCCCCAGCTACACTTAAAGCCACTTGAAGCCACAGAGAGGTTTTCTACCTTTAGCACCCATTTTAGGACTGGTTCTAGTAACTGCTCTGTACATGTCAGCTAGTTGACTTCCCATCTGACCTGCCTTGGGCTGTTCCCAGCTCATTAGCATCTCCACCAGGGGGCGGGCTGAGCTTGAGAGGAGAGAAGGAAAGCAAATATTTCTTTCTCTGGCTACCCCTGTGCTCTCTCTCCCCAGTCCCAGTTCCCAGCCTGGTGACTGCACAGAGCTCCTGGGACACGTGTACAGCTTCAGGCAACACAAGGGAAAGTTCTGTCTTCCGAAGTGACGGATGACGTGTGTTTATAACTTATCTTCTTGCAGCAAGTTCGATGTAGAAGGAACGGGGGAAGTATGCTAATTTGCCCAGGACTTAAAATGTGTTGACTATAAAGAAATTGAGTGATTATGGGATTTCTAATACTCTTGTCTCCTATGTCCTTGGGAACCAGATTTTTTTGTGTAGTGATAGGAGTTACAGATGTGATATAGAATTTAAAAACCCTTTAGCCCTGAGTTTGAATAGGAACTATCAGTATGAACTCATGAGGTGTTTTATCTTCCTACCCCTATTCACTGAAAAGATCTAGAAACAATCTAGTAGCAATAAACACTCCTACCACCTAAATCTTAAAATACCATTTCCCATGGAAAGAAACCAGAGCTTGGGGTAATGGTTGATTCCAGGTCTGGGGTAGGAAATGTACAAGATGAGCATGGAACAACTTACCATTCCAGGTCGCAAAGAAGCCAGTAAACATTATCAGGGTAATGTCAAAAGGACTCAGGAGCCAAGCTTATGGCCAAAGATGGGATAATTTGAGCATTATAAGGATAATTTAATAAACATTAAGTATGTTTAAAGCCATGAGTTCATAATGGGTGTGTGTGTGTGTTACTAATTGGTCATCTTTTTGAAGAATGATATGAAGCCAAATCATTATTTTGAAGATGGTAAATAAAGGAAAAGAATCAAGCAGTTACTTGCTGTTCTTATATAAACTGTACCTTTGAGTAATGAAATAGAAGATAAAAGGAGTGTCCCTTTGTAAAATTATTCCAACTATTATGACAGAGTTTGAGTAGAGCTGATTTGAAATCCCTAATAAATGAATGAATCTAGGCATTGAGCATCTAGGCCTGGATTCTTCAATGGTTAAACTGAAGGAAAATTAAAGAGTGGAGGGGGAACCTGTAGATTGAAAGTGACTTAAAGGGCATATAAATTTTTCTTAAATGTGCAAGACTAAACTATAATGTCTAGGGATCTGGATTTGGGTAATACAACTCCAGGGGAAAAGAAAAAAAAAAACAAGGATGTGACTATCATGAACCATGGTGTCCATTTCCACCAGGAAGGAGGGGCTGTGATGAAGATGAGGAGCATGGCAAGGGGGCGGGGGGGGGGTGGGGGTGGGGGTGGTGGCTTTTAGTGTTTGTTTGGCAAAGTTGTTTCTTTTTCTGGGTAATGGTTTCAAGGTTGTTCCATTTATATTAGCTTATTAAGCTATACTTTTGTTTTGTATGGTCTTCTTTATCTGTGTTTTATTTTGAAATAAAAAGGTTAACTAAAATGTGTTAACTATGTTTTATCATTTATCTGGAGCTGCAGGGCATGGAGCCCAATTTTATTCTAATTGACAGAATCATTTTTACTGGGGTTTTTCCAGACTTTTTTTTTTTTTTTAATTTTTAAATTGAGGTGTAGTTGATTTACAATGTTGTGTTAGTTTCAGGTGTACAGCACAGCGATTCAGATACGTGTGTGTGTATTCTTTTTCAGACTCTTTTCTTTTATAGGTTATTACAAAATATTGAGTATAGTTCCCTGTGCTATACAGTAGGTCCTTGTTGGTTATGTATTTTATATATAGTAGTGTGTATATGTTAATCCCATCCTCCTTATTTATCCCTTCCCCCCTACTCCCCAACCTTACCCTTTGGTAACCATAAGTTTTCTGTGTGTGGGTCTATTTCTGTTTTGTAAATAAGTTCATTTGTATCTTTTTTTTTTTTTTTCAGATTCCACATATAAGCGGTATTATACGATGTTTGTGTTTCTCTGTCTGACTTACTTCACTTAGTATGATAATCTCTAGGTCCATCCATGTTGCTGCAAATGGCATTATTTCATTCTTTTTTATGGCTAATATTCCATTGTATATATGTGCCACATCTTTTCTCCATTCATCTGTCGATGGACATTTAGGTCGCTTCCATGTTTTTGTTTTTTTTTTAAATTTTTTATTTATTTGTTTATTTATTTTTGGCTGTGTTGGGTCTTCGTTTCTGTGCGAGGGCTTTCTCTATTTGCGGCAAGTGGGGCCACTCTTCATCGCGGTGCGCGGGCCTCTCACTATCGCGGCCTCTCTTGTTGCGGAGCACAGGCTCCAGACGCGCAGGCTCAGTAATTGTGGCTCACGGGCCCAGTTGCTCCGCGGCATGTGGGATCTTCCCAGACCAGGGCTCGAACCCGTGTCCCCTGCATTGGCAGGCGGATTCTCAACCACTGCGCCACCAGGGAAGCCCCTGCTTCCATGTCTTGGCTATTGTAAATAGTGCTGCAATGAACATTGGGGTGCCTGTATCCTTTTGAATTCTAGTTTTCTCTGGATATATGCCTAGGAGTGGGATTGCTGGATCATATGGTAACTCTATTTTTAGTTTTTTAAGGAGCTTCCATACTGTTCTCCATAGTGGCTGCACCAATTTATATTCCTACCAATAGTGTAGGAGGGTTCTTTTTTCTCCACACCCTCTCCAGCATTTATTGTTTGTAGACTTTTTGATAATAGCCATTCTAACCGGTATGAGGTGTTACCCCATTGTAGTTTCGTTTGCATTTCTCTAATAATTAGTGAAGTTGAGCACTTTTTCATGTGCCTGTTGGCCAGCTGTAAGCTGTATGTCTTCTTTGGAGAAACAAAATCTTTTCTTTTTTTTTTTTTTTTTGGTTGTGCCATGCGGCATGCAGGACCTTAGTTCCCCGACCAGGGATCGAACCCGTGCCCCTTGCCATGGAAGCACGGAGTCTTAACGACTGGACCTCCAGGGAAGTCCCCAAAATCATTTTTAAGGCTAACACCTTCCTACCCCCTGTGCATTTACTTACCAGAGAGGTGTCTGGAACCCCAGTTCCCTGCCTCTTACCAGGAAGGACTTATTTCCAAACCTATTTTTCTTTCTCCTCTAAATTGTATTTACATTGCTTGTTTTCCTTTTCAACTGTGGAGCCAGCAATGTGTAACATATGCCTACGGGGCCCACTCTAATCAGTGTAGAGCGGAAAGGTGAGGACAGCTAACATATATTAAATGGTTATTCCTTGTCAGGCATAGTTCTGAGTGCCTGGCTTCACTGACTCTTAATCCAAACAACACTGTTAGATGTAGGCACATCCCCATTTTACAGCTGAAGAAACTGAGAGGCACCCCTGGCCTGAGTCTACTAGGTGCCTAACATCTATACTCTGCTGCCTCTGATCATATTGTTTCAGTTATCACATGCTATTTATGAAGCTGAGGATTTGGCTAGGTATTTTTAAGTGCAGTGGACTCCACTGCTGTGTTTTAGCATGTGATCCACTCTGACCTTTAGATTCTTTTCTGCTCTTACACATTATAACTGGTTATTGGCTGTTTTCTATGAGAACACTTGGTGTTTCCTCCTCCAGTGTTTTCTTCTGAGGGAATTCCCCGTTTTATTATTCCCATTTTTAAAATGGTAATTTTTATTTTGTTAAAATTTGTCCTGATTTTCTGGGTACATACTTCCCTCGTACCCATCTCAGTTTATACATTCACTCAGCCTGATCCAGATCACGGGTGAAGTTATTCTCAGCTGACACCCCTGAACAGCACCTGGCACACAGAAGGTACTATGGAAGCTGCCTTAATATTGAATAAGCTTTCATGAATACTTTGTGGGTCTCAATTTCAGGTCAGGCAGGAGGAAGAACAGGTTTGACAATGGAACTGCTTCACTGGTGAGTGGGGTTATAGAGGCTTCTGTGTCTCTGATGGGAGACTGGGAATTTTAGGCCTGGAGGCTGTACTGAGCAGCTCACAGAGGCCCCACCTTTTTAAGACCTCAGGACATGAGTAGTTACTGCTTTCTCCCAGCAATTCCTACTCAGTGGCTCGGTGGTAGAGATGCCTGTGAGACAGGTCCTTATACCACCAGGCTGTGCCAGGCCAGGCTGCACTGGGACACCAGCTACTTGGAAGGGTTGGAAGAAGATGGTGAGATTGGTGTTAAAGAGAAGCCTGTGAAGACAGGCAGGAAATGAAAACAGCACAGATGTTATATTAAATAAATGAGCATCTCATTATTGGGCAGCATGTCGGGGAAGGTCTGTGGCCTGGTCTCATGGCACCCAGAAGATGATAGTTATGTCAAGTTGCTCATATTTTCCGCAAGTCTGGTAGCTCGCTTATTCCTGGGAGGGTTGGAGCGGGTGTAGTGGGGGGGGGGGCATGCTCTCTCCTAGCTGTAGCCTCAGGTCACATTCTGCGCACACGTCCCTCCAGGGCCTCCAGCTCAGCCACCACCTCCTTGGGCAGATCCTGGTTGACCTGCTCTGTCAGGTAGCTCCGAATGTCACGAACCTCCTGTTCCCAGAAGTCCTTGGGGAGCGAGAACAGCTGGGTGGTGTCTATGGCTCCCAGGCCGCTGAGATCCAAGGCACCTTCCTTTGGCACCAGCCCAATGGGCGTTTCTTGGGCACTGTCCTCCCCCTCTAGCCGCCGGCAGATCCAGTCTAGCACCCGAGCATTCTCTCCAAAGCCCGGCCACAGGAAGTGGCCTGCCTCATCGCGCCGGAACCAGTTGACATGGAAGATGCGGGGCAGCCGGGCCCCTTTGAGGCCCTCCATGCTCAGCCAGTGTTCAAGGTAGCGCCCAAAGTTGTAGCCAAAAAAGGGCCGCATGGCAAATGGGTCGTGCATGATGACCTTCCCTGGGGAGGGGAGCAGGATGGGTAAGGAACCTCCCTTCTTACTGGAGAAGAGAAAGGTACCCCGCCTCCAGCCGGAGGAAGCTGTGAAATGTTGGCGGTTCTGGAACATCCTCGAGACAGGGTGAGGGGAAGGGAATGGGGAAAAGATATACATGTGGGAAGGGGTGGGCAGGAGGAAGGTCTGGTTCAGGAAGGGAGAGAAGAGGCAAGCTGGGCACACAGGAGTGGAACTCACCTTTGTGTTCAGCCGCGGCAGTGGCCTCCGAGCGCATGGCGCTGCCCACAAACACCCCGTGGCGCCAGTTGAAGGCCTCATATACCAGAGGGACTCCTGGGACACCAGTGCACATGGTCAAAGGCAGCCCTTATCTTTGTACGATCACGCCATCCCTTCTGGTGATCTTGACTCTTACTCTCTCTCTCCTAGGACCTCAGCTGCCCATGTTCAAACCCCATGCCTCCCCACTCCACCTCGATTTTGCATTCTCCAGGCGGGTGCTCTAGAGGCAGACAGCTGTAGTTGGTGATCCAGGCTTAGGCTCTCTGAGCTTTAAGTACAAGAGGGAGGCGGGCCCTGATAGAGAGCCCAACCCTTAACCCAGATGGCATGGAGCCCACACGATGTTTACCTTTGGGTCTGCGGCCTCCAAAGATGATGGCGTCAATGGGGACACCCTCAGGGGCCTCCCAGGCGGGGTCTATGATGGGGCACTGGCGAGCCGGGGCACAAAAGCGAGAATTGGGATGTGCACAGGGCTCCTTGTCACCTGGCAGAGCAAATACAAATACTATCACTTCCAAGGGCACATCCACCCCCAATACACACAGACATTTGCAGACACTCTTGCACAGTTTCTTTTTGCCTCATCAGCTCCCCACAATCTCGGGTTGGAGGTTGGTAAGGAGCAGGGAGAAGGGAGCCAGGACATCTCCCCTGAAGATCAGGTTATTTATCCATAATGGTACTGCCAGCTGAGCTATGGGAGAAAAGAGCGAGAGAGGAATTGGTGTTTAGCAGGACACTAATGTTTATGCCAAGCTACAGCCACTTGGCACTGAGCAGTGCTCAAGGGAATGGGGTTAAATATTGGCATAGGGTTATAATGGAAATTTCCCCCCAGGAACTCTTCTTTTAATTTATGGGATTATTATTTAAATAAACACTCAAACCTAAAGCAAAAACTGAGACAGGTCAGTATTTCAGACAACCGACTTTCTTCTTTGCTATTGTCTTTGTTGTCGTTGTGTTGTTTCTTCAGTTTACAGACAACTGACTTTCCATCAGCAAATAGCGGAAGACAGAATCTCCTGAGCTATCAGAATGCGAACAGGAACTGATTTTAAAGCTAGCGGGGTTTTGGTGGTTTCCCTGGGTCTGCTCAGACCCGGCTGGAGTGATAGGGCTTGAAGAATTCAGATGAGGACATAACCTGGGCAGTCATAACCTGAGGAGCCCAGGTCATTTGGCCCCTTCAGGTGTCTGGAGAGGAGTTGGGACCGAGTCAGTGGCATATATATAAAGCACCATCACGGGGGCCCTGAATGGACACAGTGCTTTCTCTGCCAGAGGTTACTGGTTGGACCTGGAGGGCAAGGAAGTCACGGAGCCAGCGCCCCCGCCCCCCTCTGACCCCCAGCTCCTGCCTCCACTTTCATGTGAGAACCATCCTTATGCTTCTCTCTTGCACTTTCATCAGCCCCCAGTTGAGGACCTAGCACAAGGTATTATTCTGAGAACTGAAGCTGGGCACAACATGCCCTCGTTACACCCCTGAATCCAGAGGTGATGAAAGGGTTGGGCAACTAGCCTGTGGCGAAATACGAAAGTTTCTTGGATTTCTCAGTTGGGTGGGGAGGCTAAGGAGGGCTTTAATGATGGTGTTAGAGAAAATGAAGGATGATTAAATGAGGGGGGTGACTGCTAAGCCAGCCTGAAAAACTTGAATGTAGGCTTCAGTGACCACAGGCCACCCTCCCCTGCTAGGCTCCTCTTTGCTTCCACCCCTAGGTCTGGGCTCGCGGAATGCCAAAGGCCACTGAAAGCTGAAGGTCCAGAGTGCAGGGCTGGAGGAAGGGGCAGGGCTGCAGGGCACGAGGGAGTAATGACAGGGTTGAGAAACTAGCTTCTAGGAGAGGCTGAAGAGCTGGTCTGATTTTGTTCGGAAAGATTGGGGTGTATGTGTTGGAGGGGCAGGCTTCTTCCTTCCTAATGGGTCAAACTTTATGACTGTGCTTTGAGTCCAATTCTTTCTGTAATAATTTCCAAGACACCCCCCCTTTAAAAATATCCAGCTTATATTAATTGAGAATTTACTACGTATTCGGCACTATGTTGAATCCTTTGCATGCATTATTTAATTTAACCCTCCAACACCTTATGAGATAGGTACTATGATAATTACCCCCATTCATGTGATGGGGAAACTGAAGCTCAGGAGGTTAAGCGACTCAGCCAGGCCACAAACTGAACTGGGACGTGAACTGAGATCTTGCTTAGGGTTGCATAACTCCCTTTGAGTCCCAGAGGTCCTGGCAGATGGCTGCAGGTTGAGGAAAAGGCTTTTACATCATCAAGGTGCTGAGCCCTGGGGGCTGACTTACACCCCGCCCCCCCCACCCCGGCCCCATACCAGGTTTCCAGGGTTTGCCCAGCCAGGAGGTCACGGTGACGCCGGGTGGAAGAGGCTGGTCAATGCCCTCCCAGTATACGCCGCCATCGCTGGTCTCAGCCACGTTGGTGAAAAGGGTGTTACTCTGGATTGTGGCCATGGCATTGGGATTGGTGGTGGCAGAGGTGCCAGGGGCCACCCCAAAGAAGCCATTCTCAGGGTTGATGGCCCGGAGTCGACCTGTCAGGAGGAAAAGTGAAAAAACGGAAGGACTAACCAGGAAGAGTTGAGAGGTTCAGCCTCGGAAGGTCCTGCTCAGCCCCTCCCTGCCCTGAGCTGGACCCTAGATCTGAGGGGAAAGGTTTTGGCGTCTCCAGGGCGGCTGGGCTGCCAGGAGGCATGGGGGAGGGGTGGTTGTTCAGGAGAAGGTTCTCACTGACAAAGTTCACCCTGAGCAGCGGAGGCGAGAATCCTACACTCTGGTAAGAACCAGAGCAGCGAGTACGATCCAAGGGCCTCTCACCATCACTGTCAAACCTCATCCAGGCGATGTCATCCCCCACACACTCCACTCTCCAGCCTGGCAGTGCCGGCCGCATCATGGCCAGGTTTGTCTTGCCACAGGCGCTGGGGAAGGCAGCTGCCACATAGCGCTTCTTCCCCGAGGGGTTGGTGATACCCAGGATCTGCCAGGTGGGGAGAGGGAGCAAGGAAGAGGTCACCAGAGGTTAGGCATGGTCTGCATGGGAAGGACAGCTAGGGGTCAACAGGGAGGACCAATGTTTATTCATGAAACAGGTGCACTGCCTTGCTACAGGGCCTGGGGTGGCAGCAAGGGGAAGCCCACCCCCGCCCCCGACATTCAGCAGCCTCGGGCCAAAGCTTCGGGCATTTGCGCAGAGTCCCTGGTCCGCCAGTTGGGCACCTGGCAGTGGAGAGGCGAGGCTGAGGCTGACTGGCCAGGCCCCGCCCTTGGCCTGCCCCCCGAAGCTGCCCAGATCCTCACCAGGCCCTCACCAGCATGTGCTCCGCCAGCCAGCCCTCATCCCGGGCCAGCCGAGAGGCGATGCGAAGGGCAAAGCACTTCTTGCCCAGCAGGGAGTTGCCACCATAGCCGCTGCCGAAGGAGACGATCTCCCGCTCGTCGGGCACGTGGCCAATCAGGGTTTTCTCTGGGTTGCATGGCCACTGGCTCACCGGCTCCCCTGGGGACAATGGGGTCATGGAGCTGCTGGCAGGGGCATCAGGCACTGGGGTGTCAGGGGCCGGAGGGATCAGGGGGTGGCAGGAAAGACACTCGGCAGCAGTGGTGGTGTCAATGCGTAGCTAAGGCCTCCTACCTCATAATATGTATCAGCTCCCATGCCCCTATTCTTGGACATGGATAATTCACTCTTCTCAATCTTGAGCAAACTGCTTTGCCAACTCAGCCTCACCCCCAGCGCACTGCTGCCCTAGCTCTTGGGAATTCAGTATCTCACTAATCAGGATAGGTAGGATGCGGGATTCCCTCTGAGTACAAGCAGGCCTCTGTGTACCCCCACCCCCGCCCCGGGCAGAGCAGGTGCTCACCTTGCCCAGTCAGGGGCTGGCCCACGGAGTGCAGACACTTGACAAAGTCGCCATCTCCCAGGGCCTGAAGCACGGGCGTCCCCAGCCGGGTCATAATCCGCATGCTTGCCACCACGTAGGCGGAGTCCGTGAGCTGCACTCCGATGCGGGACAGTGGGGAGCCCACGGGACCCATGCTGAATGGCAGCACATACATGGTTCGGCCTGTGGAGGAAAACGCCACCTGGCTGAAGGGTTCCAACCTGTTTATTCCTTCAGTGCCCCTGCCTCTGTGTCCCTGCCCTGGTTACCTTGCATGCAGCCTGGAAACCTCTCATCCACGGCTTGCTGGAACTCAGCTGGGGACATCCAGTTGCCCAGCTGCCCACGGGCCCCGCCAGCCGGGAGGGGCACCGTGTCCCGTTGAGAAGGAGTTACAATCACCGTCTTGCTCTCTACTCGTGCCACATCCTTGGGGTCTGTGCGGGCCAGCCAGCTGGGGGAGAGCGGATATCAAGAAGATAGTGGCCAGTAGATCTCCCTCATCCCAGACCCACTCTTTCAAGTCCAACTTTGTCTCTAGGTCTTCCGTTGGCCTTATTTTTTCCCATCCATTTGCATCTCAGTTGCTTCCTCCAGATTTTGTCCCAGTCTAAGGGGTAGTTCCCTTGGCCCCAGTCCTGGCAAAAACTCACTGAACTTTTAAGTTAAAAAAAAAAAAAAAGCAAAGGCTTTTATTTGTATCAGCTTATTCACTTAACATAAAAATACAGACCAATCCCAATAATTCCTGATTGTTTCCTCCAAAGCTCCCATTCTCGCTCATTCCATTGGGATGGTCTACTTAAATTTGATTTCGTCTTGGTAAACCCAAAGTGGCCTCCGTCCCCACAGCTGCCCCCATCTCGCAGGTTGCTGGGCTCAGGGCTTACCAGTTGTTGTACTTTGGGAGCTTTCGGATGAGTCCCTGCTGTTCCAGCAGGGTTAGTGTGGCAGTGTTTTCTGCCTCGGTCCCATCACAGATGTGGATGCTCTCTGGTTGGCACAGGCGGGCACTGTTTTCCACGAAGTCTCGAACCCTAGCAGGCAGCTGGCCCAGGTCTCCACTCAGTACTCGCAGGGTCTGGATACTGCGCCGTGAGGGCCAGCCCCAGGGGCTCAGCCCATGCCATCTAAGCCTGCGAGAGAAGAAACAGAGAAGTAATGGGCCAGGTGTTCTCGTGGAAGATGGGCAAGTCAAGGGGACAGAAAGCTGGGCTGCTGGGGATGTGCTAAAGTAGGTCTGAACAGGCACCATGATGAGGTCGGAATAGGTAAGGAAGATGGGTTCAGGCCATGTCTGTCTTGTGGCCTTTATGAGGCTTAGTGAGGGTGTCTCCTGATTAGCAAGGGACAGGTATCACCAAATGAGCATAACGACACATGCCTGGCTGTGTGGCTGTATGTATAAGGCATGCTGATGTTATTGTAGGCTTAGCTCATGCCAATTTTTTACTATGTCTGGTCAATGTTTGGAAGTGAGCAGGTGTCCTATGGCCCAAATGTCAGTAAACTGTGCCCAGTTGACAGCTTCATGTGTCTGGTGTCCTTTTCATTCTCAAGTATAGTTTTTATAAGTCAAAAAGGCAGCTGTTCTCATTCTTTTCTTCTGATGTGCATGCTGTTAAGACTGTGAAAGCCTCAAGCAGAGGACTAGGTCTTTGAGATGGTAAGTCCCAGGTTTCTAGATTTGGGCCCTTGCACAGAGAGTGGGTGATTGGATGTCAGGGTTCCAGGCACTGGATCTGCGGTTGCCCACCTGGGCCAACAAGGATTGCATAAAGTGCTGCCACTGGGTAGGTATTTTTGAACTGTGTGGAAGGCTGACTGTTGGAGAATGTCACTGGCTGGGGTGCATGCCCCAATTCTTAGAACAGGGTCCCTGGAGTCCATCCCTTCACACCCCTAGGAGAGGGAAAAGTAAGGTCTGCTCCAGTTGGCCTGGACCCAGGATGGAGTGACCCAGAGAGAGCAAAGGCCAAGAGAGAGAAGCTGTCTTCCTCTTAATGCAGGGCCTTGCCGGTCAGAAACTGTGCTCCACATGCCCAGCACTGCATGACCCTGTCCCTCCCTTGGCTCTCTTTCCTAGAGAACACATGCCTAGAACTTTGGCTCTTGGTGGTGGGGTGGAACATTAGACTGCAGGGCGCTCAGACTCACAGGGAATAAGCCTGGGGAAGGGAGGACGCTCAGACCGTGAATGTGGGAGCTGGGTGGCTTCACTGGGCAGGGCAGGGTGGAAACCCAGTGTGGCCCCAGGGGCAGAGGTGGAAGCCTCCTGGGGCCTGGTTCTGTTCCCCCTCAGAGAGGAATTTCCCCCGAGCATTAATTTTAAAGGCAGACAGCCTTGGGGAGAACCTGTCTCTGCAGGGAGGCTGGCTCAGGAAGTCTCCTGGGAAGCTCCCTCCCCCACTCCCCCCACCCCAGCCTCCTGAGTAGGACCTTCTCCTTTTCCCATTCTCCAGAGACCACCCACAAGGCCTGGCCAAGTGGAACCAGCTGTGGGAGAGACAGAGGGTCAGCTCAGACCCTGGGACAAAAGCTGAAAAGGGAGGCTACAGAGGGAAGACAGGAAGCTGTGAAAACGGGGAGAGGGCAGACAAGCAGGACCTAGGGGTTCCCATCCTGGACAGGGGATGAAGCCAGCCAGGTAAGAATGAAGGCAACTTGACCCCCTCTTCCACCTTGCCGCCCTCCTTTCCCGGGCCCCAGGCCCCTCTGGCTGTGCTGGGCTTCACGCCAGGTTCGTCTGCCAGGATCCAGTCGTGGGGAGGCTGCGGAATGGCTGTTTACCTTCTACCTTCTTTAGGGAGCTCTGAGCTCAATCCCCAGGGGCTCATGCACCCTTGACCCCAAGGCCCTACTGCTCCTCACCGCAACCTGGGGCACAAGCGCTACGTCTGTAAAGCAAAAGAGGAGACACGGAAAGCGGGCCCAGCGAGGACGAGCGAGGAGGGGAAAGGAAGTTCTGAGGGTGGCAGAGAGAGACGGTGTGGTCAGAGACCAGCAAAGCGGGGGGTAGGGGTGGGGTGGGGACGGAAACCGAGAGACCCGGAGCGGCTGAGGCCGCCCCGATCTCCAGCGAGACGCACGACCCGAGAGGCCGTGGATCCAGACGCACTCGCCACCTGCCCGCCTCCTCCTCCTCGGAGGCGAAACCAGGCAGAGGAGGGCGAGCAGGAGAACGCAAATGGCAGCCCCGAGGGGGCAAGCGCGGCGGAAGGTGCGGGTCGGCCCCGGACTGGGGGTCACTCACCGCAGGCCGGGGCGGTACACAGCGGCCATGGCACCTGGGCGGGGGTTGCGGGGTGGCCGCGCGAACGGAGCGGAGCCGGGGAGACAAGGAAGGCTGGGAAGGAGGGAGCGCGGCGCAGAGAGCGGGAGCTCAGGCTAGGCAGGAGGCGCTTAAAAAGGAGGAGGGCGGGCGAAGGGGCGGGACCCAGCAGGGCCGGCGCGACCCTCTCTCCGCCGGGTGCTCCAGCCCCAGGTCAGCCCAGCCATGGCCCCACCTCCTGCATCTTAGCCCCCAAACCCTTGTCTCCCATTGGAGGATTGGGTCCTCTCCTCGGCTCCCTCCTCCCCGAGGCCCCGCCCCACCGCTACGCCTCGCCCCCCTGCACATGATGTAACTTTGAGGACTCTTGCTCCCGGGAGAGAGCGACTGGGAGACTTTGGGTGACAAACAAGCTAAGAACAAGGGGAGGGGCCATGGGCTGGAGCCCACGGGGCGCTGGAAGTCTAGAAGCCGGGGGCTGGGCATTGCCTCCCCCTTCTTCCCGGGGCTTGGGGGCTCTGAGCCCAGGCTCTTCTGTTGTCCAGGGCCCTAATGCCATGGTTCCCTCAGTCCCCAACTCCCAAATCCCTGTTTCTTCTCCCCGTGATGAGGGCTCTCTTCTGCCTTACCGTGAAGTGGTGATGTCTCTCCACCCCAGAATCTCTTCTTTGGGCCTCTGGCCTGGTCATTCTCTCCACATTCCCCTGGAGAATGCATCTGCCCCACCCAACCACCACCACAAAGTCCTCTGGTAATTTCTCAAGTTACGTCTCCAGCCAGACATCTCTCTTCAGCTTGAGACCATGGGTATCACCCCAAAGGCCATAGCACCTCAAACTCAACGTGGCTATGGTAAGCATCGGCCCAACATCCACTCCCCCTTTCTGGTAATAGCACCCTGATGTTCCTTTGGGGAACCACCTCCTCAGTCTGTGTGGTCTTGTGGGTCTCCTACCAGTGCGCTCTCAGCTTGGCCAATTTGTGTGTCCGTCACTCTGGCCACAGCCAGTGGAAATGTTCAGGAATGGGCATGAGGTCTCTCTCTGGGGCTTTTTCTGTCAACTTTCAAAATGAGATCTCCTGCTGGGGTTGCTGGGCTGGTAGAACCTAAGCCTGATGCTGCTGGGTGTCAGCTTGGCCCTGCAAAGCAGGAACCTGTCTGAGATGGAAACCAGCCTAGAGGAAGCAGGCTGAGGGATGGAGAGTGACAGATTCCTAATTCTGGGTATAGGAGTCAATAAATTTCTTCTCTTGCTCAAGCTAATTTCAAGTGGACTTCTGCTATTTGCAACAGAAACAACCCTAATTCTCAGATTTCTCAGAGTTCTCTACTGGAACATAATGGGACAAAAGAGCTGGCCTCCAGCCTTGGGCTTGCTGCTGACCCTCATCTCTTCCACCCAGGCTCCATCCTGGACTCAACCTCATGTGTATGTATTTGGGACTCTTCCCTCCAGTCCCTACATCCAAACTCTGTTCATACCCACTCCACTGCAAACAGCTCCTCTTTGGTCACTCTCTGGGCCTAAAGATGTGCACACTGGTGGCATCATGGCCAAGCTATTGAAGGTCATCATCTCTTCTGTGATCCTGCACCTGCTCTCATGGTTCCCTATCTCAGCAAATGGCACCACTATCTAGCCATTGCCCTAGAGGAACCTGAATCAGTCTAGACTATTCCTTTCTTATCGTCCAGTCAGACACCAGGAACTTTGGATTTGTATTTCACAATTAGCTCTCAAGTCTGTGTCTGTTTCCCCTGGCCACTGCCTTAGTTCAGGGTTTATCTCTCACTTGGCTTCAAACAATAGCTTCCAAGCACCTTCTTGGCCTCCCACCTCTCCAAATGCCACCCCCTCTCCCTCCCACCAAGTTATTCTCCAAACTCGGTGCATAAGTTCACTTTGGAAAATTAAGAGAGAGGAATATTTATTGTATGGACACCAGGTGCCAGGCTCTGAGCCAGTAGCTTTACATGCATAATCTCATTCAGTTTCACAATAGCCCTGTTTTACCAATGTGGACACTGAGGCTTAGAGGTTGTCATTTCTTCAAAGTCACACAGCTGATCAGCAGGAGAAATGGAATCTGAATCCAAGTCTTTCTGACTCTAATTACCAATTTTTTTTTCCCCCCTGCAATCCTATACTGTCTCCTTGATTTGTCCTTAAGGAAAAAATGAGATCATATCCCTCTTAGGCTTAAAATTCCTTCAAGGCTTCCTACTACATGGCAACTGATGTCCTTCATAACCTGGTTCCCATTTATCCAATGGTATCACCCCCACCTCCCTACTTGCTGCCTTCTCTCCTATATACCAAACTCTGCAGTCCCAGAGCACTTCTGTGAACCTTTCTGCCCTTCAGATTTAAATTAAACATCACCTTCTGTGTGAAGGTCAGTGTGCCCCTTAGAATTAACATCTGTCTCATCTGTGTTGGTTCAATACTGTGTACATACCTATATTTTTAAATTAATCACACTTTATTGTAGTTGTTTTTGTATCTCTGTAATCCTCACTGGAGTGTTAGCTACTCGAAAAAAGGACCCAAATTTCATTTTATTTTTTAAATATTTATTTATTTATTTTTGGCTGTGTCGGGTCTTAGTTGCGGCATGCGGGCTCTTCGTTGTGGTGAGCAGGCTTCTCTTTAGTTGTGGCACACGGGCTCCAGAGTGTGTGCGCTCTGTAGTTGCGGCATGCAGGCTCACTAGTTGTGGCACAAGGGCTTAGTTGCCCCACGGCACGTGGGATCTTAGTTCCCCGATCGATCTGGGATCGAATCCACATCCCCTGCATTGGAAGGCGGATTCTTAACCACTGGACCACCAGGGAAGTTCCAAAAGGACCCAAATTTTAGTCTTCTTTTTATTCTAGCTCCTAGCAGAATCTGGCCCATAATAATTAGGCACTTAATCAACATTGGTGGAGTGAAAGAATGAATGAATCCCACATTTCTTTTTTTTTTTTTTTAAATTATTTATTTATTTATTTATTTATTTTTTTGGCTCTGTTGCGTCTTCGTTTCTGTGCGAGGGCTTTCTCTAGTTGCGGCAAGCGGGGCCACTCTTCATCGCGGTGCGCAGGCCTCTCACTATCGTGGCCTCTTTTGTTGCGGAGCACAGGCTCCAGACACGCAGGCTCAGTAGTTGTGGCTCACGGGCCTAGCTGCTCCGCGGCATGTGGGATCTTCCCAGACCAGGGCTTGACCCCGTGTCCCCTGCATTAGCAGGCAGATTCTCAACCACTGCGCCACCAGGGATGCCCGAATCCCACATTTCTAATCCCCCGCCATTCTTCCTTAGCTTTAGGCAGACTGAGCAAGGGGCTCCCTTGAGGGTTTCCTTATCCGATTCCCCTTATCCGCCTCACAGTTTCGCTCAGTTCTCTAGCCCTCCTCCTAGCCTGGTCCACCAGCTGGCCTAGTGTCCGCGGCCACCACCAGGGGGCAGGGTGTGACCAGCCTTGCCTTGGTCTGCATTTTCTGATCCCCAGGGCCCTCTGGATCAGCCCTTGGATGTCTCACAGACCCCCTGCAGTGGGTGCTGTGGCGTGCTGCCCAGAACCCCCTTCAGGATCATGGCATTCATTGAAACTGAGCAGGACCCCGTGGGGCCCTCCCAGGTACAAATCCTTTTTGTGTCCCCGGTTTCTTAGTTGTAGGAAAAAGGCTTCAGCCTCTTAGACCTTCCCCGAGTACCAAAGGGCAGATTCAAACAGTTACTAATCAGGGAGGGGAGGTAAGGCAGAAACAGAGGAGGAACAGTCAAGAAACAATAGTGCGGCGATAAAGCAGGGTCCTGGTTCCTCCTCAAGGGATATACATAACTATATCTTTGAGCTCTTCGGCAGGAACTAACGCCCCCACCCAGGTGGAGAATGGTAACTTCAGGCTGAGCACAAGATCCTTGGAACACTGCCCTGTTATCTCACCACCAACCAGTCAGAAGAAAAGTCACATACCCTGCAGCTCCCACCCCAGATTTTGCCCATAAAAACTCCCAGAAAACCACTGGGAAGTTTGAGGTTTTTGAGCACGAGCCACCCGTTCTCCTTGCTTGGCCCTGCAATAAACCTTTCTCTACTCCAAACTCCAACGTTTCAGTTTGTTTGGCCTCACTGTGTGTTGTTGGGCACGCGAACGTGTGTTCAGTAACGGGGCAGGGTGTGACCAGTTTTGCCTTAGTTTGCGTTTTGTCCTCCCCAGGGCCCTCTGGATCAGCCCTTGGACGTCTCACAGACCCCCTGCAGTGGGTGCTGTGGCGTGCTGCCCAGATGCCCCCTTCAGGATCATGTCCCAGCCGCTGAGTGTTGGCTGCTGATGGTGCAAAGCTGAGCACTTCCCCGAGCACCACCTATGGCTGAAGGGAGCTGTCTTGCCAAATGCCCCCTTTCCTGGGGCAGCTGGTGTCCAATGACTGGTTGATGCAGGGCTCCAAAGTCCTGGCCCCCTTGCCTCAATTTGGGACACTCTGAAGGTCCATCCTAGCTCCAGAGCTCCTATGGGGTCAGCTGAAGCCTCTGTTTCAGCTGTAATGGTTTTCAACTCTTCCCTCTGCCCAGTCCCACTTCTCTCACTGACTTGGAAAATCCTCCCAACAAATCACCTGTACACAAGTTTCCATCTCGGAGATTTTTTTTTGTTCTTTGGGTTTTTTTCCAGCTTAAGATATCCCCCCAACTTGACTTGGATAACTGCATTAACCCCCTAATCTGACTCTGATTCCATTTTCGCCATCCTCCACCATAGATCCAAAGTGATCTTTTCAGACACAACCTGATCATTCCACATCCTTGCTGAAAATCCTTTAGTAGCTTCTCATTGCTCTTCGAGTAGAGCTCACGTCCTAAACTTGGCCTACAAGGCTCTGCATGATCTGGCCCCACCCTCAGCTACTGCCATTCTTCCCACTTTCCTTGGTATCTGCTTTCTGGTTACACTGGGTTTTTTTCAGTTTCAGGAATGTGTCTACCTCTTCCCTGCCCAGAGCCTTTGCATACATTATTCCTGTGGCTTGGAATCTCCATCTTCTCCACACCACCAGGCATGGTCACTTCTTACTCCCCTGACCAGTCTCAGTTTAATGTGACTTCTTAGGTGAGCTGTCCCTGCAATTCTACCCTCTCCCCTGCCCCCACGTTAGATTAGGTCCTCATGAAATAAAGTCTCATAGCCCCCTGACCTTCTCCTGCATAGCACCCATCTCGTTATGTTAGGGGAACCACTGACTGAAACTGCCCACCCTGGCCAGGCACCACACTAACCAATTTGCATGAGCTGCTTTATGACAGGAGGTCCTGGTAAGGAACATGGAACAAACAAGCCATCACCAACCAGAAGAATTTGGGAAAGGTGAAAAGGTGATGCCAGTCCATATGTCCTACCAACCTCGCAGAATCCTCCTAGCTGGAATCCATCTTGGCTGAGTGATGCGTGCACCACCAGGAAGGACCCTGAGTCAGAATGATTGGCCAGAGACAGCCCAGAAACTAATCCCATCACCATAAAACTCGAGACTGCGAGCCACGTGGCAGAGTGGTCCTCCTGGGTTCCCTTACCCTCCTGTTCTCCACCCAGGTACCCCTTCCCAATAAAGTCTCTTGCTTTGTCAGCATGTGTGTCTCCTTGGACAATTCATTCCCAAGTGTTAGACAAGAGCCCATTCTTGGGCCCTGGAAGGGGTCCCTCTTCCTGCAACAGTTATAATGGTTTTTTGTGTTTTTTAAAATAGATTTTATTTATTTATTTATTTATTTATTTATTTATTTATTGGCTGCGTTGGGTCTTCGTTGCTGCATGCGGGCTTTCTCTAGTTGTGGGGAGTGGGGGCTACTGTTCGTTGTGGTGTGAGGGCTTCTCATTGTGGTGGCTTCTCTTGTTGCAGAGCACAGGCTCTAGGCACACAGGCTCAGTAGTTGTGGCACACGGGCTTAGTTGCTCCAAGGCATGTGGGATCTTCCTGGACCAGGGCTCGAACCCATGTCCCCTGCATTGGCAAGTGGATTCTTTACCACTGCGCCACCAGGGAAGCTCTAATGGTTTGTTTTTATGTAGGCCCATCCCTAGCATATGTAGGGCCTGAGGCAAGAGTACAGATAGAGGCTCACAAACCTTGTGTTTAAATATTTTAAATGTATGACTCAAGCTAACAAACTATTAAATAAAATATATTCTACCCTTCTACCTTGACAAATATACACACAATGGTCTGGAATTTGGTTCAAATTTGGATTTTGTTTGGAATCCTCAAGATTCCACAGCAGAATGTGGTGGTGTGGAGAGAAGCAGCTTTCAGCCACTGGCCTTCGGGCCCACTTCTTTTCCCACCTCTGACACCATATTCTACTTCTACACCTCATGTGCATGCACGTGGACCTCCTGTCTATACATCCCAATTCTGTCCACAGCCTCCTGCAAACAGCCACCCCTTGGCCACCCACTGGGTCTAGAAATGTGTGTACGAGTAGTGTGATCTACCCTTAGGAGGGCAAACCCAGGAAAGAGGTCCATGTGGGCCCTAGAAGTGGGCTTGGGGCTCTTTGGACAAGGAATTCCTAAGTATCTGGAGTGTGGTCCAGAAGGGGTTTGGGGTGTGGGCAGGGGACGCCTGGACCCCTCACTCCAAGGGACACAGCCAGAAGAGGGCCAGAGTCTTTCAAAGCACAGCCTTTCAAAGCACAGGGCCTAGGGCACGGGCCACTCCTGCCTGGGCCTAAGGGCAACAAATTTACTTTTCTCTGGTTTGTCAGTCTATAAGCTCCATGAAGACAGGGCTGGTGTCAGTCTGATTTACTGAGGTGTCCCTAATGCCCAGCACAGTGTCTGGTGTGGAGCAGGTGTTTAATCAATATTTGTCAAATGAATGAATGTATGAGGTAGACCGGGAAGAGGTTTGAGGATTTGGATCCATTACTGAAGATCTGGATTCCATAAGCCAGAACTAGAAATGAGAACGGGTGGTACAGGGCTGCAAAAATGGGGGTGCAGGACAGAGGAGAACGGAATCCTGGATTACTGACTCTGTCTCCCGTCCTCTCCTTCCTCTTTGTTTTCTACCCCACTTCTCCAGGCCCTTTACCTGCCTGGCCCTCTCTCCCCATGATCCAGCATCCCTCTGTCCATATCCTTTGACCTTTTTGTCCTTTGTCCATTGCTCTTTCTCTATGGCCTGACCATCTATCTGTCTGTTCTTCTGTATTTGTTTCTAGTTCTCGGTCCCCAATCTTTTTTTTTTTAAAATTAATTAAATTAATTTATTTTTATTTTTGGCTACATTGGGTCTTCATTGCTGTACGTGGGCTTTGTCTGGTTGCGGCAAGCGCGGGCTACTCTTCGTTGTGGTGCGCTGGCTTCTCATTGCAGTGGCTTCTCTTATTGCAGAGCACAGGCTCTAGGCACGTGGGCTTCAGTAGTTGTGGCACGTGGGTTTCAGTAGTTTTGGCATGCGGGCTCAGTAGCTGTGGCGCATGGGCTTAGTTGCTTTGCAGTATGTGGGATCTTCCCGGGCCAGGGCTTGAACCCATGTCCCCTGTATTGGCAGGCGGATTCTTAACCACTGTGCCACCAGGGAAGCCCTCGGTCCCCAATCCTACTTTCCTCTCTCCCTTCTTCTACCACTTTTGCTCTTCTAGTCACTTGTTCCCATCACCTCTTACTCCCTCCTGATCCCCTCCCAGAAGCTTTCTTCTCTCTTTTAGTTCTCCATGGGCCTTTGCCCATCTCTTCCATATGCCTACGTCCCTCTGTCTCCCTCAATCCAGATTCCTGGGGGGCCCCTGACTAGTTTGCCCTCTCTCCTAGGTCTACACCTACAGCCTCCTTAGCTAAGTCTTCTTGCCTCCCTTCCTCTGTTTTGTCCTTTGCAGCATCCACCTGGTTTCAACTTTTTCATCCCCATTTCTCTGTCCCCAAATGTCCTTGAGCCAGTCAGTCTCAGCCTGCGTCCCCCTCCTGCCAGGAAAACCCATGAACCACCTCCTGGGTCCTCACTGACCAATGTGCTTCTCCTCTCTGTGCCCTTGGTCCTTTCCCCTGGTCCAGCCCTCACACCTCAGACTCCTTTCCCTGGTCAGTGGTGCCTGGTCTGAGCCCCGAGCGGCTCAACTCGCCTGAGCTTGTTTAGTCTGACTCCTTCAGCCCGTTAGCAGCTTAGACCTCCCACCTCTCCTCTGAGCGCTCCAGTAAACAAGAGGATCAGCGCAGACCTGACAGCTGCTGGGGGGCAAGTGTCTGGCTAGACCAGACCAGGCCTGCAAAAGGGGCTGCAGTCAACACTTGCTATTCCTTCTTCACCAGGGAAATTCTGAGGTCTCTTTCCTGGGTATTTACCTTAGAACCACATTCCATGCGCATGTGTTGGGCTCTGGTCTCCATGGTCCCCATTCCCATTTTGTGGCCTTGTTCCTAGGCCTTGGGCTTTTCGATTCTTCTGTGAAAACAGCACTAGATTCAGGCAATCACACCGAGAATCCTTTCCACTTGAATGATGACAATGGTCTCTGCTCTATAAAATGGAGGCCAAGTGTGGGAAGAGAGATGTCCTCTGATGTTGGTCTTCTTATATGTGTGTAGAGAGCATGGTAGGAGAGACCAAACACACACACACACACACACACACACACACACACACACCCCAAAGGAATCTGAGTTGACTATAGGCACTCTGTAGATCAGGGGTTCTCAAACTTCAGTGTTCATCCAAATTACCTGGAGAGCTTATTAAAACATAGATTTTTTTTGGTCCCATCCCCAGAGTGTCTGATTCAGTAAGTTCGAGGTGAGGCTAGAGAATTGCATTTCTAACAAGTTCCCAGGTGGTGCTGCTGGTCTGGGGACCCCGGTCTGAGAACCACTGTCTTAGATCATCTGAATCTACCAGCTCTTTACCTAACACCTAAGGCTGGGACCAGGTTAATTTTTATAATTGATCCTTGGGGCTGATGGGCACCCAGGTCTCTCTCTGGGTTGGGAAAGAGGACCTGTTAACCCCAGGGGAATGTTTGGAAGTCCTTAGAAAGTAGGAAATAGCTTTTAACTCCTGGAGTTCTATTCTAGTACAGACCCTATTTAAACAGCTTCAGACAGGTTTAAACATCTCCTTGGCTAATTCCCAGTATCTCTGTTCCAACTTCTACTTGGGGATGATAGCTCTAAGAAGTGTTAGGGGATTAGGCTGAAAATGTAGGTCACCCCCCAGCCATCTGGGAACCAGGAGGAGTGAGAGAGGAAGAAAGAGGGACAGAGACACACACAAGGAAAAGGTGAGGGGAAGCAGAGGGCAAATGAGGACAGTTACAAAAGTGTCTCTGACGGATTGGTGGCGATTGGATTTCAGTGTCCCGAGGTGTCCTGGAAGGAAGCAAAAGGGTTCCTCATTCCCTCTTCCGTTCCTGCTCCCAAGCTGGCCTGCCTGTCCTGGGGCTGGGTCCGCAGGAATTGGAGAGTCTGAGACTAGGATGGGCAAGTCCTGGAGGGTTGTTTATCTTTCTGATGCCATAACTGTGAGGGGCATGAGGCCAGATAAGGTGGGAGTGAGGCAGGGAGCAGAAATGTGAGCGTTCCTGAAAACAGGAAACAGACCCAACAGGCCAGGTGAGAGTGGGCCTGGGAGAGCTTATACTTCCCTGAAACACCCACAGGATGCTGCGGAGCCTTGGACGGTAAAGGTGCTGGAAGCTTGTCTGGCCCTCTTTTCCAGTCCCGGGCTTTCAGTCACCAAGGACTGAGGGTTGTGTCCTCATGAGGGTGCCGGCGGGGGCCAATGTGGCACTCTGTACTGGGGAACTGAGAACAGTGAGTCAGACCATCAGTGAGGCGCTTTGTTGGGGAAGATGCCCCCTTCCCTTCCTTGAGAACAGGCAGACTTGTCCTCTCCTCTCATTTCCTGCAACCCCTCAGGCCAATGAGATATGCAAATGATCCCCTTACCTCATTGGTTGGAGGCCTGAAAACCATGGATGACCTCAGAGAGCTGGCCCTTTAAGAGAACCCAGTGGGCTCTGTGCCCACAGCCCCTTGTTCCGAGCACAGAGGCACCAGGCCCTGCTCAATGGGGCCTCCAGTCTCTGGGGAAGCTGTGCCTGCCTGGCTTTGACACTGACCAATCAACTCTGCCATCCCTAAAGTGAGTATGTCTGAGGCCTACTTGGGTGCCAGGCCTCTCACCTAGAGCCCCCTCCTCTGACACCTGCTGTCCGCTTTCTGTTGTTTGTTTTCAGGAATCTTCACACTTCTGTCCCCTGCTCTACTCCCACCCTGACTGGCTTTATGTCCCTCACTGCTATCACATCAGAAAGATAAACAGCCCTCCTCACTTAGCTTTTCATCCAGTTCTTTCTGGACACCTCTCTCTATGTCTCACCTTCTCCTCCCTGCCAAAGATCAATTCCTTCAATCTGTGTTTTTGTTCCCATCCCCTCTGCCTTCTCAAGGGTGAGGGGCTCAATAAATAGGGCAACACCTGGGACAGGAAGAGAGAGAGGACTTGTCCCTCCTGCCACCTCTCTGGGCAGAGCCTGGGGGCCTGAGATGTGGTTGGAAAGTGGGTTACCTAGGTTTGGACATCGAGATGGAGCCAAACTCTAAGCCCTGGGGATGAGCACTTTCTGCCTTGTCCCTCCTGGGGCTGTTGGAACTGGGAGTTGGGCTCAAGCTTGGGACTTCCAGGCTGGGAAGGCTCTCCGAGGTCACCTAGCCAGAGGTGACTCAGGTGGGCACATGCTCTGTGGTTGATAACAGGGAGGAGGGTTCCTGGGTGACATGTTTGGGACACTCTTGAAGTTGAACAGATGGTTTACCGAAGGACTTCTCAGATTACTATGCTGCGGTGCTCTGTGAACCTGCAAGAGGTTCACAGGGATGGGAGGCAGCATTTCTCAGAATGATCTGCGCACAGACCCCTTCTTGGATATTTCTCAGACTTCATGTTTCACAGAACACTCTCTGAGAAATGTTAAAGTCCAACTACCTTCCTTGAACAGAAGGGGAAACGAGGGTCAGAAGGGGAAGGTGACCTGATCAAGTTCATACAACATCGCAGGTCCTGGATGGAAGGAGGAAAACCAGTCTCGGTTGGTTTCCCTTGGAGAGATTAGCCTTGGGGAAAGATGGTCACCACTCTGTCCTGATCTTTCTAGAACTGATTCTGGGGCCTTTCTTGTTTTCCTTGAAAAGTCTCTTGCTTCTAGAAAAGGGATTCATCGATTAATCCATAGAATGAATGTGCATTGAGGGTCTACTATGTGCAAGGCATTGGCCTGGGTGTTCTGAGAGAGAGATTACAGCATGTTATCCATCTATTTTAAAATCCACAGCATATGTGCCTTTCCATTGCCCTAAAATATACACATACTCTGTCACAGTTAATTAAGCAACACTTTTTAATTGCTTGGAAATGAAATGATGCCTCTTGAGATGACAGAGATGCTCAGCATGTCCCAGCACTAGAGTTGGGAGTGCTGCCACAGTCTTCTTGTTTTTCGTAGATCCCAGAGGCATCAGTGGGCCAGAGCCTCTGCTATCCTCTTCTTCACTCAGGCTTTAAGCTGCTTTCCCCATGGTCAGGAGCCCCTGCCACCTAAGAAGTTGTCCCTCAGCCCGGAGGTGACTGTGCAGGGAACAGGCTGCGCCATCACCCCAGCTTTCCAGAACTCTGTCCCCAGGGCGCTTGGGCTTTGGGGGAAGCGGATTTTGGTCAAGGAGGCTGGCAGGCAGCCTCCAGGTGCTCCAAACCTGTCCTCTTTTTTGCAGGTGCACCCCTCCTAATCCAGCCCCAGAATGGCACTGCCTCCCAGTCCCCTGGCCATGGAATATGTCAATGACTTTGACTTGATGAAGTTTGAGGTAAAGCGGGAACCCTTGGAGGGGCGATCTGCCCCCCCGACAGCCTCACTGGGCTCCACACCCTACAGCTCAGTGCCTCCATCACCCACCTTCAGTGACCCAGGCACGGTGGGGGCCACCGAGGGCACCCGGCCAGGCCTGGAGGAGCTGTACTGGCTGGCCACCCTGCAACAGCAATTGGGGGCTGGGGAGGTGCTGGGGCTGAGTCCTGAGGAGGCCGTGGAGCTGCTGCAGGGTCAAGGCCCAGTCCCTGTTGAAGGGTCCCACCCCTACTACCCAGGGAGCCCAGAGGAGACTGGAGCCCAGCATGCCCAGGTGAGTGATCAGCGAGCTGGTCCGAGGGAGGGCAGGGTGAAGGAGGAGGCCAGCCCAGAGAGGAAGGAGAGTCCCCGGAGAGGGTTACCGATTGGGAAAGGGGTAGAGGACAGGAGAAGGGAAGAAGGACTTTTAAAAGATATCAGGTAGAGACAACTATTTTCTGGCCCTTCTTTTTTTCTTTTTTCCAAATAGAGAGAAATGAGTAGCCTGAATCAGGAGGAAGAGGGAGAAGACAAGGTTAGAAGAGGATCGACCAAAAGGGGAGAGTTGAGAATTAAAGGGCGTCAGGAATGGTTGATTAAGGGAGGTATATAGATACTCAGTCTGGGGAACCACGGAAAGGGTTGTGCGTGGAATGGAGCAGAGCTGAGACTGTGGGAACCGGAATGAAGTTGGCCTTTTCAAGACTTCGTGCTGCCCCAGCCCCCAACCTTCTCAGGAAGGATTGGGACTCATCCTATTAATTATAGACACAGACAGGGGTGTTGAGGGCATTAAGATGTAATCCAAATCCTTTGAGGGTCACAGGGTTGCAGCCTTCAGGACAGGGGAGCGAGGTGTGTTGGAGGGGAAGGGTCTGTCTGGCCCGAGCCCACGGGACACACGTGGGCCAGGAGCTGGATGCTCATGACCCCTCTAGGTCAATGTGGGGTTCAGGGGCGCGACTGGCTCGCCCAACGGTGGGTGGGACACGCGGGGACCACCCAAAGGGGTCGGGGACCCATGGCGGGGGTGCGGGGCAGGGGAGGGCGTGTTGGGACCTGGAACGGGATCTAGACTGCGGGACAGATTCAGGGGAAGGCGCACATTCAGGTAAAGGTGGGAGCCGGGGGCGGAGCATTCCCGAGGGCGGGGCCGGGTGGGCGGGGCCACCCGAGCTTGGAGCAGGGCGGGAGCCGGCGCTGACTCGGGCCCTGCCCGTGCCCTCTGCAGCTGGCCGAGCGGTTTTCGGACGCGGCGCTGGTGTCGATGTCTGTGCGGGAGCTAAACCGGCAGCTGCGGGGCTGCGGGCGCGACGAGGCGCTGCGGCTGAAGCAGAGGCGCCGCACGCTGAAGAACCGCGGGTACGCGCAGGCCTGTCGCTCCAAGCGGCTACAACAGCGGCGCGGGCTGGAGGCCGAGCGCGCCCGCCTGGCCGCCCAGCTGGACGCGCTGCGGGCCGAGGTGACCCGCCTGGCCAGGGAGCGCGACCTCTACAAGGCTCGCTGTGACCGGCTGGCCCCGAGCGGCCCAGGGCCGGAGGCCACACCCAGTTCTTCCTCTGAGCCACTGGCAGCGGAGTGGTGGAGTCGGTGGGCGGGTGGCGCGCACCACCCGGGAGGCGGCTGTACCATTCACTAGATGGTTACTGAGCGCCTTCTGGTGCCAGACACTCCTTTGGATGACCACACAAATATCCCCAAACTTCCTGGACCCTCAAGGCATGCTCCGAGGTTAGATGCCGGTCATTTTCTGGAAGAGGGGTCCCCTTCCCTCACGCAGGACGTGCACAGAAACCCTTCACCTTCTGCCCCACTCTACATGACCAGGTCACTGAAGTCTGCAGGAGTCAGTGCGAGGCACTGGGCGGGAGGGGGGGGGGCGGGGGGCGGAGCGCAAGGAGGTGTGGATGATGCACAGTGAATGGGAGGTAAGGGAATGGTGCAGCTCCCGGCTCAGCTTAGATTTTAATTCAAGGTTTTCAACCTGTAGTGCACTAAGGTGGTAATTAGCAATGAGGCTATGTTTTCATTCCAAGGCTTGTAACCTCCCCATTTTAGGACTACTGCATTTTCAAGATTTCAATTCCCCATATCAAGACAGACCAGGAACTCTATTCAAGAGGCTTTCTTGAAGAAAGCCCGTGGCCTGCAGGGCCCAGAGCAGCAAAGGCCTGAGGAGCTCTGGGGGTGGTTGGTGTGGGCTGGGAGAGAACCCTGGGCAGTAGTCTGAAGCCAGGGGTGCTAGTCTCAGCTCTGCCACAGGATACCTCGTGGTCACCTTGAGCAAATCACTTGCTCCCTGGGTCTCGGTTACCTCATCTAATCCTCATTTGGATTGGATGACTTCTGACACCTTTCCAGTTCTGGCCTCTCCTTAGTGTGGGAGCCCCAATGGTCTCCCCAAGAAGCCCCGAATTCAGCCTCACCAAAAGGACTTTCTGTCCTGCTCCAGCTTCCTGACTGCAGCATAGGCCCATGCACTGGTCCTCTGTTGCTCCCTCCATGCTGCCTTGGCCTCCAGACCTGCATAGGGTGCCCCTGCTCC
Source organism: Balaenoptera borealis (assembly GCF_965194805.1). NCBI lineage: Eukaryota > Metazoa > Chordata > Mammalia > Artiodactyla > Balaenopteridae > Balaenoptera > Balaenoptera borealis. The sequence goes on from NC_138866.1 coordinate 73,154,820, forward strand.
CTCCTGTCTCTCTGAGGGCTGAGGTGAGACTTTCCCCAGCCTGACAAGGAGCTGAGAGAATGCAGCTTTTGTGAATTAAACTTGAAGTCTAGGCACAACTGTACGCTATTGGCTAGATGTTCTTGCAATTTAAGAAGTGTTTATTCTATATCCTTGCTCCAGGCCTGTGTGTGTGTGTGTGTGTGTGTGTGTGTGTGTGTATGACAGAGAGAAAGAGAGAGAGAGGGAGAGGGAGAAGGAGAGAGGCTGGATAGCCCCCACCTGGGCGGAGTGGAGCATCTCAGTTCTGAAGCCCCAGTGAAAATGGGGGGGAGGGGCGGGGATTGGGCCAGATGGAGCCTCCCCCTCCCACCTCCACTGCATAGAAGCCCAGGAACAGTAGTGACCCGGCCAGGCCTGCCTGTGGCTATCCTGGCGGCTCACAGTTGCCATGGTAACCTAGCCCTCTAGTTCAGCAGCCTACAGAGAGAGTGGGCGGGGGCTCTGGGCAGAACAGAGGCATTGGGCTGGGAGCAGTTACCTGGGAGCAGCCTCTGTTGTAGGTCCTCTAAGGGAAATAATAAATGGGGAGAAGGAGTTGGGTGTGGGGGAAGAGGCTCCCATATGTCTCTCTTCCTTTCTGCCGCCTCTACCCACCCCCTCCCCAGCTGTCTCTTCCCATCCCCATTCTTGTTCCCTCCTCCCCCTCCTCTAGCTGAGCTCATCCCTCCTCCCCTCAGGAGCCTGCCATGGGAGTCCTCTCCTCTATCTCCACCAGGATTTCTTTCTCTTCTCCTCTCCCTTTCCCACTGCTGGCTACTGGCCACCCTCTTTGGCTCTGGCTCCTCTCTCTGAGTGGCTCACGGCACCTTTAGCCTCTCCTCCTCCATCCCCTTCCACGTGCATCATTGAAGGGAGAGGCTGGGGCAGGGAAGGTCCTTCTAGGAGCCCAGCTCTTCTTCCCTCACTCTGGATATCCCTCAGATCTTCACCTGCTCTCTACAGCTGTGATCCAGACCCGCTACTGTTCTTGCCTGCCTTCCTTAACTGGCTGAGGCTCTGCACGGCACACGTATGGGCAGAGACACCCATCCATACCCACCTACACCCGTACACAACCGGGCCATGTTTACACACACTTGGGTCACAAGCTGAGGGTCACATGGATTCACCTCAAACAGAAGTTGCACACTCATGATTAAATGTGGGCCCTTGAGTCAGATGGGCCTGGACTCAAGTTCCAGGCTTATCAGTTCTTCTTTGACCATGGGTGAGCTTCAATCAAGCTTCATTTGCTTTGTCAGGAAAATGGGGAAAATAATGGTAACTACCTAGCGAGAGTGAACGCATTTAAAACACACTAAGTACAAAGCTTCACACATGCTAAATGGCAATGTTTGCTATTGTTGTCAATGTTATTAAGAGTACACAGGGAGTTCCCTGGTGGTCCAGTGGTTAGGACTCAGAGCTTTCACTGCAGGGGCCCGGGTTCAATCCTTGGTCAGGGAACTAAGATCCCACAAGCCGCAAGGTGCGGCCAAAAAAAAAAAACAAACAACAAAGTACACAGCTGAACTTCTCAACCACTAAAGGCCATACTCTGGAGAGTCAGGGATATGCAGAACATGAACACACACACACACACACACACACACACACACACACACACACTTACACACACACATTCACACACCAGGAAAACCAGGCTGCAAAGACCTTAGATACCCCCTCTGTATTCATAATTCACTAGCAGACCTGCTGCCCTCCTTCAGTCCCGCACCCCATCCCCCCCACCCCTTCTCAGGCTGCCTCACAGCTGTGTGAGGGCTGGAGTTCAGCCCCTGGGGGGCTCAGCTGAGCTTCTCTGAAGACACCTTAAGAGGGCATCAACTTGCCCCCTTGACAGCCCCTTATTACCCCTCTATCTCTGGTAATTAACCCCCAGGGGGCCTGGGCCCCCCTGGGGTTGGGAGTTGACGGTAGGGACTCCTCAGATCTCACTGGCACATAGTTGGGGTGAAACTGCAGAGCCACCAGGCTGTCTGGGGAGCTCTGGCTCAGAATTCAAAAGGTGCTGGTCCTCATTTCTTAATGGTGTGTGTGTGGTGCTATGGACTGCCCAACGGGCATCTGAGGCATGATGGGTAGAGGCTGAGGTGCTAGGAGTGGTTCCCTTTATTAACGGCTAGAAAGTCAGGATCACTGAAGAAAGTCACTGAGGGGCCACAAGGCTGAGGGGTACGGGGCCTGGAGAGATGGAGCAGGGCTCACCACTCACTTCCAGTACCCAGGGGGCACAGCTGGTCCAAGAGGGAGAGGCACTGGTCACTTGAGTCACAAGGGTCAGGACAGGCACCTGGGGGAGAGTAGGATAGTCATAAGCACCCTCGTCTACACCACACCCAGCCGAGATGGACTCCACCAAGATCCACCCCCCTAGCGTCCCAGGACTCACTGAGAGACTGAGGGAGTGTCGGTCCGGTTGTCGGCTGTCACAGGCTAGGGCTGGGCGTCGTGGCTGGCGTGCAGGACCTGGGAGGCCCGGGGCTGATGCCCTGGCTGGCGTAGTACTCCACCACCTGCCGGGGCACCTCGGCCAGGACGCACTTAGCTAGCGCAGAGGGTGCGGCCTGGGATGGGGACGGGGATGTGGTTAGGGGCGGGAGAGTGGGGGAAGGAGGGGCTCAGGTAAGAGGCGGGGCTTCGGGTGGCCAGCTGAGCTCCAGCGTCCTTCGCAGGACATCAATCAAGTGAGGGAGGCGGGTCAGATTTGGGCGGCAGGGGGAGCTGAGGAGTCCTTCAGCCGGGAGGGGCCTCCGGGCACTCACGTCCTTGAAGTCCCGGAAGGGCACGAACTGGACGATGTCGCGAGCCGCGGGCACCCCTCGGGGGCAGCGCAGTGGACCGTCATCGCCGTCCAGCAGCCGCATGTCGGAGAAATCGGCGTTGCCCACGCCCACGATGATGATGGACATGGGCAGGCGGGAGGCGCGCACGATGGCGGCGCGGGTCTCGGCCATGTCGCTCACCACACCGTCCGTGAGCACCAGCAGCACCGAGTACTTCTGAGGGCAGGCAGAGGGGGAGGAAGGGTCAGCTCTGCGGCCTTGGCACCGGCCCCAAGCCCGGGCCCGGGCCTCACCCGAGGACACCAGGTTGCCCGCTTCAGCTGGGGCTCCTCACCGTGGCTTGGCCAGTGCTCTGCTCCCGCTGGGCTGGCCCCGCCACGCGGTTGATGATGGGGGCCACGTTGGTGGGGCCATAGAGCTGGATCTGGGGCAGGCAACGGCGATAGGAGGTGATGACCCCCGAGATCTCTGTGGGCAAAGAGGTGAGGAGGGCAGAGATTAGCAGGGAGCCCTTCCTGAACGCCCTTAAAGCCAGGAGGTGCTTCTCTGTCTGAGGACTGCCCTGCCACCAAGTTCTTCACTAAGCAGGAGAGTTGGATGGTCCAGGTGCTGGCAGAGTTGGGTGGGCAGATACTGGGCCAGGGGCTGGAACTCTTATCAAATGAAGGCAGGTGTTGGATGGGTGAAGGGGCAGGGAGCAGGGCCCAGGGGAATGGAGTCTGTGCTCCTGCATGGGATGTACAGGAGTAGGCAGCAAGCTGCATGCAGGGAGGCGGGGCTGGTGGGAATCTCCTCTCTTACCTTCACATTCAGGATTTTCCGGGTCAAAGTTGATAGCAAAGTCATGGGACACCTGTGAGGGTAGGGTGAGGCCAGCCAGGGGATGTTTTTCCTTCTTGTCTGACCCTCCCAACATCTGCTCCCTTCCGCTCGCACCCAGCCTACCTCAAAGTTGGGGGGGATTCGAGCCCCAAAGCCAAACGCTGGGAACCGTTTGTCACTGGGGAGAAGAAAAGTCTGTGGGGGCCCATTGGGCAAGGCGCCCCTGCCTGTCCAACACCCCGACCCCCTGCTACCTGTCGTAGTCCTGGCAGATGCCTCCCACTGCACGCAGGGCCTGCAGGTAGTGGTTGGGCTGGCGGGGGCTCAGGCAGTGCAGGGACTGGCTGCTCCTCGGGTCCCCATTGGAGGCGGTGAAGTCAATGGCCACCTGGTGGAGATGGGGAAAGTGTTATGGTTCATCCGTGAGTGCCAACAGAGAGGCTGGGCCAGAGCTAGGGCCTGTAGGGAGGCCTAAGGTGAATCTAAACAAGCCCACAGGTAGTCTTATCATAGAGTCCGGTGAGGGGAACAAGCTGACCACACTAAGGCTCATGAGAGGTCCAAGTAGGGGCAGTGGGGATTCTGGGCTCTTCTGTTCACTATGGGCCGAGCCCCTCCCCCTTGGCCATGTCCCCGTCCCCTGGGCCTTTACCGTGAAGTTGATCTGGCAGCCGCCCATGATGTAATCCAGGAAGGTGTGCACCTTCTCCACCTGGTGGGAAGGGGGGAGTAAGGTGGAGGGATGGTCCCTTGAGGAGGAAGCTGGGTGGGGCTTCTGTAGGGGAAAGGGAGGGACCAGAGTTTTTGAGGTTGAAGCTGATGGTGGATAGGGCAAGGGTTCTCAGTTCCCAGGAGCAGGGAAATGATCTTTGAAATGAGGGCAGGGTTGAATCTGAGGTTGCCTTGGGGGTCGGGGTGGGGCAGGGCTTGAGGCGGGCACTGGAATTTACCGTGCATTGGGCCAGCACTACGGTCCCTGAGCTCTTGTAATTCTTCTTCTTGTCCCGGTACTTGGGGTTGATACAGTCCCACTGCATCTAGACCCCACATACCCCACAAGCCCAGGGTCACATCACGTGACCCTTCCTCCCCCTTCCAGCGGAGCCTCCCAGAGTGAGACCCCCATGGCTCAGTCCTCAGGCTGAGCCCAGGGCTTTCCACCCTCTCCACCTCCTATCACGTGTGGGGGGGCTCTTCAGCATCACCCTCAGGATTCTCCCAGGGATCTTGGTGGGATTCTGGCTGAGGGTCTTTTTGGTACCTCCTGCCCAGGGTTTGCTGTTCCTTCCTGCATCTCCTGGAAGGTGCTGGTGAACTCGCCGATGAAGTCATGCTTCCCACTGGAGTCATAGTCATACACCAGGAACTGAGAAGGCAAGGGGGGTGGGGCGGTCAGGGTCGGGGAGGCTTTGCAGAGGTTCCTGGGGGCAGGAGGAGGGACTCAGGGTGGTAGGGGCCCAACAGTCGCTAGGCCCAAACAGATGTCCTCAACCTGCCTAGAGAAGCCACTTGCTGAACTTCATCCTTTGGCTCAGTCCGGCAGGGACTTTGGCCTCTGCTAGGAGGCACACACATAGGAACACTGAGCTGTGACTGGTTCTTTACCCGCAGTGGGAAGGGGTATCACATGGGGGAGAGGGAGGGGCTTGCCACACTCGGGGGTGGGGGTGGGGGAACGGTCTCCGGCAGAGGCCGGATGCTCCAACAGGCTGCCCTTGTTTGCGGGGGCCTCACCTTGAGAGGCCGGTGGACATCACAGCTGCACAGGGAGTGCAGGGACAGACGGAACGGCTCCCAGCTGGGGTTCAGATTGTTCTTCACCACCTTGAAGAGGCACAGAGAGCTGGTCACCCCCGATCTAGTTTCCCCTGCTCTCCCCTTCCTCCCTCCTTCCCCCCAGCCCCAGGCACCAACCTCTGTCCTCCAGACCAGCTGGTCGCTCTGGTCCCCATTGGTCTTATAGATCTCCATGAAGGGGTCAGACTTGCTGAACAGATCCTGGGGACATGGGGGAGAGCGTCCATGAGTCTGGTGAGGTCTGAGGGGGAAGTGGGTAACACCAAGAAGGGAGCAGCGCTGGGACCTGGGCTTTGTCCTGAGTAGGGGGGCTGGGCTCCCTAACAGTAGAGATGGGGACCTGGACTCTGGGTTTCCAACCTTGTTGTCCAGCTTGTGGGCTCTGAAGGTGAGCTGCACATAGTCATTGGTGCCAGATACCTCTTCGGCCACGATCTGCAAGGCGGACACAAATGACAGGATTCCCCCAACCCACTCCCACAGGGCCCTTTCCCTTAGGTGGGAGCTAGCCCTGGGCATGATGTCACCATGGATGTCCATGCAGGGGCATTGAATGCCCTGCCGGAGGGTGAGTACAGGTGACTTTGCCTACCGTGATGGTGGACTTGCCCGCGTTCTTCCCATTCTTCAGTAGCAGCGGCTTAGTGACCTTGGTCTGTGACACAACCTGGGGATGGAGGTGGAGGGGGACCCAGCTGTGACGCCCCCACCTGCTTTGGCCAGGGTACAAGGGACAGGGTAATAAGTGCCCTTTGAGCTCTCACAGGGGCTGCCCTTGGGCTAGGATTGGACTTAATTTCCGCAGCAACCTTAACGGGTAGGCACTGTGACCCGCATTGTTTAGATGATGAAACTAAGACTCAGAGAGGTTAAATATCTAGCCCAAGGCTGCACAGCTGGTGAATGGTGGAGACGGGGTCCAAGCCCCGACTGAACTAGCTCCAGAGCTTATCCTCTGTCTTCTTTTGGCTTCCAGAGGCAGAGCGATGGGGGTGGGGGTGGGGTGGGAATGCAGACCTGGCCCAAGGTGCACTCGGTAGAGCCGAGGAAGGTGTCATTGCGGGGGCTGGTGGCTCCGTCCTCGGCATCAAACACGTGGAACTGCAGGGGTTGCTTCTCCTCAAAGAAGTACTCGAGGGCCAGCACCCGGGAGAAGACAGGGCTGGAGCAGGAGCGCAACACCTCTGTGCGCTCCACCTGCGGCAGAGGGGAGTGTGCCTTCTGGGAACCCGGGCTGCTTTGCCTTGCCCTGGACCGCCCCGGTCTTGCCCGCCTTCCTCAGGCTTCCGCACCCCAGCGACTAGCTCTTCTCTCCCTGGGCTGAACCCCAAGCTCAGGGTGCTGCCAGCCCCCAGGACCATCAGCCTGCTGGGGCTCTCATATTTGGGAGTGGTGCCACTGACTTCGGGGGCGATCTCAGGACCCAACAGGACTCTGTGGGCTTTGGAATCTGTAAAATGGTTTGTGTGTGTAATGATGGCACCCCCATCTGCAGGGTTACCCACACAGCCTGGAAGAGGCCCCTGGGAGTCCTGACAGTCCCCCATGAGGCTTTCACTGCCCCCACCAGCCTCCTCCCTCTCAGTCCCGGAGGTGAGTGAAGGAGATCCCAGCCGCTCTCACCTCCACCCACTGCTCATCGGAGTGGAGCTTGAGCAGCACACAGGGGTGAGGCTTGGTGAGCGTGTCTCGGTCTAGGAGGCCGTGGCAGGACACCCGCAGCTCCACTCTCGAGGCCCCCAGCGTCATGGCTGGGGGCTCAGGCACCCATGCCATCTCCGGGCCGGACATGTCCCTGTGGGGACAGAGCAGATGGCCTGGACGCTGGAAGGGGAACACCTGCCAGGGGAGGGGTCTGTCTCTGGGAGCCAGGGGCCCACCCCCTTGCCCTTCTCCCTGAGGCCCTGGCATCTCATGGACCTGCTTCCCAGTGACCTCGCTCAGCTTCCCCTGAGCACTGAGCTGGGGAGGGTGGAGGACCCGAGCCCCCCACTCCTACATAGCCCAGTGCCCCTGTCACCCCTGCTGGCCTCATGTGCGTGGATGGGGCTGGAGAGGGCTAGAGGGCTTGGGGGGTTCCTGGCAGCCTTCCTCCTAGGCCATCAATTGATCCACACTTTCTGCTACCTCAGCACCTTCTGCTATTTCCTGACTGATGTCTGAGTCAGCGCTGCACTCAGTCCTGGCTCGAAGGAGCTGAACTGGGGCAAGGGGTCCCTGCCAGTCTGAAGAGGATGGTCAGGAATGGAGGCTGCAGTGGGCAGGAGGAGGCAGATTGGAAGGTACCCTGCGGGGCTGTCCCCATCCACCTCCCCCGACTCACCTTCTGGTTGGCTGACGGAAAGGGAGGGATGGTGGGCTTGCAGAGTGAGAAGCAGAGCCCGGTCCCTGCTGAAATCTCCTCCAGGTTCCTGGCAGTGGCTCCCACTATGACAACGCTGGCTTTCCTCCCCACCTCCCCTGTTCTCACACTTCTTGGCAGCACTGGCACTGTCTCTTAGCGACAGGATTTTTGGGGCGCCTCGGCCCCCTCCATGCAGCCCGTGGGATGCACGCACGCCACCCTCCCCCAGCAGAGGCACCAAGCTTCGGGCAGCAGCAGGCAGGGGTCCGCTGGCCTGAGTTCATGGCGGGGCCATCCATCTATCTTTGTCTGTCCACATCTCAGGGTGAGGCTGTCTGATCCCATGTCGTGCTTCCCCAGTGAGTGTCCGTTGGTGTGTCTGAATGCCCCCACCCCGTGTCTGTCCCCTAGTCGGGTGTCTGTCTTCAGGAGGGTGTGACAGTTCCCGTACCTCCCTCAGAACTGGGACCCTTCCCTGGCTGGGTACCCCCTCCCCACAGCGTGTGCCTTTCTGGATACGTGAGGGAGGGTCTGAGTTGAAGGGGTCCTCTGCAATCCAGCCACAAGTCTCCCAGCTCTCACAGGTCCCCTGAGTTGGGCAGGGGCATGTGATGGTGAGGGTATTGGGCAGGACTAGAGACCTCTCTGGAGGCTGGGGGCGATGTTGTTATGGAGACTGGGCCAGGCTGGGCCGGGCTGGGGCTGGGCTAGGGAGGAAGGGTGGGCTCACCTGGGCTCTAGTCGGGGGCTCCTCTCTCCAGCTCTCTGGCCCTGGCCCTGACTCCCTTGCTGTTCCAGCCGCTGGCGCAGGCTCCGACTCTGGCTCTGCAGCTATTTATGGGGCCTGGATGGGGAGGGGTGGGGGGGGCCGCAGCACCAGCTCCCCCCGCACAGACCGGTTGGGAGGGAGAAGAGGGGAGGGGCAGGGCCACTGCCTAGGAGGAGCCACAGAGCCGGAGGAGGAGGGCGGGCTGGGGGTGGCTCAGACGCAGGACCCCTGCAGACACAGTGACACACATCCTCCCCTTCATGCCACACCCACACCCAGCATCACAGAGATGCACACGTTGCAGTGGTGCGTGCACACACACACATTCACGCTGGGAAATGATGGAGACATATGCACACACGACTCACAGGCTCACACATATCTTGACACAAACAGGTGCCAGCACATAAACTCACCGTGACACCATGACAGTTACAGCCCTACGGATACACATAGGGAAACACACCCGGTCTCACAACACTCTCTGTATCACATTTGTTAAGGACATTCACAGTCACATATAAAAGAACACTGGGCTATACTTGTCACACACAACATACACTCATTCACGCCAACCAACCCGAATACGACAGAATGGAGATCTTCATGTGCTTCTTAAAAACCATCCTGTACCATGCTAAGGCTCATAGCTTTGAGAATTCAAAGTTCCCTAGCCACCTTTTAACAGGGAGACGAGGAAACGGACACAATTGCTTAAGGGCACACAGTGTCACATCCTGGCCACGAAGCCCCCTGAAGATAGGGGGAGATGTGCTGGACTGATTCCTGAGGTATCTTCCTGGTACCCACAACTCAACCCTAAACCCCGAGATTCAACTCATACGGCCACATCCTTGTGGGACGGGCCGTGCCACATACAGATCTCGAGGAAACAAGACAGTCATTCTCTAGTGAGGCAAGGGGAAGTGAGCAATTGCCTGGGAAGCTGCACGCCACGCATGAAGACGTTTGGGTACATGGTGATCTGGGATGAGCGTGACAGAGGGGTCACCAAGACGTCCTCACCCGCCATCCCCGAAGCTGCTTGTGTACTGAGGTAGCAGCCATTTACTGAGCATCTCCTGGGTGCCAGGCACTGTGCCAGAGGTTGGGGCTACACAGGTAATTAAGACCCAGCTCCTGCCCCTGGGGGAGGTGTGTGTATATGGAACAAAAATCACACAGACAGAGATGATCAGCCAATGCACAAATGAAATGAGGTATGACAGGTGCAAAATGCGGACCTATTCAGGATGCAGTGGGCCACAAAGAGGGAGGGCTCAATTTGGATGAGTCAGGGTAAGGCATCAGGAAGGGCTTCACAGAGGAAGAGGCTATTGAGCCCAGTCTTTTTTTTTTAATATAAATTTATTTATTTATTTATTTTTGGCTGCATTGGGTCTTCACTGCTGCACGCGGGCTTTCTCTGTTGCGGTGAGCGGGGGCTACTCTTCGTTGCGGTGTGCGGGCTTCTCATTGCGGTGGCTTCTCTTTTTGCGGAGCACGGGCTCTAGGCACGCGGGCTTCAGTAGTTGTGGCATGCAGACTCAGTAGTTGTGGCGCACGGGCTTAGTTGCTCCACGGCATGTGGGATCTTCCCCGACCAGGGCTCGAACCTGTGTCCCCTGCATTGGCAGGCGGATTCTTAACCACTGCGCCGCCAGGGAAGTCCTTGAGCCCAGTCTTGAATGCCAAGCTGGTGTTTGTTAGTACACTGATGAGAAACGATTAATTTTAATCATTGATCTTCTCCTGCCCTAGGCACTTCTGCTCACCTGCAGGCCACTCTACTGTTGAGATTTCTGACTACTGCTGGTGCCCCCAGGATGACACAACACCATTTAATTCCACCATTAGTGAGCCTGTCTGTGCGTAAACACACACACATACACACACACACACACACACACACACAGCACACTGCTCCCAGTCTCTTCCTGGGACACTGGGATCTCTCCAATCCCACTGCACCTCCCTAAAGCCCAACACACACTGGTGTTGGTTCCCCCCCTTCTCCAGCCAGCTCAGCCAAGACCCTGCACATAACAGCCACCCTGCTTGGGGACTTCTGAGTCCCCTCCCATCCAGCAGCTCTCCAGTCTTTCCTACCTCTCCCCTTAGAGCTCTAGCCCCATCTCTGGGGGGATGTTCCCCACTTTTCCCCACTGTGGGCCTTGAGGGAAGGGGAGCAGCTGGTGGGGATGGGAGCAGAGAACCGGGAAAACAGCAGAGACTCGGGCAGGCGGTGATTTTGGTTTTTTTATTCTATACAAGTGGAGAGAGAGCCCCTGGGGACAGAGGGACAGATCTGCCCTCCCAGGTGAGGAGACACCCCCCACCCCCCAGGTCTGCAGAGCAAGCAGAGCCTCTCTCTCCAGGCTGCTCCCTCCCTTCCTGTCCCCCACGTCCTGTCCCCCAGGCCTCGTCCTGCTGTACTGCGCCCGTGGGACAGGGGTTGGCAGAAGGGCCTGGAGGTGCGGGGATGGGTGGGGGTCTGAGTCCTTGTGAGGCACATGTCGAGAGGAGGGCTGGCGGGGTGCTGCAGCGGCTGTCACCCTGTTCCTGGCTCGCTGGCTCCTGCTGGGGGAAATCCAGGGAGTCCTGTTTCCCAGGCAGGGAGAGCCAGCCACGCTGTGTGGGCGGCCTCGTCACATGGATGGGTGGGAAGGGGGACCACCCTCTAGCCCACCCCTCTGGCACCTGTGGGGTCAGGGGGCTGTCTTCTATCAGGCTCCAGCTTGTCACAGGACTGTGCCCGCCGCGTCCTCTTGGGCTTCAGGGGGGCAGTCCGGCGGCCCGGATCCGGGGGCCCTGAAATGACAGTCAAGGCAGGCCTGGCCCATGAGTGGGGCTCACAGGCTGGGCACTCATCCAGGCTATGACTTCTGGCTGTCTGTCACTCATCCTGTGCCCAGGAAGGGACCCGATGTGGGCAACAAGGCCTCAGAGGTGCCCCACACCCCCTTTAGCCAGGTGGCAGACCTTGGACCTCAGGCTCCTCTTGGTCCTGCTGGGAGCCCAGCCTCAGTCGGGGTTTGTTCATTCCTGGGGCCGCACCCCCGGTCTCAGCCTCCTCCCTGCCCCCTGGCTCCTGAGGGAGCCAGCGGCCCCTGTGCACAGCCACCGGCTTGGGGGGCCGCAGAGCTAAAGCAGGGTCCTGCAGCTGGCACAGAAGGAAGATGCTCAGTCGGTTAGTTTGCCCTTTTGCCTCCTCAAAGTGCCCTCCCTGCCGCCTCGCTGGCTCTCACCTTGGCGTTCCTGGCGGGAACCGTCCTCTCTGGGAATAGGGCCCCCTCCTTCTCCTCCTCCCCATCTTGGGATGCTGGGCTGGGGCTCTGGCAGCTGTGGTTGGGGGCGCTCTCCTCAGCTGGGGGATGGGAAGAGAGAAGAAACTGCAGGAAAAGACATTGTTGCACAGCCCTCCCTGTCCCTTGTCTCTGTGAAGCCCTGGAGGCCAGGACTTTCCCCTCCAAGCCCATTTGCTCCCATGTCTCTGCCTCGGATGTCCCCTTCTGCTCTCACGGTCCCCAGGATCCTCCTGAGCCTGTCACCTCTGCAGGGGGCTCTGGCTGACCCTCTTGAAGAGCAGGGACAGAGCCAGGGCCCGCGGCCAGCCGGGTCCACAGGCATGGCTGCCCATCCAGGGCTGCAGTGCCCCGGCGCCCTGCCAAGGCTGCAACCTGGCACTCCTAGAACTCTCTGCCAGTCTGATTTAGATGGTGAGTCTGGAGGAGAAGTGCCTGGCACCCTCACCATTCCCCCTACCCTGCCTCCGTGGCTTTAGGCACCCTGGACCCAAGGATGTGCCACGTGTTTGGGGTTGCCTGTGTGTGTATCTGTGAGGTGTGGGTGAGGAAGCCCAGGAGGGTGCCGGCAGTTAGGGTGTGCGCAGGGAGCACCCGACAATCACCGCCTCCTAAATGAAGGGTGGAGCCCCTCTTCCGGTGTCTTAACTAGTCTGTGTGTGGGATGGGATCATCAGCGAAGGTGACCCCAGCGCTGGGTCGGCCTTGGAGGACGGGGCAGGAGCACAGGCACTGCCAAGCCTCGGGCCAGCCTGGCTCTGCACCGCGCCCTTATGCCCTAGCTCTGGGGTGGGAGTGGAGGAGGGAAGGGAGCGTCAACCTCTCCAGGGAGATTTGTCCCTGTCACTGTTGTTGGAGGGTCACATTCCAGACCTGGGGGAACTGAGGCTGATGCCGAGCTGACCGGCTTTCCTTTAGCTGCTCCCTAAGTGAAAGGTGCTCTGAACCCAGCAGAAGGGCGGTGTCATACTATGATCCCGCCCCCCCCCCCCCCCCCCCCGCGCCCTTTATTCTGGAAGGTGAATAACCTGTCAACACTGTGGGTGGTGACTGGGCCGGCACTAACACCCAGGGTGTCTGACCTCTGAGGCAGGGGGCTCTTGCCCCTGCTGTGTGGTACCTTTCTGCGTGAGCGGAGGATGGCCTGGTGAACTATTTTTGGGGGAGACTGGAGTGTTGGAGGTGGGCCTGGTATGGCTGGTACTGCCCACCCTTTCCCCAGCTGGGGTGCAGAGAGAGTCCTTCTTTATAGAGGGTGCCATTCTGCTGATGGCCCCCGCTCTAGAGAATTCCCCAAACCACCCACAAAGTGTTGTTCCTTGTAGGCTAAGCCTGGCAAAGCCACTTCTGTTCCGTGGGACCTTTCTTTGGATTGGGTTGTTTGTTTCTTTTGGATGTAGTTTTGTAACTATCCTGAAGCATTTGCACAGTGTTGACATTTTACTGCCCCACCTTAGTTGGCTTCTGTCTCTTTGGACATAACCCGGGCCTTCAGAGCTGCTGCCAGAGAAGAGGCTTTCCATACCTATGTGCCACGTGGCCTCTGCTCGGCGCATGGCACTGAAGCTCGGCTTGGTGCTTTGGGGTGGTGGTGGGGGCTTCCAGGCTCCAGGCCCTTGAGTGGAGGGAGGAGATGGGAAAGGGGAAAAGGGAAAAGGCATGTTAGCAGGGGCCCTGAGAGACGGGGCAAAGGAAGGACGTGAGGGCGATCATTCTCACCTGCATCGTCCGAGGAGCGCCGTTTCTGCCAAGGCTGGACGCTGCCCTCCAGGTCTGGGCCTGGGCCCTGAAAGGACAGCTGAGTCAGGTCATTAAAAAAGTCCCTTCTGTGTGGGAACTGCAGTTAGCAAGGGGCTTCTGCTGTAGCATCTCATGTCATTAGTCCCTAGACATTCGGACTGTTTTCCCCAAAGAGTGACACTCATACCACCCCTAGGGGCATAAGAAATGGTTTACACGAATGAACATACGGTTATTTTAATATGTGTTTATTTTATGTGTAGTAGAAAAAACATGACTAGTACAACAAGCCTGTGATTCTAAAGATGATAATGCTTAGGTCCAGACTGAGTTTAAAAAGGTGAGTTGAGGGCTTCCCTGGTGGCGGTGGTTAAGAATCCGCCTGCCAATGCAGGGGACACAGGTTTGAGCCCTGGTCCGGGAAGATCCCACATGCCGCGGAGAAACTAAGCCCGTGTGCCACAACTACTGAGCCTGCACTCTAGAGCCCGCGAGCCGCAACTACTGAAGCCCACGCGCCTAGAGCCCGTGCTCCGCAAAAAGAGAAGCCACCGCAACGAGAAGCCCGCGCACCCGCAACGAAGAGTAGCCCCCGCTCGCCGCAGCTAGAGAAAGCCCGTGCGCAGCAACGAAGACCCAACGCAGCTATAAATAAATAAGTAAATAAATAAATTTATTAAAAAAAAAAAAAGGTGAGTTGATTTAAATAAAAATATTATGTAAATAATGCCGTGGTATGTGGAGAAGGGAAAAAGCCGTCATAAAGGTGGTAATCAAGTCACCAAAATTTGGGAAACAGCTCTAGAGGTAAGTATTTTTAGGGCCACACACTTTATGAGGAAGCAGAGGCTCCAGCGTGACTTGTCCAGGGTTGCGCAGCAAGTGTAGGCGCAGAACTGCAGCTGACACCTTCTACTCCAGAGCATGGCTCTCTCCACTGACCTACCAACCGCAGGGCCGTGGGGAGGGGAGGGTGGTATGCAGGGACCCACGGGACCCTCAGTTCGCCTCCCCAGGTTCCGCTCACCTCTCGTTTCCCATCGAAGCTCCAACCCTTGGCTCCTCCCAACCCAGGGAGGGCGACACTGTGGACCCTTGGCTGCTGTGCTGTCCCAGGGGCCTGGCCCCCCTCCCCAGGCTCTGCCCCGTCAGTGCCCTGGAACAAGGTTTCGGGTTTAGAATCAGTTCCCGATGGAGAAGGGTCTCCACAGGCAGCAAGGGAGCAGGGGAGGGCCCCAACCCCTCGGAGCCCCCTGCCTGGGGAAGCCCTACCCAGACCCTCTGAGGAGTCCTTCCACTGCCCTCATTTGCATGGTGGACTCCCAGCATACGCTGGGTCACCAGGCTTAGCCCAAGGGGCCCAGGAGCGAGGAACTGGGATGACCAAGTTCCCGAGTCCTAACAGTCTCCCGTTAAGTGCCTAGGGTGGGGTGCGTGGATGGGCTACGAGTGGGGCAGCAAACCAGGACTCGGCACCCCTGCCTCACTTACCATCTTCCTGCGGAAGGAAGGCCCCCGGCCCCCGCCAAATGCAGGAAGGAGCCTGCTCTCCTCCTCTGGGCTCCAGCAGGGGGAGGAGTTATTGCCGAGGCTGCGGGGACCTGGGCTGGGGGGGCTCTCCTGAGTCGGGGGCGGGGGCGGGGGCGGAGGGAGGAGGAGCCCGGTGGTGGGGGACCCTGGCCCCCTGTCCCCCTTGAAGCTCCGGGGCCGGCGAAAGTGAAACAAGCCTCGGCGCCTCTTCTTCTGGAGTGGAGGGAGTGGCGGCTCCGAGAGGCCTGGCCGCAGGGTCCTCAGAGTCCGGGGGTAGCTGGGCAGGGTCGGGGTGAGTTAGGGACAAAGTCGTGGGGAGATACCCAGGTCAGATGCCGAGGTCGTTCAGGGCCCAGGGTGGTGCTGGCGTTAGGCCAGTCCTGGCTCTCCGGGACCTCCAGCTGTCCTGTCTCATCTAGTCTTTCCTGCCGTTCCATAACCCTTTCCACCTATTCTCAGGGGATGGTGTCCTCACCTTCCCTGTCACAACCCTCCAGCAGCCTCTTCCCTCGCAGGCACCCCTCCCCCCATCTCCCCTCAGCCTCTCCAAGTGACCCAGTTCCTTGTGGAGAGATGCCGGGGAGTCTGTGCAGGACAGTGACAGAACACACCCTCCAGGCCTGGTACCACTAACCGTCACCCCATTCCAGGGCCTGCTATCCCCCCAACCCCAATCCCACTGTGGTGGTTCACTCTGGCCCCGTTCTTTCCTGCTGTCCTGAGGGGATTCAGAGAACATGGCAACTAAGGGCTCGGTGTGGAGGAAAGAGAATGTGGGGGAAATCTCCCAGAGAGACTGGCTTTGGGGCATTGCCATTGGAGAGGCCTCTCTGGGAGACGGGTGGACACAGGAGCCCTCCGGGGCCTCGGGGCCTGCTGAAGTTGGGGGGTGTGCCTGGGCACCACACCTGGAGCTTTCATCCATAACCCTTCGGCTGAAGAAGTCCTCCAGCCCCTCATCCAGGCGGGTGGCCGTCCCGTTCTCCTGACGGGTCCCAGGTACTGGCGCCTGCTGGGAGGAAAGTCCTGTAGGATATACCATCTGGGTGAGGAAGCCCTCCTCCCATCCACTCAAGGCCTTCCCCTTTGGACTTGGACTTGCCTCTTCTTGGCCCCATGGAAACTTAGACTTCAGGATACCTGGGCATTTCTTAAACTTGGTGGCTCTTGACTCTCTCTGTCACCAAAATGAGAACTGCCACTGTCTAGCAGACAGAGATTTCCTATCTGTGACAAGGTCTAGCTCCATCCAATCCGGATAACTCCTCTTCTGTTCCATGGCCTGCCTGGGCCCCCTGCCCGATCCCCCAAGGCTAGTACCTCTGGCATTGGTGTCCTAGAGCTAGAATCTCTGGCTCTGGCACTGCTAAGTGATGTTGGTCCTCTTGTGAGGCCTTAGGGACTCACGCTGGGCCGACCAGGTCCCGGAGGGGTGGTCCTGGGGGGCCGGGGCCTCCCTTGTGTTTGATGCCTTAGTTTGTAGCCATGAGTGGGCAGCTCAGATAGACCTTCCCAGGAGCCACTAGCTGTGGGCTGGCTGCTCCCGAGTCCTGAGAACCAGCCAGGGGGGATCCCCAGGCTCCCCAGCTGGCTTTCCACGTCCTGAGGGCTCCCACCTGTGGGGAGAGCAGCGTTAGAGGGACTAGCATGAGGCGCAGGGAGAAAGCAGGCTGGAGAGGCAGAGATAAAAGAAAGGGAATCAGGGCCATCAGCGCGGAGGCTGGAAGACTCACTAATGAAGGCAGACACGGGCCGGATCTTGCGGCAGCGCTTCTGCTTTTTGATGGCCATGGTGTCCTGCAGAGATGGAGGCATGCGGTGGGGCCAGGTGGCAAACCCCAGGAGCCTCGCCTGGAGCCTCCCATTCCTCATAAAGCCTTCTCTTTAGGGTGCATCCCGCTTCCCTGTCCTTAGGCGGCTGAGGCAATGGGACAAGGGAAGAGGCTGGGCGGGATCGGGGCGAGGGGACGAGACCCGGCGAGGGGCAGAGAGTGGAGTCCAGGGACGTAGAAGGGGACAGCGTTTTGCAGGGTCAGGGGCAGGACCAAGGTTAAGGAGGGGAGTGGGGGTGCTCACGATGTTGGTCCCAAGTTCATCATCTGTGGTCTCGTCACGGTCATGGTTCCGTCCTCGGCCCCGGGAGGACAGATCCTGTCCTTGGCACGGCCCCCCTGGCGGATCTGACAGTGTCTTTAGCTGGGCCAGGTGTCGGGCCTAGGGAAGGACAGGTGTGAACAGGATCCCAAGGAAGCCGCCCACCGCCCAGGACCTTGACAGGGAGGGCTGGTGGGGGCAGACGCGGGTGATGCGGGGTGGAGGACAGGTCTGGGCCGGGCTGAGGCTCAGAAGTTTTACCAGGCTCTTGTGGGAGTGGTACAGCTCCTGCAGGATCTCGTCTACTATGGAGTTGGTCAAGTAGGTGACGACTGAGAGCTTCACTTCACTGTGGGCACAGGGGGGCGGCTCAGCTCCTCCTTCCCTGCCCCTGAGCCTCTGCCCCAGCCTTCCCCAGACGCCTGAGGGAGCGGGCCAGCCGCCCTGGCTGCCCACGGGGAACACAGCTGCTGTACGAGGCACCTGGGATCCACCACCCAGCTCCACCCACAGCCCTTCCAGCCTAGGGGTGTGTGGAGGGGGAGGGTGGACGGAGAGGAACTGAGGGGAAGGAGGGGCAGAGGGGCTCTGGGTCCGGCCCCTGGAGCTCCAGTGGAACAGAGCGAGGTAAACTGAGGTGTTGAGTGAATTCTGCCCGTCTCTGCTGTAAGAGCAGGAACCAGCACTTCTTGAGCTTGGCCATTTCATGGGTTTGTGTAATAATTTTCCTTCATTTTAGTGAGAGGTGGCACCCAGACTGGAATGAGGGAGAGCTCTAGGGGCCATGAAAACTTGGGGGGATGGGCAGCGCAGTCCATGCACCCCTATTCTTTGTCCACACCTCCGAGGAGGCTGTGCTCTGTTTCTAGAGGTCAGTTCCTGGGGGTATGTGCGCGGCTGTGTGTACGTGTACACGTGTGTGCACTGTTTGGACTCCTAACCCCAGCTCAGCATTTAGACTGCTAGGGCAAGGACGAGTCAGACCTTAAATAGCAAGGTTGCAGTTGGTTAAAGATTCATCCCTTGTAGCTTAGATTGTGTCATTCATTATTCATTGCTGATGGCTGGGCACCCCCCCCCCCACACCGAGTCCCTAAGTGCTCCAGGCCAAGTCCAGCCCCCCTCCAGCCCCGCCCCCCGCCTCTCACTCCAGCTTGTTCTGAATGTCCTGCCCCGCCTGCTCCAGCAGCGCCCCTCGGATGAAGTTCCGGGGCACAGTGACGCGCTCAGCCACATTGCTCAGCATCTTGTTGTGCCCTTCAGCCACCCGCATGGCCACGGGGCATAACTCTTGCGTTAGGCTGACCATGGACTCCAGGATCACCTAGTATGTGGGGAAAGGAGGCCAGAGCCCCAAGGAGGGCAGGGTCAGGGCTGGCACCACAGCAGAAGAGACTCCAGCCTGTCTATTCCAGCCCCCCGTGGGGAGACTGAGGGGCCGGCCAAGGTCACAGGGCCGGTTAGCAGCAGAGCCTTGGACACTCAGGCTTCCCCACATCCTGGTCAGTGTCCTTTTCATCCTACCACATGGACACACGGACAGGGGAGAGTCAGTCCAAGGATCAGAGTCCAGAGGGAGAGCTCAGAGTTCAGGGGCTAAGGTTGAAACGAGCAGCAAATATCCGAGGCCGGTTCTCTAGCAATGCCTTGGCACAGTGGGAGCGTAGGTGGTCTCAGCTCTGTAACTCCTTCTTGCCCACGGTAATCTTCCCGTGCTGGCCTCGGCCCTCGGCTTAGGGCCTTGGTCAGCACTGGGCTCCCTCCCCAGGACTTGCCTGCAGCTCCTTGTCCACAGCCTTGGACACCTCACTGGCTACTGACTCCAGCCTCTGCCTCACGGGTCCGTCGTTGGCCAGCATGTGGCCCAGCTCATAGAGGCTGGGAAACAGCTGGGAAAGAAAGGGGTTCTGATCAGAAGGTCAGAATCTGGCTTCGCTGGGTCCCTGGCCTAGGAGGCTGTGAAAACGTTGGGGGATAAGCAGTGCCGTCCGTGGGCACTCCTGGGCCTGGACGCTCCTGGGCCGGCACGCTGGCCTTCCTGGGCTCCCTAGACTGTCAGGGGAGGGCGGGGCTGCGGAGGGCTCACCGCCCGGGAGTTCTTGGCGTCCTTGATGAGGTCCCGAGCATAGAGCAACTCATCCTGCACGGGCTCCAGGGGGCACAGCCTCAGGGCCCGAACCTCCTCTTGCACCCGTCCGCACAGCCGCTGCAGCATCTGCAGCACAGGTGGCGGGAGTGTTAGGGGGGACTCTCGCATCTTCACCTTCCCAGGTGGGCCCCCAGGCATCCCATTTCTGGGCCCCCTTGGGCAGTGCTACTGGTGCTGGCACTGACAGGGGTAAGGGTGATGTCTCCCGATGGCCTGTTCCCTCTTCTTCTTGGGATGCCCTCTTGAACACTCAGTGGAGCTCCCACAGTCCTGGGACCCCTTGTCTGGGACCCCTGCTGTTTGCCCACGTGTCCTCTCATGTTTGGGGCCCACATTCTGCACGTCCTGTCTTTTTGCTCTCCCACATGCTCAATCCACTTATGGGCACCACACGATGCCTCTCTCATGACCCCTCCCGGCCCGACCTGCGCTCCATCACATCAGCCCTGTGCCCTGCGTGCCCCACGTGTGCCCCCTGTGTCTCGGAGGGAAACGTTTACTTGCTCGGCGCTGCTGGTCACCAGGCCCTGCTGCAGCCTGAAAGCCTGTTCCTGCGGGCACGTCTGAGAATGGTTGTTCCTCACCAAGCACCACTGGATCTGGAGATGACGATGGGTGGGTGGGGTGAGGGCCAGGGGATGTGGGCTGGCCCCTGCCCCTTGGGTTCCACCCTGCTCAGGCCGCCACCTTCTGCCAGACGTCCTCGGTACGCTCAGGGGCGCTGCGGTAGGCTTGGGAGATGTCGCTCACAGGGAAGGACATGAAGCGCAGCGTATGGTTGCTGTGGGACAGAGTGGCACACCTGGGTGGGATAAAGGCGGGCAGGAGAGGCTCCTGCTCCCCAGACCCCACCTCTTGCTGACCATTTCCCTCTTCTGTGGTCCTTCCTAACATTTCTATGCAACTAGGTCAGGTGGACTGGGGTGGGGCTGGTGTAGTTCAGGCCTGGTCCAGGTACAGGGAAGCTGGGGGCTAGGATCAGGGCAGGGCCCTGGTCTACTCACCTCTCCAGGGCCCTTGCAATGTCCAGAAAGCCTAGGGCAGATGTATTGTTCCGATCCCATAGGATAGTTCTGGGGAAAGGGTGAGCATCAGCGTATTACCCCTCCCTCGGGGTCTCTCTTAGGGGGAGGGGACACATCCCCCTCGGGAGCCTTCCCTCCTTTCCTGGGTAATGAGGCTGACTCAGAGATGGTCCTGGGACTAAGGGTCTCCTGGAAGCTGGGGTGCAGAGCAGTGAGGCAGCAGGGAGGGCATGTATGTGTGTGGGGGAGGGCTGGGGCTCCAGGTGAGAGGGTCCAGGTGTGGGCCCCACCTGAGGGAGGAGTTTATCTGCAGGGCCTTAGAGAGCATCTTGGCCCCGATGTCCTCCATGCCATTGCCGCTCAGATCCACCTTCGCCAGGCAGGTGTTGCTGCCCAGGGCGTTGATGAGGATGCTGGTGCGAAGCTTCAGCCGGGAGTCTGCCACTGACAGTGACTGCAAGGACTGTGTGGGCAAGTGGGGGGTTTGGCCCAGTCCCTGCAGCCCCTGTCACTGCAGGTCCCCTCCCAGGCCCCGGCACTCACACAGTCCTCTTCTTGGATCAGCTGCACCAGCTTGTGGAGGATCTCCTCCAGGGTCCTGTGGGGAGTCGGGGCTCAGACTAGGAGGGGAGGGGGCTGGGGTCATGTTAGTGGAGCAGCGGAGAGGTGGTCAAGGGTAACACAGTGAGCCACAAGGATAGGCGGATGATGGAGTGAGGGTCTGTGGGTATAGGAGGGGGGGCTCACTTGGCCTTGACGTTGAAGTTCTTGCCCAGGAACAGGTGCTTGAGGGACTTGTTCTTGCCAAGTGCGGGCACCAGTGTCAGGAGGTCCGAGTCGAACCCTGGCCAGTAGATGGGAGAGGCCTGGCCTTGAGGCCCGAGGCTCACTGGAGTCTCCTTAGGGCTTCTCCCCCGTGCTCTAGGCCCCTGTCCCCACCTGGCCCCCAGGAAGGGAAGTGCCCCCACTCACCATTGTCTGACAGATCCAGGCTGCCCACACAG
The DNA here is from genome assembly GCF_965194805.1 of Balaenoptera borealis. Classification (NCBI taxonomy): domain Eukaryota; kingdom Metazoa; phylum Chordata; class Mammalia; order Artiodactyla; family Balaenopteridae; genus Balaenoptera; species Balaenoptera borealis. The sequence continues at coordinate 73,176,227 of NC_138866.1, forward strand.
GTGACAGCCCACAGCTGCTCCTGCAAAGCCTGGGCTCCAGCTGAGCGGAGCTGCAGGGACGGGGTGTGGGTGGAAGACAGGGCACCTTTAATGCTTAGAGATAAGAGGAGTCATGCCAGGATTCAAGGTCATACCAGGTCTTCTCGGGTGTGAAATCTGGAGGCCCCTTCTCTATACCAGATCCTTCCCTAGGGCTCTCTCCCCTCCCTTCAGCCAGAAAAATCTCCAGGCCGCTGCTCTGGAGACAGCTTGCTCCTGCCATCTGGTGGGAAAGCTTGGTATCTCCCACCCCAAAGCGGTCAGCGAGGAGCTCCTGGAGACTGAAAATGACCTCTAGAAAGAGGGCCGCAGACCACAGACGGAGAGGGGAAAGTGGGGGTGAGGTTAGGGCGGGGGGTCGCTGAGGGGTAGCGCGGAGGCAAGACGGAGCCAGAGCTTGACTTAGGGAAGTGAACGGTGGGGTGATGGGTGGGGGACTGAGGGCTCACCTCACAGCTGCTGAGGTCCAGGTGCAGATCGCTGAGGTGACTGTTGAGGGAGAGGCCCTGGAGCAGCGCCCTGTGGGAGGAAGGTCAGCAGGCCCGCCTTTACCCCTCACCCCCTTCTCCCAGGGTTCCCCCTCGGACGCCCCCCAACCCTGCACCCACCCGACCTGAGGGCCTCCAGGGGCAGCCTCGTGGCCGACAGGTTGATGTGGCTCAGAGTGTAGGTGCTGCTGAAGAACTGCTTGAAGGCAGGCGGGGCCTCCCGGCCCTTCCTGCGGAGATGCCTGGGGTCAGCAAGGGAGGGGGCGCCCACGACTTGCCCCGCCCCTCGCTGCACCCCTGTGCTCCCACCTGTGGGAGCAGCTGTTGCGCGCCAGGTTGAGGTAGGTGAGGTGGGAGCAGCAGCCGTGGAGCAGGGCGCCCAGAAGCTGTGGGGTGGAGACAGGGTGCGTCTCACGGGGCTGGGAGGGCTGCCGGGAGGGGCGACGAGGACTCCCTCCTCCCTCCCCACCAAGGCCCTGGCGCTTCGCCCTCTGTGGTCAGTCTGTGCGAGTCCTGCTGTGCCTGCCCACTTAGCCTCTTCAAGCCTCAGTTTCCCCTCTGTGGAAAGTGGGTCTACTCCCACCTGCCTGGCCCCCAGGGGGTGAGAGGCTCATAGGCAGTGGATGTGTAAAGCCAGGGCGCCCACAGGCTCGTAAGGTGCCTGGTTCAAGTTAGGGAAGGAGTCCTTTCCTCCGGTGGACGCAGCGCCGCGCTGGGGCTCATGGCCGAGGAACGGATCCGGGCTGGCTTTTAGGCACAGCCAGCACAGCCTTGGCGGCGCACGGATAAAGTGCTGCACAGGTGTGAGCTTTGGCGTTGATTTGTAATTCAGCTGAACCTGAAGCCATCCTGCCAGCTCTGCCCACCGCTGTACTCAAGGAGGGGGTGACCCACCCCAGCCTCCCCAGATCACAGGCTGGCTCCCCCATCACCAACCCCTCACCAAGTCGATGGCGCAGTCAGTCCCCGCCAGGTCCAGGTGCACCAGGGCATTGGGCTGGGCCAGGAAACTGTAGAGGGCCTGGGAAGGAAGGACAGAGGGGTTGCGGGTGAAGGGGTGACAGAACCCCTCCCCTCCCCAGGGCTAAAGGTCAGAGACCCCAGGCCCTGAAGCCCGGGTGGGCCTCTGCAGGGGCCTGAGGCTATATTCGTGGACTCACGTTGGCCTCATCTGTGGCGAGCAGCCCAGGGTTCTTGCTCAGGTCCAGGTACTGAAGGGAGCTGGCAAAGGCCGGGTTGGCCCCGAAGGTCTGGCCCAGCGCCTGGAGCCCTGAGCACAGCGGGCACTGGGCTGGGTTGGCCACCCCCCCGCCGAACTCTTCCCCTTGCATACAACTCTTCCCCACTCTCCAAATGTGGCTCCTTTCCCTTCTTTGATCCCTGGGATGCTGTGTGAGTGTATGGGTACACCTCTGGGACTCGACACCCAGGCAGTGCTGGGGGAGGGTCAGAGTCAGAGGTCAGGGGTCCTGGGGCAAGTACCTCGAGGGGAAATGGCAGTCTTGGCCAGGCACAGTTTGGTGAGGCCAGTGGGGAAGCAGAGGAGCTGCTGGCTCAGGCTGAGGAAACCTGGGGAGTGGAGAGAGAAAGGGGCCCACTGAGAGATGGGCAGTGGGGGCAGGTGGTGCAGAGTCAGACTGGGCGCTTGAGTGGGTTATGGGCCTGGGGTCAAGGATGGCATATTGGGGCAGGGGCTGGCATCAGGTCGGAGAGCCCCTGTTCAGACCGGGTTGGGCTCTGGGCTGGGATAGGGGTCTGTGTTGCGATGGGGGGTAGGATTCAGGGCTGGGGCTCACCCTTGTCCTCGATGGGGTTGTGGGACAGAGTGAGGGCATGCAGCACACAGCTCCCGTTCTCCCCAAATACCCCGGCCAGCTTCTGGACAAAGTCCCTTTGGGGAAGGGGAGGAAGGATGTGTTTGTCCCAGGCCCTGGGCTTCCCCTCCTCCTCCACCTGCCTGCCTGGCTGGGGCTACAGTGGTCGGAGGCCCCCGCAGGTGGGGAGCAGCTTGGGGCCTGCCAGGGAGCTTGCCGTCCCTCCGGAATACCTGGGAAGTTGTGCTGAGACAAAGCCCAGCTTAGGGTCCTCGAGACCGGAGCAGCGCACCCTGCTCGGTGGCTGATGGCAGAAGGGGACGGGGCATGGAGATACGGGGGAAGGCTGTGGAGCTGGGGGTCAGGAGTCTTAGGCGTGACTTGCTTTGTGCCCTCTTTGGGCCTCTTCTGTACGGTGAGGAGCTGGATGAGACGGTTCAGAGGCCCATATCATGCTCTGAGGCTCTGGGATCCTAAGACTACATCAAGGGGGTACCACTGCCCAAGGAGGAGGCTGGCCTCACGTCTTAAGCCCGGCGTTGTCCAGCACCAGCTCTTCGAGGCTCCCCGACTTGCTCAGGGTGTGTAGCACCTGTTCTAGCACTTCAGAGCCCTGAGGACAGAGGGGGTCATGTGATCAGGAGGCAGAGAGGGCAGTACTCTCCCCTCCCCACTGCCCCTCCTAGACCCTACCAGCCTCAGGTCCTTGCAGTAGAGTTTGGTGAACCATTGGTTGTAGGCCAGGGCTGCCACCATTAGGGCCAAGTCTCTGTGGGGAGATTCAGGGCGGCAGGAAAGTGGTGAGCAGGTGGCTAGGGCTGGGAAGAAGAGACTAGGACTGGGGTGGTTGGGCTGGGGAAAGCCTAGATGGGTGGAAGGCAGGGGTGGTGGGGGCTGGGAGACAGAGCCGGGGCTGTGGGTGGGACCAGAAGGGAGAGCCTAGAAGGGCCAGGGCTGGGCTGGGGCTGGAATGGGGGCTTGAGTCTCTACCCCATCTGCTTACCGGCTCTCCAAGTGGCTGAAATCCAAAAGATTGAACTCCCGGTTATCCTCGGCATGATAGATGGTGTCCACATCCTTGGAGAGGTGGAAGTGGCTCACACCTGCTTCCCTCCTCCTCCTCCTCTGCCCCATCCCTCTGGGTCCCACCTGCCCGCCTGCCGGTCCTGGCCCAACGCACCCATTGCACCTCCTCACGGCAGTGCAGCCCATTGTAGTCGCACAGGGCAGCGTAGGTCTCGGAGAAGCCACCTGTGGGGCAGGAGATGGGCTGGCTCCTTGAGCGGTAAGGGGGTGGGGAACAGGCTTGGAGTTCAAGGAAAGGTCAAGGTCACTTTATGCACCAGTGTCCTGGGTTCATGAACCTCTGAGGTCTGGGAGCCGTGGAGTCTCAGGGCAGGCAAAGCCCCGTACACAGAGGACTCTGAGCAAGGGGCAGGGTGGTGTAGGCCCCACTTTCCTCAAGTCTGCCCCTGCTCACCGCAGACACTGTGAGCGGTGGACGTGGAAGTCTCAGAGTTGGGGGACGTGTCTCGGGGCCCTTCTGGGGTGTCTGCATTTCCACGCCGGATTAGACTCCTGGAAAATGAACAAATCCATCCCAAGGTGGGTGGAAAGAGGCTCTCAATTCTTACCCTGTTATAGCTTCTGGATCCCCAGGAAAAGCAGGAATAGGGACACAAGAGCTCTTCTCCTTGATGTCTCGGGGGCCCAGGGGAAGGAGGGAGGGAGGAAGGAGGTCTCCTTGTCTGACCCCTGAGAGACTCCTCCTTTGCCACTCACCCAGGGCCAGGGCAGACCTTGGAGAGGGCAGAGCTCACATGTCGTGTCACCTGGTCCACACTCTCAGCTGATGGCAGCCGCATGCTCACCATGCCACGCTCTGTCTCCACTAGGATCTGGGGGAGAGGGAGCAGCAGGGCCTCAGATGCGGGCTCCCTCCTCCCGCTGGCCCAGGAGTGGGGCCCAAGCCCTGGTGCTCACCTGGTTCTGACTGAGTGTGTTGAAGGCGCGGATCTCCAGGACATTGAAGGAGCTTTCCACCTGGGGGGAGGGGACACGGGGATGCCCAGCTCATGGTCAGGGCCTGGCTGCCGGGCTCAGAGGGGAGCATGCCAGGTGCTCTCCGGATCATCGGCCCAACTCACCTTGGCTGGGACTTTAAGGGGGAAAAGGTGGAGGCGCCAGGAGGTCAGGGCCTTCAGAGAGGGGAAAAGAACATCAGCAACAAACGGCAGCTTCCTGGGCCCTAGTCACCCTGCCCTCTGTTAGCCCCCTCAGCCTGTGTGCACCCCCTGCCAGCTGACCCTCTGCTCTGGAAGTCCCCCCTCTCTCACATGCCCCACCCTAGGCTCCTAGACATCCACACAGTCCAGCCTCCCCCTGCCCCCAGGCTATGTCTTCTCAGCTCTCCCCCCACCTCTGTCTCCCCTGTGCCCCCAGGCTCCTTGCCCTCACCAGCCCAGGTGCTCTTGATCCCCCCTCCCCTCCCCCAGCCCAGTGTCCTCACCAGCACTCGGTCCTCGAACTTCTTGGGCTTCGTCTCCAGCTTGACACGATGTTGTTGGAGCACAGCCGCTTGGCTCAGGCACCTCCGGATGCTGTCTGCAGGTGGGTGGTGGGCTGCTCAGAGCTCCCCTGACCCTGGCCGCCCCCGCAAACCCGAGGCTCTCCAGGGGCAGGGGCAGAGGAGAGGAGAGAGAATCAGAGAGAGACCGAGAAGGACAGGGACCGAGACCTTTCCTTCTTGGGTGACTTTTCTCTTTCTATTAGAAGGGCAGTGGGGTGTGGAGAAAACTCTGGCTCCTGATGTTCCTGAGTCGGGGGACAGTAGCTGAGTGACACCGTGGGAGAGTGTGAAGGATTTTTCCAACCCGTGCACTCCAGCAGCTGTCAACACATACAGAGTGAGTCAGTGTGTAGGGGCGTGGGGGGTATCCCTTCGGCTGCACTCTAGGTGGTCTGGGTGTGAGTGTCTACCTTTTACTACGCATGTAAAGAAGATGCCAGGGAGCCCGTGTGTGGCATTGGTGGGGATGGGTAAGTGTGAATGAGTATGCTGTGTCTGCAGTTGTGAAAGGGGCACAGAGCCAGCCAGCTCTGGTGTGGGTGGGAGCTGCGGGGTAGGAAGGAGTTAGTGTTTAAATGAGTTCCATACCCATCTGCTGGCAGAATCATCCAGATATCCCAGTGTGTGTGCGTGTGTGCGTGTGTGTGCAGTTTCTGTAAAGATGTGTGTACACACATCTCACGATTGTGCTTGTGTGCCTGTGGAGCTGTGGGAAATCGCCACGGTGCAGCATGCCTCTGAGTATCCTTGAGCGTCCTGGTCTCTGCGTGGGCTAGCCTGTGCTGCCGCCTCTGGGGGTCAGGGTTGGCAGTGCTGGGGGGTCGGGCCTTGGTTTGGTCTGAGTCTGAGAACCAGGCAAACAGGAGAGGCCGTGAGGTGTGGGTGTGGGGTAGAGAGAAGGGGGCAGGCTGGGATGCGGGTTGTGGTAGATAAGCTTCAGTAGACCCTGCTCCTGGTTTTAGCTCCGGTCCAGGCCCTTTTCCCTGACTCCCTTCTTTGCCCCAGTGGCCGGGGCGCTAGCGGGGCTCTCGAGCCAGTTCCGGCGCCGGGCCCAGAGGAGGGAGGGTGTTGAGGCCAGAGGAGGTCAGGACCTGGGGCAGCTCCCATCACCCGGCAGGGTTGGCCTGGCCCCGCCCGGCGGGGAAACGGGGATTCTCCGGAGGGGACACTGGATGCTTCGCCGAGGGGTGGGCCAGAATCGCTGAGAGTCAGCCCCAGGGAGCGTGAAGGGACTGCACCTGTCACTGAAGATCGGGACGGGCGGCTCTGGGACACGTAGGTCCTGACGGGGTGAGGCGAGGGGGGCAGCGGAGGATGCTCTGGGACAGTGATGCCCTGAGCTGGGATGCAGGGGCAGGGAGCTGCCTTGGAACCGGATGCATGAGGGGCGGGAGGCACCGGGGTGTACCGCGGGGAGGAACGCACTGGGTCTGGGAGGCTCCCGGACGGGGTGTCCCGGAGACCACCGCAGCCTCGTACCTTGCAGCTCGCGGGTGAGCTCCGCGCTGGACTTGGCCATGGCGGCCGTTGCTGCCGCTGTTGCTGCAGAGGAGCCGCCGTCGCCACCGCCGGGGAGACGCGGCACATGCTAGACCCGGCTCCGGCAGGGCCCCGGCGCTGAGCGCTGCAGCAGCCGCTGAGCCCGCTCCTGTGAGGGGCGTCTGCGCGAGCGCTCCTCCCCCCCACCCCGCCTCGGAGAGCCGGGTCTCCCGCCCCGCCCGGAGAGGTGCCGGACTGAGCATGCGCGCCGCGCCTCCGAGCCGCGTGAGACCCTGAGAGCGCTCGCGCCCACCCCTCCCGCCGGCTCTAGCGTGCTACGCCCTGTGCGTGTCGCCTGCAGCCCGGGCCATCTCCCGGAAGGGGGGCAGCGTCCCCACTTTCCGTGTGACCCACTCCTCGGACACCGTGAGCAGAACCCACTTCTTTTGTTCGTAGGCCTGGGTACCCCTCGCCGGGTCATCCTTGCAAGGCTCCTCCCTTTTCACTGCTTGCTCGGGACCCGTCCAGCGCGGCCTCGCTGACCCTCGAAGGAAGGAACTCTAGGCCGAGGGCGATGCCGGCAGAGGACATGGTTGAATGTGGGGGAGTTCGTCCTTCGTTTTCCGCTTGCCCAGCCTCGGGGATCCCTGCGGTGTTCTTGGCACTATCTCCGCGGGTGTGAGGCCGAGAGCAGCACCTGGGAATTCCCGTGCCGCCTCCTCCCAGCTGGCAGCTCTGCAAACACCTCCACACCCAGCATTACGCTCAGGTCCTGGAGACAGGGAGGAGGGTTAGGAGGATCCAGACTTAGTGTCTGGGGGGGATCTTAGGGGAATCCAGTCCGCTCAGATTTATGCTTTCTGCTCGGCTACCACACCTCTGCACCGTACACTGAAAAACGAACACGTTGATTCAAAGCATCATGATCATCTGTATTTTATTTGGACCTCATTTGCGAGTTGTTAATTTCCAACCCTGTTCCTTCCACTCCAGGTTCCTTCTCTCCCATCTCCCTCAAATTCCCCTGATGCCCAGAAAAAAAATATTAGTTGGTCTTTGCCGCGGTAGACTAAGCCCTCTCAGCAGGCCTGCCCTGTGCTCTCAAGGGAAGTCTTTATCCAAGGCCACAGCAACAGTGAGAATCCTCATAAGACCACACCTTGACAGCAGAGAATGCTGGAGCTTTTCACAGGGCAGAATTGATATGGGGGGGTGGGGTTAGGGTGTAAGGTGAGCAGTACGCCAGGCAGAGGTGCGAAAGGCCAGTAGATGGATGCTGGAACAGGACCCAGGAGATGGAGCCCAATCTCTGCCCTCGTGGATGTTCTCCAGGTCCTCAGAGGCGGGATGGCATCCCTCCAGCCACCACCACTGTCTCCCCAGTGATATAGCTGGCGTCTTCGGAGCAAAGGAAAGATACGATGCCCGCACAGTCCTCTGGCTTGCCTATCCTGGGGAGGAGGGGAAAAAAGGAAGGGAGTAAAAATCAAACAGGGAATGAAATTTGCTTAATCAAGAAGTATCACATGATTTTTCAGGACCAGTGTACTGCCCATAAAATAGGGTTACCATGAATATAAGCTGTTATAATTCAGTATAACCATTAATACTGTACTCTGCAAAAACCACTGCACATTATATTCATATAATATAGAGATACTTTGTTTTTTAGAGAACTCAGGACACCAAAATCCAAAGTTATATAGATAACCTGGTGAGCAGCTATTTCATTCTTCAAAGAATTTGTTTCACATGTGTGCATACTATTCAAATGTCAGGGAGTCTGTGAGACAGTAAATGATTTGTTTAAAATGATTCCATTTGTACAGCTTCAATTCACAGACACCTTTTTCAGGAATCTATTTTTGTCCCTTAAAGTCATTTTGTGAGACTGTGCTGATTCTCAGTGTTTGTATCAGTGATTGCATAGTTAGGGAACACTTTATCCTAACTGCCATAGAATGCTCTAGAGGTGGGTAGAGTGGGTACCTCAAACCTAGAAGGCCTGGATTAGTGGTTCTCCATCCTAGCTGCACACTGTAGTCGTCCGAGAGGCTTAACTGTCCCCACCCCCACCCCCGCCAAAGATGCCTAGGTTCTACCTTGGATCAATTAAAAAAGAATCTCTGGGAGTGGGGTCTGAGCATCTGTGGTTTCAGAAGCACCCCAGCTAATGTGCATCCAAGACTGAGAAGCATGGGGCCAGATCATTCACTGTGGCTCAAGGGTGACAATACCCTTATTAATGAGTTGTGAACTAGGCCAGCAGCTCATGCCTGACATCAGAATGGCTTTGGGAGCACTTGAGGGTGTCTCCTTCCTCAAGTAGGCATTGCTGGTATGTGTCCTTGAGGAGACAAGGCGGAGGAGCTAAAGACAAGAGAGTTCCCAGAAGCCAGAAGCTGGAGAGAGGCAGGGAACTTAGAGGAAGGAGAGCCAGATGAAGGTGCCTGAACAGTTCGGCCAACCCTTTGGGGAAGAGGCTAGTTTTCTTAGGCAAGGGGAGTTTTGGGACTTGGTAAAGCTCTTCATTCCTTTTATTTGGATTGTAAGATCATCAACCTGAGCTTTGGACACATGACTCTTTTTATTCAAGGGGAACTAACAAAAGCATGTTTTGGTTTTGATTTTGGTCCCTCATCCTTAGGGATGGCCAGAGGTGGAGGCAAACACCCAGGTGGAGAGAGGGGTCAGGGCCTCCCCCAGGGCTCTGCTCTGCTAAACCTGGATGCCTCTGTGTTTCGTTTTTGCAGTGGAAGCAGACTCCTTGCACACGCCACTGTAGTGATGCTGTGTTCAAGAACTTGTGAAATCTCTGTGTTTGAAGCAGAGGAGAGCACGCCTGTGTTGTCTGCAGGACGGAGAGTCGGTGAGCCGTGGGCTGTGAGGGACCATCTTTATCCCTCCTCGCCCTCCCCTGTGACAGCCTTACCTTTTTTTTTTTTTTTTTAATTTATTTAATTTATTTTTGGCTGCGTTGGGTCTTCATTGCTGTGCACGGGCTTTCTCTAGTTGCAGCGAGCGGGGGCTACTCTTTGTTGCAGTGTGCGGGCTTCTCATTGCAGTGGCTTCTCTTGTTGTGGAGCACGGGCTCTAGGTGCGCAGGCTTCAGTAGTTGTGGCACGCAGGCTCAGTAGTTGTGGCTCGCGGGCTCTAGAGTGCAGGCTCAGTAGTCGTGGTGCACTGGCTTAGTTGCTCCACGGCATGTGGGATCTTCCTGGACCAGGGCTCGAACTCATGTCCCCTGCATTGGCAGGCGGATTCTCAACCACTGCGCCACCAGGGAAGCCCCCAGCCTTACCTTTTGATCTGCATGGTTGCTTTTAGGCTCTCCAGTCTTGCTTGGTCATCCCACAACTGCAGGAAAAAGGGAAATCTCTTCCTGTGAGGGACAGCGAGGGGAGAAACTGCCTGCCCTCACATCAATTCAAAGGACGATGGAGAGGCACCCCCTTCACCTCCTAGTCCTTCCCAGCTCCCAGTCTCTACCCACTTCCCTCTTCTGCTCCATTCTCTTCAAGTTCTAGTGAGGCATTTTCCTGGGTCGCCCCAGGTCTCACCCACTTAAGGAGATATGAAATGGCCTGAGTGGTATCTGAATTCCTCAGTCTCACTGTGCACCTCAGGAAAGGATCATGTGGGGGTCTGGTCTGGACACGTGGCTGGTATGGAGGGGGGATATGGAAAAGTGCAGAGATGGGGGGTAGAAGTGGTTGGGAGCTCAGGACCCAGGAGCTGGGCTTTTCTACCTGAGAAGATGCCTTTTAGGGTCCCAGTGGGATGCAGGACTCCCCTTCCTCACCATACGGCTGAAGTTAGTCTTGATGAGTCCAGGTGCCAGGCAGTTCACCCTAATGTTCCTTTGGGCCAGCTCTAAGGCCAGGTTCTTGGTGAGGCCCAGCAAGGCTGTTTTACAAACATTGTAAGGACCCAGGCCCTGGGGAAAGGAGAGAATGGGTTAGTCTCTTCAATTCCAGTTCATTCTTGGTTCTTAACATAAGATATAAAGGGTTATAAACAGATAATAGGGTGTCTCTTGTAATGGAGAGTCCCAGTTAGAAAACTGTCTTGTGGTTAAACCTCCCCTAGGTTAGCGTTTGTGGAGGCAAGGCCTCTATTTTGTTGGAAGGTACTCGGTGATGTGATTCCAAAATGGGACACAAACTTCTTAGGGTGATTGGAAGGGTAGAAGGTACAGGATGGAGAAGGGATAAAAGTAGCAGAAAAGGAGGTTCTTACAGGAAATGGTCTGTAGGCTCCTACGGAGGCCACAATCACCACTGAGCCGCCTCTGGAAAAAGAACAGAATGACCCTCTTCCCATGGACACCCTCCCCTCAGCATTCATGGGGCCCATCGAACGCAGGCTCCCTCTTGCTCTCTGTACCCTCGTTTCTCCATCTCTGGCACCACTGCCTTTGTCATCAGGGCTGTGGCCTTCACATTAATGTCCAGAATCTGCAATAGAGAGAAGAGGGGGAACAGCATGAGGGAAGAGGGCTGCAGAAAGCAGGGCAATGGGGAATTAGAGTGTGGTTCCCAGGATCTGTTTTTTAGGGCTGGCAGAGATCCTAGGGATGATTTACTTGGCCTTACAAGTGAAGAAACCAAGGCCCAGGGAGAGGTGGCTTTCCCCGGTTTATTCAGTTAGCGAATGACACATTAGGTTCGGGTGAGAAAGAATGGAGCCTGGTTCAGCTTGTTTCCTAAGTATGATTTGACCCAGAATGGGCCTGAACTCTCAGGGCTGCCTTGGACTTGAGCTGGATTTTCTGTGTGTCTTCCAACTAGGGAGAGCCTGGAATTGGATGGCTTCCTGGACCTGCCCCAGAGTGCGCCGTGTTTCTCAGGGGAAATGTGTCCTGACCTCAGGCACCTGGGGTTGTTCCAGCACTTTTCTGGCTTCTGAGCTTAGGGAGTGAGATGCTCTTGGCCCTCCAGGATGGATTGTCTGGCTGGACATGTATTGGCAAGTGGGATCATGAGAAGGCACTTGGGGGGAGCTGGAACACAGTCTACAATCAAAACCCCACATCTGTAATTTAAAGAAAATGCATGACCCTTGTTTACATTGTTCCAGGCACTGCTGGGATAGTCCCCTCCCATAACCCCCGTGCAACTTCTTATTTAGAAAATTTTCACTCTTACAGAAAAGTTGAAATAGAAGGACAATGAATATCCAGATATCCTTTACCTACATTCACTAACTGTTCACATTTTGTACCATTTGCCCTATCTACGTACCATTTGCCCTATCTACGTACCTATGCAGTTTTTTCCTTACCCTTGGAAGGTAAGTTGCAGACATTCTAATGCTCTAGCCCTAAAGACTTTAGCATTATTTCCAAAGAATAAGGATGTTCTTCCACACCACCATCCATTATCACACCCTAGACATTTAACTTTTTTTTTTTTAATTTTTTTTTTTTGAATTTTTTTAAATTTTTGGCTGCGTTGGGTCTTCGTTGCTGTGCGCGGGCTTTCTCTAGTTGTGGCGAGCGGGGGCTACTCTTTGTTGCAGTGCGCGGACTTCTCATTGTCATGGCTTCTCTTGTTGCAGAGCACGGACTCTAGGTGCGCGGGCTTCAGTAGTTGTGGTATGCGGGCTCAGTAGTTGTGGCTTGCAGGCTCCAGAGCGCAGGCTCAGTAGTTGTGGCACATGGACTTAGTTGCTCTGCAGCCTGTGGGATCTTCCCGGACCAGGGCTCGAACCCGTGTCCCCTGCATTGGCAGGCGGATTCTTAACCACTACGCCACCAGGGAAGCCCAACATTTAACATTGATAATCATGATTTTACCTAATATACTGTCTATAATAAAACTTCCCCAATTGTCCCCCAACTGTCCTTATATTTTTTAAAGTCCAGGGTTCAATCAAGGATCAACCATTGCATTTAGATTTGATATACTGTGATATTAAAAAAAAGCCAACTAAACCGGTTTGCAGGGCAGAAATAGAGACACAGATGTAGAGAACAAACGTATGAACAACAAGGGGGGAAAGTGGCAGGGGGGTGGCGGTGGTGGTGTGATAAATTGGGAGATTGGGATTGACATGTATACACTGATGTGTATAAAATGGATGACTAATAAGAACCTGCTGTATAAAAAAATAAATAAAATAAAATTCAAAAAACAAAGCCAACTAAAAAGAAAAATTACTTGGTTTATAACTGATTTTCATGTGGTCTCTGTTCAGACTGCTCATGAAAGATGTTTCTCTACTTTGAAGAATATCAATCAGGAACTGATTCACTGAAGAGCATTTTGGCACTTTGGTCTCTACGTCTGTGAAACACTGATAAACTAGAATATTTTAGTATCCTTAAACTTCAGTGTTGAGAAATTATGGATGACGTCAGGGTAAAAAGCAAAACCATGGGAGATCATGAAAAATTTAGCATTTTCAAATCAGGTGGGAATATTAACCTCAGTAAAGAAAGACAAATAATTTAATTAAGGCTTTATAATTAAAGGATGTAGGTGTGTGAAATATATTATAAATATAATGTAATTGTACACATTCACATGAAAACTAATATTCTGGTTCTTGAATTTAGACATCTGGATCTCAGATGTTCTAGACATTGGAGTTAAAAAGGAAAAAGCGCAGGTCTTTTTAAAAGGCTGTATGTTATAAAGCGGCAACTTAGTTAATTTCACCAGAATTGATATTTCACTTAACTAGCAGCTATTAAAGTTTTCCAACTAATGAAAAATCATTCTTTTTTGGCAGCTGAAAAGGGGAGGGGTGGCGTGTAAGTCTGAGTGTACTAGTTATTGGCATATTAGCTGCCCTGTCTGCTGGAAATAAACCAGGAAGAAGAGCCTGGATGAGCCCACAGGGTCGGGGGTGGGGGAGATTGGGGAGGGAGGCAGAAGACGGTTAGCAAGGAGCAAATGAAGACGAAACTGGGGAGAAGCAGAAATGAAAGAGAAGGGCAGGGACAGAGGAAGCCCCCCACCCCGCCATTCGCCCTTTACCAGGTGCACTGCAGGCGTGTGGCAAATTGCAAGGATTCCTCACATTTACACTGCACTTGACAAATACATTCTAAAAGCAGACTGAGTGTGTGCTGTCTTCTGAGGCCCACCCCCTGCTGCTCTCATCCCCTCTCACCTTGTCCCATACCCCCTCGGTGACATCCATTAAGTTTCCAAAGAAAGGGATGACGGCAGCATTGGAGACCAGGATGTCCACGCCCCCGTGAAGGTTCACAGCCTAGAGAGGAGTAAGATCTGAGTTAGGGCTGCAGGACAGTAAGGGAAGTGCATTTATCAGTGTCGATAAAGAATTCCTTCTTAGGAACAGTTGTCAAAATGACCTCTTTTTCCTTAAAACATTTTCTCTCCAAAACACCCCAAGCTCTGCTGCTAAAACATTTAAGGTCGTCTCATTTCTTTGGCAGTCTTTTCTTCCTGCCCCCACTTCTGAGGCTGTCACTGACCTTTTGTTCTTTAGACTTTCCCTTTGGGTGCTCCTTTATTCTCATGGCCTCAGCTCTCACCTCAAAGTCCATTTCTAGACCCTTCCTCTTTTTTCCCAGCCCCATTTCTCCCAGGGCTTACTGTCCAGTTCACCTTGAATGAGTTACCATTATCTCAAACTCAGCCTGTCCACACGTACCTGAACGGAGAAACAAGTTTAAACAGACCTATAGGGACTTCCCTGGTGGCGCAGTAGTTAAGAATCCGCCTGCCAATGCAGGGAACATGGGTTCGAGCCCTGGTCTGGGAGGATCCCACATGCCGCAGAGCAACTAAGCCCACGTGCCACAACTACTGAAGCCCGCATACCACAACTACTGAAGCCCACGTGCCACAACTACTGAAGCGCACGCGCCTAGAGCCCATGCTCTGCAACAGGAGAAGCCACCGCAATGAGAAGCCCACGCACCACAACAAAGAGTAGCCCCCGCTCACCGCAACTAGAGAAAGCCCGCGCAGTCACGAAGAACGAACGCAGCCAAAAAAAAAATGAGACCTATAGAAAGTTGCCACTTGGGCCTTTGAGGTCACCTAGCCCAATGTCCTCATGGTGAAGGTGATGAAACTGAGGTCCAGGGAAGTTAATTTCTCAAGGTCATATAGCTCAATAATGACATATCAGGACCAGCTAAGAAGAGGAGGCCTGCTCATTCGGTCTCTGGGAAAGGTGAAGTGATTTGCTCAGGGCACAAGGCTAGTTAGTGGTGGCAGAACTTACACTGTAACCCAGAGCTAATTCATAAGAGTCCTTCAAAAGTGAGTCGGGGTCACTATGAAACTGGCTACCCAGGAGAGCCATGATGGAGAGGATGCCGGCCTGCGCTTAAAGCAGTTCCACACTCGGTTATGATGCCATTTCTCCCTTCCCCCCACCCCCTGCTTTTATTTTTTTGGCCTGGAGGCATGGAAGATTCAAGGCAGAAACTGAGATTTAAACTGGGAAAACCAAGAGAGGCAACATCTCACCTCCTTAATAAATTGTAAGTAGGTGGTGAAGGCACGTGCTGGAGTAACGAGTAGCCAAACAGAATCTGCCAACATTGTGCCACATTGCAACCAGACTTCGCATTGGCCCAGAATTGGCAATTTTGATGCCTTGGGCAAGCGGCACTAAATGGGCCCTCAACCAACTTTGTGCTTCCGGATTTGGCACACAGAGGTGTGTTATTAACAGTCTGCTAGCTCCTGTTTTAACTAATTATTCTTGCTAACTAGGTGCTAAGCTCAGTTGCTTCCACACTGCTGAGGGGATGCCTGGGCTGTCAACATGTAAATTTAACAAATTTTAAAATCACATAATCTTTGCAAACCTGTATCAATAGTCTCTTGCACTCTCTAAATTTTGGTGTCCCGGCACAAAGTCCCAGTCACCTGCCTTGGCTCTAAGTTTCATGATGAGGAGAACACGGTATGTGTTAGAAAGTGATGTATGCTGGGCCGTGTGCGGGTGTGTTTGGGGGTGGGGAGATGGTGGATTGCAGCACAATCGCCTGGAGCGCTTTTCCACTTCTGCTGTATATCCTGTCCCCTTCTCCTTCTAGGCCTATCAGCATAGAGAGGAGAGAAGGCTGGCTTTTGACTGAACAGACAGAGAACCCTGGAAAATTAACGGCAAAGCTACTATGACCACCCAGGTGTCTTCTAAGGCTTGCTCTAAATTGTGTGATTGCTACTCTGTGTTCTGACAGGTCTATTTTAAATTTTTTAAATAAATTTCTTTCTTTTATTTATTTATTTTTGGCTTTGTTGCGTCTTCCTTGTGGTGCACGGGCGTCTCATTGTGGTGGCTTCTCTTGTTGCAGAGCACAGCCTCTGGGCGTGCGGGCTCAGTAATTGTGATCTGCGGGCTCAGTAACTGTGGCACGCAGGCTCTAGAGCGCAGGCTCAGTAGTTGTGGAGCACCGGCTTAGTTGCTCCGCGGCGTGTGGGATCTTCCCGGACCAGGGCTTGAACCCGTGTCCCCTGCATTGGCAGGCGAATTCCTAACCACTGCTCCACCAGGGAAGCCCAGTTCTATTTTTTTTTTTAAAAAGTAGAATCAAGTGGAAAAGCAGCTAATCTGGTTTCGGCTCACGACACCTTTGAGAAGCTCTGAGGTGCAGATTAGGAGGCCACTGGGGAGAAATCATCCTCAGGGCAGCAGCTTCCCTCATCACAGGTAGTGGCTGGCAATAGGCAGGACGCATCTCAAACTGCTAACAAGTATCCTATCATTCTCCACTCGACATTGACCATTCAAACTACTTGAGAGTCAATTTTGATTCATCCCTCCTATTTCCCATTTCTTGACACCGGCCAGGAAAAAGAAAATCTTGGTTGGTTCCCACTAAATGTCTCTTGGGCGCATCTGTTCTGGTCCTACTGCCACTGCTCTTACCTAAGTGACAGCATCAGCTTCCTCCCTGATGTCCTTGGCTCAGAGTCTCCTTTTCTCCAATATATCCTTCCTCCCAGTGCCAGATTATTGTCCTTTAATAACCATTTTCACCTTGCTCAAAACCTCACATGGCTTCTTATTTCCTCCAAGAATGTCTAAACTCCTCTGGGAGGCCACGGAGGCCCCTGTCCCCCATCCTTCCCACCTGGTCCATTTCCTACCAGCCCTCTCAAGCCTGTGCTCTCTCTCTGCTGTGGGTTCACAATGCTCCCCTCTCCCCTTCCATCCCTCCTTGGCTGTCTGCTCATTTTGCAGCGTCATCTGGAATCCCGGCCCTATGCCATCTGCCCAGCCCCACGCACTCTTCAAGGTCTAGTTCAAACCCCACTTCTGGGCCAGAGCTGCAGGACGGGTAAAGTGGACCTGGTGAGGGTCCAGAGGTCATTTTCCCAGCAAGATTTTGACATTAAGTGGCCACATACATTTCATACGGCTAGTCACTAGTTGGCCCAGGATCCCAGGTGGCTCCCTCACCCTGAGGATCAAGGTCTCAATCTCAGGCTCTGTCCAGCTGCCTATGCCAGGCAAGGTGGCTTTCTTGGACCCCCATGTGGCTCTCTCCAGTGCACATCTGAGCATTTGCCAAATGACTCCTGACAAATGGAATAACCTTATGCTGTCTACTATACCATCACCTACCATCATTTCATGTCCTCCTTGTCTAAGATTACCCAAATTATTTCACCATCTTTCATTCTGTTAGCACAATATCCTTTGCTTTCCATTCTTGGGCAGATTCTCCCTTTTACTCCAAGAAGTAAAGGGTGTGCCCTGAGCCTAGGGAAGAGCAGCCTCCTTTGCAAAATGTTCACATTTTCTTGTGCAGCTGGAAGACTGGTGCCAAGCACCAACTCTGACACTGGCTTAGACACTGTCTTTGAGGCTAAAGTCCAAGTGGGCACCTAAGGCCTGACCTGATGGGGAAATGCCTGGTAGTCTGTAGGTAACTTGGCAAGTCTGGGTTGGCTCACAGCTCTTCTCTTACTAACTGTGGGACCTTGGGATGTTGATCCAGCTTTCTGAAACAGTCTTTAAACAGGGAGACTAATCCTGGCCTTGCTTGGGTTGTTGTTTGGAGAGAACCTGCAAAAGGCTTGAAACAAAGTGCATGGCACACAGTAGGTGGTTGAAACCTAATGGGCTGCCTCCTGTAGGTTCCCGGAGACTCGACTTTATAAGCTGAAAAACAGGGATTGATTGTTTATTAGCTCATAGTGGGAATACCTATTTTGCAATTGTATTTACCCTTTTTATCTGCCCAATTAGATTGGAAAGCCAGGACCAGCTGTTTTTTTTGGGGGAGAGCCCCAAGGCACAATGCAGGGTTGAAACAGTAGAGTGGTGTTTTGATTCTCTGACTGAGATGGGATGATTCTCGGAGACAGAACAGAAAGGCACACAATAAAAATGTGCTGGTGTACTGGAGTGGGTATGCAGATCGCACTGTTGTGTTTTAGTTAACAGTGCTGGCTTGGATTACACCCGTGTTGTCCAGGAAAGCCAGCTCAGGCTGGCTCCCTTCTGCTACCTCCTGGCTCTGCGCCCATATCCTTGCTGCTCACCGTGGCTACCAGCCGCTCTCGGTCCTCGCCCTTCCCCACATGGCACACGGTGCCCGTCACACTCAGCCCCTCCCCGTGCAGCGTTGCCACTGCCCGATCCACGTTCTGCTGCTTCCGGCTGCTGACCACCACGTGGGCCCCATCCTGGGCCAGACGCCGGGCGATGGCGAAACCGATCCTGTGGGCAGAGAGAGATAAGGACTTTTAAGTTGGTACAGGAAAAGAGGGTGAGAGCGTGGACTCCTGAATCAGATTGCCTGGGCTTTGAATTCCAGCTTTCTCTCTGTAGGACCCCCATGTGTTAGATAGGGTTAATGGCACAGCCATTACCATACAGACGGACATGCTTAGCATATTTTTGGCACTGGTTTACTTATTTTTCTTATGGTTTTGGCCTTCAGTCTAGGTTCCCAGGAAGTGATATCACCTTCCACAGGTGCCACCATGGGTCACAGGCCCCATACCCTGTAGGGACTGAGGAGAGAGAGATGAGCTAGGGGTATAACAAGCAGCAGCTATTTCCATGATTGGAGGGTCTCACTCAGAAAAGCCTCTACCCCCAAATATCTTCCTTACTAGTCTACATCATCTCAATATTCTATCTTTAGTTACGTTTGGGGGTACATGTGAAAGTGGGGGTCTCCAGTTACAAATGTAAATTTTTTACATACTCCCCTGGGAGAAAGGGTTACACATTTTGCACTTAGCCATTAGCACTTCCCATTCATTTGTATTTTAGATTTGTGAAGAGCTGGCATCTAGCAGGGTTCTGTGGGAGTGAGAAACAGGGTAGACAACAGTGGTTGGTGAGACACGGGCTGGGCAAGAGAGGTCAAAATGTACTGAACTAAACAAGAATGTGGACACAAGGCTTTTGTGTCCCCTCTAGGTAAGGGGCGCAGTTCTATGAGACTCTTGGGGTGCCAAAATGGGGTGTCTGGAACATTTCCACCGTCGGTGCAGGCAGTGGATAGGATTTTTGGAATCTGGACTGTCTTGGATTTCTGGTCTTCCCAGACTCTAGGTGGGGCCAGTTGACCGGGGCAGCCCAGAACCCTGGGAGATGAGATTGATGGGGGCGGGCAGCACCCAGGTGGCACAGTCGAGCCAGAGGCAGCAGTGACAAGAGGGCTGGCAATTTCAAGGTTGGGGGGGGGGTAGGGGATTCCGAGGGGACTGCAGGCCAACCACGTAGTTCCTTTCTTCCCGGGCCGACTCTGGCCACACGTGAGGCCTGAAGATGGGGCACGGGAGGCCAAGGACAAGGGGTTAGTACCTGTTTGCAGACAGCGGGGGGCCTCCGAGACTCGGGCTCGGGCACTCACCCGTCAGTGGAGGCCGTTACTAGGGCCACCTTATTCTCAAGCGGGTTCCGGCGCGCCGCCGCGGAGCTGGCCATCCGCACCGACTTCCACGTCCGCGCACAGAGACCCAACAGCAGCCCCACCTTTTGCATGGAGGCGGCCGGTTCAGGGTTCTGCGCCGCCTAGGGGAGGCGACAGAGGGGCAGGGCGAGGGGCAGGGCGAGGGGCAGGGCGAGGGGCAGGGCGAGGGGCAGGGCGAGGGGCAGGGCGAGGGGCAGGGCGAGGGGCAGGGCGAGGGGCAGGGCGAGGGGCAGGGCGAGGGGCAGGGCGAGGCCCCTCTCCGCCCGGCAGCCCGCTCGGAAGCCAGATCCCTTCCCCGCTCCCAGCTCCCCACCAGTCCTAGAGCGGGACAGCTCGTCTTGGCCCTTGGCGCAGGGAGCCGGCTGTGGCCGCGGCGCCCCTCAGTCCCCTGCTCGCCCCGGCCGGCCGGTGTGGGACGGTTCCGTCGGTTCCGGTTCCCTGTAGGACTGCCCCCGCCTCCGGGAGTCCGTAGACTTCCCTGTCCTCCCGCCCCTCCTTCCACATCCACGTCTTTTCCTGGGGGACAGGGGACTTTGAGTTGGTTGCTTTTGCTTCCCAGAACCTCAAGATGGACTTTGTTTTCCAAGAAAGTCTGGGTCCACATTTGTGACAGCCCACAAGAGGGCAAATGTTTTGGGTTTGCCCATGGGGGTGAGGCCCGTAGCCCCCATGGAACCCACCACGTGAGGGTCTCAGGTGAGGCTGCAGGAGCCTGGGAGAGACACGAAGTGGGGAGCAGCTGGGTAGGCCTGCCCTGCCCTTCACTCTGGCTCAAGTTCTCCTCCATCCCCACAGGCCTGGAGGGCAGACTCGGGTCACCAGTGGTAACCAGTGTGCAGAATTAAAGATCCTGACGGGAGAGGATCTCTTATACCCTCCACTGCAAGAGGACTTCTCCATTTTCAGGCCTAAGTGGTAGCAAGGAGGCTAGAGGGTCCCCCAACAAGTGGTGGAAATTCGGAGAACTCAGGAGCACTCAAGTTCTCCATAATCACTATGTCCCCAGGTCTTAGCCTCCACCCTAGTTCAATAAATATTTGTTGAATGTAAAAGCACTTTATAAACTGTAAACTACTAAACACATAAGTAATTATTGCCAACATAGAGTAATTATTATGGCCGCCACAGGCCAGGCTCTTCGTTTGTAAACTGAGGGTGCTGGAGTAGATAATGGATAAGGTCCTCTCCAGCTATAAATTCTGTGACCGAGACTTCAGCCTCCTCTTCTGCCAAGTGGGCTGAAATGATCTCCCTCCTGGGTTTCTGGGAGAATTAATAAATCTGCATGGCTTATGATACACTGTAGAAAGGCCCCGACAGACCCAGTGTCAGCATCTGAATTGGTTTAACCCAGTGGCCTCCAAATGCCAGCCTGAGAAGTTGTTCAGATCCATGGCAAAGTTGTCACTAGTTCAAGGCAAAAAGAGAAAAAGACAATATAGTGTTTCATAAATCTAAGCTTATTTAACTTAACAGGTAGTCCTTTATTCTGGGATATGCTTTTGCTCTTTTTTTTTTTTTTTTTTTTTTGGCGTTAGTCTTTTTGTTAAGAGAAGATGATGAAAGCAGATGGGTAGGTTGAGAAAAATGTTGTTAGTTGGTGAAATCACCAGTCTGGCAACCCAATGTCAGTCCCTACAATTAGAGGAGAGAGAATCCTGGTTTGTGAAATTCAGTTCTGGGGATTGCTGCTTAATAAAATTCATACTTGCTAAAGATTTGTTTAGTATACGTGTAGGTCAACTGAGCAGCCAAAAAGGATTTCAGCATTCAAAAGGGGGTGGGGCTTCCCTGGTGGCGCAGTGGTTGAGAGTCTGCCTGCCAATGCAGGGGACACGGGTTCGAGCCCTGGTCTGGGAAGATCCCACATGCCGCGGAGCAACTGGGCCCGTGAGCCACAACTACTGAGCCTGCGCGTCTGGAGCCTGTGCTCCCAACAAGAGAGGCCGCGATAGTGAGAGGCCCGCGCACCGCGATGAAGAGTGGCCCCCGCTTGCCACAACTAGAGAAAGCCCTCGCACAGAAACGAAGACCCAACACAGCCAAATAAATAAATAAATAAATTTTAAAAAAAGGGGGTGTATGAGCAGCGAATGATATAACAAGCATGCACTGGATCTACAGTTTATTCCTCAAACTAGATGTTACAGCTGTGGTACTTAGCTCATCCTGATGAGATAAGAGAGCTTGAGTCTAATTTTCCCCATGTCCGGGGAAAACTGACTCTCTGACTGGTGCCCCTCAGTCTGAACCTCATGAATTATTGACAACAGAGGCTGGATAGCATGACACTCCTCTTCTTCCTGACCTGTTCAGAGCTAATGCACTGTGGGAACCCTTCCCACTGCTCTGCACCTGCCTGCAGGGCTGGGGGAGGGAATGTAGGAGGCCTGGAGCAGAACCTCTCAGGGTTTTGGTTCAAAGGGACAGGCCTGCAGGGCGTATTTGATCTCTCTTCCCCTCCTGTCCAGAGGTGGGCAGCCAGATCCAGGGGTTGAGGTTGGCAGGGGGAGGCTGAGGGAGACCACACCCCAAAGAGCAAAGGGTTTGGGGAAAAGAGAATTCTGGCCTGCAAGCTCATGAACATCACATGGCCCCTCCCTGTCTGGGTAGGGTTGATATTTGGCCTCCAGCACCATTTCTTTGGGGAGAACACAGGGGATCTGTGAACAGAAAAGGGTAGAGGGAAGGCAAGAAGAGTGGGAGTCTCCAGCTCCTACTACTCATCAAGATGGTTTGTTGGAGATGAGGGTAGGAAATCTTTGGGGGAAATACATATGTGTGTAGGAGTCTCTTTGAAATGGCGCTTTTAATAGGTAATGGGATTGTTCTTGTATGGAGGTGGCACCATCCGCAGGTCTTGAGGAAATGCCTCCATGATTGAGGACTACACTCCCATCTTCTTCAAGGGCTGTGTTGACTTAAAAAAAAAAAGCACAACGTGAGAGTTGCGAGTTAAGTTTTATTTGGGGCAAAATGAGGACTGCAGCCCGGGATACAGCGTTTCAGATAGCTCTGAGAAACTGCTCCAAGGAGGCGAGTGGAAG
Organism: Balaenoptera borealis; assembly: GCF_965194805.1. NCBI lineage: Eukaryota > Metazoa > Chordata > Mammalia > Artiodactyla > Balaenopteridae > Balaenoptera > Balaenoptera borealis. The sequence continues at coordinate 73,198,534 of NC_138866.1, forward strand.
AGCCAGGATATATAGGAGTTTTGCAACAAAGGGCAGGTTGTCGGGAGTGTCAAAGGATTATTGTTAATTAAAGAAAACCAGATATCTCAAGTAATTTAGCGCTTTTCTATGTATGGGAAGATGCAAGAGTCTGCGCTCACTGAAATCATTCCTTTGATATGCACCTCAGCTATCTGGGGCCGGTATCCTGTGTTTTCCTATCTTGAGTTTCCTCAGATCTCACCGTAGGGAGTGGCTGCAGTCTGCTGGCTGCTAGACGGTATTCTTTTCAGCCCTGAGTTTCCTCAGGGCTCATCGGCTCATGTTGGAGAGCTACAATCGTTGATGACTGTGACATCCTTTGTTTACTGATATGGCAGGAAATATTCCATATATAGATATTCCATTCCATTTATAAATATTCCATTTATCAGCTGACTGCAGTCTGGAAGGAAATTCACCTGGGTTGGAATTTAAGTCTTGCATCTTGCAATAGCCATTCCACATTGGTCATTGACTCATGCATCATTGACACAAGTCAGGCTTGGGTGGTGTAGGAGGGCTGTGTGATAATAGCGACTTTTATTGAATACTTACTAAGTGCCGACAACTGTTGGGTGATTTTTATAAATTTTATTGAATGTGTCTAATCCAGTGAGGTAGGCAGTTTTATTTCTATATGTGAAATCAAAGTGAGTTGTGACAGCTTGACCTGCTGTCAATGTTGAATAGCTACTTTTTTTATTTTTTTATTTTTTTAAACATCTTTATTGAAGTATAATTGCTTTACAATGGTGTGTTAGTTTCTGCTTTATAACAAAGTGAATCAGTTATACATATACATATGTTCCCATATCTCTTCCCTCTTGCATCTCCCTCCCTCCCACCCTCCCTATCCCACCCCTCTAGGTGGTCACAAATCACCGAGCTGATCTCCCTGTGCTATGCGGCTGCTTCCCACTAGCTATCTATTTTACATTGAATAGCTACTTTTAATTTTTCTGACGTTGTTAGAGAATGACAGTTTTCTTGGAAACTAATTTTCTCTTAATTGGAATTTTACTTTCTGCATCAATTCATTTTTGTTTTAATCATTATTTTTTAAATTACAAAAATAACACATGTTCACAATTTTAAAAAGAGACACAAGGTTATAGAGTGAAAAGTAAAAAAGCAGCTCTTCCCTATGCTTCCTTTACCTGCTCCCCATATAGCTCTTTGTCTTGTGTATCATCCTTCCAGAAGTTTCCTATGCATTTACATGCATATTTTCCCTTTAAAATGTTTCCCATGAATGGAATGACACTATACATAATGTCCTTCAAATTGCTTGTTTCTTTTCTTTCTTCCTTTTCCCCACTTCTCTCTTTCATTTCCTAAAATACATTCTTGGAGATTGTTCTGAGTGGTACACAATAGATCTCCTTTATTCTCTCTCTCCCTTTTAAAAATAGCTGTACAGTATCCCATTGTGTGGATATTCCATAATTTATTTAGCCAGTCTCCCACCGATGAACGTTTAAGTAGCTTCCAGTGTTTTGCCATTTCAAACAACGCTACAATGAACAACCTTGGATGTATATATATTTTGTATTTGGTGCAAATACATTTGTATCTTGGATCAAATGTTTTCAATTGATGGCTATGGTCAAATGACCTTAAAAGAGATTTAACCGGTTCTGATGGAACTGGTTTTTCTAAACTGAATTTAGGAACTTCCCTGGTGGTCCAGTTGTTAAGACCCCGAACTCCCAATGCAGAGGGCCTGTGTTCAATCCTTGGTTGGGGAACTGAGATCCCACATACCACTACTAAGCCCGCATACTCTAGAGCCCCTGCGCCACAACTAGAGAAGCCCGTGTGCCACAACGAAGACCCAGTGCAGTCAAAATAATAAATAATAAATAAATAAATAAAATAAACTGAATTTACCTGCTGCCCTACCCTCTTTTACACTGTGTGTATTGATAGAATGGTTTAAACTGTGGGTGATGGCGTAAGCTCGGAGTGATAAGAGGTAGCGTGCCTTGGCCTCAGTGGCTGGGAACCCATGGGGATCGGTGGGTACTCCTGACCTGCAGCTTGCAGACCTGAGGTGCGCTTAGTTTCACTCATGTTTGTCATTGACAAGGCCAGCCCAGCATTGCCAGATCTTAGGAATTTTATTTATTTATTTTGTTTGTTTGTTTGTTTTGGCCACGCTGTGCAGCATGCAGGATCTTAGTTCCCCCAACCAGGGATTGAACCCGTGCCCCCTGCATTGGGCACGTGGAGTCTTAACCATTGGACCGCCAGGGAAGTCCCGATCTTAGGAATTTTAAACAGTAGGTAGAAATCTGGGTTTTAATATGAAATATTTAATTTTTAAATGTTGGCAACAAATTTACTAAAACAAACAAACAAGACAACAAAACTAAACAAAAACAGTGAATGTATCTGTAGATGCCAGAGACTGACACAGTCTTTGCCTATTTACAGGTAGTGGATTATTAATTTTGTGAGATATTGCTCTATCTAGAATCTCATAACTCTATTATATAGCTTATTCAATTTCTAGTTTTTCAAAAGTTTGAAAAACTTTGCCCTGTATTTAGGCAGTTGTTTGTGAACACCGTTGAGAAATCATCTACCCAGTGTTTGTACAGGTTCTTTTCAGGAACTCTGTACAGAAGCAGACAGAAGTTCTTACAAGACAGGCGTTGGCTTCTCTTTTCCCTCATGCCCAGGATTGCTTCCTTCTGTTGTATTTGGGAAGGGATGGTAGTGGTGGTGGAGTTTCCCCCTTTTCCTCCCTCAGAGACAAGCCCTGTGGCAGATGTGGAGATGCAGATAACAGCTCAGATCCTCCTTCTAGAAAGGACTCACTCTGGCTGCTGGGAGTCTGATTAGCTGTCAGCTGCCAGCTGGCAGTTAACTCCTTCCAAGGGTGGCCCCAGCCAGTGACTGAGCAGGATGGTGGCACAAGTACCTCACCACTTCCGCCTAACGTGGGGCTCCTCTAAGTGGCCGTCTCTGCTTTGGAGCTTCCTAGTGGGCTGGCGTTGGTCAGATCTGCATCTCAGGGTCTCACAGATCCTCCGTCTCAATCCTGCTTCCTCCCTTTTCCTTTCACAGATGTTACTCCTGAAACCGTGCACCTCAGATTGGGACTTGAACCCACGCAGCAGGGACTTGAACCCAGCCAAAACCCAGCTTGGGACGGGCACCCACGCGGCAGGGACTTGAACCCGGCCAAAACCGACAGTCTTCCAACTGACATCACACACCTGGTTTCAGGACTTAATGAAGCTCAGGTTCTTGATGTGTCATCGCAGAAAGAATTCAGTGAGAGACAAAGTGATAGGTGAGAAGTGGATTTATTTAGAGAGAAGCACACTCCACAGACAGAGGGTGGGCCATCTCAGAAGGCGAGAAAGGCACCAGGGTATGGGGTTGTCAGTTTTTATAGGGGTGGGTAATTTCATAGGCTAATGAGTGGGAGGAGTATTCCAGCTATTTCGGGAAGGGGCAGGGATTTCCAGGAATTGGGCCACCACCCACTTTTTGATCCTTATGGCTGGTCTGGAACTGTCATGGCACCTGTAGGTGTGTCATTTAGCTTGCTGATGTGTTACAGTGAGCGTATACTGAGGCTCAAGGTCTAGTGGAAGATGACTTGTCTGCCATCTTGGGCCCACTTGGTTCTAATCAGGTTATGTCATGCCCTTGGGCTATGTCATTCTTTCAAAGGTTGTGCCCTGTCCCCTTCCCTCTTGTTTCACTCCGACTAAACGCTTTGGTCTCCTAATTCCATCTGAAACCCATAGGTGCCGTGCTGGGGGTGTTCCAAGGAGCTCCAGTTCTTTATGTCTCAATGCAGAAAGAAGCCAGAGGGAAAGTGATAGATAAGAAGTGATTTATTAGAATAGACGCTTGTGAGGCTTACAAGTGGGTGGGCAAGAGGTGCTGCCCGAGAACTTAGCGGGCTACAGTTTTATAACCAAAGGAAAAGTGGGGAGGGGGAAAAGACCACCTTCTTCCTCATTCTTAAGTAGACGTCACGCTTCCATCATCAGCTCCTCCTCCAGGTTGGGCCGGGGAGTTTTCTTGTCCCTACATGGTCAAGCTAGGACTATCATGGCACTATGAAAAAATTATTTTAGGTCTCAGTACAATGAGAGTCTTTCACTTTGAAATGTCACCTTTCCATAAATTATTGCTTTTTATGTGTACAGAGAGCATGTCTTAAGGGTCATTAACTTACTGAGCTCACTGGGCAGGATGTGGGTCTCATGCCACCATTGTTTTATTGCTTTGGGGCATGTCTTGTGCTTCTGTTGCATGGTTTTGTTGTTAAGCAAGCCTGTTTGGCTTTGTGGTTAAGCAAATCTGCTTTCTTGAGTAATCATTAATTTACAGGGGTGTCCCATACTTTTTTCTGCTTACAATCCCCTAGTGAGATTAACTATTTAATCACCTACTTTGTCCCTTTACCCTGTCCCTATCACAACCAGGCATCTGCTTTGCTGGGGACTCACAGTTTCTTTCCTTCAGAATCTTTCCAGTGCAAAACCCCACTCTCAACGTACAGGAGATATTCTCCTAGAGGGTCTGTCCCTTCCCCCCCCACATCAGAGCATCAGGGCACTCTGAAGCAAGAATCCTCTGTAACTGCAGTTCCTGCCAGTTTAAATTTTTCTATGGGGGCTTGAGTAGAGAATTTCAGGGTGGGCTTTGGCAGTGTCAGGCCAGCACAATAGTGCAAGGCCAGTCCCGGAGCTCCACATGTTTTCCTTGAGATCTCTCCGCTGGTATGAGATGAAGAAATGTTCCCTGCCCGCCCCCCGCCCCCGAAGTATTTCATTTTCCTGTAAATTTCTGGATCAACTGAACACACACATACACACACACACACATACCCACACCCACACACATACCCCTTCCAAGAACCATCAACAATTCCTAGGGACAAGGCAGTCTAAATCCGCAAAAGAAAGTGAACCATTTCCCTAGAGGTGCCAGCCTGCCCTCTCTGGAGATAACATTTGCCATTATTATGCAAAGCAGTTTCACTTACCCTGTTCTGCTTTTAGAGCAGCATAAGAGGCCTGTGGTTTGAAATGAATAAAGCCTATCACAAACCTTGCTGAAAGGACAGAGCAATCTGCTTCTGAGGGCTCTCTCTTTGTTGGGCCAGATCAAATTCTTGAGCAGCATGCATTCTTTTTAATCTCTGTAAGGGAAGTAGGTGTACTTTAAGAATTTCTTATCCTTCTGTCTCAAGCAAACCCTTAGGAGTGAAGGGGGTGGGTGGGTTTGTCCTTCTAGTTACATATGCTTTTCTCACTCATTTTGAATTTAATGACAAAGGGACTGTTCTTACCATTTGATATTTTGTAAAAAAAAACCAAGGAATCACACAATACACACTTTCTGCACCTCGTTTTTTTTTTTTTAACTTTTTATTTCGAAGTAATTATAGTCTCACAGTAATTATAAACTCAAAAGTAATACATAGAGTCCCTATGTACCCTTCCCCCAACTTCCCCCATGGTGACATCTTACAGTGGGAACATTTGTAGTACAATGTCAAGACCAGGACACTGGCATTGATGCAATGCTGTTAACTAGACTATAGACCTTATTTGGTGTCCATCATTTTTTTTTTTTAATTATTATGTATTATTTATTTTTATTTTTTGGCTGTGTTGGGTCTTCGTTTCTGTGTGAGGGCTTCCTCTAGTTGCGGCAAGTGGGGGCCACTCTTCATCGCAGTGCGCGGGCCTCTCACTATCGTGGCCTCTCTCTTATTGCGGAGCACAGGCTCCAGACGCGCAGGCTCAGTAGTTGTGGCTCACGGGCCTAGTTGCTTCGCGGCATGTGGGATCTTCCCAGACCAGGGCTCGAACCCATGTCCCCTGCATTAGCAGGCAGATTCTCAACCACTGCGCCACCAGGGAAGCCCCACCATTTTTTATGTGCACTCATTTGTGTGTGTCAGTGCATGAACTTTCCCTAGCTTGTTGGCATGTGTTGGAGATCTTTTTTTTTTTTAATTTTTAAATTTTATTATTATTATTTTACATTTAATTTTTATTTTTTTGGCTGTGTTGGGTCTTCATTGCTGCGCGCGGGCTTTCTCTAGTTGCGGCGAGTGGGGGCTACTCTTCGTTGCGGTGCATGGGCTTCTCATTGTAGTGGCTTCTCTTTGTTGTGGAGCATGGGCTCTAGGCATGTGGGCTTCAGTAGGTGTGGCACGCGGGCTTCAGTAGTTGTGACTCGCGGGCTCTAGAGCGCAGGCTCAGTAGTTGCGGCACACGGGCTTAGTTGCTCCGTGGCATGTGGGATCCTCCTGGACCAGGGGTCAAACCCATGTCCCCTGTATTGGCAGGGAATTCTTAACCACTGCACCACCAGGGAAGACCCTGTGTTGTAGATCTTTGACCAGCAGTCCATACTTCATCATTATTCCTTCTTTCATTATCTGGGTAGACAATCATTTATCAGTTACCCATTGAAGCCCACTTCAGTTGTTTATGCCTTTTCTCTGTCGACTTAAAAAATATTGCACAATGTGAGAATTGCGAGTTAAGTTTTATTGGGGACAAAATGAGGACTGGGAGACAGTCCTCAGATAGCTCTGAGAAACTGCTCCAAGGAGGTAGGGGGGAAAGTCAGTATATATGTGATTTTGGTGAAGGGGGAAAACATGCAATCAAGCGCATATTCTTTGTAGAAGTTTTCTGCTAGTCGCGTGAAGGTTACTGCTAGTCACGAGGAGCAGACGTCACCATGAAGGATTTTAGTGTTTTTCTAAATATGAGGAGATACAAGAATTGGGCTCATAAAATCAGCTCCTGAAAATACCTAACTATCTGAAGACCTGTTCTGCCAGTTTTTCCCCTGGCACAGAGGGCCTCATTACAGCTCTCCACCCTCCACACTTTTCAGGGGGTGTTGAAAGTCAGCAGCTGCAGCAGCATATGATTAATCCTTGTAGAGGTAGTTGGCCAGTGCCCATGGTAAGTGCCAATTGTAGTTGACATCGCCAATAAATATGATGTTGCAATAGCATCTTTGTTCACTTAGGTAGGAGAACTTGTTTGTACGGGCCCAAATAAATAGTTGAAGCAATAGGGCAGAGGGTATGTGCCTTTGACATTTTGAGAGAAATTGCCAATTGCCCTCCAGACAAGCTGCACCCTATTCCAGTCTCAGACACCCTTCCTGAGAAGGCAATTCTTTGTGATGGTATCCATTTCATTACACCCTCATAACACTCAGTTTCACCAAACATTTTAACTTTTGCCAATCTGGGCAAAAAAACTATTTTCGATTTATATTTCTTTATTAAGATTATTTTTTCATATGTTTACAGGTATGTGTATTTCTTGTTTCATAAACTACTTGTTCATGTCCTTTGTCCACTTTTATTGTTTTCTTATTTATTCTTATAAACACTTCACGAAAGGAAATGAACCATGTGACTGTCACGTATGGCAAATATTTTTCCCAGTTTGACTTTGGAGTTTATGTCTTTAATGTCATGTAGATGTTTTAAATCTTTATGGAATCAAACTTATTTATCTTTTCTCTTATGGCTTCTGAGTTTTAGGTCATGCTTAGAAAAGCCTTTCTTACTCCAAAAATATAAAAAATTCACTCATGTTTTTCTATAGTTATTCAATGTGGGTTTTGTGTGTGTGTGTGCGCATGTGTGTCTGTTAAAATCTTTGGGCCAGCTGATATTTGCTCTTGTATGGGAAGTGAGGTAGAGATCCAGGTTAATTTTTTTTCCTAAAGGGTTAATCAGTTATCTCAGCACTGTTTGCATTTTCCCTCTATGCCTTGATTATTTTTATTATTCCCATATGTATTTGAGCCTATTTCTGGATTCTATTTCATTCCATTGATTTGTCTATCTGTTCCCATGTCAGGATTTTAATAGATACTGCAAAGAGGTAAAAGGAAAGTGGGAAAAGTTTTATAAAATAATTTCAAATAGAATAGCATGTCAATTCAGAGGAGGGAGAGAGTGTTTTTAGTTGGAGTGGTCTGGAAAAGCTTCATGAGAGAGGGACATTTAAGACAAAGCTTGGACAATGGGCGACATTAGTCAAAGGGAATAAAGAGCTAAGGCATGGAGTCAGGAGGTGGTGAATATTTGTGCAGATCCCTGTTGTATCTCTGCAAAGGAGCCCATACTCCACCACCTGTGTTTTTATGCACGCATGTCTTGAATATGTCAAGAACATACAGACATTTTTGTATTACTTTTTCCAGGCATTTTGAAGATATATTTTTTAATCATAATAGCTACAAGTGGAGCACCTACTATTTGCTAGGGATATCTATATCGATTCTGATTTTCACCGCAATGAACAAAGTTGATATTGTTATTCCCATTTTAGGAATGAGGAAAAACCTCAGACAGGTTAAATAGCAGCTCATAAGTGCACTGATATTCAAATCCATGGCCAACAAGTTAAAGGACAAAACAAAGCAAAACCAGAGCAGAAAACATCACAGATTATCACTCATGTTTAGGGTGTTTGGAGCAGGTGCTGTCCCTTCTGCGACCATGTCACCTGGGATTCCTTTACCTTTTCTTTTTTTAAATATTTATTTATTTAATTTATTTATTTTCTTTATTTTTTTGGCTGTGTCAGGTCAACTGCAACTAAGGTTGCAGCACGCGGGATCTTCATTGAGGCATGCGGGATCTTTTGTTGCTGCGCGTGGTCTCTTCATTGCAGCACTCGGGCTTCTCTCTAGCTGTGGTGCGTGGGCTCCAGGGCGCGTGGGCTCTGTAGTTTGTGGCACGCGGGCTCTCTCGTTGAGGTGCGTGAGCTCAATAGTTGTGGCGCAGGCTTAGTTGCCCCGCGGCATGTGGGATCTTAGTTCCCTGACCAGGGATCGAACCCACATCCCTTGCATTGGAAGGCAGATTCTTTACTACTGGACCACCAGGGAAGTCCTCCTTTACCTTTTTTTAAAAAAAATTTTTTTAGAGTTTGGTCTAGGAGAGAAACTATCTTGTCTTTTTTTTTGGCTTCACTGCGTGGCGTGTGGGATCTTAGTTCCCCAACTAGGGATCGAACCCATGCCCCTTGCGGTGGAAGCGTGGAGTCCTAACCACTGGAATGCCAGGGAATTCCTGGAAAGAATCGTTTTTTAAAAAAAATTTTATCGAAGTATAGTTGACTTACAATGTCGTGTTAGTTTCAGCCTCTTTATCCTCTTTGTGTGCATCAGCTGAATTCCAGTGTGCGTGGCCCTTGGCCAATGACTGTTGGGGACGGGGATGTACACACTCCAGCTCTATTGCCCTCTCATTGGGATGATTTTGACTGCAAGTCATTGTGACCCACAGTGCCCCCCAAGCCCTCTGTGGGAATGAGTCAGAATTATCCTCTGTGTGACTTGGCTTGATATAGCACGGTTACTCGGCCCCTTCCTGGGCCAACTTCCTCATTCCTCTCTTTCCCCTAGAAATATTTCCTAATAAATTACTTTCACATGCATCTTCCTCTAAGGCAGTACTGTTTCAAGAAACTTTTGTTTCAGTTATGTGGAGGGGTGTGTGTGTGTGTGTGTATGTGTGTGTGTGTCTGTCTCTCTGTGTGTCTGTGTACTGGGTTGCCATATAACATGCATTTCTTACTATGAAGCTAAAAAGTTTGAAAGCCACTGTCCTTTACCACATTAAACTGTCTTTCTATTTGTGTATGGTTCATAGACCTGGAAAGTCTCCCGGACGCCCCAGGATCCGAACTACAGATCAGATTCCAGGTCTTATTGCCTGTTTGAGCACAGCGACTTAAAATATACTGGATAAAAAATATCTTAGTCATGTGTCTAGAGAATGCCATCAACTTTGACACAACTGGCTAAGCTGTTCTTTGAACTTCTTTGGGCAGTCAAGCCTGCCAATTAGCTTTCAAAGTCCAGATTTCCCTTTGCTAAGGTTGATAAATGTGGTATAAAGGTCATGATGGTTGATTATTAATTTTTTGTGGGCTAGCAGAAGCAGGAAGACCAAGTTTGTCTTGTAGCAGAGCCAGATGGTGTGCCTGAGCACGTGGCAGGGCTGCCATCCCAGAACTCTGGCCCTAGGCTTGGCTTAGATGGGGAGAGTGGGGTGTTCAGAATTGCTCTGCATTTACCCCCAAAGACTGCAGTTAAAAAGGAAAGAGAGCACATCACACACTCACTAGCAACCAATGAGACCTAGCTAAGAGGTCAGGCAAGTCTCTGTCGGTCAGATCTGCAGGAATCCTGGGGCAGGCCTGGCTGCAGGAATCCACTGGAGGCCATGAGTGGAAGGCAGAGAGCACCAATACCCAAAGTACGGTGGCGATGAGTTCTGGAAGGCAGTGCAGGGGAGAGGGCAAGACACCCATCTTCCCAGGAAAACCTTGCAAGCCCTGCCATCATCGTGTCAGCTGAAGATCCTTATTTGTCAGTACCTATGATGTAAGATTGGTTCCATATTTAGAAAACAACAAAAATATGTTGAAAACCCAATGGCATGATTAAGGAAAAAGGAGGCGACCTCAGCTTATCAAGTTTAGGATGAAGACTGCTGTGAGTTAAGAATTCATAGGGTCTCTAGTATTGTCCCAGGGAAGAGCCATGCTTTCTGGTCGATGTGACATTCTGGTTACCCCAAAGGTGTGCTGCAGTGTGGGGAGTGGTTGCTCGTCAGCACGGTCAAGGTCTGGTTGGAGGACCCTCAGATCTCTCCTGATTCCACACTCACTCCTCTGCCTTCTGATTATTACTCCAGGTAGGAGGTACGGATCATGGACAACTTCTTCTCATCACTGGAAGGGCCTGTTCCCTACCCAGACTGAGTCCACTGGCTTTTGAGACTAAATCAATTTCATGTGTGTTTGGGGTATGAGAGTCAGTACCACATCCCCCCGAGGTGTTGACTCTCCAAGTTCCTGGCTGACCAGTCTGAGAGCCACGTGGGGCTCAGGACCCTGTGGGACTTAGCCTAAAGTGGGCAGTCAGATCTCACAGGCTCCAAGACCATGGAGGAGTGCCAGCTCCTGCCTCATCCTGAGGCTGAGCTGAGACCCCGGGGTTAGGCAGTACATGCTGATCCCTGACTAGGAGTAGCAAACCTGGACTGTTGGTGAGACTCTGAAGTCCAGCACGAAAGGGGTGTTCACATGGGGATGGGTGAGAGAGACCTGTGACTCTTGGTAGCAGAGCAGGCGTGGAAGGAAGATGGGGTGGGGTGGGGGTCAGTTTTGTCCTCAGTTTCTGTCTGGCCTGCCATTCCTAGAAAGTTAGGTGAGAAAGAAGTCTCTGGGCTCTGTCTCCAGGGGAAGCTCTGCTCAATTTCAGTGGTGACGAACTTCTCCCTTGTTCAGGCTTCTCTGTCAGATGTCCAGGGTGGGATGGGTGGCTCCTATGAGGCCCAGTACGGGGTGATGTGGGGAGATCCTTGTGTCGTAGCACACAGGTAGTCAATGTTTTATTTATTTATTTAGGGCTGTGTTGGGTCTTCGTTGCTACGCGTGGGCTTTCTCTGGTTGCGGTGAGCGGGCGCTACTCTTCATTGCGGTGCGTGGGCTTCTCACTGTGGTGGCTTCTCTTGTTGCGGAGCACAGGCTCTAGGTGCACAGGCTTCAGTAGTTGCAGCACACGGGCTCAGTAGTTGCGGCATGCGATCTCTACAGTGCAGGCTCAGTAGTTGTGGCTCACGGGCTTTAGAGTGTAGGCTCAGTAGTTGTGGCGCATGGGCTTGGTTGCTCCACAGCATGTGGGATCTTCCCGGACCAGGGCTTGAACCCGTGTCCCCTGCGTTGACAGGTGGATTCTTAACCACTGCGCCACCAGGGAAGTCCCATATTCAATGTTTTAAACCTTATCATATTCATCCAGTACTTTCGAATAAACCTTACACTGTAATTGTTGCAAGGATACACCATTTTTTTTTTTCCACCAAAGCAGATTCTAATTAATCAACAGTATGCTGACGAAGCACCTGTAGGAGAAGCACTGGGCTGAACACTGTAGTAGATTAAAGATTTACAGCATAAACTTAGTCCTTGCACTCAAGGAATTTACAATCTAGCTGCAGAGATCGGACATGTCAGTGAAACACCTAGAAAACAACAGTTTAAAAAAGTACTCAGCTAAGTGTTATTTGCATCTCCTTTCCACCCTTTCCACTGCATCTGCCCCATGGGGAGGCTCTCCCTTGCCCCAGGTGGTGGAACCCTGGAGACAGTGGACAGATAATAAGCATCTTCCCTCCGTGCCCCACCCCCTCCTCATGCTGTGGGACTTAGTCCCCTATCTTCCCATTGGGCTTAGCACCCATGGCTGAGAGTAGGGTTTTGTGTGGAGATAATTCCAGAAAATGGACCCTGCAAAGGGGATCCTGCCCAGATGAAAATAAGTTTAATTCTTCGATCATCTTCTGTTAAAATTGGATGGGTTAGGTTAGTTGAATGGTCAGAGGGACAATAAAAGGCCATCAGGAGACCCAGGTGTGGACTTCCTGGGGGCTCCTCTGGTTGTTTTGCCATGTTCTCTCACTATGCTTTAATACCCATATTCTTAAAATAAACATCCCCTCTCCCCCACTTGTGCTAATGCTTGTGGGTAGAACCATTTTTTTTTTTTGGCCACACCCCGCGGCTTGTGGGATCTTAGTTCCCATCGAGGGATCCAACCCGGGGCCCCAGCAGTGAGAGTGCCGAGTCCTAACCACTGGGAAGCCAGGGAATTCCCCTGGGTGGAATCATTCGTGTATGATCCTTTGAATCAGACAGGTTCAAGAGAGTGACCAAAGCATTACTGGGACCAGCTTCTGCTGTTGGGCCAGGCTTTCTCAACAAGGGTTCCAGGAGAGAATGAAAGTTTGTAGAATATTATGAGAGTGACTATTTTCTCAATTCTCCCAAGGACGGTACATAGCTGGTACCATACCGGAAGCATAAGAGATAAAAGTTAATTCATTACATATAATAGATGCCTTAGGGCTTAGTTCTCTCATGGAACCCAGATTGAGAAGGGCTGCTCCAGGCCCACGTGCCAGGGTCTCAAGCAACACCTGAGCTCCCTCCTTTTCTTGACCTGCCTTGGTTGCCACAACTGACCCATAATGGCTTCTTGAGTCATGAGTTTTGATGATGTAGACTAAGTATAATTGGAGTTCGAAGTAGAGACCAGAGACCTGTGGGTGGTAGTATGCTGAGTTACAACGTTTTTAGATGTGCTAAGTTCCAGTATTGACCTACAGTAGGCAGTGAGCTGGGAGGGGGGAGCAGATCCTCAAACTTTGCTCTCTCCCTCCTTCCACACTGGGAGCTCCCGCAAGGCAGGGTGGCTCTGAATGGCCGTGCATTTGAGTCATGATTTTCCTCTATAGTATGGAATTGGAAAGCCTCCATTTAAAAAACACACTTTAGATCTGGTAAACAGTGATTTAAGTGGCAAAAGTGAAGAGAGTATGCCTCTCCCATCTGATACATAAATCCAGAGCTTTTATGATTTGGCAACAGGAGTCAAGGTGTTGAGTAAATCTGGAATTCTTCAGGATAGAGGGGTAGATGGAGAGGATAAAAGTGCCCTGAGCTCACCAAGGCACGAGTAGAAACCTGTTGGGACAAAAGAGCACAGCTGGCTGGCCCGCCCGCTGGGGGCAGCGCTAGGGTGGGAGGAGGCCTGGGAAATACTGGAATGTTGGAGCTTAAATCTTTGGGAAGGCATTTTCTCTGAATCAGTCTTGGCCTGGACATTGCCTGACTCCTGTGCTTTGGAGGTTGCCAGGGGGACAATACATTCCTCCAAGATTCTGGTTTCTCCCCTGCCTGGACCAGGCAGAGCCTAATTTTCTTGGACCCCTGAAGGCTGCCGGAATAACTCCGTCTCTGCTTCTCTGCCACTACTGTGCACTGAATCCTGCTTGAAACCCCTGACTTTCTTCTTTCGCTAGGGACCCTTTCTTTCTCCCCTGCTGGATCCAGGAAGGGTGAGAGGTAGCATTAAAACTTGCTGTGCTGCAGCCCCAGCTCATGGGGCTCTGTCTTTGTGTAAAGACCCATTGATTTAGGGTTTCTAGTGTCACCTATAGAACTATTCTTATTCTAGGTTAGGTCTCTCTGCTGTATGTTCTTATAGACTTCTCTTTTGAAATACTTATCATGCTACTGATGGTTGGTTTAACATTTGTTTTCCCTGACAGACTATGAGCTCCACGAGATCTGGAATGGAGCCTGTCTTGCCCACTGAGATATCCTTATTACCAAGTACAACAAAATCATCCTGGGCATTTCAAAGAGGGAATTTAAAACAGGGAATTGACTACACAGGAAGTGCACAGAGGTGAGAAGCTGAATGCTACTACCACGAGGGCTCGAAGGACACAGGAGAGGGATGGTGTCACCAGAATCAGAGGCTGAGGCTGTCCCATGGCTGGGACTGGCAAGGCCCCTGGAGGGAAGGGCTGTCTGATGGGGAGCTGGAACCACTATAGGAAAATAATGCTCAACACAGAGAGAGAGGGCCAGCAAAAAGAATCTGGCTTCTCCTTACTTCTCAACCTCCAGTCTCTTGCCAGTGCCTCCCACTGGCCATTCCTGCTGGAAGATAGTTGGCAAGGATAAACAGGAAACTGTTTTTAGTAGAAGGACAGGGAAGAGATCCGAGAGCAAACAGGCAATGACTGGTACAGTATGAACTAATAAGTATTTGTGGTTTGCATGAATGAATAGGCATAGAGACATGCATTAAACATTGGCTGAACAATAAAGTTGTCACAACCCTCCCATTCTCAGCCTGTCAAAATAATTCCATCCCTCACTTTTCTGCTACTAGTTGCCACAGATACCTTCTTGAGACGTGAGTTTGGACAATGTAAATGAAGTGTAATTGAAGTTCAAAGGAGAGACAAGAGCCCTGAGGCTGGCAACTTCATTCTGAAGCACTTGAATTTAAGTGTTTCTCTTCTGCTGGGAGTAGCCAAAATACTAGTAAATATGTAGGCCATTTAACATTACCCAGTTTGAAATCCAGCCTAGTTTTCTTGAGCCTCAGATCTAACAGCTGCAGGGATAGTGTGCCTCAAAATGACTCGAGGCACCATTTGCAAGGCAAAGACCTAGGGTTTCAGGTCACTGGTGCCTTTTTGGATGCAGAGGAGGCTGCAGTTCCACAGTGTGTCCACGAGAGGGCCGCAGGGCCTCCCCTCGCAGAGTCCAGACTGAGCTGAGACTTGGTGCCGCATCCATGCCTTGGCTGCCTGTGGTGTCTACTCTTAGGTGCCTCACGTATTGGAGTACATCTGGGGATGCAGAGGCTGCCCTGATTCCAGAGGGAGGAATTTCCTTTTCACTTCCCTTATTTTCCCTTTCACTGGTTCATTTTATGTTTAATAACAGTTGATTTGAAAAATGTACAGGTGGGGAAATCGAAGTAGGCCTGTGGTGTGTGTGTGTGTGTGTGTGTGCGCGCGCACATGCGCACAGACCCATATGTACATTTTGAAGGTGGGGTATCAGGAAGTGGGGATAATTCTGGTTACCAATTCATGCTTGAACCTGCAGCTTAAGTATTATTTAATGTAGAAATTCAGAACTGGAAAAAGACCTTGGAAATAATTTAGCACCCCCCTCATTTATAGCTAAAGAAACCAACCAGCCTTTGCTGCTTGCAAGATGCCTGGAAGATTCAGAATGCAGTTAATAAGTAGAGTTATTAAGGGGTTCGTGGTAAGATTTTATTTCAATATTCCATCCTTGCTCCCCCTTTCTTGGGCCCAGCCTGAGCCTTGACAGCAGCACCAAAGCACAAAAAGGCATCTTCCAGTTTTCTATTAAAAATGCTTGGCTCTCTGGTTTTATTCCCATCTTTCGCCTGTGGGGTCTTTCCAGACTCTATTAAACCAGAGGATAGAAAGATCTGACACGGTAGGAAAATTATCCATGAAGACGGTGGAACGAGTAGAAACCCAGTCAAACTCCTAATCACAAATTCTATTGAAATCAATCAGAAATTTTACTAAAGAATTTTCAGTAGCAGAGCAGACATCAGTCACTAAGGTAACTTAAGGGAGAATGCAGTAAACTGGGAAAATTAAAGTGGACTCCCTGAAAAAGTTTCATTACTCCAAAAAGACCAACGAGTGTACAGAAAACTTCTTAAAAATTAATTCTGTAAAAGAGCAACTGTAGGGAACCACGCAGAGAATTCAGAAACTGGTTGGAGCCTTTTTTCAAAGAAATGAAATGGACTCTACATCCTCTCAAGTGAGTGAAGGTCAGACTGAAAAAGAATGAAGGTAAAGATCATTGCAAAAGACAGACTGAAAATATTGTTTCAGCTGCACACAGCAGAAATGGCACTTAAATAAAAAGAAAACCTGAGCAATATAACCAGAATTTTAAGAAACTGAGAAATGAAACATTTCGGGAAAGCAGATCTGGGGAGTAGAGTTCAGCATTGCAATTTCTGAATAGTTAGGCTTCCTGAATAAGCAATCAAAATCAAAGGCACGCAATCAATAATTAAAGATGCAATAATACATTTTCCCAGAACCAGTAAGAGATTGGATCTGAAATAGAGGAGTCATATGGTCTAATAGAACACGTATGAACATTTGAAGAGTGACTTCAACTTACAAGACAGTTCTCCTGTTGCAATGACCATATGGTTTTTTTGTTTTGTTTTGTTTTGTTTTTTTAAATTTTTAAATTTATTATTTATTTATTATTTTTATTTTTGGCTGTGTTGGGTCTTTGTTTCTGTGTGAGGGCTTTCTCCAGTTGCGGCGAGTGGGGGCCACTCTTCATCGCGGTGCGCGGGCCTCTCACTATCGCGGCCTCTCTCTTGTTGCGGAGCACAGGCTCCAGACGCTCAGGCTCAGTAGTTGTGGCTCACGGGCCCAGTTGCTCCGCGGCATGTGGGATCTTCCCAGACCAGGGCTCGAACCCGTGTCCCCTGCATTGGCAGGCAGATTCTCAACCACTGCGCCACCAGGGAAGCCCGACCATATGGTTTTTATCCTTCATTTTGTTAATCACACTCATACATCTTTTCTTTTGATCTTCACAACAACTGTGTGAGGTGGACAGATACTATTAATCTCTCTTTTTACTGATAGAAAATAACCTCCGAGTGGCTAAATGATTTGCTCGAGGGATAGAACTAGTAAGTGAAGAGCCCTAGGTCAGGTCCGGGTCTTGCTCTCCAAAGTGTGAGGGTCTTATACACATTTTAAACAATAAGGAAACCACATCTGCGATAACAAACAAAAAGAGAAGAGTGCTTTTAAAAGTATGAAAATTAGAAAGACTATTGCCTTTTCTAGTAACAAAAAAAGAGCTTGGTGGATATGGAACGTTAGCACCAAGAATGAGAAAGAGAGAGAGAGAGAAAGAGAGAGAGAGAGAGATTGTTCGTTCTTGACCTTGCCAAACTGCCCTTCATATGGGATGCAACAGAGACTTGTAAGCTCTTCAAGGTCTTAGAAATCTAACCAGTCACTCACCTTATTCCAATTGGCTCTAGGGACTGCTTCTAACGGAAGTCTGCATTAAACACAGAAACCTAAGCAGACATGGTGGCAATTGATGCACCTACATTGACACATCATCGCCTAGAACCAAAAACTACTCTAAAAAAAATAAAATCTATTAATTATCCCCCCACCTGCAACTGTAGACTTGTGTATGTTGTGTAAGGAGGTATGTGCAACTGCGTACTGCTGTGTTTTGTGGAGACAAGCAGCGCTGTCTGGAGCGTGACTCTGACCCTGGGCCCCTCTCTCTAAGTTGCCTGGCAGTGAGCCAGCTCTCAATGTCCCACAGGACTCGAAGTCTCCAAGGTCTGGAAACTGCCGAGGCATTCCAGTGAATCCCCCTAGACAGTGGGCACCTAAGATAAGAACTGCTTGGTGTACGTAAATAAAATGTCTCATCCCCAGGTGAGGCCACTTTCATACACATCTCATAAAACAGAAGCGTCCCAGGGGTGCGTCCGAGCCCTCTGCGGCTCTTCTCCATGGCACTTGCCTTTCACTTGCCCCGGCACACCTCTCCACAGAACACGGGGACGCAGGGACCTGGCCCCGCTGACCCTACTCCCGTGAGTCCCACCTGCATCAGGGGACACTGGTGGGTGTCCATCCTGGGCCCTTTACAGAACAGCTGTGCTGTCTTAGTTCAGATCCTGAGGAAATACATGATTTCTGTAGATAAAGGGACAAACTCTCTCCTGTGACTCGCGGTGTGGAAGTCCATTTCAGCTAGCAGAGGAGAATTTACTGTTTCATCTCATAACACATGTATTTTAATTATTCCCACTACCAAACTGAACAAAGCCCTAGAGTTAAATTTAAAGTAGAACGAGGATTTTCTGAAGACCCTGTATAATAAGTGAAGTGAAATATTAAGTGAAGTGAGTCACACAGAGAAAGACAAATATCGTATGATATCACTTACATGTGGAATCTAAAAAAACAATATAAATGAACTTATTTAAAAAACAGAAATAGACTTGCAGACGTATAAAACAAACTTATGGTTACCAAAGGGGATAGCGGGGGTCGGGGGGGGAGATAAATTAGGAGTTTGGGATTAACATATACACACTACTGTATATAAACTAGATAAACAACAAGGATCTACTGTATAGCACAGGGAACTATATTCGATATGTTGTAATAACCTATAGTGGAAAAGAATCTGAAAAAGAATATATATATATATACATAATATATAAATACATATATATAACTGAATCTTTTGCTGTACACCAGAAACTAACACAACATTGTAAATTAACTATACTTAAATTAAAAAATGGTTAAAAAATAAAGTAGCTCAAGGATTTTCTGAAGACCTGTATAATAAGTTCCAGCCATATCGCCCCATTCACAGAATCTGAATGACAGCTAATTACTTTTCTTACTATTTTCAATGGGAAAAATTTTTTAGATCTCTTTCTCCTCAGGTCTCCTGAATAATGGGGGTGTATTTTCTCTTTAATGGCATGGAGAGGGCCCCTCTGCTGCTGACTTTATTGATCGGGTTTGAGCTAATGGTAGTGGTTTGTTTGAAGTAGATTTTTGTATGTGTTTGTTTGAGGTAAAATTCACGCCAAGAGACAGGTGAAATAGTCCTCTGGGTTCTCGCTGTGACCAAGAAGGTTTTATCTTTTTTTATTCTCCTTTCTTTCCTTTGGGAATGAAAATAACACTTAAAAATCTTAGATGGCTTTGTAGTTGGTCCAATTATTGGAGTTCAAACAAATCTCATCAATGACATTACTGGGTTTAATATGACTACATTTATATGATGACAAGGACCAGTTGTATTTAAAAAACATTTATTTTTGATGAAAACATAAATACTTTTTAAAGCACTCTGACTTTCTTTTTTCTGGTAACTGCTACCTGAAAATATCTCTGAATACTGTCCATAAGGGAAAATATTTTGAAAAAAGTGAAAAATTATGTGAGAAGGTATAGAAATCACATGCAAATAAAAAAGAGCCAAAATATATAACCAGTATGTGTGTGTGTATGTTTGTGTATCTATATATAGATACACACACATATAACTATATGTATATATAATATGCCATATACTTTCTTCCTTCTGCTCTGCAATAGAGAATATTATTCTTGTCTTGTATACTCAGGAACACAATTAGTAATGACATATTTCTAATGATCCCCTAGAAATCTTGATAAGGTTGACTAAGGGTAGGAACCTGTGATTAAGCTTTGTCTTGGTGGCATGAAATAAAGAAGGTGGCACAGGAAGCTGAGGGCAGGATCCACTGTCTCTTTCTCTACCCTGTGATTCTATGCGGTTCTTGCAAAGCCACCCTTTGGCTGATGACAGTAGTTACAAGGATGTTGAACCTGGAGATGAATCAGAATGAGGCCTAGAGACTTAAATCTCAAGAGCTCTGCACCCAGTAGAACAAGGAGGAAAATGCCAGTCAACCCTTTCTTTTTCTTTTTTCAACTTCCCCACATTAAAAAAAATTATTTTTTAAGTGTTTTTCTGGGAGGAATGATTAGAATGTCCAGGGTGGAAATGGGGAGAGAAAAGTGGTAAAAAAGGCATTTACTATAAAGGGAGATGCAGAAAAAAAAAAAAAATGGAATTGCTCTGTGGCTGGTGGAGTTCTTCCAGCTCTATCTATGATAAAGACAATGGACAATTGGGGATTTTCCTTCCGGACAATTATTACTACGCTACTACTGTGATCAGAAGCATTGCCGCTGTGGATGCCTTTGAAGAGAGTTATTATTGAGAATCATTTATAATGGGATTTTACTTCTAGTTATGGAAAACTTGATAACCAAATTTATAATACAAATGATTAAAAAGGCCAAAAAAATCTTTAATGGCAGAATTGTTAAATGATATATTAATCATAAATACCAGTATCTTTCTAACTCATGTGCCTTGCTTGGGCATATTGAATGTGTAACCTGTGATCTATCTGGACTGAAATAGGCCGTGTTAAGACAGCATTCTGGAAGAGACTTTTTTCTCCTGCCCACTACTAACCTGAAGTTTTACTGTAGTCATTTCTAGAAGATATTCAACAAAATTTCTTAGATTGATTGCAAGCATAGTTCAACATTTATTAATCTGTTAGCAGGGAAACTAAGGAGTGTGCTGGTCCAGAAAGGGTATGAAAATGGAGGGTTTTAGAGTTGGCAAACAATGCTTATGTAAGCAGCTAGTTTAAAGAACTATGAAAGGTTGCAGTTTCATTTCAAAGGTCACCAAAATATCTAGTCTGCATTGTTTGTTGGAAAGGAAGCCCACATAGGATGGCCTGAGATGACAGGCGTGCAGACTCCCAGGCCCGGTGAAAGTAACACATCTCAGAAGCAAATGACAAGGGGCTGCAGTATGGCCAGTAATGGAAAAGCAAGATTTCACCCCCAAGTTACATTAGGGCTAATAACCAGCAAGCATGAATGGCACTGAGCCTCCAGGGGGCCACCAGGTAACCAGGTTTGAAGTTTGAGCTGCCCGAAGCCAGTGGTTTTTCTCAAATGCAGACAAATATGTCCATTTCTTAATTTTGGGACACTTTTTTTTTTTTAAACTCCTTTTGACAAAAGGCTTTGTGACTTGAAACTGATTGAGAATGACTAAAACAAAATAGCTTGGATTCTGTTTCAACCCGCACTGGTCTGACACCACCTGGTGTACTGCAATCCAATTCTGATACTAACCCCCTGGAGTTACTGCAGACCACACCAGGTGGGAACCCAGTCCTCCAGAAGACTGCCCCCACTTCAGATGCCAGGCATACTTCGGGGGTTCCCAGGTCACCCACACTTTTGACCAACAGGCTACAAATCCAGGAGGTTCCCATGGCCCCCTCAGTTTTGTTAGTTCTCTGGAATGACTCATGGAACTCAGGAAAGCACTATCTGATTACAATTTTATTATAAAGGATACGGATCAGGACCAGCCAAATGAAGAGACACATGGGGCAAGGTCTGGGAGGCCCCCGAACGTAGAGTTTCCCTGCCGTCTCCAGGGCAATCAGGACAGGTCACCCTCCTGGCACATTGATGTGTTCACCAACCAGGACGCTCCCCTGAGCTTCAGTGTTCAGCTTTTATTGGGGCTTCATTACATAGATGTGACTGATTAAATCGTTGACCAGGTGACTGAATGCAGTCGCCAGTCCTGCTCCCCACCTGGGGAGTAGGGCTGGGCTGGTCGCACATCATTTAAAGACCTAACCTTCTAATCGGGTGGTTGGTCTTTCGGGTGACCAGCCCCCATCCTGGAGACCCCCTGAGTCAGTTAGGAGACCCCCTGAGTATCTTACTAATATAAACTCAGATATGGTCCAGGGGCTCAGGAATAACAATATCACTTGGGGAATTCCAAGAGTTTTAGAAGCTCTGTGCCAGGAACCCGGGACAAAGACCAGACGAATCCTTCATTATACCATAGCATGGGAATATAGGTAAGGTAAACATGTTTTGACATAATGAACTTTAAATGTCATATAGGGGGTTCTGATACATTTCCCAAAATGGAACCAGCACGATCTTTTCAAGCCAATATCTAGTCATGTCAGCCCCTGCTTGAAACACTTCAGGGGCCTCTTAATGATCTTAGAATAAAGAGTAAAATCCTTAACCAGGTCTCTGAGGTCCTGTGTGCTCTGGCCCCTGTTCTTATGGCCAGCCTCGGCTACCACAACCCTCTCCCTTGCTCTTAGGACCTGGCATTTTAGTTTCTTGAATGTAGATTGATTGTTAGGTCTAATCATTCTGCTGGGAAGTTATAGGAAACAGACACAGAGAATTAAGTAAATTTTACCTGAGCACACACAGCTAGTTAGTAAAACAGTGGAATTAGAATACTGAACTCCTGGGCTTCCCTGGTGGCGCAGTGGTTAAGAATCCACCTGCCAATGCAGGGGACACGGGTTCGAGCCCTGGTCCGGGAAGATCCCACATGCCGCGGAGCAACTAAGCCCGTGCGCCACAACTACTGAGCCTGCGCTCTAGATCCTGCGAGCCACAACTACTGAAGCCTGTGTGCCTACACCCTGTGCTCCGCAACAAGAGAAGCCACTGCAATGAGAAGCCCGTGTACTGCAACTAGAGAAAGCCCACGCGCAGCAACAAAGACCCAACGCAGCCATAAATAAAATAAGTTAATTAAAAAAAAAAAAAGAAGCTTTAAGAATACCAAACTCCTGACCTCATATTTAATGGTCCTTTCTAGTCTACCCCTGAATTGGCTCACATTTGTGAGCAAATGAGTAGAAAATTGTGTTGACTATCTCTCTACCTAACAAAGTGTGTGGAACCACAGCAAACATTTTCCTATTAGTTTCACCTCATTAGATTCTTGGACTGCAGGAATGGGAAGAAGCAATTAATAGCAATAAACTCAACTTTTCTTAACTGTAACCTTCAGAGGTTCTGAGCAAAGAGACAAAAACCCAACTCACCCGAAAGCTCCAATTAAAGGGAACTTGACTGCATACCCAGATGTTAAAATTGCTGCCAATCACCCCAAGTTTCCTCTTCAGCGTCCACTTTGTGAAAAGTGCCTGGTGAATTCATCCATATCAGACACTGATAGGTTCATACCTTCAGTTTTTATTAAAATCAATGCAAAAAAGACCTCGGTTTACCCACCTGCGATAAGAAAGGGTTCTAAAACTATCTTATTATGAATGACTTGTTTATGGACACCCAAGAGGTTCCATAAAAGATGAAATACAGATATAATTTAGGGAAGATGGGAGATGAAGTTTAGGGTTTTATGAGATTAAAAAAAAGGATGCAGAGAAAGTTTCCAGCTTTTCTAGTAGATCAGACGGATGACTGAGGTCTCGATCATCTTGATCTATCACCAGCAGTCCTCATGTTGAAATGAATAAAATAGAAATGATTAACCCAAAAATAGGCAGGTCATCTGACCAAGAGGAAGAATAACCATCTGCCGAGAGGACCTGTCCTACTGAATCTTCTGCATCTCCTCTAAGGTTTAAAGACATTTGTCTTTCTCATCAAGCTTCTCCAGTGTCCTTGCTCAAGCCTTCCTGCCATAGACACCTGCTTCCTTATTCCACATTCACACAAATCCACCAGTACCGTGTTTCATGACTTAGAAGAGTTTTTCCCTTTTTAATGAGGATGCACTCAGGATAAGATCTGCAACAGCAGCAGTTTTAGAATTAATCATTCTCCTTGTTTGTTTTTAAAGCCCAAGTTAATAACTCCTTCAAAATAAATCTCAAAACTGAGTAGACCAATTATAATCAAAATTCTGGTGCATAGCCTTGCACGTCACAAACCACTGCCTTCCCCAGGTGTGCTTCTGAATCATTATATATTGTTTTCTCAATCTGTTCGTGTCATTAATAGAGGCAGATGGAAAAGCAGCTTAGCTCTTTGCCCTTTTCCCCTGTTGGCTCCTGCATTAGTTGTCTTCTTTTTGCCCCTTCAGACCCACTTTCCACCCATCCACTCCCAGCCAGGGAGGCTGGTGCATATGGACATTATCAACATACTCTGATGCCTCCAGCTTCTGGTTGGGATCGGCTGGTGGAAAGCATCAGCAGGACATGGAGATGGAGGGCTCAGAGGAAGGTGCAGGTATTTACTACACCGGTTTGTGCCCTTCCAGTTCAAGAGGGATACCTGCATCCCACTTCCCATGGGTGGCCCTTTTCTTGTAGCTACTCTCTGGGTGCCCCAGAGCTCCCTTTCTGAGACTCTTCAAGCCAGAGGTGGTATCCATTGCAGTATCCATTGCTGGATACTGTAAAATTCAAAAATTCCAAATTCAAATACAAAAATTCTTCCAAACCGGGAGTTCTCCAGTGTATGATCTCCTCCAAAAGGGAGAGTCACACACGAAAAAGACAAATACTAGACCTGAATGTAGACTAGAGATAGCTAGTGGTTGAACCTTGGGTGTCTCTAGCAATGCCTTTAGGGCCCACAGGGTGGTTCTTAGTCTGTAAAGTGAGTGGGATAGGCCACATTTACAAAGTACTTTCCTTTATAGGAGGAGAAGGGGAGAAGGTCCTATTTGTCCCTCCTTGCTGCCCTGATGGGCAGGGTTTCCTCCACGTGGGACAGAGCCTGGGGGCTCTGGCTGTCTCTCCTACGCAAAGGATCAGGTAAGTGAGATGCGGGGGGCCTGGAGAGATGGGAGGGTTGTGCTTGTGTGGACACAGCTGAAGTTCCTTCCCTCGCCTGAAGGGGTCAGCAAAGGCCCAGGAAGGGTAGACACATCTTGCCTCCCAGGAGACAGAAAATTCCTGATAGGCCATCAGTTCCCAAGGGTTAGGCCCTAACTAGCCACTGTGTGATTTCTCTGCTTGGGTGTGGACCGATCCTCCCACAAGGCTCCCCTAACTGCATGGAGATGCTGGTGCTGGCCTTAGCTGTTGAAGAATGGGCATCTACGTGGGATACAGGAACGGGAGTGGGCCCGAGGGCCCAGATTGAGGGGGGGCACAAGGGTGTAGAATCCCCCAGCTCAGCCCTCTTGGACACTTTCCCTGGCTTGTCTGTGCCCTGTCCAAAGCCTGTAATCAAGCCATCAAAACTAATAGGATGATTTCCACATTAAATGAAATTGTGGATGAAGAATGGGGATGGAGGAAACCGACTAATGGTTCTAATGTTTTTTCCCAACCTTTCACTTCTCAGTAAAGTGCAGTTATCTGACTCCTTGTTTGTGTGCTAAGAAAATGATGACTCCTCTGAGAAGCTCTTAGCAATAATCGTTTTCTTCCTTGTTCCCTTATGTCTATTGGGTGGGGTCAGGCAGGAGAAACCATGGCAGAGATGGGCAGTAAGTCACAGTCTGCCCCGTAGGAGAGCTTCTGGCTTCCCACCAGTTTCACTGCTTGACATATGTGTAATAGTCAATAATATTTATTTTTTAATTACAAGAGTATGACAAGAATACACTTTTTTTTTTGGCCACGCTGTGCAGCTTGTGGGATCTCAGTTCCCTGACCAGGGATCAAACCAGGCCCCATGGCAGTGAAATTGTGGAGTCCTAAGCACTGGACCGCTAGGAAGTTCCCCAAGAATACACTCTTATTAAAAAACAGAGGGAAAACAAAAAACATCTTTTTACTTGACTCCTCTAGTCTATTCCCTTCCTCAGAAGTATCTGTCATTGTTGATTTGGGAAATTTCCTTCTCTATATAAGTCGTGGTTTGAAAATACATCCACAATTATTTGATACTATTCTTCAAAAGGTGAAGACTAATCCCCCACACCTTAAGTGTAGGAGGTACTTAGTGGCTTGCTTTCAAAGCATAGAGTGAGGCAGAAGTGGTGGTTTGTGGTGTCTGAGATCAGGACTGGAATGGTGTTGAGTCTTTCTCCTCTTTCTTGCTCTCTGGGACCACCTGCTCTGGGGGGAAACCAGCTGCCATGTTGCGAGGATACTCAAGTAGCCCTAAGGAGAGGCCCATGTGGTGGGGAACTGAGGCCTCCTGCCAACAGCCATGTGACTGAGCCATAAAGAAATTATTATAATATTAGGTTCTGCCTCTGGGGAGGGCACAGGTTCTCTTGATGTCAGGGTTCCCTGTTCTTGGGAATGAGCAGAGGACAGAGCACATAATCCCCAGGGACATTTTTCTGTTGACAAGGATACCTGAGGGTTTATACAACAGGTATATTTAGCTCCAGAGCTTGGGTTATGTGGTGGTTGCTTATATTTGCTGCACGAATTACCCTTCAGGATTAGAAGATTTATTATCTCAGCTGCTGGGAGAAAGCCGTCAACAGTCAACCCCCTTCGGGATTTCTTTAGCTGAAGAGCGCCCTTCTTCCAGCAGCCCACATCCAGTGATCGATGAATGAGTGGAAAGGAGCCCAGCCCTCTCACCCCAGCTCAGGAGAGCTCTGAAGGGTCATCCCATCTTCAGAGCTCCCCGCAGGACTGACTGAGACGTTCCCTTGAGACTGCATTCAGCTAGACTTCATCCTTTGCCCAACCCTGCTTCCCTCTCTTCCTAACAAACCTCCTACATGTTAATCTCCATCTCAGAGTCTGCTTCCTGGGAAACCCAAGCAGGGATAGTGGGTACCCAGGAGTGGTCTAAGAAAACAGATGATGAGACAGGGTTTTAGAGCTGGATTACTGGCCACCCAACTGGCATCACTGTTAGGAGTGGTTGCCTTTCAGGAATGAAATCAGCAAGTTTTTTTTTTAAAGAAAAATGTATATCTTTCTGTAATATTTGAATTATCATATCCATGTATCATATTGCTTTCATTTATAAATGGTTAATTGCAAATGTCTGAGATGTGGTATTATAAGCCATTTAAGTTTCATTCTTTACATTTTTTGTTTTAAAAATGATTGAATGCTATTTAAGAATATCGAGAAATCAGGAAAAGAAATGGGGAGAGGGTTAATATTTTGTTCCTGCCTTTGGGGCTTCAAAACATATGTCAATTAAATTCTAAAACTTCAGACAATGCAGCCTGGTAGAGAATCCATTTGTGTGTCTTTACCTGGCAACTTCTCCAGTCCCCACTCACCACCTCAGCCTCCCCAGTAAGAGGAGTCACCTCCTGGTGGGTTATGTGTGGGTATAAAAGGTGTGCGTGTGCATGTGTGTGTTGAGTGGTGTGGAGGGATAATGCCCTCTCCCCTGGGTTACACCCGGTCAAAGGGTACCACGTAGTGACTGACACAGCCTCCCCACGTTACCACTCAGAGCAGCCCTGAGCCCTTCTGGTGAGGCATAAACCTGATTTGGGGCTGACAGGGTCAGGGCAGTTTCTGGCATCAGTGAGTTCTCTTTCCACCGCGACGGCCTCCTTCTCTCCCTCCATGATTCTCTCTCAGGGGCCACATAAGTGGTCCTGCCAGCTGGTCTTGGTCAGGGAAACCCCAGCTCCTCAGAGATACTGTAGGAAACTTGGCTGTCAAAGGGACTCAGCTTCCTTCCTCTCAGGGGTCCTGCTTCTGTGTAAATGTGTAGGAGCAGAGAGATATGTTTGGGTTTGTTTGGATGCCTGAGAGCATCCAAGAGCTACGTACAATATCATATTCCAGTGGGTATATCAGAGGAGGCTGATGGGACACCATTTGCTTACAGAGTCTGAATCCAGGCCCTCATTCAGGTTAATATCCTTTTACTGTTATAACAATAATTCACAAAGGGAGAAATCACTCCGTTGTTAAATCCTGTTACATTCCTGGTAACCAGGGTTAGATTCGCCAGGAAATTACTAGGTTTGGTCAGTGCCCTCAGGTTACGTCTCTCTTTGTCTCCCTGGGAATGTCATGCCTTCCCGGAGAGTATCAATTCCTCAGAGGCCCTGGGGGAAGGTTAATGATTCTGCATCTCCAGCATTTTGGCTCAGACACAGGAAACATAACTGGACAGTGTGTGGGGCTGGGGAAAGGAAGAGTTCTTCCTTCTAAGTTTTATGCCAGCACTTCATGACTCTGCAGCTGTCTGTGGAACCCCTGCTCCTGCTGTGGGATCAGCTGTCCTCTTTCTGTCTTAGGATTAGTGGGGCCACTGGTTTCTCTTCACATCTGATTTGGAGATGCTAAGGGTGTGCCTCTAATCCAAGCCCTCTCAATTATCCCTAATGATTCAACAGAAATTTATTGCGTAGCCCTATGTGATGGCCAAATGACCCCACACTGCCTTAGGCTTAGAAAATTTATATGCCATTGGTAAACAACATCATTGCAGTGAAAAAACGAGGCAGGTGTCCAGGGGTGGAGAAGGTCATCCAAGAATCTGCTTATAGCTTCAATGCCTTCAGGGCATGAAGCCACAGGATAGCTAGGATGGAGCTAGGAAGGATCAGGGCAAGCTCTAAATAGGAGGAATAAAGAAATCTACATGTACTTAACTCATATCCTGGATGGCCTCTGGAAATAGGCTCCCAGCTCCAGTGCCCTGGTGGATAGCTGTCCATTGTAGTATTGTGGCATCTGAGTCTCTGCATGTGCTTCTCCCCTAAAGCTGTTCTTCCTCCTGAAGTTGGTGGCAGGTGGTACCACTGGGAAGTCAACTGGGGAGGACATAGCCCTTGTGAGTAGGAGGGATTCTGCCAGAAGGAGAAGTCATGGCCATCCTAGTGACTGTCACCAGGGAGGCGAGAGGCCATTAGGAGACTCCTGCCCCCAACCAAGACCTGCCTAGGGAGTCCAATTCCTTCCTTTTTCTGGGCTTCAAGGAGTCTATGCTCGAGGTCACTACTAGTGGTGGGGAAAAGTGGCTGCCTGACCCTCCTCCTCCACACTTGCTTATGGTAAGCTAGGCTATGTTAGATAATAAGCAATCCCCAAATCTCGGTGGCTTAACCCAATAAGAATTTCTTGCTTGTGTCACAGTCCAATGCAGGGTCTGTGGCACTCCTGGGCAGCTTTTCTTCAAGTAGAAACTCAGGAAGTCTGGCTGTTTCTATCTGGCAACTCCATCATTTCAGAATCCTTCACTTCCAACCATACAGACTGGAGAGAGAGGGTGAGCCAAGGTTCTTGTGGGACAGTTTAGGGGACAGGCACAGGCAGAAATTATGACATAGCTTCAGTATAGTCGTCAGGGAGGCTGAAGCTGCAGCCTTTCCACGTCTGCGGGAGAGGAAATGGGATGGTCAGCACCACACCAGTCCCTGTTATATTATTCATGCAGAGGCTTCAGTCCCCATGGTTATTGCAACTACTAACAGTTTTCAGAGGACCTTGCAGACCTGTCTCTCTCTCCATTACAGTGTATGCATTCTTGATTTTTTAAACCTTAATGGCCACCTGTGTACCAATGGCACATCAACATTCGATACCTAAGGCACAGCGTGATACCATGGCCACCACATTAGTAGTTGTTTCATGTTTGTTTAGCTGAATGAATGGAGAAGGGTAAGGACGTCTGAGTAGCCGTCTCTGAATCAGATTTGAAGAAAAGCCAGATTCAGAGGTCAGACTGAGCCAAAGGCAAGAAGAGATCACCACTTCTGCCTGCACATGGAAATGGCTCCAGAAATCCTAATCCTCTGGAATTCTGCTGTGGCACAGAGAGGCCAGAGTATATGAAGAACTGTGGTCAGTGGCAGACACAGAGAATTCTGGTTTAAAGGTAGTAACTCTTACCTCCCTGGCCTTGCACACAGGCCTGGTTATGATTCCCTGTGCTTGAGCCAACCTTGGGTTAATTCTCTTAGTCCTCAACATTCTTTTTTTTTTAATGATTTTTTTTTAATTAATTAATTAATTTATTTATGGCTGTGTGGGTCTTCGTTTCTGTGCGAGGGCTTTCTCTAGTTGTGGCAAGCGGGGGCCACTCTTCATCGCGATGCGCGGGCCTCTCACTATCGTGGCCTCTGTTGTTGCAGAGCACAGGCTCCAGACGCGCAGGCTCAGCAGTTGTGGCTCACGGGCCTAGTTGCTCTGCGGCATGTGGGATCTTCCGGGACCAGGGCTCGAACCCGTGTCCCCTGCATTGGCAGGCAGACTCTCAACCACTGCGCCACCAGGGAAGCCCTCAACATCCTTTTTGATTTGGTTTGCCCTTGTGTGTGTTGGCCTGGACTTGCTTCTCTGGATTGACTGATACAGAAGATCCTTGCTGGTCCTTGTCCTCAGAGTGAGGGCAGGTCCCTGAAGCCTGAGCTAGGCTGGGCCTGGCCAATGTGAACCTGGCTCTGGCAGGTGCTGAGTTGTAAACCTATTAGTGGCTGTCTGAATTATCAACACATTTGATCTGCCTGCTCTTCTTCTGTACTAGGATATTACTATTACTAGCAATAAGGAACTTTACCAATAAATGGAAAGGGCCAGGATTTAATGGTGTCCTGCTTACCTCTCTGTGGTGTGGGCTTTGGTCCTGTGTATTTTCACATGCTTTATTGAGGTATAATTGACAAATATAATTGTATATATTAAAGTATAAACATGACGACTTGATATACATATACATTGTGAAGTGATTACCACTGTAGAGTTAATTAACACATCATCACCTCACATGACTGCATCTTGGAGGATAACCTCTGAGTACTTGGAATATTCTTCCTGATAAGAGTGTTTTTGCATGCCTGAGGTTTTGGATACACTGTGTTAGTTTGACCTCTGGTGGGTTGGAGGCTGGGTAGCTAAGATCAGTTATGTGAGTGTTTTATGACTGACTCCCAATAAAAACTCTGGACACCAAGGCTTGGGTGAGTTTCCCTAGTTGACAACACTTTGCACATATTCAATATTGATGCTGGAATTAAGCATGACCCCATATGACTGCACTGAGAGGGGACACCTTGAAGCTTGTACCTGGTTGCTCTTGGACTTCATCTCATGTGCTCGGGCTTCAGTAGTTGTGGCACGTGGGCTCAGTAGTTGTGGCTCACGGGCTCTAGAGTGCAGGCTCAGTAGTTGTGGTGCATGGGCTTAGTTGCTCCGTGGCGTGTGGGATCTTCCCGGAAAAGGGATCAAACCTGTGTCCCCTGCATTGGCAGGTGGATTCTTAATCACTGAGCCACCAGGGAAGTCCCTAAATTAAATTTTTGACTTCTTTTTTTTTTTTATTGCTTGCTTGTTTGTGTGTATGAGGTGTGTGTGTGTGTGTGTGTGCGTGTGTGTGTTGAGTCATCTCAGTAGCAGGAATTTAAATTAAAAATCTGCATGAGGGCATAACATGGGGTCCAAATCCTTAGCCATGTTTTTCTTTTCCCCTCCATTGGTTTCTAACTTTGCAAAAGCTAATTTTCCTTGTAGTCTTCCAGGGGTCTATTTCTAGTTCATCTTTTAATTGAGGGGTAGTCATTTGGGGTCCCAGCTTCATGACTGGAGTGTCCCCTACTGGACTTTCTTCCTTGGGCAGACCTTTTTTTTGTCTCCTATATCCTGGGAGGCCATGGAAACAGAAGCTAAAGGGTTTGGCATTTGTCAAAAAGGATTTGGAAAATACCCACAAGGCAAAAGCTGACTGCAGGGCTCAGCTTACTTCTCAAGGCTCCTATTTTCACTTAGTTTTTTGGTTTAAGACTGTTTAACTTTCTTGCTTGGGTTTAAGATGATACATTAAAACTTTTTTATCTTTGATTTTTAAATTGTTTACCTCTGCTACATTGTGTCCTTGTGGTTTCTTCCTCTTTCTGGCTGTTTATACTGGCTCCCATAACCAAGGTCCTTTTTCTCTTCATACTTAAAATTTAAAAGGATGGATGAAATATGCTCAAGATTATTAAAATACATGATCACATGACTTCTTGCTAAAAAAAGTCAGAGCCTCCTCCCTGCCTACTGCATAATATCTAGACACCCAGTATTAATACTTTCCTTGTTTCATGCTGTCTGACCACTTCTTTTTATTTCCCAGTGGTTTTTCAGGTTGCTCTTTGAACCTTCTCTAAGCTTCCCATTATTTTTTCAATTGTTTCCATTTATTCTTAACTACTTGTCAAAATCCTAACTACCCTTCACAACCCAATTTAAATAGAGCTTCCTTCATGAACTCCTGCCTTGTCCACAAGGCTGGAGAAAGTAATCTTTTCCTTGCTCAGATCCTGTAACTAGTAAGAATAGTAGTGATAATAATATTAATAATGTTTATTATAAATATTAAGACCAATTTAATTATTATTAAATTATATTTATAGTACTTATAATCTATACTGTAATTAATATTCATTTGAAAATCATGTTTATTATTTATTATAGAAAATATACATAACTATACATAGTCTCTACTATGTATACTTTGCTTGGTAATTGACATTTTATCATGTCAATTCATCTTCACAACTAAGTATCATTATTTCCACTTAATAGATAAGGAAATGAAGGCCCAGAGAGTTTAATCACCAAGAATGTGCAACTAGTGATGGAGCGGGGACCTGATTAGGTCTCTCTGATACCAAAGACCATGCTGTCTTCAACACACTAGTAGCTTTTTTTTTTTTTTTTTTTTTTCACACTAGTAGCTTTTAACCAATTTCATGAAGCCAGTTCTGCAGAGGTGCTCAGGACTGCCAACAACCAACAGGGGATTAGGCAGAGGCCAAACAGTGAAAAACACTTTGAACAGTTTGAAAACCATTGTATTGGGTTAAATCACATACATTACTGGTATCTGGCCATTTTTGTATGTAAAAATGGCATTTAAAAAGTATGACTCAATCTAATACCACAGCCATCATGCCTGTGTTAGGCCTGGGAGAGACCTTGGAAGTCATGACTTGTTAGAAGTCCTGGTTGTATATCACAGGTGGTCACGCAGGTCCAGAGGAGACACCTAGCCTATACCAGGCACTCAGAATGTGCTTGCTGAGTTCAGTGGCTGCTCCAGAATTTCAATATGGGAGAAGCTGAAGGGAAGCAATCCAGATGGAAGAGGGGTCTTAAGGCTACATCTACAAAGCACTGGACTGAGAATGAAAAAACCTCAATTGACCATTTTAAAGAGGGAGTGAGGGCAAAGCTGAAGGAGATAACCGGGCAGCTCTGACCTTCAGAGGAGACATGGCTTAGCAGGGAGAGAGGCCCGAGGAGCTGGGATACACCCAGAGGGGTCTATTTTGGAACAGAAATTAGACTGGCCCAACTTGGAGGACTGATTTTGGGTGAATAGAGCACTTTGAGGAAAAGCTGTATTCCTAGGGTGGTCAGACAATGGAAAGCTTCTAATGATTGGGCTGGCAATTCAATGAGGGAAAAATGCTCCCTGGAGCACAGCCAGATTGCTCCTGCCCCAGGAAAAATGCTGGGTTCCTGGAGAATAACTGGGAAGACCCCACTCCCTGAGACCAGTGGGAAATCAGAGCAAGAGAGAGCCCAAGCCCGTCCCACAGGAGAGGAGGAGCTGGGCAGGCTTTGGCATCTACCACAGGCTGTGGGAGACAGGGAAGCAGGAATTGCCCTGCAGGGGCTGGGGAAGCGGAGGGAGGGGAGGGCGAATGTCAGAGCTGGGAAGAGGGAGGGACCAGACTTGAGAGGGATTGAGAAACATGACTGCTCTTGTTACGGGCTCTGGGATGTCTCAGGGTCACCATCCTCAGGGCTCTCGTGCCCTGAGTGGCTGCGGTCCAAGAGAGACCACTTCTGGTTCCCCGATTCCGGACTCTGGGCCCTTCTGTCTGTGGATCCCTGTTCTGATTCCAGATTCCCTGGGCCTCTAGATTTGAGAGACTGATACTAGCAGATGGAACTCTCTTTTGTTTGCTTAGCTGCCCCAGGGTCTGAAAGTCACACTCTCACTTTTCTTGTTTTACTTGCTCAGCCATGCCTGCTTCCCAGGGGGAAGGTCGAACTCAACAACTGGCCCCTCTCACTCCCCTGCTCTGTATTTGACACCAAATGACTCCCTCCTTACCCGCTTCCCTGCCCTCACCCCCTGTTCTGCATGTGGGGCAGCAGCTGGCTCTGCAGCAGGGTGGAGGACTTCACATTCACGTCCAGGATCTGAAATCAGAGCAAATGAAGGGTGGGGGAGGGGAGACAGTCAGTCCAGTGCGCGTTTTCACCGTGTTAGCAGATATATCACATTAGATAGTGGGTGTGATGGCCTCTGACATGAGAAGTGGAGAGAATCCTGGCTTTCTTTGACATGCGTGGCGGGGAGACACCCGGAAGATGCAGGAATATGGGGATCAGGTTGAGGACTCTGCAGACAGAAGACCCCAGAGTCTGCAGGATGTCTCCCCATGTCTCCAAGGGCACCAGTCAGAAAAGAATGTTTCATCTGGGGCGGAGGAGACATCAATCAGTGTGGGGAAGGCAGGCGTTATGGGCTGAATTATATACTCCCCAAATTTATATGCTGAAGTCCTAACCCCCAGTACCTCAGAATGTGACCTTATTTGGAAATAGGGTCATTGCAGATGTAGTTCAGATGGAGTCATCCTGGAGTAGGATGGGCCCTAATCCAATATGAATGCTATCCTTATAAAAAGGGGAAACTTGGAGACACACACACGCAACACACACACACACACACATGGAGAACGGCATGTGAAGATGGAGGCAGAGATTGGGGTGACGCTTCTATAAGATGGGAACGCCAAAGATTGCCAGCAAACCACCAGAAGCTAGGGGAAAGGCAAGGAACAGAATCCCCCTCATAGCCCTCAGAAGGAATTGACCCTGCTGATGCCTTGATCTTGGACTTCTGACCTCCAGAACTGTGAGACAATAAATTTCTGTTGTTCAAGCCACCTGGTTTGTGGATTTGTTACTGCAGTAACACAGCTGGATTTCAGGGTTAGAGCCTTGGGCATTAAGCATCCCTGACAAGGAAGGGAGTCATTCCCTTCTCTGTGCCCCACATTTATTGTGATTATTTGGTTCTATATTGGACACTCCCTGCAGACTGGTAGCTCCTGGATGGGGGGGACCACAACTGCAATGTAGATACTCTTACCTCCAACTCACAGATGGGGGACTGAGGCTCAGAGTGCAGGCATCTGGCCTTGCTCTCTGCGGGTGAGTCTGTGAGTGGAGGGTGGACGTATGGGAGCTGAAGACCAGCTCTGGGCATGGAAGCCGAGGCGGAGAGTCGCACAGAAGGTGAGGATGACGTCCAACCCGCCCCACCCGGCTTCCCCAGGCCTCCCCTTGTCCCAGACCTGCTCACTGCTCCCCACGGTACTTTCCGTCAAAGGATTGATCCCTGGCACGCACACCAGGAAGTCAACACCCCTGCAGTGTTCCAGGACCTGTGGGGAGAAGGGGATATTAGAGGACAAGGGTCGGGGAGTGAAAGGAGGTTTCTGCTGCAGTGGGAGGTGATTCCTGTTTGCTCTCCCTGGGGCTGTGCCAGGTCAGACCCAGGAGAGGACCACACCAAACGAGGATGGAGAGCCATCTCTTTCAGGAAGCAGGCACTGAGCTTCAGGACAAGAAGGGGTGGAGTTACACCCCAGGTACCCTTTCATGTCCTCCTCCTAGTCCCAGACACTCCTCATTGGCACTGCTTCCTGAAGTTTCACTGTCAGCTCTCCTTTTCCGCAAGAACACTAGCTCTGACCGTACAATCAGGATTCCCTTCTCTACAATGTTCCGAACCCCTTCATATCCCTTCTCAGGGATCTTCCAGGAGGGCCTGGCCAACCTCTCACACTGCAGCTGGTGGTTATAACCAGACTCTTCTCCTCCACCAGCGTGCTGCCTACCCCACATCTACCCAGATCCTGTCCATGTGCACTCCTCCCCACCCCCACCCCCCCAGCATCTCCTCTTCCTGCCCACATCTGTTGGAGACTGTGGGCCTCCTGGACAGGGGCTGAATGACACATAGTTGACTTGATTCGTGTCATGGTGCCTCTTCCCTAGTACTGGTTATAAGCAGCAGTATCCCCGTGGCCCCGTCTGTACCTCCTTGAATGCCTCTCACCGTGGCTACCAGCCGCTCCCGGTCCTTGCCCTTCCCCACATGGCACATTGACGTGCCATCTCCCTGGTTGGGCTAGAACTGGGGTGGTCCGGGCATCACCCCAGAAAGCTCAGCCTAGAGCCTGCTTTTCTAGCCCTTCTAATGGTTTTCTGAACACAGACTTTCCCATAAGAAATCTTTTCTGTTTAAACTAACTGGAGTAGTTTCTGCTGCCTAGAATCAAATCCTGACATATGCACACATAGATTCAAAAATTATTTATTCATTGAGACCCCTAGGATAATAAATACTTACTTCACAGTCTTGCTGTGAAGGTGAGGACCAAGCAAGTTAAGGTGTGAAAGGGCTTTGTAAACTGTAAAGTGCCTAAAATATAAGCAGTTCTGTAGCTTCTTATAAGGGGTGATGTGTGTTTCATCATTCTATCCCTTCCCTTGAGAGACCTCTGGCCTCCAGCCTCTGGAGGCACCTCACCCCTGCTTGCAATGTCCTGCCTGGGCTGCTTTTCATCCCCCAGCCTCTTCCAGACTTATCTTTGTTTTCAGTGCATTAAAGGAATCCTTTCTGACCCCCCAAAGCTGACTTATTGTCTCCTCCATGTGACCTAGTGGCCCCTGTGCTTATTCCCCTTCTAGCATTTATCTCACTAACTCTAAGTGACTGTGTTGCATTTATCACTTTTAACAGGGTGCCCACCACCTAGTAATTGCTTAATAGATATTTGTTAAAGGAATGAAAAAAATGAATGAATTGAGATTTGGCTGCAGTGAAATAGTGATGTTGTAGGGGCCCCACTAGACCCATGAGTTAAATTCCTTAGTCACACTCTTCCCCTCTGCTGTCCAGTTGTGTCAGTTCAGCTCTGGTCTGGAAACATTTACTTTCAAGTAGCCATTCTTGGTTTTTAAGTGCTCAGGCTTTGAATGGCATCAGGACTTGTGTACACAGTGAACTTGTGTTTCCCTGATGTTTAGGATTCTGACCCTCTGCTCAAATCTCCACAAATCTATAGCTATGAACTGATTTACATAAAACCAATTCCCTTATTTAAGCACTTAAACTTTAGTAAATCTTAGGCAAATGTCAAAGCAGATAATGCTTTCGAAGCAAATATACACCAATTCATAATCTTTTTTCTCAGAAACTTAGCTCCTATGGTTCTTATTCATTCATTATGGTTCCTTACCTCCCCTTCAGCCAAGGATTCAAAATAGAAGGGTTTCCTTTCCTCCTACTTAACTTTTTGTCAGTGTCACTCCAGGCAGTTTATTCTTAAATCTCTGGGGCTTCATCTTGTCCAAGGACAGAATCACTTTCTCTCCTTTCTCCAAACCATTTCTCAGTCTTTTTGACAAGGAAGAATCTGCTTGGGGAAGCAAAAGGCTAAGCATTTCTTCTTATTTTCTCTCTCTCTGCTTCTCTGCTCCCATCACATCTTTATTTTGGAAAAAAGATACAGAATCTAGGAGTATACTAGTTTCTTCATTCTTTCAACAAACAATTAATGGGAACCTACTATGTACAGGGCACACAGAATACAAAGATGACTCTATCATAGTTTTAGTTTTGGTACTCAAAGCTCTCATATTCTGAACTGGGCCTGCAGACAAAAAATTGTTATTATCCATCGTGTTAGGAGATAAATATTATTAACACAGTTTTATGGTGGCAAAAGGGAAGGAGGGGTACCTCACCTAACCTTAGGGTCGGAGTGGTTAAATAAAATATCCTGGGGAAGACAATACCTGAGTGGACTCAGGAAATGGAGCTTCTATTATTGTTATTATTATTATTTTTAACTTCTTTATTGGAGTAAAATTGCTTTACAATGGTGTGTTAGTTTAAGCTGTATAACAAAGTGAATCAGCTGTAAGTATACATATATCCCCATATCCCCTCCCTCTTTGGGTCTCCCTCCCACTCTCCCTATCCCACCTCTCTAGGTGGTCACAAAGCACCGAGCTGATCTCCCTGTGCTATGCGGCTGCTTCCCACTAGCTATCTATTTTACATTTGGTAGTGTATATATGTCAATTCTACTCTCTCACTTCGTCCCAGCTTACCCTTCCCCCTCCCCATGTCCTCAAGTCCATTCTCTATGTCTGCGTCTTTATTCCTGTCCCACCCCTAGGTTCATCAGAACCTTTTTTTTTTTTTTAATAAATTTATTTTATTTATTTATTTTTGGCTGCGTTGGGTCTTCGTTGCTGTGTGCGGGCTTTTCTCTAGTTGTGGCGAGCGGGGGCTACTCTTCGTTGCGGTGCACGGGCTTCTCATTGCGGTGGCTTCTCTTGTTGCGGAGCATGGGCTCTAGGCACGTGGGCTCAGTAGTTATGGCTCGCGGGCTGTAGAGTGCAGGCTCAGTAGTTGTGGCTCACGGGCCCAGTTGCTCCGCGGCATGTGGGATCTTCCCAGACCAGGGCTCGAACCCGTGTCCCCTGCATTGGCAGGCGGATTTTCAACCACTGTGCCACCAGGGAAGCCCAGAACCATTTTTTTAAGATTCATGCTTTTTTTAAAAAAAGGTAAATGTTCACTGTAAATTTTTAAAAAAAATATTTGGGAAAATTCCTGAGAAAATACAGGGAAAAGTTGTGAAAGGCTTCAAAGTGGATCCAACTATGAAATGGGTTGGGTGTCTTCAATGGAAGACCAGGTTTTGCCTAGCACACTCTTCCAGGTGATGGGATCCTGTGGGGTCACTACACCTTTCATTGCCTTTGAGCTATTTACAACTCCATGAGTTATAGATAACTGAGAGCAATGCAAATGATTCCCATCCATAGATGCAAATAGATGGTATCTGGAGCAGAGTCAGTTGATTTCCCTCCCCCACTGTGGAAGAAATCAGCTTTGCATCTATTAAGCAAATTTATGTTAGTCTTCCTTATGGTCTCTCTCTATGTGTGGTTCTTTGAATTAACTTTTGAATCATTTATAATATCTTAGTGGTTCCCTTCATGAATTATTGAGTTACATAAAAATTTTGGTACTTGTTCACATTATATTTGTATGACAGTCATGACTTTACCTTTTAAAAAATTATCCTTCAACAGAAGAAAGGAAAAATTTGATGTCAAGTTAAATATTGGTTTTTTTAAAAACAATTCCCCTAGTTACCTCTCTACATATCCATTCTCATATAGTATCCATGTATTCAATTTTGCAGAAAGGGATCACAGTTCTCATGGCTTTTCTTTGTTCCTTTCTCCATCCCTCCCTCCCTCTTCCTTCCTTTCTTTCCATCCTTCCTTCCTTTCTCTCTCTCTCTTCCTTCTGTCCCTCTCTCTCTTTCTTTCTCTTCCTTCCTTCCTCCCTCCCTTACTTCCTTTCTCCCTCTTTCTCTCTCCTTCTTTCCTTCCTTCTTTCTTTCTTCCTTTCTTTCCTTAGCTGATTCTTCTTTCTTTTTATTTTTATTTATTTATTTTTGGCTGTGTTGGGTCTTTGTTGCTGCGTGCAGGCTTTCTCTAGTTGCGGCGAGCGGGGGCTACTCTTTGTTGCGGTGCGTGGGCTTCTCATTGCGGTGGCTTCTCTTGTTGAGGAGCACGGGCTCTAGGCACGCGGGTTTCAGTAGTTGCAGCATGCGTGCTCAGTAGTTGTGGCTCGTGGGCTCTAGAGCGCAGGCTCAGTAGTTGTGGTACACGGGCTTAGTTGCTCTGTGGCATGTGGGATCTCCCCGGACCAGGGCTCAAACCCTGGTGTCCCCTGCATTGGCAGGCAGATTCTTAACCACTGCGCTACCAGGGAAGCCCTCCTTAGCTGATTCTTAAACGAAGAATGAAATACAGACTTTGGGAATACAGGAGGGCACACCAAGCAAGGAAGGTAGCATGAATCAAGGCAAGGAGAGAAAAGCACAGTGGGAGAAACTACAACAAGTTTGGTATTCCTGGAACATCCAGTGTGAAGTGGGGATAGGCTGGAGATAAGGCTAGAGAATTAGTCAAGGGACAAATGGTGGCAGTTATTGAATGCTGAGACAGAGAACCTGGGCTTTATCTAGAGGGCAGAGGGAGACACTGAAATTTAATAAGAAAGGTGAAAGGGTCAGATATTGACATGGTTAGATTTTTGCCTTATAGAGACAACTTCTGTGTGTGTGTGTGTGTGTGTGTGTGTGCACGCGTGCACGCATGCGTGCACGCGCATGTGCACGGGCTTATGTACAATTAAACTTTCCATCTTTTTTTGCAGAGGTGAGAGGTAGGAGGAAAACCAGGCATTTGGCATCCTCAAAGTCAAGTGAAGATAGCATCTATGGAGAAGAGTTGTCAGCTGTATCAGATGCTGCTGATAGCTGAAGTAAAAGGAGGCCTGAGTACTGACCACTGGATTTTGCAATGTGGAATTTACTGGTGACCTTGACAAGAAACGTTTCAAAACATGATTGGAGTGGGTTTAATAGAGAAGGGGAAGATAAAAATAAGAGACTGTAGGTATAGATAACCCTTTCAGGTAGTTTTGTTGTTTAAAAAAAAAAAAAAAGGCAGAGAAGTAGGGCAATTGCCAGATGGAGAAGATGATTAAGAGGAGAGAAAGATCAACACATCCATAAACTGATGTGGATGATCTCAGTGACCCAGGATAGAGGGTAAGATGATCAGTGCAGGAGAGAGAGCAGATCACAGGAGGAATATCCTTGAATAGGCAGGAAAAGATGGGACCTAGAACACAAGGAGTGGGCTTTTAGCTAAGAGCACCTATAATTCATCCGGAGTAAGAAGAGAGAAGATAAATAGGAAGAAGTGTGCTGGGGGCTTGTGGAAGGTCTCTCCCATTGCCTAATTTTCTCACAGAAAAATGAAGTGAGGTCTTCCTCTGAGAGTGAAGTGCTGGAGGTTTGAGGAGAAGAGAGAGAATGAAACAGTTGTCAAGAGAGTGAGAGGGTAATGGGACTAGGGCATGATGATGGGCAGTATTAAGGGCTCGCTTAGGATTGGTTAGCGACAGTGGCACTGGATTATGTATTTTATGATGCAACTTGATAAAATAAGCTTTAACTTATTCTAACTTATTTAACTTTCTGATAAATTCATATTGACTCTGAAGAGGACATTTGAAATTTTTATTCATGGCTTTTATTTAATATATCTTGAAATTTTGGTAGTATTGGAAAACAGTCTAAGGAGACAAGTGTCACTAAACAGTTCAACTTCATTCGTCCCAAGGTGATTTTTTTCCTAGCTAATGACACAATCTAGGGATTGAGTGTTGAGAAGAGCTGTAAAGAATTTTTTTTTTGGCTGCGACGGGTCTTAGAGGCGGCGCCCGGGCTCTTCATTGTGGTGCAAGGGCTTCTCTCTAGCTGTGGCGTGAGGGTTTTCTCTCTCTAGTTGAGATGCGCAGCCTCCAGGGCTCGTGGGCTCTGTAGTTGTGGTGCGTGGGCTCCAGAGCGTGTGGGCTCTGTAGCTTGCGGCACTTGAGCTCTCTCATTGAGGCGCGGGAGCTCAGTAGTTGTGGCACAGGGGCTTAATTGCCCTGCGGCATGTGGGATCTTAGATCCCCAACCAGGGATCAAACCCGCATCCCCTGCTTTGGAAGGCGGATTCTTTACTAATGGACCACCAGGGAAGTCCCTGAAAAGACTGTTTATTTTTAAATACTTGGAAACGCTAGTTTCAGCATTTACTATTTTGTATCAATGCTATTTTTGCTTTTCTCCAGTAGAACTCTCCCCCATACGTGTTCCTTGATAAGAACTGAGGTGTGGAAAGGTCCTTAAATGAAAATTGTCCACACACACACTGCCCCTGACAATACATCTGAATTCAGAACATCCCAACACAGGCTAAAACACTTAATTTCTAATATACCAGGCTACACTCTTAACAAAACTAAGTATCAAAAAGAGAAAGATAAGAAGCCCTAAGGCATTTAAATATTAAATGAAGCATCCCAGAAACCAATATTTAGAACAGTCTTTGTTGGCAACTGGGAGGTTTTCTCGTTCTGAACCAAGACATCATAGTAGAATAATATAACTTTCTTCCCTTTTTGAGCTTGGCTAATGGTAAGGGGAGGTAGGAAAGGAAATTTTACATAACCTTGAACATAGGTGCTTTCTCAGGCAGATCATTTTTAGAAAGGACCACATCTAGAAGTTGAAGATCTGGAAGTTGATTTCTTTTTTAAAAAACAAATTTATTAAAGTCTATTTTACTATAAAAATTAAGTATACAATTGAATCATTCTCAGTAACTTTGCCAAGTGGTGCAGCAATCTCACTAAGACATTCTTAGAACATTTTCATCACTCCAATAAGATTCTACAAGCCCTTTACAGGTAATTCCATTCTTACCCCCAGCACCAGGCAACCACTGATCTACTTTCTGCCTCTATATATTTTATAAATTTGCCTTTTCTGAAGCTTTCATATAAATGAGAAAACTGATTTCTTAAAAGACATGTATGCCTACTTGGAAAGTCTTTACATATGTATTGTTCTACAGCATTCTCTTGCCAAAAGGATGGGACACTTGTCTCAGGCATATGGGGTTTTGGGAAGAATATATATCTGTATAAAATATTCTATATATACTTTCTAAAAATTTTTATTTATTTATTTATTTATTTATTTATTTATTTGGCTGGGCTGGGTCTTAGTTGTGGCACATGGGATCTTTAGTTGTGGCATGTGGACTCTTAGTTACAGCATGTGGGATCTAGTTCCCTGACCAGGGATGGAACCTGGGCCCCCTGCATTGGGAGCGTGAATTATTAACCACTGGACCACCAGGGAAGTCCCTACATATACTTTTCTTACCTTGGGGGTGAGTCCCAGGTGCTTTGC
Source organism: Balaenoptera borealis (assembly GCF_965194805.1). Lineage (NCBI taxonomy): Eukaryota > Metazoa > Chordata > Mammalia > Artiodactyla > Balaenopteridae > Balaenoptera > Balaenoptera borealis. The sequence continues at coordinate 73,241,142 of NC_138866.1, forward strand.
TCAATGCCTGGAGAGAATCCGAGTGACAGTAGTAGCTCTCAGTGTTGTGCAGGTCCTCGGGTGTCTGGGCTGCTGTCACTCCTCTCCATGCTTTAGGTCAGGCCATCCCTTTCTCCTCCTCCCAGGACACACCCACGAGATCTCCATGCCCTCTTTCCAGCCTTCACTTTTTTGAGTCATCAGAGCCCCAAACTAGGACGGAGGTTCCTATTGAAAGACACCAAATCCTGTTCTGTCCATCATGTAGGGCCTCTAGAACACCTTCCCTTAACATCACAGCAAACAGTGACCTCTGTGACTTTCTATAGCACTGTACTCATCCGCTTCCAGGACCCCTGTTTCTTTTCTTGTATTTTATGTTACCCACTATTCATTCAGTTGTCCAAGTCAGAAACTTCAGAGTCAGCCATGATTCTTCCTCTCACTTCTTCCACATCCAACTGTCACCAAATCCTGCCAATATTATATCTGCTCTACTTAAGTCAATCTTCTCCCCATCCCACTGTTGCTATATTTTATTGCGGTGGTCATGTATCTGGCCTGGAGTGTAGCTGTAACTCTTTTCTGCTGTTACTTCCAAACTAACCTGGGGTGATCTTTCCAAGGTGAAAATCTGATCAAGTCCATCTCGTTGCTAAAATTCAACAATGGCTGTCCACTGACTTTTATGATAAAGTTTAAATTCTTAGCTTCTTGTACTAGGATTTTGTTGATTTGTCCCTGACCTCTCTCCCTAGCTTCATTTCCCTTTGCTTTCACAAGCTCCTTTTACTAGAAACATAACAATTTCCCTGTATTTCTATGCTTGTGCCCTCATCATCTGGATTGTTCCTACTCCTTCCTCAAGACTCAGCACAGGCATCGTCTCCTCTGGAGGCAGTCACGTCTGCAGAGAAGCTTTCTTGGATACACCTATTTGGTCTTTCCAACCAAACTCTATGTCTCAGCCCTGTGCCTCCTCCCACCCCCAACGAGGCTGATCGTACCTTAAGGGCAGAGTCAATGTTTTATACTTCTCCAGAGTCAGGTTTGCATTTATTGTTTGGAGTTCTCTTTTTAAAAATGACGTCTCTCTTCTCTGTCGATGCCTTGAGCCTCTTATGACACCATGAGGCTTGTGTGTTGTGACCCAGAGAGTCAAAGCCTGAGATTCAGCTGGAGAAAGTGGGCGTGTGGCCAAGCTGATATTGTTTTCTGTTACAATCAGCCTCTTTCTTCCTAAGGAGTGTCCAACAGCACTTTTTTTTTTTTTTTTTGAGTGTTTACTGTGTATCAAACTCAGGTTCATTAGGTGTTTTCATCTTTATAAAAACCCACTGAGGTATTGATAGGTGATACTATCCCCGTTTACACACAGGGAAACTGGGTCATAGAGAAGTTAAATAACTTGCCCAACCACATGTAATCCCTGTTCATCAGCTGTGGGATTTGTCTCCAAGCCCCATGCCCTTAACTTCTAAGATATCTATTTATAAATATCTATGTGTGTGTGTGTTTTATGGGTCCAATAATGAAATGGATCAAATGTTGTGAGCTTAAACTCAAACAGTTTTGCATCCTGACCCAACACATCTTTGGACGTAAGAGGGTGTCTAAATGTGGGCTGAAGATGAGAACCAAGGTAACTATGGAGCCTCTTTCCCTGTCCTGCCTTCACGTGGGCTCAGCCTGAGCTTCCCCTTAAGGGTTTGCTTGCCTACCCTTTTCCTAATTCCTTGATATAGGAATTATACCTGGAATAATTCTGTTCTTTTTCAAATACTGCATGTCTAAGTCTTGTAGCAAGATACAGGATTTCACAGCCAGTTTTAGAGTCAGGCTTAAATATACAGAGACAATCTTATATTAGACAGTTTCTTGCCAAAGTATGCCTAGTATAGTTTGGCTTTCCTGCTATGAGTCCACATATGCTTTTATGTTGTTTTGTTTGTTTGTTTGTTGTTGTTTTGGGCCACGCAGAATGCGGGATCTCAGTTCCCTGACCAGGAATCAAACCCGTGTCCCTCTGCAGTGGAAGTGCGGAGCCCTAACCACTGGACCGCCAGGGAATTCCCCACGGATGCTGTTGAGAGGAAGGTGATTTGCATCCTTGGCACCTTGACAGGTAACTGGCATTATAACCTACTCTTGCAAGTATTTGTTTTCTTTTTGATTATTTTATTCAGAACAAATAATAATATGACTCAGGTCATGAAGGTATAACTGTGTTCCTGCCCCAAGAAAGGACCAGTTTGTCCCATCTTCAGGCAGAGGACTCCTAGGAATATCATATAAAATCATATATAAATATATAATTATATCTATACATATACATGTACCTATATACATAATATATACATATATACACACACATGCATGCACTGTAATTTTTTATTTAGCAGCTCTCATCCCATTTGCTTCATTTAACGTTTTTATTTTTCTTATAATTGCTTTCTTTTCCATGGTTCTTGATGAGGCAATTTTGTTCCTTCTATTTGCTCTCTGCCTCCAAATTTACCTTTAGCTTCACCTCTATGTCTCTGAACATATAATCAACCAGGAACTCATGTAACTATATAACTTAGTATGTTTATATAAATGTGTTTACATGCTATACACCACTTTGTAACTTTGCTTTTTTCATGTTATAAGGTGTCTTGGAAATCTTTTTGCCTCAGCATTTAGTATATTTACCTCATTTAATAGCAATTCTGCCCTTTTAGGCTGAAGGAGCTCGTGAGAATATACAGAGGCTAGCAGCCATGTTTCAATCCTGCAGTAAAGCTGACTTCCAAGTGGGTATTGGTGTTCAAGTTGGACAAAAGTCATATTGTAATGGAACCTGGGCTTGGCTGTCAGTGAAGCTGTTCTTCAGAACTCTTAGCGATTAGAAAGTGAGCAAACAAGAGGGCACAGAAACCTGTCACACTGACACAGTGGCAGTAGGGTCTTAGGGAGGCCATTCTCAATCTTTCTACCTGCAAGGAATGCTTGAAATAATTTTCAAGGGAAGGTCTCAAGGAATTCTGGCATAAACACTGTTATATTTGAAGCAATGGTTCATTACTATGATAGTAAATTACAGATATAATAATCCAGTATTAATACTCAGTGTTCTTTTGAGTAGAGAATCATACTTTCTGTGGATCTGTTTACTATGGCCAATTTATTAGCCTGCTCTTTTTGTGGGGTTTCCCCTCCCCACAAAGGATATTCACTCTATTGCACGTAAGTAGTGCACGTGAGGAGACTTCAGTTTTCCCTTGATTAAAAAAAAAAATCCTACTTGATTTAAAAAAAAACTTAACTAAATAGGTCTAAAAGTTTTATCACACAATCATACTGGAAGAAATACTAATGAGGTATGGTACATGGTATTTAATATATGCAAGAGTAATTGTTTCTCCTATTTAAAGCTAAAAAGTTTTGTTTTGTTTTGTTTTTTTTTGGCCAATATATCTTGAATAGAATCAGGTAGCTAAAGATTAAGTAACCTTACTTAAAATTAATCTCTTTCTTTCCTTTTCATAAATTTTTAAAACTTTTAAGGCAAACATAATACATTTCTGTTAAATAACTGGCTTAAGCCAAAGTGGGGATTCAGTTTTTGAAAGGTCAGCTTGATAGATTTAACTTAAATAAGGGTTGTAAATTTATTCTAATTAATGTTATTTATAATACAAAAACATTTGACAGTTTTGAAGAGTAAAGCAATTAATCACAAGCCAAAGCAATATGAATAAAAATAGCCTAAGACACTATTTTATTAAGACTGAAAAAGAAATTTCTCACTAAGTGACATGATCAGGCTAAAATAAAAGTCTAGCAATTACAAAGTTATTATGCACATATATAAGTTTCTTGATCTCTTCTGTAGGCCTATATATGCATATAAAATGTTATTTTTGAAGCTAAAAAGAAATAATAAAATCTGTGTTTTTCATTTAAAACCTGTGCTGGAAAATTTATGCTGGGACAGCAGACACCATGTCTACAACCTCTGGTCACCAAGGAGTTTGTCCAGGTTGGAAGAGGACAAAATGAAGAAACTATTGAAACCAGAGGGCAATAGTGTGAAGGAGTTATCTCATTTTGTGAATCAATGTCATCAGCTTCCTCAAAAACCTTTACTAAAATGATTGTGAGAGTGACTAATTTAGGGGCAGTTTCCTTGCTTTTGAATATTGCAGCCTGGAAGAACACATTGGGGTTGATGTAGGACCCACAGCTCACTACTAAACAAATACAGATATCTATGCATGATCCAGACACACAGGAGGTTATTCCTAAGCCTGGTGGACTGGATAAAAGCTGCTCTAACACTTGTTTACTCTGAAGAAGGGGGATTATTCTCTTCCTATAAATGCCTAGTGGAACTCCCCCTATGAAGGGGCTGATATACTTTGTATGCAAACCACGGTGGATTAGTTTTATGGTGACCATGATATTTATCTCAATTGACAAGATACTGTACCAATTCGGACCACTGAGTCACATTTCTTCAGAGCAAGGAACGCACTCATCCTCAGAGTAATTTTTTAAAAATTATTAATTAATTAATTAATTTTTGGCTGTGTTAGGTCTTCGTTGCTGCGTGCGGGCTTTCTCTAGCTGCGGTGAGTGGGGGCTACTCTTCCTTGCAGTGCGCGGCCTTCTCATTGCGTTGGCTTCTCTTGTTGCGGAGCACGGGCTCTAGGTGTGCAGGCTCAGTAGTTGTGGCGCACGGGCTTAGTTGCTCCGCGGCATGTGGGATCTTCTCGGACCAGGGCTCCAACCCGTGTCCCCTGCATTGGCAGGTGGATTCTTAACCACTGCACCACCAGGGAAGTCCCAGGGTAGTGGTTTGATAGAGAGTTGGAACAGACAATTGAACATTGGTTGCCTAGAGTGAGAGGGAGATAAAGACTTGGAAGTCGCCATCGTGAGTGTGTGCTCCGACTAAACATGGGGTGGATTAGGAGGGTCCCCACTAGACAGATTCCTCCACTGTTCTGGAGGATCTGGGGAGGCATGATGGTATGACTGTACAATGTTTCCCACGGCGGGGAGGATGCTGGTGTGATCATACGATTTTCCCCCATATCACCTCAACTTTTTTCTCTTTTCTACACATCAGCTTTCTTTTTTTTCTACCCCATGCAGTGATCCCAGTAAGCTAACTTTCATACTTGCCTACTCTCTTCCTCCCTCCCAAGTCCAAGCAGCAGCAGAAACACTTTAAGATCTCCTTTTACAGCATGATTTTTCCAAAGATTCTATTTCCTTTTAAATCTTGTTAATTGAAGCCAAAGTATTTTTCCCAAGCACTTTCATTGGCTTGTTCAACTGGCTCATGTGATAAAAAGGATCTGTTAAGTAGGCGTGTTTTTGGAGCCATTCTTATCTTTAAAGTACTCAGCAGAATCTGGCCCACGACTTCCTGGAACATACTCCAGAAATTCACCTTTGAGCTCAAATACCGTGTTAGAAGTCTTCCTCTGCTGACCCCGGAAGTTTCACTATGTAGCAGAGATTTTTACGCTTTCTTTGTCCAGGTTTCCCCACAGCTTTAAAAACAAACTTGAGTGACCTGGTCTTTGTTAATAAAGTTAACCACTTTTGTACCACCATCCAGAACTGTTTTTCATTTAATCTCCTAGACTTTTTGACACCATCACCTCCCTGTGAAGAAAGCAGTGTGTTGTGATGACGTCAGGACTGTCTTATTTTACACAAGGGGCAAAGCCTTTCACAGAACCAACCGTTTATAGGGCACCATCAGTACAAATGCCAATATCCTCCAAGATAACCTTTCGTTTCTAGACACTAAACAAAACATGAAATATATCTTGGCCTTTGCTTGTTTCAGGTAACACTTTGCAGTAGAAATTTTTTCTTGAATTTTACCATTATTTACACGTTAATAAATGTTGCAGCATGACATTCATTAGTGAAATCTGTCGACTTACCAACCTGGATATAGAAGAGGTTGTTTTCAGTTTATTACATAAAAACCTTTTTAACATCATGTGACAAGTCATAAATACATCAACACATCCTGCTACGGAAATTTTTCAGTGTCTTGTATTGCATCTGTCCAAGTATTTTACTCACTATAATTTTACATCCTGGAATTAGGAGATTTTCATCACCTCTGTAATTTTTCCTTTTTAGGCAGCAAGTTTGCTACTCCATCACTTGCTTCCTGAGCTTTTTCACTGACCTTTTTTGTAAACAAAAGTTTTTCTCTGTTTGCTTTGAGATTCCAATAGCCATTAGAAATATTCAGCACTTTTCTGGGTCAAATGGCTGTGATTTATCGTTAAGTGGCTTTTCCATTTTGCTGGAGCCATTGCTGCATTTGTAAGTTGTTTGCCTCAAATGAAGTACAGTGCACTAGGACAACTTGGATTACCAGCATGTGTAAAAATGCGTTGAGGGGGGACTTCCCTGGTGATCCAGCAGTTAAGACTCTGCGCTCCCAATGCAGGGGGCCCAGGTTTGATTCCTGATCGGGGAACTAAAATCCCCCATACAGCAACTAAACCCTCACACTTCAACCACTGAGCCCGTGTCCTCTAGAGCCTGTGTGCCGCAACCAGAGAAGCCCGAGTGCTGCAACGAAGACCCGGTGCAGCCAAAAAAAAAAAAATCAATTGAGGGGTAGTTTTCATTGTAAAGAGGATTTTTTTATAGACCACTTTTTACGATGGTGAAGTGGAATGACTCAGAAGATTATAATTCTTCATCAGTAATCTTATCAGAATTGTCCATAGGACGCGGCCTAGAATTCTCCTCTTCCGTCTCACACCTTATCTTCAAAAATTGCCCCATTGGACTTGTTTGTGAAATACAAATGCTAGTAAAATATAAAACAGAAGGGCCTAATAACTTAATGAGAGAATTGCAAGAAACAGAAAAATTCGCAGTACAATTCACTTCTAGCCTACGTAATCCAAGTTTGTAACATTTACAATAGCAAAGCTCTTGGGGGGCATCTGTGTGGTATGAAAATTTCCTTCTGATTTTTTGTCAACCCTGTAGAGCTCCTTCACTCCTGCCAGGTGGTCAGTGGTGTGTCAGGGAAGGTTGGAGTGGTAAATCCAGAGGGACATGGTGACATCATCAGCTACCCCCTCCCTTCCGTGCAATATACAGTGCTTACCAAGTATCAGTGTCCTTCCCTATCTCGAATCAAAAACTGAGGATGGGCTCAACCAAATGACCACAGTTCTACCCTCACTGCCACAGGGGGCTTCGGAAGTATTCTAATTAAATTGCTAACGGAGCTGCTCTGTCGTTGGCCATCACTGGCAAATTTCAGCATCACCCAATTTGCAAAGTTCAAAACTTGTTTATTATTTTTCAATCTTTTTAAAAACATTTATTTTATTTATTTATTTTTGGCTGTGTTGGGTCTTCGTTGCTGCGTGCGGGCTTTCTCTAGTTGCGGCGAGCGGGGGCTACTCTTCGTTGTGGTACACGGGCTTCTCATTGCGGTGGCTTCTCTTGTTGCGGAGCACGGGCTCTAGGCGCACTGGCTCAGTAGTTGTGGCTCGCGGGCTCTAGAGCGCAGGCTCAGTAGCTGTGGCACACCGTCTTAGTTGCTCCATGACATGTGGGATCTCCCCGGACCAGGGCTCGAACCCGTGTCCCCTGCATTGGCAGGCGGATTCTAAACCACTGCGCCACCAGGGAAGTCCTATTTTTCAATCTTAATCTCTCTTGGAAACTTGATTGAGAAACTCAGACTGAGAGGTTTATATTATAAGTATGCCCAATTTTGCCAGCTTAATAAACAATGACACCCTATTTTGAAATGTCTCCAAAGACCCAGATAATTATGAATTTCAGTTACCTGGGGAGGTCCCTTCCCTACTGTGTCCGGGAAGAACTAGGCATGTTTCTCAGGTCTCATGACCAGTCTGGGCTGCTTACCGGTGTAGCTAAGAGCTCCCATTAAGTGCAAGGATCCAGCAGGCTCTGCTGGGATGTTGCTTCCCTGGAATGGGACCCAGTTGGGCTGCTATTTCTGCTGCCACTAACACCCCTGCTACTTCTTTGTTTAAATTCTTTGTTCTGCCTTGAAGTTGCAACTGTCTCCGCTACTCCCCACCTCCCTCTTCACCTCAGACACTTTAATCAATCCTCTCAGAAACTTCCAAGTGACAAAATAAAATTTAAAATATCTGTTCCCCAGAAGGCATAAAGGAACAGACTGATAAATTTGTATAAAAATTTTAAACTTCTGTTTGGCAGAAGACAAGACAGACTGTGAAAATGTAATTGCAGAACATATGATAAAATGGCTAATTGCCTTATTTTGCAAAATAACGCTCATGCAAATGAATGAGAGAAAGTAAAACAACTCAAAAGAAAATACGCAAGTTATAAGAATGGACAGTTCACAGGAAAAGTATAAATAGTCTATAAAATTATGGAAACATTCTCATCTCCCTCATATTTTAAAAACATGGAGATCAAATCATCAACAAGATACAATCTTTCAACTTTTAGATTGGTAAAAAAGAAAAGCTTCATAATATCCAGAGCTGGCAAAAGTATGGGGAAATAGGTACTTTCAGATGTTTCTGATGGGATTTTATTTTACTTTTTTAAAGGATTTTCTTGATGTGGACCATTTTTAAAGTCTTTATTGAATTTGTTACAATATTGCTTCTGTTTTATGTTTTGGTCTTTTGGCCACAAGGCATGTGGGATCGTAGCTCCCCAACCGGGGATCGAACTAGCATCCCCTGCATTGGAAGGCGATGTCTTAACCACTGGACCGCCAGGGAAGTCCCTGATGGGATTTTATTTTGTTGCAACCTTTGGGAAAGTAATTTAGCCTATCTATCAAATATTTAAGTGTGTGTATATTTTGACTGTATTGATTGAGAAATTTCAGTACTTGGGGTTTACATCGTGAATATGCTTGCTAAAATTTCCCCTAAATTTATGTGCAAGAATGTTTGCAAGACATCGTTTAATAACAATTTAAAAAGCAAATTTGTTTAATAGCAAACAACTTAAAAAGCAAACTCATATCTATTGGTAGGACATTTAAGTTGGAGTATATCAATATAATACAGCTGTTAATAAAGGAGATAGATCTGTAAGAGCTTAAAGGGAAAGGTGCCCAAAGTATATTCTGAAGCAATGAGAACAAGGTAGAGAACAATGTGATAGAAATAAAAATTACCTGTCCGTACAAACATGTCCTAGTAAATGCATTCAGCATTTTTCTAAAAAAATGTGCAACACACACACATACACATTAGCAGCAAATTCCATGGAGAGAAAAACTATGGAGGAAGAAAGATTTTATTTTTCATTGCAAACCTTCCTGTTCTCTTTGAGGTTTTCCTTTTTTTTTTGAGGGAACTTTGGACTTAGAGGATTGAATTCAATACAGTCTTTGGTTCATGGAACTCATTGGTTGGGGTAGGACCCATAACCCCACCCCACTTTCATTTGCCTCTTTCCCCTTACAGAAAAACATCCAGTTCAATGTATATGTGTTCAGTTGTATGTGTTCTTTTAAGATGTGTATTGTCTGTTGGGTATGGTGTATTAATTTATATAAGTGATATACACTCTAGATCTCATTATTTTCTTCCTGTTTTCTCTCGGCATGATGCATGTTGCTCTGGTACGTGTTAATTGTTGCTTCTGACTGCTACACGGTACTCCTTATTTTCCAGTTTACTTCTTGGATAGGCTCTGGATAACCTCCAGATCCTTACCACCACAAACGGTGGAATAAACCTTCTTGGAGATGTCCTCATGTGAATTTGAGTGGGAATTTTTTGGAGAAATATATCCAGAAGTGGGGCTTGCTGGTCACAAAATACAATGATGTATAACTGAGAACTGTCTGATTGCTCTCCAGGGTGGCTGCACCAGTCCACACGCCCACCAACAGCATAAGAGGTCCCGCTATCCCCACATCCCTGCCAACACTTGGTATTCTCAGCTTTATTATTTTTGCCAGCTTAATAAAGTAATATCTTATTATTTTGAAACTTTGTGTTACTCTGATAGCTAATGAGTTTGAGCTTCTCTTCACATGCTTGCCAGCCTTTTTGATTTCCCCTTCTACAAATTGTCTTTTCATTTCCTTTGCCCATTTATCTTTTGGGGTTCCTGTTTTTTAATCTTTTAAGAGTTCCTTGTATATGTTAGATACTAGTTTTTTAAAAAAAAATAAGTTTTAGGCATCACAAATGACACTCAATTTGTCATCTGTTTGTTAATTTTGATCATGTTGTGCTTCATTGAACAAATTTTCCTAATTTTATGCAATTAACTTAATTAGTTTGGCCTTATGATTTCTTCTTGTGCTGTTCTTTAGAAGTCCTTCCCTGCCTGGTATTTCAGAAAGACATTAATCCACAATATTTACCATTAATTTGTAGTCTTTTGCCTTGAGGTCTTTAATCTTTCTGGAGCCTCTTTGTATACTTTAGAAGGTAGGGATTCAGTTTTATTTTTCTCCCTCTAGCAGACCAGTTTTCCCAGCACCCTCTTCTAAACAGTGTGTCCTTTGTCATTAAATTGTGATGCAACATTTACTGTATATCAAATTCTCTTCTATGAGTATGAATTTTTTCTCAGTTCTTTACTCTGTTCCATTGTCCATTCTTTTGTTCTTATGCCAATATCATACAGTATTTAATTTTTTTTTTTACCATGAGATATAACACAAAGAAAAATAAAGCATAAATCTACCACTTAATGATTTTAAAATGATTATCTAGGTAATTACCACTCAGGTTAGGAAATGGAACACTGCCAATAACCCAGAAACCCCTGTGTGTTTCTTGTCAATTGTAATGCCTTTCCATTAGTCTTAAAGTAAGTACCAATCCCAAAGTAACTACCATGCTGACATTTATGATAATTAATCCCCTACTTAAAAAATACTTTATTCAGCATGTATCTATAAACCCTACACTTAAGTTTTGCCTGTTTATGAATTTATATTAATAGGATAGTACAGTATGCATTCTTTCATGTCTGGCTTATTTCACTCAGCACTGTCTGTGAGGATCATCCATGTTTTTAGCAGTAGTTTATTGTTTTTAGTTTCTATGTAGTTTTCTGTTGTAGATTAAAGAAATGTCTACAATTTTTCACTCCTCCGTGTACCCATGCCTTTTGCAGTGTGATTTTATAAATAAAAAAATAAATTTATTTATTTATTTTGTCTGCATTGGGTCTTCGTTGCTGCGCGCAGGCTTTCTCTAGTTGTGGCGAGCGGAGGTTACTCTTTGTTGCGGTGCGTGGGCTTCTCATTGCGGTGGCTTCTCTTGTTGAGGAGCACGGGCTCTAGGCATGTGGGCTTAAGTAGTTGTGGCACGTGGGCTCAAGTAGTTGTGGCACGTGGGCTCAGTAGTTGTGGCTCGCAGGCTTTAGAGCACAGGCTCAGTAGTTGTGGCACACGGGCTTAGTTGCTCCGCGGCATGTGGGATCTTCCCGGACCAGGGCTTGGGAAGATCCCACATCTGCCTGCCAGTGCAGGCAACCTGTGTCGCCTGCATTGGCAGGCAGATTCTTAACCATTGCGCCACCAGGGAAGTCCTGCAATGTGATTTTAAAGCTCCTTTCATGGAAACATGGAGTCTATTTTCCTTTCCATTGAATCTAGGCTGGCATTGTGACTTGTTCTGGCCAATAGAATGAGGTGAAAGTGTTACTAAGTCCAAGCTCCTACGGCTCGCTGCACCACAGTCCGATCAATCGAGAGACGAGGTGTTGGGACAAGGAATAGTGACTTTATTCAGAAATCCAGCAGACTGAGAAGATGGTGGACTAGTGTCCCAAAGGACCATCTTGCCCGCGTTTGGATACTAGTTTCTTTTATAGAAGAAAGAGGGGGAAGTGAGGAGGTAAAGTAAAAAAGGTGGTAGGTTGTTGAAAACATTTCCTGGTTCCAGCCAGACTGTGGAGGGGGATGTGTTAATTTCTTCTTTCCTGCAGCCATTCACAGGTGAGCCTGGTTGGATGTTTCCTGTGAGCTTAAACAAAGGTATTTTAGCTTAACACTCAGGCATGGGAGGCAGGGTTCTCGGAGATGGGCCATTATGTATACTTTAAGCTATCGGCACCATCCCTTTAGTGATTACCTTGTAAAAAAAGCTATAGAATACAAAGATTAAAGTAAAAGAAACAGATCCAATATGAAGTCAGATTTGTTCTTCCCTATTACAAAAATGACCATGTGCCAGTTCTGAGCTTTGGCCTCCAGAGCTGTTGTGTGTTTCTAATCTATGTATTGGGACCTCTGCCTCTGCCACGTGAACAAGCCTGGGCTAGTCAGCTGGAGCATCGTATACGGGGACCAGAGCTGAGACAGCCTGGTTATCTGAGCTGAGGCCACGGAGACGTGACCGAGAATCTATTGACTTACTATGGTCCCTGGAGAGCTTAGAAGACACTTCTTATACAAATGCAGTGAGGAATATGCTAGTGATGGTTGGGTGCTTCTACCAAGGACCCTGAAAGGATTCCACTAAACCTATGTCACCCTTCCCACTCCTTTACTCCTGCTTCCTAGGACTACATATCAAATAAACTATCTGTACCAAGGTCTTTATCTCAGGGTCTGCTTTCAAGGGAACCAAATTAAGATAACTTGCATCAGGAGTGACCCTAGCAAATAGAGCTTCAGGATGGGATTCTAGAATACTCACTGATATCCAGGACCTCCTTGATGGTGGTGAGTGACATGGTGAGTGAAGTGGATGCCCAAAGTTGACCTTGAGGCAAGGATTTGTGTAAAAATGATTTGTTAGGAAGTGCTCCCATGGGGGAAAAACACTAGGGGAGATAGAAAGTGGGATCAGCACAAGATGGGGGCCAAACAAGAGTGCCATATCAAGCCACATGCCACAGAAGACAACTTTGGTGGCTCATCCCTGCAGGGAGCTTGACATTAGCACTTGCAGGGCAGCTTCAGATGAAGGGTGGAGGTTATCATTATACTTGCCCACTGGGAAATCAAGACGCTTCTCTCTCCTTCTCTGCAGGACTCAAATGGAGCATAGTCCCATCGAACATCCAACTGCAACTGTGTCCAAGGATGCCTCTTTGCAGGATGCCAAGAGAATTTGAGACTCTTCTCAAAATCTTCTGACTCGTCTGCCTGTGATTTCCAGCCTGAATTAAGTGATGCTTGTTGGTGATGCTTGAGTGCTTTTCAGAATGCTTGAAGATTTAGGAAGCTTCAAGAACAGTTTTATCCTACAAATAAAGTGTGAACTAGGAGTTCAGAAAAAAAATGTGTGGACTGAATTAAGATTATGATAATGCTCATGTGTTTCTAGTTATAGTAGAATCAGTGTCTTCCTGGTGGGATGAGTGATGCTAGTAAATGTTATTTATCTGGTGATCAAAGGTGCTTAGAGAAGGAACCGAGGATGTTTAACAGAGAACAGAGCAGACCAAAATGGGATGGGTAGGAATGATAGAGCTGTGTTATCGTTTGAAGGGCTGTCATGGGGAAAAGAGAATTGACTTGATCAATGGTGCTCCTTGGATAGCTATAAGACCAGTGGGGAAGAGCTATGGGGAGACATTTTTCAGCTCAATTTAAGAAGGTATTTTCAAATGCCCAGAGCTGTCCATAGATAAAAGATTCTGCCCTAAGAAATAGTGAATTCCTTAACACTAGAGTTATTCAGACAGAGGATGGACGATCATTTTGCAGGGGTGTTGTGGAGGGAATTCAAACATCAAATAGGGATTAAAGTTAGATGATATTCCCAACCCTGAAATATGATGATTCTTGTCCTTGATAAAAATAAAGGTGAACTTGCTGGAAAACCAAGAGAACTCTCAACAGCCAGGGTCAGAACAAAAGCCAGTTGAATAAAAGCTTAGTGATGGGATGAAACTAATCACTGCTTCTAAACCGAGTCATATTAGAAGAAAATGAGCTCCTATACTTGTAATGAGCCTTATTTATGACAGTTTTGCTGAAATCAAATAGTTTATGCTTCAGTTGAATTTAAATGCAGTGACAATTTACTTAATGAGACTTCTGGAACAAATTGTTCTTAGAATCAAATTGGCCAAAGTAGAAAGGAAATTATTTACAATACTGAGATGTTTTCTTTAAAGCTTAACAGGATACAGTATAGTGTACCAAAACTCCCACATCTGTGTGCAGTTGTGTAGGCCAGAGATATCTCTAGGTATTTTCCATGTCTCTGAGTACAAATGAAGATTAACAGAGATTTAGAAAATTTGAGAAGTCAGAAAAAGATATACTACTGTAATCTACAGGGCCACACATGGAGCCTATTTAGAGAGTCAAGCCCTAGCTCTGAGTTTACTCTGCCCATGTGTCCTCAAGAGTCTCTTGGTTAAATATCTCCAGGACAAATGGCTGGGTCATGAGGTAGGTATATATTTAACTTTCTAAGATTGGGAACAATATCACACTCTTGATTATTGTAGTTTTAAAATAAGTTTTGAGATTAAGTAACATTTGCTCTCCAACTTTGTTCTTTTTCAGAGTTGTTTTGGCAATTCTCAGTCATTTGCATTTCCATATGAAGTTTAGAATCAGTCTGTCAATTCCCAGAAAAAGGCCAGCTGGGATTTTGGTTGGGATTGTACTGAATTTATAAATTAATTTGGAGAGAATTAACATCCTAACAATGTTGAGTCTTTTAATCCATGAACAAGGTATCTCTCATTTTATTTAGGTCTTTTAAAATTTCTTTCAACAAAGTTTTGTAGTTATCAATGGACAGGTCTTTCACATATTTTGTGGGGGTCTGAATTGCTGACTGTAATTGTGGGTTTGTCTACTTCTCACAGTTCTATCAGTTTTTGTTTCATGTACTTGGAAGCACTGTTATTAGATGCATAAACACTTAAGATTGTTATGTGCTTATGTGAATTGAGCCTTTTATTGTCATGAAATGACTTTCTTTATTCCTGGTAAAATTCTTTACTTTGAAATCTACTTGGATATTAATATAGTTCAAACTTTCTTTTGATTAGATAGCATGGTGTATCTTTTTTCATCCCTTTTTCTTTTTTTTTTCCTTTTCTTATTTGGTAGGGGGAAAGGGTACTACCATTTATGGACTGTTTGATGTAATGATTAAACAAGTTTTCTTTTAGCAGTCAACTTTGGTTGATTTGGTACAACTGTATAGTTGTATCATTGTTATTCATTTGCTACAAACTAAGTTTTGTTTTAATTTTGGCTGCGTTGGGTCTTCGTTGCTGTGCGCTGGCTTTCTCTAGTAGCGGCGAGCAGGGGCTACTCTTCATTGTGGTGCCAGGGCTTCTCATTGCAGTGGCTTCTCTTTGTTGCGGAGCACGGGCTCTAGGTGCACAGGCTTCAGTAGCTGTGGCACGTGGGCTCAGTTGTTGTGGCTCACGGGCTCTAGAGCACAGGCTCAGTAGCTGTGGCTCATGGGCTTAGTTGCTCCATGGCATGTGGGATCTTCCCGGACCAGGGATCAAACACGTGTCCCCTGCATTGGCAGGCGGATTCTTAACCACTGCATCACCAGGGAAGTCCCCCTTTTTCTTTTAACTTATTTGTGTTTTTATATTTAAAATGCATTTCCTGTAGGTAGCATATAACTGGGTATTGCTTTTTTAAAAAAATCCAATCTAATGGTCTTCAACTATAAATTGGAATGTTTAGACCATTTACATCTGAATTTGGACTGTAAGTACAATAATATTGAAATGAATATTTCAAATATTCAAATGCAGTTTGAATATGGACTGTGGATTTGGACGATAATATTGGGTAGATGTTAACATTTTCTTCAAATTCATAGACAATTTGTCAACCATCTCAGCTAAGGAATATTTAACATGGACCAAGTTTTCATGTTGTCTTCCTCCTGCAGATTGCTCAAGATACAGTGACATATATTTTTGCTTCAACATTCCTATTTCTAGACTTAAGGGATGCACTTCTGTTTTCATTTTTACTTGCAACATTAACCATGCCCATATCAAAACAACTTCCTTGTACATTAAAATTTCTCAAGTTTGTAGATGAGTTTTATGGATTGCACTTAATTTGTCTGCTTTTTGGTGATAGAGAGAGTGGCTCCTCCTGTAACTGCCAAAGAGACATCTTCAAATCAGACTGCAGGCATGGGTAGCCCTAAGAAGTTTTCCCCTGGAGAGCTAATTCAATCTCTGGTGTATAAGTTTATGGCAACTTCAACCACCCAAGTGGCACTTCTCTGAATTGAGTGCATTGTCCTAGCCTTATCTTCAGGCTATGACAAAGAAGTGGAGAAAATGGTGGGAGGAGGGTGGAGTCAAATTGGAAGTGAGGTGGCATGTGGTAGAGAGAAGGCATAAAGAACATTGTGCACAGATCTGTGGAGCTGTGACATAGATATATGTATGGGCAACTTAATATGTCTCTGAGTTCATCTAACTCAGAGTTCATTGAGCTTTTTGGATGTTTATACTCATATCTTTCATCAAATTTGGAGAAAATTTAACCATTATTTTAAAAAATATTCTCTCTGTCCCTTTCTCCCTTGGCTCCTTCTAAGACTCCCTTGATCCGTAAGTTTGTCCACTTGATGATGACCCACAGGCTCTGTTCACTTTTCTTCAAACTTCTTTCTTTCTGTTTCTCAGAGCTGATAATTTCCATTGTCCTATCTTCAAGTTCACTTTCTTCTGCCTGCTCAAATCTGCCTTTGAATCCCTCTAGTGAATTTTTCATTTCAGTTATAGTAATTGTCAGCTCAAGGATTTTTTTTTTTTTGTTTACGTTTTCTATGTCTTTATTGATACTTTAATTTCATTCACCAATTGTTTTCCTGACTTTCTCCACATTTTTCTTTAGTTCTTTGAGCATCTTTAAGGTAGTTATTTTAAGGTCTTTGTCTAGTATATCTGCCATCTGGTCTTTTTCAAGGTCGGTTTCTGTTGACTTTTTTTTCCCCTTTGAATGGCCCATACTTTGCTGTTTCTTTGTATGCCTTATGTTTTTGTTGTTGTTGTAGTTGAACACTTGACATTTGAATGTAATAATGTGGAAACTCTGGAAATCAGATTCTCCCTTTTCCCCAGGGTTTTCTGTTTTTTAAAAAAAATTTTGTAGGCTGTCTCTGTGCTGGGGATCAGCCTGAGGAGTAAATCTAAGGTCTTCTTAGGTCTTTTCTGAGCCTTGAGCTTGCACATTTACTTTGTAAGTTTGCCCATATATACAGTTTTTGTTGTTTCATAAATTTATTTATTTTATTTTACTTATTTTTGGCTGTGTTGGGTCTTCGTTGCTGAGTGCAGGCTTTCTCTAGTTGTGGCAAGCGAGGGCTACTCTTTGTTGTGGTGTGCAGGTTTCTCATTGCGGTGGCTTCTCTTGTTTCAGAGCATGGGCTCTAGGTGTGCAGGCTTCCGTAGTTGTGGCACACAGGCTCAGTAGTTGTGGCTTACGGGCTCTAGAGCGCAGGCTCAGTACTTGTGCTGCACAGGCTTAGTTGCTTCGCAGCATGTGGTATCTTCCTGGACCAGGGATTAAACCCGTGTCCCCTGCATTGACAGGCGGATTCTTAACCACTGCGCCACCAGGGAAGCCCTATACAGTTGTTTTTGAAGGTCCTAGTCCTTAATGTCTGGCTCCCAAAAGGGGAAAAAGAAAGCAAAAAATGAAGTGTGTGGGGGAGCGTGTCAGCCTTTTATTTATTTTAATTATTATTATTTTTAATGATATATTCTTTTTTTTTTTTTTTGGCTGCACTGTGCTGCTTGCAGGATCTCAGTTCCCTGACCAGGGATTGAACCCAGGCTACAGCAGTGAAAGCCCAGAATCCTAACCACTAGGCCACCAGGGAACTCCCTAGTGTCAACCTTTTAAATTCCCCCAGAAGTCTCTTCAACCAGCAGAGGAGAAGCTTGCAATAAAGGGAGGAGGTGCAATAACAATGACTGCCTCTTTGTCTGCACTTCTGTGATCAGAAGCAGCAATCAGCAGTCAGAGCACTGATCCCTGATATTTGGAGGATAAGGTCCTTTTTGCTCAAACTGGCTCCTGGAAGCTGTATGCAGGCTCCTCCAGGGACAAACGCACAGCTGTCAACCTACCAGGTGGCTAAGAGTGGGGGATGGGTAATTGCTACTGTGCTAGGAACTGAAATTGACTGAAATTAACTGCAATTTACTATCCAAGCCTTCCCCTGGCAGATTCTGCTGGTGCAGTTGTTGTCTAGGTGGGGATATAGATTCCTGGCCATCTTCCCAGATTCCTCTCTGTGTATACAGTTTTATAGGCTGCAGATACCTCCAGAAACCTTCTGTGAATCCAAGAACAAATTCGGAAAATAGAGATTCAAAAAAGATGTGAAGGGACTTCCCTGGGTGCAGTGGTTAAGAATCTGCCTGCCAACGCAGGGGACACGGGTTTGATCCCTGGCCCGGGAAGATCCCACATGCCACGGAGCAACTAAGCCAGGGCACCACAACTACCAAGCCTACACTCCAAAGCCTGAGAGCCACAACTACTGCGCCCACGTGCCATAACTACTGAAGCCCATGCACCTAGAGCCCGTGCTCCGCAACAAGAGAAGCCACCACAATGAGAAGCCCGCAACGAAGAGTAGCCCCCGCTCTCCGCAACTAGAGAAAGCCCGCGCAGCAACAAAGACCCAATGCAGCCAAAAATAAATAAATAAATTTATAAAAAAAAATAAAGCAAGATGAAGAAATATAATACTTTCAACCATTTAAAAAAAAAAAGAAAAGACGTGAAGACAATATTGTCAACCTTCAGGGTTTCTGGCATCTCATTCTCTGTTCCTGCTCTGTATCACCTCTCTAGGGTTACCTCCTCCTTAGCTTTTAAGTACTCGGTGCCATCTTGCTCATTATCTCCTTCCCTAATAACCTTAGAAAGGATCTGATGTTAGTCATTTACGTAAATGCTTATTCTTCTTTGCTTCTTTTCAAACTTGATGATCTCTCCAACTTTAAGCAACAGCTATCCTGATTTCTAACTCTTTGCGCCTATCAAAATGAAAGTAATCTGATCCCAACTATATGTGCTTATTATAAATAATAATTGACTTATTATTCTTTAGGGTGAATGATTTTCAGCCATCGTGTTTTTCAGGGAGACTTTTGCATTTTTAGCCTTTCGTTTATAAACGTGAAATGAAAGGTTTTGTCCCCAATTTAATTTGGATTGCACCAAAAGCAGACCCTCAGACCAAAATTTGGGTGTAAGTAGTTTCCTTGGGAGACGAACCAGGGGAGAATCGTGAGGGAATGGGGAATGAAACAGGGAAGGGAGAAGAGCCAATAAAGTGTGTGTTTAAGAGCAAACTCTTGAACTGTGGGCTAGTGCCCACTGCTGGGCACCCTCTGAAACATTGTATAGAACACACTCTGGCATTGTCCCACCAAGTGACAAGCAGCTGGAGTAGTGATTCCCCAACACCCACCCCTTATTGGGGTGGGCTGCTCTGCAGGCACTAACTAGTTCTACGTGCAGAGCACAAAACTGTGACCAGAGAAAGCCCGTAGGGAGGGAGACACACGTGTTTGAGTTAGAAGCATTCAGTGTGTATGGGAATTGTCCACTGAAGATGCTTGTGACTTCAATGTGGGCCAAGGGGATATGGGCGGGATACCCATAGGGTCTGCTACTGTCCCTGACTTTCAGGCATCAAGCGTCTAAATTCATTGTATGAGAGATAATAGCTACTGCGCTGGCACGTATCTGTGGAATGCTGAGTTGTATGAATGCAGGTAGACTAAATCTAGTCTCTTAGGATGGGGATCTGGGGAAGAATGAGGACCTAAGAGCTGGTCTTTCCCCTCAGACACCTCCGGCTCTGTCGTGGTCCTTTTCTGTTGTGCAAAACCTGGGGTTCAATTCCTGCTTATGGACTAGCTGTGTGTTCTCAGAGCATTTTCCTTCAATCTAAGTCTTGCCTTCCTTAACCATAGAATTAATTAGAGATGTAAACAGCAGGCTCACAGAGATGTTTAGGAGATAATCTATAAGAAAGCATTTACTAGTGTGCTCAAAATGCATTTCCCCCTTCCTTACAGCCCTCTCCCTTCCTACCTTCAGTTCCTTCCCTTTTCCAAGACTCAAAAGCACATATTTTATTTTCTGGCAAAGCTGACATTATTTTAGCTGGTCTTATGATAGTTTCATACCACAAGCCCTCTTTTCTGATGTCCTTTATTATTTCTGGCAGTGAAGGTTTTGAACTAGAGTGTGTATTTGGAGCATAGACTCGTCATTAATAGAGGTGTTCCAACACAGTGGCCCAGAACCACATGGGGCCTGCACATCAAGAGGCAAGCCTGAGCTCTGAGCTCATGCCCCTCAGAGGTGGGAGTAGAAGCCAGCTACCACGATGATTGCGCCAGTGATGTAGCTGGCGTCTGGAGAGCACAGGAAGGACACCAGTCCTACACAGTCCTCAGGCCACCCCACTCTGCATGGAAAGAGGAGATGGGGCTGAGAGTGGTGACACCTCCCCATGAGCCCTGGACTCCTGTGGGATGCTGTGAAGTCAAGACCCCGAGGGGGTGTGTGAAGGGCTGCAAGTGGAGATATATGGGCTCTGCAGGGACTTTTACTCATCCCAGAGCTAGGCGGGTCATCAGATCTCAGAAAGAGGAATGGGTAATAGCCTGCAGAGGGATGGTATATGATCTTTTATCCATCATGAAGGTTCTGGGATCATGTTAATCCAAATCTACAAAGGACACTGCCTCACTCACAACCTGCCTCTGTATTTCATGGAGTCCCTTCATATGCTCCCAGAAGGTGGAGTCCTCAAATAGCTAAAGGAAAAGTCAGAAGGTTAGTGCTGCTTGTACAGATGGAGTCACGTGGGCTCCACATCATGCAGGCCTGTGTCTTTGTGGAAGGACTGCTAGGGGACACTCTGGGCTGGTCCCTCACAGAGGACTGAAGTCCTGATTCTGTTGTTGATCCCAAAGGCTGTGGATCAGAGCATCAGAATGAGAGTCCACAGGTCCAGGTCTAGGAGTCCAGGTCCCTGTGGTGCATGGCCTGGCATGGAAGGCACCGGAGCGCTCAGTGGGGCAGGAGCACTCCTTGGTCCTCACCACTTGGCTGAAGACTCCTGGCACCAGGCAGATCACCCAGATGTTTGGTGCCAGTTCTTGGTGAGTCCCAGCAGGGTTGTTTTACTGACTTGGTAGGCCCCTAGTTTCTGTGAACAGACAAGAAAGTAGATGACACATATGATAACTGGGAAGGAGAGTTTCAGTTGAATTTCTAGGCCTGTGCCTAGAAGTATATCCCTTCAGCAGCAATTGCAGAGATCATTGATAATGTCATTATAAAAGGATAAAATGCTGCCATGTGTATCCTTTCTGAAGAAGGAAGATCTGAGATACCCACTGATCAAATTTTATGTAGGTGTGCCCCACCCAGCAATGGCCTGCTCTGGGATCTTCCTGGACCTCTCCACTTTTCTTGGCAAATGGGGTTGTGTCCTTTCTCCAAATCTAAAGCCATAGAACTTCATACTTACAGCTTCTGGGCATACACCCCAACTGAGGAGACCAGAACTGCAGAGCTTCCCCTGGGAAGAGAAAGAAGGGGTAAATCCAGATGGAGCCACAGATGAATGAAGCAAATACAGACAGCTGGGGCATGAACAGAAGTGGGCACTGAGGACCATGGAGGTGAGCAGGAGGCGTTTAGGTCAGGATTAGAGCCCCCTCCTGCCTTCCTCCAGCCTGTCTCCTCTGTCCAAGAGCATCCTGGGGGCCAGGACCAACTTTTAGTTTTCATGCCACACTTGAATGCTCAATAGCCACTAAGGAGTACTAGTATGGACACTTTTTAAAATATGATCAAAATTTGTCTTTATTCTAGACTATTAATCTCTTTTCTGGCTTGAGGGTGTTCTATACCAGGCATGCTTAGGAGTAATATTAAAAGCACTTACCAATAGATCTTTTGGAATCTCAATCCCAGAAGTTCCATGTTCCCCAGGTTATGGTTTTAAAACAACCACTCTCCCTCACCATGGCCACCAGCTGTTCCCGGTCCTCACCCTTCCCCACGTGGCACACGGTGCCCATCACGTTCAGGCCCACCCCCTTCAATGCTGCCACCACCAGGCCCACATTCTGCTGCTTCTGGCTGCTGACCACCACGTGGGCCGCATCCTGGGCCAGATGCCGGGAGATGGTGAAGCCGATCCTGGGAGCAGAAATGGAGAGGATGTGACATGTCAGCTTTGGGCTGAGACCATCTCTTCAGGTTGTGCTTCTTTCTCTGAGACCTTATCCCCTGTCCCCTGCCATTTGGATTCTCTCCACAGCCCAGAGCTGATAAGCCCTCCCTCTACCTATGGATGGTCAGAGGACCAGGAGTGATGGGGTGAGTCAGGGCATGAAGCAAATATCCCAGAGTCACTCGTCACCCAATGGACCCCCAGGGAGGAGCTCAAAACCACTGTGGACCCTGTGATCACAGTAACCTGATTGACCAATGTCTTCCTGCTGTTGGCTCCGCTGCTGGTCTCCTCCAGGAGAGTGAGACTGCAAGGGGTAGGAGGCCTAGGCAGCCGTCTTAAACATGCTGGCCTCTGTCTGGGTTACCCTCATGATGAACTTGGCCTGGGGAGGGCTCTGATAGAGGTCATGACAGATCCAGTAGGTAGCTTCCTGCTTTCCTCTCTGCTAGCTGATTTCAATGACCTCTTTCTGCACCAGCCCATGTATCCTCACACCTCACATGTTCCTCTGCCAGAACACTCTTGAAGAATAGCCTGGGGCTTCCCTGGTGGCGCAGTGGTTGAGAATCTGCCTGCTAATGCAGGGGACACGGGTTCGAGCCCTGGTCTGGGAAGATCCCACATGCCACAGAGCGACTGGGCCCGTGAGCCACAACTACTGAGCCTGCGTGTCTGGAGCCTGTGCTCCGCAACAAGAGAGGCCGCGATAGTGAGAGACCCGCGCACCGCGATGAGGAGTGGCCCCCACTTGCCACAACTAGAGAAAGCCCTCGCAGAGAAACGAAGACCCAACACAGCCATAAATAATAAATAAATAAATAAATAAATAAAAATTAAAAAAAAAAAAAAAAAAGTATAGCCTGTTCTTCAAGTCTCTGCCCTGACCCCCAGCCCCTGGCTCTGAGATTGGAACACAATTGGCATTATCTGTGTTTTCTAAGTAACTAAAAAGTGTTTGCATTCTTAAATTGCCTATTCATATTGTTTGTGCTAAAAAAAAAAAAAGTTCATAAAACATTCTCTATCTCATAGTTTCCAAACTATGTTTGGTCTATGAAGACTTTTAAAAAAATATTTATTTATTTATTTTTATTTGGGGCTGCGCCGTGTCTTAGTTGCGGCATGTGGGCTTCTTAGTTGCGGCAGGCCACAAAGACTTTTTAAGAGCTAGGAAAGCAGAAGTGAGGTGGGGGCTGTGACTGTGTTACTTCTGTTCCTGAGCTTAATTAAGCTGGGCCGCAGAGTTAGCTGCTTGTTATTTGTGGGGGTGATTGGGCCTCCCTTCTCTCTGCTGTGTCCTGCCTGGGGGTCTGCTTGTCTGCAGCGTCATCTCCCATGGAACCCAAGCTATAAGAGTCAGGCAAGGCCAGGGGCTGGAATGTTGGGTGAACCAGTCTACCTCCCCCTGACAGGCACGGTCCTAAGCTCAGGAGATGCCACAGAGAACAAGAGAGACCCAGGTCCTGCCCTCAAGAAGATCACCTTCTAGTGAACAAAGAAATACACACCATGCTGCAGATGGATAAGTGTTGGGAAGTAAAGCCAGGCAAATCTAGGGCAGAAGGCCCTGGCATGCTGCTTTACAAGGGGGTCAGAGAAGGCTTTTGAGGAGGTGACTTCTGAGTGGAGAACCGAGTGATGTGGGTGGGAGAGCAAGCCTTGTGAGCGCTGGGACTTGAACCTGGTTGGTGTAGAGTCCAGCGTTCTCTTGTCTACACCACTGTTACATGTGCAAAGGTAATCACAGTGCCAGAGCAAGCAATGGTCCCCACACTGTTGTCCATGAACCCCGGGAAGGATTCTGAAAGACTAGCTCGGCCCTCATACATTCTTGAGTTAACATCTACATTTAAATCACTATAAAGGAAGTAATTTCTGGCATATTTTAAATATTCATATATTGAAATAAAACTGTTATCTCACTCTCTTAAACGTATCCAATGGGACCTAAATACCTTAATAATGTGATATCCATCATTATTGGTTTTAAAGAGTACATGAATATGCAGTCCCCAGCTTCATGGGGATAGCTAGGCATGGATTGAGGCCCGGGTGTCTCCTCTGGAGCTGACAGCGGTGGTGGCAGCTCCTGATCCCTCAGCTGCTTCAAGTGGCCCAGGTAGCAACTCCCTTGGCCAGACAGTTCTCTGTGGCTTCTGGGGATCAAGCCCTTCCTGATGCTGCATCTTCTTTCTTTAACTATTTTTTAAGGGAGGGGAGAGGGCTAAATTAGGAGTTTGGGATTAAAATATACACTCTGTTATATATAAAATAGATAACCAACAAGGACCTACTATATAGCACAGGGAAGTATACTCAGTGTCTTTTAATAACCTATAATGGAAGAGAATGTAAAAAAAGAATATATAACATATATATATATATATCTGAATCACTTTACTGTATACCTGAAAGTAACACAACATTGTAAATCAACTATATTTCAATAAAAATTTTTAAAAAATATTTTTATTGTGATAAAATATACATAACATAACATTTACCACTGTAACCATTTTTAAGTGTACACTTCTTTGGCATTAAGTACATTCACGTCATTGTGTAAGCATCACCACCATCCAACTTTTTCATCTTCCCCCACTGAAACTCTGTGCCCATTAGATAGCAACTCCTCACTCTGCCCTCTTCCCTCCACATCTTCTTTCTCTTAAAAAAGCACTTTGTAAAGTGTCAGAATCTTGTCCTATGATAAAGCATTTACCACAAGTTAAATAGAAGTGATTTCCCAGAAACGATGGGCAACAACTTTGCTGGCATTCAGTCAACACACAGAAGTGCCAGGTGTCCTGTCTCCCAGCTCCATCTCTCCCTCCCCGTCATTAACACCCTCCGTAAGGTGCTGCTGAAACCGCAGAATGCATTTTGGGACTTAGTAGAGCATAGGTTCTTCTGTTTCAGCACAGAAAGAATTCAGCAAGAGGCAGAGTGACAGGTAAGGAAAGAGTTTATTAATATAGGACGCTTGTGAGAGATACAAGCGGGCAGGCAAGGGAGTGCACACCGAGAACTTAATGGGTTACATTTTCATAATCAAAGGAAAAGTGGGAAGGGGAAGAAGGCCACCTTCTTCCTCATTCTTTTTTTTTTTAATTAATTAATTAATTATTAATTAAAAAAATTAATGAAACTTTGAACATATTTTAATACCACCACACCTAGTAAGGAAGTAGAAGGTTGGGAAATTTCACATTTTTAGCCTCTAAGTTCGAGAAGTATAGTCCAAGTCTCAGACCAAAAGAGACTTAAAAAAAAAAAAAAAAGTAAGCCGATAGAACAGACTAGAAAATTTCTATGAGCTGGTGTGAGAGAAGAATTTGGGGCAGAGATGCAGAGTGGGAATGGTGTATATCTCCTGTCCTTGCCTAGTCTAGAGTGGGGATAACTAACAACCTGACAAATTCTCCATAATGTTTAGGGTTCGAGAATAAAGAGAACCCAGGCCGTACTTCTGATAAGAATAGATACTACAGCTGATGTTAGCCAAAAGGCCGAGAAGCGGTTGCCCAGGCCATACTTCCGAGCAGCAAGCATCAGGAAGAAATCACCTGTGCTATCAGGCCATGGAATCACACAGACAAAAGGTGTTTTGCATGTGGGGCAAGAGAAGGTCAGAGACAGTCTTATGCTTTCCAGGCCCTGGGCCAGTGTGGGGACAGGTGAGGAAGGCCTGGGGTGTGTCATATTTAGAAATTAACTGAGAGGAGAGCCACAGGCCTTCAAGGATGTCCTGATTTGGACGAGGAAGTAAATAGAATTCATGATGGCTCCTGCTGACTGAAGGGTAGGAACATTTAAATTTTTAATTGTTTTCCAAAAATATTGTATAAATGTGTAACCCATAACTGCTATATCTGCCAGCATTTGTAACAGCAATCTTTCAAATTTTGGTCATTCCGATTAGTGAAAGATGATATATAAATTATTAATTTTATTTTCCATAGTTACTAGGAGTTTGAGGATCTTTTATAATTTTTTTTACTATTTGAGTGTTCTCTCCTGGGAATTGTCTGCTCCTCATTTGGCAACATTTCCGTATTGTCTTTTCCTTACATTTGTAGGAGTTATTTGTCTACTTGGATACTACTCCTTCATCTGCTACATATGTTGCAAATGTGCTTTCATAGTCTGCCACTTCTCTTTTAAATGTGTTTATGGTGTTTTTTGCCAAACAGAAGTTTTCAATTTTAATATAATCAAATGTATTAATCTTTTCCTTTATGGTTTGTGCTTTTTGTGTCTGCTTTAGGAAGTGCACCCATTGCCAAATCACAGAGATATACTTCTATATATTTTTCTACTAGTTTAAAAGTTTTATTTGTTTTAATTGATCTAAAATTTGTTTTTTCCACTTATAAGATTGTGATCTAATTTAATTTTATTCCAAAAGATGAGCCAGTTTTCCAAGCCTTTTTTTCTGAATAGTTTATCCTTTCCTTGGTGAGTTTTAATGCCTTCTCTAGTATTCACCCACATGTGCATGGATCTGTGTCTGGGTTCTCTTTTCTATCCCACTGATTATTTTTCTTCTCGTGTGATGATACTACACTATTTTATTTATTTTTAAATTTTTATTGTTATTTATTTTTTAAATAAATAAATAAATAAATATTTATTTATTTTTGGCTGCGTTGGGTTTTCGTGTTGCGTGCAGGTTTTCTCTAGTTGCGGTGAGCGGGGGCTACTCTTTGCAGTGTGCAGGTTTTTCATTGCGGTAGCTTCTCTTATTGTGGAGCACGGGCTCTAGGCGCATGGGCTCAGTTGTTGTGGCTTGCAGGCTCAGTAGTTGTTGCGCACGGGCTTAGTTGCTCCGCGGCATGTGGAATTTTCCTGGACCAGGGCTTGAACCTGTGTCCCCTGCATTGGCAGGCGGATTCTTAACCACTGCGCCACCAGGGAAGTCCTATTTTATTTTTTAAATTGAAGTACAGTTGATTTATAATGTTTCAGGTGTACAGCAAAGTGATTCAGTTACATATATATATCTGTTCTTTTTCTTATTCTTTTCCATTACAGGTTATCACAAGGTATTGAGTATAGATCCCTGTGCTATACAGTAGGTCCTTGTTGGTTATTTCATATATAGTAGTGTGCATCTGTTAATCCCTAACTCCTAATTTATCCCTCCTCCTTCCCCCTTCCCTACACTGTTTTAAACTCTAGAGTCTTCAATATGTCTTGTCTAACGGGGCAAGAGACCTCCCTCACACACACATACCTGTGTTCTTCTCTTTCAAAACTGTCTAAACTATTAATGTGCCTTTACTTTCCCACTGGCATTTTAGAACAGTCAAGTTGCCTAAAAATCCTGCCAGGATTTCAACTGAGAGTGCATTGAATTTATAGATTAATTTGAGGGATAACTGACATCTTTATAATGTTAAGGTTTCTCATCCAGAAACCTAAACATCTGTTTATATTCACCTTTTGTTCTATATCTTTCAATCAAGTTTAAATTTTTTCCTATAAAGATTTTTGTGCATGTTTTGTTAGGTTTATTTCTAAATATTTTCTGTGTATTGATTGATGTTGTCTACTTGATGTCAGTTTCCAAAATATGTGTTAGGATCTCCTCCTATGTTTTTAGATTTGCCTTTAACTCCGTGTAATTCTATTTTTATTTTGTATATGTAACAGGCTGTTAAAATTGAAATTTTGTTCAAGGCACCAAAATACTCTAGATGAGAAATTCCAAAGCCAGGTGATCATATACAAATATT
Organism: Balaenoptera borealis; assembly: GCF_965194805.1. Lineage (NCBI taxonomy): Eukaryota > Metazoa > Chordata > Mammalia > Artiodactyla > Balaenopteridae > Balaenoptera > Balaenoptera borealis. Next base: position 73,269,073 of record NC_138866.1, read on the forward strand.
CAAAGAAAATGTTTAAAAACTTGTTCTATGACTTTTAAACCTCTCACCCAGTTTAAGGACACAAAAAAGGAATCAGAGTACGGAGGGGGACATACTCCATTTCTGAAGAGATCTGTGAAGAGATTTCTTTGGAAAGAGATGATCCTTTGCTATTAATACCCACCCCACCCCAAACTTTGGGAAGAGGAAAGAGGTGCTTTACCTCAATTTTCTTTAATTTAAACAACTACTGCTTTCCCCTAAAACCCTACATTTCCAAACCTGCCATCCAATCCCCTCCTCAAAGGGCTTTATTTTAAATTTGCAAGTAGTACACGCAGTAGACATCACAGGACCACAGCTCAACTCCCAAAGCCTCACGTGGGATCAGGAACGGGGTGAAGGTAAAGGTGACGTCCTTTTCAACGCCACGATCTCCTCACTACCGCATCAAAATAGTTGAATGCATAGAACATCAGGTTCTTCCTGTAAAAATGTGATGGAGAAATGGCTGGAAAATGTATCACTGACTTGATTTAAGTCAAAATGGGCTTCTGCTCCGATCATCTCAACACTAACTCACTGTATTCAACCAGGAAGGCTAGAAGTTAGAATGTTTATGACCCTGTTCAGGCAGAAATTTTTAAATGTAGAGTGTTTGGACTTCCTGGTGGTGCAGTGGTTAAGAATCTGCCTGCCAATGCAGGGGACACGGGTTCAATCCCTGGTCCAGGAAGATCCCAGATGTCGCAGAGCAACTAAGCCAGTGCACCACAGCTACTGAGTCTGCATTCTAGAGCCCGTGAGCCACAACTACTGAGCCTGCGTGCCTAGAGCCCGTGCTCCGCAACAAGAGAAGCCACCGAAATGAGAAGCCTGCGCACACTGCAACGAAGAGTAGCCCCCGCTGGCCGCAACTAGAGAAAGCCCGCGCGCAGCAACGAAGACCCAACGCAGCCAAAAATAAATACATAAATTTTTTTAAAAAAGAAAAGAAAATACAAGGCTTAAAAAAAATATATAGAGTGTTTGAGTTCCTTGCATCTTTAACAAACAAGGTCTCTCACATAGTTAGATTTGGAATTCATGATGACTTAATCAGCGGGGAGAAGGGCTATTGCCTGCAGGAGAGCTCTAGGGAGACCTGTGAGAAATAAGAGACTACAGACAGAGAGCCTGAGTTCTTTCTCTCCCCAAACAGCCTTTCCCCTGGGGGTCCCCATCAGGCTGAGAAGCCTGGGACAGGTTTCATGTTTCTGCGTGTTAGAGGCAAGAAGTGTAAACACTTATTCTAGAAATGCATTAGCGCCTGTAGCCAAAGTATCAGAGCTAGTGGAATGATTCCTGTCTTCACCAAGGTTCTGGATGAGTGAAAGAAGATGTAGGAAAGAAAAAGGAGGGAAAAAAACAGACAAGCTGCTAATGAGTCAAAAGATTTCTATAGAACACTTCACTTAGTTAAAGTGCAGTCATTTGACTCTTGTTTATTTGTTTAGAAAATGATGACCCATCCAAGAATCCATTAGAGATGATCAGATTGGTTCGAATTCCCTTGTGTTTCGTTGAGTGTGGACAAGCTAGGGAAACTGAGGCACCATTAGGTGGGAAGAGGCATAGAAAGAATGAGTGAAAGCACGAGCTCACAGAAGTGATGCGTACATCTTAGAAAAGCACTCAAGATAAATGTCTGGCTTGAAGGTGAGTAGTTTCTCACTTTGATTCATAGGTTGTCACGTTTTCAGAAACATTTTTGTGTCACATACCTACAGGAGCTTACAAAAAGATTCATGGAAGCTTAAGGAAAAACAAGAAAGGGAGTCTTTCTTGTTTCAGTGCTATGTTTTTGCTGGAATGAATTTTTGCTACCGTGAACTCTGAAGAAAGCTAGTTAGAAAGAAGCTAATTATATTAGAAATTTGTCATTGAGAGTCATGAGCCCGAATGTCAGGGGGACTTTGCTCCTCGGGGTCCCCAGGGACAAGAGAGACAGAAAAAAGAAGACAAAACCAGGACATTTGCTTATTGATAAAGTACCTTTTGAAAATGTATGCACATTTCTTCAAAGTTATTCATTGCACACCGTGTTCAACCTGTCCTGTAACAGTTATGGGAGTGTTAACACCAACATCTGGTCCAGCTCTTGGGTCCTATTCCAATGAGCTTGTCTCCAGTCGTCCAGAAATTGCAGCCTCTTTCAGGGCCTGATTCTGTGCATCCAGAGGTCAGGTTTACTCAGAGAGCTAAGAACAATGGGCGAGAAACCAAGAAATGCATGTGTTAAGGTTTTCCAGAGAAATAGCACCTCTATCTCTATAATCTATCTATCTATCTATCTATCTATCTATCTATCTATCTATCTATCTATCTATCTATCTATAAAGAGAGGGAGAGGGAGAGAGATTTTAAGGGATTGGCTCAAGTGATTGTGGAGTTGTGGTAAGTCTAAAATCTGCTGTGCTGCAGATCCAGGGAAGAACTGATGTTGTAGCTCAAGTTCAAAGACAGAATTCCCTGTTCCTTGGAGTCCCTTAGGCTATTTTCTCTTAAGGCCTTCAACTGATGGATGAGACCCATCCACATTCTGAAGGATAATCTGCTTGACTCAGAGTCTACTGATTTAAATGTTAATTTCACCTAAAAAAATACCTTCCCAGCAACATCCAGACTGGTGCTTGACCAAATATCTGAGTACTGTGGCCCAGCCAAGTTGACACACAAAATTAGCCATCACAGCTTATTAGTTGTGTTACTTAAGTTCTTTTGATTGCAAAGGACACTCTCATTCAATCTGGAAATTACCTTAGAACAAAGGCAGTTCTCAGGGATGGTGAGTCTTTTACTCACCCTCATAGCTGGAATGTCCTCTCCCTCATAGCGGGGAGTGTCTATCTGGTAGCAAGAGAGGAATGGAGCAGAGATGCAGAGAGAAGCAGGTACAGATTATCTTGGGCAGCAGTTTTCAGCTGGAGGAGCAGGTCAGGAATGCCAGTGGCACTTTATGAAGATGACGATGCTGAGGCCCCTCCCTAGACTTCCTGAATCACAGCCACACCCTATTTCTTGAGGATGCACACCCCCTAGAGGCAGGCTATATTTGGACAGAAGCAGCATCTGATTCGGGGACTGAGAGAGGTACATTTGTATTGTAACTTTAATTCAGGAACATTCACTGCAAATGTTGGACTATAAGGATGAAGAAGGGGAGGAAAGAAAGTGGGTGAAGGGCGCTATCAAGTATTAATAATTCCAAAGAAAGAGAGAAATACATTGATAAGAAGAAAACCAACATAAGAATTGAAGATGATGGTAGAAATTTAATAAATTATGCATAGGAGTCATATCTAGATGGGCCTTTTACTATATATGCCCAGATTCCTTCTTTCTTGGGCAACTCTCAATCATCAACAATACAAGACAGCTAAGCATGCATAATGTGAATGTTGCAGGCAGCCAATATAGGGTATGGATGGTTTTACAGTTCCAGGAGTAACCATATATCAGGGCATCAGTAAAAGGTTTTGCAGACTTGTATAACTCTCAGAAGTTGGACAGCCTATGCTCCCAAAGCCATTCCAGCTAAATGATGAATAAACAGGAGCTGATCCACTTTTACAAATGTCTAGATCTCTTTTGATGCCAAAGAGGCCAAGAATACCATCTCAAATTAGCACTACAAATGTAACACCTCAAATACACTTAACTGTAATAAATAGGAGAGAGAGAGAGAGAGAGAGAGAGAAAGAGAGAGATCATTCTAAGAGAAACAAAGGTGTTAGAATTGCAATGTCTGAATAATTTTGTGCAGATTGGAGTCATTCCCACCCAAAAAATGGGTCCTGGGCTTTCATAATCCTGCCCCTGACAACCTTTGATTAAGGACTTCCTTTGGGAGGGGGATAAGGCAGGATATAAATTCAGTTCTCCGGCTCTCAATGAGGTTGGAGGGCAGTCCTTAAAAGAAGGTCATAGGTTCTGACCATTGGAAATGAAAGCACACTCAAACCAAGGGCACACACAGAAAGCATAAAAAGAAAGACAAGGGGAAAGATGCTTTGTTGAACAAAGAACAAATATTGTCCTTTACAGTCCACCCCTTGTGTCACTCATATCCACTCAAAATTCACTTCATTCTATCCCAACACATATTTGGAGATGGCAGTTAGTCACCATGCGTGTTGAAAACTTGAAAGAGGAGAGTTAGTTGGGCAATCTATGTACCCACAACCGTAGTTGGTCCTGATGCTGTAACTGATATTCACCTACAACACTCTAGATGCCCTTCATTCTTGGCTAGCATTTCTGCAGGCCGAGGTGGCTTGTCACGCCTTTGTCAGGCATGGTTGATACTAATTGCCCATTCACAGTTAAATCTGGGCATAGGAGCACCAAGAGATGCCTCAATGGTTCCCTGAGTTCCAGACATATTTCTCTTTGCCCCTGTAATGTAGCAGCAACCTATGTCTTCAAGATGATCAGGATCAGTTGTCCCTGTAAGTGGCCTAACTCTTTTCTTTGCCTGCTGGTCTATGTACATGAGAACACAATGACTAGGGAGCAGCCAGTTTTAGTTTTTGCTGGAACCAGGACCTCTAGACTTGTAGAAATTAAAGTCAGGGGGATAGGAAGCACAAATTAGCCAAGTGAGTTGCTGGGAATGATGCTAAAATGGACTCCTCCTACTTTGATCCTGGACACATGTGTTCTATCTGTGGGGACACAGCATCGTTGGTTTAATGACCATTGGTTTAAGATGTACACTGCATCCTGAAAGACAGCACATTATCTCCATGCTGGTGCCTTAGCATCCCTTCAAAAAACAGTTACCATGCTCTTTTATATGAGCAGCTTCTGGGTGACATGGCATATGGTAGAACCCGTAGATCCTGCGGTCATGTGCCTCTTGTCACACCCTCTTTGACATAAAGTGGGTTTTTTGGCCTGGGGTAACATTATGTGGAATGCCACAGTGGTAAATCAGACACCCCGTGAGTCCTTGATTAATGGTGTTGGTGCAGGAACAGTTAGTAGGAAAAGCACACCTCTTACCCAGAACACGTGTCAGTCACCATCAGGATGCTTTTTTTTTTTTTTTTTTTTTTTTAAATTGAAATATAGTTGATTTACAATGTTGTGTTCATTTCTGCTGTTCAGCAAAGTGATTCAGTTATACATATATATACATTCTTTTTTTTTTAGGATGAATTTCTGAATGAAGTGGCCCCAGTGTAATCAGTTTCTCAACCAGCCAAATAGTGGGTTGGTTTTCTCAACAGAAACAACAGAAGCCAGAAGACAACAAACAGATATCTTCAAAGAGCTGAAAGATAATAACTACCAACCTGGCAAAAATCTATGGCCGGAATGAGGACCATAAAACAAGTCTCAACAATATTGCAATCATATCGAGCATGTTCTCTGTCCTCAGTTCAGTTGTGCTAGAACTCAACTAACAACCGCCAACAACAAAAACTAGAAAGTCTACATATGTTTGGAAATTAAGGCATACATTTCCACATAACTCATGTTAAAGGATAAATCATAATGGTCATTTAAAACTATTTGGAATTGAATAATCATAAAATATTCCATACCAAAACCTGTGTAATAAAGCTTCTTAAAGGGAAATTGTAAGTTTTGAATGAATTATACAAAAAAGAAGAACAGTTGAAAAACAAATGAACTAAGCATCCATTTTTAGAAATTATAAAAAGAACAGCAAAATAAACTCAAAGAAAGTAGATGAAAGACGAGAATAAATCAAGAGGATTAATGAGATAAGAAATGACCGTAAGAGAGGAACAAAAAAGCCAAAATTTGGTTCTCTAAATAATACTGATAAATGACTGATAGAAGAGAGAGGATGCAAATAACCAACATTAGGAATGTAAAGAAGCATCTCTATTGATCCTGCAGATAATAAAAAATAATAGAAGAATATTGTAAGTAATTTTGTGCCAATGGTATTAAAATTTAGATGAAATGAAAAAATTCCCTAGAAAAATACAACGCACCAAATTTTATATCAGAAGAAATAGAAAAATATGGATAGCTCCATAACAATTAAAAAAATTAATCCCACAAAGAAAACTCCAGGCCTGTGAATTTTACCAAACATTTATGAAAAAAATAATGCCAATCTTACACAGACGCTCCCCAAAAATGAAGACAGAACACTTTCCAACCCACTTCATAAGGCCAGCATAAACTTTCATTTCAAAATCTGACAGGGCTTACCTGGTGGCGCAGTGGTTGAGAATCTGCCTGCCAATTCAGGGGACACGGATTCGAGCCCTTGTCTGTCTGGGAAGATCCCACATGCCACGGAGCAACTAGGCCCGTGAGCCACAATTACTGAGCCTGCGCGTCTGGAGCCTGTGCTCCGCAACAAGAGAGGCCGCGATGGTGAGAGGCCCGCGCACCGCGATGAAGAGTGGTCCCCACTTGCTGCAACTAGAGAAAGCCCTCGCACAGAAACGAAGACTCAACACAGTCATAAATAAATAAATAAATAAATAAAAAAGAATGTGAATTTCTAAAAAAAAAAAAAAAAATCTGACAAAAATATTACAAAAGTAAATTTCAGACTTATCTCTCACGAACATAGATGTAAAAATCTTAAGCGAAATATCAGGAAACCAAATCGAGCAATATATTAAAATAAAAATACACTACAAGTAAATTGGATTTAACATTAAGAAATCAATCGGTATAATTCACGATAAAGCATAATGAAGGACAAACACCATCTTATCTCAATAGATGCAGAAAAAGGACAGAAACTGTATCTCAGTATATAGAGATAAAGGATACCTTGTAATCAAACACATTATATTTCTGCAGCAAAATATATAAGTATTCTCCTTGAGGAGGATAGACTATAAATAGACTTCCATCTGTTCATGTCAAGTTTTGCTGCCAAATGAAAAAAACAACTTTCTTTTTGGATTTCAGAGTAGTGGATAAGGGATTATAGGCTTATATCAAAATAATAAAGAAAGATAGCAGATTGAGGATTCATAGAAATACACACTTAAGAAAAATAAAACCATAATGCTAAGTTCTTGACTTACAACAAAAAAGAACATTCATTGATCAGCTTAGTATCTTGCTAGAGATAAAGCCACAAAAGAAGTTAGTTATAATCAGGGTTGTTTAGTGGTCCTGGAATCAGATCATAACAGCTAATGCTGTCAAAGGTGATAACCAGGTACACCTTTTGTGACAATAAGGACACCAGTTGCGCTGCACACTGGCTGAGGGCACCTTCTCCCAGAGATATGCTGCCAGCACACACATGTATTCTGATTCAGGAAGCATGCTAATCTCAATATTAGCTCAAGTGAGAGATCAGGAGCATAAAGAAAGCAATAGGAAGTATCCATTCTACTTCTGACATTTTAAAATGCAAATCTGGTCATGTCTCTTGTCTACTTAAGGCAAAGTCATGTGCAGTGGCTTCAGGGCCACCCTCCCACTCAGACACTGAACTCTGAGGCAGGGTGGAGCTTTGCTTCCCCTTGAGCCTTTCAAAGTATTTGAAAAAAAAACTCAAAAAAATTATGTTTCATATCTTAAAATATTTTATAAATCATTCTTAATTCAAAGCTACTGCATTAATTGCAATTTGGGGCACTACTTTTTAAGAAGACAAGCAACATTGCCCTTTGGGTCTACACAGCTTGTCGCTTCTCTTAACTTTTCTTGTTCTTAAGAACCTGAGTTCCTCCCCATCCCCCATTATTTTTTCTCTTTTAGGTTGCTTTATTTGCTTTTAGGCCTTACTGATTCTGAAACGGTGCACCTCAGATTGGGACTTGAACCCATGTGCCAGGACTCGAACCCAGCCTAAACCCAGATTGGGACTTGAACCCATGTGGTGGGGACTCGAACCTGGCCAAAATCCATGGTCTTCCAACTGAGATCACACACCTGATTTCAGGACTTAATGTAATGAAGTTCAGGTTCTTGATGTCTCATCACAGAAAGAATTCAGTGAGAGACAAAGTGATAGGTAAGAAGGGGATTTATTTAGACAGAAACACACTCCACAGAGAGAGTGTGGGCCACCTCAGAAGGTGAGAAAGTCACCAGGGTATGGGGTTGTCAGTTTTTATAGGGGTGGGTAATTTCATAGGCTAATGAGTGGGAGGAGTATTCCAGCTCTTTTGGGAAGGGGTGGGGATTTCCAGGAATCGGGCCACTGACCAATTTTGATCCTTATGGTCAGCCTTGGAACTGTCATGGTGTCTGTGGGTGTGTCATTTAGTTTGCTGATGTGTTACAATGAGCATATACTGAGGCTCAAGGTCTAGTGGAAGTTGACTTGTCCGTCATCTTGGACCCATTTGGTTCTAATCAGTTTATGTCGTGTCCTTGGGCTATGTCATTCTTTCAAAGGTTGTGCCCTGCCCCTTTCCATCCTGTTTCAATTCCAACATTTATAGAAAAATCAGTTACTTTTCTAACGGCATTTGGAAGTTATTACACATTCTCTTCAATAAAAATAACTATATACCAAGGTATGTTATCTAATTACAACATTTAGTATTTATCATGCTTCTTTGAGCCCCCCTGATATAAGGCTGTTGGCTGAGTTTAGACAGTACGAAGAGTCTTTCTGCTGCCTTCCCACAGAAAATGAAAAATGTCACTTTTAAGTCACACCTTTCCACTCAGTCTTCAAGGGAAGATGCCACCCCACCATCCTCTGGCATTGCTAGTGAGAGACAGGAAATCCAGAGCTCAGCCTGAGGGCTTGTTCCTGTGAACACTACCCATATTTTCTTTCTTAGAAATGTGCCAGTTTATCTTTCCCTGTAGTTGAAAATGTTGAAGAAGCTGTGTCTCAGAATTTCTGGTGATGCTTACTTTTCCAGAGACTCTGTTGGTGTGATTTTCAATCTGTGATCTTTTTTGCAATTCTAGAGTTTTTTTCCTTCTCTTAAAAAAAAAAAAATGAATTCTACTCCTATTGTTCTTGTGTTATTTTTTTGTAAACTTCTGCTAATTGAGAGTTGATCTTTTTGTTGGATTTCTATGTTGGCAACATCTTCTGAAATATTTTCATGTTTTTATTAATTCCTTTTAAAAAAATTCTGAAGTGGTTTAACAAATGGTGAGGTATGATAGAATTGTAATGGATAAACAAGAGACTTTATTTTAAAGTTTATTTGTAGTATTTGGCTGCCAAACCAGCAATCAGATGGGGTTGGGAACTGAACTATCCTGTCCTCTTTCCGTGAGACCCCTGGGTTTACAGTTATCTCTCCTTTGGTGAAGACAGGTGGGCACCTACAACCTAGTGAAGACTGGGAATGCAGCTCACACAAGTATGGAGTTTTCAGAAACTGCTCATGCATCTTGCCAAATATATCAGATAAAGATTTATTGATATTTTAAGGAATTGACTCACACGATCGTGAAGCTTGGCAAATCCAAAATCTGATGGGGTAGGTCAGCAGGCTGGAGATCCAGGGAAGAGTTGCAGTTTTAAGTGCAAAGGTCATTTGTTGGCAGAATTCCTTCTTGCTTAGGGGAGGTCTTTGTTCTATCAAGGTCTTCAGTGGACTGGACAAGACCCACCCATATTACGGAGGGTAATCTGCTTTACTCAAAGTCCACCAATTTAACTGTTAATCTCATCCAAAAAACACCTTTGTAGAAACATCCAGAATAATGTTTGACTAAATATCTGGGCACTGTGGCCCAGCCAAGTTGACACTTAAAATTAACCATTACAAGCCGTCCCTTTGTCAACGTGGCATCTATATGCTTCTCCTTAAAACATACTTAATCTTTAAATAAAGACAATGACAAGGTCATACTTCTACCTAACATGATATAACTCTTCTGCATCAACTGAAAATGCACGAATCCTTTCCCTAGAATAGGATGTGAAGTCCTTGGGTGATGTTCACTCTTCTCCTTGATATCCTGTAACTTAAATACCATAATGTAAAGTTAACAACACTTAAATACCATGATGTGAAGTCACTTCTCCTCTTCTGTTTACTCCCCTTGGCCCATAGGAAGAAAATGAAATAAAATGATTTGTCTCTTTTGCTACCAACACTCATCAAGTACATCCTATAAAAGCATAAGTTTTCCTTCTTCCATTCCTGGCACAGCTTTGGGTATGGGGGAGAACAAAGAAGAAAGAAATAGAAAAAAAAGTATGGAAGAGAGGGAAGAAAGTGGTGGAGTGGTTCAGAAACCATTTGACCCTTCAAAAAGAGAGAGTAAAATTGATACCATCAAAAGAACAGACACTTTTCTCCCTCCTTCATTCTTCACCCCTCCTTCATTGCACCAACTCATTTATTTCCTTTCTTCAGCCCAAATGTATGCAGGCATGAGTTCTCTCTTCACTATCAAGAGTATTCAGCTTGTGGATATAATCAGGTGTCCAGTGAGCTCCTCTGTCATTACCCACCTTTGAGGGAAGAAAGGGATGGAAGTGGGAGACAGCATCTTTTCTTGTCCTCTAACTCTTTTTTTTTTTTAAATTAATTAATTAATTTTTGGCTGCGTTGGGTCTTTGTTGCTGTGCGTGGGCTTTCTCTAGTTGCTGTGAGCGGGGGCTACTCTTTGTTGCGGTGCACGGGCTTCTCACTGCAGTGGCCTTTCTTGTTGCGGAGCACGGGTTCTAGGCATGTGGGCTTCGGTAGTTGCAGCCCTCGGGCTCAGTAGTTGTGGCTCATGGGCTCTAGAGCGCAGGCTCAGTAGTTGTGGTGCATGGGCTTAGTTGCTCCGCGGCATGTGGGATCTTCCCGGACCAGGGCTTGAACCCATGTCCCCTGCATTGGAAGGTGGATTCTTAACCACTACGCCACTAGGTAAGTCCCTCCTCTAACTCTTAAAACACTCCTCTGGGGCTTCCCTGGTGGCGCAGTGGTTGGGAGCCTGCCTGCCAATGCAGGGGACACGGGTTCGAGCCCTGGTCTGGGAAGATCCCACATGCCGCGGAGCAACTGGGCCCGTGAGCCACAACTACTGAGCCTGAGCGTCTGGAGCCTGTGCTCCGCAACAAGAGAGGCCGCGATACTGAGAGGCCCGCGCACCGTGATGAAGAGTGGCCCCCGCTCGCCGCAAGTAGAGAAAGCCCTCGCACAGAAACGAAGACCCAACACAGCCATAAAAAAAAAAAAAAAAAGCACTCCCCTTACCTGCCTTCTTCAGCCACCTGTGGCTAGGGAAAGGCTAGCGCTATCTGTGGAGTGAGACAAAGTCAGACAGGGAGAATGTTTTTACTTGCCTTCCTCTTTCAGGAAACACCTCTTTAGGTTTTCTCTTTTTTCCCTCCACATCCTGTTCGCTGATTCATGAAAGCATCAAAATGGATCTGAGTTTTCTATAGAAACCATATGGTGTTCTGCTCTCTCAGGATCAGGGATTAGGAGCTGGGATTCCGCATCACGGAGGTGGATATATTATCTTTTTCCAGGAAGAGACACGGGGTTATGTGACAAGAGAGAGTTTGTGCTATAGACTCAATGTTTCTGTCCCCCTGACCCCCAAATTCATATGTTGAAACCCTACCTTCCAAGATGATGGTATTAGAAGGTGGGGCATTTGGCAGGTAATTAAGATTAGATGAGGTCATGGGGTTGGGGCCCTCATGAATGAATTAGTACCTTAAAAGACTCACAAGAAATCTTACTTCTCTCTGCCCTTCTGCCACGTGAAGACACAGCAAGAAGACGGCCATCTATGAACAAGGAAGCAGGCCCTAACCAGATATCAAATATTCTGGAGACTTGATGTTGGAATTCCCACCTCCAGAACTGTGAGAAATAAATTTCTGTTGTTTATAAGCCAGCCATTCTATGGTATTCTGTTATAGCAGCCCCAAAAGACTAACACAGCTTGCAAGTTTCATTAGGGTAGAGGCTATGACTCTTGCTCATCACTTATACCCAGGAACTAGCTCTGGCACAGAACAAGTGCTCAATTAATTACTGTTAAAGAACAAGCTCTAAGACCCATGAGAAGAAGAAGTTTCCTGGGAAGGAGCATAGAAGTGTGGGATCTGATGGCTGTAATACCTGAGAGTTTCTTTCAAGATGGATTAGATGGAGCTACATTTTCTGTGTGCTGTGATGTCTGACATATAGAAATTTAGAGGTATGTCTATATTAGGGGTCTCCAGATGTCTATAATGCTATCTATAAAAGTTATTTTGAGCTTTTATAAATTTTAAAATTTTATGCTTATAGTACTGTACTAATATATTTTGTATATACAAAATTTTTAAACAAAAACATAAATTCTTAAAAGATGCAATAAAAATAAATATAAAAAAGAAGTTATCGTTTTCCCTGCATTCTCAAGGATGATTTTAAGTCTCCCCCGAGTTTAGTTAGCTCTTCCTATTCTAAAAGAAAGTTTGCAGAGCTTCGGGTGAGGTGGGGGAGAGACCAGCATGAAATATACTGGAGGGCTATGGTTGATTCTAGAAAGGCTAACCCATACTCCAAGTAATCAAGAGAATCTCTGGCTCACCTCTACCGCTAAAATGCACTTTTGTAATGACTGTAATAAAACATTTCAGCTAATTACATGGTTATTCTTATTTCTGCTAAAACTTTATAAGGGTCTAAGGAAGGGAAGTGCTTATTTTCTCTCATGTATCATCATCCTGTTCATCATATAATTTGTGGATAGTCAGAAAGCTTTTTCTGGTAGGATGCATTGGCTAACTTTTGCTGCATAACAAACCAACTCAAAATTTAGCAGCTTAAAACAGCAAGCGTTTATTATTTATCTCACAATTCTGTGTGTTGGCTGGGTTGGCAGTTCTTGTCTAGGCTGCCTTGGCTGGGGCTGGGTAATCTAAGATGACTCACAACTGATCTGCCAGCTGACTATAGACACATGAGTGAGCTAGTTAAGATCAACGATGCATGGCCCAGATTAGCAGAATCACCTATCCACACTGTAGATTCCTGGGAAATAAATAAATGATTGTTTTAAGTGACTGAGTTTTGGGATGGCTTGTTACACTGTAATAGCTAACTGATACAATTCTCGTGATGGTTCCTAGGTGTTCAAGCAAGTACTATCATCACTGGAGAAGTACAGGCATACCTCTTTTTACTGTGCGTCACAGATACTATGTTTTTTACAAATTGAAGCCTGTGACAACCCTGCATCGAGCTAATCTATTGGTACCATTTTTCCAACAATATTTGCTTACTTTGTGTCTATGTCACATTTTGATAATCTCACATTTCAAACTTTTTCATTATTATTATATTTGTTATGGTGATCTGTGATTAGTGACCTCTGATGTTACTAAGCAAAAAGATTACGGCTTGCTGAAGGCTCAGATGATGGTTAGCATTTTTTAGCAATAAAGTATTTTTTAATTAAGGTATGTATATTGTATTTTTTTGACATAATGATATTGCATACATAATGGACTACAGTATAGTGTAAAGATAACTTTTACAAGTACTGGGAAACCAAAACATTCATGTGACTCTTGTGATATTTGCTTTAATGCGTTGGTCTGGAACTGAACTCACAACATCTCTGAAGTATGCCTGTAATCAATCACGTTGTCTGCCTAAGGATGGAGTCATGTGCGGGCCTTCAGTTTGAAACTATTCTTCCTAGAATGACAAAAGCCTTGATTTGGTGATGTTCTTGGACTTTGCTCATAGATGTTTTGCTGTTCATAGATATAATTTTTTTTCTAATTTCTAATTTTTCTTTTTTGTTGTCTCTGGTTATTTTTTTTTAAATAAATTTATTTATTTATTTATGGCTGCGTTGGGTCTTCGTTGCTGCACATGGGCCTCTTCTCTAGTTGCGCGAGCGGGGGCTACTCTTTGTTGCAGTGTGCAGGCTTCTCGTTGCGGAGCACGGGCTCTAGGCGTGCAGGCTTCAGTAGTTGTGGCACGTGGGCTCAGTAGTTGTGGCTTGCGGGCTCTAGAGCACAGGCTTAGTAGTTGTGGCACATGGGCTTAGTTGCTCCGCGGCCTGTGGGATGTTCTCCGACCAGGGCTCAAACCCATGTCCCCTGCATTGGCAGGCGGATTCTTAACCATTGTGCCACCAGGGAAGCCCCTCTGGTTATTTTTTAATGTGCCAAAGTTTAAGTAGTTATGATTTCAAATCTCTCTTTTATGTTGTCTGTCTTTGCATATTTTTAAGGAAGTTTTACAATGCTGTGATTTGATAAACATTTACTTATTGATACTTTTTAATTTAAGTAGTTTTATGGCTTTTATTTCCATGTATTGTAGAGCTGTTTCTAGGCTCATAATTTAGGTTTGTTATATCTACTGAATAAATGGGTCCCTTTATCATTGTGAAATGATCCTTTTATCTCCTAAAATGCTCTTTTTTTGAAGTCCACTTTGTTATTAACATTGCCACACCTGCTTTCTTATGCTTAGCATTTTCAAGATTTATCTTTTGCTACCCTTTTGCTTTCAATGTATCTGTGCCTTTGTATTTAAGTCGTGTCTTTTATAAATAACATATAATTGGGTCTTGCTTTTTTATCCCTCTGACCATCTCTGCTTCTATGGACTGGTTAATTCCTGAACATTTAAAGTAATTATAGAAATGACTGGATTCGGGTCTACCATCTTACTATTTGATTTCTATTTGCCCTCTCTGTTCTTTCCTCTGTTCCTGCCTTTTTTGGGGTTAGTCAAGCATTTTTAAATCTATTTAATTTTATCTCTTCTATTAGCTGTTAAGCAAAACAAATTGTATTACGTTTTTAGTGGTTGCTATCGCAATTACAGTCTGCATTAATTTATTATAATCTAACTTGATTTATTATTACACCACTTTACATGTAACATAAGAATCTTTCAACTGTATAATTTTATTTAACTCATCCTCCCATCCTTTGTGTAATTGCCATCATGTATTTTACTGCTACATAAATTATAAATCCCATGTTACCTTGTAGGGTTTTTTTTTTTTTTTTGCTCTAAGCAGTCAACTATTTTATAGAGAATTGAAGAAAAGTAAGGAAAAATGTTTTTATATTTACCCATATATCTACAATTTCCAGTGATCATAATTTTTTCTTATAGTTCTAAGTTTCCATCTGGTATCATTTGCCTTCCGCCAGAATTTTCCTTAGTGTTTCTTATAGCACAAGCTTTCTAGTGATGAATTCTCTCAGCTTTTCACTATCTGAATGTCGACATTTCTCCTTCAATTTTGAAGGATGTTTTTACTTAATGGAATGATAGGTTGATAGCTTTGTTATTGTTTTTCTCTCAGCACTCTGAAAAGTTTGTTCGATTGTTTTCTGGGCTCCATTATTTTATTATTTATTTATTTATGGCTGCATTGAGTCTTCGTTGCTGCACGCAGGCTTTCTCTAGCTGCGGTGAGCGGGGGCTACTCTTCCTTTCAGTGCGCGGGCTTCTCATTGCAGTGTCTTCTCTTGTTGCGGAGCACGGGCTCTATGCGCGGGCTTCAGTAGTTGTGGCACTTGGGCTCAGTAGTTGTGGCACGTGAGCTCAGTAGTTGTGGCTCACAGTCTCTAGAGCGCAGGCTCAGTAGTTGTGGCTCATGGGCTTAGTTGCTCCGTGACACATGGGATCTTCCCGGATCAGGGCTCAAACCCATGTCCCCTGCATTGTCGGGCGGATTCTTAACCACTGCGCCACCAGGGAAGTCCCCTGGCCTCCATTATTTTTTATGAGAAGTCAGCTCTAATTCTTACCAGTGTTTCTTGTACATAACGTGTCCTTTTTTTCTCTCGTGGCTTTTAAAATTTTCTCTTGATCTTTGCTTTTCAGAAGTTTGGTTATGATGTGCTTAGATGTAGTTTTCTTTGTAATTATCCTACTTGAGGTTCACCAGGATTTTTGGGTCTGTGACTTGATGTTTTTAGTCAAATCTGGAAAAAATTTTGTCTGTTATTTCTTCAAATATATTTTCTGCCCCATTGCCTCTTCTCCTTCTGGGACCCCAGTTATGGCTACTTCAGACTGTTCCCCAGGTCCTTGTTTCCATTTTTTTTTTCTCTGTACTTCAATTTGGATAATTTCTACTGGTCTATCTTCAAGGTTATCAGTCTGTTCCTTTGCATTGTTCGATCTGCTATTAATCTCATCCAACAGATTTTTAAAGTTTATGTATTGTATTTTTCTGTTCTAAGAGTTCTATTTGGTTCTTTTTCAGGATTCTCGGTTTTCACCCATTATATCCACCTTTCCCTTAAATCCTTTGATAAATTTTTATAGGTTTTAAAAATTCTTGTTTGCTAATTGAAACATCTAAGTGGTCTGTGGGTCTATGTCTAATAACCACTTTTTTTTTTTTTTTTTTACTATTGGTCACATATTCCTGCTTCTTCACATATCTGCTAACTTTTGACTATATATTTTCTACATTTTGTATGATACATTGTAAGAGACTATAGATTCTCTTATCTTCTTTTGAAGAGCACTGGATTTGTCCTAGCAGCAGTTAAATCATTGGAAGATTACCCTGATCTTATGGAGGCTTGGTTTTAAGCTATATTAGAATGGGGCTATTTCAGTTTTATCCTTTGTCCTAGAGTAAAGTCCTTAGTCCTTGAACATGATCCTTGTTCTTAAGACATGGCCCTTCTGGAGGTCAATAGAAAGCCCCTCTTCAGAGCACCAGACAACTACTGAAATCTCTACCACTAACTCCAGCTGTTGCTTTCCATTGAGTTTCTTAGATTCTTGCCCTGTTCAGGCACAGCCAAGGATTTGAGGGAAGTTTTTATTACTTATTTATTGATAAAGTCACTTTTATGAAACCATAGTTTTAGGAATGAGGAAAGTTTTTATGCTATGACCCTCAATATAATTTTATTTTCCTCTGAAATGGCAGACTTATCTCAGCTTGCATCTGGATTATGCAAATATTGCAAATTGTTTTCAATGAGCTTTTGAGTACCACAGGGAATTTACGATAACTGTTACATCCATACTGCAGAACAATTACAACCAACTACACTTGTCCTGGTATCATTGTTCAGGACCTTCCAGACTCATAGTCCAGTCCATATTTCCTCCAGAACCTAGGATCCTGTGGCACTACATCCTCAAGCCTTAGAGTTCTGGAGGAAAATGCAGCCACAGTGATGCCCTCTAAGTACCTGGAGAACATGATATTGTCAGTCTACCATTGCTCAATCCTGGATGATCAGTGAGAAGAACTGGTAACTGATGAGCTCTGGGCACTGGCTCTCTGCTCTGGATGCAGGGTCTAACACACATTCCACCCTTGGGGTCCTGCAGCTCCAGATACCTCAAGGCACTGGCTGGGGTCCATGGAGGGAAATGTTACTCAGCAGTACCACTTTTGTCCTCTAGTCTCCAGCCCCAGATAATGCTGTCGCAAACTTCAGAAAAAGGAATGGCCACTGAGATGGAAAGGGTCTCATCATGTCTCTTCTTGAGGCTGTGCCTTCTCCCAACTCCACAGAGACAGCTGAAGCTACAAACCCTACTTACTGCTGACTCTTTGGTCCCAAGAGGACAGGACTCTAGGAAAGAGGCTGCATATAGAGCCCACTATGAAGTCAGCACTTCTGGTTCCTGACACTGCTCAGGTCAAAACAAGGAGGGCCTGTCATACCATTGTATTAATTACTGTAACTTTATATAAGTCTTGAAATCAGTGTTAGTCCTCTGACTTTGTTCTTTTACAAAGTTGTTTTGGCTTTCTAGGTTATTTGTATTTCCATATAGATTTTAGAATCAGTCTGTCAACTTCCATGAAAAAAGCTGTTGAAATTTTTATTGGATTGCATTGACTCTATAGGTCAGTTTGGGGAGAAATGACATTTTGCTCTTCCAGCGCATGAACAGATGCAGAGAACGAATGTAAGGACACCAAGTGGGGAAAGTGGTGGTGGGGCAGGGGTGATGAATTGGGAGATTGGGATTGACATATATACACTAATATGTATAAAATGGATAACTAATAAGAACCTGCTGTATAACAAAATAAATTAAATTAAATTTAAATAGTCTTCCATGTCTCTACATAATTTTGTGGACATATGGAATACATCTATTTAATATATTTGTTATGCTAATTCTAACATCTCTGTCAACTGTGTCAGTTGGGATCGATTGATTTTTTTTTTCTTTATTATGATTGGATTTTCCTGCTTCTTTGCATGCCTTGTAATTTCTGATTGGAAGCTATACATTATGCATTTTATCTTCTTAGATGCTGGATATTTTTGTATTCCTATTAATCTTCTTGAATTTTGTTCTGGGATACAGTTAAATTACTTAGGAGCAGTTTGATCCTTTTGGATCTTGCTTTGAATGTTCGTTAAATGGGATCAGAGCAGTGCTCAGTCTAAGAATGATTATTTTTCATTACTGAGGCCAGACCCCTCAGAGCACTCTGCCCAATGCCCCATGAATTATAAGGTTTTCAGTCTGCTGATGGGAACAGACGCTATTCCTGGCCTTGTGAGAGCAGCCAGGCAACTTTCCAGTGGTTCTTTCTCTGGCCTTGGTTAGTTTTCTCACATACATGTGCTGATCAGTACTCTTCTGAATACTCAAGAGGCACCTTCTGTAGATCTGTGCAGTTCTCCTCTGCAGCTCTCTCCTCTCTGTCTTTTGTCCTGCAAATTCTAGCTGCTTTGTTCTTCCCAAGCTCTCAGTTCCATCTCCACAACCCAGAGACCACAGTCATCACAGTTTGTAGTTAATAAATGAGTGTGATTATCTGATTAATGTCTGACCCTTACTTCATAATCACTGTCTCCTTGAGAACAGGGTCTTGGTCTGTTTTGCTCATCATTGTATTTCCAGTGCTTCACACAGTTTCTGGTTGATAGTAGGTCCTCAATAAATACTCAGTGAATAAAAGAATGAACATTAAACCCAATCATAACACATGGAAATACTAAGTTCCTAAAGGCTTCGTGGACATTAATTACAGTCTGAATGTTGATGTCCCCCCATGTTAGGAGGTGGGGTCGTTGGTAGGTGCTTAAGTCACGAGAGCAGAGCCCTCATGAATGGGATTAGTGCCTTTATAAATGAGACACCAGAGAGGTCCCTCACCCCTTTCACCATGTGAGGACACAGCAAGAAGGCGCTGTCTATGAACCAGGAAGAGGGCTCTCACCAGAAGGCGACCATGCTGGCACCTTGATCTTAGACTTCCATCTTCCAGAAATGTAAGAAATAAATTTCTGTTTATAAACCTCCCAGTCTCTGGTATTTTGTTATAGAGCCTGAACAGACAAAGGTAATACGTAATCTTTTTATCAATTATCTCTCTTTTTTTTCTCTTTTAGATTTACTGAAGTTAAAAAGAATGGCTCAGAACTACATTTATTAACATGGATAAACCTCACATAATGTTGAATGAAGATAGCAAGTTGCCCAAGAATATGTTCAATGTGATACCATATGTAAAGTTTAAAAATATGGAAAACATACTGTATATAGTTAAGGGATACATATATCTAATAAGTGTATGAAAACATGCATAGGAATAAACTACACCAAGTTTAAGATAATGGTTCCTTCTTTAGAGGAGGAGAGGGGAGTGATAACCTCGGAAGGGGGTATAGAAGGAACAACTTTTGATCCTTGAAACTCCAAGTGTGTTCTGCCAGACCAGCATCATCATCATCATTTGGTAACTTGTTAGAAATGTAGAACCTTGGCCATCACTCCAGACCAACTGAATCAGGATCTGCATTTTGACAAGATCCCCAGGTGGTTCACATGCATAGTAAAATATGATAAGCACTGTTTTTGGTGGAACTATAGGATTATTGTTAACTGTCTCAAGTGTGAAACTGATGAGTATGACTGTGTCAAAATGCCTTAATTCTTAGGAGATGCATGTTGAAGTATTCAGGGGCAAAGTGACATTGCTGTCTGCAACTTACATTCGAAAGGTTCAGAAAATAAAAGTAGTTGAGATGAAGTAAAGGTGGCAAGATGCCTCTCGCTGGGGTCATCGCCATGGCCGGGTGTGCCCGCGGGTCCGCGCGTGCCGTGCTCGCCTTCCTGCTGGCGCCCGCGCTGGTGGCCCTGCTGGTGGCGCCGGCGCGGGGCCGGGGTGGCCGGGGCCACGGGGACTGGGGCGCCGCCGAGCTGCTGCCGCCCCGCGAGAACGCGGCGCTGGTGGCTCGCTTCGTGACGAACGTCTGCGACTGGGGCGCGCTGGCCACCATCTCCACTCAGGAGGGGGTGCGCGGCCGGCCCTTCGCCGACGTCTTATGGCTCAGCGACGGGCCCCCGTCCAAGGGCAGCGGCGTGCCCTACTTCTACCTGAGCCCTTTGCAGCAGTCGGTGGGCAGCCTGAAGGAGAATCCATATGCTACGCTGACCATGTCTTTGGCAGAGACTAGTTTCTGCAGGAAATATGGATTTGATCCCCAAAGTCCCCTCTGTGCTCACATAATACTATCAGGAACTGTTATCAAGGTGAGTGAAGCAGAAATGGACGTTGCAAAGAATTCATTATTCATTCGACACCCTGAGATGAAAACCTGGCCATCCAGCCATAATTGGTTCTTCGCTAAGTTGAATATAACCAATATCTGGGTCCTGGACTACTTTGGTGGACCAAAAATAGTGACGCCTGAAGAATATTATAATGCCACATTTCAGTGAAGCAGCATGTGGCGAATTTAACCTCATGTGCGAAGTTTCTTAGGAAGTTTCGTGCAGACTTAAAGCGCTTCATGTTTCTTTATGGAAAGTTTCCCAGATTATTAGACAGTTTTCTTCCCTTGCTTGCATGTTTACAGAATTGAGATGGATTGTTACCGCATTTCTTGGAAGATGAGATTGCTGGATAGATTTATATATATTTCCGTATTTTGAAGCCATTTTCATAGAGACATGTCATTCATTATGATCAAAGAAGTTTTGTTCCATCAATTCCAAATAGTTTGCCAATGGTGCTCCTTAAAGAGGAGTGGGTACCAGTTTCAGATTGCCCATTGGCATTTGAAAGTACTCAAGTACGTGTTTCTAATTACTGAAAACCACTGTGCTGGGGAGAGGTGTCATGCCTCCACGGGCTGCTGCCTGAGCCTGTATTGAGGGCTTGGCTCCTGTTACAGTGCACCTGAATAAATCTTGCCGAGGCAAACGAACAGTGACGAAACACAAATGGAGCATCTCACTCATGGTCCATTTATGTCTGACAGTCCTGGGTGTTGTTGATCCAACACAGGGCAAGACTGTTTCTTATAAAGAACTTTAAAAAAAGCTTTTGAAGTCTAAAGTGATAATTATCTAGAACAAAGGAAGTTCATAAAACTTCCTGAATTTGATTTAATCAAGGAAGTTCATAAAATTTTCTGAATTTGATTTCCCCAGCTAGGTGGACACTGTATAATCAGTTTCCTCCACTCAAAATACATAGACACAAGCATACATTTTTTTTTTTTTTTTTTTTTTTGCCCCAAAATGGGATTGCGAAGAAAGAAAAGAAAGGAGGGGATTTTGTGTGTAATTTGTTTCTGGTGTTCTTTTCTAAGTTAAGTTAACGCAGGTATGGACCAGTTTAAACCAGGGCCCAAGTCCATCTCCCAACCATTCTCTCTAGCTTCTTTTCTAATGCTACTCTCAACAATGAACTAAGCCTTCCTCAGCTGCTTCAGATCTCTAAATGGTTTCTAATGCTGTTACTACCTAAATCATGTCATCAGAGGGAAAACAACATGACTTTTAGAAAAGAAATCACATTTCTTCAGAAGGGAAAAAACTGTTTGCTTTTATTACCTATATACATGATTTCAGAAGACTGTATGAGATCCATCATAAAGAGGTGTGTCAGGAGTCAAGCAACGGAATCCTTAAATGGCTAAGAGAGAGGAAGTTGAATATGAGTTTGAAGACTACAAAATGAACTTATCTGAAGTCGAGCAAACAGCTTCTCTTTAAGAAAAATGATGTATCTTAAACTTGGTAGAGTAGGTTTCTTATCCAAGGCATTAATAATTAAAAGCATTATTTTCATGAAAAAAAAAAAAAAGGTGGCAAGATGCTAATGACTGGTAAATTGAGGTGAGGGGTGTACAAATGTTCATTGCACTATTTTCATCTTTTATGTAGATTATACATGTTCACTATTTCAAATATAGAATATGTTTAATGGAATTGCTTTGAATTTAAAAATCTGCTTGGGGGAAGATTAACATCTTGACAATATCGAATTTTTTCATCTATGAACATGGTATGTCACTCCACATGTTCAGGTTTTCTTCTCTGCTCTTCAGCAATGTTGAAAAGTTTTCTTCATATAGATTTTATTCATTTATTGTCAATTTACACTTACTCCTAGATATTTGACAGCTTTATTGTCACAACTGTGAATGGATTCTTCTCAGTTATATTTGTCTGTTGCCAGTATATAGAAAGCTATTAATTTCAGAATATTTATTTTCTAATTTGTTACTATACTACACTCTTATTTTTCTAATAATTTCCCAGCTCATTTTCTTTTTTTTTTTAAACAAGTTAACCTCTTTTTAAAATATTTATTTATTTTATTTATTTTTGGCTGCATTGGGTCTCTTAGCTGCGGCATGCGGGATCGTCGTTGAGGCATGCGGGATCTTTGGTTGTGGCGCACAGGCTCTTTGTTGAGGCACACGGGCTTCTCTCTAGTTGTGTTGTGCAGGCTCCAGGGCGCATGGGCTCTGTAGTTGTGGTGTGCAGGTTCCAGAGAGCATGAGCTCTGTAGTTTGAGGCACGCAGGCTCTCTAGTTGAGGCGTGCAAGCTCAGCAGTTGTGGTGCATGGGCTTAGTTGCCCCACGGCATGTTGGATCTTAGTTCCCTGACCAGGGATTGAACCCGCGTCCCTTGCATTGTAAGGTGGATTCTTTACCACTGGACCATCAGGGAAGTCTCCACCCAGTTCATTTTCTTGAAATTTTTAGGAAGACAATGATAACATCCGAAAATAGTGAAAAGTTTGTCTCTTCTAATATTTTTAGAGTTTTTTTAGTTGGCCTATTAAATTGATTTCCTGCATGATTTAAATAGCAGTGATGGTGAGTATCATTGTCTTCTTCCTGACTTTAATCGAATGGCTGCTAGTGTTTCACTGTTAATGTAATGTTGTTTTTAGTTTCTCTTATATTCTTTTTATTGTAATACACTAATAACTTTTATTGAATTAGAAATGCCTGTTAAATTATATTAAGTCCCTTTTTGGCAACTTTGGAAATGATTTCATTGTTTTTTCTCTTATAATTTATGAATATAATAAATTTTTTATAATAAACTATATTTTCATTTTGGAAATGAAACTCCTTGGTCATTATTCTTTTAACATAATGCTGAATCTACTCTTACTAACATTTTATTTTTTCCATCTATATTCACAACTAAAACTGGTCTATGATATTCATTTCATTTGCTTTCTTTGTCAGGTTTTAGGATCAAAGTCTTAACATAAACCATGATATTCCTCACTGTAGGTTGTTCAGTACACACTGGTGAATTGAATTGAATCTAGCTGCTGTGGTGTTTCACACCTAGTTCCCTGTTCATTACTTACACACAGAAGCCCAAGAACAAACATGCCATGGGTAAGACAAGCCAGGAAAAATACCGTCAGATCATGAGCATCAGCTTAAGACCATAGGCTTTTAAAAACTCCCTGTAGAAATACGTATTGGATGGAAAATATCCAATTGATTTTTGAAAATCAGCTTAGTCATATTCCATTTCTAAAAATAAAGACAAACTGAATATAACCCTTCTAGTAAAATGGATAAAAGACTATTACATAATCAAACCTTCAAGGAAGGTAGAAAAATTTAGTGCATGGGTAGGAAAGACCATGACTAGCTCTCAGAATACTCAATGCACATTCACAAAGCACAAGTGGTATTCTGACTGTCTTGTTCATTTTTTATACCAAGTCTGACCCAGTGCCTCCCACCAGAGAAACTCTTTAATAAGCATTTTTTGAAGGAACCAAGGAGAGATGATTCTTTGTTGTCCAGCTATCACATGGGGGTCATGAGTGCCCACAAGCCAAACTACAGTGCACTGGAGATCCCACAGCTCTACATTGGTGCGCTGAGCTTAGAGTATGATGCCTAATCAACCTCTTTTCAGTCACTGCACACATGTCGGTACCTCGAGGTACAGGGGAGGAGGGAGGGTGGGGGACCCCTGGGCTCTGCCTCCTCAGCCATCATGGCTGCCGTGCCGTGTGCTGGGGTGGCTGCTGAGTCAGGTGCACCGGGAAGGCTGGCCGACTCCAGCTGAGAAGCAGGACCACGTGATAACTGATGGTGTGGTGTATGTGCCAGGGGACAGGAGCTGTGGCACACACCAGCAGCTATTTTCCTGCGTGAAACCTATATCTTAGGAACCTAAGTACGTGAGTATAAACCATAGTGTTTAGCAGGAATAGAGCCACAAGTGGCATTCTAGAGGTATTCTGAAGTCAGTCCAGCCTCTGGGGTCCCTCAGGAGTCCCTTCGCTGTGTCACGCTCCCTCCACAGCTGCTGGGCATTTGCTGTTGGGAAATCTGGCAAGAAAACAGAACTGGAAAGTCTTTGGGGTGACTTTGGAAAAACCACAGGCTGAGAGAGTTGTTTCAGAGTCTCCAAGTGAGGTGTTATTAGCATCTGTGATGCATTTGTGACCCAGCAGACTCCCGGCTTTTGGAACAGCATTTTGTGAAAAGCCAGATGACACGGAGCAGGTGTGTCTCCCAGCCCTTTGATACAGTGAAACATGCAATCCGTTATCAAGTCTGCTCCTCCACCTCCTAAATGTAACTTGAAAATGTCTAGTTTTCTTTATCCCCACTGCCACTACCCTGGTGCAAGTCACTGTTTATCTACAGCCTGGATTTCTGCAGAAGCTTCCTCACCAGTGACGCGGCCATCGTAGCAGAGCTCCGGGAAGGACGTTAACACTGCAGCTTATACAGGCAGCCCCGCGCCCAGCACACGTCTATTCCCACAACAGGTTACAGTAAGAAGATGCCCTTTAAGTCCTGCTATACTGCCTGGCCGCTGCTCTCCCTCCTTCCGTCTCCTTCCTCGGATCTATTTTCTCTTTGTGATTTATTATTAGTTTTGGAATGTTTCAAGCAAATAGAAAAATATAAAGAGTAATGTAACACGTACTCACGCATCCATGACCCAACGTTCTCATATTTTAACATTTCACAAAATTTTCTGGAGTTAGATAATCTAAATGAATGTTTATTATGAAATACAGTTGACACAATGCAGGGTTTAGGGGCACAGTCGAAAAATCCGTGTATAACATTTGACTCCCCCAAAAGTTAACTGCAAATAGCCTACTGTTGACAAGAAGCCTTACCGATACTATGGTCAATTAACACATATTTTGTATTATATCTATTATATCCTGTATTCTTATAATAAAGTAAACTAGAGAAAAGAAAATGTTATTAAGAAAATCATAAGGAAAAGAAAATACACTTACAATACATATACGTATTTATTGAAAAAAATCTGCATATAAGTGGACCCATGTAGTTCAAAGGCATGCTGTTCAAGGGTCAACTGTATATTGCACACAGGGAAGAATATATATAATGTAAATGAACATATTAGGCACCACTCAGCTTAAGAAATAGAATATTACCAAATGCCCTTTAAGCCTCCCATATGCCCCTTCCAAACCAGAAGCTATGTCATGCCTCCCAGAAGTAACCACTATCATGAATTTTGAAATAACTGTTTCCTTGCATTTCTTTATATTTTAACATATATGTATAGTTCCTTAATGTTTTTTCTTAGTTTTTCAAAGGTTTTGACCTTTATATAAATGACACCAATCTGAATGCATTCTTTTGTGGTTTGTTTTTTGTTTTGTTTTTTTTTTTTGCTTTTTTTCCTAGCAGTCTGTTTTGGGAGTCATATCCATTGTTACAGGAAACTGTTATTCATCTGTTTTCACTGCTTTCCAATTTACACTTCACATGCAGCCAGAGCAATCTTTTAAAGATATAAATCCAGTTATTTGTCACCTCACTGCATGAAACCATTCAGAGGCTCTCCAATGCTCTTGGAACAGAGTCACAGATCCCTGGTGTGGCCTACAAGCCCCCATGTGACCTGACCCCACCACCCACTTGCATCTCATCTCACTCCCTGGGCTGAAATCCATTTCAAAAATCTCAACAAGCTGCTCTCTTCCTTTTGGCCTTTGCACACACCTGGATTCTTTCACTCTTCACTGGCTAGTCCTGCTCAAATTTCAGGTCTCTGATTAAACCTCCCTTCTTTAAATGGATTTTCACTCACCACTCAGTGTAAATTAGGTGCCTCTGGTTTTACCTCCTTCCTACCCTGTTTCTTCAAGCACTTACCACAGTTTTGTTATTATATATTTATTTGTGCATTTATTTTTTTTACGTACTGAGTGCTTGTTTCCCTTAAGTTTTATTGAGGACAGGATCACATACATTTTGCTCATAATGGCATATCTAGTCTTAGCAGAGCCCTGGCAGGTAGTAGGGTTCAAATAATTATCATTCAATGAGAACTGGAGCCAAGAAAAGTTGATGCAGTCATGACCAAAAAAAATTGTTCAGTTCATGTATTCTGGGACAATTCTCTGCTGGATAAAAATTGTTAAAAATGAAGGTGTCAAAGCATTTTCAATAAAGCATGTTAGGTGCGGTATGATCAGAGGCAGATGTTAAGCTTTTGTATTTGTCCTATATGCTGACCCGAAGAAAGTGACTGAGAGGCAACTTAATGTAGCATGTGCTATGTTGCATTTTAAACATAAAATATATAAAAATAAAAAGTATTGAGCGCTTACTTGTGCGGGCACCAATTTAAGTCCTTTGCATGAATGCATTGATTTAATTCTCATAAGAACCCTAAGAAAGAGGTGCTTCCATTATCCACATTTTTACATTATCAGGAAACTGAGGCACTGAGAGATGAAGTCACATGCCAGAGTTTATACAACTAGTAAGTGGCAAATCCAGGCAGTGGTCCCAGGCAATGTTATTCCAGCTTTCTTCACTATTATGCTATATATATCACCTTTTAATAATTTTGTTCAAGAAATATTTGTGGCAAGAATAAACGATGAGGTTTATACCAAAGTTCAAGCAAACTGCTATAGGCCTAAGGAATGACAGAGTTGGATTCCATAGATGGCTGTCTGCTGTAGCATTTCAGATGGTCCCTGGGAGGCAGATGGGACTCAGAGGAATGGATGTGGGAGAATGATACTGTCCATGACCCAAGACACATCTGCAGAGTGTGAGACACATTAGGGAAGGGGATGTGATTTGGCGTCAATGGACAACAGGTGGTATGAAACTGATGGAAGTTTGTAAAGAAAGACCCCTGCCAGAATGCGGAGGGTCTTGAATGATACTTTCGGAGGTTCCTAAGTTTTTAAGCAGTGCTTGGGCTTAGGCAAATGCAGTGTCGTACTGAATATATAATAGAATCCTGTCCCGGCAACAAGTGGAGCTCAGATGTTACAGGTGAGGAAGACTGAATGACGCTTCTCCCCTGTCTATATGTAGCCATTTATTTCCATAAGAGCTGAAGGGCCCCTGAGATTCAGATATACAGAAAAATGTCTGATGGCTGGGGGGACCTCAAAGGAGGAGAGTTGCAGGAATAGACATCAAGGAACCTAGAAGAGAGTTCACTGTACTGGACAAAGTTAGGCAAAAAGAACTAGGATCAGTATTGATGCCTCAGATCAGAGGGCATTGCTGGGTCTGGGTTCACTGGGACCTGATCACCTCCCCAGAGTGTATGTGCCATAGGAGAGAGGGGCTGTGGACACTATGAAATAGACTCATTCTAATACTTCATCAGAGCCTGAGTGTGACTGGTGGTGTAGCCTGGCCTTTGGTGTTACTAGTTTCTCCAGCCTTGTGTGTCATGAATTCTGGGCTCAGCCAAACATAAGTGGGGCAGGGGTGATGGGAAGTTCTAATCCTGGAAAACAAGGATAGGTTAAATTCCTGGACACTTATATGCATTGCATGGGAACTCCTGGAAATTCTTGGAGAGAGAGCTTGTACAGGAGACTAGAATTCCTATAATCATAAAAGTGGTAGAGCTGAACCCACAAAACTTGGGAAATAATAATAATGGGACTAAATCTATTGTCCCTGGATGCTGAAATCTGAGACACTTGGGATACATAACACTTCAGCCCAGATTTCTCTACTAAGCTCTGCTCCGGACATCTCTACTTGGACGTCCCACATTACCAAAACTGCAACATACCAATAACTGAACTCATTGTCTTTCATCTACACCCTTCTCCTCCACTGGCTTCCTTATCTTAGTAAATTGGCACCATTTTCTCTCAGTTACTCAAGCCAAAAACTTTTGCATCATATTTTATTCCTGTATCTACTTCAACGTCTATATGCAATCCACGAAATCTTGCCTAGTTTACCATCTAAATAGCTCACTCACCATTTTTCTCTCATATCTCACACCCCATTCTTAGCCTCCATACAAACCAGCAGCATCTCCACCCGGGTGACTGCCACACCAGCCTCCCAACTGGTTTTCTTACCTTGAAATCTACCTACCCAAATACCCTCCCAACTGGTTCTCCAGCACAATTGTTCTAAAATTCAAATCTGAGCATGAACCTCCCTGAACCCTTTAAAACACTTCAGTGGTACCTTGCTGCCCTCACCATAAAGTCCAGATGGGTATCACCAGTGCCTTGGACCGTGGCCGGCATCTAGCACACACCTGTAATTATGTGTGCATGGAAACTGGAATGAACTTGCATGTCTCCTTTTAACTTGCTGTGAGCACGAAGGAGGCTGACTTCCCTAGACTGTAATAGCAGCTGACACTTACATGTGTTACACATTGGTCATCTGTCTTTTTACTTTGCCTGTTTATTTTCTCCTGTGCAGAAATGTTTAATTTTATTATAATCAAATCTATAGATCTTTTGTAGTTTGGGGGGTTCAAGTTATACTTAGAAATTCCTTGCCCATTTTGAGATTATAAAAACATTTCCCTATATTTTGACCCAGCAATTCAATAATTTTATTTTTCGCATTTAAATATTTAATCCTTTTGGACATATTTGTACATATGATGTCAGGTAAGGGTCTAACTTCATTGATTTCCCATGCAGTAGTCAGTTTCCCCAAACAAAGAATCCATTCTTTCCTCACTGATTTAAAATGCCACCTTAATCATTTATTAGATCCCCATACACACTTGAATCTGTTTCTTGACTCTCTGTTCTGGTGGTTCTACTTTTCAGTTCCTACACCAATATGAGACTATTTTATTATTTATGATTTTTGACATAGGGAGTTTTGAATATTTTAAAACAAACTTTTACCATGTGATTTCTTCCATTTAAAAATGTAGTCCCTCTATCTTACTTATTGAAACTTATGTGTGAAATAACTTGATTTCACATATGCATTTACTATACAAGGACAGATGAATTTAGGCAACTGAATATTTTTACACTGTAACATTCACATGCCTCCCAGCTTATGTGATTTCTTCAGAATCTCCTTTCAAGGGAACTGTTAGAAAAGTCATCTTTTCGTGCATACCCGTAGAGGTATTTTTCAATTTTACTATAGGATAATATACTTTTCTGAAAGTAATTTCATTATTATTGATGAGGACAGTCAACAATGTTTGTATAGTGTTAATTATTGTTTATACACTAAATGCCCATATCTCCTTTGAATTTATTTGTTTATTTTTAAATCACCTGTGTACAGCTTTGGCAAATTAAAGTTAGAGAAAAATGTTTGAGATCCTCAATCCAGAAGCATTAGAGTTTATTATAACTCCTTATTGGAGAATGATTTGATTAATGCATCTGTAACCAAAGCTGTTATTCCTCTCTTCCCCATTTAAACACAAAACACAACAGACTAAAAATAATCCCAAACGACAGATCATATCTCCATCATTATCTTAATAGCCTTGTGTTTTAAACACTTCTTAAAGAAAAATGAAATCAAAATTTGCATTTTATATATTTCTGAGCATACCATTAGAAAGTTCATATAATTCTTTATTAATCAAAACCAGAGTGTGGGAGTGAAATAAAACCATTTGAATAGCATAGTTCCTGTGTAAACAAAGCATAACAAATGCAAAAATCCTTAGCTAAAGGATTTAAAGCAAACATTACTCAATTATTTTGTGTCAGAATTTATAGGACTAACTAACATATGATTCAGCAGTCTCTCAGAATTCCTCCTACAGTAATTCGAAAGATACAAGGACGTTCATTGCAGCATTGCTGCAAGAGCAAAATATAGAAGCAACCTGGAAATTTAACAATGTGAGAAAGGTTTAGTAACTTATAGTATCCATATAACTAAATACCTATGTAAATGAGTTGCAAAACAGTATATTTGGTTTTATCCTCCCCCCCTTTTTTGGGCAAAATTACGCCAACACACCATAAAACACTCTCTGTGTTTACAGAATGTAGCAAGATGGAGGCCAGTTTAGTCTTTTAGAGGGAGATAATTTTTTTGTAGTAAAATATCAGCAGCTCAAGCTGGGTGTGTCTCTGTGTGGCATAGCTGTTGGCTGGCACTAAGAGATCTTGAACTCCTTTGTGTGAGACCTTGAGAGAAATTTGTAATTTAAAAGGAATAGAAGTTCTCCTAGAGCCTTTATTCCTTGGAGCAATTTCAGCATTTGTCTATAGCACAATATTTGCCATTTCTTCCCAGGCATTGTTGTTTATTCTGTTCTGAAACACTAGTGAAATGATCTGCTTCTGAAATTTCTTCTCACAATAATTTAACAATATCCGTTTGTTGTCACGTTTTGCTTTCCACCAAAATCATCATCTGTTGATGCATCAGATTCTCCTTTTTCCAAGTTCTTCTCCTTAGTCTACTAACATTACAGTAATAAAATTAAGGTCATGCATGTTGGTTAACAAGTTTCTAAATGCATTCTCCTTAATGAGTCTCTGTCCCCATCATTTTACAAACAGTGCCAAGAGGTGATTTGATTTTTCGCAGTTCATCCATGATTCATGACAAAGACAGTCCATAACCTCATCATTTTTTGCTCTTCAAAATTCTGTAGTTTTATCAGTTTTCTTCGCTAGTCAGGATCCTTCCCTCTTTTTTTTTCTTTACTGAAGTATAGCTAATTTACGATGTTGTGTTAGTTTCAAGTGTACAGCAAGTGATTCAGTTATACATACATATATATGTGTATATATGTATGTATATTCTTTTTCAGATTCTTTTCCATTATAGGTTACTACAAGACATTGAATATAGTTCCCTGTGCTATACAGTAGGTCCTTGTTGCTTACCGATTTTATATATAGTGGTGTATATCTGTTAATCCCAAACCCCTAATTTATCTCCCCCGCCCCCCTCTATCCCCTTTGGTGACCATAAATTTGATTTCTATGTCTGTGAGTCTATTTCTGTTTTGTAAATAAGTTCATTTGTATCATTTCCTCTTGACTGATGACTTCCGTTTGTTCAGGATGGAGAGATAAATAACTACTGAAATGGAAACAATCGTGTGCATTGCTGTTTAGAAATGGAAACAATTGTGTGCATTGCGGTTTTCCACAGCCATTCTACTCCCTGATTTTCAGATTCTGGAAATCCAGGGGTCTGGCCTGCACACATAAGAAAATGTCATGGATATTTTCTTCACTAGTCCACTTGGCCAAAGGCAAATCCTCACTGAGCCTTTCTCACGCCAGAACCAAGATAACATTCACTGATGAAAACATCCATCCCAGCAACTTCTGAATGATGGGCCTGATTTTAGACAGACTCGCTAAGACTGGAATTTAAGTTACTTGAGAAAATAAAGCTTGCAGCCGTCCAGCGCACACAAAGTGTCTGGGACAACTCACTGGCTGCGGTATTGTGTTATTATTGCAAAGCAAGCTCACTGTCTGCCAGGATTTATTTAAAATATCCTTTCTTCTTCGCATTTATAGACAGGATTCTAGTTTCCTATCCGAATCTGGCTTCCTTCCTTTTGTGAGGAAGTCTTTGAGTCTCTGGTAACAAGTGCCTTGTTCACTGGAGCCCCGGCTTACCGTCCAGCTAAGGGAATGATACCAGGGGTCCCTGAAAAACTCTTTCACACGGGAGGCATAGTTTCCAGTAGTTTTTAGATGGTTTATGCCATAGCCTTGTAGAAATGTAGGAACATCCAATAAACACAGAAAAGTCTTCTTCCTGAGGATCTCCTTTTTTTTTTCATCAAATACTGACATTTCTCCTATCTTCATGATTTTGTTTTCTTCTGGCTTGAATTTCTTACTGATATGATTATTTTTGCAGATACTGGTGCCTTTCAAATAGCTCATTCACCCAAACCTCTCTTCTATGTTTGAAGTCCAAATAGCTAATTTTCTGCTGAAAAGTTTACTTCAAAATCAACCTGACTAAAACCAAATTTGATATTTTTTGGTAAATTTACTTTCACTTGTTTCAATCAATGACAATGACATCCACCAATGCCCAAACCAGGGACCACAATGTCAATATAGATGTCACCCTCAATGTCACAGTAGGTCCAAGAATTGTCAATTTTACCGATCTCTTTTATCCACCCTTTGTTCCTCTTCCTCATCTTCACTGCCTTTTAACACTTCTCTTTTTCTCTCATCTCACTTCTGTCATTTGACCCTCCATGTTGGTGCCAGAACAATCCTTTTAAAACACACATATTACTGAACTTTTACACTGCTTAAAACCTCACTGCATCTATTGAGGCTGTGCTGTGTGTCGGGCTCAGTGCTAATTTGCTGGTGATAGAATGATAAACACGACCTTGTCTCTGCCTTCAATTATCTCATAATCTGATGAAGACAAAGACAAGCAGTTCGAATTCACTGTGATGTAAGCAATGATCTCTAGGTTCCTCCTTACCTAATGTAAAGGTGCCAAGTGTCAGAGAGGAAGAGCCCCCTAATTCTGCCTTGGGAATCAGAGAAATTCACAGAGAAGGTCAGGGGAGGAGGAATTTGAAGCACTTCACAGGAGATCACCTCAAATATCCCCATGAAGCTGGGGCACACACAGGAAGTGTGGGCGCCTTGCGGTGAGGCAGGTGGACTTGAGGAGGGTGTGGTGTTGTGCTTCAGACCTTGTGGGAAAGGGGAGAAAATTTTACCAAGACACTTGAAAAACTTACCAAGGCACACTTAACAGAGAGGCTGAGTTGGGGTTCTGGGCTGACAGAGTTAGAAACACAGAGGGAAGTGTCAGAGGCGCAAGGTCTGGGTGAGCCGTTAGGTTTTCTGGACTGAGCAGGAAAGTGCCTGGTCTAATACTGGGGAGGTCCCTGGGGACAGAGAAGGGAGACAAGGCCCAGGTTCTAGGGAGTCACAATATGAAAGTCTTGGCATCATCAGAGCTGGGAGAGACCATGAAAACCTTGTTTCGTCTTCCTGCACCATACAAATGAGGGATAAGAGTACAGGAGAGCTTAAGTAAACAGTTCCAGATGCTTGGCAAGCAATAGAGCCCTAGCTCTGCCATGTGACCTTGGGCAAGGTCGTCAACTTATCTATAAAACAGAATCAATAATGGCACCTATTTCGTGGGGTCACTGTGAGGATTTGATGAGTACAGTGTATAAGATGCCTGGCATGTTGGCTGGCCTGTGGTGGGTTTCCCTGACAATGTGCTATCATTTCTACTACTAATGAGGTCTCACAGCTCACTCAAGGCAGAGCCAGGACTAGAGCCAAGGGTTGGCTTCGTATTCTGTTCCTCCATCCTCCAGGTTCCTTCCTGGGAAGAAGAGGAGAGGATTGTTCTGGCAGCAAGAACCTACAGTAAGGTGACCATGAACAGTGAACCAAGCCTGGAGAGAGGAGGGTGGGAAATCCTTGGAGTGAGGGATTATAAGGACCTTCTCTACTTTCTATCCTTCTCTTTAACTTCTGGGGTGATAGGTATGGGGTGGGAGGTGGGGGATTTAGGGATGCATGGCTCTAAAGGACTATAGAAGGCATCAGTAGAACCCACCAGCTGGGGTGATTATAATTGTCCTAGAACCTTGGCTTTTAGGCAGAAGGGAGAAGTGGAGTTTGGGACTGCTTTCTACATATCTTGACCCAGGTCAAGAGGGAAAGAAGGATTTCCCTGGTGGTCCAGTGGCTAAGACTCCATGCTCCCAATGCAGGGGGCATGGGTTCGATCCCTGGTCAGGGAACTAAGATGCTGAACAGTGCAGCCTAAAAAATAAAAAATAAATAAAAATAAAGTACACAGGAGGATGTATGTAGGTTAAATACAAATACTAGGCCATTAAAAAAAAAAAAGAGGGCAGGAAAACAGACAGGGATCACAAGCCAAAAGCTCTGCTCCTAAGTCGAGTTTAGGACCTTACAAGGGATAGCTTAGCAAAGGACAGGAGGGAAGTTACTGATTTGTATAAATTGGAAGGGCAGTAGATGTACATGGTAAAAAATTCAAAACATACAAACAATGAACAGTGAAAAATAAATCACCTTCCCACCTACTCCCTGGTTTCCCCTCTCAGTGACAGACTCTGTTATCAAATTCTTGATTTATCTTTCCAACAATATTCTGTGCATTTGCTAACAGACGCTCATATACACAGGCTGTTTATTGCACCAAATTTTGCATGCTAGTGTCTTGCTTTTCCCACTTAAAAATACATCTTGGGAGATGATGCTGTATCTGTAACTTGAAGCTGCCTCTTACTTTTCAAAGCCTACATAGTATTCTATTGGATGGACGCACTGTAATACATCCTTTATCAATAGGCGCTCATATTATTTCCAAACTCCTGCTTTTACAAATAGAGCTACAATGAATATGTTTGTATATACATCTGTCTAAAGATGTACATATGAGGTAAATGCATAGAAGTAGAATTGCTGTGCAGGAGGAAATGTGTGGTTTGTAAAATTTATTTATTCATTTATTTATTTGGATCATAGTTGATTTACAATATAGTGTTAGTTTCAGGTGTACAGGAAACTGATTCAGATATATATATATATATATATATATATATATATATATATATATGATTATTTTCCATTACAGGTTATTACAAGATCTTGAATATAGTTCCCTGTGCTATATAGTAAATCCTTGCTTATTTATTTTATGTATAGTAGTTTGTATCTGTTAATCCCATACTCCTTATTTATCCCTCCTTCCCTCCCCTTCCCTTTCCTCTTTGGTACTTTGGTAACCATAAGTGATATCATATAATATTTGTCTTTGTCTGGCTTACTTAGAATGATATTCTCTAGGTCCATCCATGATGCTGCAAATGGCAATATTTCATTCTTTTTTATGGCTGAGTAATAGTCCACTGTATGTATATGTGTGTGTATATATATATATATACACACATATATATATATACATATATATATATATGGCACATCTTCTTAAACCAATTGCCTGTTGATGGACACTTGGGTAGCTTCCATGTCTTGGCTATTGTAAATAGTACTGCTATGAACATTGGGGTGCATGTATCTTTTCAAATTAGAGTTTTTGTCTTTTCCAGATATATGCCCAGGAGTGGGATTGCTAGATCATATGGTAGCTCTGTTTTTAGTTTTTTAAGGAATCTCCATACTGTTTTCCATAGGGGCTGCATCAATTTACATTCCCCCCAACAGAGTAGGAGGGTTCCCTAGGAAACGTACGTTTTTTATTTTGATGGAGTAATAGGATATTAGATGTGACTTTTCCTGTGACTACCTATTCAGGAGCTGTGAAGAGATGGTAATACCTGTTTTCTTTCCATCTTCAGCCTCATCTCTGCCTCAGGGTCATATAAGAGAAGGCCAGGAATTCATCGAGAGGCAGAACAAATGTTAGAAGAGAGGGTTTCTTTAGAGAGTGAGAAACTGTAGAGTTGTCAGAGCAGCGTGCTGTTTCTCCTTGCCCGAGTTTGTTTCCCTCTTAGTTTAAGGCAAGTCGCTGGGGAGGGTTCATAAGATCCACTCAGAGACCTTGTCACGCATCCCGTGGAATTTGGGGGATGTAGGGTTTAGTACCTGAGTCACTGCTGGGGAAAGCATCTGAAAGCCAGAGTCTGTGGCATAGCTGCCTCCGTGGGCAGGGGGAGAAGAGGCTGCCATGGGAACAGCGGCACCCTCCCCGACAATGGGGAAAGGTGTGTGTTTCCTGTGACCTGCTCTGGGCCCTGTGGAAGGGAGCTGGAATTGAAAAGGATCCCACCAAGAACAGGCTGGAGGCGCCGGGGTGGGGATGGAGGCAGGGTGCCAAGGTCTGAGTGTGAGAGCCACAGCTGTCAGCAGGAGAGTGTGTCGGTGGGGTCAGGAATGCTCAGGTGAAGGTCTCCAATGAACCCCAGAATCATCCCCTAAGAGACAAGCATTTGGGCACTGGTCACACACAGAGGGTACCAAAGCCAGATTACAACTGTTCCAAGTCACCAAAGACCTTTTCCACCCTCTGCGTGTCTCCTCTCCCAGTGTCAACCCTAGGGGAACTGGAGCTCACAGGGTCAGGGAGAAATGGAGGGAAAAGAACAAGGTGAAAGAATGAAAAGCCAACCAGGACCCCCTTTCCGGGCTCCAGGTTTCTGAGCCTGAGTCAGGACTGATCCAGGGGTTGCGGAAAAGGTTTAAATTGCAGGAGATTAAAGCTTTGATGTGAAACTGGTCTAAATTTGTCAATACCTGGAAAATGAGACTATTCACTAATAACTGAAAGCGAGTACATATTTAAAGTATAAGAAGTAGAAAAATATTTTTAGACATCTTTGAATTTCTTGTTCTTCCCATTTATTAATATTGTTTTTAAAAGCCCATTAGAAGCAAAGTTTATTTCTTTAGATTTCTTTTAGCTTTTTACTTTGAAATTATTTTAAATTTTCAGAAAAATTGCAAAACTATTACTCACAAAGTTTACATATGCCTTCTACCTAGCTTTCCCTGATGTCTTCTTGCATAATCATGGTATGATGATCAAGACCAAGAAATTGACATTGAAGCAATACTGTTAACTAAACTCCACAGTTTATTCAAATTTCACTTGTTTTTCCTGGCCCAGGATCCCATATTGCATTTAACTGATCTGTCTCTTTAGTGTCCTCCAATTTGTAATAATTCCTCAGTCTTTCTTGGTCTTTCATGACCTTGATAGTTTTGAAGAGCTCTGTTCAGTGATTTTGTAGAATGCCTGTCAGGTTTGCCTGATGTTTTCTCACGATTAGATTGAGGTTGTGCATTTTAGCTAGTATCCCACAGAGGTGATGTTGTGCCCTCCCCAGTGCATCCTAGCAGGGGGTACATGATGTCAATGTGTCTTGTTACTGGTGATGTTGACCTGGATCACTCGGCTAAGATGATGCTTGCCTGACTTCTCCACAGTTGTGGAGACTATTTTTCCCTTTGTAATTCATAAATATCTTGTGCAGAGACACTTTGAGACCATCAAATTTCCTGTTTCTCTTCAAACTTTTGCTCACTAATTTTAGCATCAATAAATGGATTTGCCTTCATCAATTATTACTGTGGTTTTTGCCTAATGATAATTTTCATTTCCCTCCCTCCTCCTACATTTATTAATCGTACTTTTATGTTTCTCCTCCTCTATTTATTTACTCAGTCATTTATTAATATCAGTATGGACTCATGGCCTTTTATTTTATTTTATGGGTTGTAATCCAGTGCTATCACCATTTACATTCTTTCTCGAATTATTCCAGCTTTGGCCACTGGGAGCTCCTTTAGGTGGGCTTTTCTGTCCTTTCAACATGCTCCCATTTATTTATTTATTTATTTAACACTTTCTTATTTACTGTCCCCACAAAATAATCCTGGCTCATTCTCTATTTTCCCTGTCCCAGCCCTGGAATCCATCATTCTCCTAGGAGCCCTGGTTTGTTTGTTTTTTTGGTTTCTTTTACTACCTCTGGATTTTTTTTTTTTTAAATAAATTTATTTATTTATTTTTGTCTGCGTTGGGTCTACATTGCTGTGCACAGGCTTTCTCTAGTTGTGGCGAGCGGGGACTACTCTTCGTTGCGGTTGCGCAGGCTTCTCATTGCGGTGGCTTCTCTTGCTGCAGAGCTTGGGCTCTAGGCAAGCGGGCTTCAGTAGTTGTGGCTCACAGGCTCTAGAGCGCAGGCTCAGTAGTTGTGGTGCACGGGCTTACCTGCTCTGTGGTATGTGGGATCTTCCCGGACCAGGGCTTGAACCCGTGTCTCCTGCATTGGCAGGCAGATTCCCAACCACTGCACCACCAGGTTTCTTTTATGCTTTCTGTGTCTTACTTTTCTTCAAATAATTAAGCTGATGTCATAAATAACCCTTCCAGAATTATCCTTACTTCTTTAACAATAGTTGCTATCAATAATTATCACGGGTTCATTTTTTAGCCATTAGCCATTCAAAATTTCTATCACTAATTTTAGCCTTGCATAGTGTACATTGTGGCTTTGAGCACTTTTCAAACGAAGCCCCTGGCTGCCACATTTCTTTTGAAATTGGGCCAATCTGAGAACGTCTCTCTGTTGCCTCCCTATACAAATGGCTTGATGTGGCCCATTATTCTAGAGTTGCAGCTTATCCCTTCCACAGACGATGTCATCACCGTGTCATTAGGCATTTCTCCTTGCAGTGGAAAAAGCCAAAGCTAGTCTGATATTTTGCTCTTTGAAAATGACCTACTTTTTCTACTTGGAAACTTGCAGAATTCTCTTTTTTTCCCTTATAGTTTTAATTTTTTATGAAACTATGTCATGGTGTTGCTTTTGTTATTGATTTTGCCTGGAGCTTTGGACATACTCGCTGTAATTTTTTTTCAAATATAATGTTTTCTCTGAGTATTGATTTTATCCTTTTGTTTGTTTTTTTTCACCTTTGGAAACCTCTTTTATTTGGAAATCAGATCTCCAAATTTAACAACTTCTCTTGAATTATTTCCTTACTTTTTTCACTCCTTTTCAATTCTGAATATTGTAATTATGGATAAGGAGGGGGTGAACAATTGTTCTTTTTTTATTCTTAATGTAAAGAAACCACGAACAATGACAATTGTCAAACAAGGAGGCCTTGTTTTAATGAAGACCACTTGACACCTGTTTGGCTGAATCAGGGATGACATGGCAGCTGGACCATTTTGTCCATTTTCAAACAGAGCAGAGGATTTACGGGTTCCTCCTTTGGTGAAGGTGGTAGCAACTGCAGCTAAACACAGAGCAGGTGGAATCTGTCACAGATCTCACTTCTCTACAGCCTGAGGAATTTTTCATATAACCTGCAGAATAAGTCAGAAGCAATTAAAAGACAACAGTGGTAAGTTCTTGATATGAGGAGCCCCCGCCCCCGCTAAAGAGGGCTCCGGAAGTTCAGCTCAGAGTGTGAAGTCAAGTGTACGAAGAACATGGCAAACGGTGTGAGTTACAACATGGCTCACAACAGCATCTGGGGAAAGGGAGAGGGAGATTCTCCTGGTTGTTTGAGGACCAGGGATCCCCTGGGGCAGATACTGTGACTTAAGATATCCATCCACAGGCAGCAGGATCTCTACCTGTCTGGGGTTTAGGGTGAGCCCTGACCTAGATCCTGGACCAGTGATTGTTTGGGGTCTAGGCCTGGGAACCAACAGAGGCCCTGGCTGACAGGTTGTGCCAGCCTGAAAGGGAGGAGGCTGGTGGGAGGCCTGGACCCATGTTCATGTGGACTGACAGGGATAGAGATGTGGGAAGTAAAAGGGAGTGGTCAAGGCTGGGCTGAGGAGGATGAGTTAGGACTGAGATCACTAATGCTGTACTTGCCTCGGTGGCAACTGATATAGAAACAAGGGTTGGGCTAAGACTGTAGATGGCATGTCAATGGTCCTGGCCATTAGGAGCTGAGTAATAGAAGTCTTTGGGAGCACAGAGGCCATTTTTATGAGTCTGGAAGGACCTATTTTCCTTATTTTTTCTCGCTACCAGAGTTGTTTGACAAATGCCTTTAGTAATTACAGGTCTTTTCTATGTCTAGGCTTCAGATCTGGCCCTTCTTCTATGATCAGACAGGAGGTTATGAAACCAGGAACTATATTTGTTGTAGTGATCTTCTTGAGGACATTGGCAATGACATATCTCTTTCCATTTGTTAGAGTTATCTGATAAATTCTGTCAAAGAAAAGTATGACTTCAGAGGGGGTACCAGCCCCTAATGGTCCTATTTACCTTGCATTTACTGATGTTCCTAACATATACGTTTGCTCATTCTTTGCAAATCCCAAATCCACTAAGCTCTCCTTTCTTATCGAAGATCCTCTCATTTGAAGCCCAGAAAAAGTAGAAACAATTTGAGCCCAATTAATTATATAGCATTGGATTTCCAGTTCCCACGACTTTCCACTGGACATGATGTTAGATGGTATTGCTGCGTTTCCACCCCTTCAAAGCATTTTGAACATAAATAACTACAGTTATTTCCATCGAGGAAAACAGCTTGCTAAATTCATCTCCATGTACTTAGAATTCTAAGTTCCTCACTTGCCACTAAGTTATTAAAATTCACTCATTTTTAAATAGACTTCCACCTTCCTAAGAGGCTTCTACATATCCTATCATTACTTTTCTGCTGCTTTCCACAACGGGTAGATAACTGATTTGATGGGAGAAATTAATTTGACATTTTATCCTTAATCAGAACATTAAATATCCTCCTAACCATAGTCGTAGTCATTTGTGTCTTGCCATCATACACCGATTGCACTTTCTTCTCTAGATCCATAGTTAAAGTTTGAAATTGAAGGTACACGAGAGATGAGGACCTCAGTTTAGAAGCTCATTTGCTGTATCGATCCAGGAAAGATGGGCTTGCTCCCAGAGACTCAGAGACCATTGGGTGTCACAAAGGGAACTGCGTTAGAGACAGGAAAAGTGCAGGATGATTTTATTTTAAAAAACAAACAAAAGTAAAACCTCTGCTTTTCTGGGATTTCGCTGGCATTTATGGGAACACGCCCCCACTTCTGAGGAATTCTGCTATGGGACTTGAAGGTAATCTTCGAAGGTGACCATGTCATATAAGTCTGAGTTTCGAGCACTCAACAGCTAAAGTTACCTGAAGGAACAAAGGTCTTCTGGGGAGTGGGAGAGGGTGAGGGAAACTGGAAGGTGGGGCAGGGCTGGATCAGGAGCAGACCAAGCCCACAAGCCTCAGTTTGCTCCTGTTTTCAGTTGTCAGCCTTACCATTATCTATCTTCACCAGCGGTGAATGAAAGAGGCAGTGCAGCAGAGGTGCGCCCAGGGCAAACCGAGTGCTGCCCCAAAGTGCGAGTCAGAATTCAGTGAGTGTCCTGGGGGATAGTCTGAGACTAGACTGCTCTGTAATAGAAGTTGTCCCCCTTTCCGCATCTGCCCCCATGGCACCTCCTCAAACTCAAAACTTGTCCTCAAGGTCTGATTGACTTGAAAGTGGTTTTGCAAATACATCTCTGTTTCTTTCTGTGGACAGGAGCTTAGAATTACTTAGCCCGGTCTCTCATTTGATAGATTAAAAGAATTAAGCACAAAGAAGTTCAATGACTTGCCCAAGGTCACTTCTTGTTGAGTTTAGAACCACCATCTTTGTATTATGAAAACCGTCTCCAACATTTCCTAGATTATACACATATTTTTTAAACATGTGTTGAAACTTGGACATAGAATGTCTTCTGGCTGCTTGGCGCCTTTTGAAGACAGTTCTAATATTTGAAGAATTTTGACTAACGATTCCCCATCCATAGTCTCTCTAGCCAAAAAGGACTCTCCCCACCTCCTCTGTAGTAAGACACAGGCACTGGTGCCACCAATCAGAGGGCCTCACGTAAGACTTTGATTCAGAAGGAAATGAAATAAGTTCTTCATTCTGCTGCAACTGTGGCTTCAGAGCCAGCTGGCTTTCGGAGGCTGTGGTGGTCTCAAGGTTGGGTTCCTGACAGAGGCACAGCACTGATGTGGCATCGGTGGCAACTGCAGTGATGTCAAGTCCCTGGTATTCAGGTCAGAGCAACCTGGAACATTTGGGTTCCGTGGTGACAGCAGTCAAGCCAGTGTTGTGTTTTGGTGTGGGCAGGGTACCTGGAGTTTTAGCCTCTAGCCCCGTTCTCCAGCCTTCCAAGGTTCTAGGAGCTCCCTAATAACCTTTTAATAAAGTCATTTTTCGCTTAAGCTAACTCCATGGATCCCAGTATTTGTAAATGTTATTGGCAAGGTGAATGAGCAGGATGAAATCAGAAAAACACCTTTGTTGTTCCCTCACCCCATTCCCTATTCCAACGTCCTGCCCTGACCCTGGATGAAATTCCTCTTAGATGATAAAAGCCCTCTGTTCCCCTTCGGTCACAAGAATAGTCTCATGTTAGTGATTATTGGTCCAGTCCAATATGGTAATAACAATTCTGGAATCTCTTCTAAGTGAAAGCTTCTTCCCTCTCCAGCTTGGGTGTTGGCTTTATCCTGGAAGCATGTATCAGAGGAGGGAGCGTGGTCCTCTTCTCTCTGTTTCCCCATCCAGGGCTTCCCCTTTCCCTCTTACAAGGCTGCCTCTACTCCTCCAGAATTAAAATGAGCAGGAGGGAGGAGAGACAGAGGCGGGAGAACACTCACGTGGCCAGCACAGATGAACCTGGTCTTGGCTTCCTCTGGCCATGGCACATGTTTAAAGAGATTGTGTATTCAAAAGGTCTAGTACAGCATATGGCAGATGCTTAATAAATATTTATATTTATTTTCATCAGGTGTACATTTGATGTTTCCACTCTATTAGACAGTAAAAGGAAGAGGGACTGTGCCTAGTCTTTGTACTATTGTCACCTATTTTATCGTGATGTACCCTGTTAAGCTCCATCATTACTGGGATACTGCTAAAGTCATCAAGGTTTAAGCCTCTTAAAAGACTACACTCTGGTTATTTGTGCACATGTGGTGATCCTACTGCAAGCACAAGCTTTCTAAGCAGGGGGCATATTGTGGGAGATAGATGGCTTTCCACCAAAGACCCTGATTCCCCTTCAGTAGAGCTATCACTAGAAGGTTGCTTCCCAGCCAGCTCCAACATTTCCTAGACTCCCTTGTGTTTAGATGGGACCATGTGACTGAGTTCTGGCTAATGGAATGTGGATAGAAGTGTTGTTTGACATTTCCAGGCCTGGCCCATAAAACCTTTGCACGCTCTCTCTTCCGTCTTGGCTTCCCAGATGTTGGTGTTAGGGTTAGCTTGGAAATCATGTGTTGAAGATGGCAGAGCCTCCATCAGCCTCAATTCTGTGGAGCAGAACTCTCTGCTTCCAACTGGACTTTACATAAAAAAGAAATAAACTTCTACTATGTTAAGTCAAGGGTCAGCAACTTTTTCTATAAAGGGCCAGATAGTAAATATTTAGGCTTTGAAAGCTGTATGGTCTCTATCGCAACTACTCAACTCTGCCATCTTAGTGTGAAAACAGCCATAGGTGACACATAAATGAATGACACATCTATATTCCAATAAAACTTTTTTTTTTACAAAAACAGATAGCAGTCTGGTAACTGTGGGTGGTAGTTTCTGACCCCTGTATTAAGCCACTACAATTTTGGATTTTATCTGTTAGAGCAGAATACTACATTAATCAATTCACTTTTCTTATTCAATCTTGTGTCAGCATTACTCAGTGTGATGCAAGGCACAGAGTAGATACTCAGTGACGAGTGAATGGAGAGACTCGAAGCACAGAGTCTGGAGTTTCAACAACTGTCTGGGACAGAAGATCATGCCTCAGGCCTGAACATGGCCAGGAACTTAGTCTGAGTTCCTGGCATAAAGCTGGGAGACACAAAGTGTTGGATAAGAAAGCTCCCTCTATTGTCCCTCCGTTGTCTTCAAGATTGGGTCCAGTTTCCCCGCCTTGGCATTGAGGGATTTCTGACTCTGGCTTCTGCTCTTCTCTCCATCCTCTTTTCCCACTGCTCCTTCTTCTTTGTGTCTGAGTCCCAGGAATACCAAACCAAGTTCCCTAAATGTCTGGCGATTTTACACATGCCATTTCCTCTGTCAGGAATGTCATTCTCCTTCTTGTTTCCCTAGCTTAACTCCTCCATCTCCTCTTATCCCACCTAGACTAGGAGGTGACACTCCTTGATGTGCTTATCGTCCGTATGGCCACAAACCCAACTCATTCCTCAGTTACAGCACTTATTATGTTCTGATGTGTCAA
Organism: Balaenoptera borealis; assembly: GCF_965194805.1. Lineage (NCBI taxonomy): Eukaryota > Metazoa > Chordata > Mammalia > Artiodactyla > Balaenopteridae > Balaenoptera > Balaenoptera borealis. The sequence goes on from NC_138866.1 coordinate 73,313,200, forward strand.
TATACCTGTCTACGTACCTGGTTGGGTGCATCCTGAGGTCAGGGACCACTTTGTTTTCCATACCCCAAAACCCTATGGCATACTTGGCACTTACTTGGTTCTCAGCAGAAACTGGTGAAAGAGTCAGTGAATTAATATGAATCCAAGCCTTAATGAATACAGCAATAACTACAGATGTTGAAGAGTTGTTTTACTCTTGGCATTTACAGATATTTGATTCAAAAACACTACCAACTAAAAATGATATATCATGGATAACATAATAACTTATATTGGATTTACATTTCCAGTAGCTGGTAAAAAATGTTCATTCCTTTTGCCTCTGCAACCAAACCACCCTCGGTTGCACCTGAGCCCAGAGCAACTGAGGTGCTCAAGATTGCCCAGCACAGAACAAAAAGGCTAAAGTCTTATTAAACAGTTTGGGTTCTGCTGATGGTGCATGGATCCTCTAAAAAAATACACAACTCTATGACCCAGATTTTCCAGAAAAGTCCCACTTTCAAGTGTTTGTTCCATTTTTCCCACAAATAAGCATACATTTTTCAAGCCATATGTCTCTATTTTGTTTAAGAAAACGTGACTGCTGTTAAATATCCAATTCCAGCCCTGAATGGTGCATTAAGTTCATGATAAACAGCCTTATATTTAACCAAGCATCTCACCTAAAAATGTTTTTTGAATTTACTCCTATTGAAGAAATTTAGAAATGTCACAGTACCTAAATTTTTAAAAAGGCTATCTCTCCATCTGACTATATATAAAACTTGGCTACAATTTTTAACATTGTGCTAGTAAAGCTGAGTAAAATGCATTCCTTAAATTTGGGGCTTTTGAACCGGCTTTGCCTTTTGGCCAATTTGGCATCCACTGGGCTAGTCTTTTGCCTCTGACTCAAAATCATAATGGAAACTTTGACCTCACGTCTAGCAAGAAGGATAGGAGCAGGCCTTAAAACTGAGGTATCCCCACCCCAAATGCAACCACAGTGTTTCCAGTGCTTACCTGGTGGGAGCCCCAGGGCAGCCTGACTTGTCACCAGGGGAAAGGAAGACCTGGGCTATTCTGGGGGGGAAGAGATGGTGGCTCTTGTTTGTTTGACTGACTGCTGCTTGTGCCCAGGAATAGCCAAAAGCAGAAGAGAAGGAAGCAAAAATAGCCTCTGATAAGGACCTGGATCCAGAGGGGAAACCACTCAGGAACAGAACTGAGGTTTGGAGACGGTCCTACCCACCCCTCTTCCTTTCACACACACCCTCGCTTCCTCTTCCCAGGGCCATCCAGCCTGTGAAGCCCCTCCCTGCTTGTCTGGGCACTCCTGGTCCAGCACTTGTCATCCTCAATGCCAGACACATGCTCGGCAGGGTAGGTGAAAGATGGGCAGGTGGAGCAGCCCTGGAGCTCAACTCAGGCGGCCTTCACCACTCACCTCCATAATCCCTTTTACGAGGGGTTGAGCTAACTGTTTGGAGTAGGTGGGTCCTAAGGAGAACAGGTCCTTACCTGAACAGATTGCAGGATGCATGAAGGGACAGATATTTAGTTGAACCATAGGAAGTTGCCAGTTACCTAGACAGATAAATAGATAATTTAGGTATGATAGATGGTGGATAACAATATGTACACCTAGGTAGATATAAAAGCAGATAGTGATAGAGATGGCAAGTAAGGAATATACAGATCAGTTACAATATGTATTTTAACTGTACATCAGTTATTTGAGACACATATGTGCCTCTTTCTAGAAGGAAAGAATGGTCTGAGGGATATCAAGGACAAAAGAACAAGATGTGCAGACATCTATGGGAGTAGTATCAGCACTGGTGACAGCCAACCCATGCCACAAACCCTATTCCTAACCTGCTCCCACCTCAACAATTACAGTAAAATCCCCAGCAGAACAGAACTGTCAGAAATTGAACTATACGAAATTGTATACACCACTTAGGTACAAATGAGATATTTTGTTTTAAGATAATCCATAAGTACATCTTAGGGTTTTGTAAAATAGCTCATAAACTATGATTTATACACTGGCTTGAGCTAATCTGCCCCCATGGACTCACAGTTATTATTTATCACTTTCTCTCAAACTGAAATATAAGTATTCCGGACCATTAGTTAAAATGTATAAACAATTGATCACAATCCTCTCTTACACCGAAGGGGACAGATGGAATTACAGTCAAGGTCACCTTCATACTGTGAATGCTAAGTTAGAGAACAAGGCTTTCCATTACCTCCTCTTTAAATGGGAGGTAACTGGCAGAGTAGAGCTGACCTGACGTGCCCAGCAAGTTTCAGGTCAAACGTCTTCAACCCAGAACAGAGACATGGCAAGCCTTGCTCATTAGAGACTAGAAAGGTCACCTGAGCCCACCTAAGTGCAGGTAGCCCAAGGGGAAGAGACAGGGGACACCCCCTTGCCTTTGTAAGCCCCCATTGGTAATGTGGACCAATCAGTTTATCTACTCTTCAGCCTATAAGGAGAAGTGAATAAGGCAGCAGAGCGAAGTGTGTGTGTTTCCTCACCAGCACTTTTGAAAGGGCTGAGTTCTACAAAGTGTCCTCTTTTACGAGCAAAAGCAAGAATGTGTAGAGAAAGGTCCTTCCTGCAAAAGTTTGTGAAGCCAATGGAGCTCCTTGGGAGCTGATGGGGTGGAGCCTAAGAAATAGTGATTTGTAACTCTTGTTATGACCCTTCTTCTACATATACACATATAGATAGCTTGGAAATCCCAATCCATATTTTGGAGGCCCTACTGAAGGGATTCCAATATTGTAAATTCCCTTGCTCCCCCAATGGGTGTGAGGTTTTCCACTTCTCAGGTCCAGGCATGGCTCCTTACCATGGTGGCCAAATGCTTCCTGGTTGGGGCTGTGGGATACAGATTGCCCCTTCATGACCCTTGGGATACCCACCAAGGGAGAGTTGGGGAAACTACTTTGCCTGGTTGGAGCCCCAGATGGACGACTAAGGCCCCAAAATGTCAGGCCAAGAGAGCCTCCCCAGTTCTGCTGTGAACGGTCCAAGTGGGTAGCACACTTTAAACTATCTTGAGAAATGTCATGAGTGTGTCCCGGAAGCCTGTCTGGAAGGTGACACTTATGGACACTAACTTGTTTCCAGAATCAGAAAGGAGATCCATGGCAGATATCTACCCCTACCCCCCCAATCCCCAGAGACCTAAGGAAAATTTCCTTGATACAGGACTCAAGTGACAGAATAGGTGATTGGGCAGGCCATGAAACCCACAGGCGGCACACTGTAGACTTCGTGCAGAAATCAACAATTTCTGAGACAGAAAAGAAAAAAAAAAAACCAATAAAATAGCAACAGACTTAGAGGCTTATTTCTGTGACTGTGGAAGAACCCTTGAAGACCCTGCTGAGTATCTGAGTATGCGGAGAGCAGCAGGGATCTGCATGTTAAATTCCTAAACATCCCAAAAGTCAGGAAAAGAAAACATCAGCATGCGCACTGATGATGAGAAAACCCCCACAGAGGGCACAGGAGCGAGGAACTATTACAGGAAAGAGCGAAATAATATAATGGCTCCAGGATAATCAGAGATACGAGTATGAGTTTTGTTTGTTGGATGATTTTGTTTTGTCTTTAAACCTCTGAGAGGTTGAAGCTGCAGATAAGAGAGAAGAAATTTCAAGGAATGAGGTGCCTAGAGGGGTGGGAGTGAATGAGATCCCAAGTGGGTAAGGAAGGAGTTCCCTGGAGACGGAAGACACACGCACCTCCTTCACTGATGTGTGGGCTTTCGGGGAGGAATAGAAACGATGCAAGTCAGTTTTAGACCAGAGTGGGGAAAGGTGACGAGTGCCATCTTGTTGAAACCATTCAACTCAGATTGGGACTTGAAGCCACCATCTTTTAATTGAGATCACATTCCTGGTCTCAGGACTTTTTTTTTTTTAAAACATCTTTATTGGAGTATAATTGCTTTACAATGTTGTGTTAGTTTCTGCTGTATAACAAAGTGAATCAGTTATACGTATACATATATCCCCTTATCCCCTCCCTCTTGCGCCTCTCAGGATTTAATGAAGCTCAGGTTCTTGATATCTCATTGCAGAAAGTATTCAGTGAGAGACACAGGTAAGAAGCGGATTTATTTAGAGAGAAACACACTCCACAGACACTCCATCTCAGAAGGTGAGAGGCCCGAAATATGGCATGGTTAGTTTTTATGGGCTGTGTAATTTCATAGGCTAATGAGTGGGAGGATTATTCCAACTATTTTGGGGAAGGGGCAGAGATTTCCAGGAATTGGGCCACCGTCCACTTTTTTTTTTTAATTAATTAATTTATTTATTTATATTTGGCTGCGTTGGGTCTTCGTTGCTGCAGGCAGGCTTTCTCTAGTCGCGGCAAGTGGGGGCTACTCTTCTTTGTGGTGCGCGGGCTTCTCATTGCGGTGGTTTCTCTTGTTGTGGAGCACGGGCTCTAGGCACAGCTTCAGTAGTTGTGGCACGCGAGCTCAGTAGTTGTGGATCACGGGCTTTAGAGTGCAGGCTTAGTAGTTGTGGCGCATGGGCTTAGTTGCTCCGCGGCATATGGGATCTTCCTGGACCAGGGATCGAACCCATGTCCCCTGCACTGGCAGGCGGCTTCTTAACCACTGCGCCACCAAGGAAGTCCCCCACTTTTTGATCTTTGATGGTCAGCCTTGGAACTGTCATGGTGCTGGTGGGTGTGTCATTTAGCATATGCTAATGTAGTACAATGTGCGTATAATGAGGCTCAAGGTCCACTGGAAGTCAAATCTTCCGCCATCTTGGACCTAGTTGGTTCTAACTAGTCTTTGTCATGACCTATAGCTACATCATTCTCTTAAAGGTTGTGCCCTGCCCCCTTCCCTCCTGTTTCATTATTGCCATTGTTCTCTCTGTGAAGTGTGCAGCAAGGTCCTTGCTCAGAGTGAATAAAAGTGAAGCTGTAAGTAAAGAGTGGTGGCAGTTTTCAAAAGCCATTGGGGAAAACTGGGGGACTGGGCCAGCCATGGAGGCATGTGAGGGAAGGTTCACGGCTCGGTGTTGATGAAGGTGGTGGAGCTGGTGGTGTGAATTCTGAGGAGGATGTGGGTGAGGACTGGAGTGTAACAGCCACTGGACTGGAAGGGCACCCCCTGTGTGGGGTGAAGCTGGGGGGTCTGTCTGAGCCACCGCCCCTTGAGGGACCCAGATTTCTCCAGCTTCCTTTGCTCCCTGATAGGAACGTGTTTATGAGAGAGGCCATAACCTTGCAGTGGTGACAAGGCTCAGAGTGGCACATGTTGAGGGGAGCTGGAACCACCGAGACCATTGGGACCCAGAAGCTAGAGGGTCAGAAAACAGAAGGAGTCTCACAGAAAAATAGAGGGGGACAGGGGTGGGGGCTATTAATCCAACCTGCTATTTAATAGCTGAGAAAAATGAAGACCAGAAAAGGTAAAGACAGTGGCAGAGGAGGGACTCTTAGCAGATCGCCCATTCCTCATCCAGGTTATTTCCATGGCTCCCAAGCAGGGATGTGGGGAGGGAGACATCTAAGAGGAGGTGAATCTCCTCTTGGAGCCACTAACCTTGTGAGGGACAGGCTCTTGGGTGTGTTCCTGGGCGACTGGGCAAGACATTTAATTACCACCTCCCTAACTCCCCAGGCAAAGACTTTTTTCCAGCATCTCAGGATGCTTGTGAAACAGTAGGGAAGGGGGCAGGGCACAACGTTTGAAAGAATGACATAGCCTGAGGACATGACATAAACTGATTACAACCAAATGGGTCCAAGATGGTGGACAAGTGGCAGATTTCCACTAGCTCTTGAGCCTCAGTACACGCTCACTGTAACACATCAACAAGCTAAATGACACACCCACAGGTGCCATGACAGTTCCAGAGCTGACCATAAGGATCAAAAAGTGGGTGGTGTGGGGCTTCCCTGGTGGTGCAGTGGTTGAGAATCTGCCTGCTAATGCAGGGGACACAGGTTCGAGCCCTGGTCTGGGAGGATCCCACATGCCGCGGAGCAACTAGGCCCGTGAGCCACAATTACTGAGCCTGCGCGTCTGGAGCCTATGCTCCGCAACAAGAGAGGCCGCGATAGTGAGAGGCCCGCACACAGCGATGAAGAGTGGCCCCCCGCTTGCCACAACTGGAGAAAGCCCTCGCACAGAAACGAAGACCCAACACAGCCAAAAACAAATTAATTAATTAATTAATTTAAAAAAAATACTAGCTTTAAAAAAAAAAAAAAGTGGGTGGTGGCCCAATTCCTGGAAATCCCCACCCATTCCCAAAAGAGCTGGAATACTCCTCCCACTCATTAGCCTATGAAATTACCCACCCCTATAAGAACTGACAACCCCCTACCCTGGTGCCTTTCTCACCTTCTGAGATGGCCCACACTCTGCCTGTGGAGGGTGTTTCTGTCTAAATAAATCCACTTCTTACCTATCACTGTGTCTCTCACTGAATTCTTTCTGTGCTGAGACACAAAGAACCTGAGCCTCAGTAAGTCTAGACACCAGGTGAGTGATTCTAATTAAAAGACCATGGGTTCGAGTCCCAAGCAGGGTTTTGGCCAGGTTTGAGTCCTGGCACGTGGGTTCAAGTCCCAATCTGAGTTACACGGTTTCACTTGAGGGCTGGTGACATACGTGGAGGAAGGGTCTCCTGAGGAAGGGGGCAGTGGTGAGGAAATGCACCACTGATGCAGGGATAGCATTTGCAGGCAAAGCGGCTGCTCGTACTTGCCAGCTTCACAAGGAAGCTGAGGTTAAGAGTTTCAAAACAAGTTCATTGCCAGTAAAAAAAAAAAACAAAAAAAACAATCAAGACTTCAGCTCAGCAACTGCTCAGCAGCAACTCTGTCTCCCCACCTCCATACCCTACACTAGATTTGTCTTAGAATTCACCTACAACACCTCCTAGAGGCCTGGCCTTCATTCTCCTAGCCAATCACCATCTGGTTCCCAGGGTGAAATTCAATATCCAAACCCAGAGCAACAGCCTCCGGTCCTGGCGGTGGATATCAGAGCCTCAAGGAAAAGCCGGCCACCACAACGTTCTCCCCAGTGATGTAGCTGGCGTCTGGAGAGCACAGGAAGGACAAAGTTCCCACAGTCCTCTGGCTGCCCTGCCCTGCATGGAAGGGGGAGAGAACTGCAGTCTCGGTGCATGTGCTAATGAACCCTGACCTCTGTCTCCCTGCTGACCTGGCTGGAGGGCCCAGCATACCTCCATCCCTGTTTCCCACCTCCCAGGCTCCTCCTGTCCTCCAGCTCCCGGCTCCCAGGCTGTGCAACCCCAGACTCGGTGAGAAGAATTTCTGATAAGCCAGGATGCAATCAGAGTCCTGTCTCCTCTGGGGACCCCACCTACCTCTGCGATCCACAGACATTTTTAAAAGAGTTTTGTACAGCCAGATTATATTCAAACTGAAAAAATTCAGAGAGTCAGTGCTAGATAGGATTGTGAAGGGCAAAAGAGTGGCTGCTCTTGGCAGATGTGTGCCTTTTGGCAAAGATGACCCTGCTTAGGGCTGGGGCTGGGGATTCCACTGGACCTCTCACAGAAGCCAGAGCCCTGATTCTGCTACAGAGAAGTGAGAGGCTGCTCTTCTCAGAGCCCCGAGCGGCTTGCCCAGCCGGGGAAAGCACAAGGTGGTTGGCGTGGGAACTGCTGGCAGCTGCTGAATCCTCACCACTCGGCTGAAGTCAGTCTTGACATGTCCTGGAGACACACCGTGCACCCGGATGCCCTGTGGGGACAGCTCCACAGCCAAGGACTTGGTAAGTCCCAGTGGGGCAGTTTGCTGGTGGTACTAATCCAGCATCTAAGAAGGAAAAAGAAACAGTAAAAGTACACTGCCAGTGAGGGGAGGAGCTCTTGCTGGACCTCCAGGGCTGTGGAGGATAAACCTTCTCTCTCTTAGACCCAACTCAGACGCTCCTCCCACTCCACCCCTGGGAATTACCAAGGAACAAAATTGAAGCAGGAGCAGGATGAAGCCCGGGCTTAAAGAAAAGTCAGGAAGGCAGAGGCTATGTTGGTCTATGCTCGACCCAGAGAGAAAAGCTTAGGTGCGAGGTCAGGGAATGGGACTGAAGAGACCCAAGGCCAGACCCCTGCTGTACCATGACGTGGTCGACCTTGGGCAAGTCACTTAAGATCTCTAGGTCTCAATTTCCTCATCTGCTATGTGGTTTATAAGCACTGCCTGTTGATAGTCACAGGAATGCCATGTCTATACTGCCCCCTGGTGTGAGATTTTAAAAGAACTCTCCTTTGAGCCCATACAGCCCCTCTGGTGCCAGACTTGGTGAATGCATGTTCAAGACACCCGCTTCCTTCAGGAGAATAGAGTACCTCTCCAGGGTGCGTGGCTTGGCGAGCAGAGCATAGACTGGATTTCAGCTCCCACTTGTCCCTGTCCCTGGACCTGTTGCCTTTGCACAGTGAACAACCTGTACAACCATCCACGGCAGCCCTGGGTGTGTGGGGTTTGAATGAGATAAAGGCAATGAGTGTGATTTTAAATGTGGACCAGAGAGATGTTCAGTGTTGTGCACTTGGTTATTTTTATCACACAGGATCAGTATTCACTTCCCCGACACCCTGGCGTCCATTCCACTGCCACCTTCCAAAGCTCCCCACTCACTGTGTGGAGGTACATAGACAGCAGCAGTGGCAATCAGCACCGCAGAGCCTCTCCTGTGAGGAGACAGACAGGTGTGATGAGGTAAAAGGTGAGCACAAATGAGAAGCAGATGCTCCCAGAAAATGGGCTTCTGATGAGGAGACAGAACTGAGCTATAATAGGAGAAGAAGGGAAATTGGGGATGGTGCCAGGGTCTCTGGGGAGAAGTAAAATCTTTGGGGATGTTGGGCCTGAGAGGGTGCTGACACAGCCTCCCCTGCTGGGAAAGCCCAGGACTCCCTGGAACCAGTCACAGGGGCAGGGCCAATCAGTAGCTGGATCTCTGGAGGACAGAGCGGGGAGCCTGGAGGCAGCCGTCAGGGTGAGGTCGGTGCAGCCCAGGGGAGAGCCACTCCCACAGGAGGGAAATGCGTTTAGAGTCACCTGAGTTCCAAATCTAGAACTGTTTCTGATTCAGACAAGAAGAGGTGAAAAGCAAAGGGGGGGAAAACTTGGCTACCAGAGTCGTGCAGGGGAGGGCCTGAAGGGGCTTCCTCTGGCCTCTTTGGAGGGGTTTGGCTCTCTGGGTTACACTACCAGGCCCTGGGCCTGGCATCTGCCCTGCCATTCTCAGAGGACACAGCCCGTCAGGGGTGATTGGGGCTCCTCTGTGGGTTTGGAATCTGCCGGCCACATTCCTTCCAGACAGTCCCTTCTGCTGTGTTGGCCACATCCCCCGGGACAAAGTAGCCTGCAGATGCGGTTCAGGAGGTGACGGGGGACAGATCCTGGCATCCAGAACACACTCCTTCTACCTGCTCTCCTTGGGATATTCCACTGCGGGCTCCTTCCCCAAGTGTCCCCTTGGCGTAGAGGACAGCAAGGCAGAGTCCCCCCAACTCCACGGGCCCTCCCTGCCCTCCCCCTCTTCTCCACGAGGGGCAGCAGCTGGCTCAGCGGCACAGCTGGGACCTCACGTTCACGTCCAGGATCTGCAGTCAGAACGGGGTGGGGAAGGAGCCACCTCCACTCCCTGGAGTCCCATGGGGAGGAGCTGGGGGTGTGGGTGCTCTTCTCCCAGGGTGCGGAGGAGGGGTCTGAGGGACCTGCTCGCCCACCAGGAGCACTTGGCTTACGAACCCCTCGCTGTCATTCGCGTACAGACCCTCCTCATGGCACATCACCCTCCAGAGAACCAGGTCAGTGAAAATAGCATCAGGAAAGGACATTAGGAAAGCTGGGTTGTGAGTGCCTGCTTTAATGAGGAGAGGTGAGAATTTGCACAAGGTAAACAACAGTGCTGTTTTCAGGGGCAGATGCTGAAATCTGACTTTCCTAGAAAAGCCTGAGCCTGGGCAAAGGAGGCAGGGAGAGGAACTTGGCTGGGAAAGCCAGGGAATGTGAGAACCGAAGAGAGAAAGTGGGGCAGAGTCTGCAAGGAGAGAAAGGAAGGGGTGGTCAGCGGAGGAAGACTCGACAAGGAGGAAAGAGGGAACGGCTCGCCCTGATCACAGGACCCACCTCTGCGGGCATCGGGGGAGGGGTCAGGATGGTGCCCTCAGAACAGCAGGGGCAGGGGGTCTGCAGAGGCAGCAGGAGCCCCTGCTGTGCTTAGTGCGTTCCATCTGGGATGTCGGGCAAGGGTCCCTTTTCTCAGCCATGTCTGGGGACAGGTGAGGTGTCCCTGGGACAGCCAGACTGGAGGGATCAGAATGGGTGCCAGTGAGTCCAGACTACAGCAGCCTCAGGTTTCTGAGCCAGGAGAGAGGATCTGGCCCTGAGCGGGTGTGTCCCATCACATCTCAGGCTTGGAGGAAGGCTGAAGTAGAGAAGGTCTGCAGCATCATTGGCCACCTGGGCAGATTGACCCAGGTGTACTCTACCCATTGGGACCGGGGGCTGTGTTTCCAAGGAACAGGAGGCAGCTGGGAACACGTGCAGGTGTGTGAGTAGATTTGGGAGACGGAGAGAACCTCACAGCTCCGTGCTCCCCGGGCCTCACCTTGTCCCCCAGCTGCTTACCGGCCCCCAGGGTGCTCCCCACCAGGGGGTTGACTGCAGCACTCACAACAGGAATTTGACGCCCCCAGCACTCTAGGGCCTGGGGGGAGACAGAGGCAGCACAGAGGGTGAGGAAGAGACGAAACTGTGGACCAGAAACCTCCTCCCTCCCTCCACAGTCATCTGGGAGGGCTTGGCTGATCCAAGTGGGTCCTGGAACACTGACCATTTGCTGCCAGCTTCACTGTGGCCTCATGCTTGATTCCTCTCACCCTAAGACACTCTGGGAGAAAACTGGATGGTGCCTAAGTTAGAACCCTGCACTTGACCTGAATTCAGAGCTCCCAGCGCTGCTGGACTCTCTCCTTTCACCCTTTATACTTCCAGGCAGACACCTCTTCTTAGCTCTCCCTCACTTCTACAAATCTTCACTCTTTAAGTCCCATGTACCCGGAGTCTCTTCTCTGGAAAACATAGCTGGCTGATTCCCACTGTCGTTTAAGGCTCTTCAAAAACAACCTTTTCCCTGTGAGCCCCCAAGAAGAGTGCCCACTCCCACAGTGACCACGATGGGCTCCCCAGCCTGGCATCTCCCCTGCTCCGGTCCACGGAGCAGCCCCTGTCGTGGGCATTGTCCCAGCTTCACCAGGCTTCGGGCATCTGTACCCTGCAGGGACCTGCCAGGGGCAGAGCCACAGTCTTGCTTAAGAATGTGGGATTTGGAGTGAGGCAGGGCTCGGTTCAGAATCATCCCTGACACTTAAGGTCTGTTTCCCACCGTAAAGCTGTTATAACAACATCGAGCGCCTCACATACTAATGTGATGGGGTGTTGGTATATGTCTGGCACTGGGAAATATCCAAAATTATGTTAAGGAGTGTTTTGACTTCCCTAGGCTGGGTCTGTGTGTTCTGATCTCTGCACCCGTATCACCCTCATCCCTGGCCCCTCAGTATGGACAACAGCCACTCCCGCTTCTCAGCCTTCCCCACGTGGCACACGGTGCCCGTCATGTTCAACCGCTCCCCCTGCAGCGCTGCCACCGCCCTGTCCACGTTCTGCTGCTTCCAGCTGCTGACCACCACGTGGGCCCCATCCTGGGCCAGATGCCAAGGTAGGGTGAAGCTGATCCTGCAGGCAGAGACGGCTGTGATGGCTTCAGCCCCTTCCCTACCTCCACCTGGGAGCCTAATCATGAGACATAAAATGTATTCCCCTGTGTCCCAGACTCCAAATCTGTCTGAGAAAAAAAGAAACTAACTTTTACTGAGCACCTACTATGTGCTGAGCCTTCACAGTGTCCTATCACCCATTCTATCATAAAGGCATTATTATCCAAGTATAATATTTTACAGAAGTGGTTAAGTAAAGTCACAAACTGCCCAGGGAAACAAATCTGGAGCCCGGATTCAAATCGACGTCTGAGTCCAAAGCACCTGCTCTTTCCAGCTTCTCACTCTGCCTCCTGGGAAATGGGAGTGTTTAATGACAGAAGCTCACTCTTGGAAAGATGATAGTTTCCAGAGCTGGGTAACAGGATAGCGGATTGGGCAGGGATGTGGGAGAAGGAAATTGACAGCAGATCCCACTCCGTAATGGGGATGATACATCCCTTGGATGCATCCCAGTTGGGCACTCCCATTACTCAGCTACATGTGGACTCGGTGACCACAGCCTTTTTGTCAGCCGGTGCACAGCTCCTGTCTGCCCTACTGCCGTGCATTCTTATTGAGAGAGGGAGTGGCCCAATATGTATGCCATCTGTATGCTCTGGACTCCCAAATTTATGTCTCTAGCTCAGGTCTCTCTCTCGAACTCCACAACTAAGATGTGGTGCAGCTGAAAATAAAAATAAACAAATAAATATTAAAAGAAGAAAAAGAAAGAAATGAGCAATGAGAACATGCCAAATTTTTTTAAGTGTGTTGGATATGGTCAAAGCACTGCTCAGAAAGAACACGTAGATATATAATTTTAGATACTGTAATTAGAGATTATTTAAGAAAGATTGAAAATTATAGAAGTACGTTTTCCATCCAAGAAGCTACTTAAAAAAATAGCAAATAAACTCAAAGTTGAAAGGACATTTAGGGACTTCCCTGGTGGCGCAGTGGTTAAGAATATGCCTGCCAATGCAGGGGACGCGGGTTGGAGCCCTGGTCTGGGAAGATCCCACGTGCCGCAGATCAACTAAGTCCAAGAGACACAACTACTGAAGCTCATGAGCCTAGAGCCTGTGCTCTCCGACAAGAGAAGCCACTGCAATAAGAAGCCTACACACTGCAACGAAGAGTAGCCCCCGCTCGCCGGAACTAGAGGAAGCCTGTGTGCAGCAATGAAGACCCAACGCAGCCAAAATAAATAAATAAATAAATAAATAAATAAATAATAAATAAATTTATTTTAAAAAAAGAAAGAACATTTTAAAAGATTAAGGCAGAAATTATTGAATTTAGCAAATCAACAATAAATTTGAAATGAAATTTACAAAAACATTAAAAGTAATTTTCTTCTGATGGAGTTTTGATGGGTGATGGAGCTTCAGGTGTTTTCTTTCCCTTGACTTTCTACTTTACTTCTCTTACTAGATTTTCTAGGAATAGTGTTGCTTTTATAATACAAAGACCCTCTTTTAAAAAAAAGTCCTGTAACACTTACCACAGAGGATTTTGAAAGACGATCTTCAAATGGCAACACATTTAAAGCTCCAGTAGTAAAATCTGCTTTTTAAATTTGATGGCCTTGGCTAAGTTGCACACTTAAACTGTACGAAAACTGGCCTGTTCTTAGATTTGCTGAACGATTAGCACGGTCCTAATCAGCTGTGCAAACGTCAGCCACACTTCCTAGACATAGGGATCAGTAGGAAAAGTCTAGAAGGAGTTCCCTAAGGGATAAGATCAGGCTTCCTCTCCCGCACAGCAGAATCCTAAGGAGCCTCGGCCCAGCCTGACCTTGTGTTCTCAGGAGAGGAAAACCCAGAGCCTCCGAAAGTGGAGAGTGGCAGGTCCAGAAGCGCCTCTTTGATCAGTGGCTATTGGCTTCTGCAGCCTGGACTGGAGATTTGGCGTTTTATCCTCAGGGATTAAAAAAAAAGAAGGAGGTTTGTAAATCAACTATACTTCAATTTAAAAAGAAAGAAAGGAAGAAAGAGAAAGGAAGGAAGGAAGGAAGGAAGGAAAAGAAAGAAGGAAGGAAGGAAGGAAGGAAAAGAAAGAAAGAAGGAAGGAAGAAAGGAAGGAAGGAAGGGGGAAAGTCAGTGTTCCCTTGGATAAGGACCTAGTACCCAAAGGGTAACCAGGCAGGGCCAGAAATGAGTCTTTAGAAGAGCACAGGCACACACACACACACACACACACACACACACACACACACACACACACACACACACCTTACTGCTGTCTGGGTTTGGATATGAGGAGCCCCTCACTGGCCACACTCTGGTCACTCACGGTGGTGACCAAGGCACATCCCTCACCTCTAGGCTCCAGCAGCACAATCCTGGCATCTTGTGGGATACAGAGTAAGTTAGGCAGAGATAAATTCCTGTCTATAGTCCCAGCCCTGGGGGGATATTCCCACCCACCTTTCCTAGGAGATAAGTGGCCTTTCTGGAGAGCACAGAACCTTCCCTGAGATGTGGGTCCTAATGACCCTTCTCTGATTTATGGATGGGGAGCTTCGTAAAGCAGCAGCTCCTCTCTGTAGATTCCCAGATACTGTCTCCCATGGGCATAGACATTTAAGGCTTAGCTTCAACCCCCATTCCTTCTTCTCTCACACCCCCTTCAGAATATTCCGATGAGCTCAGCCTCCCCTCCCTATTCTACCTCCTAGTCTTCTTTTTGAGTCATTAGAGCATCAGAACAGACTTTCTGTTTGCACAAATCACACACATGGGCATAGCCCAGACCCAAAAAAAGGCCAGCCCTCCGAATCTGTCTACAACTGGCTCCATCACACTCAGACGCCTTACCTTTGGAGGTAGTAGGAAGGGAGGTCGAAGTAGGGGTCACTACCATACGATAGTGGGAAAGCCCCAAGAGGGAATGGGTGCAAAATTAGGGGAGGAGACTGGGTCACCCATGGAGAGATTTTAGGAGGTATGTGCATCCCACATCAAGAGTGTCATTTGATGTTCAAGCCACCAACACAACCATGATTCTCCATTTCACTCAGTGCACTTTGTAATGGCTGTAATTATGTTTCAGTTGGTAACATACTTATCTGTCTTTCTGACATTGCACCATTCAGATCCTTTACTGTGGTGACTGCTTATTCTGAGTGGTGTCTGCCACACCCAGAGCATTGTTCTGCAATTCTAGCTGATTGACAGACTAACAGAACAAACCACATCCTCTGCAGAAGCACCAATGTCCTTACTTATGCAATGAACTTTGCCAACACCTTCTCCTTGAATATCTAGTTTTTACAACTTTGCAGTTGATCCTAGTGTTCTGTGATGGTTTGTTTCATTTTATAACTGAAATTCTAAGTAGATATTAAAGTAACAAACTTCCAGGCTACAAAGTATTTTACCCCATAGCACTGGAAGTGTTTTGAAACCCATGCTTTTCTGTTTCCTGTTTACCCTTAATATTATATCCTGAGCAGTCTTCATGGCATTAAATAGTCTTTTAAATATGATTTTCAGAAGATTGTATATGCCACCTAATAGATGGTCTACAATTAATTAACAATTTCCTGTTGTTGAATTATTTATGTTGTTTTCAGTTTTTCCTTATTATGTATAATGCTGTGTTTATCCTTGTTGATAAAGCTTTTTTCCCCTACCTGATGAAATCTTTAGGCTAAAGGCAGATAAGTAGAATTGCTAGGAAACAGATATGAATATTTTAAAGTCTTAATGCAGCTGTCAAACTGCTTTTCAAAAGTCTGTACCATTTTACCCTCCAGACAACAGTGTATAAGGGCCCATTTCCTTCACTAATGGTAACGCTTTTTAAATTTTGCTTATTTGGGTAATAATGTGTATAGAAATTCAAAGAAAGTGTGCAAACCCAGTGTGGCCATGGCTGGGTTATGTGGCCTGGCAAAAGTCATCAGGCTTTGTTGTATTTGGAACATAAAAGTTTATGACTGCTGTATCTTCTTCAGGAATTATAAAATTTTATCAGTTGAAACATCCTTGTTTAAATGCATTGTCTTCTAGCATCCATTATTCCTGACAAGAAATCTGATGACAATCTAATTGTTATTCTTTTTCTATATTACTTACTTTGCTTTCTATGCAATGAAAAATGGATGAAAAGTTAGATAAATTATAGCACATCCATTGAATAGATTATTATGCAGCTTTTCAAAAGAATGAATTATGTATGTATTATTTACTTGAATGGATGGTCCTTATATATTATCAAGTGAGAAAAGCAAGTTGTAGAGAAATATATACCATTTTTATAAAAACAAACATCAACTACAAAACTCTATACATTTGTAATCACATTTTGCATACATTTTCTAGTCTAGAGAAAGGAGCAAAAAGGTAGAAACCAGGCTATTCAATGTTTTTTTCTATTTTTTGTCTGTGCTGTGAGGCATGCAGGATCTTAATTCCCCAACCAGGGACCAAACCTGTGCCCCCTGCAGTGGAAGTGCAGCGTCGTAACCACTGGACCGCCAAGGAAATCTAAGGCTGTTAGTTTTAGATTCCTCTTTATTTAGGAGAGAGGGTGAAGATTATGGAGTACATTAATAATATAAACACTAATAATGTTATTTCATATTTGTTTAAATTTGAATTTTCTTTACTACTAGAGGTTAGGTATCTTTTCATGTTTATTAATCATTTATTTGATTATATTCTTCTGTAAATTTTCTACTCATATTTTTCATACTATTCTATTGGACTGTTTGGGGTTTGAGGGGAATCAATTTATAGAAGCTCTTTATATTTTATCAATCATGTGTTGCACATATTTGCTGCAGTATATCATTTGTCTTTGACTTCGTTTATGGTGCCTTTCGCCATGCAAAAATGTTAAATTGTTATGTAGCCAAATATATTTGTCTTTTTCATTTATCTTTCTCATATATAAGCTCTGAGTTTCATGCCATGTTTAAGAATGTCTCATCTGTTTTAAGATTATTCCTAAATATTATTTTAAATTTTAATTTTGTCTACATTTAGATCTTTTTTTATTTGATTTTTATTGGCGTATAGTTGCTTTACAATGTTGTGTTAGTTTCTGCTGTACAGCAAAGTGAATCAGCTATACATATACATATATCCCCTCTTTTTTGGATTTCCTTCCCATTTAGGTCACCCCAGAGCATTGAGTAGAGTTCCTTGTACTATACAGTAGATTCTCATTAGTTATCTATTTTATACATGGTAGTGTATAAATGTCAATCCCAATCTCCCAGTTCATCCCAACCCGCCCTGTTCCCCCTGGTATCCATACATTTGCTCTCTACGTCTGTGTCTCTATTTCGGCTTTGCAAATAAGATCATCTATACCATTTTTCTAGTTTCCACATATATGCATTAATATACAATATTTGTTTTTCTCTTTCTGACTTACTTCACTCTGTATGACAGTCTCTAGGTCTATCCAATCTCTGCAAATGACACAATTTCATTCCTTTGTATATACGTACCACATCTTCTTTATCCATTCCTCTGCTAATGGACATTTAGGTTGCTTCTATGTCCTGGGTATTATAAATAGTGCTGCATTGAACATAGGGGTGCAAGTAGATCTTTAAATTTTATGGGATATATCCCAATAGCCCTCAACACATGGGTCAGAGAACCACTGTGAAGATTCTGCAAGTTACTAATTATGTCTATTGCAATTACACATTTAGGATGGGGAAAATAACAACAGAGTGAGTCTGTGGACCAACTAGACCTACTGTGAGTCACACTTGAGCTCAGACTCTATTGGTCACTTGACCATCATAAACCCCTACTTTAACTAGTAGGCACAGTGGTGTTTTGGGTCCCTAGGAATTAGCATCAATTCAGAGCCAGTGTCTAGTAATCCCTGAAATGTCTGGGTATTGTCTTTCTCCAATGAATAGTAACCTAAAATATGATCACAAGTACTTTGGGGGAAGAAGATTTATGGTATGTATAAGTGGAAATGATGGTATGTACTTTTGGAAATGACGCAGAGCTATTCTTCAAGGGGATCCAGCTCCCTTCTCAATCAAAGGGCTCTGGATCTAGAAATTGACTTAGATCTGGAAACTGAGTAAGAGATCATGAGTCTCCAAAGCGGTGACTCAAGTCAGGTATTTTTTACTACCAGACTAGAGTTTTTCCTTTATATAGATCAAACAATCCTCTAATGAGATGTCCATCTATTTTGTTCCTATAAACACTGTGATCAGTTAGCTCCTGCCAAAATCTCTGCGAGCCAAGTCATTCTGATTACTGGTATAGCCCTGTTGCTCTTTACAGTAGATACACTGACTTCATCTTTGGAGCCAGGAATAGGAGACGTAGCGAGCAGCCACTACCGCAGGGCTGAAGCAGAGCCCCCAAGGAAGGAAGAAATCTGGAAAATGGTCCCCTCCCCCAGGACTTTGATCCAGATATGGTTGGAGAGAGCATGGCTATGGCTCACTGGATGGTGAATTCGGCTGAGGTACCATGCCAGGAAGAATTACTGGAGAGTCACCTTCAAGGGTGCCAGGGGGGAACCATCTCAGGAAGGTTCGGAGCCTCAGAACTCACTGCAAAGTCATCAAAGAGGTGCTGGTGGAAGCCATATGTGCAGAGGTGTGACGCTGTTGGAACTTACGGGAAAACTGCATTTTGGAGCGTCAGGAGAAGCTGTGTGTGGGGAGGTGCTGGACCACAAGAGCCTGCTAGAACAGGAGGAAATACCCCTTCCTCCGCCAGTGTCACTCCAGTGCCCTGTGATAAAGTCTAACAACATGGCAGCTGGCAAGGGGGCGATGTTTCAGCACCACAAACAAGGCAACAATGGGAGGGTTTGGAGCAAAAAGGCAATGGATTTATAACTGACACAGTCAGCTGATGATCTCCGTCTCCTTCTACTCACTTCACTTTTATGTGGATGGTTTTTGTGCTTCTATACTGTTATTTCAATAATGTCTCCAGAGTCAGTGGAGACAAACACGTGTACTCAGCCTGCCATCTTGAACAGGAAGTGTCATTTAAAAAAAAAAAATCTGTAAAGCAGTGTTGGGAAAATATGAAGCACTGATACCAACATGGTTTTTGAAATGGGGTCGTTTGAGTTGTAAGCCCATCACCATTATTAGCTGAACAACCAAGTCGTTGAACTTAAAACTTAGGTAGTTTAACTTCAAAAGCCATGCTTCTGCATAAAATTTCCCTATGTCTAAACTGAAAATAATGCTTTCTTGATAGTGGGACTGAACTGACTAAGTGATGTAATTGTGTGAAAGTGCCTAGCATGGTGACTGACAATGGAAGGGACTCAACAAACGCTAAGGGAGCAAATGGCAATCAATAAGTAATATTTTCCCTTCTCTTCCATCTTCCTGACAGATGTGACTAGAATGGCAAGCAGGCAGTTGACAGATGCCAAAAAATTGTTTTTCTTTTTACCATTTTCTTAAAATTATTGAGCATTTAATAGGCAGTGACATGCCAAGCCCTGAGAATACACAGATAAATAACTCAAGGTCTCTTCCCTTAAGGAATTCACATCTGATTGGCAAGACTGATAAGGAAATGCATATTTCAACATAGTGTAGTATGTGCTGTGATAGAGGCAATGAAAGGTGTGATTATAAGACCTCGGAAAGATTACAACCCAAAGGGGGGTGGTCTGGAAGATTAACCCTAGATTGCATCTGAAAGGATAAATAAGTTAGCAAGATAAAGAGTGATATATTTTCAAAGCACAGGGGGCATATATGCAAATGCAGAGGGTAGGAGAAAGCATGGGACATTTGGGGAAGTCCAAACATTTAGTAAGGCAAAAACATAGATAGTTAAAATGGTGAAAAATTAAGGTGGAAAGGTCAGGCAAGCAATGAGATTTGTAGCAGAAAAGTGATATACTCCCAGTTGCATTTAGAAGAAATCTTTTGCCACATTTGGAGAAAAGATGAAAGAGAAATGAGCCTGGAAGTGAGGAGACTACTAGAAAGTTGCAGCAGCAGTAAGCCAAGTGAGAAAGTATGAGGGTCTCCTCCAGGACCATTACCATCATGACTCCATTCCCCATGATGTCTAGGGATGGTTGCTCCTGGAGCTGTGCAATGCAGAGCCTACATAGTCCTGGACCCAACAAAAGCAAAGGCGGTATGATATGCAGAGACAGATTTGAGAAACATAATTGTGAAGTTTGTGAAATATTATTGACAGAATTTGCTGAGAGAGTAAAGAAGAGGAGGAGTCGGCAATAATAATCAGATTTCTAACAGAGGCAAATACTTAAATGTGGTCCTAGTCACTGTGGCTGGAACCCTAGGACAAGGGCATATTTGGGTAGATGAACAATGAGATTAGATTTGAGAGATGTTGTTTTTGAGGTGTCTGAAGCACATCTGAGAAAAGATACCCTGGTAGGCCATGGACTATATGAGTGTAGAGACCAAGAGGCTCTAGACTAAAGATGAGGATCTTGAAGTGTGTAAGTAGCGATAGAAGCTCTGGAAGTGAATGGATTACCCAGGGAGAAGTTGTACAATGAGACCATAAGAGGGTCAAGAATATAACACTGAGGAGCAAGTCATCTTAGAGATAAACACTGGTCTGGAAAATAAGTTGAGGAGAAAAAAAAGTTAGAAGAAGAAAAAGAACCACGTCTCTTGAAAGGCAGTGGAGGAGAATTTCAAGAAAAAACATTATAAACAGCATCAAATTCGAGAACCAGGATGGTAAAGGGTTCATCAGATTTAGAAACTAGACAGTCAAGAGTGAATGGCAAGAGCAGTTACGGAGGAGTCGGGGGACAGAAGCCAGGTTGCCTCATATGAAAGATTGAATGGTTAGTTCCTGTATGAGTCAGGATCCTCTCTGTTTCAAGTGTCAGAAACCAAACTCAGACTCAGCATGGAAATGGAAAGTACAGAATAGAATTGGCTTCTATCATAGTTATTAATAGATCCAGGGACGCTCAGAAATTGCTTTTCAGAAGATGGTCAGAATCTCTATCTATCTCATATCTCCTTTTTCTTCCTTTTCTCACCATCTCTCAGCTCTGTTTAAATCTGTGTGTTGGCCTCTTCCTTCAGATAGACTTCTTCCAAGAAGCATGTAGCTAGCTACCGCATTTCAAATACTCTCAGAATTATAAAATCAGAAGAATGGGAAAAATCTTAGCTCCAGGGCAATCCAGCAAGAATTCTGATTGGTCCATCTTAAGTTATGTGCCCATCCCTGAATCAAACCCTGTGGCCAGGTGAATGGAGTATTCTTCTTGCATAGCCTATATGCAGGGGAAGGATATTTGCCCGAAAGAAGAGATTCTGGATAGAGAAGCAATATATATCTACTATATTCCACACCTTAGCTGCTTAACATTCCATTTGCCCATATGTACAGAATCAAAAATGTCCCCACTTGATACGATGCAGCCATCCCATTTACAAATGAAAATGCACCATTTCTTGAAGAGAAACAACTGAATGTCATGTCTAGTTATTGCATCCAGATCCTTGAAATAAGTGCATTCCTCTTACTTTCAAATCTTACTCTTTTCGTCTATGCAACCTTTGACTTATACATTTCAACACTCCTGACAGATTAAAAAATGATGGAGGAAAATAGAAAAACATTTTAATTAATTAACAAAAAAGCTATCACCTGGAAAAGGAAGGGGAACAAACAACAGTCACCAATCCAAAGTATATATTTCTGGGCAGGGGTAGGATGGAGGAGGGAGTTTATTAGTCAACCAATATGACTCCCTGCCATCCCGCCCACTCAAAGAACTCTTTTGCCCATTGCCCTCCATGGCCATGACTGAGAGGGGAATAGAAGAGAGTCATCAAAAAGATCCCTGTTAGAGCCTGAACTTCTATAGTAGCCCACTTCCTGCTGGCACAGTTTATGAGAGGAGGGGGTCTAGGGTCACCTTTGAGGCTGAGGAAACATACCCTCACCTTTTGTCCAGGCTTGAGGTTTCACTGCTAGTCAACTCTCCCAACACTGTATAGACTTCAGAACTGTGTGTTCACAGAACTGGGCTCTACCCTTGCTGCTCTCTCTCTTAGCCATAAGCCTTGGAACTTTGCCCTTAGCCCCAGGCTTAAATGTAACTGTGAAAGAATAAGAAGTGAGGCAGAATAACCTGCACCTGTGACCAGACTGCAGCCTACTTGCTGGCCCCGTATAGGGAGAAGGATTACTTAGACAGTTCAAGGAAGGAGACATGTGGGAAGGGACCAGGGAATCTGGTTTCCTTCATTTTTCTGGCCTCTCAGGTGTCCCAATTTTGTCTCCCTGCTGATTTCCCATCTCCTTGCCTTTTATGCTAATTTTAGAAGGGGCAGAGATTCTGGGTTTTGCAATTCTGTGAGAAGCACAGTTAACCCAGCCTCAGCAATCCTGTCCACAGGCGGAGGGGTCTCCGTGTTGTCCCTTTTCTGCTTTCAGCCAGCTCAGCTCAAATCAAAGCTGTCTCTGTTTTGTAAGACCTTACTAAACAGAGACACAAGAAACAGCCAATATTTTCTACCATCCTGGTGTCTTTCTACCAAGTTTCCTAAAGCTCCAGTTTCAATAGCCATTTGGTCTGAGACAGTTAAACTGCAGTGTGAAAGAGTTTAACCAGTTACGTCAGTATCACCTAACACAGAAAGGGCCTCTCACTCAGCCAATTTCACATTTTGGAGCCTCTACCCTTTTAAATCTTGATTTGACTCAAGGTTCTTCTTTCTGTCTTATTTTTAGAAACATGCAATAACTTGCAGTGTAATGAAATGTAGAATTTAATTGGGCTTTAAAATTTAAAACCTTTTTCAAGGCTACTAGACAATGATGAACTTTGTAGATAGACTGACTTATAATCGAGATCCTACATAGAATGTTGGATGATGATAAGGTCTAGGAAGAAAAATGAAGCCAGGGAGAGGAGTATGGGTAGAGGGGTGCACTTTTAAAAGGGTGTCACTAAGAAGGTGACATTTGAATAAAGACCTGGATGAGGTAAGTTTGCAAACCATGCAGGTATCTGGGTGAAAGGTATTCCAAGGCAAGAGAACCGAAAATACAATTGTCCTCGTGTTGGACAAAGCATGGCTGCCCAAGAGATAGCAGTGAAGACAATACGGTTGAAGTGAAGTGAGCAAGGGGGTGGCGACTGGCAGGATACACATAACAAACAATTTCCTTGTTCGGGGTCATTCAGGTTATTTCTGATATTTTTATTTTATAAATAGTTTTGCTCTCAACATTTCATAAATTATTTCTTTAGAAGAGACTCCCATAAATGGAAATCCTGGATTAAGTGGAGTCAGGTTCTTGATTCATAATGTCAAGTTCATTTCCTAGAAAGGTGTAGAGTTTCCCCTTTCACCAAAAATGTATGAAGGTGCTCATCTTATCTCTCATTACCATTAAGTGCTTTCCTTTTCAAATATTTGTCAACCTGGTGGGCAAAAATGGTAACCCATTATTGTTTTATTTATAGTTACTTGATTACTAATTAAATTGAAATTTTTATGTTTATTGGCTGGTTAGATTTCCTTGTTATGCACTGTTTTTCATAAATGTTGCTCATTTACCTACTTAGGCATTAGTATTTTCCTTATCAATTTGCACAGTCCCTTTGTTAAGCTTACTGTCTTGGTTCAGGCTGCCACAGCAAGTACCATAGACTGGGTGGCTTATAAACAACAGACATTTATTTCTCACAGTTCTGGAGGCTGCAAGTCTGACATCAGGGTGCCAGCATGGTCAGGTTCTGGTGAGAACACTCTGGGGTTATAGACTGCTGACTTCTCATGGTATCCTCACAGGGTGGGAAGAAAGCAAACTAGCTCACTGGCCTCTTCTCATAGGGCACTAATCCCATCATGGGGGCTCCACCCTCATGACCTAATTACCTCCCAGAGGCCCTCCTCCAAATAGCATCACATTGGGGATTAGATTTCAACATATGAATTTTGGGGGGACACAATCCTTTAGTCCATAACACTTATTAAATCTTGTTTTCATTTTTGCTGGGTCTCCCAAAATAATATGCAGGAATAGCTCAGGGTCATGAATATTGTGCTTGTTATCACTGCTCCATCACCGCAGTGGGAGTCTCCAGCAAGGTACTGCTATATGTAAGATGCAGGCTCATAGAACTCTACACTTTGTCTCTCTCTTTCGAGGCCAGCAAAGCATCCTATCTCCTTCCTCCAACTGCCCTTGCTGTCACTCAGCTCCTTCCTACTACAGGTTCCACCCTGTTTGCTGTTCAACTCATTAGTCCATATTTTACAGCAGTCTTCCTCATTATAACGTGATTTTTTTTTTTCCACAGAAAGGGTCTTGTGTCTATGGTGATGCAAGAGAAAGTCTGTGCAGGGACATTGCAACTTTCACTTACTTTAAGAGCTGGTTAAAGCTGATTGAGGTAAAGAGTCAGTGGAGATCCTTAAAGGGCCCAGCAGAGGCCAAAACTTTGTAGCAAAGTTAAAAGTAGGAAAGCATAAAGAACTCATTTCTTGTCATTGCAGTTACCTCTCCTAGGCATGAAACTTTTCATATGCATCTAACAGCAACTTTCCATATTCAAAGATGTTTTTCATGTATTGCCTTACACATTTGGTCTGAGACAAATTTTTAGACAACTTAGACAACTTTTTATTCATTTTATTTTTTAATAAATTTCTTTATTTATTTATTTATTTTTGGCTGCGTTGGGTCTTCGTTGATGCGCACGGGCTTTCTCTAGTTACGGTGAGTGGGGGCTACTCTTTGTTGTGGTGCATAGACTTCTCATTGCGGTGGCTTCTCTTTGTTGTGGAGCAAGGGCTCTAGGTGCGTGGGCTTCAGTAGTTGTGACACATGGCCTCAGTAGTTGTGGCTTGCGGGCTCTAGAGCGCTGGCTCAGTAGTTGTGGCTCACGGGCCTAGCTGCTCCGCGGCATGTGGGATCTTCCCAGACCAGGGCTCGAACCCGTGTCCCCTGCATTGGCAGGCAGATTCTCAACCACTGCGCCACCAGGGAAGCCCTGGCAGACGGATTCTTAACCACTGTACCACCAGGGAAGTCCCACACAACATTTTAAAACCACTTTGTTAAGGAAAAGGTAAGTATTGTATGGCAGCTACAGAATGATAAAGGATTACTGGGAAAGCTTTCTTTTTATAAATGAGAGAGAGTTTAAACATTTTTCATGTGAAAGGTAAACAAATAGTAGGAAGGGAGCAATTCAGCAGCATAATTAATAAAAATGGCTCTACTGCAAAGTCTAATAGCCTCTCCCTTTTGTTTACCCTCCACATGCAATAAATCAGTCTTAAAGTATAATTTTCCCAAAAATGATATCATGACTCTCATACAAATATAAAATGAATAGGTGTCAAAATCTTATTCAACTCATTAATTAACGAAAGAACCAATAAGATGTTACGACCAGTTCAAAGGACATTTGAGAA
Organism: Balaenoptera borealis; assembly: GCF_965194805.1. Lineage (NCBI taxonomy): Eukaryota > Metazoa > Chordata > Mammalia > Artiodactyla > Balaenopteridae > Balaenoptera > Balaenoptera borealis. The sequence continues at coordinate 73,338,398 of NC_138866.1, forward strand.
GCTAGGTATTTATAGGAAATGTTAGAATAAGATTTGGGGGTTAGACAAAAAACTGATTAATGTATAACAAGACAATAAACCGTAATCTTTGGGATTATCAGTTCTAATAGACAGAAATTATCTGCATCTCCAACAGATGAAAATGTACACATTAACCTTTGTTCAGAGATGATAGAAAGTCAAGCTCAATGTGGCACTGAAGATATTCTGCCAACTTTTCTGCCTATTGCCGAGTTTCAAATGTTTTTTCTGACATAGAATGAAAACAGTGTTGTAAAGGAGGGGGAGTACAAGTGGTTCTGGAAAGGAGGGAGCCAAGAAGTCAGAAAAGGGTTCTAGGAACCCACAAACTCTCCCTCCTGATTCAGAAAGAGGAATGACTCTGCCAACAGCCTTCCAAACCAGTAGTGAGAGAGTTCTTACTGAGCTGCCCCACTTGGACTCCCTACCAGCCTCTATCCCCAAAGGGGGCAGAAGAATAGAGGCACTGAGAGGAAGAAGCCGTCAGGTGAGACTCCATCCTCTCCCAGACACTGGAGGGAAATAATTACATGGAACACCTGCTCCAGGCAAGAGCCCACAGCCCACAGCAGAGTCCCAAACACAGAAGAGCATGAAGAGGACCTGTCAAGGCTGCATAGACTCTGAGATCTGTGGGGCCAGATGTGGTAGATCAATTGCTCTGACTTAATTTTGCCATTGGAGGTATGAAGAAACCAATAAGAGAATGACAGCTCAAGGACCTCAAGGAGGTGGGAAGGGAAACCTAGCCAGACCAGAGGTGGGAGACACCTTGGATTATGGAGGAAAGGGGGAGGACATCCTTCACTGATGGGAAGGAGGTAGGAAGGGAGAGAACCCCTTACAGATTCATAAGGCATTGGGAGGGACAAGAAGTTGGAGTTCCCAGACCATTTTTTCTGCCTCACCTATGAAGATGGAGGGTGCAGTGGTGAGGAAGTGGGCTTGAGAAGACAGACGTTATAGGCTGAACTGGGTCCCCTTCCCCCAAATCCCCAAATTAGAATGGTGAAGTTCTAACCTCTAGTACCTCAGAATGTGACTATATTTGGAAATAGAGTCTTACAGGGGTTATTAAGGTTAAATGAGGTCATTGGGGTGGTCCCTAATCCTATGTGATCAGTGTCCTTATAAGAAGAGATGGTTAGAGACTCACAGACATAGAGAACAGACTGGTGGTTGCCAAGGGGGAGGGGACTGGGGGAGGGATGGAGTGGGAGGTTAGGGTTAGAAGATGTAAGCTATTATATAGAGAATGGATATACAACAAGGTCCTACTGTATAGCACAGAGACTATATTCAATACCCTATGATAAATCATAATGGAAAACAATATGAAAAAGAGTGTGGGGCTTCCCTGGTGGTGCAGTGGTTAAGAATCCCCTGCCAATGCAGGGGACACGGGTTCAAGCCCTGGTCCGGGAAGATCCCATGTGCCGCAGAGCAACTAAGCCTGTGCGCCACAACTACTGAGCCTGCACTCTAGAGCCCGCGAGCCACGACTACTGAAGCCCACACACCTAGAACCTGTGCTCCGCAACAAGAGAAGCCACCGCAATGAGAAGCACACTCACCACAACGAAGAGTAGCCCCAAATTGCCGCAACTAGAGAAAGCCCATGCACAGCAATGAAGACGCAACACAGCCATAAATAAATAAATAAATATTTTTTTAAAAAGAAAGAATGTATATATGTATAAGTGAACCACTTTGCTGCTTAAGACACAGACATGCACAGAGGAAAGGCCATGTGAAGACAGAGGGGGGAGTCAGCCATCTACAAGACAAGGGCAGAGCCCTCAGAAGACATCAACCCTGTTGACACCCTGATCTTGGACTTGCAGCCTCCGGAACTGTGAGAAAATAAATATCTGTTGTGTAAGTCACCAGTCTATGACACTTTGTTATAGCAGCCCAGCAAATGAATACAACTGGTGAAGGTTTAAATACATGTTGAGGGTAAAGGGAGATGGTCCTGAGTAGGACCATGTGGCAAAATTGCCAGGTGATATTAAAAGTCAATTATCTTGGAAGCCATAATTTTTTAGTGAATTTCTTCAGTTTTCCACGACAACTTAACTGTAGAAGTTAAGACATTTGGACTGATCAAGCACAAGGTTTCTCCCAAAAGGTTCAGTGGGAAAGCAGTGAGAAAAATAACAGGGCAATTACAATACAGTGATCAAAGTGATACATTGTGCAGTACAGACTATATAAAGAAGGAAATAGAGTGGGGAGGGGATGGATATAATAGGACAAAATGGAGGGTTCAGGGAACAGGGATTCTCGATAGTATTGACAAGCTAATGTAAGAGAAAACAGAGCAGAAAGAGGTAGAAGAACAGGAATTGATGGCCAGAGAGTAGGATGTGTACACTTAATATTTCAAGATAGACGAGACTTGGGTGATGACAAGTCTAAATTACCCCCATGTTTGAGAGCAGCTGAAGTGAAGTTGGGCTGAAAGTCCCTGGAACTGAGGATGTCAAAGAATTGTGAGGCTAACTATTGAATTAGGTGAACAATGAGGTCACCCAGATTGAGGCTGGGACTTCTAGTAAAGAGGAATCTTGTAAGCTAGTCCTCCTTGAATGAGGGGAGTGGCAGCAGGCTGGTCATTCAGGAAAATTTTATGGAGCACTTACCATGATCCAGATTCCAGGGATATAGTAAAATTAAGATAAATGATCCCTGTGATCCTGGTGGTCTTCAGTGGAGGTGCTCATACTCTGGTGGGAAATGCAGGATGCTAACAAGGAGGGGTTCAAGGCCAAAAGGCAGGAATCTCTGACTAGACACGTATACATGATAGCAAAGGAGGACTGGATTGGCAATGGCTTTGGGGACCTAGGATGGTGTGGTGCTCCTGAATCCGCAAGCATACAGCTCCATGATGGCACCTACAGATTGTATATCTCTCATTCACCACTCTATTCTCAGTTCTACATAGAAAACGCCAGACACATATTAAGAGTGCAGAATATTTGTTAAATGGTGATTGACTGAATAAATGAAGTCAAGGGGAAGGTGGAACATCAGAGTAAGAAAAATCTCCTCCAATCCAGAACTGAAAGTGTTTCATCTATTTGTGATACTCTCTAAAATGATCTATTGATCCATTAGATTAATGAGCCTAGTACAAGAGCTCTTCAGTCTGAAACATGAACAGAATTGCTGAGCCAATGAAAGATGGCAGTTAATTCATTCCACAAATATTTATTGAGCACCTCTTTTTTTAATAAATTTATTTATTTTTGGCTGTGTTGGGTCTTCGTTGCTGCGCGTGGGCTTCTCTTGTTGCGAAGCACGGGCTATAGGCACGTGGGTTTCAGTAGTTGCGGCACATGGGCTTAGTTGCTCCACGGCATGTGGGATCTTCCCGGACCAGGGCTTGAACCCGTGTCCCCTGCATTGGCAGGCAGATTCTTAACCACTGCGCCACCAGGGAAGTCCTAATCATTGTTTTTCTAATGCTCATTTTTTTGTCTTAATTCTTATTCCATTTTCTGAGTGGTCTATCCCAGTCTTTCTACCACTATTAAGCCCCTGCCCAAGTAGGGAATTAATATAGAGAGCTAACCTAACCCTTCCTAGGGAATCATGGGGCTCTGAAAATAGACAAGTTCACATCTGTGCTCAACATAAAAGCTTTAAACAACCATGCACTTTCTACCTAAATCTCTGGGTTTCAAAGCAAGTTCAATCTTGTTGATCTCAAGGAGTGTTATAGACTGAACTGAGTGTCCTCCCCCCACCCAACCCCCGCCCCGTCCCAAAATTCATATGTTGAAGCCCTGACCTCCATTTCCTCAGAGTGTGACTGTATTTGGAGATGGGACCTTTAAAGAGGTGACCAAGTTAAGAAAAAAGAAAAAGCCACTGGGATAAGCCTTTATCCAATCTGATTGTCGTCTTATAAGAAGAGGAAATTTGGACACAAAAAAGAGACAGCTGGGATGCGTGCACACAAAGAAAAGGTGACATGAGGACACAATGAGAAGATGGCCAACCGCAAGCTAAGAAGAGAGGTCTCAGGAGAACCCAAATCTGCCAATACCTTGATCTTGGACTTATCAGCCTCCAGAACTGTGCGAAATAAATTTCTGCTGTTTAAGCCACCTAGTCAATGGTATTTTGTTATGGCAGCCTAGCAAACTAATACAAGAGGAGACCTCAATAGTATTCTTTTCACACCTTACATCAGTGGTCCCCAACATTTTTGGCACCAGGGACCAGTTTCATGGAAGAGAATTTTTCCATGGACGGGGTGGGGGAGGGGTGGGGGTGATTCAGGCAGTGATGCGAGCGATGGGGAGCGATGGGGAGCGATGGGGAGCGATGGGGAGTGATGGGGAGCGTTAGATGAAGCTTCCCCTCACCTCCTGCTGTGCAGCCCAGTTCCTAACAGGCCAGAGCCCGGTGGTGGTCCGCAGCCCGGGGGGGTTGGGACCCCCTGCCTTACATTATTACCTGTTAATCTCCCTCAATTTTCCTTTCAATAGAGAAGATGCCCTAAGGGTTTCTGACCAGCCAAAAGAATCCCAGGAAATAGAGAATGGAAAGGAAACCAGGAGCTTCAGATGTACAAATCTGAAGAAAGCAAAGGTGCCTCTGATGATGCAGATGAAATAGATTGTGCTTCTACAGTGTGGAATAGTATCAGAAAGTCAAAGTTATATGGTAAGAGGAGGTAAAAAACAACTATATCTAAGGTTTCATACTCCATCCCTGATCTTCTGAGACTGATCACAGAACAAGATATGTGTCCCCATTTTTGGTCCAGAAAATGTAGTCACCATTGCTATATATATCTCCCCCTCCCCCAAAGAAGGATGCAACAAAGAGGAGGTGACACCCGTATAGCTCACAGGCATCATGTGTTACATATAACATTTCATATTCCCAGTCTTGGACTATGCCTGTTATGGAGTTGATTTACCATCAGTTTCAAAGACATATAATCCAAAAGAACCCTAATAACAAAGAGAGACTTGTATGTTCTGAGAATATGTGTTATGTTTTATGCATGCTATGTACATTGTTTGTACATAAATACACATACTTGTGTTTCATATGTGTGTGTTTGTGTGTTATATGTTAGTAGATCTGGAATGACCTAATCTGTTTGATGGGAATCTACACAGATCTTGACATCCACCTAAAACATTTTACGTATAAAAAGAGATCTGTGGGGAATTCCCTGGCAGTCCAGTGGTTAGGACGCCAAGCTTTCACTGCCGAGAGCCTGGGTTCAATCCCCTGTCGGGGAACTAAGATCCCACAGGCTGCCTGTCACCAAAAGAAAGAGAGAGATTTATGAACAAAGACCTTTATCATCTTATTTGTAAAATAATAGATAAAATAGGTGAAAAAATAGATAAAACTTAAATGCTAAATATGGTATGTCACTTTATGGGATATATGCCGCCATTAAAAATGGCATTTGTCAAATCAAAACTATAATGAAGTATCACCTCACACCAGTCAGAATGGCCATCATCAAAAAATCTACAAACAATAAATGCTGGAGGGTGTGGAGAAAAGGGAACCCTTTTGCACTGTTGGTGGGAATGTAAACTGATACAGCCACTATGGAGAACAGTATGGAGGGTCCTTAAAAAACTAAAAATAGAACTACCATATGACCCAGCAATCCCACTACTGGGCATATACCCTGAGAAAACCATAATTCAAAAAGAGTCATGTATCACAATGTTCATTGCAGCTCCATTTACAATAGCCAGGACATGGAAGCAATCTAAGTGTCCATCGACAGATGAATGGATAAAGAAGATGTGGCACATATATACAATGGAATATTACTCAGCCATAAAAAGAAACGAAACTGAGTTATTTGTAGTGAGGTGGATGGACCTAGAGTCTGACATACAGAGTGAAGTAAGTCAGAAAGAGAAAAACAAATACCGTGTGCTAACACATATATATGGACTCTAAAAAAAAAAATGGTTCTGAAGAACCTAGGGGCAGGACAGGAATAAAGACGCAGACCTAAAGAATGGACTTGAGGACACGGGGAGGGAGAAGGGTAAGCTGGGATGAAGTGAGAGAGTGGCATGGACATATATACACTACCAAATGTAAAATAGATTGCTAGTGGGAAGCAGCCGCACAGTACAGGGAGATCAGCTCGGTGCTTTGTGTCCACCTAGAGGGGTGGGATAGGGAGGGTGGGAGGGAGACGTAAGAGGGAAGAGATATAGGGATATATGTATATGTATAGCTGATTCACTTTGTTATAAAGCAGAAACTAACACACAATTGTAAAGCAATTATACTCCAATAAAGATGTTTAAAAAAAGAGAGATAAGAAGGCAGAAAAAAAATGGCATTTGTAAGTAGTTTGTAATAATATGGAAATGTTTCAGTTAAAATGCTAACTGAAAAATCATGACACAAACTTATATACGGAAAGGCTGAAATTATACTAACATAAATGTCTACATATAAAAATGCTTGAAAGTAAATAAGCATGGAATAAAAGTGACAGATTAAATATGTACTTCTCAAATTTCCCACAAACAGTATACATTGCTTCTATATTTAAAAACCTACTATTTTTAAATGCCTAGTTATTCCTTGGAGAAATGGCTGATTCTAGGGCTGGAGCAGGGAAAATACAATATGAGCCTGGAGCATATTGTACTGCCAGAAAGTAAACAATTGCTAAAAAACAAAAACAAGAAAGAAAGAAAGGAAGGAAGGGAGGGAGGGAGGAAGGGAAAAAGAAAAAAGAAAAGAATAGAGATGGAGGGATGTCAAACGGACAGAGGAGCCAAACTGAAAGGGCCCAAACTGGAACAAGTGAGCAAGAAAATAAATAATGTAACATTGAATTTTAATCTAGAGTAGAAAATTAACATACATGGATCCATACTGATACCAAAAAATGACTGAATAAATAACTAAACGACAGGGGTGCCGATCCCCTGTGCAGTCGAAAATCCATGTATAACTCCCCCAGAACTTAACTACTAATAGCCTACCGTTGACCAGAAGCCTTACTGATAACATAAACAGTCAATTAACATATTTTGTATGTTATATGTTATGCACTGTATTCTTACAATAAAGTAGAGAAAAGAAAATGTTTTAAAGAAAGTCATAAGGAAGAGAAAATACATTTACAGCACATATATGTACTTACTGAAAAAAATCTGTGTATAAGTAGAGCTGTGCGGTTCAAACCCGTACTATTCAAGGGTCAACGGTAATATATGTAGATACTTTCTCTTTCCAGAGGTGGAGATTTAATACCTCCTCCCCCACGTGGAGGGTGGGCTGGACTTGGAGTCTTGCTCCCAGAGAATTGAGTGTAGAAAGGGAACAATAGTAACTTTAGAGTGGAGAAACCTGGCAGACACTTCCCTATCCAAGTGACCAAGGTCAACACCACCGTAAATGCCATGCCGCTATCTTGTACTCCCTGATAGGATGAGATAGGAAGTACATTTCACCTCTGTGTTATCTTCCCCAAACCTATCATCCCAGTCTAATCATGAGAAAATATCAGACAAGCCCAAATTAAGGTACATTCTACAACGTCTTGACCAACAGTCTTTAAAACTGTTAAGGCCATGGAAAACAAGACTGAGAAAATGTCACAGACAGGAGGAGATTCAGGACATACCAGGATTAAATACAGTGTGGTAACCTGGATTGGAACCTGGAACGGAACCTGGAACAGTGAAAGGACATTAGTGGAAAACTTGGTGAGATGTTGGGAATTCCCTGGGTGGTCCCGTGATTAGGTCTCTGTGCTTTCACTGCTGGGGCCCAGGTTCAGGGAACTGAGATCCCACAAGCCATGCAACCAAAAAATAGAAAAAAAGAAACTTGGTGAGATATGAATAAAGTAGATAGTTCAGCTGTAATATTGTACCAGTGTTAATTTCTTAGTTTTGATAAATGTGCCATTGTTTTATATAAGATGTTAACATTAGGGGAGACTGGGTGAAGAGTATATAGGAGCTCTATCTTTGCAACTTTTTAGTAAATCTAAAATAAATCCAAAATAAAAAGCTAATTTTTATACGTACCTTAGCAGATTTCAAGAGACTGTTTCTTAAACTTTGAATGTAGAATTTGGCAATGATTATTAAAATTGTGAATAGGTAAATCTGTTACTAAAATTTCACAACTTGAAATCAGCTATGCAATTAGAGATTTTAGGTAATATATGAGAACTGAGTTGTTCTTAAATTTTCTGAAAGAATATGTTCCACTTTCACTGTGGAAACTTCTAGACACACGTCCAAGGCAGCAGGATTCACAGGAGGGCTCAGATGGAGCCCCCTCATCCCTCCTTGCCTAGCCCTGCAGGAGCCCTCCTGAGTCTCTAAGGGTGGGGACATTTAGGCTGGTGGTGCTTCTGGCAGTGGCTGATACTTTTGACCACAGCAAGGAATGGGGATTTGACCTGGTATCTCTGGGTACAAAAGAAATAAGGAGGTAAACACTTCTCTGATAAGAACTTGACTCCCGGCTTTAAGACTCTCCCTCTCTATACTCTGGCCCTCCTGGTGGTGACCAGTGCAGGTCACTGACCACTGCCTCCCTGCCCCCCAAAGCCAACCTTAAGCCTTTCCAAGCAGGAATTTTGCAGAGAAGAGTTATGTGTCACCTAGAGGACTCTGGCCTCTCCAGTGTCTACAGCCCTCTGTCCCCAGGGAATCCCCTGAAGGAAATAAACATTCCTACCTGGGACTGATGGACTCAGATGCTTTTGTTTGTTCCTTGAACAGAAAGAAGCCTGGGCTGCAGCAGGCATGGAGCTCTGCTGATCATCCTGAGTATTCTGCTGTATAAGAGCGTCATCCTATTTCCTCTTGTCTCTTAGGACTCTGCCCTTAAGCTCACCTGGTCCCTGCCCACCACACTCTCAAGCCCTTTGTTGAGTCATGAAAACATCTAAGCAAAATGTGATATCCTTAGAGTCATATGTAATATCCCTGAGTAAACCCTTATAAGGCAACATCCTACCTCCAAAATTGTCCCAGCTAGGCTTCTGGTAACAAAAGGTCCTGGAGGAAGACCTTTCTCCAGGGGTTCACATTCCCAGGACAGTGCAGGCAGAGGGGCATGGGGTGATGACTGCAGTAAGAGGGAGAGGACCTAGGAAAGGGAGTAGACCATACAGGGGCCGTGCATATGTTTGCACTCATGCATGCACATTGCCTGACACTTAGGAGGCCATCAGTATCTATTTGTCAAATACTTATATATTACATATATATATATATGTAATATATAGCACAGAAAAAGGAGAGATGTATCCAAATGTCCCTTAATGGCCCAGAGAGAGCCTGGAGGAAAGCAGTCACATATTGAAGAATTGGAGAGCTGTGGCCATGGAGAAATATTTCAGTAGGTTTTTCTCAAATTCAATCCATTCTAGACCAAGCCACCAGCACCATCTCCTCTTGATGCACATTTGTCGTGATGAATTATATGTTTCTATGAGTTGCATGTTCAGATCTCTGACATCTGTTTGGAAATTCTGCTCATTCTCTGCAGGTGTCCTGACACGGAGAGCACTGTTATGCAATTTTTAGGTGCTCCAGAAATGCTTGTAATTTGACAGACTGACACTGAACAGTGGGCTTACACGAGCTTTAAAAATGTGTTTATCTGATCTCGGATAATGCTGTCATCCTACATATGCCATGAAATTTTTCTATTGTAAAGTATTTCAAATGAATGGAAAAGAACAGCATAATATATAGCCAACACCCACGTTTCACAAATATTAACATTTTGCCCTATTTGCTTCATCTTTTTTTCAAAACTAAAACATTCCAAATTGAATAGAAAGCCGTTTTGTGCTTCTCCAAGATCCCGCTCCCCTCTCTCCACCCTCCCCAGAGGTGACTGCTGTCCTAAAGTTGTGTGCATCTTTCAGGCCCATTTTTTTACATTTTTACTATGTATATATGTTCATAAATAATATATATTGTTTTGCTTATTTTTAAGCTTTACCAAATGTGGTATTACCACACTGTACCTATCATGCTTCAATTTACCGATTTTCATCAGCTTTGTGTTTAGGGAATTGAATCACAGCACATGTGTCTCTAGTCCATTCACTTTCACTGCATAGAATGAGCATTCTCATTGTTTGAATAGACACTATTTACTTACCTGTTTTCCTGTTGATAGACATTTGGGTTGTTTTGATTTTTATCTATTTCATATAATGCTGCCATCTCCTTGCACCACACATATGTGAGCTTTTCTGTAGAGTTTATATTGGAAGAGGGGAGCTGGGTCAAAGGGCACATCCATCTTGATCTTTAATATATACTACTAAATTTGTTCTCTGAAGCCATTGTACCGATGTGCACTCGTATGAGAGCTCCCGTTCCTCCACATTGTTCTTAATGTCTGTGCTCTCAAACATTTCCATGTTTGTCATTCTGATAGATGTGAAATAGCATCTCATTTTCCTAATTATCAAGGCAGTTAGTCCTCTTTATATGTTTGATGGCCATGCAGGGTTCCTCTTCTGTAAATTGCCTGTTCGTTCTCTGTCCACTATTTATTGGATTGTATGTCTGGTTTTTATTGATTTTAAGGGTTATTTGAATATTCTGAATGCTAATCCTTTTTGATAGACTACTCTCTTTCCCCCTACTTTTTGTAATCATCTGATGTCCAGGTTATTACTCTTTATTCCTTGTTCATCCTAAAATTTAACACCTTGTTCATTGTCTCTCTTTCCAGCACAAGCACTGCCTTAATTATTAGGGATTTCAATATTCACAAGGATGATCTTCTTAGTTCCTGATCCCCTCCCCCAAGCCACACACTCCACAGTCATGCCCCAGACCTTGCCATTAGCATTGCCTTCATTATCTTGATGACAAGCATCCCACTCTTTCTGTATTTATCCTTCAACACACTCTCTCCAACAGCCCGACTTCAATAATTCTGCAACCCTAATGGAACCTGCTATCCATTGACCTGCCAATTTTTCACATCCCCTACCCCTTCATGTCCCCACCTCATACCTTATCTGGCTTAGAATCCACATTCCATCATTATAGTCACTTCTTTGTATGTGTAGTTGTTCCTTTGCTCCTCTCTTCCTCCCTTGAACTTTTCTGGAAAAAAAAAAAGAACCAACATTGAATAAATATTACATAATATTTAATAATAAATATTACATAATTTAAAAGGGATCAAATTATCAAGAAGATGTAACTATCCTAAATGTGTATGCATCTAAAAACAGAGCTTCAAAATAGAAAAGCAAAAACTGATAGAATTAGGAGAAATAGGAAAATCCGCATTTATAGTTCAAGACTTCAACACTCCTCTCTCAGTATCAGATAGAGCAAGTAAATGGAAAATCAGAGAGGATGTGGAAGACATGAACAACGCTATCAACCAGCTTGACCTAACTAACATGTATAGAACACCCTACACAAGAGTAGAATATATGGTTTTTTTCCCCAGGCGCACATGGAACACTCATCCTGATAGATCATATTCTGGACCATAAAACAAATCCCAACAAATTTAACAGGATTGAAATCATACAAGTATGTTCTCTGGCCTCAAGAAGATTAAACTAGAAGTAAATAACAAGGATATCTGGAAAATTCTTAAACGTCTGGACATTAAAAATGTACTGCTAAGTATTCATACATCAAAAAAGAAATCATCAGAGAAATTAGAAAATATTTTAATAGAATGAAAATGAAAGCAGAATATATCAAACTTTGGTGGATGCAAACTAGTATCATAGTTCTCTCACGTGTGTTCTCTCTCCCCTGCAAAACAGTTTGTATATAAAAAAAGAACGATCCACTTCTAGTTGGCTAAATACTTCTATAAAACCATCTTGTCATAGTGCTTTTATTGAGAGGAAGCAGGGAGACTGAATTTGACTAGTGATTCTTTTTCTCTAATTTTATTTTTCAAGTTCTCTTGATACCAAACAATCTGTTTGTTCTGCCACTGATAAGGTTGCTCCTACATTTGCACTTAAGGTGGGGCTAACAAGGGGAAGAGGACCCTCACTGGAATGCAGACCACTGTGTGGGCACAGCAATACCCAGCAAGCCTCTATGGGATGACGAGAGGGTCAGGGGACTCCTGCCTTCTCTCGACAACTCGGCCCTGTAAGTGATCCCTTTCCCAATGAAGTCTACTCCTTAACCCATTCTAGATGACGTGGAATTCATCCACAACCTTGACACACGACAGGTGGGCACCAGCGATGGACACATCTCACCAAATACTATTTGTACCTTCTCTCCTTTCCTTCCTCTGGTTTTCCCAGAGGTTTGTCTATTAGTCATTTTTAAAGAATCAGCACTTAGTTTTGCCGATCATCCCTACAATTCCTTCTTTCTATGGAGATGGGAGGATGCTGGTGGTGGTTTGGTTTGGTGCTGTAGTTGCTTGGTTTGTTGATTAGTTGGTTTTCAGTCTCCCTCCCACTCCATTCCACCCACCTCTCAGTTCCCCTCACCAGTGGCAACTAAGGCGCTTATATGGGGAACTACATACATTTATCAATCACACTTATATAGTTTTAACTCCTTTTTATAAAAGAGCAACATACTGTGCACACTGTCCCACCCATTATATATTTCACTTAATAATATATTTTGGAGATCATAATGAATCACTACAAAATGAGATTCCTCATTCTTTTTAATAGTTACAAATAGTATTTGTATTTTATGGATGTTTGCTACAATGGACTCAATCTTTTGCTTTTATAACTACTGCAATTAATAGCATTTTTCATACATAATTTTGCTGTATCTATAGGAGAAATTAGGAGAAATAAAACTGGCAGATCAAAAGGTATACGCTTTTGTTATTTTATTAGATATTGCCAAATTGTCCTCCGTAGACGTTATACCAGTTTGCACTGCTGCTTGCAATGTGTGAGACGATCTGTTTCATCACACTCTAAACACAGGCTAACCCAGTGTTTAATCAATTTATTGGATCGTTACCAACCTGATAATTTGTAAATGGTATTTCAGTTTAAAACTGCATTTCTGGGAATTCGCTGGCAGTCTAGTGGTTAGGACTCCGTGCTTTCACTGCCGAGGGCATGGGTTCAATCCCTGGTCAGGGAACTAAGATCCTGCAAGCCATGTGGTGTGGCCAAAATAATAATAATAATAAAATTTTTTAAAAACTGTATTTCTTTCTATACTAGTGAAATTGAACATTTTCTGTGAACGTCCATTCATTTTCCTTGACCATTTTTTCTAAGAGTTTTTGTCTTTTTCTTATTGATTTGTAGAGATTCTTTATGCATTAGGAAAATTAGACCTTAGTCTATAATATGAGTTGCAAATACTTTCCTCTAGTTTGTTATTTATATTTTAACTTTTCTTGCAAATAAATAAAGCCCTCTTGGTGGACTCTTCCCTATATAATTATGTACTACCCCTTTTTATTCTCATTAATTCTTTATTGTCTTAAATTTTATATGGTCTGATTTAATATTGCTACTCTGGCTTTCTCTTGGTTAGTAATCACCCAGTATATCTTTTTTCCATCCTTATGTTTACAACCTCCACAATCACTCTTTCCACTCAGCCTCTTGTAATCAGCATATAACTGGATTGTATATTCCTTTTTAAATCTAACCTGTGAGTTGTTTAATAGATGAGTTTATCTACTTCTCATTTATTGTGATTAGCAATAAATTTGGACTTATTTTTACCATATTTTATTGTGTTTTCTGTTTATCAACTGTATGTTTACCCAGGGCTGCTCTAACAAATTACTACAAACTTCAAAAAACAGAAATTTATTTTCTCACAGTTCTGGAGGCCCGAAGTCTGAAATCAAGGTGTTGGCATGGCTGAGTTCCTTCCAGAAACTCTGGGGGAGATTCCATTCCTTGCCTCATCCAGCTACTGGTGGCTACTGGCATCCCTAGACTTGTTGCTGCATCACTCCCATCCTGCCTCTGTCTTCATATGACCATCAACTCCTCGCCCTGTGTGCCTCTGGACAGTTATCACTGGGTTTAGGTCACACCCAGATAATTGAGGATGATCTCATCTAGGGATCCTTAATTTAATTACATGTGCAGAGACCTTTTTTTTGCAAATAAGGTTGCATTCACAAATTCCAGGGATTAGGACAAGGACATATCTTTGGGGGATGGGACTATCATTCAAGTCCTTCCTTATTATTATTATTTTTTTAAATTTATTAATTTATTTATTTATATTTTTGGCTGTGTTGGGTCTTCGTTTCTGTGTGAGGGCTTTCTCTAGTTGTGGCGAGCGGGGGCCACTCTTCATCGCGGTACTCGGGCCTCTCACTATCGCGGCCTCTCTTGTCGCGGAGCACAGGCTCCAGACGCGCAGGCTCAGTAGCTGTGGCTCACGGGCCCAGTTGCTCCGCGGCATGTGGGATCTTCCCACACCAGGGCTCGAACCCGTGTCCCCGGCATTAGCAGGCAGATTCTCAACCACTGCGCCACCAGGGAAGCCCAAGTCCTTCCTTATTCTTTTTTTTTGCTTTTTAAAATTTTTGGCTCTTTTCTTGACTAATGTCAGGTTGATAAAGGTTTATTTTTTTACCTCTGATTGTTCAGAAGCTATGGCTATTTACATTAATTTTGGTAAGTGTCCTTAAATTTTAACATATAGATAGCCATAAAATTTTCTAATAAAATCTAATCTTTTAAGTATTTCTGTCCTTTCACAAAGTAGACCCCAAAATTAGCATACTTTCATTTCCCATTGAATAACCCCCAGCCCAATCCTCTTTGTTATTTTGTCTAGAACACTGGTGTCCAAAAATTCGAAATAACCAATTAATAAACTTTGAGCATACAGCTGCAATGTATATTTTTGTTTATTTATAATTTATGTACATGCATCACTTAACATATTACATATATTATAAAATATATACAAAAATATTTTTAAAAAGAAATAGAATATAAAGATTAAAATTCTAATATTTTTTCTGAACACCAAGAGATCATTTTGCTAACCCTCTGGGGTGCATGCACCCCATTTTGGATACCACCTGTTTAGAGACTTTATTTTACTTTCAAAATAACACATAAAGTATATTAACAAGAAACTTACTGTCAATTAAAAATTACATTTACCAAAATATTTTACAAAATTCAATAATTACCGTTGATTCTTTTTTTAAAATAAACTTAATTATTTATTTATTTTTATTTTTGGCTTCATTGCTGTGAGCAGGCTTTCTCCAGTTGCAGTGAGCAGGAGGTACTCTTCGTTGCGGTGTGTGGCCTTCTCACTACAGTGGCTTCTCTTGTTGCGGAGCATGGGCTCTAGGCACGGGGCTTCAGTAGTTGTGGCACGTGGGCTCAGTAGTTGTGGCTCACGGGCTCTAGAGCACAGGCTCAGCAGCTGTGGCACCCGGAATTAGTTGCTCCGCGGCATGTGGGATCTTCCTGGGCCAGGGCTTGCATTGGCAGGCGTGTTCTTAACCTCTGCGCCACCAGGGAAGCCCTATCATTGCTTCTTTTTTCCTACACCTTCCCTCTCAATTTGCCTTCATTTAGTAATTAGTCGTCTGGTTTTCCAGTAGACATATTTTGAGACTTTCAGACTTTTCTTTTTTTGTGTCTGCACCATAGAATCGTCTCTACTGTCTCTCTTTGACTTTTAATTTGCAAGTATTTGTTCTTTTTTTCTAATTCTACTTTCAATATAGCAGTGTAGTGAAGTGATTAAGCGCTATGGAATCAGATTGCTACTCTGTTTTTGAATCCTTGCTCTACCGATGACACCCTGTGAGAAGCTGGGCAAGTTATTTCACCGTGGTTTCCTCATTTGTGTATGATAATAATAATATTCGTACTTCATGGGATTATCGAGCTGATTAGATGAAATTTAATGGCTTACTATGTTTAAAGCATCAAGATTTGTGCCTGGCACTTATTAAGTACTTAATACAGTTAGCTATTTATATTTCTAATTTTGCTGAATTGAAGTCAGAAAATGTAGTTGGTTCTCTCTCTCTCTCTCTCTCTTTCTCTGTCAAGTGGAAAATTTTATTGACATTTTTCTGTGGCTTGATTTGTAAAGAATTCTGTGGGTATATTCTTGTGTATTTGGTTTGCAGAATAAAGAGCTGCAAGCAAAGCCAAGATCAGCTCTCCCTCTAAGGACTAGAAAAGCTGGACAAAATATTTTTTATGTATTTTAAGGTATTAGAAAGCTATCAAAGTTACTGGTCTCAAATCCTGGGGATCAATAGGAGAATAGGTAAATATAACTAGGAATATATCCATAAAATGGAAAAATTATGCAGTATTAAAATGGAGCAACTAGATCTGTATGTACCAACATGGATAAATTAAAAAACATTAAGTGAAAAGTACAAGATGCAAAATATTATATGCAGTCTGATATTAATTATGTAAAATATCATACAGGTACTATATATTTTCTGTGAATACAGATATTTGAATAAAAAAAGGTTTAGGTCTGGAAGGAAAAATACTAAATTCTTGAGTTTGGATAACTTGGGTGTGAGGGAGAGGGATTAGAGAGTAGGAATGTTGCCAAAGGGGATTTAGTGTGAACAGATAGGCAAAATGTGGTCTATACATACAATGGAATATTATTCAGCCTGAAAAAGGAAGGAAATTCTGACATATGTGACAATATGGATGAACCTTGAGGAAATTATGCTAAGTGAAATAAGCCAATCACAAAATGACAAATACGTAGATTCCACTTATATGAGGCTCTTAGAGGAGTCAAATTCATAGAGGCAGGAAGTAGAAGGGTGGTTGTCAGGGGTTGGGGGAGGGAAGAAATGGAGAGTTCTTGTTTAATAGATATAGAGGTTCAGTTTTACAAGATGAAAAGAGCTATGAGGATGAATGACGGTAATGGCTGCATATTATGAATGTACTTAATACCAATGAACTGTACTCTCAAAATGATTAAGATGGTAAATTTTATGTTATGTGCATTGAGCAACAATTTTTAAAAATTTTTAAAGGACTTAGCAGTATCTATAATATTTTAATTTTTTTAAAACTAAACAATTTTTAAAAGACTAAACTGAAAATAGAATAAAACAGGTAATTATGTTACACTTAGCTAACCTATAAAGTGCTGTTAGAAGCAAAAAAGAGAGCACGACAAAATGTACCCTAATGGGATTTGGATATACCATCAGGTTATGGGGGCCACAGGGAGGGGCCAGCGGAACCTGATGTCTGCTTATTAACGACAGCTACATATGTGAGGACTTGTTATATGCCTTATTTTCTGTATATCCAAGGCTCTGGGTTCATTATCTCATTTAATTCTCACGGCAGCCTTTTGAGTTAGGTATTATTTTTATGACAGATGGAAAATCTAAAGATCAGTGAGTATAAATAATTTGTCAAAGTGACAAAGCAAGTAAGCAGTGGAGCTATAATTTGTATCCAGGTGTGTCCAACCCCAGCCTCCTAACCTCTCTGCTACAATTTTGGTTTTCTTGTAAACTGAAGTAAATGTCCATACACCTATCATGGCATTAAGATATAATCCAGGGGACTTCACTGGTGGTTCCGTGGCTAAGGCTCCATGTTCCCAATGCAGGGGGCCCCGGTTTGATGCCTGGTCAGGGAACTAGATCCCACATGCCGCAACCAAAAGTTTGCATGCCTCAACTAAAGATCCTGCATGTGGCAACGAAGATCCCCCATGCCACAACTAAGACCCGGTGCAGCCAAATAAATAAATATTTTTATTAAAAAAAAAAAGATATAATCCAAAGCAAAAGCTATGGAAGAATATGTGAGATATTTGTTCATTAACATGACTGTGTCCTTAGACCCAGAAAGATGAAACTTGTAGATGCCTGCCCTCTGAGACTTAAACCAGTAAAAAGAAATCTTTAATGGATGAGAGTAGCTAGCTAAAGAATTCACTTTAGGGAACAGATCAAAGTCAGAAGAGACAAGTGCATGTAAACTTCAATCAAGATGTCTAGAGTGAAGTTGCATGAAGGCATAATTGATGAGAGCGATTTGGATTTTTAAATGTTTATATTCTTTGATGCAGTGATTCTACTTTTTGGAATCTATACTAGAGGCATAATACTAAATACTTAAAAGAGCTTAGTCCATAAATACATTCACCATAAAATGATTGATAATAGTAAAAATGAAAGTCAATCTAAATATCTAACACTAGTATAATGGTCAGGAAAATGAAATCCCCATATGATAGAAATTATGAGCCTCACATACACATACACACATACATGAAGAGTTTGTTATTGTTAAACAACTTGTGTTGTTTATATTGTTATACATGTGTAAAAGACAAATGCAAATTACATGAGGAATTCCAATCAGAGCCAGGGTGACCCTCCTGCTAACAAATACAGAGAGATACTGCATAACAGATAATAATATTAGAAATATGTAGCTGAGGAAGGAAATTAATAAAAAGCAATTTTATGGTAAAATAATAGGAATTAATAAATAATAGGAAATTTTCAACACCCAGAAACAAATAGGGAAAGCAAAGCCATCAGGTAAAGAAGGTGAAACTAGGGCCATCAGTGGAGTGTTGGACCTGGAGATAGACCCTTAGGGTCCAGGGTTGGGGCTTCAATATCCACATGGGGATGGAAATGAGGCTTCAGGTCCATGAAAATCAGGGACCTTATTTTGACCTAATTCCCCCTAAAACAGAGGCTAAAGCAAGGAGGAAAGAGTTCAAGCCTTATTTGGGGTATTAGTCAAGGTTCTCCAGAGAAACAGAACTGATAGGATGCGGATTTATATAAAAAGTGATTTATTTTAAGGAATTGGCGATTGCAATTATGGGCTGACAAGTCCAAAATCTGCAGGGTGGGCGAGCAGGCTGGAGGCCCAGGGTAGGGTTGATGCTGCATTTCGCTCCAAAGGCTGTCTGCTGCAGAAACCTCTCCTGCTCAAGAGAGGTCAGCCCTTTGTTCTATACAGACCTTCAGTTGATTGGATGAGGCCCACCCACATTATGGGGGAGAGTCTGCTTTCCTCAAAGTCCACTGATTTACATGTTTATTTCATCCCCAAAATGTCCTCACAAATATATAAATTTATCTCGTCACAGAATAATGTTTAATCACATGACTGAGCACCATGGTCCAGGCAGGTTGAAGCATAAAATTAACCATTACATTTGGGAAGTGCACACAGAGGGCAGCAAGGCTGAGAAAAGGAGAGGTGAAGCAAGGAAATGTGAGGACGTGTGAAATGGTGCATTGTCCTTCTGGCTGACACTTTATGCTAAGCCTCAAAGATCACAGAAGGTTACTCAGCAAGCCTGTCTGGCTGGCATATGGTTCTTCTCCCAACAGGCTGCAAAGAGACATGATAGCCATGGGAGGGAGGAGTCAGTGTGAGGTTTCATCCAAGTCAGGATGTCGTGGGAGGAGCCAGAAACTCTGTTCATGGATGTTCAGCCTAGCTGTCTGGTGGCAGTCAAGGTGAAGGACTTACCATTCCCAGAGAAAGTGATGGGCAGCCCCTGGTAGTGTCAGCAGAGGCCAGGAGGCTGTCGGTACTGAGGAAATCTGAAGGTGAACATAGATTTGAATCAAATATAACCCAGCCCTTGCACCACTCAGAGTCACTCATTCTCATTGTATTGACTCCCATAGTACATTGTAGGGACTCTATTTCTTGTGAGTACAAGATGCTCTCACTCCTTGCCCAAGCAGGAGGCATGGGGTCCAATCAGTCACAGAGTCCCTTAAGGTGGTGGCCAGTTGCAATCCCCTGGAAGAATTCAGATACAAGAGTCAGAAACAGGAGTTTTTGCTGTTGCACCTGGTCCCAGGTTATAACTGATAATCATCATCTCTCTCCTCCACCACCCATTCTAAATGTCCCTTATCTCCTGACCACATTTAGACTGGTCCAGATTGATTGCCAGGTAGTGTAACCCAGACCTTCAGGCTCCTTTTCTTCCTGCCCTTGGTGGGTTGTAGTTGCTGTGATTCCCATGATTATTCCCATGGTTATGTAGTTGCTGTAATTCCTGTGTTATTATAGGAGATAGGAGTACTAAGAGACACCCAAATCAACACCCTGAGTTCTGGAAATTCTCTTTGCTGCTCCCTTGCATAGAAGCAATCCTAGTTCCTCATGCCAATCAGGATTGATCACCCAACCAGCACAATAAGTCCTTCCTTTGCTTCCTGGTCCACTGTGGCCAGGTAGAAAAGTGGCCAGATGATATCTACCACTCCTGATTTGGGGGGCCCATTCTCAGAAAGGTCACATTCCTGTTAGGCAACCCTTTCTTTCCATACAGCTACCTTCTCTGGGTTCCAGTAGCTGCTCCCTGCCCTTGCCCCTTTATAATAGGCAGAATAATGGCACCCAAGGATGTCCATCTCCTAATTCCCAGAACCTGTGAGAATATTAGTTTATATGGCAAGGGGAGGATTAAGGTTGCAGATGGAACTAAGGTTGCTGATCATTTGGCTTTAAAATAAGGAGGTTATCCTGGATTATCCAGGTTGGCCCAGTGTCATCACAAGGATGCTTTAAAAGTGGAGGAGAGAAGCAGAAGAGTCAGAAGTGGGGAAATGACATCATTGGAAAGCCAGCCATTGCTGGCTTTGAAGATGGAAGGGGGCTGGGAGCCAAAGAATGTGCAAAAGTCAAGGAAACCATTCTTCCTTAGAACTTCCCAGCCCTGTTAACACCTTGATTTTAGCCCAGTGAGATCCACTTCACACTTCTGACCCCTTAAAAATGTGAGATAATACATTCGTATTGTTTTAAGGCACTAGATTTGTGATAACTTTTTACAACACCAACAAATATATCCCTTAGCATCACTGCAGGCCCAAGGGCACTGCACCATCCTAGTTGGTTTCCTAAACCCCTTAAACCTTTGAGGGGTGTTTAATAAAAAGACTGTTTACAATTACCCAGTTTGAGTTATTACCCATTTCCTGCTGAGATTCTAAACTGATACTGAGCCCAAAGCATCATTGCCAGGATTTGAGTATCCTCAGCCACAGGAAGGGAGAACAAACTTGTCCAAAGAATTAAAGGGGCAGCTAATTAAGGTTCTTGCTGAGGTGTCCTAAAGGCACCCGTGAAAAGCTTAGCCCTCAGGTGGCCAGTGAACCTAATTTCACTCACCCCTCTCCTCCAAGTCTCCCACCTCTCTTCTTGCAATCTCAAGGAACTGGACTGGGAATCAGGAGTTCTGGTTTATAATCTGGCCTTTCCCATTGAGTGTCTTTGGGAAGAGCAGCTAATTCCTCTGCGCCATGACTATTTCATCTGTTAAAAGGTGAGCTTGGAGTCAAAGTCCCTCAGCAAGCCATTCCATCTCTGACATTATTAATCTGTATAATTTCATATTACCCTGAACGTTCCATCCTCTCCCCTGTGACCCACGGGACTTCAGGTATCATTGCCGAGATCCTCCTGGCAGCATTAGTTGGGCTGTGCTGCAATAACCAGCCTTCCATGGTTTGGAGAACAGGGTGTTGATTTCTTTCACATGTGTCACTCCAGGGCAGTTCCAGGTCAGAAAGGCTGGGTTGAGAATGGGGGTGGGAGTTCTGCTCCATAAAGTCACTCGGGTACCCAGACTAATGGCAACTCTGTCATCTTCAACACGGAGGTTTCACCATTGTTGTGGTTGTTTCCATCTCAGTCAACCAGACAGGGGAAAAGGAGCAAGGAGGAGAACTTGTTGGAGTGTTTTACGGGCCAGGACTGGAAATAGCAGACGTCACTTCTGCTCCCATTCCTTCATTTAGAACTCAGTCACATGGCCACACCCAACTGCACGGCAGATAATATTGCCGGGAGCCTAAGAAAGAAAGAATCAGTGGATTTTGGTGAACAACTGGGTGTCTCTGCCACAAATGCTCACATGGAACTCTTTCATCTCTCAACTCAGACTCCTCTGAAGAGCCCAGGAACACTTACCCAGCTGGCTCCTACCTCCCTCTCTGATCTAATCTAATCTAATCTAATCTCCAGTCACCCACCGCCACTCACTCCATCCTTGTCTCATGGGCCTTCCTTGGATTCCTGAATCCCACCAAGGGCTTGCATTATCCCTTCATTCCACCTCGAACACTACTCTCACCAGGACGGCTCTTCCTCGTCATTTACATATTGGCTCCCACATCCCTTCCACAGAGACCCTTTCATGACCATCCTATGTAATGTTATCCCCACCTCCAGAGACTTCTATGACGTTGTCCTGTTGAGAAATATGGCTGAGACTTTCCAGAATTGAAGGAATACACCAAATATCAAGCAACATGATTAAAGACGAATGCTCACCTCTGCTGGAGACATCAGAGTGCAATTACAGGGCATCAGAGAGGAAGAACAACTTGAAAGAACTTCAAAAGTATTACCTCAGTAAAAAAGAAAATGAACCAGAAAGGAAGAATAGAACGCAAGAGGCAGTAATGGGCCAAAAGAGCAATAAAACACATTGGCAAATCTAATCTTTGACTGATGGTAAATCGTAACTATTGAGAGGTTAAAAGCATACAAGAATTTAAATACTAGACAACTATAATGTAGAATTTAAGAGGAAAGATTGCAGAGGGAAATTAAGTCATGTTACATCTTTAGTGGAGGAGAAGGATCATCATTTTTATTAACTTTTGACTTTTATAGAAAAATATAGTTAGGTATGCACATTTTTTAAAGTTTTACCTAGCCGCAAAAATGGATGTATAAATAGAAGTCACTACTTCTGATCAGTGAAAGAGACAAGAAAACTTCATTAATCCAACAAAAGGCAAGAATGGAGAAAAGAAAAAGAGAAACAGGGGAGAAAAGGCTGGTAAAGAAAAAACGTCTAAATACATCAGGTATTGCAAAAAATGCAATCAAACTAAACTCACCTATTTAAAAATGGGGTGTCTCAGATCAGCTTTTTTTTTTTTTTAAATCCAGCTCACTGCTGTTTAAAGAGACAAGCCTTAAATGAAGTGCCTCAGAAAGGTCGAAAACAGAAAGCTCATCTACCCTTTTGGCTTCAACGATGACCTCCATGGGAATGATCCACGTGGAAACCACACCATCACCAGAATCTGCAGCAACAGGTTAACAGGGATAAGCCCATTGTTAGTGGAGGGCAGGGCAGGAAAGGCCAATGAACTGAAAAGTGTGTGAGTCAGTTCAGATCGTGCTTTCTTTTCTGACCAGAGAGTGTAGCAACATGAAAAGCATTGCTGAGGATGGACAATTGATAATGGTCTGTAAAGAAGATGACAAGCACTAGTAAAAATCCATCTCCAGCAGCATGGGAGACAATTTATCACAGCAGTTAGGATGTGAGCTTTGTCTCGTCTGGGTGTAAACTTCCTCCCGAGTTTTAGGAATAACTTAGCAAGTTGTTTATCCTCTCCAAGCCTGTTTCTTCACCCATGGAATAAAGACAGTGACGCCACCTCTCTGAATTTGGGGGAAGGCTAAATTAGATGACAGTGCCTGGACATGGTAAGCCTTCGGCAAACAGCCGCTATTGCCGATTACCAAGACAAAGACTGGCTATAACACAGTAGTGCCACCCCCAGGGTTAAATACCTCAGGGGTCACCTCAGCCAGGACTTAGTTCTCAGCCTTGATGGTCCAGAAACTCATTTTTTTTCACCTCCAGCAAACCTAATTTACACAAACGAAAATTACAAGAAACTATGTGCAAACCCAAACATTATTTGTTTTAAGTAAGTATAAGGGCCAAGTAGACAGTGTCTCCCCAGATTCAAGAAGAATTTTCCCTTTCTCTCTCCCTTTCCTTCTCCTAGGGAATCAGGTCCATGGTGTGACAGGACCACTAAATTCACAGATTGCTTAAAAGTCCTCTGTGGGGGGAAAGGTGTATCCTCTGTACCTTTGCTTTTGGTGTCTTTTCTTCCCCTCCATGGAAGCCGTCCTGTGTTAGGATTCACTCCCCCTGTGACAGGGAGATGGACCTGAGCACAACTCCACTGCTACCTTGTCCCCATTTATCACCTTGATCCCTGTAGACAGAGCTTCTTATTTGTGTGCTCGGGGTTGGTGGGGAACGGTTAGAAGTACCTGCTTGGGCCTAATCCCTGCTAGGATTCAGTAATATCTGGATATGCCAGGCCACCCAGGACCTTCTGTTTATAAGAGATTTGAGGATAAGGGCACGAAAGAGCACTGGACACTATGGGGGGAAATTAGGAACATAGAGCAGGGTCTGTCTGGAAGATTTATCCTCTGGCCCAGACTCACTGCAGAGAATGCCTGTGCTATTATCACTGTGACCTCTGGGAGACACAGACTCCACTAAGTACTGGTACCCAGTGACCAAGTGACACACTCAAAACCTTGGAGGGATTCTCCTCCACAGAATACAACTCTGCACGTCACGGGTCCACAAGACACAACTTACACTGACAGCTAAGACACATGCAGGATGACATCAATAGGTGTGGTGGGCAACCTCCAAGATCGTCCCAATGACCTTGCCTCTTGGTATCACACCCTTGTCCCCTTCCACATGTGCCATGGTTGAACTCTGTGACCAATAGCATATTGATAGGGACAGAGTAAAGGGACAAAAAGTAGGTGATTAAATAGTTAATCCCACTAAGGGATTGTAAGTAGAGAAAAAAAAACTGGGAGACCCTTGTAAGTTAAGGATCACTCAAGAAAGCAGGTTTGCTTAACCACAAAACCAAGCAGGCTTGCTTATCAGCAAAACCATGCAACAGAAGCATGAAGACATGCCCCAAAACAATAAAAGAATTGCGAATGAGACCCACATCCTGCCCAGTGAGGTCAGTAAGTTAATGATTCCTAGGACATGCTCCTCTGCGCACAGTAAAAACAAAAATATAACGAAAGGGTGACATTATACTGAAACCTGAGATGATTTACCGTATTTTAATACATGTTACCACTTTTTTGCTCATTTCCATTGCACCATGACAGTCCCAGTTTGACCATGTAGGAGCAAGAAAACTCCCCCACCCGACGTGGAGGAGGAGCTGATGATAGAAGTGTGACATCTACTCAAGAATGAGGAAGAAGGGGACTTCCCTGGTGGCACAGTGAGTAAGAATCTGCCTGCCAATGGAGGGGACACAGGTTCAATACCTGGTCTGGGAAGATCCCACATGCCACAGAGAAACAAAGCCCGTGCGCCACAACTACTGAGCCAGCGCTCTAGAGCCCGTGCTCCACAACAAGAGAAGCCACTGCAATGAGAAGCTTGTGCACCACAGTGAAGAGTAACTCCCACTCTCCACAGCTAGAGAAAGCCCATACGCAGCAACGAAGACCCAACGCAGCCAAAAATAAAAATAAATAGATAAATAAATAAAGCAATTATACTCCAATAAAGATATTTTTAAAAATTTTTTTAAAAAGAATGAGGAAGAAGGTGGTCTTCTCCATCTCCCCACTTTTCCTTTGATTATAAAACTGTAGCCCACCAAATTCTGGATGCAGTACCCTCTCGCCCACCCGCTTGTAAGCCTCACAAGCGTCCTATTCTAATAAAGCACTTCTTATCTATCACTTTGCCTCTCGCTGAATTCCTTCTGTGCTGAGACATAAAGAACTGGAGCTCCTTGGAACCCCCCGAGACACATTTCTGCAGTTTCAATATGGCAGGAGCCATGGCTTGCCACTTCCAAGGCTTGGCCATAAAAGACCAAGATCATGGCTTCTCCCTTGCTCCCTCAGATCACTCACTCAAGGGAAAGGCAGTTGTCTGTCTTGAGTAGCCCTATGGAGAAGGCTGCTTGGTGGGAAACTGAGGCTCAGCCGCATAAGTGAGCCCTCTGGAGGTGGACCCGCCAGTCCCAGTTGAGCCTTCAGATGACTGCAGACCTGGCCAACGTCTCTACTGCAACCTCATGGGAGATCCTGAGCCACCAACTAAGCCAGCCCTAGATTCCTGACCCTCAGAAACTGTATGAGATAATAAAACGTTGGCTGGTTTAAGCCACTGTAACAATAGATAATAAAATAACATTCTTCTAACACAGTTATAAACAAATGGAATTTAATGTAGTAAATCCTACTATGTAAATATGGACAAAACTCTAAATGCATGTAATGGAAAGTAAATGTTTAATAATGCTAAGATATATTCAACATCATGGTGAGGGGAAAGTGTATCGTCTAAGAGATATATTGGGAGGATTTATGAGATTTCTTGGGAAAAGGCTGATACTTTCTCATTCCCCAATCTCCAGGGAAAGGATAGAAAACTACCTTCCAACGTAAACCTATTGAGAGATGGCTTCCAGGGCCCACTGGAGAGCCTGGTGTGTGGTATCTGCAGTTGGAGGGGGATCCGAGACTCCTGCCTAACTCAGGCCTGAGAAAGCTGAAGCTGCCTGTGGCCACAGGACGGGGAACCTGCATTGCCAGGGTTTGTTGGAGGGTTGAGGGTTTGTCATACAGTAAGTGTTTGCCACTCAGCAGAGGGGAAGCCAGGCTGGAGCCATTTTAAGATCTTCCCAAGAACACCACGTGGAGAGTGAAGAGGTTCCGATTGTTGGTGTATTGGTGACCACCGGATCCAGACGGGGTGGGATGGGGGCAGCAGCCAGAGGAACAGGAGCCAGAGGAGGTGGGAGAGTAGGAGGAGGGGAAGATGGGAAAGAGGAGGAGAAGTCTTACCTAAGAATGCAGTGTGAAGTGTTGATTATTATCTTGGTTGGACATTTAAGTTTTTTTTATTATGAGGGTGTTTCAGCATGTAAGAAGGTCCATCACCTAGATTTAATGATTGTTAATGTTTGTATATTTGCTTCATCTTTTTTTCTAAGGTGTTCTGGGATAGCTTGCAGACATCTGGGATTCCATATTTCTAGATACTTGAGACTGCTTCTGCAGAGAACAGGGGCGCTTTCTTGCAGCCGCAGCAATGCTGTCACACCTAGTGGGGTTAATGGTGATTCTCTGGAGTCCCCTGGTGCCTGACACATATATAGTTTCCTTAACTGTCTCCTAAGTGTCTTACATATATATATATATATATATATATATATATATATATATATATAGTTGGTTTGTTCATGCACAGAAAGATAAACAGGAAACTTTTAACTTCTAAATTGAAGCTGTTATTTGTGACTTAAAGTGACACAAGACTTCCCAGAGAAAGAGCAGAATTCCATTCAGGAGTGGAGGAATTTTATCCATGCTGAATAAATCTAAAAGAAATGACAGAAAACAAGGGGGAAATGTGTATTTTCATAATTTCCTAAAAAAGAGAGAAGTTTGCATTTTGTGAAGGTACAGACACTGCCAGAAAGATGCTCTAATAACTTTATTCACATCTTTGTAACCCAGATGTTCAGACACTGCACAGGAGTCACATACACTGCTGATATGTGTGTAAATTGGTACAAAGGCTATGCAAGGTGATGTGGCAATATCTATCAAAAGCATACGCTCTTTGATCCAACAATCTCTTCCCTAGAATTTATTCTGTACATATCCGTGCCATGTGAAACGACTAAGTAAAAGGATATGCCTTGCAGCATTGTTTGCAGAAGATTGGAAACAATTTTCAAGTCCATCAGTGAGGAATTTTATATATATATATATATAGTTTATGTATACTTATATTTACAACATCTATATATATATTTTGGTTTCACCATGCAGCTTGCGGGATCTTAGTTCCCCAACCAGGGATTGAACCCAGGCCCCAGCAGTGAAAACGCCAAGTCCTAACCACTGGGCCACCAGGGAATTCCCATATACTGTATATACTTATATTTACATGGTATATATTATTATATATCATATATGGTATATATAATTGTATATAGTATATATATATGGTATAGTGTTCCAGAGCAAGAATACTGTAGAATGCTCTAGGCAACCAGAAAGAATGAAGCTAGATGTACAGATAGACTCTTAAGTGCAGGTGGAGGGGCTGAGTGCACGTGCTGGTGTCATACCACAGCTTGCCCTCCTTATCCATCCTCCCCTTCTGGCCTCACTCTCTGCCTGAGAGCACAGACTCTCTTGTTCTCCGGCTCAGGTTGGGTTCAGCCTTTGGGGCGCAGGGAGGGAGGAGAGCATGGAATGGGTATTTAGCCCCTGCCTCATCCCTGGGATGCCCCGGTTGGCTGTGTTGCTCACACTGGGTCACTGCGCCATCTCACTCAACTGTTGCTGGCCCTGGTTACTGCATTCTCCCTGGGCTTCTCCTATGTCCTGCCCAAACTTTCATAAGCAGTCCATTCATTAAAGTCAACTCAAATGACTCATGTTACGTGTGCCACCTGTTTTCTGTCAGGGCTCTGACTGATACAGTTTTTAGCACTTATGTAAAAACAAAAATGCATGTTGGTGGGGGACACGGGGGGACATGCACTTATACATGCTTAGAACATCTCCGGAAACCTGCACAGAAACTGCTAACAGTGGTGCCTCTAGGAAGTGGTGGCTTGGGGAGCAGAAGAAAGGGATATTCACTTTTACTGTATAATTTTTGTTCCTTTTGAATTTTGTACTATATGCATGTATTACCTACAAAATAAGTTTTGTGAATATTTTAATTGAATGAATGTGACATGTACATGTACAAACATTTCAAGTTTGTACCCTTAAACACCATCACTCTTATCAGCACCCCCATCCCCTGGTCACCACCACTTTACTCTCTGCTTTTTACAGGTTTCAGTTTTCTAGATTTCACATATAAGTGATGCCACCAGTACTTGTCTCTGCCTGACTTATCTCACTTAGCATAATGTATTCAAGGCCCATCCCTGTTGTCACATACGGGAGGATATCTTTCTTGTGGGTGAATATCAAAAATAAATTTTAATTTTTCTTTTACAAAACCATTAAAAAAATAAAGACTGCATAGGGACAAGGTGCCAGAAGGCGTCACATGCAGCTGTCCCTGCAGTGCCCAGAGCCCTCCTTCTGTAGGAGCAGCTGCCTCTCCTGGCAGATACTCCAAGCTGCCAACTGAAGAAGGAAGGAAGGAAAGGGAGAGAGGGAGGGAGGAGGGAGGGAGGAGGGAGGAATGGAGGGAGGGGGAGGGGAGAGGGAGGGAAGAGGGAGGGAGGAAGGAAGGAAGGCAAGCATAATTAGCAGGCTTCTTACACTATACACTACAGACAAGGGATGCAGTGTTTTGAAAAAAATTGGTACATTAACTCAGAGCATTTTCTAATTGATGCTCATTGGCAGGCAAGGGGTTCAAGCTAAGGGCAGGAATCTCACAACCCCCATCAGCGTGCATGTTGGCCACACCTTGTCCATCCCCTGTGGAGCTCAGAGTCACAGTGACCAGGATAGGGTCTGCTCGGGATGCTCACTCAGGTCCACTCTTTAATCCCTCTCTGACATCCTTACCACCCCACCTACAGAGCCCGAAGCAGCCTTGGCCTGTTAGAGTCATAGCGACAGAGCAGGGAGTCTGGCTGGGAGGCCCGGTCCACCTGCTCCAGGCTTGTCTCCTCCTCCTCCCGCTTCTCCACCGCGGCCGGCCCTTTACTCAGCAAGTCTCTATTTTTATCGTGCTCATTATACTGCAGGGCTCTTCATTTTCATCTCATTATTGTTGGCAGGGTCATCCAGAGGCTTCGTTACCCAGGAGACAGGGAGGGAGGCTGCACACGCAGCTCTTCCCCAGGCTTGGCTAACCCTTCATCTGACAATCAAGGTGGGCTCTCTCTTTTCTGACTGTAGGGTGACCGCCAGAGCCCATCAGCTGTTGCAGCTCTTCCTCCTTCCAGAGCATCAGGTTCAATCACAGTTCCCTGCATTGATCCTTCCCTGCTTATCCAGAAAGGGAGAAACGTGTCTATATTTTATAGGCAGATATATAATCGATAGAGAAAACAGAACATCCATACAAGTCCTCGGTGTGAATATTTCAGAGAAGGAAAATGTCTAGAGGTAACAGACTGCAGTATTAGGAGCATGTGGAATAGAAACGCGCCTGCCCTAAAGAGCACGTGTTGCTTCTACTTCCAAGGGCTGTGGCTAGACGAGAAGTCCCCAAAGCACATTTGCAGAAAGGCCCCCGGTACTCTTGCCCCAGACTCCACTGCAGCAACTGGAAACAGACTAGGATCTCTAGGAGGTGGCCACAAGGAAAAGGAGGGGACAAGGCACTGCCGTTGAGAGGAACTGGTGCTTCACCTCTGTCCCCAACGCTGTTTCCATCTGAGGGTCCTGCCCCCACCCTCTCCCTCACACTCTGCTCTCCTATGGCAGGGACAGAGGGCCCCAAGCCCTCACACCTGTGCCTTTCCTCGTGTGGTGTCTCTGCTGGAGCTGCTCCGTCTCATCCTATAAATCTCCCATGGCAAATGTCGCTCCTTTAGAGAACCCTTCCTGGACCCCTACCCTATACCCCTCGGGCAGAGTTAAACATGCTTTCCTCTGCGATCCTTTGTTCCAGGATATTATGGTTGGTTGTCTGCTGCCTGATTGTCCCACTGCTTTTGTATCACCAGACTTTGCTGGGTGCTTGACGCACAGAACACAGCTTAGCTGAGTGGTACTGAGCCCAGAGTGGTAATTAGAGACGATTATGTAAGGCGCCGAACAACTGATGGTGTGCTTTGTGCCAGGCACCGTGCTGAGAACTTCGCAGGCACTCTCCCCCTCAATCCTCACCACAACCCAAGAGGTGGGTGCTCTTACTCCCCATTCTACAGAGAAAGAGACGAGACGAAGGTAGGTACCACACTCAAGGCCGCGCAGGTAGAAACTGATAGAAATTCAACTTCAGTCCAAGTCTGTCTGATTCCATAGCATTTGCTCATCTCTTAAATTTTTAAATAAAGAAATAATACCCACATGTGGTGAGGAATAAAAAGAATCCAAACTCCATTAAAGGATAAAAAGTAAGCCATCCTCCTACCTAGATCAACAATCCCACTCCCAGAACCAACCACTCTTGTCAACTTCCTCTTTCCTTCTAAAAATAGTCTCTGCATACACCCGTCTATAGATCTCCTCTCATTGCACACGCAGTAGCACACTCTATACACTGTGCCACACCTTGCTTTTTTCCCTTTTAACTTTTATCTTGGAGTTTGTTCCATTATCAGTAGTTACAAACCTATGCCCTTTTTTTTTTTTTTTTTTTTTTTTAAAGATACGCTTCCCCGGAGGTCCAGCGGTTAAGACTTTGCCTTCCAATGCAAGAGGTGCAGGTTTGATCCCTGGTCGGGGGAGCTAAGATCCCACGTGCCTCGCGGCCAAAAAACCAAAACATAAAACAGAAGCAATATTGTAACAAATTCAATAAAGACGTAAAAAAAAAGATACAGAGTAGTCCATAAATGGATGTATTATAACTTATTTAATCATCCCCTGTTATTCATGCCCTATTGTTGGGCATTTAGGTGGTTTCCTGCCTTTTACTATTATACATGGGGCTATAAAATGTGTTCTTGTCCATAAGCCGCAACACAAGTTATATTCCTTTACATGTAAATCCTTGGTCCTTCTGGAATTTTTGGCATAACAAATGGGGTAGGGATCCAGTACAGATGTTGGCCACTATACTCTACTATGGCCAGTTGTCTTACCTGGGACATAGTAGGTGCTTGTAAATGGTTATCAGTGACAACGATGACGGTGATAATTACAGCAGCATTCACTGGAGCGTATCATCAGGGTATGTTTATTGAACATATGAGCATGCAGTTAATCCACATTAAGCATTAAGGATGGCTACCCCGAAGCCGTCTAAACGTCAGAGTGACTAAGTTCTAAAAGTCACTTACCCATCAGAATGAATGAGTTTGCAAACTTCCTAAGAGCAGGTTTTGACATGGGCAGAAGAAAGACATCACACGGATACAGTGATAGGATACACCAAAGAGTGAGGACCCAAGGTGGAGGAGCTTCTGAAGACAAACTCTGGGTGATTTGTGTAAGACATTCCTTGTGGACTGGTTCAGAAGAACCACTGCTAGGGGTTGCAGGCTAATTGGACAGCTGAGGGCTGGAGGAAATGGAGGCATGTACTTGCACTAGGTGAGGTGTTGGGCAAAGAGGTAAGGCCACCAGCTGTCAAATCAGAGCACTGAACACAGAACTGATCCCTAGGTTACAGGAGAACATAAAGGGCTTATGATGGGTAGTTGGAGGTTTGTGATCTGTGCTTGTTGGATAGAAGACGGAGGATGCGGGGCTTCCCTGGTGGCGCAGTGGTTAAGAATCCGCCTGCCAGTGCAGGGGACACGAGTTTGAGCCCTCGTCCAGGAAGATCCCACATGCCGCAGAGCAACTAAGCTCATGCGCCACAACTACTGAGCCTGCGCTCTAGAGCCTGCAAGCCACAACTACTGAGCCCACATGCCACAACTACTGAAGCCCGCGTGCCTAGAGCCCGTGCTCCACAACAAGAAAAGCCACCGCAATGAGAAGCCCACGCACTGCAACAAAGAGTAGCCCCGGCTCGCCGCAACTAGAGAAAGCCTGCACGCAGCAACGAAGACCAAATGCAGCCAAATAAATAAAATAAAATATATATTAAAAAAAAAAAAGATGGAGGATGCCACAAAAAAGAATTGTAATCCCTGTCACCTGTAAGGATTGTCTTTGGGAGGTGTTCTCTTATCTAGATGGGTTGAAATGCAAACCACACCAGCAAGGGATCCCTGGGAGATGAAGATGAATAGCTCTGGGCTGGGATTACCAGTCTCCACATAATAGGTGTACACGGTGGAAGAGTAGGGCAGAGGCTGCTCCCCAGGCCTGGAGTTGATGGAAATAAGCAAACCCCCTGCTGGGCAGGCATAGGAGCATCTGCAGAGAATAACTGAACAGTAAGTCATGTTCCCAAGCTCCGTATGAGGACTTGGTAATAAAACATCATAATAACAGCTAAAACCTACCATAAACCAGGCCCAGCTGTTAATTCATTTAATTCTATTTTACACATGAGAAAACTGAGTCACACAGAGCTTGACCCTCCAGAACTGGAGTCATGTCTTGCATCTATTATCAAAATCTGGTTATGAGTTTAGTCCTGAGGGTTGCTCTTACAGACCACCTTCTGTCTCCTAAGATGTGGCCTTCACCAGGAAAGCCATCAGCAGGATGAGCAGACCTTAGGTCATGTCTGTGACTTTCCTAAGCCACTCCAGGAACGGAGAGATCTCAGTACCACTCTGCTCCCCTCTAGCCCTTCAGGGTGAGGCCTGCAGTAGAGACACAGGCTGATTCTTTGAATAACCCAACCACGGAATAGTGAGGTAAGAGCACTGGCCTGGGAGTGAGGAAGGCCAGGGCCAGGGGATGGATAGAATAGAGAGAGAGCCCGGGAGGAAGGGAGGAGGTGGGCAAGGCTCCTGACCCAGCTCTGCAGAGTAACCAGCTATGGGCTGAACACAGAGGTCACGGGACCCACCCGTGTCTGGCAGACTCCAGCAGGAGTTGGGCAAATGCTGGGGACAAGCAAAGAGCGTTCACAGGCCTCTGGCCTCATACCGCCAACACCTTGCCATCGGCAAAGCCAGGATACCCAACATGGGAATTAGGAAGCTTCACTTCAAGTTGGCAGCAAGTTGTTTGTCTCCACAATCCTGGGGTGGAGGTGGGGGTGATTTCTACAGAAGAGCACTTATTTAGTTGTGGGTCATTTCCTAGGAATGTGCTGCTTCCTCCTCTCCGTCCCCTCCCCCCACCCAGGGCTGGACAGATCTGCCCTGCTCTGGCTTTGTCACGGCTCCAGGCACATATCAGCTGGCCTGGCTGGGGATAAGCAAAATACGGAGTCAGAAAAAGAATGAAGCTGAAAAGAATGGGGCTTCGGCAGCCCCAAACCTCAACATCGCCAGCCCCAGACCCACCCGTCACACCCATCCTTCGCTCACTGCTCACAGAGAGGAAGGCAGTGAACAGTCAAGCTGTCCCCTTTCATCAACCACACTTGTGACAATCATACTGTCCCCAGGCCTCCGTCCTTGCTCTGGTCTGTGAGGTGCCTTGGAGATGTCCTTCCAACCCCCACAGGTTGTCATGGTGCCTGCTGTTCAGACTCTTCATTGGACAGAGCCGGAGACTGTCTCCATGGCAATAAAAAGAATCTGTGGAGAAAGGATGCTGGCCTTGGAAATTAACTCACAGGAACACTCCTGGGAAATAAGCTCCTCTAAGGGGGTCAGGAGACATTCCCCTCCTGAAGACACAGTTCCTCAGCCGTTCCACCGGCCTGGGGAGCCCGGCTCTCTAATGGTGGTACCATCATCCTTGTCTACTCTCCAGCCACAGAGGATTCCAACTCCAGATTCCTGGCTGCACCAGCAAAAACTGCAAGTCAGGATAGCGTGGTTGAGAGACAGAACACCTGCCCTTCTCGTGCTCCACAGCCAGCATCCCTGCCCACCCCACTCCTCCTGGGACCTCTCCCTGCCATCCTCTCTCCCCCTCTGACAGGACCCTGGGCCTCCCTACTAAGGTGTGAGCTGATACAGCTGAAAACAATGTCTCCCCTCCTCCCATATACCTGTGTGTTATTACAGAACCTTTGATAACGAAAGAGATCTCCACTGGTCCACTCCAGTCTTTGGGAAACATTTCACTTCTTAACCCCCAACAAGTGAAGCAAGGCGAGAGGGGCACTGAGTCTCCCTGAAATGTTTGGCATGGAGTTAGCTGATGCACTTCAGCAGTACGGGGAAGAAAGGAGTGAGAGGAGGATTCTGAGATGACTCAATCTGATATGGGCTGTTGGGGTCTGTTTTGAAGTTGGGTGATAGCGATGATGGTTTCTTTTGCTTGGCATCTCATACCCCTTCCTTGTGCCTGTTAAAAGGAACTCTCCCAATGTGAGCCAACTATGCTCTCAATAAGCTGTTTAACTGGCGAAGGGGACCATTTGCTTTAGATGATAAAATCTAACCCAGGACACTCAAGACCCAAAATGCCCAGTGCTCTGGTCAAGATTACTGTTGAGATATCCAGTTGTTAAACCCCAAGGCTCCACATCTCAGTCCCACACCTGAGGTGCATCAGGTCACCAAGGCCCTAGTCTCACCACCAGTGTCTTTTGTCAATTCCCTCCAGAAGCTGGGTCACCAGAAATGGAACAAAAGGGTGCCCTGCCTTCCTCCCCTCCCAGGTCCTCACATTCTAAACTGTCCTGATTTTTACTCAGGGAAAAGCAAAGGGAGTTGTTAATATGTAAATTTCACCATATTAAGTGTTGCATTTAAATGATTCTATTTTTTGACAAGTAGAACATCCGCTTGTTGAAAAGACCCCAGCCCAGTTCTCTTTGTGTGTAATGAGTTTATTCTGAGTTTCCTCTCAGATCTTCCTTCCTGCCTTCTCCTCATTTGAATCCTCTGGTTTCTTCTGGGAACCCCATGGGACAGCCACGTGGACTGCTCAAACTATTAACCATAGATCTGAGATCTGGCGGCTTGAAAGCCTCCAGTGAAAATTTCTGAAGGCTATCACTTGGGGGAAGTGAACTAATTGTTATTTGCGGAAGAGGAGAGATTATGTTTCTCCCTGGGGCCTCACTGGAGCAATGGTTGAGTGTTTTGTCCTTGAAACATATTTGAGACCCTGGACGGTTACTTCCTGGAAACCTGTGGTAGACACTTTAGGTGCCCTGACTCACCCCTCTTGCCTTCATCCTGTTTTCTGACATAGGCGGGTGGACTGTACCTGTGGGCCTTGACTTGCTACACTGCAGAAAGTATCTTTCTCTTTGACTGGAAGTATGGGGGTGTTGATAAACCCCAGGGGCCGCTCTCGATGGATGGGAGATGAAGCATTCCGTTAAACGCTCTGCTACCAGCCTTAGGGTGGACACTTCCCATCTGAGAGGCATTCCGTATTCTCCTTGGGCTGTTGGGGGTTGGGGAACAGAGTCTGTGGCAAGCAGTGCCACCCTCCCTGCACATCCCTGTGTGGGCTTTTTTTTTTTTTTTTTTGGTGGTGCCAGGTCTTAGCTGCAGCAGACGGGCTCCTTAGTTGCGGCATGCATGTGGGATCTAGTTCCCCAACCAGGGATCGAACCCGGGCCCCCTGCATTGGGAGCACGGAGTCTTATCCACTGCGCCACCAGGCAAGTCTTTGTGTGGGCTTTCCTTGCTTCCCTGATCACTCACCACTCCCTCCCTCACTCCTGCTTCCTCCCATCTCCTGTCCAAAAGCCCTTGTCTCTGCTTTCAAGAGAAACCAAACTAAGAAAGACCTGCAGAGAGAACTGGACTGACAGAGCCTGGCCATCACTTTGTCATGGAGGGCGGTTGAGAGACAGATGGGGATTCAAATCTCAGCCTTGCCTTTTACAAGCTGCACGTATGTAGACAAATTAACCTCTCTGGAGCAGGTTGCAATTGGAAAACATCAAAAATTTATGATAAAATGATCAGCAAAGGGAGTCATTTTACCCACTGGGATTCACAGGGACCCACCCTGCAGAGGGGACAGCATCTTTTGGTCTTCAATGGCTAAGGCAACGGAAACTCTAAACTTGAGTCCAGGCACCTAGGGCACACACAACAGCCCAGCCCAGCATGGCTCCTTCACTCCCTCGACTGCCTCCAACACGGTGTCCCATCCCCACATGTAAGGAAGCCCCAGGGCACGCTGTGGCCTGTAGCCTCAGCTCTGAACCTTTCCCCTGATCACTTCTGTCCTCCATTCCCATCCTATTCCCAATCTTTCATTTATTCTGTTAATCAACTAATGTTTGCCCGACTGCTTACTTGGCCAAAAGGGCCATTCACTTTAGATGAAAGGATCATTCAATTTCTTGATAAAATCTGACCCAGGATCTTCACTGGTGAAGTCTGCATTGACCAAGCATAGCCTCAGGCATTGACCAAGCATAGCCTCAGGCATTGACCAAGCATAGCCTCAGGCATTCACCTATTTTTGCCCTCACCTCACCCCACAGAACCCAGCCTCCATGAAAACTCATGTGTTTGACTCTTCAGCCCAGGGACACCGCCTCAGGCCAGCCAGGGACCACCCCTTCTGCCCCAGTGCAGCACCAGGAGCCTCTGCCCGGGCACTGCCCCTCAAGCTGCCCTCCTGCCCGTGAGCCCAGCCCCACAAGTGGGACCCGGGCAGAGGCAGCCAGGGATGTCAGCACAGGGGTGAGGGCTGCATTGTGGCGGGACAAGGCACCCTCCACCACAGTGGTCTGGGATAAAAACAAGAGAAAAACAGCCAGAGTCTGGCTCTTGTGCCACTTTTTATTCCCAGGCGGCCCAACATCCAAACAAGACTGGGTACCCTCGAGGGTCACAAGACAGAGAACCCTCAGGCTGGAATGCCATCACCCCCGTTTATCATAATCCTCACCTGTGGTCATTCCAGGATGCCCTAGAATTCCCCCTTGCCCTAATAGTTCTTTCCAGATCTTTCTTAAGAGATCAGAGATGAAGAGGTTAACTTGAAATGTATAAATACAGACAAAATGCTCCCAGGTAGAGTTGGACATGCCAAGTCCCCAGCGCCAGAGCCTGACCCATCCTGAGGAACCCCCTCCCACTCCTGCGGAAGCTACAAGCTAATTAGCCCCTGTGCCCCGCACCCCGGGGCCTTCCAGCACACAAATACCCACAAAACAGCAGGAACTCTCTCATGTGCCAAACTCGGGGCTTTGTTTTTCACTTATTAGCCCAGGTGAAAGCATCCCAGTACCTCCCCAAGGGCTGTCAGGAACCAAAGAAATACTGAGGTTATTTATTCCAAGGAAGCACTTGTGTCTGATTATCCACAATCCACAGCCTCTGGCTGGAAACTTGGCCTGAGGAGGACTCTGGGGGAAAGGGATGGGGAGACCCAAAAAGTCCAGTCCTTGCCCTCACCCAACCCTGGCAGCCGCCTTCCTTGGAGCCCCTGTCCTCTTGTGAGGCTGCGAGGTGAGGGCAGCATGAGTGGTGGACACGAGGGCCTGCCCTTCTCTTTGCCCCACTCCTCATTCTCCCTATGCCCTCCCCCTCCCCCTCCCCTCCCCTCCCCTCCCCCCTCCCCTCCCCCCTCTCCCCTCCCCCTCCCCCCTCCCCCCCTCCCCCTCCCCCCTCCCCCCCGCATTCGGGACACGCCCTCACCCCACAGGGCTCTGGACACCTTGAGCCCAGGGCAGGCTTTTCCAGATGCTTCTCAACAGAAGAAGGGGCAAGGGCCATAAATCGAGTGCAAACCCTCCCTCTGCACCCCTACCCTTTCTCCTGTACTCTCCCCCAGTCCTTCCCATCCCTGAGGTCTCCCCACCATAGACACACACACATAGGCACCGCACACACACAAATCCCCTCTCTGAGTGTTGCCTTATTGGAAGCAAAGTTCTCTTCTCTCCAGGCCTCAAATCCCTGCCTCCTGCTCAGGGTACAGAAATAGGGCTTTTTTTTTCTTGGTGACACCCCTCCCCACTCCTACCCAGGAGATCAGCACCTTCTGTCACTCATTGCAGGAAGGTGAGGGGTCAGCAGCCCTTACCCTGCTGTCAGCCTGCTGTTTCCCGCCCCCTCTCTGCAGCCTCTCTCTCCTTGGGGGCCCCTGTGGTCCCTCTGCACCACCCTCAGTGTCTCCCTGGAGACCTCCGGGGCACTGGCCTGGCCTTCCTGGCAACTTCCCTCACTGTCTTTGCACTCAGCCCCTGTGGAGTGTGGGAGAAGGTCTTGGGGCTGGAGCTGGAGATCCAATGGCAAGGTTCTGCCCATGGCCTTGGCTATTAAAAAGCTGTGGGACACCCCAGCAAGTCACCTCTCTGGGCCTGGCTTTCCCACTGAAGCTGTCTGTCCTGCCCTGCCTGTCTGCATCTTCTCAGCACACCTCACTGCCCACCCCCCATGGCCCCAACTTTTCCAGGCCCGTAAAACCTGCTCTGCACTGACTGAAACCTTCAGCCCCAGAAACTTATGCTCTTGGTTCATCGGTAAATTCTGATTCCCCACTTCAGAGCCCTCAGTCAGGCTGCTTCAGGTGGCACCCTGACCTGAACGTGTGGCCTGGACCAGTCCCAACCCCAGGGAAACCT
This sequence comes from Balaenoptera borealis, assembly GCF_965194805.1. Classification (NCBI taxonomy): domain Eukaryota; kingdom Metazoa; phylum Chordata; class Mammalia; order Artiodactyla; family Balaenopteridae; genus Balaenoptera; species Balaenoptera borealis. Next base: position 73,377,391 of record NC_138866.1, read on the forward strand.
CATTGAATTTCCTAAGTGATAGAAGTGGTAAATGTGTCTTGATATTCATAACAAATCGCTTTCAACTACACCTGAGTTTGTTAATAGGTAACATTTGGAAAATACCTAAGGATGGGGGCTGGTTGCTAGGGGAACCAACTACGTGATTAGAGGGTTGGAACTTTCAGCCCCATCCCCCTGACCTCTGGGGAGGGAAGATGGATTGAAAGTTGAATAAATAGACAATGGTAACTAACATAACATTGTAAAGCAACTATACACCAATAAAAATTAATTTTTAAAAATTACCAGTGGTCAGTGATTTAATCAATCATGCCTATGGACTGAAGCCTTCATAAAAACCCAGAGGGCAGGGTTCAGAGAGCTTCTGGGTTAGTGAACACATGGAGATTCGGGGAGAGCAGTGCCTGGAGAAGGCATGGAAGCTCTGCGCCCTTTCTGCATACCTTGCCCTGTGCATCTCTGCGGAGCTCTGTGAGTCTGAGGAAGGTGCAGAGAGTCTGGAGAGTCCTTGGGGACGGGATGGAGGAGAGGTGGATGGGGTGATAGATTCAAAATTTCCCAACCAGCTGGAGAGAATGGGGTCTGCCTGAAGGAAGTGCTCAAAATAGCCCATGGATAAGATGAGCGAGAAGAAATTCTCCTCACCGGGCACCTGCTGAAAATCGCATGTGGGTGAAAGCAGAGAAACTCATTTTGTGAGCATTTCCCCTCTGAGGTGGTGGCAGATGTGATGGGGGGGAAGATTTCTGTCCAGCTGTGCAGAAGCGCTTGTAGAATAGCAAGCCCTTGGAGAATAGGCGAGCAGCAGAGAAGATAAGACGGGTTGTCATCTAGTGTGCCCAGCTTCAGGAGAGAAGATTTCAAACAGTTCCAAGAAGAGTCATGATCCCATGAACTGAGACGCTAAAAGGGAAAATGACTCAGGAGGGTTAGGAGACTGTCAGCAATGAAATCCCAGCTACAGATTCACAAATGAGCCTTCGGAGACATTAAGGAAGCTGAAGAGCCTGGGGAGGCCACAGGGAGCTAGGATTTCAGGTCATTTCTGAGGGTGGAGGGAAGGGCATCCGGCCAAGGGCAGACACACAGGAGGGACCAGCCCGAGAAGGATGTCAGCAGAACGCAGAGAGCTGGGGAGGCGGAAGGAAAGCTTTGGCCTGTGCTTGGGGCAGCGGGGGATGCTACCAATGACAGGAAGACCGTGACCCCATCACAGTCCTTCTGGTCCGTCAGAGGGGCTGGGGGACAAAACACAGGAGTGAACAGAACCGAAGTCGTAGGAGAATAACAAAGCCAGAGATGAACCTCAAGGCATTTGACGAGGTCTGTCCCAGATCCTGGAGGACCAGGTGGCAGGATGGCTAAGTGGACTGTAGCGGGTTGGAACATCCAAGCCCATGGAAGGCTGGCGGGTAGGTCCAGGTCTGACAGGTGCAGCAGATTCATCTGAGGGACAGTGAGAAGCCCTCGTCTAGGAAAGGTGGAGAATCTCAGTGCCAGGCACGGTCACCAAAGAGGAGCACGACCACCAATGTACGTCCCCACCAAAGGACGTGAAAAACATAAACTGTTGGCAGAGAGCAGACACCTTACTATGCTTGACTCTTACCACAAGCAGAGACTTAATCACACAGCTCTACCCCCAGAGCTGGGAACAGGGCCTGGCACATAGCAAGTCCTCGATAAATATTTGCCGAATGAATACATGCAAAAGGGACGGGAAGAGAAAAAAGAGAGCAGAGAGAGTGTAGGAACCAGCTTTAAAAGCACACAGGCCAGAAAGGAGCATCACAGCACATTCCAGGGGGCACGTGGTCAGCGCCTGCTTTTACAGTAACGTCAGGAGGGGAGAGGAGGGTCTTAGTGGGGGGAGCACTTCAGACCCCTCGGCCAACTCCCAGGGGCAGCCTCTCACCTTGTCCCCCACCTGCTCACTGGCGCCCAGGGTGCTCCCCACCGGGGGCTGACTGCTGAGCTGCACATCAGGGAATCGACGTCCCCACAGTGCTCCAGGGCCTGGGGGGATGGGGTGACATGAAGGGCTGGGGGAGCCTGGAGATGGCCTGAGGAGGCCTCGTCCTCCCTGAGCAGCCCCGTGCATGGGACATTGAGGCAAAGCTTGCTAATTAGGGGCTTCCCTGGTGGCTCAGTGGTTAAGAATCCATCTGCCAATGCAGGAGACACGGGTTCGAGCCCTGGTCCGGGAAGATCCCACATGCCGCGGAGCAACTAAGCCCGTGCGCCACAACTACTGAGCCTGCGCTCTAGAGCCCACGAGCCACAACTACTGAGCCCACGCGCCTAGAGCCCATGCTCCGCAACAAGAAGCCTGCGCAGCGCAACGAAGAGTGGCCCCCGCTCGCTGCAGCTAGAGAAAGCCCGCATGCAGCAATGAAGACCCAACACAGCCAAAAATAAATAAATAAAATAAATAAATTTATTTTAAAAGCTTGCTAATTAGGTACCGTCTCCACCACAAATGGCCACAAGGCTCCTGTGAGAACCAAACTCTCAGTGAAGGTAAGTGCCCTGGACAGGCCCGGGGTAGGCTCTCTGGGGCTGAGGGCCTCAGGGGAGGAAACCCCTCTGGGGGCTGGGGATGGAGAAATCCCTTTAGATCCCTCCTCAACCACAGATCTCCCAGGATGGGTAGGAGTGAGGTCCTCCCATGAACAGGCCCCTTTCCAGAGAGCCGGCCTGAGCAGTGAGGTCCGCCCGATTAGACTGTGAGCAGTTGTGGTCTCAGACCGCCTTCCAGGGTCTCCAAGCCCCTCTCCTGGTCCCTACCCCTCCCAGGGCTGAGCAGGCAGGGTGTTCTGCACACGCTCCTCCCTGTGTCCTTCCACCCCCGTGGCCCCTTACTGTGGCCACCAGCTCTCCTGGTCTCTGCCTTCCCCTGTGGCACACGGTGCCCATCGTGCTCAGCCCCTCCTCCTGCAGCGCTGCCACCGCCAGGTCCATGTTCTGCTGCTTCTGGCTGCTGACCACCACATGGGGCCCATCCTGGGCCAGACGCTGAGCCATGGCGAAGCCGATCCTGCAGTGGAGATGAATGGAACAAAGCCTCAGCTCCTTGCCACTATTCTCCTTCCCCCCCAGCCCTGGAAATCAACAAAGCTGTGCCCTGCTCTATAGCCCTGAGGTCCTTTTGAGCAAGTAAGAGTCCCTGTGAGGGGTCAAGACTCACAGGGCAATAGGATACTCACCCATCTGTAGGCCCTGTGACCACGGCTACCTGATTGGCCAGGATGCCCTTTTGTTCTATCCCACTGCTGCTCAGCTGCACAGAGAGCCCAGCACGGGGACAGAACAGGCCCCGGGGGACCCAGGCCCTGCATGGCGGCCAGTGACTGGTCTGCTTCCCGCAGAACTCGGCCCTGGGGGAAAGAATCAACTTCATTTATCACTGATGCCATCAGCAAGCATGATGATGATCTACCCCCAGCTCCTCTGGACAGACAAGGCCAGTGGCAGAGAGTGGGGAAGAGTCGGGCCAGTCAGGGTGAATTTCAAACAGGTGAGCCTCAGGTCAGGGAAACTTTCCTGAAAATTCTCTATTTATAAAAGGGGCAAATTAGAATGTGAGATCCAGAATTAAGTAGACATGATTATTTTCCCATTCATTCCATAAGCAAGCACCGAGCACTTGCAGTGTGTCAGGCACTGGGCAGTAGATGCCGGGACCCCTGGTGAACCGTGGCCCCCAACCTCCACGCATGGAGCTTCCCAGTAGAGTGAGAATGCCAGATACCAAACTAATAATTACACCAATTAACAGTTTTAATGAGCTGCTTATAGTTGAAAAGGTAGAAATCAACGAAACTCTCAGTCAAAGCTGGAGGGAGTATACGCACAACCACTTTGGAAAATGGTTTGGCACTGCCCAGGGGAGTTGAACAAACAGCCCTCTGACTCTGCACTTTCACAACCCAGGAGTGCTGTCACGTGTGCACCATGAGCCTGCACACGAGTGTTCACAGCAACATGCTTTGTAATAGCCTCAAACTGGAACCAAGCCCAAATGTCCATTAATGGTAGAATAGATAGACAAATTGGGTTGCACGTATATAATGGAATACTATGCAGCAATGAAAATTAGTGAACTGAAGCTACACTGAACAACATAAATGAATCTAAAAAATGATATCATTGAGGGAAAGGAGGCAGACACAAAATAATCCTTTATTATGTGATACCACATACACGAGTTTCAAAAGCAGGCAAAACCCTTCTATGTTGTTTAAGAATGCAAACAGGTGATAAAGCTGCAGAGAAAAGCAAGGCAGTGATTATCACAAAAGTCAGGAGAGTGGAAATTCCTAGGGTAAAATAGGGGGGACGACTGGGGAGTGGCAAACCGAGGGGTTTCTGCGGTGCTGGCTGTGTTCCATTGTATGACTACATGATGTCCACTAAGATATGTGTGTCTTGGGGGAGGGATAAATTAGGAATTGGGGGTTAACAGACATACACTACTATATACAACATAGATCAACGACAAGAACCTACTGTATAGCATAGGGAACTATATTCAATGTATTGTAATAACCTATAATGGGGACTCCCCTGGTGGCCCAGTGGTTAAGACTCTGCACTTCCACTGCAGGGGGCGTGGGTTCGATCCCTGGTCAGGGAATCCCTCATGCGGATCCCGCATTGTTCCACATGCCTCACAGTGTAGCCAAAAAAAAAAAAAGAAAAACCTGTAACGGAAAAGAATCTGAAAAAGAATACATATATATCTATATGTGCATACACATATAGATATATATATAACTGAATCACTTTGCTGTACACCTGAAACATTGCAAATCAGCTATACTTCAATAAAAAAGTTTTAAATTAAAAAATAAATTAAAATTTTCAAAAAGAATATACCTCCACAAGAAAAAAAAAGATACGTATGTCTTGCATATATATATGTATATACATACATATATACTTTTTATGTATTTGTTATATTTCACAATCAAAATGTTTAAAAAGTAAAGATTATCTGCTCATGGTAAATTTTTAAATTCAAGCGGTTCAAAACTAGCTCAAAAACTAAGTCTCCCAGTTCTCTTCTTGGAGGCAAACTTCCCAGTGTCTCAAACACTTTCTCAGAGATGTTCTGTGCAAAGGGCTTTGTTTGAAACAACAAGCTTTTGTGTATAAAGGCTCAATCCACAAAGGTATTCCTGGGAGCATCCTGCCAGGTGGTGGAGGAAGCAGAGGCTCAGCGGGCTCCTTGAGGGCAGCGCCACTTGCTCCCTCTCTGGGGCCCCAGAGCCTTGCCGGGCCTGAGTCCAGGGGTGCTCGTCAGGCCAGTACATTACAGGGGTGCACAGCTGATTCTACTTAGGCTGGGAGAATCATCACTAGGGAGGCTGCAGATAAACAGGACCTGGAAGGTGAAGGGAGGTCTGACGGGGGAAGCAGTGGGATACGTGGTCTGTGCTCTAGTCCAGGGCACAGACTGAGAGGAGGAGCAGGGGGGTGTGAATGCCCACGGTGCTTGGGAGAGAGCAGAGCCACCTCTGTGCCTGGGGAGCAGAGAATGGAGGACTCCTGGCTGCAAAAGCTGACTGGTTCTGAACGCCTGCATGATGACTCCTCCGGGCTGTGCTGAAGTGAAGCTCTCTGAAGCGCAGCTGTGAAGAGCCCAGGCAGCCAAAGGAGCCCCAAGCCAGGCTGCTGTGCGGAGACCCACGCCCCCAGCACACCCTTGGGAAGGGAAGAGGTGCGCCACCCTAGCTATGCGCAGGTGTGAAGGCAGGATGAAGACTGGCATGGGAGACTCAGAGATGAAGACATTTCCCTGTGAACTGCAAATACATCAGGGATGCTTGCCTAGGGGACCCTCTTTCCTCCCAACCCCAAATTTCCCAGCTCCAGGTTAGTGTGAGCCCAGAGGCTCCTGCCTCCCCTGTGGTGAGATTCCCATTCGCTTGCTGGAGAGCCCTGCCCCTTCTTGAATCTAGCAATCTGATTAGCTTCCTGCCAAGGGAGGTGGGGAAGGCATGGATGGAGCAAAGGACTGTTGAGGATACTCAGGGACTTGGGGTGTACTTTTTGGGCAGGGCAGTGCCAGGGAGCTGAAGAGAGGCAGGCTCTGGCTGCTCTGGGCCCAGGGGCCAATGGACATGCCCTTTCAGGAGGCTCTGGTGTGGGCTGACTCTGTCCACAGATCTTCATCAGTTCCAGACCTGCTCTGGCCGCTCCATCACAAAGGGACTCTGGTTACTAAGCAACCCCTGCCGTACCTACTGCATCTCCCCTCGTTCCTTAGCAACCCTTGCATAACCCAGTTCCCTGGAGTTAGGTGTTGGTATCTATACACGATAAGAGAATGGGTGCTGCTCAGGAATTGTGGAGAAATTTCAGATTAAATATCAGTCTGTATCAGTGTCATAGTGTCATAATGAAGGTGACCAAATGCTCTGCTTTGAGAGGGACAGCCTTTGTTTTCAGTTTATGTCTCTTCTGGTACCCTATTTCCAAAAACACCCTTTGCAGGTCCTACATCTCCTTGCTTTTTTATCTCAGCTGCTTTCACTCTGTTTTGCTCTCTCTCTCTCATGCTCTCTCTCTCCTCTGCAAGGTCATATTTACAGGCTTTTATTCAGAGGGATGAGGGATTTCAACTCCTGATGGTTTTACCTTTCTTAAATAGGACACCGGATTCTAAACACTATTCTGACCCCCAGGGGACTCCTCTCCCCCTAGCTGTGAGCACAGATTAACCCCATCAAGTGTCGGAGGAATCAGTCTCCTTGGCTGGGAGGGCAGCAGGAAAAAGAGGACTTGCATTTTGTCGGGACAGGACATCCCCTGCTGGAAGGCTGGAGTTATAGCACCTCTGAGAAGCTGTTCCCATCTCTCAGCAAGCCGGCGGCCTACAACACTTCTTGCTGTAAGGTGGTTTGCCGGAAAGCTGCCCTACTTGTAAGGAAAAGCAGATCCAGGCTATTGCAGGTAAAGTGTGGAGAGACTGATCAGGCCTCATCTATCTCTTTTGGTTCCCCTTCCTGTTCAAGTCCCCCTAGACCAGGGCCTGAGATTGAGTGGCTTCCAAAGGCCCAGGCTCTGGCACCCTCTCCCCTCATTCTCACTCATCTTTACTCTGAAGCAGTCAGCTGGGCCAGAGTTGAATGCAGGTCCTGGGAGCTTGGAGTGGCCTCTGAACCTGGCACTGCCCACTCTGATTCCCCTTTCCATGCTGGTCAATTCAGATGCCCAAATGTGGAAGATGGGAAGTCAAATGGACACACCTCAACCTAGTCCCAATGTTGAGGTAGATGGCCTTCTCTTATCTCTTGGGTCCAAAGAGATAAGAGAATGGTAAAGGAAAGAAAACAAAAACTAGGGAGAGACGTACAGTCATTAGAAACATCGAAAATCAGGAAAGAGAGGGAATTCCCTTGTGGTCCAGTGGTTAGGACTCCGTACTTTCACTGCTGAGGACCTGGATTCAATCCCTGGTCAAGGAACTAAGATCCTGCAAGCCACACAGGAGATGTCAACAGAAGCTGCGTGATCTTGGGTGTCTGTTCCCCTCTCTGGCTCCATTGGCACCTTGGTAAGAAAAGTTGAGCTAGGTGATCCTAAGGGCTCTGATAGTCCCATGAGCTTTTTTATGACAATCAGAGAAGAAATCAAGACTGAGCTGCAGGGACTTCCCTGGTGGTCCAGTGGTTAAGACTCTAAGCTCCCAATGCAGGGGGCCAGGTTCGATCCCTGGTTGGGGAACTAGATCCCGCATGCACGCCACAACTAAGAGTCCATATGCTGCAACTAAGAAGCCCACGTGCTGCAACTAAAGATCCTGCATGTTGCAACGAAGAATCCCATGTGCCACAACTAAGACCCAGTGCAGCCTAAAAAAAAAAAAAAAAGATTGAGCTGCAGACAGAGCCCGGGAGAAAGAAGCACCAGCACGAAAAGTAAAAAGGAGTGAAGGTGGGCAGTTCCGACATCACGAACCCCAACCTGGGCACAGCATCCCTGCCCTTAGGTGGCGTCAGCTCAGCCTCACCTGGCTGTGCTCCGGTCTGTCCTGAGCGCTGGTCAGGGGCCCCTCTGCCGTGGAGTCTGCAGCTGAGTGCAAGAATGTGAGTAGGCAGCAGGCTGGGTTTCAGGCACTGCTGTTTCTATCTGAAAAACTCAAGGATTCATGGACTTTACAGTCCTAGAATTAAGAAAGTTGAAGGTGAGAAAAGGCCTCCCACACACAGCTGGTGAGGAAGCCTCGGGAGGGGGAAAGTGTAGGAAGTACTTGTCTGAGTGAAATTCTGCAGAATACTGCACAGACCACTTACCAATGACCCAGTCCTGCCGGTCCAGCTGTCCCCAGACTCTCACACACAACAGAAACGGACAGACCCATGGGTCCAAGCAGGCTCCAGACCCCACACTGGGCAGGGGCTGGAGGGGAGTGAATGAAAGGACGGGCAGCCTATAGGCTCAGCTGGCTGGGGACGCAGAGCTGAGTACAAAGTCAGCACCAAAAAGAGACCATAGACCTCAGTCCTAAAGCCAGTGATGCCACCCTTCCCTGCTATATCGGGCCCCTGGCACCATACAGGGTTAATGGCTGCAGAGCTGCAGGTGCCCGCTACCCAAGCTGTCACCTGGGTCCAAATATTTGATGAGCACCTGCTTCATGCTAAACACTGTGTTAAGTACTGAGAATATCAAAACACTGAAGGCATAGTCCCTACCCTCAATAAACTTACAGTCTATTAGAGGAATCAAATTAATGCAGTGCAGAGCACTACATGTCAAATGGAAGGAGGCTTGAGACTCAACCTCAAACCCAAGGAAAGCATAGGATAAGCCACATAGAGATGCCTGTGGGATTTTTCAGAGGAGGTACCCAGGCAACTGGATAAATCGTTCTGGCACTCCAGAGAGCAAGTTAGTAATCAGAAGAATGATTTGCAAACTATGGATCATAGGTAGAAGCAGCCTCATAACATGGATGAGATATCCCAAGAAAGTGAATAATGTGGAAAGAGAGGACAGCCAAAACTGGAAATGTGGTTGCCAGCCTCTGAGATGGTCTCTGGGACCCCTGTGGGCTGGCGTTCACTACCTTGTATAGTCCCCTCCCACATCATGCCCGGCTTGGCAGAAGTCATGGTATGTCACTTCTGAGATTAGGATATATAAAACTGAGCATTCCGTCTTGGGCCCTCGCTGTTTCTTTCTTTCCCTCTCGGATTAGTCCTGGCTGCCATGTGGTGAGCAGCCCTATATGGCAAGACCCACGTGGCAAGGAACTGAGGGCTGCCAAAAACCACATGGCTTGGAAGCAAATGTCTCAGCCCGAGTTTTGAGATGACCACAGCCCCAGCTGGGAGCTTAACTACAGCCTCACCAGACACCTTGAGCCAGATCCCCCAGCTACACTTCTCTCATTCCTGACTCTCAGAACCTGTGAGATAATAAATTTTCAAGCTGCTAAATGTTAGGGTAATTTGTTATGCAGTAACAGATAACTAATACAGGAACCTTGGAGAAATTTAGCTCATTGAAGAGATAGAGCAGAAAATCCTAAAATATAATATTTTTAAAAATAATATAGTCACAGTTAAAACAGTGTTGTATTGATACTTGAACAAACAAATCAAAGGAACAGAAGGGAAGGTCCAGAAAGAGATACAAACACACTTGAGAATTTAACATGTGATAAAGGTGGCATTTTGAATCAGAGAGAAAAAAGATACATGTATCAATAAATGATGTTGAGACAACTGGGTAGCTCTCTGGGGAAAAAGAAATTAAATTAAATCTGTGCCTTTCACACCACACACCAAAATACATTTCAGATGTATCAAAGATTTAAATATAAAAAGTGAGACCATAAATACAAAAAATTACAGGAATTCTTTTTGCTTCTGCATGGAAAAAAAAACTACCTAAGCCAAGCCAAAAGAAAAGTACAACTTAGGGCTTCCTTGGTGGCGCAGTGGTTAAGAATCCGCCTGCCAATTCAGGGGACACGGGTTCAAGCCCTGGTCCGGGAAGATCTCACATGCTGCAGAGCAACTAAGCCCGTGCGCCACAACTACTGAGCCTGCTCTCTAGAGCCCGTGAGCCACAACTATTGAGCCCGCGTGCCTAGAGCCTGAGCTCTGCAACAAGAGAAGCCACCGCAATGAGAAGCCCGCGCACCTCAACGAAGAGTAGCCCCCACTCACCGCAACTAGAGAAAGCCCGTGCACAGCAACAAAGACCCAACGCAGACAAAGATTTTTTAAAAATTAAATAAATAAATTTTAAAAAAAGAAAAGTACAATTTATATAAAGTTCTAGAATAGACGAAACTAATATATGGTGGTAGAAATCAGACCAATGGTTGTCTGAGTGTAGGGGCACAAGGGAACTTTCTAGGGTGATGGAAATGTTCTGTATCTCAATTGGGATGGTGGATACACAGATATAGACATTGGACAAAATCCTAGGGACTGTACACTTAAATTGTGTGCATTTTATTTTAACGACAGTATACTTCAGTAGAGTTGATTTGCAAGAAAGAAAGAGGGAATTCCCTGGTGGTCCAGTGTCTAAGACTCCTCATTTCACTGCCCAAAGCATGGGTTCAATCCCTGTTCAGGGAAATAAGATCCCACAAGCCGTGCCGCATGGCAGAAAGAAACGGGGAGTGGGGGGGAGGGAGGGAAGAAAGAAAGAATAAAAGAAAAGAAAAGAAAGAAAAAACGAAATGAGGGCAAACACCAGTAGGTCTGAGTTTTTTAAAAAGCAAGATTTCTCCATGAGACTTGTTAGTCCTGGGTCCTGACCTACACCCAATCCCTTTCCTCTCTAGTGGTGACCCTTCCCCAGCTTCTCCTGGGCATAGATGATTCAAAGCTGATTTCCTACAGAATGGGAGACTCTCTTCACAGAGTTGAGGTCTATATGAAACACAGCATCACTTTGCTTTGGTCTCTATACCAGGTTGAAGCATCCTCCAATCTTTGTTTCTGGGATGGTGCTGTCGACTGAATGTCTGTGTGTCCCACCCCCCAAAAAAATTCATATGTTGAAACCTTAACCCCAATGTGATGGTATTTGGAGGTGGGACATTTGGGAGATGCTTAGGTCATGAGGGTGGAACCCTCATAAATGGGATTAGCACCCTTATAAGAGAGACTCTAGAGAGGTCCCTCACCCCTTCCTCCATGAGGACACAGCGAGAAGACAACAATCTATGGACAGGGAAGAAGGCCCTCACCAGGCACTGTTTCTGCCATCACTGTGATCTTGGACTTCCCAGCCTCCAGAACTATGAGAAATAAATGTTTGTTGTTTAAGTCATCTAGACTACGGTATTTTTGCTATAGCAGCCCAAGCAGACTAAGACAAGTTGGTCAGCTGGTTTAGTAGTTAGTTGATTTGTTGTTGGAAGGTTGGTTGGTTCACAAATTGCAGAGATGATAAAAGCAAGAGAGATTTTTCTATGGGCAAAATCTGAAAGAGAAGGAAAAGAAGGGGGGAAAAAAACCTTAAAAAGAAGAAAAGAAGGACTTCCCTGGTGGTGCAGTGGTTGAGAATCCACCTGCCAATGCAGGGGACACGGGTTCGAGCCCTGGTCCAGGAAGATCCCACATGCCTCGGAACAACTAAGCCCATGGGCCACGACTACTGAAGCCCACACACCCTAGAGCCCAAGCGCTGCAACTACTGAAGCCCGCGTGCTCTAGGGCCCGCGTGTTGCAACTGCTGAGCCCAAGTACTGCAACTACTGAAGCCCGCGCACCTATAGCCCGTGCTCTGCAACAAGAGAAGCGACCTCAATGAGAAGTCTGCGCACCGCAACAAAGAGTAGCCCCCACTCACCGCAGCTAGAGAAAGCCCATGCACAGCAACGAGGACCCAACGCAGCCCAAAATAATTTTTAAAAAAAAGAAGAAGAAAAGAAAACCCAAAGGAAAGAAAGAAAAAACCTAAAGGTCTGTACATCTGAGGAGGATATTGACCATGGTGAAATTTCTTAAGACAAAAGTGAGAAAAAGAAGAATTGGGGAAAGTGGCATATATACATTCCCCTGATGGGGAAGAAAAGGGATTATGGAGAAGAAAGTTCTGGAGTGACCTTTTACCGCCTCAAGAAAACCCCCTCAGTAGCCAAGGCCTTTGGTAGCCATGGGGTAATGTAGAAACAGGGACCTGCTGGAGCCCAGAAGCACAGGACATAGTACCAGTCTCATGGTGACTACAGAAGAGTTATGCAACCTAATGCCAAAGGCTACATCTTGTGAAAGCTTATATGTATTTAAAAGCAAAAATTCCGATTGCAACATTTTATAACCTCCCTCCAATTCATTCCCTGCTCATCCCTTTCACCACAACATCTCACAACCTTGACAAGCTGCAAGGCATTTATCAGGAGAAGAGTGAGTTTGCCAACATTTCTTTGCCCCAATATCCTCCTCTCAGAGCTTCTTATCTTATCTTCCAGTGAGCTCTGGCCCACAAAGATGTCCAAAGAGCACCAGCAAGCTGCCAATGAATCTGGGTTCTACTCCACAACTTGGCACCTAAGGGTCCTCCCCCATATCCCCTTTATGAGATTGACAAACAGCAAACTTTAAAAAACAGATGCCCAGTTAAATTTGAATTTCAGATAAACAACAAACAATTTTTTAGTATAATTATGTCCCAAATATTGCATGGTACATACTTATACTAAAAACGTATTCCTGGTTTATTTGAAGTTCAGACTTACCTGGGTGTCCTGTATTTTATCTAGCAACCATACCCTTTTACCCTAGTGATAATGATTCTCCAGAGAACAATGACAGCTGTCAACTTATTAACTGATCTGAAAAAAATACCAAAATTGTGTAAATTTTACATATCACCCAGGAGAAAGATGAAGACAAATTATTATATAACATTAACTATTACATAATATACATATAATGGGGTTTTTTTGGCTTGGCTGCGCTGCGCAGCTTGTGGGATCTTAGTTCCCTGACCAGGGATTGAACCTGGGCCCCGGCAGTGAAAGCGCCAAGTCCTAACCGCTGGACCACCAGGGAATTCCCTATGAAATATATTTAAAGGACACCAGCAATACATGGCTACAGTCTCCTTGTAACCACTAAAAAAAAGCCAAGTAAAGCAAAAGTTCTCCATAAGTAAGCCACCAAATTTCTGTATGCTTCCCAAAAGTAACCACAGTTAACAGCGTGTTCTTCTAGAACTTTTCTATGCATTTGCATACATATATGTAAGTACAGAATATGTAGATTTGTTTTGTGTGTTTGTATGTATCATATTGTAAATGCGATTCTGTAGTTCTTGTTACATGATAGTACATATAGATCTACCTCATAGCTTTTAAAAGCTGCATAATATTCCACAGAACAAACATACCCTAGTTTAGCAGATATCAGAGTGTGGTCTGGGAACCCCTTGGGGGATCCTTTCAGGGGGCCTATAAGGTCAAAATTATTTTCATAATAGTAAGACATCATTTGCCTTTTGCACCCTCACTCTCTCACAAATGTACAGTGGAGCTTTCCAGAGGCTCCATGACATGTGATGATGTCATTGCTCTGACAGCTAGTGAAATATGTACGTGTATTTCTAATATTTTCCAAAATGTTCTAAAGAAGTAGAATTAGAGTATAAACGTGTGCATTTTCAAGAGGTGAACTCAGTTTGTTCTTGAACTTTTTACTGTGCTATTCCTCACTAACTTCAATTGTACCTGCTATAATTTCTGTATTATTATCCAATATTGTTATTTTGAAATTCTGAATTTTTCCTTGGACCCATGGGGAAACACGAGAAATAAGTATGTTTTATCTTGTTTTGCAATAATATTTTTTAATGTTTTTCAAAAACCTTCCTAAAATTTGTAATTTTATGGAACTTCCCTGGCAGCCCAGTGGTTAAGACTCCGAGCTTCCACTGCGGGGAGCAGTGGGTTTAATCCCTGGTCGGGGAACAAAGATCCCGCATGCTGTACGGTGTGGCCAAATAACTTTTTTTTAATTTTTAAAAAAATAATAAAATACATGTAAAAGAATGAAATTAGAACACTCCCTAACACCATACATAAAAATAAACTCAAAATGGATTAAAGACCTAAATGTAAGGCCAGACGCTATAAAACTCTTAGAGGAAAACATAGGCAGAACACTCTTTGACATAAATCACAGCAAGATCTTTTTTGACCCACCTCCTAGGGTAATGGAAATAAAAACAAAATAAACAAATGGGACCTAATGAAATTTAAAAGCTTCTGCACAGCAAAGGAAACTATAAACAAGACTAAAAGACAACCCTCAGAATGGGAGAAAATATTTGCAAACGAATCAACGGGCAAAGGATTAATCTCCAAAATATATAAACAGCTCATGCAGCTCAATATTAAAAAAACAAACAACCCAATCCAAAAATGGGCAGAAGACCTAAATAGACATTTCTCCAAAGAAGACATACAGATGGCCAAGAGGCACATGAAAATCTGCTCAATATCACTAATTATTAGAGAAATACAAATCAAAACTACAATGAGGTATCACCTCACACCAGTTGGAATGGGCATCATCAGAAAATCTACAAACAACAATTGCTGGAGAGAGTGTGGAGAAAAGGGAACCCTCTTGCACTGTTGGTAGGAATGTATATTGATACAGCCACTATGGAGAACAGTTTGGAGGTTCCTTAAAAAACTAAAAATAGAATTACCATATGACCCAGCAATCCCACTTCTGGGCATATACCCAGAGAAAACCATAATTCAAAAAGACACATGCAGCCCACTGTTCATTGCAGCACTATTTACGATAGCCAGGTCATGGAAGCAACCTAAATGCCCATCAACAGACGAATGAATAAAGAAGATGTGGTACGTATATACAATGGAATATTACTCGGCCATAAAAAGGGATGAAATTGGGTCATTTTTAGAGACATGGATGGACCTAGAGACTGTCATACAGAGTGAAGTAAGTCAGAAAGAGAAAAACAAATATCATATATTAACGCATATATGTGAAATCTAGAAAAATGGTACAGATGAACCGGTTTGCAAGGCAGAAATAGAGACACAGATGTAGAGAACAAACGTATGGAAACAAAGGGAGGAAAGCAGGAGTGGGGTGGTGTTGGTGGGATGAATTGGGAGATTGGGATTGACACATATACACTAATATGTATAAAATAGATAACTAATAAAAACCTGCTGTATAAATAAATAAATAAATTTTAAAAACTTTATCTAAAAAAAATAATAATAATAAAATAAAAATTGTAATTTTATCTAAAATTTCTACTTTGAAATGTAATAATATTTTATTCTAACACATACCATCATTTCTTTTTTTTTTTAATATTTATTTATTTATTTATTTGGTTGCGCCAGGTCTTAGGTGCAGCAGGCGGGCTCCTTAGTTGCGGCATGCAAAAACTTAGTTGCGGCATGCATATGGGGCCTAGTTCACTGACCAGAGATCAAACCTGGGCCCCCTGCGTTGGGAGCGCGGAATCTTAACCACTGCGTCACCAGGGAAATCCCCATCATTTCTTTACAATATATTTTTTCTTATGTTCAAGAATTTATCATTGGCTTAAGAAAGACAGATTAGAAGACTTGCTTCTTCAACCCACCTCTGCACCATCTATGCCTAAAAATACTGAAAAAGATGAAACTGACATGTCAGAGTTCTCTGACTATGGAAAGGAGGGATCGGCTCCAAAGCAACTGTGCAAAACTAAGTAAGAAACAAAAATACGATGCAATCTGTGTTTCCCTCAACTGTATAGATATTAGTTGTTTATCTTACTATGTCTTTTTTTTTTTTTTTTTAAATAAATAAATTTATTTATTTATTTATTTATTTTTGGCTGTGTTGGGTCTTCGTTTCTGTGTGAGGGCTTTCTCCAGTTGTGGCGAGCGGGGGCCTCTCTTCATCGCGGTGCGCGGGCCTCTCACTGTCGTGGCCTCTCCCGTTGCGGAGCACGAGCTCCAGACGCGCAAGCTCAGTAGTTGTGGCTCACGGGCTTAGTTGCTCCGCGGCATGTGGGACCTTCCCAGACCAGGGCTCGAACCCGTGTCATCTGCATTGGCAGGCAGACTCCCAACCACTGCGCCTCCAGGGAAGCCCTATCTTACTATGTCTTATGCAACAGAACATTTTGAATAGTATTATAGCACTAGGTAAGTTGCAGCATCATTGTGAGACCAATCATTCAGAGTTTAGAGAAAAAGGAATTGCCTATTTTAAATGTAGATATGCTGAGCTCTTTAAAAGCTAAAAATTGTTTCTTTCAGCTTTTCAAAGTAGAAATGAAAAAGTTACTGAAGCGTCGTACAGGATAACTTATCACATGGCATTCACTGAAGAAGTGTACGCAATAGCTGAGAGATAATAAAGCCTCGTACCTTAACATAGCTGAACACCTGCTAGATGAAAAGTCGTGAAAGAAATCTGAGCTTCCACTTAACAACAATACAGTCACTCGTCAAATTAAAGATTTAGCAGCAAATATGAAGACTGAGTTAATCTCTTGTCTGAAGAATTGTACTTGTGCCTCATAAATGAATGAATCAACATACACAGGAGAAACATGCTGTTTTCTTGTATTCATCTCATGTCAGCACCAACTAATCGTTAAAGATCTTTTTCTATGTGAATACTTGGCAATGAACAAATGTGGTGGTGAAATTCTCAGTGCTGACTAACTTTTTTGAATCTCATGGTTTCTCCTGAAACAACGGTTTTGATATTTCCACCAATGGCACAAAAGCAGTAGTGGATTATTTGGTGCCACAGATAAAGCAGTGGCACCAAACTGTCCAAGTAGTCATTAGATTCTTCATAGCACACACCTGCAGTTTAGGAAAAAATGTCAGTTTCACTTAAGATCATTTTATTAAATCTTGATCCTTTAAAGAAGATATGGTATATATATACGTACAATGGAATGTTACTTGGCCATTAAAAAGAATGAAATAATGCCATTTGCAGCAACATGGATGGACCTAGAGATTATCATACTAAGTGAAGTAAGTCAGACAGAGAAAGGCAATATCATATGATATCACTTATATGTGGAATCTAAAATATGATACAGTGCTTGCTTTGGCAGCACATATACTAAAATTGGAACAATACAGAGAAGATTAGCATGGCCCCTGTTCAAGGATGACATGCAAATTTGTGAAGCGTTCCATATAAAAAAATAATAAAATAAAATATGATACAAATGAACTTATTTACAAAACAGAAATAGACTCACAAAGAAAACAAACTTATGGTTACCAAAGGGGAAGAGGGGTAGGGATAAATTTGGAATTTGGAATAAACAGATACACACTACTATCTATAAAATAGATAAACAACAAGGACCTACTGTAGAGCACAGGGAACTATATTCAGTATCTTGTAATAACCTATAATGGAAAAGAATATGAAAAAGAATATATATCACTTTGCTGTACACCTGAACCATTGTAAATCAACTATACTTCAATTTTTTTAAAAAGCTAGTTAGCACACCCAAAAAAATCTTGAATGTGAAACACATTCACATTCTTTGTGAAGAAATGGGAAGTATACATAAAACATTGTATACTGTGAAGAAATGGGAATTACACATCAAACATTGCTGCTGCATACTGAAGAACAATGTTTATCTCAATAAAAAGCACTTGTGCAATCATTTGAGATGTGAGCTGAACTACCTGCTTTCTTCATGTACCACTATTTTTACTAGAGAGAATGACTGATAGGCAAACTATGATTCATATTTGGATGTTTGGCAGATATTTTCTCAAAAATGAACAAAGGAGACTGTCACTTCAAGGAAAATAACTGACAATATTTGCTGCCATCCATAAAATTTGAATTTACCAACAAAAATTAGAATTGTAGAAAATCTGCATCTGCCATCCTGAGTTTGACAACTGCCTGACACTATAAGAGTTTTCCAATGAGATCAATATTGATATTAATAAAAGTGATTTTTTAAATATTGTGCAATAAAATATATCAACATTTGGAGGGTATGCAAAGTTCAGTGAACCAAAATTTTCCAGATGACCAATGCATGACGTTACAAAGTCACACATGGATGAAAAATCCACTCAAAGTGCAAGACAGACCAGAGGAATTTTAATGTAACAGAGTAGAAAAATTTGTTGATATGGTTTCAGATTCCAAATCACAGCTAACCTTTAAGAAACTACCAGTTGTCAAGTGTTGGTGTAGTATCAAAGAAAAATATTCACAATTATCTGAGAAAGCTGATACACCTCTCTTTCCAACTGCATATCTGTGGGTTCAGATATGCTTCATCTACTTCCATCAAAACAGCATATTGTAACAGCAAAAGCAGGTATGAGACTCTAGCTGTCGTCTATTAAGCCAGATATTAAAGAGATTTGTGGAAATGTACAACAATGCCACTCTTCTCACTAATTTTTTTTTATTTTAGAAAATATAGCTATTTTTCATTTAACATGGTATTTTATGAAGAAATGTCTAGTGCAGCCACTATGGAAAACAGTGTAGAAGTTCCTCAAGAAATTTGAAATAGAACTACCATATCATCCAGTAATTCCACTTCTGGGTAAATGTCTATAAGAAATAAAACCGTTTTCTTGAAGAGATATCTGTACTCTCATGTTCATTGCAGTATTATTCACAATAGCCAAAGTATGGAAACAATCTAGGTATCCGTCAACAGATAGATGAATCAAGAAAATGTGATATATATGTATGTATATATACACACAATATTTCAGCCTTAAAAAAAAGAAAGAAAATCAACTATACTTCAATAAAAAGTTGTTTGTTTGAAAAAAAAAAAGAGAGAGAGAGAAAGAAATACTGTCATTTGTGACGGCATGGATGAAACTGGAAGGCATTATGCTTAGTGAAATAGCCAGACATGGAAAGACAAGCACTCCATGGTATCACTTACATGTGGAATCTAAAAGGAAAAGTCAAACTCATAGAACCTGAGAGTTAAAAAAGTCTTTTCCAGAGGCTGGTGGGTGGGAGAAATAGGGAGAGGTTGGCAAAAGGGCACATTTTCAATTATAAGATGAAAAGTTCTGAGGATCTAATATATGTATAGCATGGTAACTATAGTTGATAACACTGTATTGTATAACTGAAATTTGCTAAGAGAGTAGAACTTAAATATTCTCACCAAAAAAAAGGTAATTATGTGAGGTGATGGATGTGGTAATTAACTCAATGGGGGGAATCGTTTTACAATGTATACATATATCAAATCATCACATTGTACACTTTAAATATCTTACAATTCTTTTTGTCAAGTATAACTCAATAAAGCTGAAAATGTTACTTTTATGAACATTTATTGTTTTTAATGAATAAGTTAAAATTTTTTATTTCTCAGTTTTAATTTCTATTATAGTAAATATTGACAGTTATAACTCACAATTACTGAGGACTCTTAGGAGTCCTCTGTAATTCTTAAGAACATATAGGGTCCCTGAGACAGAAAAGTTTGAGAACCCTGCCTGCCCTGGTTTATCTAACTATTTGCCTAATGATGGGCACTTTTTGATTGTTCCCTTTTTTCCTGTAAGCAATGCTGTAATAAGCATCTTTGTACATATCTCTTTGTGCATTGTATAAGAAAATCTTTTTACTCAAGGAAAACATTCTAATACAGGGGTAATTAGTGGTTATCACAGGTGGCTTAGATTCATGTATCAGGGGAAAGGGCAGGGTGACAGTGCCTGACATGGGATGCAGATAAATCAGGAAGTTCTGGGGGGAATACCCTGGCTGTCCAGTGGTTAGGACTCCATGCTCTCAGTGCCGAGGGCCCAGGTTCGGGTTCAATCACTGGTCGGGGAACTAAAATTCCGTAAGCCACACGGTGCAGCGGCCAAAGAAAAAAAGGAAAAAAAGGAAGTCCTGGGTTTGTCATTGTCAACAGAAATCACAGTCAGAACGGCTATGCCAGACCCACTGTGACAAGGCCTGCAGAATCAGACACGGTGACATTGGCACAGGCAAACAGAACACACTGTTGACAGAATGAGAACATTAAGAGTCTCAGCATATCGGTTTCCTCATCTGTCAAATGTAGGGGAGGTGATGATATGGCCAGCATTATTGCAGGGCTGAGTTAGGTAATGTCTGAAGCACCAGGCAGCGAGCTTGGAGCGTACCCAGCATTGATCAGATGATAACTCCCTCTCCACCTCTTTTCCTTACATTACATGGCCAACCCCAATACTTCTGGCCACCCCATGCTGGAGCCTGGAGAAGGTTCCGTCCCAGACTCGCCCTGTGGTTTGCAGTGAATCAGGAAGATGCAGTCTCCTGCCTTACAAAAGATCAGAGAAGGGAACGTGGTGCTTTTGCCCGCAAACTCCGTGAGGCCCATGGTGTGGAGGCTTCCATTTTCTCTAAGATGTTAACCTATTTCCCAGCCTGTACCTGCCTGAGACTTCCTGAAGCCACTCTCCATCAGCCTTCCTGCCCCCAGCCTCTCAGATGTGAGAAGCCCACTGGGCAACCTGCCGGGGAAGAGCAATAGCCTTGCGACAGTCCGGAGCGGGTAGCCCGGGCAGAGAGCCAGGCCCTTGACAGAGCTCCCCTCAGATTCCCACCGCCCTGTTCCTGCCCCAAGGAAAATTACTCAGAGGGCAGGCTCCCTACACGGCCACCACTTCCTGCCATCCCCCCAGAGACAAAAAGCTCCACCCTCCTCCTCTGCGCGACTCTACCCTAACTATTATAGGGTAGATAATCCCTGTCTACCCCAAGGCCTCCCCAGCTGAGTACAGGTCAGGCTCCTGGAAATTACAGGTCGTTAAGGAGAAGACTGATAGCCTGTCCTCCGAGGCTGCATATCAAGGACGTTCCAGAGCCTTTTACCCCCATCCTCCTCTTTCCTCAGAATATATTCTCCCTGTCAATCCTAAATATTGACTCAACAAACTGTCGCCGAGTCATATATTATTTTTCTAAGAATCAGTAAGGTGTTCATTTCACAAGGTAATATAAAGAATGTCCCCAGGACTCTGCTCACCCCCTGTGCTCCCTCCTGCCCTCCCACTCTCTGTTGCTCCCTCCTGGGCTCCCAGCTCCAGGTGTGTCCATTAAGTCAGCCTGCCCCTAAACCTCACACGGTACACAAATATTAATTCAAAATGGCACACAGATTTAAAGGTAAAACAAGGGGACTTCCCTGGTTGTCCAGTGGTTAAGACCTTGCCTTCCAGTGCAGGGGGTGAGAGCTCGATCCCTGGTGGGAGAGCTAGGATCCCACATGTCTCTCGGCCAAAAATCCAAAACATAAAACAGAAGCAATATTGTAAAAAATTCAATACTTTTTAAAAAATGGTCCACATCAAAAAAGAAAATCTTTAAAAAAATAAATAAAGGTGAAACATAAAACTATAAAACTTTTAAAACATAGAACAATCTTCCTTAGTCTGTTAATATGGTAAATTACACAGATTGATGTTGGAATATTGAATGAGCCTTGTATCCTTGGTTGATTATGATGTATAATGGTTTTTATGCATTGCTGAATTCTATTTGCTAATTTTTCATTAAGGCTTTTTGTACCTATTTTTGTATCTATATTCATGAGGGTTATTGGGCTATAGTTTTCTTTTTCTTTTCTTTTTTCTTCCTATGGTCTTTGTCTGATTTTAGTATCAAGGTAATCCTATCTTTATAAAATGAATTAGGAAGTTTTCCTTCCTCTTCCATACTCTGGGAGAGATTATGTACAATTGGTCAAATCTATCTAGTATACTCTAGATACTCTCTCTCTTTCTTTTCTTTCTTTCTTTCTTTCTTTCTTTCTTTTTCTTTCACAATGTTAATGATTATCTGGGGGAGGTGAACCACTCACCTAATATGAGGTTCAACTATGTCCTATTTGTTTTTATATTTCTATAATGCTAGTATAGCTAGAATAGCTTTTACTATGTGCCAGAAACTATTCCAAGCATTTTGTAAATATTAATTCTTTTAATCCTCATACAACCATTTAAGGTAGATATTACAATCATTCCTATTTCACAAATGAGAAAACTGAGACACAGATAAATACTTGCACAAGGTCACACAGCCAATATAGGCGTACCTCAGAGATACTGCAGGTTTGGTTCCAGACCACCACAATTAAGTGAATATCACAATAAAGTGAGTTACGTGAATTTTTTGGTGCATACAAAAGATACATTTACACTATACTGTTAAGTGTGCAATAGCATTATGTCTTTAAAAAAAGTACAGGGGTGGAGGAAAAAGGAATTGGATGAAGGCAGTCAAAATGTACAAACTTCCAGACATAAGATAAATAAGTACTAGGGATGTAATGTAGAACATGACAAATATAATTAACACTGCTGTATGTTATATTTGAAAGTTGATAGAGCGTAACTCCTAAGAGTTCTCATCACAAGGAAATTTATTTTCTATTTCTTTAATTTTGTAACTGTATGAGATAATGGATGTTCACTAAACTTACTGTGATCATTATTTCATGATGTATGAAGTCAAATCATTATGCTGCACACCGTAAACTTATACAGTGCTGTATGTCAAATACATCTCAGTAAAACTGGAAGAAAAAAATAAAAATAAAAACTTTTTTAAAAGTATATACCTTAATTTAAAAACACTTTATTGCTGGGACTTCCCTGGCGGTCCATGGCTGCTGTCTGATCAAGGTGGTGGTGGCCACTGAAGGCTGGGGTGACTGTGACAATTTCTTAAAATAAGACAACAATGAAGTTTGCCGCATCCATTGACTCTTTTTCAAATCATTTATCTGTAGCATGCAATGCTGTTTGATACCCACAGCAGAACTTATTTCAAAATTGGAGTCAATCCTCTCAGACCCTGCCAGCTGCTTTATCAACTAAGTTTGTGTTGTATTCTAAGTCTTTTGTTGTCATTTCAACAATCGATTAAGTTCACTGTCTTAATTGGGCCCAGTTCATGTTGCCCCAGAACAATTACAATAGTAACATCGAAGATCGCTGATCAGAGATCACTACAACAAAATAATGATTAAAAAGTTCAAAATATTGCAAGAATTACCAAAATGTGACACAGAGACACAAAGTGAGCCAATGTTGTTGGAAACATGGTACCGATAGAACTGCTCAATGCCGGGTTGCCACAAATCCTCAGTTTGTAAAAAATGCAATACCTGTGAAGCACGATAAACACGAAGTGCACTAAAACGAGGTAGGCCTGTAAATGGAAGAGTTGGGATTTAAACCCATTCTCTCAGTCACAGGAATCTTCTACCCCTGGAGACATTCGTATTATTTTCATACTCTAGATAACGAAACTGAAGATCACAGAGCTTAAGTGATTTGCCCGATTGGGCATGACCAAAGTAGAATTCTTGATTCCCACCCACACCAAAACCTGGCTTTCCATATCTCCTCATCTCAGAAAGGAGTTCCAGCCAAATGCATGAGAGTTGCCTTTGAGTTTTCTCTGCACCTGAACTCCCACAGCCAATCCATCAGCCAGTCCTGTTGATTTCACGTCCAAAACACACTTCAAATCCTCTCCTCCTCTCCACCTCTACCGTCATCTCCGGTCTATACTATGAATGCAGTGTTCCTAATTGACCTCCTTCATTCTCTCCTAAACCCTCATAAGCCATTCTCCCTCCACCCTGCAACTAGAGTTTTTTTGTTTTTTAATTTAAAAAATTTTTTATTTATTTACTTATTTATCTATTTATTTATTTATGACCACACATGGCGTGGCTTGTGGGATCTTAGTTCCCCAACCAGGGATTGAACCTGGGCCCTCGGCAGTGAAAGTACAGAGTCCTAACCACTGGACCACCAGGGAATTCCCTAGAGTTATCTTCTTAAACATAAATCTCCACTGTTTAAAACTCTTCAGTGGCTTCCCTTTGCACCTAGAATCCAATTAGAATCAAAACTTAAATCCTTTCCCTGACTCACAAAGCCGTGCAGCCCCCGGCTCCTGCGTATCTCTCAGAGCACCTCATCCGCATTTTCCTTCACCCCTGTGCTGCTTTCTGCCCCAAACCTGCCGTCACAGTCTTTGCATCTGCTATTCCTTGAAAGCTCTTCCCACAAACATTTTATGGTCGATAAATGGGGGGACCCTCAGCAGCAGTCTCTCCCACCATTCTCTTTTATTTTCTTCATAGCACTTGTCACTGCCTAACATTTTTTTCTTGTTTATTAGTTTATTACTTCCGCTACTAGAACGTAAGCTCCCTAAGCAAATAATAATAACACTTATGTAGCTCTTATTTTATACCAGGTACTGTTCAAAGCACTTTTACACAGGTAAACTCATTTAATCCTCACCACAATCCTAAAAAGTTGCACTATAAACATCTCCATGTTTCAAAGGATAAAACTCAAGAACAGAGAGGCAGAGCAACTTGCCCACAGTCACACAGCTTGTAAGGGGTGAAGCTGGGAGGCAAACCCAGGCAGTCTGGCTGTGGAATGTGTGCTCCTAACTCTCCTACTTTATGGCCCTCATGAGAGTGGGGCCCTTATTTGTACTGTTCTCTGCCATGACTACAGCACCTCTAAGGGTGCCCAGAGGTTCTTGCAACAGCACCTCTTCTCTCTGTTCCTCCAGCCCCAGGGTACCAGCTCTTCCTGTAGTTATAGTATCTGGTCACCCCTCTGTTTGCCCTTCCAACGCTGGAATCCTGTTCCCTGCACACACACACACCCTCTGTTTGGAACGCCTTGCATAGAATCGTTTCCCTGGCTGGACCTAGACTGACACAGATATCCTTCCACTGTAGGGGTGGGAAGAGGAAAAGGCAGACGAAAAAGGAGTCAGCAAGGTAGGAGGCAAACCAGGAGCATCTTAAAGCGGATGGGAAAAGAGGTTCAGAAAGAAGGGCGTGGTGATCAGAGGAAGTCTAAGAAGAGGCTAATGATAGAGGAACGGGAAGAAACCTGAGACCTTCCAGAAGCAGCCTCTGGGGATGGCGGGGCCAAGAGCAAGCTGCTGGCGGACACAGCCTCCTGGTTTGAGAGTGTGAAGGGTGGGCAGGCTTGAAGGCAGGGTCTGCTGCAGTGCCTGGGCCCCTTACCCACGAGGAGAGAAGAATGGAGACAGTTGTGCTGTCCCAGGACTGCTGATCTCCTCCCATGGAGTAGCCACCTTCCCTCCTCCAATAACCCACCTACACTGCGCCCTCCCAGCCCTGCTCCTGATGACGGCTGGCCGACCATCAGGCTATCTCCTGCGGATAGCCTCGTGATAGACTCTAGCCTCGTGATAGACTCTGCACTTGTGGGTAGGGAAGTGAGGGCAGATTACCACCTCCTCAGCCCCTGCAGAAGGCTGACCAAAGCATGACGGCCAGGGACGCCCTGCAAGAGCTGTCACTGTGGGTGCAGAGGGTTGCGGGTGTTTCTGAAGTCTTCATGACTTATTAATGAATGCAGCAAATGTTTACTCCATACCTCTTAGGTACTGGGCACTGCTCTAGGTGCTGGGGATGCAGCAGTGAGTACAAAAAGTCTATGCCTTCAAGGAGCTTACATTCTTGTGGAGGGAGACAGGTGATCAACAAGGAAACATAAAAGGGCAGGTGCTGGCAAGTGCTCTGAAGAAAAATACAGCGAGGTGAGGGGGCCAGGAAGTATGGGAGGGGTGCTTGTTTCAATCAGAGCCAGGTCAGGGAAGGCCTCTGATAAGGCGAAAGGTGAGCAGAGGCCTGAAAGAAGTGGGAGAGTGAAGAACGTTCCAGATGGTGGGAAACACCAAGGAAGAGGCAGGAGGCAGGAGGCAGGAGAGTGCCTGATGTAGTTCAGGGAACAGCAAGGAGACCCGTGTAGCTAGAGTGGACAGACTGAAGGAAAGGATAAGAATTAAGTCAGAGAGGGTCAGCCTTCCAAGCCATGATGGGGACTTAACTGTCACTCTGAGGTTTGAGCAGAGAAGTGACACATCTGGTTTTTACTATAAAAGGTTTAGTATGACGACTGTGTGGAGAAGAGACTATAGGGGGGCCAAGATGACCCCTTCATTGTCAGAACAATGTTGCTATGGATAGGGACAGAAAGTCAAACCCCACAGATACAGGCTGGTGCTCAAATGGCTGGGTATAATAATAAGAGAAGAAAAGCTGTAGGTCAGAGTCGGCCTCACCCTAATCATGAATTAGTAGTGTCACACCATGGGGCAAACCCAGAAGCCAGACAATCCTAGAATATGTTGATACACATCTGACACCCAAAGACTTGGGCACTGACTCTGCACCAACTTTGGCATATACAGGGCTGCCTGCCACACAGTTGCCTTATGTTTGTAATGATTCCCCCCTTGCTCTGCAGCCCAGGCTGCACACAGACCTGCTTTCTCCACAAGTGTTCTCCCTTCTCTTCTGCTTGTGCCTTTCACACTGTCATTCATTCAGCAACTACCATGCATAAAACTTAATGAAGAGTTTCATGGGAGAGTCTCTGATAAGTACTTGAAGCTTGAATCTTTTGTTAATTGCACCTGGAGAGCTATGTCTACTGTTGGCACAAATCTCTCCTGGGCACAGATCTCTCTTGCTAGCCCCTTCTGGTTTATCCTTTAACTGAGGACGTTTCTCTATCTCTCACAGCTGCTGATGCAGCTATTGGTGCACATGCTCAACTGTTGGTAGATTTCCTATGTATGAAGCTCTATGGGGCAAAGTCCTCTACAGCCAATATTCAGTTTTGGTCAGGACTGCCAACCTAGTCTCATCTATACACAAGTGCATATAGGCCAGGCTTGGGCAGAAGTATGTGGGGAGTCAAGGGGTCTTCAACTTCTCCCCCCTCACCTCCAAGCAGGGCCCTTTTATCCTGGCATGCTCGGGCCCTACATGGTCAGAGCAAGGCCAAAACTTGAGGGGCCCCCAGCCAATCCCTGTCCCCTTCCTGGGTAGGTAATAGAGAAGAGAGTCCCTGTATAGCCTTGGGTCCAGAAAGAATGAAACCTTGAAGCAGGAGACAGTGGGCGGCTGAGTTGGGCAGGGGATTCGAGCCAGTTCCTGCCTTGCAAAGAGGCGGGAACAGGTCCCTTCTCAGGAGCCTGGAGATGCCAGCCCTGAGGATTCCCACAGTGTCTGCGGCTCTGCGTCCAGCCTCCTGCTCCAGAGCCCCAGGCAGAGTCCTGGGGACTGGACACAACTAGTCAAATGCTCTGAGAACAGCAGTGGTTGGGGACGAGGCTCCTGGCCCAGAGAGCCGCATGTAGATTCCACGACCTCCAACTACCTGGAGCTAGAGGACATGGACAAGAGGAGGCCAGGGCCAAGAATTACTGGGCCAGTCCTGGTGGCACACACTCTGCCAGGTTCTCTCCTAGGTTGTGTCGTTTAATTCTCTTAACAACCTGTGAGGCATGACGGCACCCCATTCAACAGATAAGAAATCAGAGTCTCAGAGAGGCGACACAACTCTCCCAAAGACACAGAAATTACAGACTCCAGAGCCCGCTCTGACAGCCATGCTGCTGGGCAAGAGCCCCCTGCAACCTAGTCAGGGCCCAGCCGCCTGTGCAGAGCCTGCGGACAAGCTGAGGCCTAACACCGAAGAAGAAGTCATGTCTAAGGTAAAGGGAAGATGGGTTACTGGAAAGTTGAATGTCAAGTGATCTTGAGGCAGGAGATAGATGGGCCCCAGGGTAAGCAGCTGGAGTTCGTTCCCTGTGGACAGAAACTCCAAGATATCAATAACAGGACAATCGAGAGAGGAGGCTGGGCCCTGCCCAGATAAGAGATAGAAGACCACATATTCCTCATTCTCAAAATCAAGGAGACCTCCCGGACTACACATGCGCAGAAAGGCTCCCTGGAGGTCAAAAAGGGAGGGGGCGCCACCCCACAGTAAGTGATGTCAACTTCCCACAGTCCTCTTCGCTAGAATCCATCTTGGCTAAGAGATGCGCACGCACACAGGGAAGGACCCTGAGATAAACCAAATACGGACTCAGACCAGGCAAAACAAGATGATTGGCCAGAGGAAACCCAGAAGAAATGCCCCATAAAAGTGATTCAAACTACCACAAGGGCGCGACTCTCTCTCTGAGCCCCGCTGTGTGTCTATCCACACGTACTGTACTCTTTTTCCTCCTAATAAACACTTCACTCGTTTCGCTGCTTTCCATCTCTGTGTGGAAATTCATTTCTACACAGCTGACGGGCCAGGGCCTTGTCACCGGCCACTGGTCCCTGGTGGTCTGGTGGCTAGGATTCAGCGCTCTCACTGCCGCTGCCCGAACTCAGTCTCTGGCCTGCAACCGAAACCCTGCTTCAAGCTGCTGCAGGCCGAGGCCACCCGAGATCAACTTCACCCACCTCTTCAGGGGCCCCAGACCTTTGCCCTTCCCACCCTAAAGCCCGCAGATCCCAAACCCATCTGATAATGGTTTTCATTAGCATGAGTGCATTCCAAAGGGAGGGTGGGCCCAGCCCACCTGGGGCTACCAGAGGCCTCTCTCCCACAACTGCCAGAGGCTTGTCCCAGCGTTTAGTGCCTCGGGCCTTCTTTGTCCCCCTCCCACCAACATTTCCTCTCCCTTTTGCACGGGAGTCCCACGCTGGAGCCTGGGCTAAGGAAGAGTCCCCAGTTCCTACCACAGAGGCACAGGGCCCACACACCCCGGCTCCCCTCTCAGCTGCCTGCCTGCTCCTCTCCAGGAGTAGCCTGACTTTGAATTTGACTGGAGTAGCCTGAGCTCTGAATTTCAGAACAAATCCAGATGACCAGGCTGTGGTAGCCCAGTGGGACCTGGGAAGGGGTTAGCAGCCGCTGGGGACATGTGACAGCCTCTGGCCTCTTACTGCACCTTGTCAGGCTTTGCTTACCACTGGTATGGGGCCTCTGCACTCTAGGGCCTAGGGGTGGAGTGGGGCAGCACAACCACAGACAATACAATGTCAGAGACTCCAGCTCCGCCCTAGGAACTGAGTCCCATGTTCTGCTTGGAGAGCCGTCCAGAAACTTGTGAGAGTGTGACAGACAGGGCTGTTCAAGGGTAAAGCTCATGGAGACAAAGGCCCAGAAATCAAATCTGAACCGAGGCAAAGACAGAGGGCCTGGTGTGTCATCAGCCAAAATGAAAACTGTCAGACTCTCTTCCGAGTTGTTCAGGACTCTCCCGGGAGGGGTTTGGGGCCACGAACCCTTTAGCCATCCTTCCCGTCCACAGTCTGAGGTCACCACTGGCACTAGTGTCTGAAGGCCAGAAATAGAAAAGAGACACTTGGCCTTCGAATGTGCTTAATCTAATGCTTGATTTATTAAAGATGAGACAGTGGCCTTTTGCAGTGGGAGGCTTACTAGGCGCTGGAGCTGCCGGATGTGGCATCTGGGTGCCAATATTCACGTTGTCCCTGCGTGATGCTTTCTGCTATACTACAAGGTCACGCTACTCCCTCACTCCCACCCCAGGACTTTGCTCTGATGGGGGAGGGGTACCAGGATCACCACTAAATACTAGCAATAAAAGCCAACTTAGTCTCCTTTTCCTGTAGCTTACCAGCACAGGAACACAGTGGTGGGTAAGGTGAAGGGTAGCCCAGCTTCAAGGATGGGATTATGACCTTAGACATTTCCCCAGTGATGAATGTCCAGTCACTCTGAACATATTCAGGGCAGCTCCGGCCCTACCTTTCACACAGTGCTCACTCAAGCAGGAGGGGACCTGCCAAGATTCCAGTGAGCAGGAGGTCAGCACAAGAGAGGTCTGGCCACCAGGGACCCCGGGAAAGGGTCCTCAGTCACTAGATGGTCTGGAGCATGAAGTCACAAGGACAGACCTGGAAGCACAAAGGAACAACAGGATCACAGCAACACCAGTCGCCACATGGCCTTGAAGCCAAGTTAGCAAATGAGTACCATCGCTCCTCCCATGGGCAGGGTAGAACCAGGATGGTTCCCAGAACTGAGAACAGAGGAGAGGGTGGAGTCGTGCTGGTAGGCAGATATTCCCATCAGGGTGACAGAGACACAAGGAAAAAGAGCTGGGGGGCTGGGACAGGTCTTTCCAGGTGGGGAGAAATCTATGGGTGTGATTAGGGAAATTAGAGAGAGGCTGACTGCCCTCCTCACCCAGTCCATGCCCCTCCAAGGGCAGGGTTTCGGGGGAATCTTCATGGAAAAGTCTGCAATGAGGCAGTGTGTGCAGTGGCTAAAAACCATAGGCTTTAGGGAATTCCCTGGCGGTCCAGTGGTTAGGACTTGGTGTTTTCACTGCCGGGGTCCGGATTCGATCCCTGGTCGGGGAACTAGGATCCCGCAAGCTGTGCAGTGCAACCTAAACAAAAAACAAACAAAAAAAACCCCACAGTCTTTAGAAACCAAAGAAACTGCTCTAAAGCCGTGACTCTACACTCAGTAGCTGTAAGGCCTAGGGCAGTGGTTCTCAAAGTGTGCTCCTTGGTCCAGTAGCATTAGCCTTACCAGGGAACTCAGGAGAAATGCAAATTCTTGGGTCCCACCCCAGCCTTCTGGATCACACTCCAGGGGTGAGGTCCCACACACTATGTTTGATCAAGCACTCTGGCTGATTCTGCCGCGTGCCAGAGTTTGAGAACCGCTAACCTAGGACAGAGCTACCAATCTCTATAATGCACAGCGTTCTCATCGGTAAAGCGGGGATAATAGTGCCTACCTCATAGGGTTATTGTGAGGATTAAAGAAGATACTGCAAACACAGAACTTAGCACACAACTTGGTAAGCCTTCAGTGAATGTCAGTTACTAGTACTATCATCTCCCACTTAGTCTGCAAAACAAAAAGAATCCGGGTCCTAATGTTGCCCTCTTCCTGGGTCACCTAGTCAGCGTCACTTTCAAGCAGCCAGTGCTAACAGGAAGATACCTAATGCACCTCTCTCTCAGGGGGGTGTTCACCGTGTATCGAGGGAGGGGAAGGGGCTGGGAGGCGCCCTGGCTCAGGCCCCAGCTCGAGAGCTACCAGCTGTGTGAAGCTGTCAGGTGTGTAGCTTCCCTTTGTACCTCCCACACCACGGAACCAGGGACACGCTGGCTGCTCAGTCCTCACTGAAGGGTGAAATCGACCTCAACTTCTCCGTGTCTCACATCATGATCAGCCTGCACCACCACCTCTTCCGGAGTTGCTGGAAAGCCATGACTCAAATAACAGATTGCATAGGTAAAGGTGCTTGTGCAGAGACACTGTTAGACAAAGCAGAGGGGGGGAGGCTAAACTAATGGTGTGCCCTTGCTCTCCCACCTAAGGCTAGTACAAGGGCACATTCTGGTCTCTATGGTTACCAAGAGTAGGCTGGTCCAGGAGGACCAGAGCGTAAACAGCAGGAACTGAGCCTGTGGTTGCCACATCTGGAAGGAGGCATCGCACAAGGGCAAGGGAGGAAAAGGTGGGGTACCTTTCCGCCAGCTCCAAGGGGCAGAAGGAGAAACCTCTTTACCTGAAAATGAATTTCACAGAGAGGGATATCTCCCTGCATTTATTCCTGGCACACGGTGTTTTGAATTGTCGTTCCCATTTTATTTCGAAGATGTCACTTTTAAAATATATTTTCTATTTTCATCAGAGAGAAAGAGTCCAACTAGATGTTAATCTGTCTTTCACACATGCTAATTTCCCATTTAATAAGGAAATTCTGTGGGAAATAGCAGTTGCAGCTGCAAGAGGTGAAATTCCACCCTGGAGGATGAGATGAGGGAGCAACTGAGTGCAGAGTGAACGTTGGAAACTGAGGAGCCTGAAGCAGAAGGCCGTGTATTCACACCCGTATGATAATTGTGGTTTAACCATGAGGTCTCTACTGGCTGCCTCCTCCTCTGCTGCCAGCAAGGGATGTGGGTAATGATCATGATTTGCTGTATCCTCAGGTTACCTTTATGTACAAATATAAACCATTATTATGAGATAAACCAGGGTATTAGTGTGGGATTCAGGAATGCTCAGGTTTTTCTTCATATCTGATGTGCTGGGTGACTCTAGCCTTGACCCTCAGCCTCTCCAAGCCCCCAGCTCCCCTCTCTGTGGCAGAGCCAGCCTGCACTGCCCTGGGGATCTTGGGGGTCCTAACCCCATCTCCCATCCACACGTGTACAGGGGCTAGGACTTCGAGCAAGTTGTGATGAAATAAGACACAGAGCAGTGCCCTGGTGGAATGTAACCTGGCTGGTTTCTCTACCTCTTGGGCATCTTATCCCTGCCGCCACCCATGGCTCAGAGGTACAGGCTCCAAGACCAATGGCCTGGGTGATCCCAGGCCTTCCTTCCCCTGATCCTTTGCTCCCCGCACTGATCATTTAAAGCATACAAACATGTGCCCCTCAGTGTGAGGCAGGGTACCTTAGTGTGTACCCAAATCTAATTCAGTCCCAATGACTGCCCGTCTCCCTTTCTCCTCCCCATCCCACCCCAGGGAAAATTCAGACTCTTTCTCTCAGCTCCACTGGATGATGTAGAAGGCCCAACCCCGTAGCATAACCCCCAGGACTACTTCTCTTTCCAATACCAAGCTGCTCCCTTCACAGCCACCACAGGAAACAAATGGGCTTAGGATGGATGAGGGGGGTACCAGAAGATGCTGGACTTTGCTGGGCATGGATGCCCCTTTCAGAATCTCATGAAAGCTATTGTCCTCTCCCCAGAGGGGAAAAAATGGACATCCATGCTCCATTTGCCCATTTTCAGAGGGTTCACAGTCCCTAAGGCCCATCCTTGGGTCCCTCAGTTCATAGACCTTGGGTTAAAAACCCCTGCTCCGTAGAGAATCCAGTCCCACAGAGAGTGTGGAGAAAGAAGCAGAAACAAGTTCTCAAGCACCCTTTCCCTTCTCAGCAAGCCAAAACCGGGAGCAGTGAGAGGCAGGGGTGGTCACGCAGGGAAGAACATTCTGGAATCATGATCTGATAGGCAGAGGGGAGCTGTGTGTCCTGCCAGCAGTGGCCAAATAGAGGAAATGCAGTGTCTGCCCACGCAGGCCATTCTTACCCTCTCTCCCACCATGGGGATCTCTGGCCCCATCCTGACCCCTGGTGGCTGCCGGTGGGATGAGGTGGGAGAGCTTCCCAAGCTCCTCCCTGCCCTGGGGGGAGAGGGGGAAGCTCAATTGGAAGATGAACCCCCAAGCCTACAAGCCCTGGCTGGGGTCCCCAGGAGGTATCAGCATGTTTCTAAGGGTCCTTCAGGGGGTTCACTCCACTGCAGTGCCTTCTCAGTCTAAGCCTGGCAATCAAACAAATGTGCATGAGAAAAAGCACTTTTCACCTGTCAAGTTGGCAGAAGGGGTGTGTGTGTGTGTGCGTGCGTCAAATACAGGTTGGGGTGCAATAATATCAACACTCTCACTGGGGAGAGTACAAATTTGTACAACCTTTCTGGAAGTGATTCTAGCAAAATAAATCCAAAATCTTACAAAGTGTTTCTATCCTCTCACCCAGCAATTCTGGGTCTGTTAATACTGTTAAGAATCCAGCTTCAAGAAGCCATAGACTGAAATAACATGATACCTAAGTTTTGAAATAAATGGCAGAAGAGAAAATAAGATTAGCCAAAAGTGATAATTGCTGAAGTTGAAGGATGGGCACATGGGAGTTTTTATTCTACTTTTGTCTATCTTTGAAATTTTCCATGATAAAGCATTTTTACTTTTTTTTTTTTTTTTTTTGGCTGGGCCACACAGCTTGTGAGATCTTAGTTCCCCCACCAGGGATTGAACTTGGGCCACCACAGTGAAAGCACCAAGTCTTAACCACTGGACCCCCAGGGAACTGCCAGAAATTAACATCTTTTATACAAATCTTTGTATCTCAGATGCTTTCTTTTAAAAATGTTTTGGGAATTTCCTGGCAGTCCAGTGGTTGGGAACCTGCACTTCCACTGCCGAGGGCATGGGTTCAATCCCTGTTTGGGATCCCGCAAGCCCTGCTGCGCAGCCAAAAAACAAAGATGTTAATTTTTAATAGCAAAAACTGTGCAAATGGCATAAAAGTGCTATGCTAGAATGGTTAAACAAATTATGCTGCATCCAAACAGTGGAATATTATGCGGCCATTAAAAATTCAAGGATGTTTTAATGACATGAAAAAATGCTTGCAGTGTAATGCAAAGCGAATAAGTAGGATACAAAATTGTCTATGCGTCATTCAGCTGATTATGTTAAATAAAAAATGCGTAGAAGAGAAGACGATATGAAAATATGCTCAAGTGTTTGTCATGCAGTGAGACTATGGGTGATTTTTACTCTTGATATTGTGCTTTATTTTCCTATTTCTACAATGAGCATGTTTTACTTTTAGAAATAAGCCCCCAAATTGCATTTGTTAAAATAACACTCACTTGGGAGTCTGATAGATATTCAACTCCAAACGCTGCCATATATTAGCTGTGCAACATTGAGCAAATTAACCTCTGGGTCCCAGATTCCTCACCTATAAGACTGGCATAATGCCACCTATTTTTCAAGCCCCATTTACTGGGCATTTACTATGTACGAGGCACTAGACCAGGTGGTTTTCCCTCTATATATAACCACACGTGCTATTCATACATGATCATTTCAATCCTCACCATAAGCTGGGGGATAGGTTAGGGCATTCCCATTTTAGAGATACACAAACTGCAGCTCGGAAAAGTTAGGGAATGTGCTCAGGTTTACCCAGCTGGCAGGCAGTAGAATCAGGATTCAGACTGAGGTCTGTCCATCTTTGCAAGCCCAGCTCTTGGCCTCCAGCCTGGGCTGCTCACAGCTAGGTTTTGTTGTGAGGATTGAATGAAGTAATGCAGGTGGAGGACCACCCACAGTGCAGCTCCAAGCCCAGAGCTGCTTCACTTCATGTTGCTTTCCTTTTCCATGACCCCCAGGCATTAGTAAATTGTGGCAGAACAAACCAGTGCATCCTCCGAAAGGAAAAAATAAAAAAGCATCTTTACCCTAGAAGAAGGGATTATAGGACCTGTAGGGACAGACCAGAGAGAGGTTGGAAAACTGCCTCTCTCAGGGCACTATGGGGGGGCTAAGACTTGTGAGCCCCACAAGTGCCAGGGTAGTTTTGCCAGTGACTTCTTCAGGGCGTCATCAGACCTATACCTTGATTTGCAGCTTAGAATTCAGTACTGACTCACCCTACCAACAAGCGTCGCTCCCCACCTTCCACTTACCCTGCCATCCTTCTCCCCTAAAGAACAGGGCACACAGGGCTTCCCTGGTGGCGCAGTGGTTGAGAATCTGCCTGCCAATGCAGGCGACACGGGTTCGAGCCCTGGTCTGGGAAGATCCCACATGCCGCGGAGCAACTGGGCCCGTGAGCCACAATTACTGAGCCTGCACTTCTGGAGCTTGTGCTCCGCAACAAGAGAGGCCACGACAGTGAGAGGCCCGCGCACCGCGATGAAGAGTGGCCCCCGCTCGCCGCAACTAGAGAAAGCCCTCGCACAGAAACTAAGACCCAACACAGCCAAAAATAAATACATAAATAAATAAGCTTTCATTTAAAAAAAAAAAAAAAAAAAAAGAACAGGGCACACATCTCCTCAGGTCCATAGCTTTGTTTTTCTTTTCTCGTTTCCTCACAGCCCACCCTCCCCCTCCCCACTTTGTTTTTTTGGAGAAAAGGGGAACCTTAGGGTCTGAATAGTACAAGGCACTGTGTGGAGAAGGAAGGCCTGAATATCTAGGGGTGAGTGATGTGATGCAGCTGGGCCTGCCCCAGAACTCCTTCTGGATTCCTCTTCAATGCCTCTTTCCCTAGGGAGCCAGCCGAAGTTAGGTTCCATCCCTATTCTCTATTTCTACCCCTGTCATAACACAAACTACTCTAGAGTTGCTTGTTAGTTGTCTGTCTTCTCTACTAGATAGTGAGCTCCATGAGAGCAGGCACTGCAGTGTTCACCACTAGATCTGTAGCCCAGGGCAATGTGCCTGGTACACAGTAAACTACGTAAATGTCTGATGAATGGAGAAAGGAAGGAAGGGAGGGAGGGAGGAAGGAAGGACCTCTCCACCACCACTCTTGTCCCAAGTAGACCCACAGTTGCCCTGTTCCATGCTAGGACATGTTCCATGTGCTGGGACCACATCCTTAGAAGATGTGGTCCCATCCCTAAAGGCTTAAAATTTATGTGTTTCTCCAACTTCATATCCACCTTTAGAAAAACAAAGTGCAAGGGAAATTCCTGTTTATTCCAAACCTCATGCTCTTTATTTTACCACCATAATCAAAAATGGATCTCCTGAGTTTAAGGGAGGTTCCCAAGTACAAGGAATCCTGGGAGGAATTACAGGGTTCAAAAGGTCTGAAGTCTGTTCTAATCCTAGCTCTGCCACCTCTACTGTGTGACCTTGGGTGAGTGATCTCCCCTCCTGGGCCTCAGTTATCTTCCAGTAAAATGATGGGGTGGACCAGACCTTGTATGAAAATAAACACACTTTAGAGAATTCCTTGGCAGTCCAGTGGTTAGGGCTCGTCACTCTTATTGCTGGGGTCCTGGGTTCAATCCCTGGTCTGGGAACTGAGATCCTGCAAGCGGCCAAAAAAGAAAGAAAGAAAGAGAGAGAAAAAAAGAAAGAAAAAGAAACAAAGAAATGGAGAGGGAGAGAGAAAAAAAGAAAGAAAGAAAGAAAGGAAGAAGGAAGGAAAGAAAGAAAGAAAGAAAGAAAGAAAGAAAGAAAGAAAGAAAGAAAGAAAGAAAGAAAGGAAGGAAGGGAGGAAGGAAGAAAGGAAGGAAGAAAGAAAAGGACTTGAGTGCATTTGACTATCTACCCTGTTGTAACTGGATGGTGTCCTCCTTCCTAAATGCTTAGGGGCAGGGTAGATGCAGCATCTAAGAAAGCTGAGGGGAGGGAAGACAGCATGTCTCTACTTCTGTCTATAAACAGGAAGGCCCAGGATGTGCTGCCCCTCGGGTGAATGGTCAGGGAGCGGTGGTAGGCTGAAGAGGGCCTTGCCACGATAAGGGCCCTCCCCAAATGTGTCTTTGCCTCTAGGTTTGCAAAAGAGACAACTCCAAAGCCCCAGCATCTTCATGGCACTGCCAAACATGACCCCCTGTTCCCCATTCAAAACCAATACACCCCCTCATGTCTGCCCTCCTGCTTCAGAGGAACAGCCCAGGGAGAAATAGCTGGTGGGGGGTGGAAGATGGTGCAGCCTGGAAAAACACTGTGGGTCCAGGCTTCCTGGCAGGGCCCCATTTCAAGCTTGCTCAGAAAGCACAGGTGGGGAGCCTCCTGGTCCCCTGCAGCAGTTTCTTAGGGAGGACAGTGGACTTGGTGGACACAGGCATCCAGGCCCAAAGGCTTCCTGGCTTCAGTCCAAGCAGCTGGCAGGTTCATCCTTCTCCCCAGGGCCCCAGAAACACCACTTCCGGCCCTCCAGCCCCTGCTTGGGCTCTTCCTGGCTAGATGTCTCTGCCCAAGCCCGCCCTCCCTGTGCAGAGCTTTCTCCCTCCCTCACAACCCTTATTTCGCTCTCTCAGTCTCCATATCTATTTCTTCTCCCTCCTTCTCCTCCTCCCCTGCCTCTCTTCTCCTTGCCATCCCTCACCAGCCCCAGAATGGGTCTCCCTCCCTTTCTCCCTCTCCGACAGTATCTCCCCCCGCCTTAGCTCTCACCCCTGCACCTCTTTCTTTGTATTCCTCTCGCCCTCTCCCGGCCTCGCCAGCATCTCTCCTCCCCCCGCTGGCTTCGACCTCCCCCAGCCTCCCCATCTTCAGCTCAGTCTCCTCCCCCTGGCTCCTCTCCCCTCCCCTCAACCTCACCCCACTCCCTGCCAGCATCCCAGGGTTTCTTTCCACCCTGGGGGTCTCTGTGCCTCTCATCCTCCTCTCTACTTGCCTCCTCCCTCATCGCAGGTTGAGCAGGCGCCCATCCTTTTCTGCCCAGGCATCCCCGCCCCCCAACGCTATCACCGCCACTGTCTCTTCTTCCTCGTCTTCTCCTCTCCCCACCCTCTCCTCTCCTCTCTTCTCCCTGCCCCTTTAAATCTGCCTGGCCCAGCCTCCCCCGTGATGCTGGGATGGAGCAAACATTGATTTGTGCTGGGATGGAATCAGAATTTTGATTTTTTTTTTTTCCTCTCCCAACCATAAGAAGAAGAAAATAATAAAAACACCCCCTCTTGATAGCCCCCTCTCTCTTCCCATCCAGCTCCCAGCTCCTCTTCCTGACCTCCATCCAAGGCAGATTTTTTTCCCCTACACTATTCTCATCTCCCCCTACCCCTGCCACTACCTCGCGCGCCCCCCACTGCCTGCTCCTCTGGCTGGGGAGAGAGGGGACTCTCTCCTGCGGCTCCCCACCTGGGCTCTCCGGGTTGGAGCAGTCTCTCCGGAAGGGGAGGGGGCTTGTCTTGTCCGGGCGAGGTGGGAGTGGAGGTATCGTGCCATGGACGCTGCGCCTGGGAGGCAGCCTGAGCCCCAGTCCACATGGTGAGTAACCTGCCCCCTCCCTTCCGCCTGTCTGCCCATCCGCACCCTCGCCTTTCCCCTGCAGAGCCTCCCCCATCCTCATCCTTTCCCCCACCAAACTCTCTGCCCACCTTGTTCCGATCTCCCCCCTACGTTTTCAACCCACCCACCCCCCCCCCCCGACCTTTGCCAGGGAAGCCAAAGAACCGGGGCAGAGGGGTCCTGACAGCAGCCAGGGAAGCAGGTGGCTTACGATTCTGCCCAGCCCCCTCTCAGGAACCCACCCCCCAACTGCCATCCTCACTCGATACTTTGGGGTTCCAGGTTGGAGAGGTGGCACTCCTGCTTGGGGTTAGGACCCCAAGCCCTGGGAGGGGCCCTCGACAAGAACGGAGGGATGGGGGAGCCCCGTGCCTCCAAAGCTTAGGAGCTGCTGGAAGATGCTGCTGAAAGGTGGGGGGTTGGGGGGCGGTGCTGAGGCTCCGGAGCCACTGGGCCAGGGAGCGACGGGCAAAGAGGAGGGGCCTCGCTCGCCACTTCCCCCCTCTTTCTCCGCAGCCACTCAGGATGAGGGTCCGGCCCTGCCTGCCCGCGCTGGGCGCCCCCCGCCTGGCCCCGGTCTAACTGCCCCCGCCCCCAGGCCTCGCCCGGCTCCCAGGCCCCCAGCCGGCTTCTCCAGCCCCAGGATGCGCTGAGCCACCGGGGGGCTGAGGCCGCGCCAACTACATGCATGTCCCCCGGGGGCAAGTTCGACTTTGACGACGGGGGCTGCTACGTGGGGGGCTGGGAGGCGGGGCGGGCACATGGCTACGGCGTGTGCACGGGGCCCGGCGCCCAGGGCGAGTACAGCGGCTGCTGGGCGCAGGGCTTCGAGTCACTGGGCGTCTTCACGGGGCCCGGCGGACACAGCTACCAGGGCCACTGGCAGCAGGGCAAGCGCGAAGGGCTGGGCGTGGAGCGCAAGAGCCGCTGGACGTACCGCGGCGAGTGGCTGGGCGGGCTGAAGGGGCGCAGCGGTGTGTGGGAGAGCGTGTCCGGCCTGCGCTACGCCGGCCTCTGGAAGGACGGCTTCCAGGACGGCTACGGCACCGAGACCTACTCCGACGGAGGTGCGGGGCCCTGCCCACTACTGTCTGTCTGCTCGTCCGCGTGCGCCTCCCCGCTGGCCTGCCCTGCGTATGCCTTCCCCAGCCATACAACCCCCGGTGCCCCGCTGTTATCCTACACGTCTTCCGCATCAATATGCGCCCCTGCGCCCATCTTTCTGCCCTCTCCTCCCATCATCACACACGCCTTCCTCATTTGTCTGTCCCCTGCCTGATTTTCCCTCTCCCCAATCTGCCTGCCCTCACCCCTTCCCTGTCTGCCTGAGCCTCACACCCCGCATCTACCTAACCCTCACACACCCCCTGTCTGCCTGTCCCACACCTCCCCTCTCCACCTGCCTATCCCTAACACCTCTGCTCTGCCTGTCCCCTCACATTTCCTCAGTCAGCCCCCGACAGTTCTCTTTGCTTGTCATATGCCATCTATACACCCCCGTCAACCTGTCCCTCACACCCTCTGGACTGTCTGTCCTTCACACACCCCAGCCTGTCTGTCCCTCCCCCTTTCCCCTGTCTACCTGCACGGCCCTAATCCACGGATCTCCCACTACCTGCCTGTCTTCCCTCTGTTCTTCCCCACCTTCCGACCCCACCTGGCCTGTCCCCGGCTCCTAGTGCCCTTCCCCGACCTCCACGCCAGTTGCCCCCACCTCTCCCACCCGACTCAGGCTTCCAGGGGCTCATGGGGCTGGGGGTGGCAAGGAACGGCGGGTCCTGACTCTTTCTCCCCCTCCTACCCCGCCCCGCGCAGGCACCTACCAGGGCCAGTGGCAGGCTGGGAAGCGCCACGGCTACGGGGTGCGCCAGAGTGTGCCCTACCATCAGGCGGCGCTGCTGCGCTCGCCCCGCCGCACCTCCCTGGACTCGGGCCACAGCGACCCCCCGACGCCGCCCCCGCCCCTGCCCCTGCCCGGCGACGAAGGAGGCAGCCCGGCCTCCGGCTCCCGGGGAGGCTTCGTGCTGGCCGGGCCTGGGGATGCTGACGGCGCGGCCTGCCGAAAGCGCACCCCCGCGGCCGGCGGGTTCTTCCGCCGCTCGCTGCTGCTCAGCGGGCTCCGGGCGGGCGGGCGCCGAAGCTCCTTGGGCAGCAAGAGGGGCTCCCTGCGCAGCGAGGTGAGCAGCGAGGTGGGCAGCACGGGACCCCCGGGCTCCGAGGCCAGCGGGCCCCCGGCCCCGGCGCCGCCCGCCCTCATCGAGGGCTCGGCCACTGAGGTGTATGCGGGCGAATGGCGCGCCGACCGGCGCAGCGGCTACGGCGTGAGCCAGCGCTCCAACGGGCTGCGCTACGAGGGCGAGTGGCTGGGCAACCGGCGGCACGGCTACGGGCGCACCACCCGCCCCGACGGCTCCCGCGAGGAGGGCAAGTACAAGCGCAACCGGCTGGTGCACGGGGGGCGCGTGCGCAGCCTTCTTCCTCTGGCCCTTCGGCGGGGCAAAGTCAAGGAGAAGGTGGACAGGGCCGTCGAGGGCGCCCGTCGAGCCGTGAGCACTGCCCGCCAGCTCCAGGAGATCGCCGCTGCCAGGTGGGCACCCGGTGCAGAGGTCGTAGCGGGGGTAAGGGGAGAAGATACTCTAGGGATAAGGAAGGGGGCGGTGCCTAAAGGAGGACCAAGACGCAAGGCCTAGGGCCCGGTGGGGAAGAGCAGGCCTAGGGCCAGGCATTTGTAGCCCTGGGTATTTGAGGTGATTATATCGGAGGCCACAGGTGGACGTGGGTGTAACTGTGGGTGGCTGGGTATTTGAGGAAAGCCCTGTTAGACTGTAAGCGTGTCTCAGTGTCTTTTGTGGGGATGTGTGTCGTTGTGTGTGGGAGTAGCAATGAGTGCTGCCTTGTGCCGGCCCAGGAAACCTCTTGGAACTCAGACATGTCCCTAGTCTTCCTCTTCTTGTAGCTGATCCGGCCTCCAGGACTCTGCTGCTGGGAGCAGCAGCCCCCGGCAGAGAGACAGGGAGTGTACATTCGTAACCACATCCAAGCCAGCCCACAGTCTGCTATCATTTCAGCCTTAGGCCTTGGGAAGGTCTAGTTTGTACAGCTGATCTCTCCACCTGAAAAGATAGTCCCTCTCAGCTTTGTCTCCTCTGCCTCCCTTAACCCAACGGATAAAGGTTGAAGGCGAGGAGACTTGCCTATAAATGAAATTTTCTTTCTGCAAATCAGATTACATTTCATGCATCAGGAACCTCATTATCTAAAGCAGTGCAGTCCAGTAGGAATATAATGTAAGTCTAGTACATAATTTTGAATCTTCTAGTAGCTGTATGAAAAAAATATGAAGAAACAGATGAAATGAATTTAAATATTTTTATTTAAACCAATATATCCAAAATATTATCATTTCAACCTAAAATCAATATGAAATAATTAAGGAGAGATTTTACTCCCCCCCCCCCCATTTTTCTTAAGTCTTTGAAATCTGATATGTATTTTGCACTTAGAGTACATCATTCAATTTGGACTAGCCACATTTTAAGTGCTTAATAGCTGCATATGGCTTGTGACTAAAGAAAGCCAAAAATCTATTTGTAAGGAGTTCATAAGCCCCTGATTTATACAATTTACACATAGGAATTTTTAGATATTGGTTTTTCTTTAAAGGGGAGGGCACAGTTGAAGGGTCTTGTTTGAATTTGAGAGTGTTTCAGAGGATGAAAAGTCAAGATATGTCCAAATATGCTTCAGTGAATTTGTAAAATGGGTGACAAGGGGGGTGTGTGTGTGTGTGTATGTGAGTGAACAGGTCATATCCAGAGTAGATGCCTGAACCAGAGAATGTCAATCTGTAGATACATCCGAGTGTCTGGATGGTTAGAGTCCAGGGCCTTAAGCCAGGGAAGGGGAAGGGCAGAGCACCAGGGAGCACTTCAGGCTGGATGGGGAGTGGGCATGTGCAGGAAAAACTGATCTCAGTAGCCAGAAAGATCAGGCAGTGGGAGGAGGCTGGTTGGTCTCCCCAGCAACAGGCCTGGCAAACCTGATTGGCTGCTGGTTGCCATGGAAACAGCAGAGCCCCAGCAGCAGGTGCCTCTGCCAGGTAGCCTGAGCCTGGCTTGATGCCTGAGCACTGACTGGGTCTACTGGCTAGGATTTGATCAACCATACCCTCCAAAGTCAAAAATACAGGACCTTGTCAATGTTGCAGTTTCTTGGCTGCCAACAGAACTCAATGCAACCCAAAACTGTGATCCTCATCCCCTGCCTTAAACTCTGAGACCAGCTCAGTTTCAGGACAGGGCTAGGCATATAGATCCTGAAAGTCCTAAGACAGAAGAGCAGGGTTATCTGAGATCCCTCCAAGCAGGTTCTAAAGGTCTTGACCCACCAGGTTTGAGGGGAGGAGGCTGACCATATCTCCCAAGGTATATAGAGAGGAAGTAGACCTAAGATGACAGGGAACACCATGACCCTTCTCCCTACCCCCATACCCAGACTGCTTTCTTAGGCCGGATAAAACAGGCCCAGGGCCAGAGGGAGTCATGGATCTTGATGCATTCAAGCCCATGGCAAGTATATCTGATTACTTCTACCTCTGATCCTTTACGCCCCACCTTCAGTCAAGATTACAGAACTAATTTAATAATTACAAGGCATCAGGGTGGGATAGGGAGGGTGGGAGGGAGACACAAGAGGGAGGGGATATGGGGATATGTATACGTATAGCTGATTCACTTTGTGATACAGCAGAAACTAACACACCACTGTAAAGCAATTATACTCCAATAAAGATGTTAAATAATAATAATAATTACAAGGCATCTATGATTAACAGCAGAAGGTAAAAGGGAAGGGAAAATTGAGGAAACATCTGACATCAGATTGAGAACTGAGAAAAAAACAGAGGGGAAAGGATTGATAATGCTTCAAGGTTACCTGTAACTAAGGAGCAGAGCAGGGGAGGGGAGTTGTGGAAGGGAGATTAAGAGCTCACCTCTTAGAAGGTGTAATCACAATGGTGAGAAAGCATGCACGTTAGCAGGGAGAGGGAATAGATAGTAGCAGAAAGGGGAGACCCACCCTTACTCCAGTTCCAGAGCTCAGAAATGAGGAAATGGGGGGGGGGGGGCAGTGGCAGTGATGGGGGCAGGGAGAACGATGTGATAACAGAAGTGGCTGAAGAAAACAAGATGTAAAATTTCTCATAACAAGAGGTAGCAACACAGCAAAGAGGCATAGCTTGTGAGCACCAAGCAGGTGCAGCCGCAGAGAGATGTGCTAAGAGAGTGAGGCCTCATTTGTCACTGGGAGGGAGCAGGACAGGAATGGAATAACAGAGTTGAGGGCAGTGGGGAGGGCCTGGCCCTGCAGCTGGAGGAAGAGAAGTGTTACTACTGGATGGAATAGTGGAGGGAGTGAGAGAGGAGCAGGAAGGTGTGATAACAGCAAGCGTGGCCCAGATCTAGGGGAGGAAACCAAAGGCCGGCTGCCCTGCCAGGTCGGGGAAGGGGAGCAGCTGGCAGAGTGAGCAAGGGTGAGGAGTCCAGAGGTGAGCTCAGATCTGGGGGATGTGATGCAGTGGGGACCTGGGCCAAGGGACTGGAGTAGGTCTGTTAAGACAGTGTCCCTGGAACCCGACAGGGCAGCAGACGCCCTTCTAAAGGCAGTGGCAGCCAGCAGCGTCGCCGAGAAGGCTGTGGAGGCAGCTCGAATGGCCAAACTGATAGCCCAGGACCTGCAGCCCATGTTGGAGGCCCCAGGTGAGGCGTGGGCAGCCTGGGGCGGGGCCAGGGGAGGGGGTGGCTTCCTGGGGAGCTGGGGGGCCTGGGCATGGAGAAAGGGGAAGGGAATCCCTGCAGGGGACTGGGGTGGGAAAAGCCAGGGTATGAGGATCTAAGGGGAGAGAGGGTGGGGACCAGGCCCAGTTGTTTGAGGAGCGAAGTAGGAATTTATGAAATAGGGTCATAAGGACTAGGGGATTGGGGTCTGGCAATGAGAGGCTGTAAACCTGGGGGTACCAGAGTCCTGGGAGGCACCCAGGCAGGGGGATAAAGCTGTAGCTTCTGCAGCCCAAGGCCAATTCGGCCCCTCTGATTCTCAGCTATCCCTGCCCCAGGCCGCAGACCCAGGCAGGACTCAGAAGGTTCTGACACAGAGCCCTTGGATGAGGACAGCCCTGGGGTATACGAGAATGGACTGACCCCCTCAGAGGGCTCCCCTGAACTGCCCAGCAGCCCTGCCTCCTCCCGCCAACCCTGGCGACCCACTGCCTGCCGGAGCCCACTGCCTTCTGGAGGGGACCGAGGTCCCTTCTCCAGCCCCAAAGCTTGGCCTGAGGAGTGGGGGGGCCCGGGTGAGCAGGCAGAAGAACTAGCTGGCTATGAGGCAGAGGATGAGGCTGGGCTGCAGGGGCCAGAGCCCAGAGATGGCTCCCCACTCCTCGGAGGCTGCAGTGACAGTTCCGGAAGTCTTCGAGAGGAGGAAGGGG
This sequence comes from Balaenoptera borealis, assembly GCF_965194805.1. NCBI lineage: Eukaryota > Metazoa > Chordata > Mammalia > Artiodactyla > Balaenopteridae > Balaenoptera > Balaenoptera borealis. The sequence continues at coordinate 73,422,295 of NC_138866.1, forward strand.
AGGATGAAGAGCCCTTGCTCCAGATGAGGACCCCAGGGCGCTCGGAGCCGGAGCCCACAGCCTTGCCAGTCCTGAGGGGCCTGTCCTCGAGGGGTCCTGAAGCCGGGTGCCTGATGGAAGAGGCTGAGGAGGCTGCTGCATCCGAGAGGCCCGCCCAGCCGGTGAGAGACCCCCCCCCGCCGCCCCACCCCGCCCTGTGCCCTCTGAGTCTCCCATCCTTCCTGGTCCCGCTTCTCCTCAAAGCCTGGCCTCTCATCCTTTCCAGACCTCTCTCTGATCCCCTGAGGGGCTTTGATTTGCACTTAGCTTCCTTTTTGCCTGCCCAGTCTTGGACTATATCCCACCTCAAAAAAATAGAGAATTTGCAAGCTGGAAGGGACCTTAGGGACCTTCACGTCCAACTCCCTCATTTGACACATGGGAGGACTGAGGCCCAGAGCACTTACAGTAACTCACCAAGGTTACGAATAATTAACAGTACAGCCAGAACATCTTTGCCTGCTCTCCTTTCATATCATTTCCGGCTCCTGGTTTCCTACTCCACCCCCACCCCCACCTCCACACTTTCTCTCTTTGGTGCCCAGAAATAAAAAAGGAAAAGCTTGTTCCCTCCCTACCCTGACTCTCCCTCCCTCTCCTGGGAAGAAGAGAAATAGGGAAGAAGGCAGAAAACTGGGAGGGGTGGAGTTTCCCCAGTACCCTGCACTCTGATTGGACTCCAGGCCTTCTCTTGTTTCCTAGCAACCACATCCTCACCCCTTCATCCCCTCTCTGCTTCACTGCAGTAAAGGCTGCTGCTGCCAAAGTCTGATACTAAGGCCAGGCACCTTCTGCCTGGGCCACGTGCTGCTGGGAGGGGAGTGGAAGGAGGAGGGAGGATGGGCTGACTTGAGGGAGCCAGAGGGAAGGTGGGGCCCTGCCTGGGAGCAGAGGAATGTTTTGCAATCCAAAGCAAAGGTTGGAGATTTCCCTGCTCTGGCCTCTGAGGAGAGGTGCCTGGGACTCTTCTGCTTTGCCACCTCAGCCAGGGCAGGAAGGTGGGACCCGTCGCTGGACCCGGTCCTCAGGCACTGAGACTGCATTTTCCCCCATCTCTCTAGGGAGCTGCCAACCCGTTGGTGGTGGGAGCCGTGGCCCTTCTGGACCTCAGCCTGGCATTCCTGTTCTCCCAGCTCCTCACCTGAGGCTCCTGCCTGGCCTAGTTCTGGCTTTGGTTGCTGCCTCTTCACTCCTCTGACCTGCCTTTTTCTCTTTTCTTCCTCCTGGTTGTTTTTTCTCCTATCTTTCTTTCTCTTCTCCCTTCCCTTTCTTTTCTGTCCCCCTCTGGTTTTCTCTCTTGTTTTTTTCTTTCCCTCTCTCCTTTCAGATTCATTCCTTCTGGCTCCGTCTCCGTCTTCCTCACTCCCTTCCCCACCCACCCCTTCTCTCTCTCTCTCTAGATTGTTTACATATGAAGGGCTTTTCTCGCTCAGAGTCGCTCTCTTCTCTGAGACACACAATTCTAAGTCAGACCATTGCCCCACACCCTCCCTGCCTTTTCTTTAGACCTGAACTTGGATGAGGGTTGGGGTTTGGTGTCCTGAGGAGTCTCCCAGAAGCTGAGCAGAAAGGAAGGAGAAAATGGAGAAGGGGTATACTCTATACGGGAGAAGACTGTATCCTGGGCGAGGCACTGGCCATGCTGCTGTGACTCCCTGACCCAAAGGGCCTGGCGTCCCTCTGAGGCCTAGTGATAAAGCTGGAGGGGGTGCAGCCTCCATCTCTGACCTTGGAGGATCCTACCTCACCTCCAGGCACGGAGCTGGGTTCTTGCCGAGCTCCATCCTTCCCGGAAGGAGATGAGGGGAATGAAAAGTAGAATGGGTCCCCAGCATCTTCTCCCTCTTTCTCTCCTCAACAGCCAGCCCCCTCATCCAACCCCCTAGGGTGGCATGCCATGTCAAGAGCAACGTGTAAAGGAAAGAAAATGTCCTATGCGGCCGAGCCCACCCTCTCCCACCTTTCTCTCTCCCCCCCTAAAAGTTCGTTTGGTTGGTCTGGACTCACGTGTGGCCTTTGATTAAATTTCTACGGGACCTGAAGGAGACATTTCTACTGCAGAGGGTTAGAGGCACCTGAGCAAGGACCCCACTCCCCAACTCGGGCAGTAGTGGCTGGGAAGGCATTTCTGGAGAACAAACCAGACAGGCTAATAAGAACTCACAGGGCAGCAGAAGCTGTTTAGTAGTCCCTATGTGGGTTATATCCCTTCCCCCATCATATCAGAATCTTGTGAAATGGGAAACCAACAGAAGGAGGGGATCAAAGGAAGCCAGTCTCTCACACACTTTCCAGGCACAGCAGAGGTGAGAGTCAAACCCCGGTGAGAGGTGGGTGGAGAGCCCTGTTTGAGGTTGTAGCTGATCCCTGGTACTAGCTTTCCCCCTGGGGGCAGGAAGCCCTAGGAAGAGGGTACTGTAGGGTCCCCAGAGGATCTTTCCTCCCTCCCCTGCATGAGGCAGAGGCAAGCTGCCTGCCAACCCCCTCCCTCAAGGAATGGCCTTGCCTGGGAATGCCCACCACACACAAACTCTTCTTTTTTTCTAGTCAAACTCTGTTTACTCCTTGGCCTGCCTCCCTCTTCCTCCCCTCTCAACCTTTACTTCTAATTTGTATTTCATGGAATTTGGGATTGAAGTTAAACTACAACAGTGCCACCAACACCAAGTCTTGCAGGAAAAAAAAAATACAAAGAAATTTAACAAAAAAAAAAATATATTAATAAAAAAGTTCAAAAAAAGGGGGGGGAAATTGTCCTCTCCTTTGGGTGTGATGGCTTCAAACCAAGCTCTCAGAGGCTCTCCGGGTAAAGGAGCCCTCTTGGGGACCCCCAGGCCTATTATTACAGTCTCGCCGGCCCTAAATAGTTAAGAGTTCTTTCCCCTCAACTCCAAACCAGGAAGGCCTGAGCTAGAGGATTCAAGACTGCTCTGCTGGTTGGCCTAGGAGGGGCGGGGTCCCGTGATGGGGGCGGGGAGAGGGAAGGACCAGACCAAGTTCCAACGCTCGCCGGGGCTGGTACCAGGAAGCGCTGGGGGGAGAGGAGCGGAGTTGAGACTGAAGCCAGGTGAGGCTGGTGTTAGGGCTGGCGTCCTGGTGTGGGGAAGCTGAGGCCGCCTGAGAAGTGAACGGCGGTTGCCGAGGAAGAAACAGCGCTGGGCTCTAGAAGGAAGGGAACGGCTGACCTAGAGATGGGAAACCAGGTGTAGACTCGGAGAAAAGAGGTGGGGCGGGGGGGGGGCGGGGCGGGGGGGAAAATAGGCGGGGTTCCGGCGCATGCTCGGTAGCAACGGGCGTGGAGTGGGGCGGGGACGCATGCGTAGTGGAGGTCTCCTCCTGCGGTGAGGAGGGGGCGGAATTTGGGGACCCGCGTGGGGAAAGGGCTCAGTTTTAGGGTAGCGGTGGGACCCAAGCCCTCAGGAACTTGGTACAGGGCAAGCCTGTGCAGAAAGGCCAGACGCTTCCAGCCAGAGGGTTAAAGCCCTCTCCGCTCCCGGGCTTTGCCCCCCAGGATGGTGGCGTCCTCGTCCTCGCTGAAGCTTCAGGATCTAATCCAGGAGATTCGTGAGGCCAAGACCCAGGCCCAGGAGCGGGAGGTGATCCAAAAGGAGTGCGCCCACATCCGGGCCTCCTTCCGCGATGGGGACCCTCTGCACAGGCACCGCCAGCTGGCCAAACTGCTCTACGTCCACATGTTAGGCTACCCCGCCCACTTTGGACAGGTACTGGGCAGGGACGCCTCCCTTCTAAGTTTGATGAGAGAAGCTAGTGGAGTACCGTCTCGGACCCCCTCACCTATTTGTGCCCCGATTTCTTTATTCTACAAAGCTTCTGAGCCCTCACAGCACGCACCGCAGACCTCCTTCCGCAGTATAACCCCAACTGGTCATCAGCTGGGCTGAACCCTTCATTCTCTGGCCAGCGCCATTCAGGGCACCTTCTCCTCTCTTCCCATCCTCCTGTTTCCTTGAAACTACCCACTAACTAAATCTCCTAAACCTCTCTTCTTGTTGAAGGGAGGGTCATGGAATATGCTGCCCTCACAGGTTAATCTGGTGTAAAGGAGGAAGATGGAAAAGGGACGTTAGTGCCTCTGGTTTCACCCCTGCCCCTTCCTGGTCTGCCCCCTTCCCTGTAGATGGAGTGCCTGAAACTGATCGCCTCCCCCAGGTTCACAGACAAGAGGGTGGGCTACCTGGGGGCCATGCTTCTACTGGATGAGAGGCAAGATGCCCACCTGCTCATTACCAACAGCATCAAGAAGTGAGAGAGTTCTGGGAAGCGCTTGGAATCAGGGAGATGGGAGAGTGGGGAACTGGGAAATCCCAGGGGGTTGCCTGATGTAGGTACTGGGAAGGGCTGGATTTTTCAGAGGCTTGACTGACCGTCCTCCCAAAACTCTGCAGTGACCTGAGCCAAGGGATTCAGGCTGTACAAGGCCTGGCCCTGTGCACTCTGAGTGCCACGGGCTCTGCTGAGATGTGCCGGGACTTGGCCACTGAGGTGGAGAAACTACTCCTGCAGCCTAGCGCCTATGTGCGCAAGAAGGTGAGATGGCAGGTTCTAGGCACTTGCACCTCCAGAAACTGTCCCCTGTCTGCCATGTGGCAGAGGTGTGGGGGGCGGTCCATCCTGGCAGACCCCTGCCCCCTCTGAGACCCCTGACCTCTGCAGGCTGTTCTGACTGCAGTGCACATGATCCGGAAGGTCCCTGAGCTCTCCAACATCTTCCTCCCACCCTGTGCCCAACTGCTTCATGAACACCACCACGGTAAGGCCATGGGGCTCCTCGTCCCCTGCCTCAGCTCTGGCTGTGGACAGAAGGGAGACGCAGGATGGGAACAGCAGCTCCTAGGAGAAGGGTAGCACGTGCACACAAACACACACACTCAGTAGACTCCCCTGTGCCCCGGCGCACCACTCACTTCCCCCACCCTGACCCAGGCGTCCTGCTGGGCACCATCACGCTGATCACGGAACTCTGCGAAAGAAGCCCTGCGGCCCTCAAGCACTTTCGAAAGGTGGGCTGGCGAAGGGGCGGGCCCCGGGTCAGGAAGAAAAGGGCAGTAGGGTTGGAATGGGGCTGAAGATCGAGAGGATTAGGAAGAATGCTCAGACCAGGCCGTGCCCTCCCTCCAGATGGTGCCCCAGCTGGTGCACATCCTCCGGACTCTGGTGACGACGGGATACTCCACAGAACACAGCATATCTGGAGTCAGCGACCCCTTCCTGCAGGTGGGCTGACCCTTCCCTGCTATATCCCTAGAACAAAAAGCTTAGTAAGCCCATGGCCAGTGGTCACTTCCCAGAGAACACTTGGGCTCAGTCAGTGTCTTGGGCGGGAGGGTGGCAGGCACCAGGTTCTCCCAGGACCAGTGTGGGGAGGGGGATGCCTGAAGGCCAGAAAATCCAGTTTGGTAACAGTATGTTTAAAAAGCCTGTCCTCAAATCCCCTGGCATCACACACCTCTGAACCCCTCCCAGGGCCCAAGGGACCAGTGGAGGTGGGGGGAGGGCCAGGGAGGTTCTCGGGAACCAGCCAGACCCCTCACAACGCTCTCCTCCGTGCTGGACTTTTCTCCTCAGCCCCACGACTCCTTCCCCTAAGAACCACCCCCCAACCTTTAACCCAATTTCAGGTCCAGATACTTCGTCTGCTTCGGATTCTGGGCCGGAACCACGAGGAGAGCAGTGAGACCATGAATGACTTGCTGGCCCAGGTGGGGGTGGGGTTGCCGATTAAGTGTGTTGCTCTGTGATCCCACTGGCGCTGTGCAGCCCTCACATGACCACTCACCATGCGGTGGCCATATGATAACGTCTCCATCTCCCTCTGGACCGTGATCTCCCTGAGGACAGGGACACAGTCTGTCTCAGTGCAGTAGCCCCTGGCACATAGCGGGAGCTCAGGGAACCTTGTTAGCTGTTTGAGGGATGATATGATGGAGACCTTTCAGAGACCTGAGGAGAGGACGGAGCCCCTTAGAGATGCATCTTCTCTCGCATCCACGCAGGTAGCCACGAACACAGACACCAGCCGAAATGCGGGCAACGCGGTCCTGTTTGAGACGGTGCTCACCATCATGGACATCCGCTCTGCAGCGGGCCTGCGGGTACCCTCCCGTATGCCCCTCCCCCCTGGGGCCCCTCCCACCCGCCCCAGCCAGGCAGAAAGGTCCTGTTCACTGGTTTCTCCTCCCCACCCGGGTCACCCTGTGCCACGCAGTCCCCACTCCTGAATGAGCAGGTTGCTCCTTCCCTGACTGCCCCCAACCTCTGCCTCCGTAGGTTCTAGCTGTCAACATTCTTGGCCGCTTCCTGCTCAACAGTGACAGGAACATTAGGTAATAGGCCCAGGTGTCTGGCTGGGCTGTGTCACTGAGCCCTGGGTCCTCTGCCCTCCTTCTTCCAGAGTCTCCGGATTCACCAGCCTCTCATTCCTATACCCAGGGCAGGACAGGGTGGGGAGGGCTGACGGCCATGGCATGACAGGGCCTCTCCTGCTCTGGCCAGGTACGTAGCCCTGACGTCCTTGCTGAGGCTGGTGCAGTCTGATCACAGCGCTGTGCAGCGGCACCGGCCCACCGTGGTGGAATGTCTGCGGGAACCTGATGGCTCCCTCAGCCGGTGAGCAGGACAGAGGAACGAGAGGGCAGGGCAGAGGGCCCAGCGCCTGGTGGCCAAGACCCAGGCCAGCTCAGAGCAGCTGGAGAAAGGGGACTGAGGAGACAGGTGCCTGGGGAAGGGGGGGCCTGAGGCATGTCATAGGGTGACCTGGGTTACCTTGTATAAACACACATGTCTCCTGCCAGGCGGGCCCTGGAACTGAGCCTGGCTCTGGTGAATAGCTCCAACGTGCGAGCCATGACACAGGAGCTGCAGGGTTTTCTGGAGTCCTGCCCCCCTGATCTACAGGCCGACTGTGCCTCAGGCATCCTGCTGGCAGCAGAGAGGTGAGGGGATGGGTGCCCAGGAGGCAGAGAGGTTGGAATCCAGGGACCGTCAGCACCAGGACTGAAGAGCCGTATGTCCCCTAGGTTTGCCCCAACCAAGCGGTGGCACATAGACACCACCCTACGTGTGCTGATGACGGTGAGGCAGGGGCTGGACTGAGAGCTGGGCGGGAGCGTGCAGGGTTCACCACACTGACTCAGCCACATTCACCCCTCCAGGCAGGCACCCATGTGCGTGATGACGCAGTGGCCAACCTGACCCAGCTGATTGGGGGTGCCCAGGAGCTCCATGCCTACTCTGTGCGCCGTCTCTACAGCGCCCTGGCTGAGGACATCTCCCAGGTACTGCTCCCACCACCAGGCCTGGGGCTGCCCAGCCCTTCCTGGGCCACCTGCTCCGTACACCTGATTCCCAACTGTTTTTCCCTCAGGGTCACAGCTCTCTACCTAGCAGAGGAGACACTCAAAGACAGAGCCCTGTTTGTAGTTAGAACACCTGGACTTCTTCTGTCCTGGCTCTGACACCTACTGTCTGTGCAACCACAGATGACTCATTTACCTTCATGCTAGGTCTACTCAGCATTCTACCCTGCCTATCTCCCGGAGATGCCTTGATCAAATGAGATAGATAAAAGCTCTTTCTGCATGTATTAGGTTTTCCTTTTTTTTAATGTGGGATCTTAGTTCCCCAACCAGGGATCGAACCCGTGCCCCCTACATTGGAAGTGTGGCATCTTAACCACTGGACTGCCAGGGAAGTCCCTGATAGGTTTTTTTTTTTTTTTGGCTGCATTGGGTCTTTGTTGCTGCGCGTGGGCTTTCTCTCTAGTTGCAGCGAGAGGGGGCTACTCTTCGTTGTGGTGTGCGGCTTCTCATTGTGGTGGCTTCTCTTGTTGCGGAGTAGGGCTCTAGGGCGCACAGGCTTCTGTAGTTGTGGCACGCGGGCTCAGTAGTTGTGGCTCACGGGCTCTAGAGCGCAGGCTCAGTAGTTGTGGCGCACGGGCTTAGTTGCTCCGCGGCATGTGGGATCTTCCCAGACCAGGGCTCGAACCCGTGTCCCCTGCATTGGCATGCGGATTCTTAACCACTGCGCCACCAGGGAAGTCCCCGGTTTTATTATTACCTTGAATGCTGAGTGAAATCACAGATGGCAACCAGTATCTATAGCCCCCTTTCCATATTACTTTAGTAGGCTAGGCAGAAACCACCCGCCCTTTCCTCAAGGGAGGACCCCCCCCTCACTTCTCCCCATCCTTGCTGCACCCCTTGTGGTTAGGCCATGTAGGTTTGTTTTTGTTTTTGTTTTGGCATTACTTTCTGAATTTTATTCTAGGATATTTTTTTAATTGAAATATAGTTGATTTACAATATTGTGTTAGTTTTAGGTGCACAACAAAGTGATTCAGTTATACATATTTTAAGATTACTTTCCATTATAAGCTATTACAAGATATTGAATATAGTTTCCTGCGCTATACAGTAAATCCTTGCTTATTTATACAGTAAATCCTTGCTTATTTATTTTACATATAGTAGTTTGTATCTGTTAATCCCATACTCCATATTTATCCTTCCCCTCCCCCTTCCCCTTTGGTAACCATAAGTTTGTTTTCTTTTTTTTTTTTTCATAAGTTTTTCTATGTCTGTGAGTCTGTTTCTGTTTTGTATATAGATTCATTTTTATTACTTTTTAGATTCCACATACAAGTGATATCATACAATATTTGTCTTTCTATGTCTGGCTTACTTAGTACCATAATCTGTAGGTCCATCCTAGGCCATGTAGTTCTGAAACTTGGCCACCAGAGGGCAGAGGAAGCCCAGGAGCCAGGACAGAGCTGGGAGCAAATTAACAAAACTGCTCATAACTGCTCCCAGTGCTGAGGCCCCTCCCTTTCCCCACCCCTCCAAACTCCACCATCTCTGCACTGCCTAAAGGATGTCACGGGGTCTGGAAGGGAGGAGGGGACATAGACACAGGCCCATCATGTTTCTCATCCCACGCAGCAACCGCTGGTGCAGGTGGCAGCCTGGTGCATCGGGGAATATGGGGACCTCCTGCTGGAAGGGAGCTGTGAGGAAACTGAGCCCCTGCAGGTGGGTCCTGCGTTGGGGATACACTGAGGAGGGACATATCAGGGGAGGCAGGGCTGGCCCCAGGGTCACTCCCTGTGTCCCCCTGGAAGGTGGAGGAAGAGGAGGTGTTGGCACTGCTGGAAAGGGTGCTGCAGTCCCATATGTCCCTGCCGGCCACCCGAGGATATGCCCTCACAGCCCTCATGAAGCTCAGCACCCGGCTCCATGGGGACAACAAGTAAGAGTGGGTCCCAGCCCCTCCCACAGAGCCTCTTCTCGGTGCCTCCAGTGAGAAATGTCCCTTCACTGTGCCCGCCAGTTTCTTGAGTTTCTGTCCAGGCCCACACCCCGATCTCCACTCCTCCGTCCTTAGCTTCTTCTTTTTGAGCCAAGAATCATGGGTATCTCTGTGGTCTGTGGAGCCTCTTCCTTCCTTGCTGCATTCTGGAGGTGAAGGGCACGGCAGACGACCCTTCCCACTCACGCACCACCCTGCGGCCCAGCCGCATCCGCCAGGTTGTGTCCGTCTACGGGAGCTGCCTGGACGTGGAGTTGCAGCAGCGGGCGGTGGAGTATAACACCCTCTTCCGAAAGTACGACCACATGAGGTGCGCGCCACTCTGCCGCAGCGCGGGAACCAACCCCTGGCCCGCTCCCCATTGTCCCTTTCTGGGTGCAGGGGTCTCATCCTCACCTGTGTCCTTCCTCCTCCAGTCAGAGCCTCCTACTCACAGTTCATTGAAGCTAAGTGGGCTTCCCACCATCCTTGTTCATCTGAAGGCCAGCAAGACTGTGCTGTCTTAGGAAATCAGAGGGGCACTTCTGACCCACCATGTGCCCAGGACTCCCCATGTTCTTACCCCTCCTCCCACGTGCCTGCTGTGCAAAGCCCAGGGTCTACCCAAAGGGATACACCTGCATTCCATCCTCTCAGGGCTGCCATCCTGGAAAAGATACCTCTTGTGGAGCGAGGTGGCTCTCAGGCTGCTGAGGAAGCAAAGGAAAGCAAAGAAACAGCCCAGCTTTCGGAAGCAGCCCCTCTCCCCACAGAACCCCAGGTGAAGAGGCCGGGAGCCCCATGGGGAAAGAGCATGGTCCAGCTTCCATACCCAGCCCTGACCCTTCTGCCCTCCCCCCCAGGCCTCAAAGCTCTTGGATCTGTTAGATCTCCTGGATGGCCCTTCTGGGGATGTGCAGCACCCTCCCCCTCTGGATCTCACCCCAGGAGGCGCTTTGATACACCTCCTCGACCTTCCCTGTGCTCCCCCACCCCCTGGTAAGCCTCAGCAAAGGGGAGATGTCTTAAAGAAGGGGCGGTGGAAATAGGCTGCTTCCCCTTCTAAGCCAAGGACTGAGGTTGATACCCTCTTCCCTGCTGTGTACCCCCATCACATCCCCATCTTAGTAAAAGGCTTCATTACATCATGCCAGTCTCCTCCTGGACACCCTCCAGTATCTTCCCTTTGTTCCAGACTTCTTACCCTGGCCTGCGGGCCCTGCTTCCTCCCCGCCCACCTCACATGCTTTCCCACTACCCGCTCCACTGGCCCCCCTCTCAGCTCCTCAGGCCCTCTCACCTCAAGCCCTTGGCATTCATATTCTTTTCACATGGAATGTCCTTTCCCCAGCACATCAAAATGACTGGCTCATTCTCAATCTTAAGGCCTCAGCTAAACTGTCAGATGCCTTCCCCTACCTCTCCTATTTAAGTTAGTTCCCCGCACTTATCCTGGCATAGTTTGTTTCCTTCAGAGCACCAATTACAGTCTGTGATTATCTTTCTTGTTTATTGTTTCTCTCCCCCGACTAGGCTGTAAGCTCCATCAGAGGCTGCATCTTATCCACTCTGTCACTAGCATCTTGAGCAGTGCCCTGCACCCAATGGGTGCTCGTTTAATTTTTATTGAATGAGTGAGCTATTATCTTCAGCCCATACACTGAGCTACTTCTTTCTCCCTGCTGTAGCTCCCATCCCAAATCTCAAAGTGTTTGAGCGCGAAGGACTACAGCTGAATCTTTCTTTCGTTCGACCCCCTGGAACCCCTACTTTGCTGTTAATCACTGTCACTGCCACCAACACCTCAGGGGGTGATGTCACCCACTTCATCTGCCAGGCCGCTGTGCCCAAGGTTTGTAGAAGACTGGAATTCAGAGGTGGCCTCGGTACTCTAGGAGAAAAGGCCACTAAGTAGAGGAGGTGGGTGGGGGAGAGGACGAGATGAGAAGGGAGTGACTTGCAGAGACAGGCACTTGGGGAGTTATGGGAAGAGGGTTTAAAACTATTGGGTGTGGAGGGGTTACCTGAGCCCAGCCAGCTGCCCTGCGGTGTGCTCCATCCAACCTCCCGTGTTCAGAGTTTCCAGCTGCAGCTACAGGCTCCCAGTGGGGACACAGTTCCAGCTCAGGGTGGCCTTCCGACGACCCAGCTCCTCAGAATCCTCAATCCTAAGAAGGTGAGCTCCAGGAGCCCCTCGAGGCTAAGACCCAGTGAAGGGAGGGGTCACTGGCGCTTACCCTGGTCTCTGCTCTCGTGTTCCTAGGCCCCCTTGCGGCTGAAGCTGCGCCTCACCTACAACCACTTTGGCCAGTCGGTGCAGGAAATCTTTGAGGTGAACAACTTGCCTGTGGAGACCTGGCAGTAACTCGGCCTCCACTCACAGCCTGAAAACCTCCTGGGTCTCCAAACCCAGGGGCCCCAGCTACTTGGAGCCCATATCTGAGAACAACCAGCAGGTGGCACTCTGGTCCTGTACTTGCCACTGCAGAAACTGGGGTGGGGGGGCTGCCCCCAACCCCACAAGTAGTGAAAGCCCAATAAAGCCTGAGGGGGGAAGCCATATTTGAGGTAGAAAACGTATGTGAATAACAGCCAGGGAAGAGCCTTCTTACACAGGAAGTAGGTATCTTGCCCTAAGCCTTTGGAACTGGTTTCAACAAAGGAAGGTTTTCTTTCTACCCCTTTCCAGGTTGGGTGGCACATGTGCCCCTAAACTTCCACAGGAGGCACTCTACCCTCTGGGCCAGAGCAGGGCACAGGGGCAACATCAAACCAGAATTTCTAGATTTCTAACAGGGATTCCCACCCATTTCCCCAACCTTCTGCTATTCCCCATACCCCAGGGCTGGGAAATCCCTGCTGCCTCCCCTCATCTCTAACTCAGCTGTAAGGCGGTTTAGGAGCCGCTGGCAGAATCAATGGCATCGACCAAGGGAGGGAGGGTGGCAAGGGATTTTCCTGTGCTTAACTACTGATCACAGCTAAGTGGAAATCCTATAAACACGAGCGGAAATCAATGGCGGCTGCTTAGCGGCCAGGGGAGAGGGGCGGCCCACAGATTGCATCTGACGGATGAGGGAGGGGGGCAGCCAGGGAGGGCTCCAGGAAGGATGGCTGAGGGTAGAGTGAAGGAACAGGCGGAGCTGGAGAGAGAGGAGTCACTGTGGGAAGGGAAGCCAGAGAGGAAGAGGCACAGTGAGCCCAGGAATGAACCTCATTCGACCCAGAGCTTTCTTCCCCATCGGGCAAGTGACACCCTAGCCCAATGTCACGTCTGGATCTTCCAGTCCCCTAAGGCTTCTCTTTGGAGCTGTACACTTCTAGCAGGCGCTGATAGTCCTGAGGCCGGAAGCGCTGTAGGTACACAATCAGCTTGGCAGGTGCCCTCTCCTGCGCCAGCACACCTACAGGCAAAAGAATGAGCAGAGAATCAGACAGCCGAAAATGCTTTGACTCTCCCTGCCCACGCAGCTGGACCCCAAAGTTGTTTCCAAGGTCGCACTGGGATTCCAAACGCCGTCCAACCAGCTTCTCTAACTCCCCAGCCCACTCCCTGATTAGCCTAGGGAAGCGGGGCCTTAAGAGGGCCACTTGAGGCAGGAGTGGGCCTGGGAAGCCAAGCATGAGCCTCTCCTCCAGCAAGAAGTGGTGAAAGGCACTCAGGCGCCATGAAGACAGAGGGTGCCTCAATAGCGACTCATTTCAATTACTGCTCCTGCCCCCCAATCAAGATTAAAGCCTATCCAGGCAGGCCAAAACTCATTAGCTTGGTAATGAAGCACATGCAGAGATGCACAGAGAGAGAGAAACCAAGGGATGTAGAAAGAAGAGAAGCAGCTACAGCCATGGGGTGGGATTCGTGGGGAATTCTAGCCTGTGTGGTGTGGAGTCACAATAAGCCAGTGGCTGACTGCTAGTGCCTGGCAGCATGCTGGGCAGATAGCAGGGAACTCGCTGTGGCTTTGCTGGGGAGGCAAGAGCAGCATTCCAGGGCTGTAAGGCCCGATGGCATGCACAACCCTATACTCCTGTGGATGAACTGTGTACAAGGGAGCTAAGCCTGGGAACAGAAAAACTAATCTGTTAACGTTTGCCCCGCTGTCTGTCACATAGGCACAACGTTCTTGCCTTTTACTCAAGCCGATAGGACAAATTAAATGAGGATTTAGTTGTAAAAATGAGAGGAGGGGAAGGAAGGATGGATGGAAAGATTGAAGAGGCGAACCTGACAAATGGAACTGAAGGACACTTGGAGTGACTAGAGGTATGAGAACTACATGAGACAATGACTGGGATGGGATGGATTAGACACACATGGAAGGATTCAATCCAGGTTAGACAACTATTGCAAAAGAGGAAACCGGATTTGATAGAGCCCTAAGCAAACTGGGTCCTCTAGAAAATTGCTAAAATAATTCCCCTTACAGAAATAGCCTCGAGACCCTCCCCACTAACTGGCCCAGCGGGTACACCCAGAAGAGGTGCAAGGGAAGCACAGAAAGGGCTGTCTCCCTCACCAAGCATGCTGCTGAGGCTGTGGATCTTCTCTAGGGCAGCTGGGACTTCAGCCTCCTCTTGCACCAGGGCCTCTACCTCACCCACAGCGTAGCCAAAGTCAGCTGTATCCAGGTCCACCCTGAGCGGCGGCTCCTCTTCATCAGCTCCGTGCAGCACCACTTTCCAGGCACTACGCTTAGTCACAAAACTAGCTACTTCCTTCAGCCCTAGAGGGCCCAGCACAGCAGCCACGCCTCCAGCTCCCGGGACTTCAGCCCTCAGCACCTCACAGAGCTGGGCCACAACTGCAGGCTCAGCTGTGAGTTCCATGTACTGAGTGTGGGGTCCTGAGACACTTGCTGCTCTGGAACATTTGAGCTCCCATCCACTGCCCTCTCGCTGTCGGAGCCAGTAGTCAGCCCGCATGAGGCTCAGCTCAGGGGTGTCATAGTAGCTGTCTCGGAAAGTGACTCGGCGCTCCAGGGTACCCCCCAATTCCTGCAACCGCTCCTCTGTGCCAGGGCCGGGAACGAACTTTCGCTCCACTTCAATCAGACCCTGGGCCATGCTACCTGCAATCAGTCAATCAACAAACATTGGCTGAGCTCCCAAAGACCCCCTACCCCCGGAAGAACTTAGGAGGCGCACACACTGTCCCAGGGCTCTCTGTTGGGCGCCCTTCCTCCCTGCCTCTGTGATGGATGGCCCCTTCCTGTCTCTGATGTTTTAAGGTTCAGCAATAGGGATAAGTCTCCAGTTAGACCCCTTCCACTGCTGAAAATGCCCTCAATCCAAAGGGCTCTCTAGAAAGCAGGCCGTGTAGCGGGTGTCCTTTCAACGCGCCCGCTAGACACCATGCTACCCCGGGAGGACGGCGGCTCTCTGCCGGGGGCGACCCCGCCCGATCCCCCCACAGCAACGGCCAGCGGAGCCTCGGGTCTCACCTCAAAGCCCTAGGATCTCCCTCTCGCGGGACCTGGAGAAGGGGGAAGGGAGCCCGCGCCACGCCCGCGAGGAATGCCGGGAGCAGTTCCTGGCCCCGGACCTCGGCCCGGTTCTCTGCACACCCGGAAGGTCCCGCCATATTAGGCCCGCTGTGGCGATGCCGAGGGCAGGCCGGGGCCCGAGAAGCCTGCTAGTTTATGGGGGGGCCGCAACCTCCGCGGTGGGCCGAGAGCGAAGCCGTCTCCCTGCGCTCTGCTCCTCCTCCCAGACCCCTGCCGGCTCTCGGGGATAGGGGCGGCCCGGGTCTCAGGCCGCCGGCTGAGTCGGCACCCTGGGGCCCGGGTGCATGATGGGAGATGTAGTTCCAAAGGGAGACTTTGCTTTCTTGCCCCACCCGTCGCTATGGTGACAGGAAAGCTGCGATTAACGCCAGCGGGACTCGACCAAAGTTGAGAGAGTCGGATGGAAAAGGAGCTGAGGCCCCAGTCCTGTCTACAACCCCCTCACCGCCTTGGCAGATGGGCCTGGAATACAAGCCACTCAGACGCTGTCTAGCAAATATTTTATTGACTATTATGGTGTCCCACTGAATGCAGGCCAATGGGAATGAGCTAGGGGGAAAAAAAAAAAGGATAACTAAGACCAGTACAGCTACTCTGGACTCTGGAGTTTTAAAGGGGAGTTAATACATCCCCATGAATGTTCAGGATAAGGGTGGATGGGAGACTTTCTATAAGAGGAGAAAGTGATATTTTGGATGAAACCTAAAGACATGACGGGATTTCAACGGTTGGAGACCAAGATGGTGACAGGAACAGCATGAGCGAAGGCTCAGAAGCTGGAGAGCACCTGGCCCGTGTGTAAGAGGAAAGAGATGAATCTAGAAATACACTTGAGGGGCAGGTTGGAAAAGGTTTTGAGTGTCAGACTGAGGAGTTTGTCCAGTGGCCCCTGAGCAGGCTTTGTCAGGAATAGGAGAAATACTTATGTTCATTTAAAATATAGGAAGACATGAGAATGGCCCTTTGCTTTGGGAGACAAAATAGAGAAGGCTCCTTCTCCTTACTCCCTCCCAGGGCTATGATTAGCTGGAGGCATCAACTGTATGTCTGATTCTTTGGGTAAGGTAGCTTGCTGAAGAACAGTGGCTCTTGTCAACTCCTGGGCCTGCTCCTATGATGGGTGAGAAGTGCTAGGTTCTAAATACCTGTCCTCTCCCCAGTATGTTTCTAGAAACACGTGACCCATGGGAGGTACTATGGAGAGGACACTGGTTTACAGACATGGCATCTTGAACTTGGGATCTCTTTAAGGCATACCCCGCCACATCCTCTGACAGGTACCAATGTGCAGAGAGGGGAGGGACCCCAGCCCCTAATTCCTTTCACTGGCCTGCTGTTCATCTGTCCTTTGCTTATCAGTTTTGTTGCCCAGAGGAAGAAGACTTAATCTCTTCTGTGAGTTATAAGGTCCAGTCCAGTAGGGCCAAGGCAGCAGTTTAAGGAAAAGGAAAGACCAGAATCCAAAGCTAGACAGACCTGGAGTTGAGTCCCATCTTCACTTTACTGGTGTTTGGCATTGGGCTAGCAACTCCACCTCCCTAAACCTCTGTTTTCTCTTTGGTAAAATGTGGACTGCCTCACAGTTTAGTGTGAGGAATTCGGTGACAAACTGTCACATCATAGAGATTCAAAATGTTAGTTTCTTTCTCCTTCCTTTTTTCCTGTGAACTCCAGGATTTTTTTCTTTTAAGAGAAGTAGGCTAGTGTGAGGTCTGGAGTCAGACTATAAGGATTTGAATCCTGGGGGTGTCACTTATTGGCCGTGTGACCTTGGGCCAGTTAATTAACTTGTTTGTGCCCTGGTTTCCTCAAGAGACTAGTTGTAAGGATTAAATAAGTTAATATATTTAGTGCTTGGAACTGTCCCTATGCACTCAATAAATTTTAGCAGCTATTGTTATTAGAATATAGGAGAGCTTATGGGAGCTGATAAACTGAAGATGAGGATGGAGAGCCAGAACCTCCCCTCCCCCCACCCAACTCTGGGGACTATGTGACCACGTGGAGGAGACAGAAGCTCCCAGGGACCAAGACTAATTGCTGCGGAAGATAAGGTTCTAGTGCCCAACTGGAAGGGAGAGGAACTAATAAAGCAAGAAGAAGGAAGTGAAAAAAGAGAGATAGGCCTCGAGTGGCTCCGGGAAGCTGGCAGAAGCAGGACTTGCTCTAGAGCTGATTTAAAACAAAATTACAAAACACGTGTGCGATTTCTGCAGGCAGAAGGAAGAGGAGGAGACGACAGGAAAGTGTTTAAAGGAGCCTACCCTCTTTGCAGGCACCGGCTTGGACCTGGCGCCACAGTCAAGCAGGTGGCCGGGACCGCTGTCCGCCTGTCCTCGGGCCTCGGGTCCCGCCCACAGTCCAGCCAAGCAGGCGGACACAAGCTCTAGAACCGGGGGGCCGGGGCGGGGGCGGACGGACTACAACTCCCGGCACACTCCGCGGCGGGCGGGCCGCTGCACCTGCTCAG
The DNA here is from genome assembly GCF_965194805.1 of Balaenoptera borealis. Taxonomy (NCBI): domain Eukaryota; kingdom Metazoa; phylum Chordata; class Mammalia; order Artiodactyla; family Balaenopteridae; genus Balaenoptera; species Balaenoptera borealis. Next base: position 73,439,614 of record NC_138866.1, read on the forward strand.
TGGGGCCGCCCCGGGCGCCTGGGTATTGATTATTCCATTGTGTGGGACGCCTCGGCTCCAGCCAGTGAATGAGGCGGAGGCGTGAGGGCGAGGAGGAGGAGGAGGAGGAGGAGGAGGAGGGCGAGAAGGAGGAGGAGGGCGAGGAGGAGGAGGAGGAGGCAGGGAGCGAGCGAGTGCCCAGGGTGAATCAATGGAAACCCCCTCACGAAGCCGGGAAAACACTTCAGCCGCAGCCAAATAGCATTGATTATTTTCCTTCACTTCCCTCACCGCCGTGAATTTATTTATTTATTTTTTCCATCTCCGTCCCCGACGCCCCGGAGTGAGCGCTGGAGGGAGGGAGGAGGAGGGGAAAAAAAGGAATCAACACATCGGAGAAGTCCCTTCCAAGAGCTACCCCCTCCCCTCCCCGCCTCGCGCTGCTGGGCGGCCGCGGTTCGACTCCCGTCCCTGCTTCCAGCTGAGGTGTAAGTGCATCGATTTCCGATGCTGCTGGGTTGGTTTTTTTTCTCCTCTCCCTCTCTCTTCTTCCCTTCCTTGCTCTTTGGAAGCTTGAGACGGAGGGGAGAGGAGGCGCTCGGAGACTGCCGCTGGAGGGCACGGAAAGGGACGGGAAGGGACTGGGGGAGGGGACCCGGACGGACAGACGGACACACCGAGGGCCTGAGGAGAAGGAGGGACAGGGGTATGGGAGGGAAGGAGAGGGCCTGCGAGCGGGAATGGGGCGAAGAGAGAGATACCGGGGTGGAGGTAGAGACGGGGAAGGGAAAGGTTTCGAGGCTGGACCAGGAGCCAGCCGGACAGATGGAGGGTAACGAGAGCCTAGACGGGCCGCGCCGAGCTATGCAGGGAGCGGGGGTCCCGGAGGGAAGGGGAGGCCGGGGGAGTGCGGGGGCTCGGAGCTGTCAGTCTGGAGGCGTCTGGGTCTCGGTGGCCCCCCGCCGGCCGCAGAATGGGGGAGGAACGGCGGCTAGCAGGCAGGCAGATGGATTGGCAAGCGCGCTGGGGGTTGGGAGGGTGGGAGAGGACGTGGATACCCTTAATCTTCGATTTTACGTTTTGCCAGAAGTTGAGTTGTTTGTTGGTTTGGGGGGTTTTTTTTGCTTGTTTTGTTTTGTTTTGTTTTGTTTTAGAAAGGTGCGAGTAGTAGGTGAGGGGAGGCCTCTACTCCTATTCAAGGTGAAGTGTGTCTCTCTTGGCCCCCAACTCCCCGTCTACTCTTGTCTGTCCCTCTCTCTGAATAGCCCTATCAACGAGAACTCGACCACGCGTTTTGCTGCTCCTGTTGCCCCGCTGACCTCTGTCCATGTGTCCCTACCTCTGGATTTTGCCATTCTACACCTCATTCATTCTCCCCACCCATCCATCTCCGAGTCTGTCTGTGTGTCACTATCTCCGGATGTGACCTCCTACCCGGGTGATCCTTTCCCTGTGTGTCCGTGTCACTATGTGTTACACCTTGGCTGCCTGACTGTTCTACCCATCTAGGACTCCATGCCCTTTCCTTCAGGGTCTGAACGGATATCTCTGGCCTTTTCAGGCTGCTTTGGAGTTTGCTTATCAGTCATGACTGATGATTGTGGTAGTCACTGGTCAGAGGCCTGGAAGAGTGGAGGGATGGAGCAGATGTGTCTCCCCCAAGGATTCGAGTGCCCTTTCAGCATGGCCAGGACGGCCTCCTCTTCCATCTTCACCCAGGGAGCTTTGGAACTTCCTAGCATTGTTGACTGTCCCCTTTGCCATGTGCCTGTGTCCCCCATCAGCACCTCACCTCTGGTCTCCTGTGTGTCATCTGCCTCTCCAGGAGCTTCCCACCACAAACCTCTTCCTCGCTGACTTGGTTTTCCTCCCTTCCCTCACTTTACCATTATATATCATTTCATTTCCCCATTTTGTTTCACCCCCTTTTTTCCCCATCCCTGTCTCCCATGATCTCCTTTGCCTCTTCTTCACCCTTGTTCCCATAATCTGCACTCTTCCTACCTTTTCTCCTTGGTCACCCTAAGTTTCTTGTATTCCTTACCTTCTCACCCAGCATTTTAACTGCAGCAGCGAATGTACCAGAGAGCAAAGGGGCTGGGAGAGTTGGGGAGTATTGTTTGTGAAAGCACATAAACAGGCCAAGAAATCAACTTAATGGGCTTCCAGGGGCATATAACCCCTTCATCAGTCAGGGCCATTATGTTCATTCACTGTCAACTTTGATTTTGTAAAGGGACATTCTCTGGGATTCTAAGCTCCACCCTGCTTGGTTGTCCCTTATCTTTCAGTTCATTCTAGACATCTGTGGCTTTTTCTCTACTTTCTAATTCATCTTCTTCCTGGGACCTCACTCTTATCATATTTGGATTCAGCATGATTCTTTACGAGGCAGTTTTCATTAGTGTGACAGAAGCTATTGATATCTTATGCAAGGGGCCAGGTTCATTCAGCCTAAAGAATGGGAAAGGTGGATAAAGAGTCTGGAGAGTTTACCTTGTTTTAAGCCCATTATTGTTTTTCCAGACTTCAGGAGCTTGAAGGGTAAAAGGAGGAGGTAGATATGGGCAGAAAATGGAATATTTCAGAGGTGAATAGAGTGACAGAAAGGAAGGGGAGGCCGGGTGCAATAAATGCATGGGGTAGAGAAATGCATGACGTGAGGAACGCGCAAAGGAAGGGATGAAAATATATGTGGAATGGGGGGCAGGGGAGGAACCAAGGGGTGATTAATGAAAAATTGGGAGAATGAAATAAAACATGAATTAATAGTGATACAGAAGGAGAGAGGGAGAGATAGGATAGATTATTTCTCAAGAGGAAGGTCACCAGAAAAAGCAATATGAACTGAATAAATACAGTGGTAAAATGGGGGAAAGGAGGAATGGAAGAATAAGATGAGGTGGGAAAAGAGTATGGTACAAAGAAGGGAAATGGAAGGCAAAGGGAGGAGTGCTGAAGCAGATCAGAGCTGCACAGAGCTTGGTAGGGGGAAAGAGGAGAGATGAGATATCAAAGGAAACAAATGCCTCTGGTGTGAGAAGGACACAGCGTGATGGATGCAAAGAGAGCACCGCAGGAGGGGCGGTTTGGAAAAAAGGCAGAGCAGAAATACCACTGGGCGAAGCCCCAAAAGAGAGAGATGCCAAAGGAGAGGAGAGAGAGCGCAGAGATATCTGGTGAAGAGAAGGAGAGATTTGGCTCATTCCATTGGCCAAATCCCTCACTACCCCACCGGGTAGTGAAAAGCCTTTGCTTTTCATCCCCAAGCCAGGGCAACATGAGCAAAGAGATGAAAAAGTAGAATTCCCATTTACTTTAGCTGATAGGAACTGGAATCTTTCTAGCCCCCTGAGCACCAAAGACCTCCAGCCTCTGATGTCATAAACTGCTGGTGTTGCCTTGGCAACCTGACAGGGGTCCTCCCTCCATGATGTCAGAGCAGCCGGTGTTACCTTAAGACCCATAGAGGAACAACTTGCTGCTTTGCTAGGGAGCTGCACACATATGGGGCCGGGGCCAGAGTCAAATCTGTAGGATTCCTGCGTCTGGTAGCTTGACCTTGCCTCCCTGGAGCTGTTCTTAGCTCCAAATGAAGTCTTGTTTGTGAGCACCTGAGGTTCACTAGAGCCTGCAGGAACAAGAGGAAGGGACCTCAGGAGACAGGGGCATTGAGGACTGGATGGTAGGACTGAAAAGCAGGAAAAGAAGGAAGAGAGCTGGAAATGGCATGTACAGAATGTGAAAGGAGAAGGGCTCTGTGAGCAGAGAGGGGAGTCACTGAAAATGTAAGATGAACCTTGCTTTGGGTTTAGGAATGGAGACGGAAGCTGGAAATGCAGATTAGAGGGGATAGGAGCTGTGTGAGAGCTGTGTGAAGCAGGGATACAGAATAGGGAAGGATTCTGAAATGCCAGAGGGCATGGTGGAACTTGGCTGTGGAGGGAGGGGGAAAAAAAGCGGGACTCTGAGAGAAGCTGTCGGGTGAGAGATCCAGGGTTAGTCCTGATGGCCATATGAGCAGGGGCTGCATCTGTCTAGTTTCCCATCGTTTTCCAGGACCTAGCACAATGTCTGTCACACGGAGGATGCTTAATATCTATTGATCAAGAGGTCAAACTAATAGGGAGAGGCCAAGGAAAAGACTTGCCCACCTTCCTTTCACCCTGCCCCTCAGGCCTAAGTCTGCATAAATGGGCAAGCTGGGAAAGCAGACACTGAAGGAAAAGGCTGGAGGGGAGCAACTGTGAGATCTGAGGCAGAGAGAGGAGAGACTGGAAGCATCCAGGGCTGACTCTAGGGGCTGATCTGGGGAGTCTTTGCAGAGATAATGGGAGGAAAACATGAATGAACAGTCTTAGGAGCCCAGAAGGAAGATACGGAGGAGGCTAGAGAAAGGAGGTGGTTTCCAGAAAAGGTTGAGAGTTGTTTCTAAAGACAGAGTCGGAGATTTTGAGTTGGAAGTAGCATCCTTACCCCACCCCATTCCCAATCGTGAAACCACAATTGAATCTGCCATATATAAATACATAAGTACACACACACACACACACACACACACACACACACACACGTGCGCACGCACTTGCTGATCACAAAGAGTTCATAAATCAATTCCAGGCCCATCCTAAACACCCTGTCCAAATCCAGACAATTACAAGGAAGTCAGCATTGGCCAAGTGGGCCAAAAGGCAGAAAGAGGCACAGACTTGGATATAAGAAACGCTGTGAGGGATGGCCTTGACATCTGACTACGCAACGCGTTGTTGGAGTCGAGAGATATAAAGTAAAAGAAGGAGAGGCAGGAGATGCAGAGCTCATCACAGCTCTGAGGTCTGAAGGGTGGGGAGTCTAAACACGGAAGCCATAGAGGAGAAAGATGCACCCAATCAGGAATTATAACTTAACCTGTTCCTGTGGCAAATGGATCAAAGGAATCTAGGAAAGAAGCTCTGGATGAGAGGAAGCGAGCTGGGAGCCCTGGGGGAGAGTCTAGCTATAATAAGAAAGGCCAGGGCAGCTGGAGAAGGGGCCGGTGGGCGGGGGCCTGCAGGGAGGACAGTGGCGGCTGGATGCTCTGTCAGCCGCCACCATGGACTTGGGCAGCTCATATTTTGCAGCAGGCGACAGGCTGTCGACACGGCGGTCCTTTACCTCACCGTTAGAAACTCATTTCATTGATTTTTCCATCTTTCTTCTCTGGCTTCTCAGTCATCCCACCCCTCACATTTCTAGAGTCCCTTGCCTATCTGTGGAAAGCCCCAGGGGACTGCCTGCCCACCCGTCCTCCCCCCCCACAGGCTGGTGAGACAGGGTGAAGGATTTAGAGGTGCCTTTCAGCACCCTGAGGTAATCCCATTGGCTCTCAGTATCCCCCTCTTATAAGCACTTGTGCAGACCAGGGCCTCTGTGTCCAGTTGTCTAGGGTGCCCAGTTAAGGGGTAACAGGGCTGAGATCCACCTGCTCTCCTGTCACCAAGCTGTACCACTGCCGTGCAGGCTGTACACACCTGGAAGAAGACACCTTTTCCTAGTACCTCCCAAGACAGCTCGGCACCCCTCAAAATCTCTCTTTCAAAGTCAAATGAGAGAACGGGAGCTGCCTCTGTATTTGGGCAGGAATAAGGTATTACACTGAAGCCAGGGTTCTAGCCCTGGAATCACAGCAGGGCCACCCAGTGGAACAGTGTTGCCACAGGGGCCTGTGCAATTAGAGGGCCATAAGTAGCAAGCACTCTCTGTGGAGAGGAGAGGGCATTTTGATGTGCAGAGTAGGTGGGGCAGGGGTGGGTGAAGAAATGTTTACTTTACGTGTGGACATTTCCCTGGTGCCTCCTCCAGTTACAGCCAACTACCCTGAGCCTCTCCCTTTGGGGCTGGCATTGGGCTAAAGGTCAAGAGTCAATTGCCAATCATTTGGCTTCTCAGTGAAGGAGGGCAGAGGGTGGGACAGGAGTGTTAGGTTGTGTTTCCCTGAGGAACTGATGGGGTAAACGCCATTTCCATCCTCAGATTTTTCACTCCTTGTTTTGTTGGTGATGCACCCCTACCCCACCCCAGCCCCCAGTCTCAAGCCCAAGGCCCTCTGGCCCATCCTTCTTTTTCTCTGGTCTTGGCAAGGTTGTTTCTCTGGGGCCCAGTGTGTCTTGAGTCTCAGGTGTCTGAGTCTAGATTCTGCTGCTTGCTTTGACTCATGTGCCTGTCACGTCCCCCCCGCCCCCATCACAGTTGTCTTCCTTTCTATCCAGCCATTTCCACGTTCTGTACCACTTTTCCTGCTTGGACCACAAACTCCTCCTTCCTCCCATCCCCAGCTTCATCAGGCTATGTGGTTTTCAAAACCTAGAGATAAATCCCGGTGCTTTAGGGAAAGGAGTGTGCTTGAGGTTAGGAAGAGGGAAGACCAAGATACTGGTTCAGGATGAACGGGGCAGGGAGGAGTGGGAAAAGCGGAAACAGGCTGAATAGGACGAGAAAGAGGGAGTCAAAGGTAAAAACCATGTGACTTGGAGCCGGGAGAGAGGTGGAGAGAAGGCCACGGTTTAAATGAAAAAGGAAGGAAGGTGGTAGGCTGAGGCTGCGAGGACTAAGAAACGGAAGAGAAAAACCCGGAGCCTGACCCCCTGCAGAGAAATGACGGCGGCGAGGAGGAGGGAGGCCGAGTGGTTGTGGAAGAGGCTTAAGGCGGGAAAGGCGGGCGGCCGGCTCAGCCTCCGCGTCAGTCCTGAGTTCAAGCCGTGCCGGCTTTGACCCTTGTGGGAGGAACTGAAGTGGCAAATTAACGACGATAATGAAGTCACTGCTCCTTGTTTGTCTTTGCTGGTTTCCCCTTGAGATTTGTCCTTTGGCCAGACGGGGCACCGTGGGGGAGGGGAGGGCCAGCAGCAGGGAAGGGCGGGGGAGGGGCGCGGAGAAGAGGGCGCGGAGGACAGACGGACCCGGGGAAGAAAGAGGGAGGGGGATGAGGAAAGGAGAGAGGAAGCCAGGAATGGAGGAGAGGAGGGAAGGGGGACGAGGGAAGAGCAGGGCAGGGGAGAGAGGCGCGGAAAGACGGGAAGGGAAAAGAACAATGGGGAACGGGGGAGGGAAGCCTGGAAGGAGGAGCAGAGGACCAGGAGGGAGAGGAGCGGTGGCACGGGGAAATGGCGAGCCGGAGGGAAAGGACGTGGCCGGGGCTGCGGGAGCTGCAGCTGGCGGGGCCGGGGGCGGGGCCTCATCTCCATCTCTAATGGCTGTGAAATGAGGTTAGCTCCATTAGAGGCGGTGAGAGTGTAACGAGATCACACTCATTAGGGCTGGGCCATCCCAGTAATTACCACCACCCCAAACACGCCCGCGCCAGCCGGGCCACCGAGCACAAACAGGCACGCCAGGCACGTGGCAGCACACCCGCACAGGACACCCCGCCGCTGAACGGGCAGCCCAGGGCCCACGCGGGTGTAACCGAGAGCCTCGGGGAGACCCTTCACTAACCCCGAAGAGGTGCCGGGACAGGGCTACACCCAGGCCCCCAGCCACACACACAATAAAAAGCAATAAACACACACGTACACCCGAACTCGGGGAATAAGACACGTGGGTGAGCAATTATCGCTTCCATTTATTGATCACATACAAAGTGCCAGTCTCAGTAATGATCGTCTCAACGGGCACAACTCCAGGAGGAACTATTCCCCATTCTATTTATGAAGCAACAAGCTTTAAGCAACCCACCCGAGGACATTTACATCACAGGGAATAGAACTAGAATTTGATTCCCGGTCTGTCTGACCTTAAAGGCTATGTTTTAAAATAATACCATACCGTTTTTTCTGAAGTTCATATGCTATTAAGAATACACATGTGTAGACTTCCAACTTTCAGAGAGGTTATCAGAAATCTGATACACACCTCCACCCCACCCCCAGCAGAGAGAGAGAGAGAGACACACACACACACACACACACACACACACAGAATGGCCAGGGCCCGTGCATAGACTGCAATGCGAATAGCGCCCCCTGGAGTCACACAAAGCAGTGGCCTGTTCGGGCCCATCTTACACTAACAACTGGGAGAAGGCCATCTAACACCTTCAAGCTCAAAGGAGAGCATGACAGCACATATGCTCAAAGCAACACACATACGCGCAGAATAACACACTCAGACTCAAGGATCTCATTCACAATGCTTACCAGCCAGAGCTCAGAAGCTTACAAATTAACTTGAGAGCAGAGCACTGGGGTCAGGCTACCTGAGGCCAATCTCGACTCTATTTTCCAAGTGTTAGACCTTAAAAATTACATAACCCATCTAAGTCTGTTTCCATGTTTGTAAAATGGGAATCAGTAGCTGTATCTATTTTATCAGATTGTAGTGGAGGATTAGATGATGTGATGCTTCCAGAGGGCTCAGCACAGTGCCTGACACAAGGTAAACATTTAAAGATACTATTATTATTAGTTCTTGTTGTTATTGTTTTAATAGTATTTAAACAGAGTCATTACTATCACAAGGGTTCATGCAGAATCAGAGGACCAGAAGGATTTATTTATATACACAGCCACTTACAATGGTATCCTTCCAAGTAATTCTAGAAGAATTGCACGTAATTCTTTTCAAGCTCAGGGAGATCAAAGGTCTTCCGCAGAGGTCCCCCATGCCAGGATCAGATAGGATCCTGAATCTAACTTCAAGGGCACAGCTCCCTGTCCCCTCGCTCTGGAGTGCTCATACAGAAGAAGGGTTCAGAGCTGGCTTTGCGCGGTTATCTAAGCCTGGGTCTCTCCAGTGCACCTACAAGATCACACAGCTCCACACTGCTGTCCTAACACTTGTGGCATCACTGAGGGAGATGCACTGGCAAGAGGCTCCACTCCTCTCCACACCATCCTCTCCTCCAGCAGCAGACATGCTGCAGCACATCTCAACAAAGCCACGCCAATATGGATGGATGTTCCTCTCTGGTTGTGGTTTTAATCCACAGCTTCCCTTTTAGCCCTGTCTACTCCCTCCCACCGCCATCTTCTTCCTCTCAGGCTCTCCTTTCTCCTCACACCCCACCCAGTTCCCTCCCGCCCACCTTAAGCATCTTGCATGCCCATTTTAAGCATCTTGCTTGCTCCAGCCCTCTCACTGGGGACAGGCCACCTGCCCAATCTGCTGCCAAAACTGGGAGCTCTCAACGAGATTCGAGATTCTCCAAGATTCAAGATTCGGTATTTACATGTACAGATCAAGATCCAGCTCCCCGCTCCTTCCCTCCCTCTTCCTCCCTTCTTCCTCCGTCCTCTTCTCTGCCTTGGCTGTCTTTCTTTACCCTCTATGATACTCCTTTTCCTGCCTGTCTCATTTCCTGCCATTCTTATTTTCTCTCTTTTGGACAAAACTTCTCTTGCACAAAGGAAACACTCCCTAAGTATTGGGGTGCCAGGGAGATGTCTAGGAGAGATAGGTAGAATTTAAATGGAGGAATAGGAGTACCTTTTTTTGTTTTCTTTTTAAATATAGAAGGTAAGCTTTAGAGACAGAGAAAGTGATAGTTTTAATGCAAGGAGAGGCCATAATAGTTTTGATCCAAGTGTGAGCCTGGGCAAAGCTTCCAGTCTCTGGTTCGGGATAATGGGATGTCTCTAGACGCAGCAATCAAGAGGGCCTGGTGAGAAATGAAGTCTGCTGCTGGGCAGACTAGATTTAAATCCTGCCCACCGAAGAATCTGCCCTCAGTCGAAAAGGGCAGAGATGAGAGGATGAGTCCAGGTCAAGAAGGGGCAAGACAGAAGGAAAGCATCAGCCTAGTTGCACACACCTTGCCCCCCTTTTGGGGTGGCGGGGGCGGAGAGCCAGAGAGAAGGAAAGAAACTGACCTGATAGACACCAGTATGGGCACTTTTCACATGTTACCTGTACTAGTCTTCACAACAGCCGGGTAAGGACAGAGGTGGCAGCTGTGTGATCTTGTAGGTGTACTGGAGAGACCCAGGCTCAGATAACAGCACAAAGCCAGCTGTAAACCCTTCTCCTGTATGAGCACTTGGGAGTGAGGGCCAGGGAGTTTCCAGATGAGAAAACAGTGGATAAGTAACTTACCAAGGCTGCACAGCTGGTGAGTGGTGGGGAGCCAGGACTGAACCTGGGTCTAAGTGAATCCATAGCCCATGTTCTTCCACTGCCTTAGAAAAGAAATCTCACCTGGTTAGAGTTTATTTGCTGTTGGTACCAACTGATCCCCCTAATGTGGGCACACACACTCCATCTTTCCTGCTTCTGTTCCGCTCCCCTCTGTGGCTGCCTCTTAAAAGCAACAGGTTGAAACCAAAAGGAGAGAAGGGCAGGGCAAAGTTAGTGTGGAAGAGGGCAGGCTGGAGGCAGGGATTTCAGAGAGAAGAAAGAAAAGGTGCCTAAAATGGGCTCCAAGGAAAGAGGATAGATGGAACGATTGGAAAAGTGAAAGGCAAAAATGTCTGGAGGGCTCGGACTTGGAAATCACCGTATGCAAATTGTAAGCAAATGTGCCAGTGCCCTCTGGCCAACTTTGCTGGGGAAGACTTTGCCCTGTCGTTGGGTTTGAAGAAAAGAAAGGAGAGGGGGTTTTGTTTTTTGTTTTAAGGAGGGGAGCTGGGAGGAGAAAGCCAGTCTGTCCCTGCGGGCCTGTCCTCTCCTCGGTGATGTTCCTTCCGTAACCACTAGGGAGCAGTCGTGTCACTTTTCCACTCCAGCTCCTCCAGAGGTGGGAGGGGGCTCCAGCCCAGGGGAGTCCTGGTCTTGCTGGGACTCCAGCTCCAGAGGAAGTGCCCCTGGCTAGCTTTGCCTCCAGTTCTATAGGCCCCAGGGCCTGGCGCCTCCTCGGTGAGGGGCACATTCTTCCTTTCCTCAGGCCTCACTTCTTTGGTCCTTCCTTTGCCCTTGTCCCTTTGGCTCCTGTAATTCTCCAGTTCTGAAGTCTCAAGAGTGTTGTCTTTTGTGGTCTCAGAGCCCGCCTTTGCAGCTTTCCACGTCACATCCAAGCCTTTCTGTCCCTCTCATAACATCTTTCTTGGTAGCTCTCTGGGTCCTACTGTCTGTCCTGAAGCCTCCTGGTTCCCTGGCATCTTCCTGTTCTAAGTACGGTACATTTCAAGAAGTAGGAATTCTTGTCCAGCTACTTACAGGGTGCCTTTCTGCCCACCTCCCATGGAAGAATATCTGAGTTCAGGGATTATGTTGATGGGGCAACAAGTCCCTAGCTGACCTTTGAAAGAAGTAGCACTGCCATCCTTTCCTTCTCTCCTTGAGGAATAAGGAGGGACCTGGGTCTGGACAGAGGAAGAGGGCAATACCCCCCAAAAATCTCTTCTGTTTCCCCATAGCTTTCTCTCCATTTTCCCTTTCTCCTCACGCTGTGAGGGAAGGAAGCATTAGGGAGGGAGATGGAATGAAGGGGCAGCAAGCGAGCTCTGGAGGCTGAGGGCCATTTTGGAGCTAGATGATTCATCTTAGGGGATGACTACACCCTCAGAACTCTCCACCCTCCCCTGGCTCCAGGACTGCCTCCTCCCATCCCCCTCGGTGGCAGCAGCCTTGTAATTTAAAGCTCTTTCTGTCGCCTCTAATGTGATCCTCTCGTTTTATTGACTCTCTCTGCCGTCTGTGGCGCTCCTTCACATCAATCTCTGCTCTAATCACACCGCCACCACTGCCTGCTCGGTCTCCCCTAACCCCTCTCCTCGTGGGCCCCCGGCCCTCGCCTCTACCCAGGTCCTTCCTTTTGACTATCCCCCCACCTCCACCCTACAGCCGATCCGCCCTCTTCCTCCTTCCCTCCTCCACACACAGGAATGCCAGGGCCTTTAAGGGCTCGCCTTCTCCCTTTCCCCACATCTAAGGTGTACCCTGAGGGGGAAGAGATGCCCTTAAGGAAAGCCTGGAACCACAGGAGGAATGACAGTGGTCTGAGGGAGAATAAGACTCTGGGCCTGGTGGTGGTGCGTGGGGACCTGTCTCCAGAAAGAGATGAAAACTGAGGTCAAGGTAGGAAGGGCAGAGAAAGGGACACAGAGATTCAGAGAGGGACAGAAGAAAAGACTGAGGCGGAGGAAAATGGAAGGAGGGGGGGAAAGTGAAAAAATAATTGCTGCAGTTCAAGGTTTGTAATAAATAGTGGGTGATGGGAGAAGCACAGAGAAGAAGGGGGGAGGGGAGTTGGTGGCAGTGGGGGGAGCGGGAAGAGAGGCACTGAGGCAGAGACAAATTTGCAATTGAAATTCTTTCCTGTAGAGGGGGAGGGGGAGGGGGGGAAGAGATTTGCAATTTTGAACGGCTTCAGACCTACCCTCCCTCCGCTGATCCAGGTCTCACCCACTAGCTAGCCCAAAGCTAAGCTCCTTTGGTTTCTAGCTAGGAACCAGCTGTCTTTTTCCAGTCCTGGGAAGTAAAAGCTTTGGAGAGAGGATTTGGGGCTTAGGTCTTCCTAGCCCTCCTCTGCAGTTTGATCTAGAGTTGTGATTTGGGAGCCAGAGAGAAGTTGCTGACGGATGTGAGGTGGGCCAGCAGGGGGAGAGCACCTACCAAGTTCAGCCCTCAGTGTCAGGGCCCAGGAGGGGCCGCTCTTGCCCCATCTCAGTTCTTCCTACCAGGTGAGCCCCCGTTATGGGGGTGACAGTGGAATGTCAGGCCCTCACACTCCAGCACATGTATCTCCCCACTTCCCCCGGCACCCCAAGGATTCCATAGGAAGAATACCTTTATCCCACAACTTCAGGGCTTCTGCTTTCTGGTTATGTAAGATAACTGCCTCCCGCCTCCCGTCCAATTCCTTTACTTCCCTGTTAGTTCTCCACCCCACCTCGGCCCAGGTGCTGATTTGCATTTTCATTAGCATGCAGAGCCAGCCCCTCGCAGAGCTCCTTAATGGCTCCTCCTTCGACTTCACGCCTGGCTGGCCCCCCAGGAGGAGGAGGGGAGTGGGAATGGGGGCCTCCAGGCTGAGTGCGGCCAGACCAAGGACCCATTCCAAATCAGGGAATCTGAAGGTGAGGGTTAGAGGCTGCCCAAGGCGGGAGAGGCCACACCACTTCCTGGCAGCACTCTGGCCTGAGCGCTAAAGGTTTAATCGTTCGATATCTGCTGATAATTAAGAACTGAAGAGGAGTCAGGCCATCTGGGACACTGGGAGAAGCATGGGATGGTGAGGCATGGGGGGATTGGTGAGTTTGAGGGGGGACCAAGGTAAAAAAGGGGGTGGGGCTCGGTAATTCTAGTCAGCTGGAGGCAGCTCAGGAATCCTGACTTCTAGACTTTTGGAGGCTCATTTTGCCAGTACTGTCTGAGGGGCAGTCCGGGTAGGTGGAGGAGCCCAGGCCACAGCTTTGGGGTCTAGCTCTGTGCCCGCCGGTCCTTTTCTAGTTTCACCACCTTGGAGCTGTGTGACAATCAGCAGATTATTCAGCCTCTCTTTCTTGGGTGCCTCACCCATAAAATAAGGTTGTCGTGGGATTAAATGAGATAATTGATTAAAGCATTTAACACAGTGCCAGGACCATGCTATATGTACCTTAATATTATTACTGTTACTTTTTTTTTAAATCCCCGTGGAGGAGGAGAGGGGCGGGTCATCTCATACAAGCCATTGTCTTTCAATTGGCCAGAAGCTCTCCCACCTGTGAAGAGAGATGGATCTGTAACGCATCGGAGAGTAGCATGGTGTCTGCAGGCCAGAGGAAAGTCACTGTGGCCTCTCTGGCAAGAGGACCTTGACTTAGGGAAACTAACTCTTCAGGGTGTGGAAAATCTGAGGGTCTTTCCCAGAGCTGATTTATTCAACAGACATGTATGTGTATGTGGCAGGCATCTTTCTCGGTACCAGTGATAAGGCAACCAATAAAGCAGAGTTCCTGCGCTCATGGAACTTAGTTTCTAGAAGGGAGAAATAAGGAAACCAGCAAATATCAGGTAGTGATGAATCTCGGAAGAAAATACCCCTCCCCACCCCTCCATCCCTCCGCCGGCTGTGTTAGCTTCTGTAGAGAGGCGAGGCCTGTTGGAAGAGGTGCTATTTAAGCAGACACCGAATGACAAGGAGCCACTGGGCAGAAGTCTGGGGAAAGAGCACTGCAGGCAGAGTAAACAGCTCAGGAAAGCTGCTAAGGTGGGAATGAACTTGGTGTGTTTGAGGACCAAGAAGGCCAGTGGGCTGGAGTTGGCCAGCCAGGTGGGGTGGAGAGTATTAAAGATGTGTCAGAAGTAGGCAGGTGCCAGATCAAATAGGCTTTTTTTGTAGATCAGGGAGCAGAGTTTGGATTTTATTCACAGTGCAGTGAGAACTCACTGATGGGTTCTCAGCAGAATAGAGTATGGTTTACATTTTGAAAGGTGATTATGATGCCTGAAATTTGCTTTAAAACAATACAGGAAAAGGGGAAGTGGGTGAGGATATAGATGAAACATGATTGGCCATGAGTTAACAGCAAGGTCCTACTGGATAGTACAGGGAAATATATTCAATATCCCGTGATACACCATAATGGAAAAGAATATAAAGAAGAATGTCTCTGTGTGTGTAACTGAGTCACTTCGCTGTAAGCAGAGATTGCCACACCATGGTAGATCAACTGCACTTCAATTAAAAAAAAAAAGGAAAGATTGGCCCTGAGTTTGGAGACTGTTGAAGCTGGGTGATGAGTACAAACGGGTTCCTTATATTGTTTGGTCTATCTTTATGTATGTTTGGCATTTCTCATAATTGAGAATTAAATAAAAGATCATTCTGAGTGGAAGGAGGGGCAGCAGTGGAAGTGGAGGCCAACGTGGAGTCTGTCGCACTAGTTCAGGAAAGCGACAGTAATGGCTCTGGCCGGCGTGGTGCTGCCGGAGATGAGGATGAATGGAAGGCCGAGACGCTCGCTTGAGAGACTGCTGTCGAATTGCCTGCCCGTGGGTGAGGGCGAGAGGAAACTGTGGGTTTCTAGCCTAAGCAACCAGATAAATGGTGGTACCAATTTCTGAGATAGGAAAGATGGGAAGAAACAAGTCCAGGGCAGAAATACAGAGTTCTGATTCTGGACATGTTCACTTTGAAGTCTGTTAGACGCTAAGGTAATGAAGCTTCAAGCTGGCAGACGGGTACTTGAATCCGGCGCTCAGGGAGGAGGGTGGGGCCGGAGGATCCGGAGAATCAACTGCCTGACTGGGTGTCTCCGCTGCCACCTCACAGCTCCGCTCTCTCCGTGTCTCCCCCACAGGGTCCTGGCTGTCACGCTGAAATGAACCCCCAGCTCTCCTCCGTCTGCCATGGCCACCCTTAACTCGTCCTCTACCGCTGGCAC
The DNA here is from genome assembly GCF_965194805.1 of Balaenoptera borealis. Classification (NCBI taxonomy): domain Eukaryota; kingdom Metazoa; phylum Chordata; class Mammalia; order Artiodactyla; family Balaenopteridae; genus Balaenoptera; species Balaenoptera borealis. The sequence continues at coordinate 73,454,874 of NC_138866.1, forward strand.
CACCCCCTCCCCTGGGCACAATGCCCCGTCCCCGCCTCCGGACACCTCCTCCCCCCGCACCCCCTCTGATCCTGTCACCAAAGATCCCCCTGCTGCCCCCTCCGCCTCTGAGAGCATGAGGTCCTCAGAGCCCGGGGGGCGGCCCCTGGAGCCAGACTGTGGCGTCGTCCCACCAAAGGAGATAGGGGAGCCCCAAGAGGAGCCGGTCTGTGGTGGCTTCCCGCCAAAGGACCTGGGGGTGGAAGAAGACAGGGAGCAGGAGGAGGAAGGGGGAGGGCTCCCTCCTGTGGACCTGAGCGACCACTTAGTCTTCACAGCTGGCGGTGAGGCCTGCCTAGTGGCCAAGCTGTCCCTGCCAGGGGGCAGCGAACTCCCGTTACCAAAGGGCTTCCCCTGGGGTGAGGCAGGCATCAAGGAAGAGCCCAGCCTGCCCCTCCTTGCCCACCCGCCCCCTGTACACCTCACTGCCCTTCACATCCAACATGGCTTTGACCCAATCCAAGGCTTTAGCTCTTCTGACCAAATTCTGTCCCACGATACCTCAGCACCATCTCCGGCCACCTGTGAGGGAAGGGATGGAGCCTTCTGGAGCTACCAGCTGGCTCCAAACCCACCTGGAGATCCCAAAGATGGCCCCACGGGGAGCAGGGGAGGAGACCCCAGGGCACTCTTCTGGCTCTGCCTCCCGTGCCGCCTGGGTTTCGGCAGGCCCCAGGCCTTTGTGGGTCACACACGGTCTCACGGGGTGAAGCTAACCGCTGCTCAACACCAGGGCCTGCCAGGCAACCCAGCCGTGCTCCGGGAGGGGGACGAGGGCTGCGTGGCCCTCCTGAGCTTCCTGGCACCACAACTGCCTGCTCACGCCCCTTTAGAAATACCCCTTGACAACAGCAGCACCGTGAACATGGAGGCCCACGCGGCTCAGACCGAGGATGGCCCCGCTGCGGCCGAAGCCCAGGCCCCTGTCCTGCCCGTGGAAGAAGGCATGGCCCTCAGCCCGCCCTCCCCGCTGACAACCCCGGCCGCCTGGAACCCCAGCCCAAGCCAAGCCAAAGAATCGCCGACGCTGGCAGGCGAGGCAGGGCCAGGTTGGTTCCCCGAGGGGCAAGAGGAGGATGGAGGGCTCTGCCCCCCGCTCAACCAAAGCTCACCCACCTCCAAGGACGGGGGCGTTCTCCCTGCCCCAGTGGGCTCCCCCGAAGACCCTGGTGACCCGCCGCAGCCCTATCGCCCAGCCGATGACTACACCCCGGCCCCTGCGGCCTTCCAGGGCCTCAGCCTGTCCAGCCACATGGCTCTGCTACACTCGCGCAACTCCTGCAAGACGCTCAAGTGTCCCAAGTGCAATTGGCACTACAAGTACCAGCAGACCCTGGATGTGCACATGCGGGAGAAGCACCCTGAGAGCAACAGTCACTGCAGCTACTGCAGTGCTGGGGGCGCCCACCCCCGCCTCGCCCGGGGGGAGAGCTACAACTGTGGCTACAAGCCCTACCGCTGCGACGTCTGCAACTACTCCACCACCACCAAGGGCAACCTCAGCATCCACATGCAGTCCGACAAGCACCTGGCCAACCTGCAGGGCTTCCAGGCGGGGCCAGGGGGGCAGGGGAGCCCCCCAGAGGCAGTGCTCCCGCCCCCCGCGGGGGACAAGGAGCCCAAGACCAAAGCGTCCTGGCAGTGCAAGGTGTGCAGCTACGAGACCAACATCTCCCGCAATCTGCGCATCCACATGACCTCCGAGAAGCACATGCAGAACGTCCTCATGCTGCACCAGGGGCTGCCGCTGGGGCTGCCGCCAGGGCTGGTGGGGCCAGGCCCCCCGCCCCCAGCAGGGGCTGCCCCGGCCACCTCCCCTGATCTCTTCCAGTACTTCGGACCCCAGGCCCTAGGGCAGCCTCAGGCTCCCTTGCCTGGACCCGGGCTGAGGCCAGACAAGCCCCTGGAAGCCCAGCTGCTTCTCAATGGCTTCCACCACCTCGGAGCACCTGCTCGCAAGTTCCCCACAGCTGGTAAGCTCGCTGGGTGTTCTCCTTTCCCTTCCTCGGGGCCAAACTCAGTTCCCTGCTTTCTCTCCAGGGCCAGCCCCGCCGCTTAAATAACCCCAGCTCCCTCAGCATCCACCCCTCCCATTCCCACACAGCAAGCTGACCCTGCCCTGTTCCTTCCTGGGGCCACTAACCTGTCTCTGTCCCCTAGCCCCCGGCAGCCCCTCCCCGGATGCCCACCTGCCTCAAAGTCAGCTTCTGGGCCCCTTGTCCGACGGGCTGCCTGCCTCGCCGCCCCCAGATGACAGCCCATCCCTGAAGGTGTTCCGATGCCTCGTGTGCCAGGCCTTCAGCACAGACAGCCTGGAGCTGCTGCTCTACCACTGCAGCGTGGGCCGGAGCCTCCCGGAGGCCGAGTGGAAGGAGGTAGCTGGTGACACCCACCGCTGCAAGCTCTGCTGCTATGGCACCCAGCTCAAGGCCAACTTCCAACTCCACCTCAAGACCGACAAACATGCTCAGAAGTACCAGCTGGCGGCCCACCTGAGGGAGGGGAGTGGGGCCATGGGCACCCCCTCCCCAGTGCCCCTGGGAGATGGGGCTCCTTATGGGTCTGTCCCCACCCTGCACCTGCGCTGCAACATCTGTGACTTCGAGTCCAACAGCAAGGAGAAGATGCAGCTGCACGCCCGGGGTGCGGCCCATGAAGAGAACAGCCAGATCTATAAGGTGAGAGTGGGGCAGGAAGGGTCTGGGATTTGAAGGGCACAGCACAGAGCCTGAGGGAGAGAGGAGAAGGGGACAGGGCTGGAGCAAGGAGACGCAGGGTGGGAAGGTGATGCGAAAACCCAGGGGGGCGGGATTGGAGAAAAAAGGCCAGGGCACCAGGGGAAAAACTATTTGGAGACAGACGTGGAGAAAGACCAAAGGATGGTGGACTCTGACCAAGTGACTCCGGTACTTTATTCAACTTTTCTGGTGTGTGGGACCAGGGGGAGGGTTCTGTGTCTGCTCAGCCCATCTTGTCCCCAGAAGTTCAAGAGGATGGAACCAGATTCCATTCCTATACTAGGAGGGAGTCCAGGATTGGTAGGAGGAAGAGGAGGAGACGGGGGAGAAAAGGCAGTCACACTCAGGTGGCCAAAGGAAGGAAGAGGAGAGCCCAAGAGGGAGGAAGGGGGTGTCGGGGTGCTGCTGGTCAGGCCCCCCGGGGAGGCAAAGGGGCCCCCTGGGACCTAGGGGCGGCCATCCGTCCGTCCTTCTGCACCTGAGCAGCCTCCTTCCCGTTTGCAGTTTCTGCTGGAGATGGAGGGGGCGGCGGCGGGCGCGGAGCTGGGGCTGTTCCGCTGCCTGCTGTGTGCCTGGGAGACGCCCTCCCGCCTGGCTGTGCTGCAGCACCTGCGCGCCCCTGCCCACCGCGATGCCCAGGCCCAGCGGCGCCTGCAGCTGCTACAGAGCGGCCCCGCAGCCGACGAGGGGCTCTCAGCTCTTCAGGGCATCCTGAGCTTCAGCCACGGGCAGCTCCAGCCTCCTGGTGAGGAAGAGGGCACTGGAGAAGAGCTGGGCCGAGAGGGCAGCCAGGGCGGGAGCTGGGGGCCCAGGAGAGAGTGGCACGGGGAAGAGAAATGGGTCCGTGCACAGTCCAGAGCAAGCGGAAAGGCGCTGGGAAGGCTGCTGAAACTGGCTTTTAGGAACACTGGGGCAGCCGAGGGAGGTGGGGAACAGGAGGCTGTTGGAGGAGGCGGCAGAGAAGAGCAGGGATTTTGCTGGGTGGAGGAGTGGAGCAGGAAGGGAGGTGAGAAGGAACCACCCAGTGATTCCGAGTGGTGACTGGTGTGCTGGCAAAGCTTGGGGGGGGCGGGGGTGTGTGTGTGTGGGGTGTGGCAGGAGCTGGTCAGGAAGGAGAGGAAGGGAGAAAAACAGAGAAAGAATAGAATCAGCTTTGGGCTGGGCCGGGACTTGTCAGAAGGAGGTGGGAGCTGGGGGCATGGCCCGAAGGCAGCAGGATGGGAAGCCCTTGATGAGCTCCCCAGCCTCTTCCTGTATCCTAGGAGGTCTTCAGTCCGAAGGCTGGGCTTAGGGTCCCCCTTAGGCAGCTGAGGTTGTACGAGAGAGACTGGGAAGAGCCCGCCAGGCACCATTGATCCAGAGGGTGCAGAAGAGCCTGGAAGGGGCCGTGAGAGGTGGGCACAGGTGTCCGGGCTTTGCAGAGGCCGGCAGTGGGCAAGGGTGAGGGCATGGGCAGCAGGAGCCAGGAACAGGCAGCATTGACTGGTGCTAATTGAATTGCCAATACACTGGCTGGAGTTAAGTGCCGGAGGGGCCCAGATCAATAGCTAACGATCCTGGAGCAGGACTGAATGGAGTTAAGGAACTTTAACACTTTAATTAGGCCGCCACCGAAAATAAATTCCTACACATCTGTCAATTCTTGCTTGAGTGGTAATCTCCTCTCCCAGCTAGACCTGCCGCCTCCTGCTCACCGCAGCTGCTTCCTTTCAACCTCACCTTCCCTCTTCGGCGCCCCTCACTCTACATTTCTGGGCTCCCTTCTTCCAGGATCAGTCAAGACAGGGAGCTGAGTTTGGTCCTGTTTCTGTCGCCCGCTGCTGGACCTGTTCCCTCATCTTTAAATGACGGGGCTAGACTCGCAGAGATGATTTCTTAGGCTCTACCAGTTCCAACACTGTAATTTCCCCCCTCATCCTCTGTATTTCTTTTTGGCGGCTTTTTGTCCTCTCCTATTGATTCATCTATCCATCTTCTCCCTTTACTGCCTGGCTGCTTGTCCTGCTTCCTCTGCCCTATGTCCTCCTTTCTCTGGTGCTTCATCCTTTTAAATTGACTCTCCCTTCATCCTACACAGGGAAGGCTCCTGTCACCCCCTTAGCTGAGCCACCCACCCCTGAGAAAGATGCCCAGAATAAGACAGAACCATTGGGTGAGTTGCTCATCTGGTCCATTTCTTTCTCCATCCCTTGCCCTCCTCACCCCCCAATCCTAATATTATACATTCTGAGGTGCTCATGGGACCTTGCGGTAATCCAGACACCCAGCAAGGCTTCCTGTGCAGAAGGAGCTAAAGTGATCAAAAGAAAGGGCTCATCAGAGGGAAGGGAGGCGGAGCCACAGAAAGCTGGGTGCTTTTGCCCTCTGGCCATCCCGCTAACCCGGGCTCAGGCCTGCCAAGCTCCCTCCCTGTACTGAGTGTAGTTCTGTACTTCCCTGCCCTTTCTCCCCTTCCCCAGAGCCCACCCCTACCTTGGAAGCCCTCTGCTACAAATCAGGTCATCTTAAGGGCCGGGGGTCTGTGAAAGGAAGAGGGAGGGGCTGTCAGAGTCTCTTAATCTCTCCTTTCATCTTCAGCTTCTGAAGAGGCAGAGAACAAGACTGGCCCTCCTGGAGACAGTGCCGACCAGACCACGGTCAGAACCGGGGTAACTGGGAAGATCTGGGGCGGGGGGGGGGGGGCGTCCAATTTTACTGAGATCTGCTCACATCCTAAAGGCTGAACTTCTAATTAGTAGATCTTTACAGACAAGAGATTTCAGACCAAAGGCAGATCTAATTTTGTCATGCTTGTGACTTACGTCACTCCAAATACAACATTTCAGAAATTGCACCTAGGTCCAGTTACCGGATGTGAGCACCAGCTGAGCTGGCCCTGAGGGGTGGAGCACAGAGGGAGACAAAATGAAAAGAGAAAGGCAAAAATAAAACACCAGCTGCTGCCCAGCTCTTTATTCCTGTTGGGAGCAGAAAGATGTGAAGTTCCTCTTCTACAGAGAACCCTGAGCCTGGGTGGAACTGCCCTGGCACCTCCTTCCTCAGGGCAGAGGAACTGACCCAGATGACCCACACGGACAGCAAGCTCTGCAAGTCTCCGAGTGGCTGACCTAGGCAGGGCCCAAGAGTAGCTTAGCTCTGGGGCCTGAAAGGGTTCATTCTGAGCGGATTCCCAGCCTTTGGTTTTGAGGTGCCCACCCTGTGCCTCCCAGCTCTCCAAACTGGACTGCAATATGCCATGTGTATTACGACTGCAAACTGCTGCAGTAACGGCTTATGTCCTCAGCTCCCCTGCCTCCTAACTCCTGTTCCAGCTATCTGCTCCCAGGGCTAGGTGCATCAAGATGAGTGTCTGGATACCTTTCCTTTATGGCCATCCCCTCCCTGACATGCAGGCCTGGACCAGTGGCACAGGCGACAGGAGAGGAAGTGCAGGCTGACAGAAATGTAGGCTGCAGGTCAGGCAGTCAGGTGACTGAGGCGGAAGTAGAGGGGCCTTCATGCCCCACCCTCTGGAGGTCCGGGCGGGAATGCACCAAAAGAGCCAGGCCAGAATTTTCCAGGGCCACTGGGGGAGCTGTGGTGTTTGTTTACATTAAAAAGGGAAGGGGAGAAAAAGGCAGGCAAAGAAAGTGGGAGCGGAGGGAAAATGAGCCGCCTTCTGAGCAGACAGGTAGGGAGCGCCCCGCTTAGTCCAGGGACCTTGGAGAGGCAGAGTGGCAGGGATACGGGAGCCTCTGCGTCCAGGAAGTGCCAGAAGCAAGGGGAGCTATTTCACGGAGGAGAGACAGGCAGGGTGGGGGCAGGTAAGGAAAGAAAACTAAATCAGAGGAGGTAGGTACAGGGCCGTCCTGTCGGCTGAATAGAGTAGGGCAGCAGAGACAGGGGAAGAGAGAGGCCAGGACGGAGGGAGAGGGCAGGACAAAGAAGGCAGGCCAGGGCAGCGCAGCCTAGGCCTTTGTCCCCGTTCTAGTGAAGTGAGGGAGGAGCCAGCTTTCAGGACTGGGACTCCTCCTCCATCAGGGGTAGGACCAGGCTGTGTCCCGGCAGTGATGGTAAGTCCCACCCCTCCCTGACACCTCCCCCACCGCCTGTGTGCCCCAGGTGTTCTGCTGTCCATACTGCAGTTTCCTGAGCCCAGAGTCCGAGCAGGTGAGGGCGCACGCGCTCTCCCAGCACGCAGTGCAGCCCAAGTACCGGTGCCCTCTGTGCCAGGAGCAGCTGGTGGGCCGGCCTGCCCTGCACTTCCACCTCAGCCACCTGCACAACGTGGTGCCCGAGTGCGTTGAGAGGCTGCTGCTCGCGGTGAGTGCAGGCTGGGGGGCCGGGCACGAGGGGAGGCAGAGGCCGCGGTGTCCGGGCAGCTGTGTGTGCTGAGGGGAGCGGCTCTGCGTGGATCTGAAGGTGGAGTTTAGAGCTGGAGGGAACCTCAGAGCCGAACCTGTCCAGAGCCTCTACTCGCTGGGGAGGAAGCGCCCTTGGGCCCTGAGAGGAACTGTTCCACAGCGGGCGCGGCTGCCAGACAGGAGAGACAGCAGCGCAGGCCCTCTCCTCCGTGGGGCAGGTTTGTCCACAGAGGAGTCTGGAGCTGGGCTGGGCACAGACACAGGTGCAGAGCTGGGGGGTCTAGGGTAGCGGGACGGTGGTGGGAAGTCACTGGGATCTCTTCCATCGCAGGCCACAACTGTAGAGATGACCTTGACGACCAAAGTGCTGCCTGGGCCTGCTCTAAGCCCTCTGGAGGACGGCCCAGAGCCCCCCGCTCCCGGGCCAGAGCCTCTGCCCAGCAGAGACAAAGCAGCAGGTAAGGAAGGGAGGGCAGACCTCCCAAGGTGGCAGGAAAGGGGACCTGGATTCCTCGGACCAAGAAGGTCTAAAGACAACTGAGGCAAGGATGAGTTGCCCTAGATACTGAGTGGGTGGGGTCTGATTTAGACGAGGTTCCCTTCTCACTGCGCCCCCTTCTCTCTCCCCCAGGAGGCCCTCACCTGACCCCGGAAGCCAGTCCTGATCCTCTTCCTGAGCCTCCCCTGCCCTCAGCCGAGGCCCCAGACAAGCCCATGGGAAGCCCTGACCAGCCCCCTTCTCCAGCCCCGTCTCCAGCCCCTCGGCCCGATGCCCAAGCTGACGAAGTAGCTCCTCCACCCACCACGGCTGAGGAGGAAGAGGGGGCTGGCGGGGAGCCCCGCCTGGCAGAGCCAGCTCCAGCTGACTCTCGTCACCCTCTGACCTATCGGAAGACCACCAACTTTGCCCTGGACAAGTTTCTCGACCCTGCCCGGCCCTACAAGTGCACTGTGTGTAAGGAGTCCTTCACGCAAAAGAACATCCTCCTGGTCCATTATAACTCGGTCTCCCACCTGCACAAGATGAAGAAGGCTGCCGTTGACCCCTCCGGGCCTGCCCGCGGGGAAGCTGGTGCGGCACCCGCCCCCGCCGCCGCCGCCACAGACAAGCCCTTTAAGTGCACGGTCTGCCGCGTCTCCTACAACCAGAGCTCCACCCTGGAGATCCACATGCGCTCCGTCCTGCACCAGACTCGCTCAAGGGGAGCCAAGACGGACGCCAAGGCCGAGGGGCCAGAGCGCGGCCCGGAAGAGCCCAAGGAAGGCGAGACTGAGGGGGAGGTGGGCACTGAGAAGAAGGGCCCTGACCCTGGTGGCTTCGTATCTGGTGGACTGCCCTTCCTGTCCCCTCCCCCACCTCCCCTGGACCTGCACCGATTCCCAGCCCCACTCTTCGCCCCACCAGTCCTGCCCTCCTTCCCTCTGGTGCCCGAGTCCCTGCTTAAGCTCCAGCAGCAGCAGCTGCTCCTGCCCTTCTACCTCCATGACCTCAAGGTAGGGCCCAAACTGGCACTGGCTGGGCCCGCGCCCCTGCTGTCCCTGCCGGCCGCCACCCCTCCTCCCCCGCCCCCTAAGGCCGAGCTGGCTGAGCGAGAGTGGGAGCGGCCACCCACGGCAGAAGAGGGGAATGAGACAGCACCCAGCTCACCCCCCCAGCCAACGCCCAACGAGGCGGCCCGCACTGCAGCCAAAGCCCTTCTAGAAAACTTTGGCTTTGAGCTGGTGATCCAGTACAATGAAGGGAAGCAGGCTGTGCCCCCTCCCCCAACCCCACCCCCACCCGAGGCCCTGGGCGGTGGGGACAAGCTGGCCTGCGGGGCCTGTGGGAGACTCTTCTCCAATATGCTCATCCTCAAGACACACGAGGAGCACGTGCACCGCCGCTTTCTGCCCTTTGAGGCCCTGAGCCGATACGCCGCTCAGTTTCGAAAGAGCTATGATAGCCTCTACCCGCCCCCGGCAGGGTCCCCCAAACCTCCCGATGGGCCTCTGGATTCACCTGCTCCCCACCTGGGCCCACCTCTCCTGGTCCCAGAGCCTGAGGCAGGGGGGGCCCGCCTCCCTGAGGAGCGAGGCCGGGCAGGAGGACGCTGGCCCCCAGAGGAGGAAGAAAGCTCCAGAGGGAATCTTCCTCCCCTAGTGCCTGCAGGCCGCCGCTTCTCCAGAACCAAGTTCACAGAGTTCCAGACCCAAGCCCTGCAGTCTTTCTTTGAGACTAGCGCCTACCCCAAGGACGGAGAGGTGGAGCGGCTCGCAAGTCTCTTGGGCCTGGCTAGCCGTGTGGTGGTGGTGTGGTTCCAGAACGCCCGCCAGAAGGCTCGCAAAAGCGCCGGCGACGGTGGGCCTGTGCCCAGTGGGGGAGGCACTGGGGGAGCCTCCGGCTGCCGGCGCTGCCGGGCCACCTTCTCCTGTGTTTTTGACTTGGTGCGGCACCTCAAGAAATGCTATGACGACCAGCATCCGGAAGAGGAGGAAGAGGCAGAGAGGGGGGAAGAGGAGGAAGACGCAGAGGAGGAAGATGCAGAGGAGGAACAGGGCCCGGAACCCCCAGCGGGGCCCGAGGGCCCATCACCAGAACCTCCAGACAGGGAAGAGCTGGGCCAAGCAGAGGCCACGAAGCCAGGAGGCAAAGAGCCTGAAGGGAGGGCCCCTCCCTCGCCCTCCCCCGTCCACGCCTGTGACCAGTGCGCCATGTCTTTCCCCAGCCAGGACCTCCTGACCAGTCACCGCCGGCTGCACTTCCTGCCACCTGTGCAGCCCAGCACTGCCCCCCACCTCCTAGACCTGCCCTTGCTGGTGTTCGGGGAGCGAAACCCTCCGGTGCCAGGCACTCCACCAGTGCCAGGGCCACCCCTCAAACGGAAGCACGAGGACGGTAGCCTGTCTCCCACGGGCAGCGAAGCAGGGGTGGGTGGGGAGGGTGAGCCCCCCAGGGATAAGCGTCTGCGCACCACCATCCTGCCGGAGCAGCTGGAGATCCTGTACCGCTGGTACATGCAGGACTCCAACCCGACGCGCAAGATGCTCGACTGCATCTCCGAGGAGGTGGGGCTCAAGAAGCGAGTGGTGCAGGTCTGGTTCCAGAACACCAGGGCCCGGGAGAGGAAGGGCCAGTTCCGAAGCACCCCCGGGGGAGTGCCCAGTCCGGCAGTCAAGGCCCCCGTCACACCCAGCCCGGCACCCTTCCCCAAGTTCAACCACTTGCTGGGCAAGGTGGATGATGGGGCTGGGAGGGAGGCCCCAAAGAGGGAAACACCTGCTTTTCCCTACCCCACAGTCACCCCTGCTGCTGGGCCTCTGCCTTTCCTGCCACCTGGGAAAGAGGCCCCCACTCTGACACCAGAGCCACCTCTACCTCTCCCACCTCCCCCTCCACCCAATGAGGATGAGGGCCCAGAGGAACCGTCTAAAGCTTCTCCAGAAAGTGAGGCTTGCAGTCCATCTGCAGGGGATTTAAGTGATTCGTCAGCTTCCAGCCTGGCTGAACCAGAGTCCCCCGGGGCTGGAGGGACCAATGGGGGCCCAGGAGGTGGGGCTGGGGTCCCAGATGGAATGGGGCAGCGGCGCTACAGGACCCAGATGAGCAGTCTGCAGCTGAAGATCATGAAAGCCTGCTACGAAGCCTACCGCACCCCTACCATGCAGGAGTGCGAGGTGCTGGGGGAGGAGATTGGGCTGCCCAAGAGAGTCATCCAGGTCTGGTTCCAGAATGCTCGTGCCAAGGAGAAGAAGGCCAAGCTGCAGGGGGCAGCAGTCGGTGGGGCTGGGGGCAGCAGTGAGGGCCCCTTGGGAGCCCAGCGCACCGACTGCCCCTACTGTGATGTCAAGTATGACTTCTATGTCTCCTGCCGAGGCCACCTCTTTTCCCGCCAGCACCTGGCCAAGCTCAAGGAGGCAGTCCGAGCCCAGCTGAAGAGTGAAAGCAAGTGCTACGACTTGGCCCCAACACCCGAGGCACCCCCCGCTCCCAAGGCTCCACCTGCCACCACACCTGCCTCTGTGCCCCTCGGGGCTGCCCCGGCTCTGCCTCGCCTGGCCCCGGTCCTCTTGTCCGGCCCAGCTCTGGCCCAGCCCCCGCTGGGCAGCTTAGCTCCTTTCAGCGCAGGTGAGTGAGAGGTTGGGAGAAGCTGGACTTCAGAGGGCATCTCCCTCTAATGAGGTGCCCTTCCTTTTCCTTCTTGACTCCTCCCATCTCCAGTCTCCTCCCTGGCCTCCCTGTGTTTCCAGCTGGTGGGGTAGAGAAGGGAGGAGAGGGAGCATGGAGGCCAGGCGGTGGGGACGCATGAGTATGTGGCTGGAGGTGGCCTCCAGCAGGAAGGATGGCAGCGCCAGGAGGTGGCTAATCATCACTCTTCATCTTCCTAGGCCCTGCAGCCTCCTCAGGCCTCCTTGGCCTCGCCACTTCGGTCCTGCCTGCTACCACAGTGGTCCAGACTGCTGGCCCAGGCTGCCCCTTACCTCAGAGACCTATGCCCGACCACACCAACACCTCCACAGTAGGCACCACTGACCCTGCCCCAGGCCCGCCTACTGAACCCTCTGGGGACAAGGTCTCTGGTGAGCGAAAGCCAGCTGCAGCCCCCGCCAACTCCTCCACCGACGCCCTCAAGAACCTCAAAGCATTGAAGGCCACTGTCCCAGCCCTGTTGGGGGGCCAGTTCCTGCCCTTCCCGTTGCCCTCTGCAGGGGGGGCCACGCCGCCAGCTGTCTTTGGCCCCCAGTTACAGGGGGCCTACTTCCAACAGCTCTATGGCATGAAGAAGGGACTGTTTCCCATGAACCCCGTGATACCTCAGACCCTCATCGGACTGCTCCCCAACGCCCTCCTCCAGCCACCGCCCCAGGCCCCCGAGCCCATAGCCACAGCGCCTCCGAAGCCGCCTGAACTGCCCGCTCCAGGGGAGGGGGAGGCCGGGGAGGCCGATGAGCTGCTGACAGGCAGCACCGGCATCTCCACCGTGGACGTGACCCACCGCTACCTTTGCCGCCAGTGCAAGATGGCATTTGACGGGGAGGCCCTGGCCACTGCTCACCAGAGATCCTTCTGCTTCTTTGGGCGGGGCTCCGGGGGTTCCATGCCCCCCCCGCTGCGGGTGCCCATCTGCACCTACCACTGCCTGGCATGTGAGGTGCTGCTGAGTGGGCGAGAAGCCCTGGCCTCGCACCTGCGCTCCTCGGCCCACAGGCGCAAGGCGGCCCCGCCCCCAGGGGGCCCACCTGGCGCCGCCACCAACGCCGCCACTGCCGCCACGGCTGCTGTGGCTTTTGCCAAAGAGGAAGCAAGATTACCTCACACGGACTCCAACCCAAAAACTACTACTACCTCTACACTTCTAGCTTTATAAACAGATAAACCAAGACGCGGGGACAGGGAGGGCCTCGGGGCTCCTTCTCTTACCCCAAGGGGTGTCTGGTGGGAGCTCAAATCCCTCACCCCACCCTTGGCCCTGCCCACCCCCCTGGGAATCTGTCAGTCTCCACCCTCAGTGGGCTTCACACACCCCACCTCCAGCAGAGTCCTGCCTCCTCCTCCACCCCCAGACACACCGATCCTTCACAAATCCTGGCCCCTTGGTCTTTACAGGCAACACATCCATCTTGCCATCTCGATTATTCATTCACATCCACCCTGCCCACCAGACACAAGATCTATCCTTGGTTTCATCTTCCTACAGCCTCTTTCCTACTGAATTCCCAGTCACCCCTCCAACTCCTATAAACACACAAATATGTTATCCCACGCTGTTCCACTGACTGAGAAAACACCAAAAAAAAAAAAAAAAAAAAAAAAAAAAGAAGAAGAAGAAGGAAAAAGAAAACCCAAGACAAGGAAGGGGGAAGGAAAATAAACTTTGCCACTCCCCCTTCTCCTTCCTACCCTCCTCGTCTAGAGCACCATACCGCTCACAAACTCTTTCCAAATACTCAGTTGGCTCCCAAGGTTGGAGCCTGGGATGGGCAGGGAGCCCATGAAACTCTAACCAAACTGGAGGTCAGCGGGGAGAAGTGCTCCCAGCTCACTCTCCTCACACCCCTCCCTCCTCACCTGACAGGGGAGCCCCTGTGGCCTGAACTCTAAGGGAAGCCACGGCCAGGAACCCCTCTGCCAGCCCCGACCCTGCACCCCGGAAACTGCAGTAACTTATTCTCAAAGGCTTTAAACACAGAGATCCTCTCAGCAGCCGTCGGCCTGCCCCTTGTCCCAGCTCTGCCACGTGGCGGTCCAGCCTCCGGGACCGGCGCTGCCCACCAACGGCAAATCCAAAGTTCTTTAAAAAAAAAAAACTGAAACACACAACCAAAAAAAAAAACAAAACACGAGTGCGAGAGAGAGCACGCACACACGTGCGGGAGAGAGAGATGGAGAGACCAGAGGAATGAACTAATGAAAAACAAACTTGGAAAAAAAAAAAGAAAAAAGCCTGAAAACTCTCCCATCAAACAAGTGGTTTTTTTCCTGTTTGTGTCACTCCCCACCCCACCCCATTTTAATGGTTCAAGGGTCTTTGAACCACCTTGTCTCTGGAAGATCAAATGGCTTTAAGTCCTTGCTTGGGTTCAGTGGTCCACAAGACTAACGGGAGTGCAGCCCTGCCCTGGCTGTGCCCAGCCTCAGGAGCGGGAGCTGGTAATGGGGAGAAGAGCCTGGAGGCTGGGGAGAGAACCCCATCCTTGCCCCCTGAATTGAGTATTTATCAGGACAGGTTAACAAACATCCCCTCATTCTCAGCTGTGAGTTACAAAAGTCAGTGTCACTGAAAGTAGCTTGGCCGTCTCAGGAGGAAAGGGGTGGACTATAGCCCGGGCAGTCTGGTTTCTGAATCTTGGGTCTGCTTCCCTTTCACGTAGCTGCCACCATCTCCTCTCATTCACTTCTTTCACACACCTCTCTTCCCATTCCCTTCCTGGTGCCCCCTTCAGATTTCTGGCCCTTCTTGAACCTCTTTGCCTTTGTGGGGACCCTTATTCCCTGTCTGTGTTCTTCCCACACCACCCCATCCTCTGCCCCTGCTTCCTCCGGCCTGGCCCATCTCCTCCAGGAAGCAGCAGCTGCTGGAGGTACCCCCCCCCCCACCCCCGCCGCAACACACACACACACACACACACACACACACACACACACAAAGGAGTTAGGGCCTCCCTATGAAGCTCATGGGGTCTCGAGCTGATGACAGCTGAGGGGATGGGTGGGCAAGGAGATGACTGAAGCACAAGGCGAACCTTTGATAGAGTGAGATCACCAAGGGAACCAACAGATGAGGAATGTGCTAGAAGAGGGTTCCCCACCTCTAACTTCGTTGTCTCTGTGAGCATCAAGTAACTGTGGCAACTCCAAAGCCCAGCTACAGTGGCAATGGGTGGAGACGCAGGTGTTTTAGCAAAGAAAAGCCTGCAAAAATTTCCCAGTCCTCCAGGTAGTTTCTCCTACAACCCTTGCCCCTAAGACCTCCCCCTTTCTAGGTAGTCTCCTTCCAAACTCTCCCTTCAGGCTGCTTCTACTACCAGTATCCATTTCATACACGCACACACACAAATTCAGCCAGCCCTGGGATTTAGGTTTCCTGGCCTGTCACCCTGTTCCTTGAACATGTTAATACTGAAGCAGTGGCTTATGTGCAGAAAAGATAGGAGGAGAGAAAAGGGGAGGGAAAACTTAGCTCAGTTCCTAGTCCCCATATGCTCTGTGAATCTCACTTCTGGTCCCATTCATTTCTAAAATGAAAAGCTCCTAACCTAGCACATCAGGGGTGGGGTGGATTAGTTATTCTGATGATGCCAAAAACGCCAGTTCCAAATGCAAGAAGAATGAAACTGCCCAACCACGGGCTTGCTCCTGCTGCTCCCACCTTCCCCCACCTCAGCATCTCTCGTGCACCCCTCCCTCCCTCTCTCTCTATCCTTTTCTCTCTCCTGTTGAAATTCTGTGTATAAAACTATTTTCTTAGCAGCATGTGTATGAGGAAAGATGCTTTTTCACTCTGTGCTTTCTGGGAATGTGATATGTGTATAAAAGTTGAAAACAAACAAAGAAAAATTAGAGAAAAAAAAACAGGAGAAAAAGAGGGAACGTTTTAAAGAAAACCTTGGCAAACACCTTGCATGGGATGATTAGAGGTGTGGTTTCATGCATTTTAGGGATTTACAGCCAGGGTAGGTTGGCTTTAGTTTGAACTATGAATATTTTCACCAGGAGTTAATACAGCCACAAACTCCTCCTCCTGTTGCCCTTCAACATAATCTCTTACACCCAGATTCCCTGGCGTGGAGAATCCCATGTACATTCACAGTCGTGGACTGGAGCTGACTGAGTAGCTGTCCTTACCAAGAACCCTGTAATCTGGGGGACAGAGGAGCCTGGCCAACTGCTGACTTAGGTCAGTCAACGTGCTTCTGGAGGGTGTGCCATTCCATGTTCCCAGTGGCCGGAAGCATTCCTCCCTGACCCCTTCCTGAGACCACAGTCCTCAGCAGCAGCACTTCTGCTCTGGAGGTTCAGCGAGTGGGTGGCTCCTGTGGACAGAGGCTGAGTCAGCACCGCCCCACGCAGAATGCTAGAGGTGAATGCCAAGTCGCCCAGGTTAAAATGTGCTGCTTCTGTGGAGCAGTAAACCAACTCGAGCGCGTGGCACATCCATACCTATCTCGTGGTACCCTCCCCTCCACGCCAGCTCTAAAGTGAGCCTGAATCAAGGGCTCATAAGATTGGTCTTCCATGGCTCGGGGCAAAGGCTTAGGGTTTCTGACACACACAGGTCCTAAAGCATCCAAATTCTGGTCCACCCTACTTACTGTCAGGGTCAGTACCAGGAGGGGGAGGTGGAAATGATCTTGGCTGTCTTTTCTCTAAACCAGAGCCTGTATGGGGATGGCTTACGGTACCCAATTCTCAACTAGGAACAAAAATCAAAGTCTGTGGAAGAACATGAGAAAATCTGAAGCCGTAGTGGCCAAATGGGGCAGAGTCTGCAATAGGACCACAGAAAGAGACCTGTTCTTCCCCCCGACCCTCTAGCCCCTGGAGTAGACACATTCGCTCCTCTAATCATTCATCCCTGTATAGATATTCACATGTGAAATACAGAGCTCTGTGTATACAACTACACCAACGAAGCAAGCAAGCACACTGTCAGAAACAACAGCAGAACCATGTATAGAGAGAGCTACACGGATGCACACAAATGCCAGAAAGAATGGGCCCCACGGGCATATAGGCACAAGGGCCGTGCCCCAGAGCCATCAACTACACTCCCATTAAGTAGAAACACCCTCCAATACATAGTAATTTTCTTCACACAACAGGAAGTAGGAAAAGCTTATAAACAGAGAAATGTAACCAGGGTCAAGAAGAGTGACCAAATGTTGACCATTAATCCATGGGAAAGGACCTTAAATTCCTCTGGTGTGGAGACACCAGGTACATTCACAGTCGTGGACTGGAGCTGACTGAGTAGCTGTCCTTACCAGGAACCCTGTAATCTGGGGGACAGAAGAGCCTGGCTAGAGAGGGGAGGGAGGTAGAAGAGAAACCAGGAAGAAACTCTGGGGAAAACGTATATGAAACACAGGGATAAACTGTGCTGGGAACCTGTGTTACATGAAGGGCCAGGTACTGGGGAGCAACTAATGAGAAACCTGTAAGCCCTGAGGATGTCATTCTTAGAGAACTGAGTGAGGAAGAAATGTCCCAATTCCAACGAAGTTCTGGCTACAATAAGAAAGGCTATAGGCCCAGCCTCAGGGGTTTACAGAATTACAGCGTGGATACACTTGTGAAAAGATGAGATGAAAAAAAAGCCAGAGAGGAAGTTCATAGAAGACCTAGGCCAGGACTCGTTAAATCTGGGGAAAGATGGGAAGTGATCAATCCCCAGGGAAAGCCTCCCAGGGAAAGACATAAACTCCCAGAAGAACATAAAATTGAGTGAGGACCCACCCCATCTTTCTCCTTCATATAGAGAATCCCCACAGCCTTCAGACAAAGGAGAGACAAGGGGTCAATGGCATTATTCCCTGTCAGTAGTCTGAGCCTCATGTTTCGTGCAGCTCCCAGTCATGCAGAGGTGTCTGGCTAGAGGCTGGTGGGGAAGCAGGTTGATTACAGGTGGACCAGAAAGACAAGTGAGGGGGGAATGGTGACCAGGACTGACTCATACCCCTCCCCAGCCATACACACACTCTTAAACAAACAGTGACTAGAAGACTGGAACAAGTAGTCAGCAGGAGCTCAGCAGTGCCCCACATCCATAGTCCCTCCCTGATATCCCAACCTGCAGCATGCCTTCTCAACTGGCCTGGCCTCCGCTGTGCTCGCTCTTGGAGAGCCCCGCCAAGTGCTCAAACAGCAGCACCGGCAGCGACTCGCTAAGCATCAGCAGCAGGCCAGGCCCTGGGTTCTGCCGACCCCTGCTTCCACTCCCCGGGACCCTGACCTGCCTCCAGAGAGAAGTGTAACTAGGACCCATCCCGTACCGAGCTGCAGAATCCACACCCATCTGACCGGACCGCAGAGAGCAATCTCCCGACAATGCTCCTAACCTAGGGGTTCTGGTTTCAGAAACAGGGCAGCCATCCATCAGAACCTGGGGGCTGAAAGTGTCCCGTAAGGGATTCTTCTGTGATAACTCCTGCCAGTGAGAAGCATAGTTCTAACAAGTTAAATCTGCCTGATTTGACCTCACAATCTCTCCTTTTCCTCCTGCTGCCCCCACCTAAAAACACACATCCCCACCCCCACCCCCAACACATATATCCCATGCATGACTGCATAAAGACATGAATATGGTTGGGGAGGATGAAGAAAGATGCAAAAGGCGTGGGAAATCCAGACCTGATTAACTGTCCTACAAGGTGACTGCCATCTCTTAGAACAGTGTTTCTCAAAGTTTTGTCCACCTGCATCAATGGTCACCTGAGAACTTGTTCAAAATGCACATTCCTGGACCACACCTCAGACCAACTGAATCAGAAACTCTTGAAGTGATTCAGTGCTTTCTGGAGTCTGAGAACCACTTATTTAGATTGCTCAGCCCCGTCTACATCTGTGACCTGCCCCTAACTCTCCAATACCCAAGGCCTAACCCTGCTACAGCTGGGGCTGCCACAGGGGACTAGCGTCACCCCAGATTATCCTCATTACCCTGACATTTGGAAATCTGACTATGTCTTCTGCTTGTGGTGCTTATTCTTCAACAGGAAAAAAGTTACAAGCATCGCCCACTCACCCCCTTGACTGAGTGCCTCCCTGTTTTCTCCTCTGCTGTGGAAACCACCTTGCTGCTTCTGAAGCTGCATCCACTTCCAGACGTGCTGAAGTCAGAGAGCCCCCAGGCCGGGCAATGGCTTTACTCCCCTCTGAGCAGGTCCTACCCCTATCTGAGCCGCCCAACCTCCCCTGACGTCACCCAGAGCCACCAATTCTTCTACCCGAATATCTTCCTAGTCACTGACCCACAGCCTCTGGCCACCCAGGAAGCAAGGAAAGCCCAACCTGCTGGAAGTTCTTCCACATGGAGGCCCAAGGTCCAGTTTAGCAGGACTCCTGATGGCACTGCATCTGGAGGTGTAGGGCTGGTCTGTGTCACCACAGATGCTGGGGTTCCACTCCTAGGGGCCTTCCTCTCTGCCAGGGAGGGCTCATTGCTGATCCGTGGTCTCTCTTCCAGAGGTGGATTTCAAAGACAGGGAAATCTGTCCACCTCGAATTGGGAAGCCATAGAGAAATTACTAAACACAAAACCTCCTTGAGTGGTCTTTCTGGAAGGACAAGTCCCAGTTGCCTTTGTCTTCCTAACACCTGCCCACCTCTCTAGGCCTAGAGCACATCTCCATCTTTCTAGGACTGTTATTGAATATGGGCCTTTTCACAAGGGAGAAAGAACCAGTTCAACTCAACCACAGCTCAGCCAATCACAAGGCACAGGGCAGAATGAAATACACACAGGCACCAACCACCCCACTACCCAGCAACAAGGCCTGAGGGGCTCTCCTTCTTCCTACTCTTTCCCTTCCAATCTCTTCTGGCACCATCTTTGTGGCAACATAGCTGGCTGGCCTCTCTCTAGGATCTCATGTTGCCCTCTTAGGATTTTTTTTTTTCTGTCCTTGCTCCCCAGAGAGGAATAGAGTCCACCAGCCTGGAGCCTTGGGTGTGACTCTTAAACGTGCCCTTGTTCCTCTGTGCTCCAGCTTCCCTTGGAATTCTGCTCAAACACAGAGTGGCACCATCTAAATCCCTTTCTTGGGCGTGGTGGGGGGTAGGAGGAGGGAGTCAGTGTCTGGTTGGAAGGAAGGTGGACTTGGGGTTGGCTGAAGAGCAAGGATTCAGCCCCTCTATTGAGGGTGTCCTCGGCCACTCCCCAGCAGGGCTCCACCCGGTGCGTGGCACGCCTGTGTGCGCCACTCTCACTGCCACCAAGTGGCGGTCATGAGCATGTTTGGTGGCTTTGGGTTTGCCGCAGTGCCAGGATCTGAGACGGCGTTCACGTGCCAGTGCAGTGCTGCCAAGCGGGGCGGCATCTAGTTGGTTAGGTGCCAAGCGGTAGGAGCCAGGTGGTGATAGAGATGAAAGAGGGCTGGGGTAGAGGGAGGGGGAGGGGAGAAGGGCACCAGGGAGAAAACCAGACACTTCACTTGTTAGAGTGGAGAGTCCAAATGGGATCCGCAGAAAGGTGCCCTTCCCATTCTAGATCCCAGCTCACAAGCAAGCCCTTCCCTCCCCCGCAGACGCCCGCAGAGTAACATATACAGACCAGGCAAGGGGATCTGGCCATCTTTAGCAGGAAACTGGCTGGGGGCCAGGCAGGACTGCCAGCCTCTCCATCCTCCTTCCTTGGGGTCTTGGCAATGGCGTGTTTCCTCCTTTGTGTCCTCACGCCTCTCTCCGTCTGTCGCTCCACTCCCCACACCTAAGAGGGAATGGGAAGGAGGTCCCGGCAGAAAAAAGTCTGTTCTCCCAAACAACTCACACACACACACACACACGCACACACACACACACCATCTCTCCTCCTCCCTTCTCACTCCTGGCACAACAAGCCTCTCAAGCAGATTGGCAAGAGACACCGCCACCCTCCCCACTTCACACAACACCAGAGCCTGTGCCAGGCTGCCTGGGCTGTGCCAGCACCCACCCACCTCCTGCCGGGTCCCCTTGCTTCTTCAGTGCTCTGACAAACGGCCGGTCTGCCAGCCCAACGAGCTCTCCCTGGGGAGCGGTGGGCACACCTCTCCTCTTGGCTTTTGGACGCTCTTGGCACTTCCCTGGCTACTCTCTCCACCGCTTCACTTTCCCAGACTGGAAGAGGACCAACCACCTCGGAGCCCGACCATTTCCCAGAGCTGAGCTCTAGAGGGACAGCAACATCAGGAACACATCCCTGCCCCTCCTCTCTGCCCCCTGGGGCCCGTTCCCACGGACCCCGCCTGGGGCGCCAGCCTGAAGGATGTGATGCCAATGGCTCCCGGGTCCCGAGCCTTCCTCCCAGAGCACCAGGACTCCTGCCGCTGCCCCCTCCCCATTCGCCTCCTTCCATCTCCGCGGGCACGAGGGTGGCAGCCGCAGTGCCCATGCCTGCAAGCAGGCAGCATGAAGCAACTCAGGCACCCTCCTTCTGTCCTCCCAGGCCCCAAACCTTTCCCCTCCTTCTTCCACTCCATCCCTCTGTCCTTCTGGTTGGACACTAGGTTGGCAACCGCAGTGCCAACCCCCACCCATGCCCAGGAGGCTCACATACAGCGCGCACTTAGGCGCACATGTACACGCGCACACACACATACACACACACGGCCCCTCGAGTGCCAGGCAGCAGTGGCAGACACACAGCAATGCATAGTGACTGGTATACCCGAGAGGCAGCCAGATTCGGCACCTGATCCAGCACCCATTTGGGATTGGGTGGGGAGGCGGGCGGGCAGGCGGGCGGAAGGAAGGGTGATGGAGGCAGGCGATGGCCCTAGGTTGGCAGCCGATGGAGCTGGGAGAATGGAGGGAACAGATGCTCTTTGCCCAGCCTCCCTCCCTCTCTCTCTGAGATCAGTGCCAAGCTGGGGGGATGGGGAGACGGAGGATGGGGGAAGGGTGGCATTTGGAAGCTGGCAGGCGGGGGGAGCTGGGTCCGCCCAGGCTGGGCAGTGCCGGCACTGGCTGCCGCCTCTCCACTCTGCCATCTGTCTTGCTTCTCTCCCCACCCCCCGCCTCTCTTTCTCTCTCTCTCTCTCCTTCATCCACAGCAAAACGAAAAGAGGAAAACAGGGTCCTCACCCGCCCACGCCCAACCTCTGCCAGACCCCTCTCCTGCTCCCGCAACTCACCACACCACACCACCACCAAGCCATCTGTGCTCTCTCCTCCTGGCTCAGTCACCTTCTCTCCTTCGCCTCGCCCTCACACCAAAACGGGTGCAATGTTTTTTAAAAAAGATACATATGTATTTTACAAAGCAACTTAAAAGGAAAACCATTTTCTTTGGGAATGTCGTGTCCTTCTGAGTCTGGGTCCTCGGTGCCAATGTTTATGGCAGGCAGAGGGAGGGGACCCTGTCCTCAGCTGGTGCCCATGAATCCCATGCCAGGGAGGAGGGGTGGCTGGGGTGGGGTGGGGGCGGGGTGGGGTATCGGGAGAGCTCTCTTCTCGCTGCGCCTGTGGTGGTTTCTTTTTTTTTTTTTCCCTCTTCCACTTCCGGAGCAGCTTCAAATAGATCTAGAGCCTTCCCCACCCCCAGTTCCCAGGGCCCCTGTGCCCTTCTCTCCCTGCTTTTGATTTTATTTCTCGATCACCCTTTCCTTTTGTGTGTGTGTGTACGTGTGCGTGCGTGTGAGTGTTGCATCCACGGCAGTGGGCACCGTGCCAGCCACCGCACAGCCATCTGCAATGCCTTCTGCAGCCTCCGCTGTTTCTCCCTGCCACCTCCAGCCCCCAATTCCCCTGCACCCCAGCTCCCCACCCCCAGTCCCCAATCATTAATTAGCTACTGAATTAATTAAATCGGGAATGCTAATTAACATTCCTAAAGGGCAGGCTACCAGGCTGAGGGGGCAGAGGGAGTGTGAAGAGGAGATTGGGATGGGGGAGGAGAAAGGAGAGCTTGTCTGCTTAGGAGAACAGCGGAGAGACAGAAAGAACCCAAAAGAAGGATGAAGGAGAAAGAGGGCAGAGTGACAAGACAGGGGCATGGAAAAGGGCGTGTAAAAACTGAGTCCAAGTGAGAGTGACCCAGCCTTTCCTGCCCAAATGAGACACAGTTGATTCCTCGTCCCCGCCCAGCCTGGAGAAGTACATATTCCTAGGGTGGCAGACTCTGGCAGCTTTCTTCCCTGTCTCTTACAGAAAACCAACCCCAAACCAGAGTCAACAGCTACTACCTGGTCCATCCAGCCCCACTGACGCTCAGACCAGGTCACCAAGACCAGACTCTGGGCTCAGAGGAGCCCTCTTGACTTGGCCTTCGCTACCCCTTGTCAAGGTGGGGGGCACCCTGTGAGTGTCTGCTGCTGGGAGAATGGGGCAGCGTATGGGGAACCGTGAGGGGTGTCAA
The DNA here is from genome assembly GCF_965194805.1 of Balaenoptera borealis. Classification (NCBI taxonomy): domain Eukaryota; kingdom Metazoa; phylum Chordata; class Mammalia; order Artiodactyla; family Balaenopteridae; genus Balaenoptera; species Balaenoptera borealis. Next base: position 73,477,527 of record NC_138866.1, read on the forward strand.
TTCAACAGCAGTTCACTCAGGATCACCGGCACTGCCTGCAAGGCTGCCCTAGGAAGACCGTGACACAAGACAGTCTGTCTTTAGGATTCCAGAGTAGGAAAAGTGGACACCCCTACCACCTTGAAGGTCAAGGATTTGGGAAAAAGCGAGTAACGGCATCTAACTTTGAGTTGTTGTTTTTAAAGAAAAAGAGATGTCAGCATAGTGAAACTTCATTCTCGGGGTGCTCTATGACACGTGAACCTGATGAGATGCTCCTTAGAAAAATGGATCGCGGGATTTCCCTGGTGGCGCAGTAGTTAAGAATCCGCCTGCCAATACAGGGGACACGGGTTCGATCCCTGGTCCGGGAAGATCCCACATGCCGCGGAACAACTAAGCCCGCGCACCACAACTACTGAGCCTGCGCTCTAGAGTCCACGAGCCACAACTACCCAGCCTGCGGGCCCCAACTACTGAAGCCTGCACGTCCCAGACCCCGCGCACTGCAACTACTGAGCCCACACGCCACAACTGCTGAAGCCTGCGTGCCTGGAGTCCGTACTCTGCAACAAGAGAAGCCACCGCAGTGAGAAGCCCATGCACTGCAACGAAGAGTAGCCCCTGCTCGACACAACTAGAGAAAGCCCGCACGCGGCAACGAAGACCCAATGCAGCCATAAATAAATAAGTAAGTAAATAAATAAATAAAAGAAAAATGGATCTCACAATCAAATTATTTGGTAAATACTACATATTCTCCCTCTTAAGAGATTCAAGATGCATACTGGCGTATTAAAGGCTCTGAGAAATCTTGTAAAAAAAAAAAAAAAAAAAAAAGAAACTGTTGAATGTATTTAACCCTGATTGTCAAACTCATTGGGCCCTGGAACCCTCATTTTAAAATTTTCTAATTTAATGAATTTTATTCCCACAGAAGCAGTGTCCCACTTTAGGGAAAGCTCTATCAAGTGATCAGGGGTGGTCCTGGCCTGGAAGCTGGCAGATGGATGAGCTGGCCCCAGGTATCACATTCCATAAACAAAGCGCAGCACCCAAGCTCTCGTCTTCCAAATGTAATACAACAAGGTACCAAACCACCTTGTGGCAGAGAAACTAAATCACTCTTAGAATCACAGACCTGTATTTTCAGAGCTGGAAAGACACCTTAACAACCATTAAGCCTAATCACTTAATTTTAGAGTAAAAGGAACTGAGACTCAGAGAGGTGAAGTGATTTGTCCAAGGTCACAAAGCCACTAAACGATAGCATTGATGTTAGGACCAAGATTTCTTGACCTTTAGCCTAGGTCTGTTCCTCTATTTTCTGTTGTTAAAACTTCAGGACACGGATTTCCCTGGTGGCGCAGTGGTTAGGAATCTGCCTGCCAATGCAGGGGACACGGGTTCAATCCCTGCGCCGGGAAGATCCCACATGCCACGGAGCAACTAAGCCCGCGAGCCACAACTACTGAGCCTGCACTCTAGAGCCCGGGAGCCACAACTACTGAAGCCCGCGTGCCTAGAGCCCGTGCTCTGCAACGAGAAGCCACCGCAATGAGAAGCCCGCGCACCACAACGAAGAGTAGCCCCCGCTCGCCGCAACTAGAGAAAGCCCGCATGCAGCAACAAAGACCCAACACAGCCAAAAATGAATAAACAAATTAAAAAAAAAAAAAAAAGTCAAGATAATATTAAAAAAAAAACACAAAAAAACTTCAGGACAAGGCCAGCACGAGGTTTATCACAAACATATACTATTTAAAAGCTTCACCCAGACCCCCTTTTTCCTCTGGGACTAAGGCCTGGGCCTGTCTTTTCCACCCTGCCTTGGCCCTCACCCCGCAGAACCCCACAGCATCTACCTGCCTCTGGAGAGTCTATTCCCAAAGGAGTGGGGATGGGGGCAGGAGTTCGTGCTTTACAGACTCTCCCCAACTGTTCCTGATATCCTGGGTTCAGAACATCAGCACTAAGCCATCTCTGCCCTCCCTTCCAGGACACCCCCGACCCCACTATGTATCACTGGTATCGACGCAAGGCTTCTACTCCCATCCCAGCCTCAATCCCAATCTGGTCAGGAAACCCCAAATGTCTCCTGGGACACCTCCTGCTGTATTCCTAGCAACTTTCCCTTTTCCTGTCCTTCTCACTTCGGCATCTGGAGTCCCTGAGGTTGCTTAGCCTGGCCATCAGAGTCCTCAAGAGGAGAGGCTGTCTTTGACCAGCAGGGACACATATCTCACAAGAGTGAGGAGACCCCAGAGCCAGCCTCGGAGACCTCAGGAACCACGGCTCCCCCGAGCTTCTGAATATCCACCGTCCTGCCACAGCGTGGGCCCATCTTTTCCAGCACGGCCCTTTGGGGAGCTGGCGGACAGTGGAGATGGATGGAGACTAGCTCATTTCAAAGGTTGAGAATGTTATTAAATTGGGTTTTTTTGGCCATGCCACGCAGCTTGTGGGATCCTAGTTCCCGGGCCAGGGATCGAACCCGGGCCCTCCGCAGTGGAAGCGCGGAGTCCTGACCACTGGACCGCCCGGGAAGTCCCCCTGTTAAATTGGTTTTGCTCTCTGGGTCCTCCTGTGTGAACGCTGCCCAGTTCACGGCCACACTCCCGGTACAGAAACACACCCGCAACTTCACAAGAGTGATGACTCTCTTCACAAGATAGCTCGCCACACCATCGGAAAGACAGAAGAGCTCTGAAATACAATTCTGATTTGCGGAAGAGGTCTACGTACAAATTTGCAGGAATCACAAGGTCCCTTGGAGCTCCAACCTAAGAGTCTGTAAGAGAACTGGCTGACCCCTCTCCTCCTTCCCTCCCGTGTACCTGGCAGGATGGCCTTTTGTCATCGGGCTCACAGAGCCGCTTCAGAGTGTGCCCCACTGTCCACCTGCTGACTACTCCCCCGGCTGAAGAATGATCTGATAAAGGGGGGGACAAAGTGGAGTCAACTACCCAACCAAGGAGGGCAAGAGGTACGACCTAGATGTGCTCACAGGTCACCTTTTTTAAAGAAAGCATTTTAGGGCTGCTTTTATCCCTGGGGAACATCTTTGCTAAATTGTCCCCTCTCAGAGGTCAGTGAGAGAGGCCAAAGTCCAGTCTTCCAGGGTCATGGATTCCAAGCCGGTTCACTCTCCCTTCTAGAGTCTGTTTTATCTCCCCAACACCCAGGCACCGAGCTGTTATCAGTAGCAGAGGCACTCCGAGCTGCAGTATAAATGATGATTATTCTATTATCAAATAACATTGCCAAGCCTGGCCGCTCCCTCCAACGGTGGCGGCAGAGGCGAGCTACAAAATTCAACATTGATAAACCGTATATTGTCTTCTAGAACCATCACTCTGCCTGACAGCCACTCTCTAAGGCTCCCACCACTAGCAGCAAAGAAGGGGGAGAGACTGGTTAGCGATGGCCTCTGGGGGGGTGGGACCCTCGGGGAAGATGAAAAGGCCTCCAAGCCCACCACTTCCACAGCGCAACGTGAACCCCCCCTACCCTTCAGGAGGGTTAATCTCAAACAAAACTCCCCAGAAAAATCTAACACTAGTGAGCACGAAGGGGGACCACAGTGTGATCCCATCTCTGCCACTCCTTCAGTGTGGCACTGGACTTCCTGTATTCCGTTAAGAAGCCCGCGTGCCTAGAGCCTGTGCTCTGCAACAAGAGAAGCCACCGCAATGAGAAGCCCGCTGACCTTTTCCAATTCTGCACCTCAGCTCATGTCTTCTAAGGCTACTGTCAGATTTCTTTTTGGTTCTGAGCACTAAAAGAATTAGGGTCATGGTAGCAACTTTTCTAGGGAAATGGCTTAAGACCTTGAGCCCCAGACTGAAGGGCACACCAGATCTGCTCCCCGCTGCAGGGCCTTTGCACTGTCTGTTCTCTAAGCCGGGTGCATTTCCCTAGACAACTGCACAGCCAGCCACCCCGCCCTCCTCCTGCCCTTTGCTCAGGAGGTGTACCTGACCTCACATTTAATACTGACTCCTGACCCCACCCAGCCCCTTTACCCTGCTCTGCCTTTTCTTTTTTCCATTGCATTTATTACCTTCTATCTGACTTACTTGTTTTATTGTTTATTTTCTACTTCTCACCTCTGGCAGGTAGGGATCTTGGCTTTGTTCAAGAATGTATCCCACCAATAATAGTGCCTGACACATAGGAGGAGCTCAATAAGTATTGGAATGAATGAAGCTAAGGTTAAAAGGGTATATGTTTTGGTAGGCCCCATCTGACTAATTCCATCACCTGGGGCTGGGTTTCTACCTTCCGGCAAGAGGGCTGGTGAATACCCCACATCTTCCTCTGTCTCCATCACCGCCTGCAGAACATGCCACTCAGGAAAACCTGGATGTTTAAGTGGGATGTTTCCTGCTGAACCTTGAGCACTTCCCTGACCAGTGCTCAATGAGGCTGCTGAGCCCTCCTCCACAGACTTCAGTCCCCTACTCCAGGCCACCCCATACTAAAACACCAACCTCTACAGCCCTGATTCTCCAACTGGAGTAAGCACAAGAATCACCTGATACGCTTCTTTACAATGCTTATTCCCAGGTCATCTTTCCAGAGACTCTGATTCAATAGGAGAGGGGAAGGACCCAGAAATATGCATTTAACAACTCTCCCCATTCCCCAAGGTGACTGTAGTAACAGGTATTGTTTGGGCCACACCTTGAGGAACTCTGGTGCAGACCACTGCTAGGTGACTTACTAAGTCACCATTTTTCTGTTTCTTCTCTAAATCTACCTAACTCCAGTATGTGGCTCTGCCTAGGATTAGGACCAGAAGAAATGGACCTGTGAGGTGAGCATGCCATTTTCTTTCCCACCAGAAGTGCAACAAATTAAAACTGCACTTGGAGAAACATGGAGAGAAACTGAGGAAGTGGAGGAAGGCAGCAGTGTGGAGCTAAGGTGAAGCACGCCCACGGGTAAGGCCACACCCCAGAGTGTCTTGACTCTGTACCTTACTTTTTTTATATATAAATTTATTTATTTTATTTATTTATTTTTGGCTGCATTGGGTCTTCACTGCTGCACACGGGCTTTCTCTAGTTGCAGCGAGCAGGGGCTACTCCTCATTGCAGTGCGCGGGCTTCTCATTGTGGTGGCTCTTCTTGTTGCGGAGCACCGGCTCTAGGCGCGCGGGCTTCAGTAGTTGTGGCGCGTGGGCTCAGTAGTTGTGGCTCACGGGCTCTAGAGTGCAGGCTCAGGAGTTGTGGCGCACGGGCTTAGTTGCTCCGCGGCATGTGGGATCTTCATGGACCAGGGCTCGAACCTGTGTCCCCTGCATTGGCAGGCTGATTCTTAACCACTGCGCCACTAGGGAAGCCCTGTACCTTACATTTTTGACAGCCTCTTTAGCAGTTAGGTGTGAAGTTTAAATATCTCATCTTGGAAAGTAAGCAAATAAAAATGAGCATTGTCTTCTAGAGCCCGTGCTCCGCAACAAGAGAAACCACCGCAGTGAGAAGCCCGCATACCGCAAGGAAGAGTAGCCCCCGCTCGCCGCAACTAGAGAAAGCCCATGCACAGCAACAAAGATCCAACACAGCCAAAAAAAAAAAGAGCATGTCTAGAATAATGCAAGCATCTCCCTCTGTCCATTTTAAATGAGGAAATCTAGCATATATATCCGGGGAGTGGCCTGGGCCTGGGCTCAGCTGGAGTGCCTCCAAGTGCTGGGTCCAACACAGACTCTTGCCCAGACAGGCTTTAATGGATGAAACTGAAAGAGACTTAACATTCCAACCACTGAGGCTACTGCTCCCTGGGGAAATTCTGCCTGTCCAGGAAGGGTGACTGCTAAGCAGCTGTTCCCAAAGGGATGACACAACAACCATCAATCAGACCTCAGCAAAGAGACTCCAGGATTCTCTAGGATACAGACCTGGGAGAAGAGAAACAAGCCAGGAGTATAAGAAGGGATATTTCATGACCGTCCCAGGGTCCAAGGAGCAGCATGAGGGCTCTGGGAGCCTCAGGGTAAAGGCACCTAGGAAGAGGATGCAAACAGAGACAGGGAACACCCCTTAAGTCTTCTTTAACCCCTGTTCTCTTTCTTCTTTAGCTCTTCCACCCTTCAGGAACTTGCTAGAGGCCAGCATTATTCATGCCCATTCCACAGATAGGAAAGACTGGGTCACTCAGATATAATTTGCTAGGTCAGACCCCAGGACTAAAGATTGAAAAGGAGCCCTCAGTTCCCTCTACCTCTGCTAAGTCAAGCTCATAATTATGTCATCTGGAGGTGTCCCTGAGGCCAAATATATTTCCTTCAACAATAATAGCAACCAACATTTACTCGGCACTTCCTCTACAACAGGAACTATATTAACTCATTCAATTTAACAACTATGTGAGATACGGACTATTTTACAGATGGAGAAACTGAGGCAAGAAGAGGTTAACTACAGAGAGGAGAGTTCCAACCAGGCAGACTGGGCTCCAGAGCCCATTCTACCTTTTCAGGTTTTTTTGGCCATGCTGCGTGGCATGTGGGATCTTAGTTCCCCAACCAGGGATCAAACCCTTGCCCCTGCATTGGAAGCACCAAGTCTTAACCACTGGACTGCCAGGGAAGTCCCGCAGCCCATTCTCTTAACTGCCTTGCTCGCCCACTGCTTCTGGGCCTGGAGATGGGATGGGAGTTGCCCCAACTGACAGATTCAGGACTAGGTCTAAGGGTCCTGAATCCCAGAACAGAGTTGAGACTCAAGTCCAGACCACAAAACCAAAGAGCAGAAAAGAAATTTATAGGGAATCCCCTGGTGGTCCACTGGTTAAGACTCGGCACTTTCACTGCTGTGGGCCCGGGGTTCGATCCCTGGTTGGGGAACTAGGATCCCATAAGCTGTGCAGCATGATTTTATAGTCAGTAGGGTCCACACACCCCCTCAGTTGGGGGAACTTTTAGGCTATCTAAGTTGGTTCCCTAGTATCCTATCCTAGAAGCTCTAAACCTAGGACACTTCTAGTCCAGTGGGTCTCACATTTATATTATTCACTATCATTCGACTAATGAGCACCTATTCTATGCCAGGCTACGCCTGCGAAACAGCAACAGTGAGCGCAAGGGACCAAGGGCAGATCGTTGCTGCGCAGCATAAAGTATAAGCCAAAGACATGCAGGAGAAGGTCCGGAAGGCCTCCTGTGTACCCATTAAGAAATGTCAGTGTTGCTCTACAGGGTATCAAGAGCAACTGAAGGATTTAAGCAGGGGGATGATGGTAAGATTTGTGCTTCAGAGAGATGACTTTGGTCTTTAATTGAAGGCTAGATTTGAATGGGGATGAAACCAGAGGCAGGGATAACCGGAGGCTGTGGTTTGTTGAAGTTAGAGATTAGGAACTGAAACAGTGGTAACAGGAAAGGGAAGTAGTTTGGGCTTTCCTTAACTGATGGTATATATGGTACATAGGGGAGAGTGGAGAGAAAAATCCAGAATGATGCTCAGGTTCTGTGCTTCGGTGGTCAGGAAGATAATGGAACCATCATCTGGGAAAGTGAATAAAAGAAGTAGATGTGATGGGAAAATGATGGAGTTGGCTTTAGAAATATTATGCTCGGGGTTCCCTGGTGGCGCAATGGTTAAGAAGCCGCCTGCCAATGCAGGAGACATGGGTTCGGGCCGTGGTCCAGGAACATCCCACATGCCGTGGAGCAACTAAGCCCGTGCGCCACAACTACTGAGCCTGTGCTCTCAACTAGAGAAAGCCCACATGCAGCAATGAAGATCCAACACAGCCATAAATTAATTTTTCAAAAAAAAGAAATGTTACGCTCAAGTTTGTTAGACGCTCCCAATGCAGGGGGCCTGGGTTCGATCCCTGGTCAGGGAACTAGATCCTGAATGCATGCCGCAACTGAGTTCGCATGCCACAACTAAACATGCCACAATGAAGATCCCATGTGACACAACTAAGACACGGTGCAGCCTGAATAAATAAATAAATAAACACAAAAACAAAAGCCACCCAGAAGATGAGTTGCAAAGCCAAGATTAGAAGCTGGGGCTACTAAGTCTCAGTCCAGGGTTATGTCATCTACAGCACACAAATGCCCAGAATCCTTTCATAATCCCTCCCTCAAGAATCATTAAATCTTGCATAAATCTGAAGTCTTAATACAGTAGCCTTATTCATAACTGCACAAACCTATAGAATTTGCTCTAGGGAACCTGGGCCCTCAGAACCCTCTTGGCCTCCCTCAGCACGACGGAGCCCAGGACCAAGCACAAGAGCAAAGGAACCCATGAGCCCTGTTGCCCAGATCCCTTCTTCCAAACATTATCTACTACTAGCTTTATCCTTGACCTAGAAGCTGAACTCAACTAAGCAGACTTCCAAGACTTTTTTGCTCAGCAGAATCCCTTCTCAGCCAGAAGACAAGGCCCAAGACCTACAATGTCTCAGCTCACTCCAATCACTGTTTTCCTTCCTCTGCTTCTGAAATGTCAGCCTAAAATGTGCCATAAGGCAATGTTCAGTAGGTAAGCCTACTAAGTATATATAAATGTTAAACAGTGATAATGGTATGGAGAAAAATAAAGTAGAGGAGGGGGATAGGGGTTTGTGTATAGAGAGAGGGGCAAGGAGCAACTCTGAATGGAGTGATCACAGAGAAGGTGGCATTTGAGTAAAGATCTTTCTCAGAAATAAAGATCAACTCAAAACATAATCTGCAAGTCACTGAGCCTTTCTAGGCCTCAGTTACTTCATCCTGTCCCATTATTAGATGTGAGCTGCCGATGGCTTCAGTCCAGGCCATGTGGGTAGAGGAAAGTGCCCTGGATCAAGAGTCAGAAGACCTAGGTTCCACTCCCACTTCTGCCACTTACCAACTGGGTGAATCTGGGGGAGTCAGCCCATCTTTCAGTTGCCTCATCTATAAAGAGGGAATAATATCTAATATTTACCTACTACCTATTTATGTCTGTCTGTCTATCTATCTCATAACAGAACAAGGCTTTTCCAGTGGCATGGGCCAGACTAATGATGGCATTCTGCCTTTAGTTCACCATCTCCCTCCAAGGATCCTAAAGCTGAGGGAGTTTTATTTCAAGTGATGCAACATCACTCTACCAAGGCCCTCAGAAATGGCTTTCCTTTCATTGACATATCTTAGTCAATCAACTATTTATCAAGGGTTTTGCTAAGTAGCTAGCTCCAAGCAAGGAGGTACAGAGTACTTACTAAAAAAAAAAAAAAAAGAAAACAGACATAATTATTTGTAACTCAATTCCTGCCATTAAGTTGTTTTAATAGTAATTACTAAACACTTACCCGTCCTTTTTAGGTCCTACAAGCTTTGCCCTGAATCTTGACCATGGGTTTCTGGGGTCAGGGAAGGAGTCTACATGTCTGATTCCCATATCCACTCTGCACATGATTGGTGCTCAATACAGTATTCTCTAGGTAAGAGAACTGGATGAAAGCATATGAAGACTGTCCCTACCCCTGGGTGTGACTGAACAATGAATGCTATCAAGGCCTCTGCTACACCAAGAAAATTCCTCTTAGACACGAGGCTGTACTTGTTCCAGTATAAACTCCCCTCAGGAGTTCTGCCTCCACCACAGTATCAGGTTTCCATATGATCCTGAGTCTACAGACAGCTAAAGTGAGGCTCCCCATTGCTACCACCCAGGCCAGGACTGAGGCCCTGAGATCTCCCTGACTAATGGATCTGCTCAGTTGATCTTACATCGGACTGCACACAAATGGTCTGCTCCAAAGCACACTCTACATCACAGTGATGATTTGAGCATGCCCGACTCCCTTCTAAACTGTGAACTCCTCCAGAAGTGGGCTCGTGACTTCTCCCACTCTTCTGACAGTGCCTAATACAAAAGAGATAGTGCATGCCTAGCAAATGCTACCTGTTACAGACACCATGCTGCCCAAATTACCCAGGCCTGGAGTCATTCCCTCTGGTCTTCTGCAGGCAGATGTGCTTCTCTTACCTAGGTTAAGGTATATGTCATCTGGGAAGGATACCATGAGAAGTCAAACTCATTAGCAGTGATTAGTTGATTTCATTTATTCATTGTCTCCTAACAAAAATAAGGCCTTGGGTTTCACTGGTGGTGCAGTGGTTAAGAATCTGCCTGCCAGTGCAGGGGACACGGGTTCGAGCCCTGGTCCGGGAAGATCCCACATGCCGTGGAGCAACTAAGCCCATGAGCCACAACTACTGAGCCTGCACTCTAAAGCCCGTGCTCCACAACAAGAGAAGCCACCGCAATGAGAAGCCCACGTACCACAACAAAGAGTAGTCCCCGCTCACTGTAACTAGAGAAAGCCCGCACGCAGCAACGAAGACCCAACGCTGCCAAAAATAAATAAATAAATAAATAATTTTTTAAAAAAGGTCTTTTGGGAAGGGGGGGTATGAAAAAATAAAATATGATCCACAAAGGCAGATAAAGGTCTAGAGCACAGGGTGCTTCAGTGAAGAGGGATCTGGCAGCCATGCTAGTCAGCACAAGATACAACGGTTCCCGACAGAAGCTCGGGAAGGAGAGGGGGTGAGTGTGGCCAATTTCCTCCATCCAGGGCAATCTCTGCACAGAATTTAGCCATAAGGGAGCCAAGGATTCCCAGGCATTTGTATCTTTTTGCTGAGGCCAGGGCCTCAGCCTTGTACCTTCCAGTTTCACCCCCTCCTCCCTTTTTCCCTCTGAAGATTGCAGAAAAATCCCAGAGGCCAACCAGACATTTTCCTCTCCGCAGCTCCTGGTTAGAAGGAAACAGAGTTGGCCAATAGGATGCTGGCTCAAATCAGCCTCATCCATTTGGGAGTCCTGGCCAACCAGAGCCGGCAAGCACAGTAGGAAATAAGGGAGGAACTCAAAGTACATTCCTCCCTGCTCACAGCCAGAGCTAGATCCAGGATCACCAGTCTGCTGCCAGTTTTGATAAGCTGGTCAATTAAGCCTCTCCAACTGAATACTGCCTCCTATCCTGTACCTCTGTAGGGTTTCTGTCCCAATTATCACACTATACACAAAGAACAAAGAAGAATGTGTATGGAGGGGAGGGAAGTAGGGGGTGGTGGCATGCTTTTTCTTTTCCTTTTTAAAATAAAGAATGAATGAAAAAAGACTGCATTGTGCGGTGGTAGAAAGGAAACTGGGCTAAAAGTCAAGAAATCTAAATCGGGGTCTGGCTCCGCTACTCACAACTCATGAACTTGTGCTGTCCATGTCACTCCCTGAACCAGTCTCTTCATGTAAATGAGGGTGCTGGCCCATGTGATAACCACATGTACAAAGTACCTTCTATATGCCAGGTACTACGAGAAATGCATTATACTTATTTCCATTCCTTGTAAAATCCTATGAAGTAGTTATTATCTTCATTTTGCAAACGAAGCAACTGAGGCTCAGAGGAGATAGGTGACTTGCCAAAAACTATGCAGCTAGGGAGTTGAGTTTCAAGGTCAGGTTTTTTCAGATCCCAAAACCCATTAAGCCATATGCTATTGTTAAATGACCTCCAAACTTCCTTCCAGCTCTAATGCTCTGGAATTTCTTGAATAATCCCTCACTGTCACTTTTTTCTTCATTCATCAGTTCATGCCATCAAGATCTGGAAGCTAGGGACTTTCCTGGTGGCGCAATGGTTAAGAATCCACCTGCCAATGCAGGGGACACGGATTCGAGCCCTGGTCCGGGAACATCCCACATGCCATGGAGCAACTAAGCCCATGCGCCACAACTACTGAGCCTGTGCTCTAGAGCCCATGAGCCACAACTACTGAGCCTGCATGCCACAATTACTGAAGCCCAGAGCCCATGTTCCACAACAAGAGAAGCCACTGCTTTGAGAAGCCCACGCACCACAACGAAGAGTAGCCCCTGCTCACCGCAACTAGAGAAAGCTCAGGCACAGCAACAAAGACCCAACGCAGCCAAAAATAAATAAATAAATAAATAAATAAATTTATTTTTTAAAAAAAGATCTGGAAGCTAAATTACCCAATTGTACTTTCTATGGCCACAGAGGCAAACACTCCAAATTATTCAAGGACCCCGAGATCCCCAGGGCTTCAAGAGGCTCTTACCTCTCCACATATTTATTCTTCCATTACTCACACAGGAGAAAAATCAAGCCTTAAGAAATACAAGGCTTCCTGAATTCATCTGTCTTCTTTCTTTTTCTTCTAATAATTATTAAGGCAACTGAACTTTTTTTAATTTTTATTTTTGGCTGCGTTGGGTCTTTGTTGCTGCACACGAGCTTTCTCTAGTTGCGCTGAGCGGGGTCTACTCTTTGTTGCGGTGCACGGGCTTCTCATTGCAGTGGCTTCTCTTGTTGCAGAGCACGGGCTCTAGGCGTGCAGGCTCAGTAGTTGTGGCTCGCGGGCTTAGTTGCTCCGCGGCATGTGGGATCTTCCCGGACCAGGGCTCAAACCCGTGTCCCCTGCATTGGCAGGCGGATTCTTAACCACTGCGCCACCAGGGAAGCCGAAGGCAACTGAACCTTTTAATGTATCAAACAATGTTTATTTCTTCTCATTTAATTTTAGAATTGTTTGTTTCTCGTTGTTGTTTACTTATTCCTGTGTATGTGATCCAAAAGACGGCAGGGCAGGCCCATTTTCAGTCTGGGTACCAGCCAAAGCTGCCCTATAATCAAGAGGCCTCTCAACAAACTGATGATGATCCCGCCCTTTAGCGGCTTCCACTCAAGGTAGCCTGACCCACACATTCTAAACAGATCACAAAAATATGGAATAATAACAGCTAGTAAACAAAGAAAGTGTTAAAGCAGAAAATAAGCAGTTGGTTAAAACAAAGTGTTATGTAATTCTTCAACTTGCCTCTCCCTGTGCCAATAGGTAATTGAGAGAAGTCATTCTGGCTGTAAGCAGGGTTATGCCTGAACCACTGCAGACCTATCACTGACTGCAGGAGGGAGATGCAGACAGGCATGAGGATGTTCCAGAAGAGACACAAGATTTAGACTCTTAAAAAAAAAAAAAAAAGTCTATGTATGTTAGAGAACAGGCCCAGGACAGAGGTCAAAAATAATAGGGGAAAAGTTATCCTAGAGTTTAATCAAAAGAGATCTGTCAGTATTTGGTGTGTTTTGCAGGAGACCATCCAGAAGAAGCAATTAACATAAAGTAAATTCAGGGGAAGAGCTGCAGCGTGTCCTGTGCTGGCAAGGGAAATGGCACTCTCACAGGCTGCCAGTGGAAGTATAAACTGGCGTATTAGCCTTTTCGGAGGGCAACTTCAGTCTCTATTAACATTTCAAACTTCTATCCAGCAATTCTACTTCTAGACATTTATGAGAAAAATAATTCAATACTCTTTACAACAACAGTGTTTAGAATAATTCCCATCATTAGGGAAATAGTTACATAAACTATAGACATTATGTAGCAGTGAAAAAATTGAGAAAGATCTTTAGGCAGAGATATGGAAAGATTTAAGATATATTATTAAGATAAAAAAGCAAGTTATAAAACCCTATGTATAGTGTGTTCCCATTTATGTAAAAATAAAATAACTATAAAGCACTCACAAAACCATGTATTTCTGTACATACATAAATACATGGAAAAGAATCCACAAGATATACATGAATTTGATAATAGTGGTTGTAAGAATTGGAGTGAAAATCAAAGGGGTTTCCCTTATCTGTATTGTTCGAAATCTGCTTTAGAAATGTATTCATGTGTAGTAAATAATGACCAACAAAAACACCCTCTAAAAATGAACTAAATTATGTATATATATAGATATATACACCTTTATATATGAAATGAAAGATATTCAAGGTATGTTTTTAGTGAAAAAAGCAAGTTACCAAACACCAGGCATAGTATAATCTAATGATGAGGGTGGAGGGTGGAGGGTAGAGGGTAATGAACATCAGCCTGGAGTAAGAGGCCTGAGTTCAAATCTTCACTCTGCCACTTAATGGTCCCTTGATCGTGGGTAAGCTGCTTAATCCTTCCAAAGCCTTGGTTTAAGAATTACCTAGTACATGGAGTGCTATGGGGTTAAGTGAGAATGTATAAAAAGTACTTTCCACAGAGCCTGGCACAGATAAGCACTCAATCAATGGTGACCATTATTTGTATTAATAATAATAAATTCAGTATCAAAAATTGGATCTCTGAGATCATTCCTAAGAGAATCTATGATACTTGATGATTTAGTCCTAACATTAATCATCATTACTTTTTAAATTACTAATTCTGTGAGTTTTAGTCATTAAATTTTAGACCTGGAAAGAATACCAAGACTTCACCTAACCTGATGGTCCCAAATCTGGCTGCATAGTAGAGTTAGCTAGAAAGCATTAGGGGAGGAAAAGAGACATTCCAAGGTTCCACTTCAGACTAGATTAGAATTTCCGGGAGGTGGGATCAAATGATCTCTTTATTTACAAATGTTCTTTATCTATACATGTGCTTATACATGCATAGAACACCTCTGGGGAGGGAAATGAGGGACAAAGGTACAAAGGAAATTTCATCGTACTCCCTTTTGTGGTGTTTACATTTTTACTTACTCAAAAAATAAATTCTTTTAAGAAATATAGGGATTTTCCTGGTGGCGCAGTGGTTAAGAATCCACCTGCCAATGCAGGGGACACGGGTTCGAGCTCTGGTCTGGGAAGATCCCACATGCCACGGAGCAACTAAGCCCATGCGCCACAACTACTGAGCCTGCGCTCTAGAGCCCACGAACCACAACTACTGAGCCTGCGTGCCACAACTACTAAAGCCCGTGCGCCTAGAGCCTGTGCTCCACAACGAGAAGCCACAGCAATGAGAAGCCCGCGCACCGCAACGAAGAGTAGCCCCCGCTCGCTGCACCTAGAGAAAGCCCACGCGCAGCAACAAAGACCCAACACAGCCAAAAATAAATAAATTTTTGGGGCTTCCCTGGTGGCGCAGTGGTTAAGAATCCGCCTGCCAATGAAGGGGACACGGGTTTGAGCCCTGCACCTGCAAGATCCCACATGCCACGGAGCAGCTTGAGCCCGCATGCTGCAACTAATGAAACCCATGCGCCTCGAGCCCGTGTTCCGCAATAAGAGATGCCACCACAGTGAGAAGCCCAAGCACCACAACGAAGAGTAGCCCCCGCTGCCACAACTAAAGAGAAGCCTGCGCGCAGCAATGAAGACCCAACGCAGCCAAAAATAATAAATAAATAAATAAATAAAAATTTTTTAAAAAATAACTTTTTTAAAAAAGAAAAAAGAAATACAATCATAACCTCCTTCAGGTGAATCTAATGCAGTCACTCCACAGACCAGAATGGTGGTCTTTATCCTTTGCCCCAGAAATTCCACTTCAGAAAATTGCAAAGACTTCTGTATAAAGATGTGGGTAGCTGTCACAGAAGGAAAATACAATGACAAACCTGCAAACATCATAAATGTCTAACAAAAAGAAATGATTTTATAAATTATGGTATATCCATGATGAGATATTACATGTTGATTAAGTATTTTTTAATCTGATTTTTTAATAGCATAAGAAAATACACCACTACGTTAAGTGAACAAAACAGGGTCCAAATGTGTACAAATGGCCTAACCATAATTTTGGAGTAGGAAGATGGTGAGAAATGTCTATAAAAAAGTAAAAGGAAATACAGTACATATAAAAACAAGCCTATGTCCTTTTCTCTGCACTCCACTGCCACTCCTCAGCCCTGGCCCCTCTTTAGGAACTGGCTTAAAATCCTACTGAGGAGAAAAAAAAAAAAAAAAAAAAAAAAAAAAATCCTACTGAGGAGCCTAAGCACTATTATACTGTGTAGTGACCTCCCTTGGTCATCACATAATTATCTTACTCGTCATCATACTTATTGTAACTTTTTGTGTCCTCCCTCCAGAGGACAAATATTTACCACAACTAGGAATGTCACAGACTCTAAAGCAACTATTACACCTTGATATATGGCTCTATGCCAATTCAACACATTTGCCGAATAGCTGGGAATGTATAAGGCTTTAGGCTAGTGCTACGTGTACCTCACTTTAAAGACCTGGATTTCTGCCCTCAAGGAGCTAGCATCCCATCTCTGTGGACAGCTAAGACACATATATAAGAAAGAGTAAGTAACAATATAAGAGGACACAAAAGCGGCACAGGGAATAGGTGCTACAAGTTCACACCCATTTGCACATAGACACACAAAGTGAGTTACTGCCATTTACTGTATATTCTTTATTTCCCCTTTGAACCAAAATATAAACCCCTTAGATGTAGCAGTTCTATCTCATCCCTTATTTTTATATCTAAACCTAATGCCTAGTGTGTCTGGCAGATAGAAGGTACTTAATAAATGTTTCTTAAATTAATGATACTCTTTACTCTGCACAGTTTAACACGCAAACTTTTGAGTGAATTAATTACTGCGGTATGAATAACAGTGGGGAATGCCATCTAAGTGAACGGTGGTTAGGAGAGTAGACGTGATAGAACTTGCTCCTGGTGTATTTCAGACTGAAAAAGGTTGGGAAACACTGGGGTAGCTGCCGTCAGGAGGCTCTGATAACCCAAGGGACTCCTCCCAGACTTCAGTTCTTTGGTGAAGGGCTAGACAGGAGGGAGTCTAAATCTGCATTGAATACAGTCTCCTTTACTTTTCAGAGGAGAAAAACGATGACAAGCAAGTTGTCCCTCTTTGTTTCAGGTCGGACCACAGTAGTGACCTTAACAGAATCTTCAGTGCCAACCACACCCTTGTCAATGCACACCCCAACCTCCCTTCTTCTCCTCCATATACATCTGCAGCTCTTCTCTTGTCTCTCCAGCCCTCGGTCAAGGACAGAAGCTATGCTAGCCATCAGACAGTCATCTCTTTGAAATCCTAGCTAGGAATCAGTGCACTAAACCCCCCAGGGAAGTAATTATCTGATTTGAAGAGAAGGCTCATCCCTAAAGTGTTGACTGGGACCACAGAGATCAAACTCAAAGTTCACCCTGAATGCAAGGAGGAAAGGGAACTGAGAATGAATCCTGAATTTTCCTATCCTGGATGTTCTTGGTTCTCCAGGACACAGTACACATTTAAGGATTAATATGTCTATCTAGAAAAAACCTTCAGAGTTCATCCGGCTTTGGGTAAACTTTAACCATTCTAGACAGATAAGAATTTATCTCCCAAAGAGTTCCTTCACTAGAGCATGTCACTGACTTGCAAGGAGGAAGTTCTCCTTCATTTCTAACCTAAAGCATTCCTATTAAAATTGAGATTTATTTCTTTAGAAGACGTTCAAGGAAGCAAATTAGCATCCTCTATATCATTATTTCTCAGGTTATTTATGCATGCTAATGTTTGAGACCCACAGCTCTACCTCTAACCTTTAGAGGCGTCAAGACACTCTCATTTCTCCAATGTTACTAATTCTAATTATTTTCCTCTTCAATAGGCTCCACTCTCCATGATTTCCCTTCTCTGTCTCTTCACACTTCCCTCAGATTTCTTTCCACTCTTAGACTGTTCTTTCCTCTTCAACCCTTCAGCCCCCTTTCCATCCCTAAGTCTCCTATCCTAAATGGACAGAAGCCTTGCTTTACCACCTCCTACTTTTCTGACCTAGCATTCTTCCCTGTAGGAATGTTAATTAGCATGTGGGATTTAATTAATTCAGCAGCTAATTAAAAATGGGAGAGGAAGAGTAGGAGAGGAGGTGGGCGGGAGAGACAGAGCCCGCCTCAGTGCAGAAGGCACCGCAGATGGTTCTGGGTTGGCTGGCACCATGCCACCGCCCTCCAACCCTCCCCCCCCAACAGCACGCACGGCGACGGGGGAGGGGCAAAAGTGAGGGGCACAGCCTGGCAGAGCCTCTAGACAGACACATTCAGTCCTGCCGCCGCTTTGTGCTGGGGAGAGACAGAAAGAGGGAGAAAACGAGAGAAAGGGTGGGAGAAACAAGGACAGACCACACTCAGGAAGAGCCAAACAAGGGGGCGCCGGAGCCGAACGACCGGGAGAAGCAAAGGGGAGAGCTGTTCATCCCCAAAAACAGCCAGCGTCTTGGGGTTCCCTGGCTCCTGAGAACAAGATGGGGAAAGACAGCTGCTGATCCTCTGGAGAAAAAGGGACCGCCTACTCTGACAACCAGGGACCCACTCTGCAGCCATTCTTCCCATAGCATGCTGCTTCTTCAGCATGGGCAGGCGATGAGGAAGACAGCTACTGAAAATGAAAGGGGGGGGGGGATGGAGGGAGTGGGCGCAGATGGGCGACGGTGAGCAAGTGGACGAGAAGGAGATTGAAAGGAAGAGGAATGAAGGGTATTCGTGAAGGGAAGGGAGAAGTGGGACAAGGTGAAGGAGAAGAAATAATGGAGAAAAAAGAGGAGGAAGTCAGGGGCAGAGACATGCTTTGTTTGCCAAGAAGGATAAAGAGGGCTGGAGTGTCTGTGCAGAGGACTTCCACATTTGATCCCGCCCAGCCCAGGCCAGGCAGGGGGGTACAGAAGCACTGCAGGGAGGGGGCAGGAGCAGATCCCTGAGGGTCAACAAAGGTGCCGGAGACAGGGGACTCATCCCATAGGATCTTCCTAAATTCTGGATACTTCTGCCACACCAGGAATTTATCAAAAGCAATGGAGAAAAGCTTCCAAATGAACAGAAAAGGAGGCTAGGATGACAGGAGGCTGCAGAATCCGATTCCAGGAGCTCCAGCGGGGAGATGGGTGAGGAATGGGATTTTTAGCAGCACCCAGCAGGCTCTTTAAGGGTGTCACCTGACACTCTGAGGGAAACACAGCCATTAGGGGATCAATTTGAGGATTTGAGGGATGAGAAAGAGAGGGAAGGCTGGGTTTCAGAAAGCACCCTTTTGGTGGGAGGCATCTAGGAAGCTTTGGAGCTTAAAGCCTTGGGAGGGAATAAAAAGGGCAAGAGAAGCCTGCCATCAGCAATAGATTACTTAAGACTTGACTGAAAGAAACTGAGAAGGAGGGTATGAAGCCAGATGAATCTTCTCTGGTGTTAACTGCCACAGAATTGAACGCAATGGCAGACAAGGGTCATTGTAGCTAAGAGACAGGGTTTTCCTGGCTAGGAATTCTGATTTGATCTCTTTACCACCTAGGGCTTTCTGCAAGAGCTAGCAGTGCGTGAATCAAAATTGGGGAAGAGGAAGTAGACACTCAAGGGCTTTTTATTCTCCAGATCTCACCCGTGGGGCTAAACCCAAGGCTGGCAGATGAGACAAAGCAGTTCTCAGAGTAAGTTGCTACAGGCTCAGTCCTAGTGGAAATACACGAATGCTTTCTGAGCTTATTTTCTAGTCTAGGCTTTAATTAACAAAAATTGTAAGAACATTTATTAATAGAGTCACAATGATGCCTTTACAGTAGAGATAAATTCTTTAAGATTTAGGATTATTAGCACTAATAGGAGAAAGTGGGTGGTCCACAGAGCCTTTTGTTATTTTATTGGTCCCGGACCCAAGAGTTAGTTGCAGAGTTTCTGGCATCCACCACCATGTGCTATCCAGCCCTGAAATATTTTTAAGGGGGGAGAAGGCTTAGGGCAACGGGTGTATTAGTTAGCAGTAAGGTCAAATTAAATCTGGAATGGGCAATAGCAGCCAAGACTTTGGAAATTCTCTACCTTGCTACTGTCAAGGCCCCCTCCAAGAGGCTGGACTATGTAGCACCTGAGGGGAGTGCTAGCCCTTCCCAGGGAGTCAGGTACCTTCTCTGCCTGCACACCCCAGCTCTCGCACTGCTGCTGCTCGCCCTCAGCAGGCCAGCCCAGGCTGGCTTAGCTACAAAACCTGACTGTGCTGCTGGCTTCAAAGCTGTCACTGACTGTGGGGATGAAATGGGAACACTGGCTTCCATCAGGGTAGTCAACAAAAAGTCAGACCCAGGTATCTGAGAGAATGTGGGTTCTAACGCCAGCTCTGCTAATGACTTATCTGTACAGTTTTGGACAAACCACTTTCCCCTACAGTGCCGAGTGGAAGAAAACAAAAATTTTAACCAATACAATTTTAGCTACAGTACCGTAAGCACCTAGAGAAGAAATAGTTAAAAATTTATAACTCTTGTAGAAGGTACTAAAGCTGAAAAGTTTCTACCATTCAGGCAACAAATATTTACTGAGCCTTGCTTGGGAATTCCCTGACAGTCCAGTGGTCAGGACTCAGTGCTTTCACTGCTGCGAGCCTGGGTTCAATCCCTGGTCAGGGAACAAAGATCCCACAAGCTGTGCAGCATGGACAAAAAAAAAAAAAAAGAGAGAGACCTTAACAGGTTTCCTCTTTCATCGTCTAAGTTACATGAGTCCACGACGCTAACTAGAGTCCCCCGAATAGGATGAGAGGTCTTGGAAAAGGACAGCAGGAAAATCAGCTGAGGAAACAAAGCAGCCACTGGCCCATTTGTCTCCACCAATATACACACCTTAAGACGGCAGGAGAGGCAGGCGAAAGAGAGGTTTCCATAGGTACCTCCAAGGCTCAGGTAATAAAGTGAAGGATGTGGTGTTTTGCACTGTGGCTCTTTCCAGGGCTCTGCCTCTCTCCACAGTCTGGAGTCAGCCTTGACTCACACAAGCAAGGAAAATGGAAGCCAGTCATTCTGAGGCTGCCATTTATGCTAAGGAAGATCTCCTCCCACCAGGGAATGAAGGAAAGAGGCCACACCACCCATCTTGTGGGCAATTCCTAGGCCATACACAAGGCGAAGACTCAGCACTATTATCCAGGGAGCTACCAGGATGCTATTAATCCACAAAAATAATTCAATAAGAGGAAAATTAGCCATCCTAGAAACTGGGTAACTTTACAACCAACAACACCGCTGAGTTAGCTGAGGGGTGCAGTGGTCAACACAATGAATGAGCAGTCTCCAGATAAAGTTAAGAAGCAAGGCGGGGCAAGAGCGAGGGTACTCTCTGGTGAATTTGGGTATATTCTGGAAAGACTAAACAAATAAAGGGAGCTATGGCTGAGTGGGGAACCCCATGCACTTGGCTGAGATAAAGGAGAGACATGGAACGATAGGAGGAGGAAGCAGTCCCAAGAGAAAAATGAGGTTCTACAGCCAGAATTGTGCTCAGTAGTGACCAGGGAGCCAGGGTACCCACCAAGTAGGCGTCACAGTTGCCCTGGCAAGGACCATTTGAGGACTCAAAAGATCAAAAACAGGACATTTCCTAAGGGACCACAGGACAGGTTTTAGAGCATGGTTTTCCTCCAGATTCTACAAAATACAGGATAACAAAAGCACAGCTATCGTTAGCAATCTAAACCAAAAGTTTCTGGATGAAGCCCTTATTATCTGAATTCTTGTGACTCCCCATCTTCCATTTTCCCAGCACGTGGAACCAAATTCTACAGATTCAGGTAACACCAGGTCCCTTGTCAGCTGAACTCTATCTAAAATCCAGGCACTGAACAGACTTGGACAGCAAAGGATAAGTGTACTTTCCCTTCTCCACTCATTCTCCCCAGAGCCTCGGCCTTCTCTTCACCTAGCCCTTAACACTGACCCCTGAGCTCCCCAACCCTGTCCTCTTCTAACTCACTCTCACCCATGGCCCCTTTTAATTACGAGAGTCATCTGAAAGATGCCAAAGGCAGAAGAGATAAAGAAAAAAAAAAAGGGAGTAAGGAAGAGTGTAGATTTTAGATAGGAGAGTGAGATGGAAATCCTACAGACAGAGAGAGAAATAGAGACAGAGAAAGCAAGGGAGCTGGAGCAGGGGGGAGGGGAAGAAGATGGCACTGCGGAAACAAGAGCGCCACAAAATTAATTTGAGAAAGGGAACAGTAGAGGAGACGTTGGTGGAATAACAATCAGGCAGTAGAGGGCTGGAGAAAGGGGGAGGGCGCCAGGGGAGGGGAGGACCCTACATGCAGAGCAGCAGCAGCACCACCTATGGGCGTGGCAGAGGCTTACAGACAGCAACAAGAGAGGCCCCCGCCTGGGCACGGGAGCCTGGGGTGCAGGTGGGGAGGGAGAAGTCATGGCTTCTGCCCTTCAAGCCTCTCAGTAACACAACATGCGGGCTAGAAGACTAAATTCTATATGGCTCTCCTGGGAAGAGAGTGATTTAACAAGGTAAGGGAGGGGGACAGAGAACTCCTGGCTTTTTCCATTCCAAGGGGGTTTCTCTCTCAGAATTCAGGTAGCAGAAAAGAGAAGGGTAAGGAAGGGGAGGAATGCCAGGTAGTGAAAGGCATGTGTGCGCCGCCTGCTTCTTCTTTCATTAGCTGGAGAAAGGATTTTCTCTTTATTTCCAAGTGATTTCCTTTCCCCACGGGATGCTGGAGTATAGCTCCCTCCCTGGGGCAATGGACGCCCCTCACTCAGCTGCTTCCTCCCAGCGTTGCCTTGAAACTCCCAACCATCTTTATAAACCCCTAGGGAGCCACCAAGCTCTGAGAAGGAAAGGGAAGGGTCCCCCCCCACCACCAAACAGACCTGGGGGGTGGGCGCAGGGGTAGGGTGGGAAGAAGGAGAGAGAGAGAATGCAAAAGCTCTGCAGATGGAGGGGAGAGAGAAATGTGATCAGTGGTATTTGTTGTGCTTCCTGGGAGGAAGGATCCTTCACATTTTTAATAATAATAAATACATGAAGACAGATTTGCCAGCATTGCTCTGGCTCCTTGGGAAGTGTGGGGGAGGGGAGCCAATGCAGCTGCAGCACAGACCAATATCTCCCTGGCCCCCTCCCCCATTAGATAGGCTCGGTATTGCAGCAGCCTACCCCTCCCCCTCTAACCGCAGTCCTCCCATCAGAGCCCACCCTTTCCATGGTCCCTTCACACAGCCCTGCCCCTCCCTCCTCCACCTCTCTCCCTCTCTCTACTCCCCCAACCCTAGACTCTATCCTTTCAGCACAGGTCCTCATTTAACACAGTCTCACTCCAGCTCTCAGAAGCCCTGGTACCCACCTAGTCCTCGCCCAATCTGAGGCCCCGCTCTTTCCTGCCAGTGCCCTTCGCAGCTGACATGCAACACCTCCACAGAAGTAACCCAGCACAGTTCAGCATTTCCCGGATCCCACCAAAAGGGATTGCTTTTTCCCCATTTTTATTTCAATGTGACCTCCTATCTCACAACCTTAAATATAACGGCCATTAAATGTGCTTGTACTCAGGGGGTGTCGGGGCCTCGGGACTAGGTGACTACTGCCACCTATTGACCCAAATTTGTTCGAGACAGACCTTTAATACACTTCTTACACAGCGATGCTCTGTTATTTCAAAAGCATCAATAGCTTAAACATGCAAAGGCATGGCTCTTGGGGCTTCTCTGAGACCCTCTGAACAATGAGATCAAAGAAATACAAAAGCAAGACTGGGCAGACAGCCAGATCAATGATGCCTTTCTCCATGCAGAGGCAGAAAAAGAGGCCAAGCCCAAGGAATGAAAAAGCAACTTTCAGTCTCCTCAAGGGTCTGAAGGCAAAGAAGAGTGGGGGACGGACAGAGTTTTTCTCAAGTGCTGTTAAAAACCTCATGCATCACAATATGAATAATGTTAGCAATAGAGCAGAAGGCAGTATTTCATTCATATGCCTCTGTCAAATTAGCCAAATCCTTGGATAAGTCTCAACATGAATCTGAGGTTTACACACCTAATAGATCCCAAGGAGGATGGGAATACTCAGGACTGCTGCTGACTCACACTCAATCCGTACCAATCAGAACTGGAGATGGAACAGATAAACTGCGCTATGCATAAGAGCAGGTCTACACCAGGCAGCTCTAATGGATTGGTTTAGCTCTGTACCGTCCACCAACCCAAGGCAAGGAACAAGATGAGAAAGCTTGAACTCTCCATGGTGCTGAAAATGGACATAATTGAGTCATCCTTCCCTCATAAACATGTTTTTCTAGTACGGTATCCATGAAGACTGCTGTGAACTCCTGACAGACATTTCCCCAATCCTTCATAAAATCATAACAAAACAAAGCTTCAGAGACAAAAAAGGCCTTGATCAAACCCTTTTCCCACCCCCTCAGATGACAATACTAAGGCTTATCAGTACTGGAGAAAAGATTTTCTCTTTATTTCCAAGTGATTTCCTTTCCCCACAGGATGCTGGAGTATAGCTCCCTCCCTGGGGCAATGGACGCCCCTCACTCAGCTGCTTCCTCCCAGCGTTGCCGTGAAACTCCCAACCATCATTAGAAACCCCCAGGGAGCCACCAAGCTCTGAGAAGGAAAGGGAAGGGTTCCCCCACCAGTCAAACAGACCTGGGGGGTGGGGGGATGGGGTAGAAAGAATGACAGAGAGAATGCAGCAGCTCTGCAGATGGAGGGGAGAGAGAAATGTGATCAGTGGTATTTGTTGTACCTCCAGGGAGGAAGGATCCTTCACATTTTTAATAATAACAGATTAAATAAATTAAAACAAGTAAAAATAAATCCTAAGACTCTCCTTACCATCACATGATAAAACTGAACAAGTGCCCATGAGCACTAACGATATACATTACTTAGTGAACGTTGGAAGTGATCTGCTGTTAGCACTGCACTGAAGAAATCTGACATTCGTGTGGTCTGAACAACCAGAGAACTAAATCTGAGTAGGAATGAGAAAGAATAACAAACAACAGCCATAAAGAAACCCTGAAATCTTAATTCTCAGTTGCCCTGCCCTACTACTGTAAAAGTGATTTTTAAACTACATTCTATGGAGTTCTAAAGGTTCCTAGGAGCTCCTCAGAAATCCTGGGGAAAGTGGGCCATGAGAACTCGAAGTTCCAGGACCCCTCATCCTTTCTTCAACCACAGTAACCTAGCTTATGCCTGTTTTACAGGTTGAGAATCCACGCAAAACTTTGTCAACAATGGACTCTAAACATTGTTTGATGACTCTGGTGCAAATATTCTCAAAATTACTCAATTTTTTGTTGGAAATCTCTTTCAAATATCGCCTGTCATCTAGAAGGCCAGGGATAACAAGATTTCCTAAGATTAAAGACTGGATTCAATTAATTTAAGGTCCACAAAGGCAGGGATTTTAGTCTGTTCAGTTCACTCCTACAATACAAAAAGGCCAGAACAGTGTCTGGAACTTGTGGTTTCTTTGAAGGCAAGGGCTTGAATAGAAATGGTGCAATAAGGAGGGGAGAGCTACAGGTCATAAACTACCCACCAATGTATTTTTAAAGGGAAAAAAAAAAGGAAAAACAAAATCCTGAAGACGTTCATGAACCCCAGGACACTTGGCAGTCCTCCATCCTCTGTGTTCCCCAAGCACTGGTTCTCTAACTCATTAGTTGTGTAACCTTGGGCAAATAAATAACCTAAGTTTCTCAGTTTCCTCATTAGTAAAATAGAGATAACATATTTTGCAAGGATTAAGTATAAAGCACTTAGCTCAGTATGTAACACAAAGTTAAGATCTTTTTTAAAAAAAAGAGCATCTCCTTTTCCTTGGCAGTTCCCACAATCCAAAAATCCTTAATAAATTAGATGCAAATGCAATAGCTAGTCCTAAAAAGAGAATGTAGTAGTCCTAACCGCTTGTCCAGTTAGTTCAGCCAGAAAGGAAAAAGAATCTCTAAATATGTTCTTGAGGCTCTTTGCTTAGATTCATTCAAGGAGATAGAAGTATGAGGGCTCTGGGCACATCAGGGTCACTCAGATCTGCCAGGGACTAAGTCAGAGGCCCCAGAAGTAAGCGCATCTTGGTTATCATCCGTGAGAAACAGCTCTAGGCTCTTTGGTTTGGAGGAAATCTCAGAGATTCAGTCTAATACATTTATTTTTCAGCTGAGGAAAATTAAAGGCCAGAGATGTCACATGATTTGCCCAGTATCACAGAGTTAACAGAAGACAGTACTGGGTTCTCTCTTAACTACTTTCTACCAAGCTACAGCTGACTGAAAACAGACCCCCACCCCAACTGGGCAGACCAATATAAGTCCAAATTCATAGGACTTATAATCAACTACGTTTTACTGATGTAATGATCCAAATTATATCCCTCTCCATGACACATCATTAACTCCAATGAATTACTTCTAGACTCAACTCTCTTCCCATCCCTCTTTCCACCTTCTAAATTATCCAAGGCCAGAGGGATCTCTCACTAACAGAAGTCATTCTCTGAACAGAATACAAGATCTCAGATATGTAACTCCCACCAGTCTCCTGACTTGGGCTGATATGACTGAGGGGTTTTCATTCTCTTGGTCTTCAGGAATTTTCTGTCTGCCTGCTTGTTGGCATTCTTTCACAAGCTCTTTGTAAAAGGGCTGGCGTTTGCTCACTGGTAAACTGAAGACTTTGTTGAAAGAGGGTCAAAGAGGCTGAAAAACACAAGACTATACTGATTCTTCACACTCCTCTCATTCACTCTACTGTTCTCTCCAGATAAACTCTAACTCTCAATAACTGACCTAAGATCAGCCCTACGTCCATGCTATTTTAGAAAGAAAGGAAAAACATTCAGAGAAGTGGAGACAAGAATAACTCTTGGTAATGAGAAAAGGTTCTATCTAGCTTTTGATTATAGTCAAGCACCAAAGGAGGTTTCCTGAGCCACTAATGCCACCTGGTGGCCAGCAAGATATATTAATAAACCTTAAAATCCATATATTTCAGATGATCTGTATTATCATTATAACAAATCATACAGGAACTTGGGGCAACGTGGGGATGAAAGAGTGGATTATACTACTCTAATCTCTCAATATTTTTTGATTAAATAACCAATTTCTAGTTTCTAGTGAAAATGTATTATCAAAGAAAACCATGAAAGCCAAACTTTCTTATTCCCCCCAAAACTTCATCCTTCCCTTTTCCTTCACCCTCTCACCAAAAACACCCCATACCCAGTGATTCCAGTCACATAATACATGTGCAAAAGGGGCTTCAATTCGTAAGTAAAATCAATTTTATTAATAAAGATCTTTCCACATGTCCAGAGCAAATAATTAATGAATTCCGAGGAAAAAATCTACATACAGTGAAATTAGAAGTATCCCAGGATGACAAAAAATAAATTAAATATGTACACCCATAATCACCGCCGCCTCCGAAAACCTGAAAGGAAGGGAAACCAAGAATGAGGCAAAGGACAGTTGGGAAAAGCCAAAGGGACAGAAAAAAAGGACATCTAGAGAGAAGGGCTCGATAGGAGTGGGTTCCCTCGGCAATACTCTCTGTATCCTCCCAGGACAAAAGACTAGAAGCAGGATGGAAACTGAAATGGGATAATGGTTCCTTCAAGTGACATTTTTATAGTTTACTTAAGGAAACCTGAACAGGAGCTGTGGGGCCTTCAGAAATAGAATCCAGAAATCTCTTTTGTGAATGATGCTGATTTTCATCTTGGGAAAGAAAAAAATAAATGCCCACCTCTAAAGAGATTAACACCCAGTATGGAAGAGATACTGTAAAGGTCGGTAAGACCTACAGGATGGCAAATCCGGAGTTGGCATCCCAATTCGTAAACCCCATCCTGCACTTGTTCACCCAGGTCCTAGCCATTCACTAACCTTTTTTCTTCTGACCTTTCTTAGCTATCTTCTTCCGCTTCTTAGTAGAATTCTGATCCTGGAGACACATGGCGAAGGGAAGGAATGGCAGTGAGCTTCCAAGTTTAGTGTCCCTTCCCAAGTTCCTCACGGCAACAAGCCCACATACATTTAGCTGACAGCATTAAGGTCACCTCCCACCACTGTATCACTACCTCACCTCATCAAGATGAGGGGCTCCTCCTGTCAAAGCACTGATGTCACTGAAGTGCGTGAGGGAATGAATTTGTGAGCTCATGACATTTGCTCGTTTTCGCCGTCCTTTCTCCCGCTTACTGACACTTAAACGCACCATCATGCTCTCCTCATAGTTAATCCTGCCAGAGAAACACAGACACCACTTGCAGCATGCTCAGTACATAGAGGCAGAAAGTTGCAGCCAAGAACCTGGGCCCAGGTGTTTACTCACCCCTCGTTCAGACAGTTCTCAAGAAATTTCATAGCAAGTCACTACAGTATTTAGTGAGGTGATACTGTGTGCTCAACACTCAATGCTCAATACTCAGTGAAATGTTCTTTGCACTAGAACTTCCCTCCTCCCCAGAGATGAACTCACAGCCCATCCACAGGAATACTTAAACTATATCAGAAAATTCTTTATATTCCAGCTCCATAAACAGGATCCTCTACACGAACCTTCTCACTCAAATCTACCAACTGTAGAGATGAACACCTGGGCAAAGTTGATGCATCTGTGTTCAACTTATAATTGCTTTTCTACTTTTCTTCCCTGAACTTATCTAGCACTCTCCATGCCATTATAAAAACGTGACTTTCTTGCCTTCTGCAGAAAATAAAGAGCAGTGAGAGTGAAATACAGAACTTTAAAATCCTACTAGGTGGAACTGCATATAGTCTTCTCCATGTAGCACTTGCTCAGCCTGAACAGTTGGGGGGAAAAAAAAGACATTTCCCCCGCTAGTTCCTATTCTGTACTTCAAACCCCTAACTCTTAGAAACCGTCACACCAAATTTTGCACTCCACTTTCTAGATAACGTGGGTTCTCTTGGAATTAGACTTAATCATCGTCATTCAAAGCGAAAGGACAGGTCTCTACAGCATAGAAAACAATTTCTAACTGCAAGGACTCGGACCTGTGTTGATCCTCCTGGCTCTGTCGAGTAACATGAGGATGCCGAGCATCTCGGATTTCCTCTGGAGCATCCGAGTACTGCTCCTTTAGTTCACGAATGACAGAGCTGCTCAATGCCCGTCTCTTGGCTCGTTCTAGGCGCTTCTTCTCCCGCTCAGCTTCCGTTTCATCTATGGGATAAAAATCAGCAAGGGTTATCCCAGAACAGAGAAGAGAAACACAATTCATGCTGAGGAAGCAGCAGCCACAGTTCATACCATAATGCACTGGAACCAAGCGTGGTGGAACATATTTCTTAGCTGTCCCTTTTCCAGATTTCATCCCTGAAGCCCCAGACTGGCCTTCCTCTGCTTCATCTTCCTCCTCATCCCCAGAGCTCAACTACAAAAGGAACATAATGTCCACAAACTTAGGAAGCGTTAGTCAAACAAGCGCTAAGAAAATCCAAAGCTGAAGTACTCTGGGAAGGTGGGAATACAAACAAGAGGGAGAAAGGGGAATCTCACATTCAACATTCTAAGGCACAAGCTGGGAATCAACGGTAATAAGAGAATCCCAGGAGATCCAGGAGTATTACAAGGCTCATTCAGGCTTAGATTCCTCAGGAAAATCAGGATAATGCAACCTCTTACCTTGCTCATCATATTGCTGGGATGAGGCTTAAAACGGAGTGGGTCACTCTCACCTAAAATAAAAGACCCAAGAGATTTTACAAGATCTGGAACTTTGTGAACGGCCACACATAACCTTACAGCTTCCCCCACTTACTGAGGCTGCCTGTCACTGCCGTCTTCACCAGTTTGTCAATTTGATACTTCAGTTTTTGGTCCAAAGGACGAAGCTTTTCCAAAACCTATAATGTGGTTAAATAGGATTACATGTCCTCCTCAAAATTAAGCATACACCAAAAGTCCCTATGTTAAGTTGCCAGATAAAGCACCTAAAATATGCACAAAGTAGAGCAAATGAAGACAAAAATGCTTTTTTTCATTTGGTTTCCTCCCTTAAACATGAGAACACCCACTTAAATGAGAGCTATTGTGTCACAGTCCTGGAGTTCAGGATATAGAAACGCAGAACTCTAAGATGACAAATGCCTCATACCGTGCGAATCTCCACCAGTCTCAAAACTGCAGGATGTCCCTGAAGAGACCCTCCTGAGGCTTTGTCCAGAATGAGATGGCTCAGATCCATAAGGTACATTAGCAACAGCTGATCTTTCACTTCCAAAAGGCTGAGACCCTGAGTTGAATCAAACAGTAAGAGATGCAAATTCAGTTTTAACCACAGAATAAGGAGGAGAGTCTAGGGAGAACAGAATAATTTTTTTCCAAGTTCAAGTTTTTTTCCATGCAGTTCATATAAGGTATCTGGAGTAGTCTCAAGGAAGTGGCTGCACCTAAAATGGCCACAGAGAAAATTATGCTAACACAACAGAAGCGCAGCTCAGAGAATTACTGTATGACAATAAGAGCAGGAAAATCAATAAAGTATCCCCCAAAATGACTATAGCAAGGTTTCTCAAACTCAGAGCTATTGACATTTGGGGGACAGATAATTCTTTGCTGTGGAGCGCTGTCTGGGCACTGAAGGATATTCAACAGCATCCCTGGCCTCCAACCATTGATGCCACCCCCCAAGTTGTGACAATCAAAAATGTCTCCATACAGTAATGAATTTTAAATTAATTTAACCAAAACAATCACTGATTTTATCCCCATACAATGGAATTATATGATATAGGTAAAAACAATGACCTGTACATACTGACATGGACTTATCTATGTCAACACACTTTCTACACTGTATAGAAAGTGTGAATAATGTGGTTCCAATTAAGGGGGGGAGGTGAGAAGTATTATACACACATTCTATATGCAGAGAAAAATGTCTGAAAATAACATAATTAACAACTGCTACCCCTGAGGATCGAGATGAGGAAAAGAAATGGAGTGCTTGTACTGAAAAAGTGGTTTTCCATCAAGCATATATTACTTTTACAATCAACGAAATAAAAAATGTACCCCAGTGATTATCTCAGAATGGTGATTACACTGATTTTTAATTCTCTTTTTTGTGATTTTATGTATCTTCTAAACTTTCTAAAATTAAAAGTGTATTAGGGGCTTCCCTGGTGGTGCAGTGGTTAAGAATCCGCCTGCCAATGCAGCGGACACGGGTTCGAGCCCTGGTCTGGGAAGATCCCACATGCCGCGGAGCAACTAAGCCCGTGCGCCACAACTACTGAGCCTGCGCTCTAGAGCCCACGAGCCACAACTACTGAAGCCTGCATGCCTAGAGCCTGTGCTCTGCAACAAGAGAAGCCACCGCAATGAAAAGCCCTCGCACTGCAACGAAGAGTAGCCCCCGCTTGCCCCAACTAGAGAAAGCCCGCACGCAACAATGAAGACCCAACGTGGCCAAAAATAAATTAAAAATTAAAAAAAAATTCGTTTAGCTATCTTTTTTTTTTTTTAATTTATTTATTTATGGCTGTGTTGGGTCTTCGGTTCTGTGCGAGGGCTTTCTCCAGTTGTGGCAGGTGGGGGCCACTCTTCATCGCGGTGCGCGGGCCTCTCACTATCGCGGCCTCTCTTGTTGCGGAGCACAGGCTCCAGACGCGCAGGCTCAGTAATTGTGGCTCACGGGCCCAGCTGCTCCGTGGCATGTGGGATCCTGCCGGACCAGGGCTCGAACCTGTGTCCCCTGCACTAGCAGGCAGACTCTCAACCACTGCGCCACCAGGGAAGCCCTAGCTATCTTTTTAAAACACAAATCTGCTGTAAATCTCATGCTTAAAAATCCTTCAATGATTTTTATTAACCTACTATAATGATTTTCGTATTTCTGTTGACCTACAGGACATTTTGCTTAAATGATATCTTAAGACGAAAGCTCAATACATAAAACAGGTAACACCCAAGTTTTCCAGCTCAAGTAGGTATGAGGGATCCAGAGACCTCCTTCTTTTTTTCTTTTTTAAATAGTTTTTTGGAAGTGATCCATTTTTAAAGTCTTCATTGAATTTGTTACAATAAACTTCTGTTTTATGTTTTGGTTTTTTGGCCGCGAGGCATGTGGGACCTTAGCTCCCTGACCAGGGATCGAACCCACACCCCCTGTATTGGAAGGCAAAGTCTTAACCACTGGACCGCCAGGGAAGTCCCCAGAGACCTCCTTCTATACTGCCCCACACTCAATGGTCCCTGAGAAGGTTCTATAAGACCTTAATTTGAAAACTACCATATTATACGCATCATTTTTATATTTTAACATCTCTGAAGTCAGGATACATCTTTAAATCAATGGTATCTTAGCATTATGTCATAGATTAACAAGCAACATTGTATGCTCAGTATATAAAGTCAGTGATATGTCCCCAATTAACAGCATTTTATATTAAATGAAATACAGTTGGCCTACATGGCTCTTCACACAGAGTGACTACTTTTCTGCCCCCAACACACAAACAAAATGCACACCCAAGCACACTACATGACTTACCTCCTTTCCCTGAATATCACTATGCTTTTAGGTCTTTGTGCCTTTGCACATGCTGTTTCTTTCTATCCCTCTGACTCCTATTTATTCCTCACAATCCTGTTACCTCTCTGAGATGCCTCCCCTAATTCCCTTTGCTCCGTGATATTTATTTAATCTTGCTCCTCAGCTCGCACAGCCACTCATCATGACTGCTACTGCTTATACCTATTGCTTTCACCTGCCTTCTCTACTAGACTTCAGCACAGAAACTGGATCTTATTCATCTTCAAAGCTCCAGTACTAAGGACATACAAGACACTCAATAAGTCTACGATGGAAAGAACTGTTGAGAACATCAAGTCAAGGGGTGCTTACTCTTCATTTATGTCCTACCTTCTCTGTAGGATAGGCTTTAGCTTGAACTTTTTTGGTCAGAGCTTGCACCTGTGCAGTGACAGACATCACCTGAAATTAATCCAAATAAAACCACTGATTAGAATACATCAAGTTATCTCTGTGAGCTGTGAAGTGCAAAAGCTAAACAATGCCACCTAAAAATTATCTGAAACACTGCCTAAAGTACACCACTATCTTTTCAGTTCTGGGAAAGCATAGGAGAGATGGTTTCTGATACTTCTTTAAGAGATAGAAAAACCTTTCCACCTCTTCTTAAAGCTAAAGAGACCATCTTACAAAACCAGCGGGAGGGGATGGGGACTGAGACAGTGGTGATGGGGGCATCGTAGCTTTGTACCAGTTGAATTTGCAATGCACAGGACTACATAAACGTATATGAGCTAGGCACCCAAAGGGCACATCGTGTCACCTTTTTTGGCATCGGTTTCCTTAGCTATAAGAATAAAGAAAATTGATTCAGATGCTTTCTTTCTGGAGTTTTCTATATTCCTTTGGACGGAGAAATCAATTACTCTAAATTGTGGCCTGAAAAGGTTTTCATTATATCGTTTTGCTCTTACTGTATCTGGTCATTCAAATATATGCCCCCAAATCACCAAAGTTTAGAGGTGCGGCAAACAAAGTCAAAGCCGATTCGTGACTAATCTATTCCAAAGGGGTGCCATTACTCACCTGCTCCTGGAGGTTTTTCAAAAGTGCCACGGCATTTGGCAGGTCTGACTCCAGCACCTCCTATGGAAGGGAGAGTAAACAAAAATCATGCTTTCCTCAGGATTATAAGACGGAACGTGTGAGGTGGAAAAGCCCCCTCTCTCCTTCAAACACCCTGGACTTCCTGCCTTCCCACTCCGGTGCACATACAGCCTCGCCTCAGAGCCGGCCGGCCTCTCAGGTCACTGGAAAGGAGCGGTAACTCCAGCCCCGTCTCCCTACTACTGCTTTTGCCCCGCTGTTTCAAGGAGGGCGGCTCCCTGGAGTTATTTCCATCACCACCCTTCCCTCGCCCCAATAATTTGCCTCGAGGCACTGAGGAGAAAGGAAACGTCCACAATACCAAGCCGACGAAGCAAACACACTACACTCACCGGCGCCGCCATCTTCACAAAGCCCGCCCCTTCCGGAACTGTACTTCCTGAGAGCTGACGTTGTCTTGATAGACTTGAGAGGCCGCCGCCGCTTGCAAACCTAAGCCAATAGGAATAAGGGCTCTCTCACTTCCGCCCCGAACAGGATATACGAGAGGAGGGGCCGGGTCCAGCCAATGGAATAGAAGAACTGGCTAAATTCGTCAGACTTAGGAGGAGCTTTAACGACGTAAAGATGCTATTGGAAAGAAGCATGTGATTAGTAAATTGAGTAGAATGATTGGAGCTAAGCCAGTAAAAACTCGGCAACTGATTGATTGACAGTTAGAAAGACCCAATGGAAAAAAGGAGTTAACTGAGCGAACTGAGAACATATTGGCTCCTGGACGCCGCGGTACCCGGAGTCTTCTTCAAGAGGCTTCTCTTGCATTGCCTGAACCCGCCGCTAGGTGACGGGCCTCGGCCTCTCTCTGAGAAGGTGGCCACGTTATGAAGCTGCCATTGCTGGCTGCTGTGCCAACGCGGGCCGCGCTAGATTCCTCACAGACCCCAAGGCCCTTGTGTGATCGTGGAGAAGTCATTCGATCTCTGAGCTTTTTTCATCTATAAATAGAGTTGGGCCAGAGAAGCCCAGAGCCAGTTTAGACACGGACGGTAAGGACACACGCGCCTCGTACGCACCTGGGGGCGCTGCGAAGAGACGCCCCCAGCTGCAGCCCCAACACTTCCTACTAGTTCGGCGACATGAAGGGAGGGACGTTTAACAAATGAAGCCAGTTCAGATTTACGTGACTTGCCCCTGGTCACACAGGTCCCTGCAGAACTTGGTTTAAACCCAGCCTGTGCATATATAGTATTTCATTATGCTCTGTCTCATCTTTCCCCAATACTTGCAAATATGTCAGCTCACTCCTGCTTCTCACAGGCTGATGAAGTCAGTCGGATGGGTATTAATTGTTCCTATCGTCTGCCTTGGGAAGTAAGCACTGCAAGGGGAAATGATGGTCTTGAATTTTACCTGCAACTGTCGAGCAGAGCTAGGACTAGAAATCAGATTTCCTGACTTGGAGTGGTCTTCTGGAATTAAACAAGGAATAACTCCCATATCTCGGCAACCAGGGTGGGAAAATCCTGGTTTCTAAATCTTTTGCTGGATTCAGGAAGAAAAAGGCAGGGCCCAGGTATCCAATCCTCATGCCTCTGCCTCAAGCATTTATTTGCTGTTTCAGGCCCAGCATGGAAGCTCAGTGTGCCTTGACAGCCTACTCAGTCAATTAACCAATAGTTTTTATACCGTTTATCAGGATTTGTATTATGAAAAATTTCCATTTCAACATAAATTTGTGACCTATTGAGATCCTCTGCCCATTTTTTAATCAGGTAATTCTTTTGCTATTTAAGTTGTATGAGTTCTTTATATATTTTGGATATCAACCACTTATCAGATATATGATTTGCATATATTTTCTCCCATTCCGTAGGTTGCCGTTTCATTTTGTTGATGGTTTCCTTTGCTGTGCAGAAGCTTTTTAGCATGATGTAGTCCCACTTGTTTATTTTTGTTTTGTTGCCTTTGCTTTTGCTGTCAGATCCAAAAACAATCATTGTCAAGACTGCTGTTAAGGAGCTTACCGCCTATGTTTTCTTCTAGGAGTTTTAAAGTTTCAGGTCTTCCATTCAAGTCTTTAATCCATTTTGAGTTAATTTTGTGTATAGTGTAAGATACGGGTCTAGTTTCATTCTTTTGCATGTAGCTGTTCAGTTTTTGCAACACCATTTATTGAAGAGACTGTTCTTTCCCAATTGCATATTCTTAGCTCCTCTATTGTAAATTAATTGACCATACATGTGTGGGTTTATTTCTAGGCTCTCTATTGTGTCCCATTGATCTATGTGTTTGTTTTTATGCCAATATGATATTGTTTTGATAACTATAGTTTTGTAATATAGTTTGAAATCATGGACAGAAATAACATTTAACCAACTATCTGGGCACTTCATGACTCAGTCAGGTTTACACATAAAATTAACCATCACACTATATGTAAAAATACTCATAATCATTGACTCAGAAATCTATTTCTTAGAATTTATTCTGACAAAATCTTTCAAAAAAAGAAAAGAAGCCATATATATATATACATATATATATATATATGTTTACAGAGACATTATTTATAAGTTCAAAAAACTGCAAACAAGGGGTTAGAGAGTGATTGTTAATGGAAGGGGGTTTCTTTTTGAGGTGATGAAAATGTTCTAAAATTAGGTAGTGGTGATGGTTACACAACTCTGAATATACTAAAAATGACTGAATTGTACACTGTAAAAAGGTGAATTTTATGGTATATGAATTGTCTCAATAAAGGTGTTATAAAACTATAAGCAATCCAAATATCAAACAAGTAAATTTTCATATATTATCACAGAAATAGCAAATAGCTCCATTTATTGAGTGCTTACTATATGCGAGGCATTATTCTGAACACTTTACATGTATAAATTCAGTGGTTTTTCAAAGTGTGGTCCTTGATCTTGTAGCATCTGGAATGCAGATTCAGGCACCCCACCCTGTCCTACTGAATCAGAATTTCTGAGGCCAAGGCCTAAGATGCTTTATTTTAATAAGGCTTCCGTGTATTCTGCAACATGGTCAAGTTTGAGTGTCTCTGTTTTAACTTGTTTAATTCTCATAGTAAACCCATAAGATAGGCAATATTATTTTCTCCATTTTATAGATAGTAGTGGAACATCTGCCATCATAAAAATGATAAAATCTAAGATTGCAGAAATATGGAATTCTAATGGCTAGAACATAAGATTATGTACATATTGTATGTACCCACAGCAGCCCTATATGTATACCATATATGTATTTTTGTATGTATATATATATAATAGAAACACACACACACCTTGGAAAGAAGCTGAGAATTGAAAATAGTTAATGTGATTGGGTAGGAGATCTTGGGTGTTATTTCTGTACTTGCATAGTTTCAACAAAGTTTTGTTTGTGTTTCAGGAGCAGCCCTGCTGAATCAAAAAGTACTTTCGTAGAAGAGCCACTGATACTACTATATATAAAATAGATAACAACAAGGACTTACTGTATAGCACAAGGAATTATACTCAATATTTTGTATTAACCTATAAGGGAAAAGAATTTGAAAAAGAATATAGATAGATAGATATCTGAATCACTGTGCTGTATGCCTGAAACTAACATGACATTGTAAATCAATTATACTTCAATTAAAAAAACGCACATTAGGGCTTCCCTGGTGGTGCAGTGGTTGAGAATCTGCCTGCCAATGCAGGGGACACGGATTTGAGCCCTGGTCTGGGAGGATCCCACATGCCGTGGAGCAACTAGGCCCGTGAGCCACAACTACTGAGCCTGCGCGTCTGGAGACTGTGCTCCGCAACAAGAGAGGCCGCGATAGTGAGAGGCCTGCGCACCGCGATGAAGAGTGGCCCCCGCTTGCCGCAACTAGAGAAAGCCCTCGCACAGAAACGAAGACCCAACACAGCCAAAAATAAAAATAAATTAATTAATTAATTTTTAAAAAAATGCACATTAGAGGGAATTCCCTGTTGGCACAGTGGTTAAGAATCCGCCTGCCAATGCACGGGACACGGGTTCGAGCTCTGGTTCAGGAAGATCCCACATGCCACGGAGCAACAGAGCCCGTGCGCAACAACTACTGAGCCTGCACTCTAGAGCCCGCGAGCCACAACTACTGAGCCCACGTGCCGCAGCTACTGAAGGCTGCACACCTAGAGCCCATGCTCCGCAACAGGAGAAGCCACCGCAATGAGAAGCCCGTGCACTGCAACAAACAGTAGCCCCGGCTCGCCGCAACTAGAGAAAGCCTGCGCACAGCAATGAAGACCCAACACAGCCAAAAAATAAAGAAAGAAAAAAGAATTTTTTTCCAAATGCACGTTAGAAAGAATCATCAGAGGATCTCATCCATTCCGTCAACATTTTTGTTATTTATATATATTGTGGTATTACTGAATGTTTAATCAGAGCCAGCTAGGCCTTTAAAAACTTGAATTTCCACATTTGAAAATGGGAAAAATATAATTTTGCTACTCAGTTTTGAGAATCTACTGAAGCAAAGTATGTGTAACTACATTATAAATCATTGTGGACTTCACAAGTTAATGATTTTTTTTTTATTTTAATTTTTTTAAAATATATTTTATTTTATTTTATTTTTATTTTTGGCTGTGTTGGGTCTTTGTTGCTGCGCACGGGCTTTCTCTAGTTGTGGCGATCGGGGGCTACTCTTTGTTGTGGTGTGTAGGCTTCTCATTGTGGTGGCTTCTCTTTTTGCGGAGAATGGGCTCTAGGCACGTGAGCTTCAGTAGTTGCAGCACGCGGGCTCAGTAGTTGTGGCACGTGGGCCCTAGAGCCCGCGGGCGTCAGTAGTTGCGGCACGTGGGCTCAGTAGTTGCAGAGCGCAGGCTCAGTAGTTGTGGCGCACGGGCTTAGTTGCTCCGTGGCATGTGGGATCTTCCCGGACCAGGGATTGAACCCGTATCCCTTTCATTGGCAGGTGGATTCTTAACCACTGCACCACCAGGAAAGTCCCTAATGATATTTTTAAGTGATTCCTGGATATATTGCTGGCAATTTCTCTATTAATAGTGGAATAGTTAAAAAAAAAAAAAAAAAAGAAGAGCCACTGAGCAGTGCCTGGAGGGGCAGGCAGGAAAAGTCTCAATATTAAAGAGGTGGGAAAGCCCAGCCTGGGGTGAGGGTACTGTTGGGAGACCAGTCAGATCTGGAGGTGGGAGGTTGTGAAGGGCTAAGTTGGGACAATCTGGGGCCAGTTTATGAAGTGTCTTTAAGTGCCAGTCAGAAGAATTCAGGCTTTGTCTCCGAGACAACATGGAGCCCTGGAAGTTTCTATGAATGACAGATATGTTAGAAGTGGTACTTTAGAAAATTGAGTCTGCCAGTCATTTGGTGAGATGAGCAGATGGAAGACTAGTTAAGGTGCTATTGCAATTATCCAGGCATGAGAAGGGGCCTTGCCTCATGACGTTAAAGAGAGAATGGGGAAGTAGGGAGGAGGCGGGGCCTTTTGAAGGTGGAATCTACAGATGAATAGAAATGTGGTTGGCTGCCTTTCTCCTGAGCCCCCTCCCCTTTCTCATGTCTAATTCTCAGCTTCTCTGGGGAGTTCCCTTCGTTCCCTACCTGTGACCACAAATCTAGAATCTCCTCTGCAAATGAATCTGAAAACTCAATGTCACTTTTCCCAAGAATGACTGGTTATACCACCAATTCTATAAAATCAGATAATATAACCACCCCCCCCACCTCACCCCCACCACAAACACACACACACCGGCACCTTAAAACACATTAATGGCTGCTCGGTGCCTGTAGGTTAAAATTCACACTCCCTTAATTTGGTTCATGAGGTCCTTTGTGACCAGCCTTCACCTGCCTCCTAGGCTCTTCTGCGGTCAGATCCCCTGATTACTTCCATTCTTTAGCCACACTGAGTTCACCTCAGTTCCTCTCAGGCCTTTGGACAAGCTGGTCTCTCTGGAGCCCAGCTCCTTCTTTTCTTGATCTACTCCAGCTCATCCTTCAAGTCTGACCTTAAAAGTCATTTCCTCCAGGGAGCCTTTCCTGATCTCCAGTCCAGATTAGGTGGCCTTGCTTTGTGCTCCAGGATTTCTTCCATCACAGCACCTGGCACTTCCATCACAGTACATGCCACACGATACTGTCACTGCCTGTCACTGCCTATACCTGTCTGCCTCTCCGTAGTAATCTGTGAGCTCCTGAAGTCAGGACTGTGCCTGCCACAAAGTTGGTGCTTGATCAGTGTTGGTGGAATGAACGTTCATTCCTGGGCTATGGTAAGGCACGCTGCCATTAACATTATCATTCTCATTAACATGAGTTGAACAATCAAACTGGAAGAAGCTGGGATCTGGAATTATTAGACAGGGCCCACTGAGATGGGGCAGATCCTGGGGAACATTGTCATTGCAGATGCTGGAAGAAAGTACAGACCAGCCTGGCAGCAGATGAAGGGAGTTAGTCTATTAAAGCAGTCAGAATCAGGAAGATATTCTAATAAGAGGGCACTGGAACAGGTTTGGAAAGCCAAGCAGGCAAGTGGAAGTAATATTAATAGATACCACTTATTGAGCATTCACTGTTTGTTGGGAGCTGTGCCTATAACTTTTTTTCCCCCATCTTTATTGAGGTATATTTGACAAAAAGTGTATGTATTTAAAACGTACAATGTGATGTTTTGATATACGTATACATTGTGAAATGTTTTCCACAATCAAGCTAACAAGCTAATTAACGTATCTATCACCTTATATAGTTACCTCCACCCTTTTTTGGGGGGGTGGTCAGAACAATTAAGAACTACTCTCATAGCAAATTTCAAGTACACAATACAGTACTTTTAACTATAGTCACCATGCTGTACGTTAGATCGCCAGAACTTACATCCTTCATATATGAAACTTTGTACACTTTGAGCAACATTTCCCCCACCTCCCCAGCCACTGGAAACCACCGTTCTACTCTCTGCTTCTAAGAGTTTGTCTTTTTTAGGTTTCACATATAAGTGAAATCATGCAGTATTTGTCTTTCTGTATCTGGTTTATTTCACTTAGCATCACACTCTCCAACTTCATCCATATTGTCACAAATGATAAGATTTCCTTCTTTTAGGGCTAGATAATATTCTTCATCCATTCATCCACCACTGGACATTTAGGTTGTTTCCATGTCTTGACTATTGTGAAGAATGCTGCAGTGAACATGCAGGTGTCTCTTCACAACAGTGATTTCATTTCCTTTGGCTATATATACCCAGAAAAGGAATTGCTGGATAATATGGTACTCCTGTTTTTAATTTTTTGAGGAACCTCTATACTGTATTTCATAGTGGCTGTACCATTTTTTTTTTATAACTTCGTATATGTAATCCTTAAGTCAAGTATATGGGGTAGGTATTACCATCCACATTTTACAGTTAAGACTGTGGTTTAGTGCTGGGATTCAAAAATAGTTCTTCCTGGGCCTGTCCTCTTTTCTCTACATGAGTGCTTCTCCAACTTTAATGTGCATTAAATCACCAGGGGTGGGGGGGTCTTGTTAAAATGCAGATTCTGTTAAAATGCAGAAAGGTAACTCAGGCCTGGGTTGGGGCCTGAGGTTCTGCAGTCCTCATAAACTCCCACTGATGAGGATATGTCAGTCCACGGATCATACTTTGAGTCACAAGACTCTGCACGATACTTCACTTTTTTCTCAGAGAGGTTAAGTAACTCACCTAGGTCACACAGCTAGTCCATAAGCCAGGGTTTTTGACCACAGGCCTATTTGATGTCAAAACCTATGCTCTTAGTCATTAAGATATACT
This sequence comes from Balaenoptera borealis, assembly GCF_965194805.1. NCBI lineage: Eukaryota > Metazoa > Chordata > Mammalia > Artiodactyla > Balaenopteridae > Balaenoptera > Balaenoptera borealis. The sequence goes on from NC_138866.1 coordinate 73,518,521, forward strand.
GTCTCCCTCTATTCGAAGGAAACAGGGCACCCCGCTTCCAGTCTGGGGCTTAAGGGAAAAAATCTAATCCCTGAGAAGTAGACAGGCACCAGAGAAATTAAGAGGGTTACCAAGACAGGGCTTCTGGCAGAGGGAACAAAACCAGGGCTCAGTTACCAGACTGTGGCACAGGGTGGGGCCCAAGTCTTAGGAACAAGATAGAAGCTGCATTTCCAGAACTACAGCACAGAACCAAGGGTGACTTGATGATGACACTCCAAAGGTGGGCAATAGCTTGTTCTATCCCTCCTGCCTGGAGCCTGAAATGGGGCCAGAGCCTGGGGGAGGACTGACCCTGCCAGTGTGACAAGGTCACATGGGAGAGAAGAGAAAGATCATAGGGGTGGGAGCCACACCACCTTCACACCCTCCTCCCTGGGATCCTTGGCACTGCCCAGAGAGGCTAGGCCTTCCTAGGGCTCACCAGCATCCTATGGGGCTGCTGACCCTATCCCCTGCACTCTCCCTTTGCACCTTCTCTTCTCTTGATTTCAAGCCCTCCTCCCACCTCAGTCCTCTACATACCAACTCCCTGTTTGAATGACAGGATGGTTCCATATTTCAGGCCCTTGTCCTATTGACCTTGTTCTGTCAGGATCCATAAAAATTACCTTAAATTTTTCTTTCTTTTTTCCACCACCTTAAATTTTGCCTTGTTCCCTTTGAATGGCCAGGGTATAGGTATCTGGGAAGTGGCAGAAACCAGGGACGCTTAGTACTGGCTAAGTCTGGGGTCTTCAGTGGGGAGTGGGGGGCCCACAGGAGTAGCACAGAGCAGGGTGAGAATCGGGTACAGGATATTTCAGATGCTTCTGGACTTATGCTTCCACAGCAGGAATCCAGCCATCCATGTTACACCAGCTGTCAGCTCAAGAGCTGCATCAGAGTCATCAACTATATTAGGATCTTGGTCAGAACTTTTGATTGACTTCTGGCTAAAGGTCCGCAAAGGACAGGTACAAATGTGACCTAAAGGATAAGTTACAGAGCCCCAAACAGAAAAATGACCAGACAAATTTCTGAGCATGAAAAATGTGACAGTTCAGAATTGGCTTTGCAAAATAAATTAGCAGACATCTTTATGTCAATGTTAGGGTTGTGCAGAGACAGATATAGCCTCTGCTGTATTAGGATAATTTCCCATGACCCCAAAGCCCACCACATACCCCCTGCCCCCAGGCAGAGTCCCTCTGTCCAAGTGACCCCTCTTCCAAGAGGAGGATGTCCAGGGACAAAGACAAGCTGAGACAGAAGGGGGATGTTTGTTGGCATCCCTTACATATCCTCCTGAGCCTCTTGGATTCATTTTCATTTGGGTTCTTTTTTAAGAGCTAATTACTGTTTAGCCTCTGGAGACTCTGGTAATCGTCCAAATGCAAGTTACTTGAGGAGGGACCCCTGGGATACCTCCAAAACTACAAACATTTCATTTTTGTGTATCCCAGTAAAAAAAAAAAAAAAAAAAAAAATCCCAAGCGTGTATTTTATACCTACACATAAATGTGTATCTGGATGGACACTCTCCAACTATTAACCATGGTTGCCTTTGCAGAATGGGACTGTGAATAGTGGAAGAAGCTTTACCTCACTTACCTTGTAGAAGATATATTGTTTGAATTTTTAAAGTAACAAGCATTACTTTTATAATATGGGAGGAAGGAAAGAAAGAGGAAGGGAGGGAGGAAGAAAGAATGATTTGAGAGAGAGAAGAAAAGTAGAAAGACAAAAAAAGAGGGAGGGAGTGAGGGAGGAAGGAAGGAACGGGGGAAGGAAGGGAGGGAGGAAGGACGAGAAAGGGAAAGAAAAAGGAACAGAATGAGAAGCCTCCTCCACTCTCTCCCTGAATAAGATCCAGGGAATCTCATCTATGTCCCTATCCTGCAGGAGCAATTGGAGGCCTCATAGGAAAGAACAGCAGCTGTTCACCTTCTTTGGTACATTATTCATCATGCATTTATTTTATGTAGATTCATCAGAGTTGAAAGAGCTCAAGATAAAAATATACGTAACTTCTGGCCATTTAAAATATCAAAACAATGAAAAATATTTAAAGAGACTAGAGGCAAGAGGGAGGGCAAGGGGAAAACAGAAAAAGAACAAGAAAGAAAGAAACAGCAGTTTCAAGTAAATAGCAACAAATACCAGTGTGCCTAAAAATCCTAAAAATCCAGTGTGCCTAAAAATCCAGTGTGCCTAAAAATCCTGCTGCACCCTGTTAAGCTATGACAGCCTTGTTCCCTGGAGGCTGGGCCAAAAAGGTCTACACAGAAGCCTTTGTCTCCTTTATTTCCCCCGGATGGGCACAGCTTTGGACAGTGGCCGTGGATGGGGTTGCTCAAGACCCAGCCCTTTCAGGACCCACCTCCAGCTTACCTTCCGCAGAAACCTTCCCTCATCGCCCTCTCCCCTCACTGCCCTGCCTCTGCATTCCTACATTTATGGACTCAAATTTTCAGTTATTTTCCCCATGTTAAGTGTTGCCACTCCGGACCTGTGATCATGTTGGCCGTGTGTTCATTGATCTGAAAACTCTTTGAGGACAGAGGGGCCTCTGACCTGCCTCTTTACCCCCTCGGAGTCTAGGTGCCGCCTGGTCCACAGAGGGTGTGCAGTGACCTTCCTGTCCCCTTCCCTCCACCTCTCCACGCTCTTCTCCAGTGACAGTGCCAAAAGCCAGGAGGACCCTGGTTAGCAGATGACCATGCAGGCATGTCTGTCTAATTCTAGCCAAGGGCATGGGGGAAGGGACAGAGCCCAGGGCCCTGTGGCCTCTTCTCTGAGAGGACGCAGGGCTAAGAATAGGACGGGAGATTAGGGAGGGATTTGAACTGCATTGTTATCTCACAGGAATGGCGTTCATTTGGGAGTGTTTTCTTTCCAAGCTCTTCCAAGAGCCGCCCCACCCCCTCCCCTGCCCTGTGTCTCTGTAGGGGTGCCCACCACTGTTCTCTCACCACTTCTTTCTCTTCTCTTTCCATCTGCTCTTCTCTGCAAGCGCCCATCCATTCCCGTCCCCTCCTCCTGTCCCCCGTTCCTCTCCAGCCCCATCCTAATTCCTCATCCCCTTTCTTCCTAAGTTCCTACCCCTTCACCTATTTTCCCTACTTCTCTGCCTGGATCTGCTTCCTTCCACCACTTTCCACAAGTCTTTCCCACTTACCCTTCCCCCTGCTTCTGTCTCCCTCCTGGCCCCTTTGCCCCCCCCACCTCTCCCAAGCGCCTCACTCTCTTCAGCTTCAGGTGCCAGATTTGTTTTCCAGGCTGGTGGCCTTTGACTCCCCTTTCCTAACACTTTTGGACCAGTGTCTCGTCCACTCCTCCCTCCGTCCCGCTGCTGTGTCCCCTCCCTCAAAGCTGAGCTGGACAAGCACAAGTAGCAGAGGTTGAGGTGGGCTGACAGCCTCTACTCCCCTGACAACTAGAAACCATCAGCACTAGACACCGGGCAAAGGGCTACCTCTGAGGACAAGACCCAGGACATGCAGGCCATAGGAGACACCTCGCAGAGCCCAGCCAGAGCTATTCTTAGGAACCCAGTACCACAAAAGGGCCTTTTGCTTTGTGTCACACCACCCCCATGGAGCTGCTCTTGGCAGCCGAGGCTGTAATCTCAGAGACAAGGGGCCCAGACATGGGAGGCTGGGCTGGAAACGGCCCCCTGCCCTGACTTCTCAGAGCATAAAGGCTCTGTCCTTGGGGCAAGGTCATCTCCCACCACAATGCACAGACACACAGCTACACAGCTCTGCCGCTCTTTCTGCAGTCTTGGTCTGTTCACAGCTGAACCTCAGCTCTGCCGCCTCACCCCTTACTCCTCCGCTGCATCTGCTGGCCTTGCCCTCCACTGCATCTCCCGGTCCCCACGCGTCCTTTCCTGGTTCTTCCCCACTCCCAGCAAACCAACTCCCTTCCCATCTTACCGCCTCCCCACTCTTCCTGCTCAATATGGGTCAGCCTTTTTATCTAGTCAGTCCACAGCCCTTTGGTAAAGGCTCTTCTTTCCTTGCTGCAGGTGGGGAAGCTAAGACCCCGGCTCTGGTCTCTTGAGACCTTGAGGAGTGTGACCAGCTCTCAATCCCTAGTCTGGTCCATGGATCCGAGGTGAGCTGGCAGTCAGGTTGCCTGCTGCCCCTGAAAAGCTCCCCTGGGAGAAAACAGCAGCCAGCTCCCGGCTCCTTTGTTCCAAATCAGACCCAGGGAGGTTGCTTACCACCCCTGCCCCATGACAGGAAGGACCTGCGTGATGTGTATATGTATCTCTTTGTGTTCTTAATCAGTTTCTAATATTTGTGTAGAACTTTGGGGCATATGTGGCAGAGGACGGGTATGAGAGTCCTGCCCTAAAACTCAGGCTTGCAAACCCAGCAACAGGAACGCTGCCCAGCGCTGCAGCGCAGGCAGATCAGGGAAGAACCGGCCTCCACCTTCCATCCTCTTGGAACACCAGCGAGAGCCCTGCTCCAGGAGACCAGCCGTTCTCCCACGGCGGGTTATGGGTTGGGACAGGCAGAGGTACCTGGGTCGTCAAACCAGGAACATCATCTTTCCAGGTGCAATAAACATACTGAGGCATAAGCAAGCAGAAGAAGCTGAGCCACGGGTGCTACTCATGTTTCCAGATCACTCTGTGGGGCTACTCTCTGCCCTCCAGCCCTAGGCTAGTACTCATACCATGGAACACAGGAGGCCTCAGTCGGTGAGGGCCACAGGATGACAGCACGGCTGCCCCTGTGCTCTGCTGTGAGCTCCCTGCGTGCATCTCTGGGAACGAGGAGCGAGCCAGCTGGGCCTCCTCCCGTTTGCAAGCGCACTTTATGGAGGCAGTCACCTCAGCCCTCCAAGTATTCCCAAACCACCCCTCCAGCTTCCCGAAAGAGAGAAGGAATAAGAAACCAAAACCAGAAAATGTAAAAGGGACTGGAGAACAAAACAAGGGCATCTTTTATCAGCCCCTCTTCACAAGTGCAGGATTGCCCGATTTTTAAAGCAAAGCAAATCGTGTTACTCGGCCCTCTTCCCCTTCTAGCTGCTGTCTAATCTCTCAACTCACTGCCAAGCTCCTCAAATGCAGGGGTCACACCCACTGCCTCCACTTCCTGGCCACTCATCCGTTCCTTAATACCTTGCTGCAGCCTGGCTCTGCCCTGTGACTGCAGAAGGTGCTTGCTCCAAGATCACCCGAGTTCCTCCTCTCTGCCACCCTGACATTCAGTCTGTCTTTGGCATCTGACGCTATGGCCACCTGCTCCTCTTGAAGAACTTCTTCTGGCTTTTAGGAAACTGCCCTTTTCTCGTGCTCCTTGGTGCTCTTTGAGTCACCTTCTCCAAGCTCTCCGATCTCATGGCCATCCCCCGAGGCAGTCGGTCTCATGTACCAGCCCTGCCCGCCAGTCCCATTAATTCCAACTTCCTACAGGGATGCAGACCTTCTTCGTCAGATGCCCCACTGTGACCTCCAACTCCCCTGAACCAAACACGTTGTCCTCTTCCTGCCCACCTAAGAGCTTGTTCCCTTTTGCTGCTACCCCCATCCTTGCCAACATCACACAGTCGTGAGTCTTCCTTCCTCATTTCCTGCGTCCAGTCTGTCAGCAAGGCATTTTATTTCTTCCTGAGAAATCCTTCCAGCCTCGCCCTTTCCCCTTTGCATCTGCTGGCCCTGCTCTTCTCCTGACCTTGATCGTTACCCTACCCTCCTCTCCAATCTCCCTGCCTCCAGCCTCTTCTCCCTCAAAGTGCCCAGTAATACCTGTGCTGGGCCCTCGAACTCTGCTGTCATGACATCACAGTGACTGCTCCCAGGTCTACAGAGCTTTAGTCATTCTTCACTGCCTCTAGGACACTGTCCATTTTGCTGGTCTGGGACACATGGCAGAGTCAGCAGAAAGCACCTTGGAGTAAGACAGAATGGGGCTTGAATCCCAGCACCACACTTGCTGCTTGATTTTTTTTTTTTTAATAAATTTATTTATTTATTTATTTTTGGCTGTGTTGGGTCTTTGTTGCTGTGCGCGGGCTTTCTCTATTTGCAGCGAGCGGGGGCTACTCTTCTTTGCGTTGCATGGGCTTCTCACTGCGGTGCCTTCTCTTGTTGCGGAGCACGGGCTCTAGGCACACGGGCTTCAGTAGTCGTGGCACGCGGGCTCAGTAGTTGTGGCTCGCAGGCCCTAGAGTACAGGCGCACGGGCTTAGCTGGTCCACGGCATGTGGGATCTTCCCGAACCAGGGCTCGAACCCATGTCCCCTTCATTAGCAGGCAGACTCTTAACCACTGCACCACCAGGGAAGTCCCGCTGCTTTATCTTGAACAAACATCTTAGCTCTCTGGACCCCATTGCTGAACCATAAAATGCAATTTAATTGATTGGCAAATGTGAGCGTTAAGGGAGATGATGTGCATCAAACACCGGGCGTGGTGCTTGGCACAGATAGGCACTCCACATACGAAGCCCTTTCCCCTCTTCTACAATGTGAGCCCACCTGAAATCTCCAGAGCCCAGAGTCTGGCCAGGCGTATGTCCTCTGAGTCCTTACTACCTCACCACGCCATTTCCCTGCCATGCCTTTGGTCATGCTGGGATTCTCACCACCTAGACCACATCCCTACTCCCAGTGCTTCTCAAAGTCCTACCTTCCCTTCAAGCCCCACCTAGAAACCTTTGTTCCAGCCCACACTGAACAAGAGCTTCTCTGCCTTGGGGTCGTCCTGGATGTGGACCACACTGTGTAGCCCTGAGCCATCCTCACTTGGTTTCCAGTGTGCTACCTGTGGCTTCCTGATGGGAATGCCTGTGAGTCAGAGCCCATGTGATCTTCCTGTGGCCCCCACAGAGCTGGGCATGCAGCAGGCTCAGCAAGGTGCCTGATTAAGTGACTGACTGGGACCCAGCTGGAGGGTGGAAGGAAGAATGAGACAGGCTGGCAGCTGGAAGAGAGGCATTCCTGGAGAGTTCATCAAACACTAATGCTCCGTCTTGAGACTGGCTACAGATACGGCTCTGACTCTGTACCATAGGTGTTTTGCAGAGATGTATACATACCCATGTATGTGTAAAGTGTGTAGGCACGTGTGCCCATGGCCACTCACCTGAATTTATGGTAGGAGTAGAGGTGGGGAGACAGGCGATGGTACCAGGGAGGCTTGCTTAAGAAAAGGTGGTCTCTGACTAAAAAAAAATAGAGAACCCCTTCTCCCCTTGGGAAGGGGCAGCTGATTACTCAACCTCTTGGCTAATCACTGAGCAATTACCAGCCACTCCTATTAAATCCCATGGTCTCTCTGTATCCTGGGCTGATCCAGGCTTGGCAGCCAGGATACTGCCCCAGGGATGCCTGTGAACAGAGCAGAGGTCCTCGGGTGGAGGAGCCGGGGACCTGGGCTGGGTCCCCAGCTAGAGCCCAACACAGAGAGAGCAGTGTGCAGGGCTCCAGGTCTAACACCGAAGTGCCCAGGTGACTCCAGGATGCTGGTTTTCAGTTTGCCCGATTATTTCATAGCACAATACCCTGGCCATTCTCCTTCCGGAGGTTCCTAGGCCCTCTACATGCTAAGTCTGGCTCAAGCCCAGGGATGGTTAGAACCGCTGAAGGAACCTCGGTCAGTCCCCTCGCTGAGGGCCTCAGTTTCATCTGCCCCCCTCCACACCCCAACTCCCATTCCCTAGGGCCAGCCCAGCTCCATTAGGCAGCTCCACCCAGGATCCCTAAGAGCTTCAGGCCTGGACACACACACAAAATCTAACTGACGGTTGGTTCTAATGGTCAAGCAGCTTCCACCTCAGGGCATCTGCTCCCATCAGGTGTCCTTGGCCAATGTCACCACTTAGTCTGGGTGACTCCTGGTGGGACTCAGCACAGTGGCCTGTCAGCCATGCAGTGGTGTCTCTCCCGGCCTCAGGGCTGGGCTGTGGGCCTGGACTGGGCCTAGGACAGCCTGAGGACTGCCTCTTGGTCATGCTGCTCCCAAGGGCGGCCACAATCTGGGCAAAAGAGACCATGGGCCTGCTGGATCTCTGACCTACCTTGGCCCAGACCATCCCTTGAACCAAGTGGACTTAGTGGGACTGAGGGAGATGTGGGGCACAGAACCTATGGCAGGGAAACCACCTTACCTGCCTGCAGTCAGGTCTGTGTTCCTAATGCCAAAAGCTGCCATTTAATGAGGGCCTACTATATGTCTAGGGCTGTGTTGGAACCTTTATCTGTGCAAACTCTAATGGCCTTAATTGCCCATTACTATCCCCGTGTTACAGATGATGGCACTGACTCAGAGAGGTTCCATGACTGACATCGACCACACAGCTGGGAAATGGAGGGGCTGGGTTTCAAACTGGACCTTTGTGACCAACTCCAAAGCTTGCCAGGTTGCCCCTCGAATGCTCTCTGAGGCCTCCAGCCTAGATCCAGACTAGTCACACACCCCCAAGCCTCTCTTTTAGTGAGTTGTGCCCCTCTAAACACTCCCTGAAGGCAAGATCTACCTTCCCCAACACCCCAAACTAAACTGGGCCAGCCCCAGCCCCCCAGGCCCCTCCGTCCAGCTGTCCACTGTCTATCGGGAAGCAGAGACTGGACAAGGGAGTGGGGGCAGAGTGCAGGGGGGTCAAAGATTTGGAAGCCAGCAGGAAGACAAAAGAATGACAAGAAGGAACAGCTGTTTCTAAAGGGAAACCTGAGACAGGCACAAAGCTCCGGCCCTAAGCCCAGGCTCGTGTGGAGCCAGGGTAGGGATCCCCCCCAAGGTCAGGGACTCTGGGGGCAGGCAGATAGGAGTGCTGGGCCCACTCCAGGGTGGGTCCCCTCTCCCATGTGTGCAAACAACCCGTGCCTCCTTCCTCTTTCTGGGCCAAGACCCCTGCCTCTTTCTACCCCTCTCCTGCTCCCATCCCTTTGGGTTTGTGGGCTCCTTTCTGATTTCCCTCTTTTCATGCTGAGGTCTCCTCTGACTTGCCCTAGCGCACCCCTCCTCCTCCCATTCCTAGTAGTAACTTTAGCAACTTTTTCTCTGAACTCCCGCTGGCATGTTCACAGCAAATGGCCCCTGTTTGGGCCTGACACTTGATCAGGGTGGTGACAGAGCCCAGACAAAGCAGTCACAATGCTGGGGAGGGGAGAGCATGGGAGACAGATTACCTTCCTTCCACTCCAGGCCTTATTTGGTCTACCTTGGTGAAGCGGCCCTCCCTCGGGCCCCTCTTTATTTATAGCATTTCGCTCTGCTCTCCTTTGTCTTGTCTGCTATCACTCCAGTACACTCTGCACTCTCCCCACACACCCACCACACGAGGGGCCCCTGGCCCCTCGCTCCTCCCACCAGGAATGGGCATGTGAGCAAAGGCACTGGCTCTAAGCTCAGGCCTGGATTTCACTTCTACAAACGGTTGAACAGAGCTGTCTGGAGGAAGGATCTTTGTATTGATCACTGTTAGATCCTTATTGACTAGAACAATGCCTGGCACATCGCTGTTCCATAAATACTCGTTGAATGAAGGAATCAGCGAAGCTGCTCAGTCTTCAAACAGTAGCGAACAGAAGGAAGAGAATCATGATGGAGCCGAGAGTAGGTGCCGGAGGGCTGGAGAAAGAGTGGGGATCTTTAGGACCTCAGACCCTCCAGTCTGTCTCCAAATTGGGGCACTGAGGCAGAGAGCCTAGAGGCAGACAGGCGAGTACTATTCTGAAGTGGGGTGTGGAGAACAATAACACCATAACATCAGTAGGCCAGCACCCCTCAAACCCAACAGGAGGGGAAACAAAGTACGACTGATTTACTAGTACTAACTGTAGAAAAGGCTTTCCAGTTCCACGCCACAGAGGCTGGCCCATGATGAAGATACTGCCTTTGAAATGGCTCAGCTATCTCCCATTCTTTGTGCACCTCAATTGCCTGCATCTGTGTCTGAGCCCTGGGAAATCAGGGAGGGGCAGCAGCTTTAGCTTGGAAAGATGGAGGGGTGGATGAAAAGAGATTTTGCCCTTCATCACCAATCCTGAGGTCCCTACCAGTGGGCCTAATCGCTCAGCACCTGGCAGGGCCTGGTCGGGAACCCCCGGAATTTGATCTGCTGAGCAGGGCCTGTGGGGACTACCTCGGCAGCTGCATACCTTGACACTGCGGAGCTGCGGCTGCATTGGACGCGCAGCCCCTGCGGTTCATGGTCTGCCTCCCACTTGCCTGCTCCCTGCCCCTAATGCTGCTCAGCGCCCTCACACTGTGTCTTGGTTACCAAGCAGCCCTCACCGAGGCCCCCACCTGGATTGGCCCTACCCTGCTGCACCCACCCCCCCCCTTCAAAATGTACCTGTGCTGCACCCCATCCCCCAGCCTGCAGCTCTCCTTCCAAGCAGAAAGCTAATCAGATGGAGTAACCCGCGTGCGCTGAAGAGCTGTGATTGGGAAGGAGGGGGAATTTCAAACCAAACCACGCAGTGGTTGCCTGGACACAGAGCCAGTGAAGCTTGCACACCCAGTTGCCGGAGGAGTGGCATCGGCTACGTTCTGTGCTCACAGGCTGAGCCCCAGCTCCCTTTCCTCCCCTCCTCTGTGGCTTCTCCTCAGGCCCCCAGGGAAGTGGGAGATCTTTCCTGTCCCTCTGCCCGACTTGCCAGAATACCAATCTCACCAGAGCCGGAGAGATATCACCCCACAGAACACAAGAGGGGTGTGGGCAGGCACAGCTGTCTTGGTTAGGCATCTCCTTCTAGACCAGGGCAGCTGTATTATCTATGGCCCTGGGCTAGGGCATTATGTACCTGTGGGCACAGCTAGGAAAACAGGCTAAAGGCTCCAAACTAGGACCATCAGGCAGCCGGGTCCTGCCCTCCGTGCACAGTGGGTCCTCGAATTCTTGGACTCCCAGCCCTCCTTCCCAGGCCTCCCTCCACAGGCTGGGCTCCATCTCCATCTGCTGAGCTCCTCCCCACCGCCCTTGAATCTTGCTGCCCTGACTGGCTGCATGACCTTAAAGAAGGCATTTCCTCTCTCCATAAAGTGAAGGACTTGGACCCATCACTAAGACCTGTCTGGCTCTGAGGCTTGGTGACCTCAACACATTGCCCAGCCATCCAAAGAAATCAGTGCCCGAGCCAGAGTCCCCATCTCTAAGCTCCCTGGTCGTCATTCTTGCCATTTGGCTGGGAAACCTCCTTCTAGCTGCCCCCATCTAGCCCCTACCCTGGGCCCAACTCTGCCCTACCCCTCTGCTGCTGACACTCAGCCCCGTCCCATCTCACAGTTGGATGCAGGACCCAGGCCAAGGAGCAGGAAGGACACTGTGCAAGAGGAACCAGGCTGGTCCTGGGGGCAGGGCCCCTGAGGGCAGCAGTGTCAGGGGCCAGGAGAGCAATGGAGGGGGCGGGGACGGGGAGCAGAGGGCCAGGGCCCTGCCTGCCTGAGGTCATGGTGGTCGTGGTCAGTTCCCTCTCCTGCCAGCTGTGGAATGTGAGGCCTGGCCTGGGAGATATTTTGGCTGTACTTGGAGCCATCCCCGCCCCCTGGAATCAGACCCTGCTCACTCCATGCCATAACAATGACAACCACTTCCAATTGTTTCCTAGCTGGAGGTGGCAGGGAGGGGAGCACGGTTTGGGAAGGGGGGGGGGAGCCTGGGGGAAATGCTTCCAGTGACAACAGTCCTTTCTAAATCTGGCTGGGGACTGGGTGCAGGTGGGGGTGGGGGGCGCCCTGCTGCCCCATATATACAGCCCCTGACCAGGTCACTTCCACAGCACTCTCCTGCACTCTGTCTGCTTTCCTTGCTGCTCTCAGGTAAGAGCGTAGAGCTGGGGGCCTTTCTCTGGGATAAGGGGCCCCAGGTTTCGAAAGGGGCTCCCTAGGAACAGCAAGCTGCATGCAGGGCTTCATGCAGAGTACCAGGTCCGGTCACTGAGCACACATGGGAAGGTCTAAACATGCATGTTATGTGCCAGGGGAGTGGGGGGCTCATGTGTTACAGGGGGAGATGTCTGTATCTGAGCATGTGGGACCAGAATGCACAAGAGGGGTCTGTGTGTGTGTGTGTGTGTGCGCGCACGTGTGTGGTGTCTGAATGCATGGCGAGGGAGGCTATGTACCTCCCTGCCTAAGACACAAAAATATCAACTGGGAGACATGTTTATGATCAGGCCCGAGGACAGGTAGGTCCATCTGTGGGGAGGGGCAAGAGGATGGCGGAGGACGATTATTGAGGAAGCGTGCCCATAAAAGCTAGCCTTGTGAGGCTTGCAATGTGTAACTACCCACGTCCACGCACGCGGAGGGGCTCGTGTGCGCAACTAGGAGTCGAGCCCACTGCCGTGTGTGTGCCCCCTGCAAAAGTTGCCCCCAGGCACAGGCACGTGGTGTGGCTATTCCTGTCTTCGTACCCTTGACACTGTACTTGTGCTGTATACATACTGAATGTGCACGTCTGTTGTGGAGAGCGCTCGGCTGTGCCATGGGTCTGTCTGCGAGAAGATACCCACAGGGGCTCCTCTCTGACAGTGTTCACCACAACTGACGATAAAACGGGGAGAGGAAGGATGAGAACTGGCTTTGGAGTCCTGAGACTGGGGTTCAAGTCCTGGCTCCACCACTTATTGTTACGTGTTCTTGGACAAGCAAGCTGGTTAACCTAGATTTCCTCCTCTGTAGAATGGGGTGAGGACTGAGTAGGAGAACACGCATAAAAGTGCTCTGTAGGCTGTAAAGCCCCAAAATGTGACCACTGGTTGTACGTCAGGTGGCTCAAAAAGGCAAGCTTCACTAGATGGGGATAGGCAAGGGTGGGGCCATCTGCCAGGAGTGAGGAGTGAGGGGCTCATTGAGTTGACATCAGGAACCTGGGCGGGGAAAGCAAGAGAGAGGACAGGACCAGAGAAGCCACCACCACCGCCCACCCACGTTCAGGCCTGAGACGGAGGGAAGATGAAGGGTGGGGCCAGGGCGAGGCAGGGAAGTAGTCCTGACCAGCCTTCCTTCTCTCCAGGCCCCAGCCAGCTTGAGCCCCTTTCCTCTCAAAGGCACAGTTGAAAAGCCAAGGTAAGGAGAGCTGAAGATGGGGTGTGGGGGGATCTGGGAAGACACACAACTCTAGTTTGTGCCTTGCCTTGGGAGCATGGCTTGGTGGCCAGGAGTTCTCACCTGTGACTAGTGAGGGAGCCAGGGAGGGATGAGGCTCAGAGACGGGTACAGTGGGCATAGTTAGCTTCCTGCTCCCAGAAGCTGGGGACACTCCTCCCTCCTCTAGGAGAGCCCCAGCCGGGACAGAAGTTAGCCTCCCCCCTCTGCCCTGACAGGTTTGCTAGGGCGTTCTCGGGCTAGAGGATGAGCTCAAGGAACGAGGGACTCTCGGTGACCCCTCCTGACCCCTGAGCACAGTGCTAGGCTCGGGGCTCCCGCTGAAGGGAAGAGCCCCGAGAGGGGAGTGGAGGGGAGGGCAGCTAGCTCCTTTTCCCTCCCGCTGCAGGCGCAGCCATGGGGGATACAGAGATGTCTGCGTTTGGGGAGGCCGCCTCCTATCTGCGCAAGTCGGAGAAGGAGCGGCTGGAAGACCAGACCAGGCCTTTCGACCTCAAGAAGGATGTCTTCGTGCCTGATGTCAAAGAGGAGTTCGTCAAGGCCAAGATTTTGTCTCGAGAGGCTGGCAAAGTCACCGCCGAGACAGAGTTTGGCAAGGTGGGTGGCAGGGCTGGTGTGAGAGGCCACTGTAGATGCCCCCCACACCTGGGTGGCCGGAGAGGGGTGCCACCAGGATTGCCCTTCCTCTGGGTAGGGACCTACTCCCTCCAAATAGCCCTTCTCATCCCCAGCATCAGGTCTTTCTTCTCTGGGACCCTGGGTCCTTACCTCATGAGCGTCGTTGTCCTGTAACTTGCCCAAATCCTATCCCTGCTGAGGGGGCTGACAGCAGGGCCTGCACATGGGCTGTTGCAGACGGTGACCGTGAAGGAGGACCAGGTGTTGCAGCAGAACCCGCCCAAGTTCGACAAGATCGAGGACATGGCCATGCTGACCTTCCTGCACGAGCCCGCGGTGCTCTACAACCTCAAGGAGCGCTACGCAGCCTGGATGATCTACGTGAGTGCACCCCGGGACGTCCCTCTGAATCTAGTGGCTTCCTGCTCCATGTATTTCCACCTCCTGGAGTCCAGAGAGTTTCTGTCTTTTGTGCCCAGGCAGTATTGCACTCTGTCCCAATCCCTGCATCCTTGGTGCAATTCTAATACCCTGAGGGCTGGGATTCCTCAGACTGAGCGCGTTCATATGTTTTCCTTTCTCTTCCTCTCCTAAGACCTTTCTCTAACTCCGAAAACCACCAACCCTCCCCCTTCATCACTGGCAACTCACTCCTCGTTTTCCTCCCCTAGACCTACTCGGGCCTCTTCTGTGTCACCATCAACCCCTACAAGTGGCTGCCGGTGTACAACGCCGAGGTGGTGGCCGCCTACCGGGGCAAGAAGAGGAGCGAGGCGCCGCCCCATATCTTCTCCATCTCTGACAACGCCTACCAGTACATGCTGACAGGTGACAGGCCCCAGGCAAAGGGTTTCCTGAGGGCCCTTCCTCCTCCGGAGGGGTTCAGGCCGCTGGGAGTTGCCAAAGAGAGGCAGGGAGCTGGGGCGGGGTCGGGGGGGGGGGAAAGCCAGACGAAGCATCCTGTGTGGCTCCTGAATTTTCCTCCCCATTTTCCCCCCAACAGACAGAGAAAACCAGTCCATCCTGATCACGTGAGTGTGGCTCCCACCTGTTCCCTTCCAGAATCTCCCTGAGCCCAGCCCCTATCAGGACCCCAGCCCCTGTGCATAGACCCACAGTTCTCTTTCCCTCCACCTTCACGCCAGCTCTGATTTCTTCTCTGGGCTTCACCCTGATCTCTCCTTGCTCTCCCCCTTCCTTTCTGCTTCCCATCCCTCTCTTATTTTTCCTCTCCCATCTCCTTCACTCACGCCCCTCCAGCTCATCACTCATTTATCCATAATCCCAGTAACACCACGTCTTCTTCACCTCTTCATTTTCTTTCATCGTTCCCTTCGTAAACCTTCCCCATTCTTCCAGCCCCACCCATTCTTTTCCAAAACAGCCCAGGCCCATCTCCTCTGATTGACCTTGCCCAGCTAAGACCAGATTCCACCTGCCCAAATCCACACCTTCTTGCGGCATCCTTCCTGGTTGCTACCCTTGACCATGTGTACGTCCGAGTACAGCTGTGTGTTTGGGATGCGTATTACCTGGTGGCTTCCTGCTTCAGGGCTCCCCCTGCCAAGTAAAACTAGGCAATCTCTCCTGACTTTAGGCTTGTTGGTCTCAAACAACGTTTGTTCACTGCCTAATAAGCCCAACTGTCCCGACAGCGGAGAATCCGGGGCAGGGAAGACGGTCAACACCAAGAGGGTCATCCAGTACTTTGCTGTCATTGCCGCCATTGGGGATCGCAGCAAGAAGGAGCAGACCTCAGGCAAGGTAGGCCTACTGTCCTCCAGGGGCCTGCACCGCAAAAAGGGAGGAGGAGGCCTCTCACCTGCCACCCTTCTTGACCTCTGCAGGGCACCCTGGAGGACCAGATCATCCAGGCCAACCCCGCCCTGGAGGCCTTCGGCAACGCCAAGACCGTCAGGAATGACAACTCCTCCCGCTTTGTGAGTGGTCCCTGACTTTGGACTTGGGATTTGGGCTGGTCAAGGGATGGTGTCAAATATGAGCCTTCCCTCAACTCATCACCACTCTTCTCCACCTCTCCAGGGGAAATTCATTCGAATCCATTTTGGTGCCACCGGAAAGTTGGCGTCTGCAGACATAGAGACCTGTGAGTGCCATGGATCTGCTAGGGCTCAGCCTGAGCTCACCCTCATTCTAACCATCTCTGTCTCAACCTCCCTCTTTCTCTTTCTTTAGGGCCCTGCCCCTCAGGCTCTCTCCCTCTCTCCATCTCTGTGTCTCTAGGTCTATATAGTCGTCTCCTTCTGAGACTTCCTCTGGTCTTTCTCCATCTCTGTCTCTGCACGTCTGTGTGTCTTGCTCTGGGACTTTTCTTGGAGATCATTCCTCTCCTGGGACTCCATCTTCATCTCTGTGTGTCTGTGTATGCATCTCTCTCCCTCTCGTCTCCCTCTCCCTCTGTCCTTTTCTCACTACATTTATCATTCCTTTCTCTCTATTTCCTTATACTTAAATCCCAACCTTTTCTTCCTCTCTTTCTTCTCCCCTACTATTCACAGACCTTCTGGAAAAATCCAGAGTTATTTTCCAGCTGAGAGCAGAGAGAGATTATCACATTTTCTACCAAATCCTGTCTAACAGAAAGCCTGAGCTGCTGGGTGAGTCACAGCTACCAACCGAGACCAACTATCTCCATGGCAACCTGGTCACCTCGGCTTGCGGCTGCTTGTTGACAGGCCCTGGGTTTATGGCACTGCTGGATTCAGTTCTGTGGGATGTAGGACCCTGTTAAGCCCTGTCATGTGCTCTTCTGCAGGTCATGTGCTGTGGCAGATAGCCCCAGGGAGGGCCAGGGGTTTGCACCCACATTCTAACCATGTCTTTCTCCCCCCAGACATGCTGCTGATCACCAACAACCCCTATGACTATGCATTCATCTCCCAAGGAGAGACTACTGTGCCCTCAATTGATGACGCAGAGGAGCTTATGGCCACTGATGTAAGTGCGTGAGGACCCAGCTGAGAGGCGAGGGGATTGGCGGTCAGGGGTAAATGGGGCCAGTTCACTGGCCCAGGAATAGAGCTAAGACACTGGCTGTCTGTTGTTCAAAGTGGTATGGCACTCCCTGAGGACCAGAATGTGCCCTATGAGCAGGGTGTGCTGGGGTACGGGTGTGGTAAGACAGGGCAGGCCAGTACTTGGTGTTTTCAATCAAAGCAGAGAACGGTTGAACGCCATGGGTCAGAGAAGCAGACAAGCCAAAACACAAGGCGTTACCAAGGGAAACGGGGTAGTGGTGGTCATGCAGATGCCATGGGCCTGGCGCAGGCTGTTAGGTAAAGAACAGGTATAGACACATACGAAAGGTCCAGGCAGGGAAGCAAGGGTAGGGCCTAGAAGAGGGGTAACAGTAGGAAACATGAGTGGGCAACCCAGAGCACCTCCAGCGAACAGCCTGACCACTGATGCTGGGGCTGAGGCAGTCTACACCCCACCCGGCTCTTGTACCTCCCGTCTTAGTTTTGGAGTTCCCCACTGGGGATGGGAGTCTCAGAACTCACAGGGATTCAGGAGACAAGATCTCTCTCCAGCTAAAGAGGGGTCTCACTTACCTGCCATACTCCCATTTCTGGGTTCCACCAATACTGGGCCTGCCTACAGAATGCCTTTGATGTGCTGGGCTTCACTTCAGACGAGAAGAACTCCATGTACAAGCTGACGGGAGCCATCATGCACTTTGGAAACATGAAGTTCAAACTCAAGCCGCGAGAGGAGCAGGCTGAGCCAGATGGCACCGAAGGTGGGAGTCAGGGATGCGGGGGGCAGCTGTGGAGCCACTGAAGCCTACATCTGCAGAGGAGTCATCTCATCCTTTACCAACTTTGCTACCTGCCCTTTCCTTCCAGAGGCCGACAAGTCCGCCTACCTCATGGGGCTGAACTCAGCTGACCTGCTCAAGGGGCTGTGCCACCCTCGGGTGAAGGTGGGCAACGAGTACGTCACCAAGGGGCAGAATGTCCAGCAGGTGGGTCATCTTCAGAAGTTAAATGGGGGGCTAGCATGGGGCAGTGGGAGCTTTGCAACTCACTCTTTCCTACCACTCTCTCATCCGGGCCTCTCCCCAACCTTCCAGGTGGCATACGCCACTGGGGCGCTGGCCAAGGCCGTGTACGAGAGGATGTTCAACTGGATGGTGACGCGGATCAACGCCACCCTGGAGACCAGGCAGCCGCGCCAGTACTTCATAGGCGTCCTGGACATTGCCGGCTTCGAGATCTTCGACGTGAGTGGGGAGCCTGGGGGCCGGGAGAACAGTAACTCACTGGTCCACACAGACAGCCACTGCTGGCTGAGCCGGCTACAGGCCAGGCGCGGGGACGGCGGTGGGCTCCGCAGTGGTGGAGACGGTCATGTGTCTTCAGGGGGCTCTCCCTCCCCGCCCTGACAGGGGAGGGGAGGGACCAGCTGCACCCCTTGCCGGGCTGGATGCAGCCCTGGGCCCACTCCATGGGCCACGGACAGCTGCCCGCCTGACCCGCTCCCCTCCCCCACCCCCCTGCTCTGTAGTTCAACAGCTTTGAGCAGCTCTGCATCAACTTCACCAACGAGAAGCTGCAGCAGTTCTTCAACCACCACATGTTCGTGCTGGAGCAGGAGGAGTACAAGAAGGAGGGCATCGAGTGGGAGTTCATCGACTTCGGCATGGACCTGCAGGCCTGCATCGACCTCATCGAGAAGGTGCTGCTTCGGTCCCTCCGCCTGAACTCTCCACTCACAACCCATATGCATGAACGGCCCAGAAAAGTGGCAGACCCCTCTCCCTTCTGGGGATCACGATCCAGACAGCAGAAGAAGCCCAAGCCCTAGTTCCCAGAACCTTGCATTATCCTGGTCACCCAGGAGAGGGTGGTGACTGGGAGAGCTGAGTTTCCAGAGGCTTGAGAGTGGACACACGGAGGACAGGCACCTCAAGGATGGTCTCCCACACCAGTGTGCTTGCGGCCCTGGTTTACCCATCAAGGAGCAGGAAGTTTGAGGGTGGCACAGGGGAGCATAAGAGAACACCTATTTTCAACCCCATCATCTCAGGGATCTGGGCGATGGAGTGGTGTGTAAAGCACCTGTAGCATCCACATTCCCAGACTTTCACAAAAGTCCCTCCGAAATCAAACAAAGTCCCACCTTGGGAAGGCTTGAACAGGTGCCAGTCAATAGATAACTGTACTCAGAGCTGACACTGATACCTAATACCCAAAGGAGCATCTCCATTTGCAAATACTGACCCTAGAGCAGGGTCCATCTCCATCTGCTTAAAGCAGGCTCAGTGATGCTCTCCCCTCCACCCTCAGCCCATGGGCATCATGTCCATCCTGGAGGAGGAGTGCATGTTCCCCAAGGCCACTGACATGACCTTCAAGGCTAAGCTGTTTGACAACCACCTGGGCAAGTCCAGCAACTTCCAGAAGCCACGCAACATCAAGGGGAAGCCAGAAGCCCACTTCTCCCTGATCCACTATGCCGGCACCGTGGACTACAACATCATAGGCTGGCTACAGAAAAACAAAGACCCGCTCAACGAGACGGTGGTGGAGTTGTACAAGAAATCCTCCCTCAAGATGCTCAGCACCCTGTTTGCCAACTATGCTGGGTTTGACTCACGTGAGTGGAGACTGGGACCCAGGGGATCGGGAGCAGGATTTCTGCCGTGGTTCTGAGGCAGGTCAAGTGCTACACCCCACCACTTCCGTGTCAGGCTGGGCCCCAAGGTTTACAGGTTCAGTGAGATGAGATAGAATTGGGTGGAGAAGCTGAGGCACCCACAGTGAAGACCCTGGCCTGCAGGCTAAATGTGAAGAGAGGTTGTGATTCCTCACCCCCTGTCCCGACTCCCCACATGCACACTCGTCCCGTTTTCTCGACTCTCCTTCCCACAGCTATCGAAAAGGGCAAAGGCAAGGCCAAGAAAGGCTCATCTTTTCAGACCGTGTCAGCTCTGCACAGGGTGAGTGTGTGACCCAGCGCCACCCCAGCCCTGCTCGTCCCCTGCCGGGTTCATCCCCAGCTCCTCCCTCTCAGTCTCTTCAGGCCCTTCCTGATCCTGTCCACTCTGTCTTCTCTCCCCTTCATCTGCTGGCCTCGTCTCTCACTCCTTTCTTATCTCACCTCACTTTGCTGTCCCTCCTGCCTCACATCCTCTCCCCCTCCACGTCTCCCCTAGCCCTCCTTTATCCTCTAGCTCCTCTCATTCTCTCTGTCTCTCTTTCCCTTCCTTCCTCTCCGCTCACTTCTCTTTCTTTGACTTTCTTTACTTTTCTCTCTTGGGTTTTGGACCACAGGAGAATCTGAACAAGCTGATGACCAACTTGCGCTCCACACACCCCCACTTCGTGCGGTGCATCATCCCCAATGAGACAAAGACTCCAGGTAAGCCTAAGAAGTCGGTCCCAGCCCACTGCTGAGACTCATTGCCCCGGGGTCAGGGCCTTCTAGGTCACCTCCTGAGCTCCCACCATGGAGCTTTCCAAATCACACTCTTCTCATCCCATTGCCCATGGAGTCTCACACACTACCTCCCACCCCGGCCACAGTGCTGCCTTACATTTGGAATGTGTAGCTCAGAGTAACGTGCAAGGCACTTTGATGGACATTACCTCATGAGTACCTTACAACCGCTGATGACACGTGTAAGGATTGTTTATCCCTTTCTGAATGAATCATAAGGAGATGGAGGAGTTCAGGTGCCTGGGTTCAAGGCTCTGGCTCTCTTCTGATCAGTTCAGTGACCTCGGTCAGGTCCCTTAACCTGTCCGGGCTTATTTTATTCTCTAGAAAATGGGCTATATTTGCCCTGGCTATCACCTATGATAATAGGCATAAACCATATAAAATAAGGACTGTGAAAGCCTTTCGGTTACTCTCAAAATATGGCTAGGAAAAAATACTGACTTGCTAAGGTTATAGGCCAGTGCATGGCAGAGCCAGGATCAGAACCCAGAACTCTTGGCTCTTAGTCCCGTGCTCTCTCCACACACTCCTCTCTCTTACCCTCCTGCCACAGGGCTGATAGACAACCCCCTGGTCATGCACCAGCTGCGCTGCAATGGCGTGCTGGAGGGCATCCGCATCTGCAGGAAGGGCTTCCCCAACCGCATCCTCTACGGGGACTTCCGGCAGAGGTGGGTACCAGGGCCCCCCAGGGCTCAGGGAACAGGGGGAGCGTGGGCAGCCTCGGGTGGGAAGCGAGTCTTCAGGTGGCCTCAGATTCTGTGGGCAGAGCAGATCAGTGCAGAACGTGAGTAACTACGGGCACCTCCCTCCCAGGTACCGCATCCTGAACCCGGCAGCCATCCCCGAGGGCCAGTTCATTGACAGCAGGAAAGGGACAGAGAAGCTGCTGGGCTCCCTGGACATTGACCACAACCAGTACAAGTTCGGCCACACCAAGGTGAGGAAAGGGAGGAAACAAACTGATTACAGGAAGACCTGTCTTGTCCTTTGACTCCTCACCTCATGGCTCCTTTCCTTTTACAACCACCTCAGGAACATTACTGAACCACGTGCTAGCCCTCCCCATGGACCAGACAGCACTGCTCCCCCATAGCAGCTCCAGCTGCCATTGACCTCCTTCCTCCAGTTCTTTCCTGCCTTGTTACCCTCCCTAAGATAAGCACCCCCTCTTTTCCCTCCTGCCTGTCCTAGTCATGTCCACACACCTTCTCCACAGGTGTTCTTCAAGGCGGGGCTGCTGGGGCTGCTGGAGGAGATGCGGGACGAGAGGCTGAGCCGCATCATCACCCGCATCCAGGCTCAGTCCCGGGGTGTGCTCTCCAGAATGGAGTTCAAGAAGCTGTTGGAACGCAGGTGAGAGATCTCCAAAGGAGGTTCTCAGGTCTCTAAGGCCCAGGTTGGTTCAGGGCAGTATAAGGAGAAAGAGCACACCGGGTCTTCAAATGACAAAGGGGGCACGACACACATACAGACACAGGGTGGGCCTTGCTGTCGGAGTGTGGGATGGATGGAGGACAGGGCCATGACCCAGGAGCCAGGGCCTCAGGATGGGAAGGAGGGAGGAAGCTCTCTCACCAACCTTCTTGCTGTGCCCCCGCAGAGACTCCCTGCTGGTAATCCAGTGGAACATTCGAGCCTTCATGGGGGTCAAGAACTGGCCCTGGATGAAGCTCTACTTCAAGATCAAACCGCTGCTGAAGAGTGCAGAGACAGAGAAGGAAATAGCCCTCATGAAGGAGGAGTTTGGGCGCCTCAAAGAGGCTCTGGAGAAGTCAGAGGCTCGGCGCAAGGAGCTGGAGGAGAAGATGGTGTCCCTGCTGCAGGAGAAGAACGACCTGCAGCTCCAAGTGCAGGCGGTGAGGCTCCCGGGCCTCTGCTGGCTCTTCTGCCCTACCCTGCCCACATCTCCCACACACCCTGCACTTCCCCACCCAGGGGCTCACCATCTTGTGCCCTCATAGGCAGAGGATTCTGGAATCAACACTTCCAAAGACCTCCAAAGAGGTCTCTCGAGGGAAAGGGAGAAAGAACTAACTTAAAGACATGGACTTTCCACCAGGGTTCAACCTGGATCCACAGCTTAATAATTTTGCAACCTTGGGCAAACAATGTATTATCTTTGAGTCTCAATGTCCTCATCTCTAGATGGGAAATAGAGCCGCCCATCTCACTAGGTTGTAAATATGTAAAGTGCTGGCATCAACAAACGCAGTTCCCTCCCTTTGATGGAGGAACCAGAGGAAGAGGGCCAGATAAAGAGACTTCTGGTTCCCTTCCTCTCTGCTCTCATCCGCCAGTGCTCCCGTCACATTGCCCTAAAACTCTTCCTCTCCCCATCCTTCTGAGGTTCTTCTCAGCTGGGGAGATCCTAGAGCTCCCCTCCTATAGTGAGGGTGCAGCCTGTCCCTCCATGTACTTGCCAGGGCAAGGACCCCACCCACCAAACAGCCTCCCCTCTGTACCTTGCCCTCAGGAACAAGACAACCTGGCTGATGCGGAAGAGCGCTGCGACCAGCTGATCAAGAACAAGATCCAGCTGGAGGCCAAGGTGAAGGAGATGACCGAGAGGCTGGAGGATGAGGAGGAGATGAATGCCGAGCTCACAGCCAAGAAGCGCAAGCTGGAAGATGAGTGCTCTGAGCTCAAGAGGGACATTGATGACCTGGAGCTGACGCTGGCCAAGGTGGAGAAGGAGAAGCACGCAACAGAGAACAAGGTGAGGGCAGCTCCCTCTGGCTCCAGCCCAAGTCTCCTCAGGATTCCCAGACCTGAGTGTGGCCCTGGTCCTTGGCATTGGAGGTCTCCACAGATGTCTCCAGGTTGGTGACCTTTGACCCTAAAGGGGATGGGGTTCTTGGTCAACAGGTGAAGAACCTGACAGAGGAGATGGCTGGGCTGGACGAGATCATTGCCAAGCTGACCAAGGAGAAGAAAGCTCTGCAAGAGGCCCACCAACAGGCCCTAGATGACCTTCAGGCTGAGGAGGACAAGGTCAACACCCTGACCAAGGCCAAGGTCAAGCTGGAACAGCATGTGGACGATGTAAGTAGATTGTCACAAGGGCCTAGATATACCATGTCCATCTGTGCTTGTGTGTGTGTGTATATGTTTGCGGGGGGTGGGGTTGGAGAGTGCTCCCTCTCCTGACACCTTTCTAGAAGGGAGCTGGGGAATAGAAAAGGGGAGGGGTGATCAATTCTGATTTATATATCTCATCTTGCTGATGTGATCAACAGTAGAGATGGGCTTCCTTATTTCACTTTATGTTCAAGCCTATATGTCCCTCCCTTCAACCACAGGATTTAGAGGGTTATCTCGTAAGAACATGAAGCATTTTCTTGGGAATTTTGTGAAGCTCCTCAAGGATGATCTTTGGACTTCTAATATTTTAGCCAGGATCTGATCCTCAGTGATCATTGTTCCCACAGGTAGTCCTTTGAGCATATCTCTACTGAATCACTCTTTATCACTCTGTGTTATCATTACTGAAGTATTGGTCCCAGCCATAGACTGGAAGCTGCCTTTAGGTGGGAACCTGGATTTATTCAATTTTGTGTCTACAGTGCCTAATATGGGGCCTGGTATCCAGTAGCTGCTTATAGGATGCAGAATGAATGAACGTAGCTTTGGGATTTCATCCCACAGTCATTCATTCAGTCATTTATCAAATAGTTACTGAGCATCCCTCCATGCTAGGTGCTCTCACAGTCCCCTGGCAACAACTGGCCCATTCTGGGGAAGCTTTCCCAAGTCTTGACACCTCTCAGGATTCCTCAACCACAGAGGGACTAAGCTCCCAAATCACCAAATAAGGATGCTTGGCCTAACAGGGCACATTGGTCCTTTTCTCCATCAGCTGGAGGGATCCCTGGAGCAGGAGAAGAAGGTGCGTATGGACCTGGAACGAGCCAAGCGGAAGCTCGAGGGAGACCTGAAGCTGACCCAGGAGAGCATCATGGATCTGGAGAACGACAAGCAGCAGCTGGATGAGCGGCTAAAAAAGTAGCGTGTTCCCCGCCCCATCGCCCTTCCTCCTCCCCCGCCCAGCAGCCTGTTCCGCCCACGGCAATATTAGCTGAGCCAAGACATCCATCCTCAGAGGCAACAGCCTCATGCAGCCTCCATAAGTAGGTGCAAAACTGTGGGCAAAGCCTCCAGGAAGAGGGCTTTCCTGCCCCAGACACGCACATCAGGGCCCGGCAGGCCTCCCTGGCAAAAGTCTAACCCGGATCCCTCAAAGCCCTCTCTTCCTGCTGGGCACTCAAAAGGGATGGAAAATAACAGCTCACCCCCTTTACACGCAAGTCTCTCTGGAGACCAGTTGCTTAACACGGAGGAAAGCTCCACACAAAAGCCTCTCAGGTAAGTCCTTTCAGGTCCTTCACAGAGAGCCCAGAGGACCACAGAGAAACGGCTCAGCCGCCACGCGTGAGCAGTGCACGGTCTGGCTACTTCTTTGTTCAGTGATCTTGTGGTTCCAATTCTTATTGCAAGATCTTCCAAAATGTGTAGATCCACTTTTCACACTTGGTAAACAGTGAGTCTGTGGGGCATTTTTGGATGATCAAAGATCTTATGATGCTTTAGGGTCAGGACTATGAAAGGCTGTGAAACTCATCCTGGTCTACAGTCTCACCAGGAAGTCTTCACACTTCCCCAGGCACAGTACTTGCTGAATGAATGAATAAATATATGATCCCATTGATCCTCAAACCACTTTTAAGAATGGTACTTGAACCCCACTTACCAAAGAGGAAAGGAAGGCTCAGAAAGGTTACCAAGTTGCCCAAAGTAACAGTGACAGAATTAAAGACCATCAGAGCTAAAAGGGGCCTTTGAGTCGACCTAGTCCAACGCCTTCATTTTACAGACCAAAGAAGGGAGCATCTCGGAGCCCAGGTCTTGTCGCCCCACCTACAGTGCTCTTCCTGTTATATTTCCTATTGAACTTCAATCCTTCAGCAGATGTTACACTTTCAGGGACCTTACAACAGCCCTGGAAGCTGGGGGTTTTTTTGATGAAATTTTGCTCCTCGTTTGTTTCATTACCATCTCCAACCACTGGCAGGCCCTCCTGGAGCCCAACCAGCCTTCCTTGCCTCACCCTCCCTCCTTCCCTGCAGGAAGGACTTTGAGCTGAACGCCCTCAATGCGAGGATTGAGGATGAGCAGGCCCTGGGCAGCCAGCTGCAGAAGAAGCTCAAAGAGCTTCAGGTAAGGTCCCTGGGCTGGTCCTCAGTCCCCCAACCCTCCTCCAGGCCGTTCTCTCCCAGCATCACAGGCACTGGCTCTGTGTCTGTGAAGGGAGGTGCTGGGCCATCACAGTTCCCCTGTGGAGCACCTCGAGGAGGGCTGGCTGATCCAAGGATGACATAGGAAGAGATCTTGAAACACTCACGGGTCTGGGGACAGAAATCCCAGCTTCCTATATCAGCTGTGGTTCAGCTGGTGACTGTGGGGAGTCCACTGCCAATCTCTGGGTCTATATGTCCTCCCTTGTTCCCTGTGGCTTTTAAGGCCCCTTCAGCCCTGATGGTCTGTGACTTCAGTTCTTACCTCTAGAGTGGACACTGTGTTGGGTCTTTAGTTGTCTGGTCAGACGAACCTGGCTCTCTCATTCCAACTTCTATTATTTTTGTCACAAAACTGCTTAAACCATCCCTGGAACACAGGTCTCTTTGTCCTTCTTCAAGAGCAAGCTTCAACCACTTTCCTTCCAATAAAGAGAATGTACAATGTTCCGGCCTAAACTCAGCTGTCCAAACCATCTCACCAAAATCCTTTTATTTCTACCTGTCCACTGGTGGAACTAAGCTGCCTGCTCTTCCAGACAGGCCAGGAGCCTTCTACAGCCCTGGGGAGGGGGCTCTGATGGAGGGGTCAGGCGGTGGGTCTGAGCCCCCTATACCCTGCCCAGGCACGCATTGAGGAGCTGGAGGAGGAGCTGGAGGCCGAGCGCACTGCCCGGGCCAAGGTGGAGAAGCTGCGCTCAGACCTGTCCCGGGAGCTGGAGGAGATCAGTGAGCGGCTGGAGGAGGCCGGCGGGGCCACGTCCGTGCAGATCGAGATGAACAAGAAGCGCGAGGCTGAGTTCCAGAAGATGAGGCGGGACCTGGAGGAGGCCACGCTGCAGCACGAGGCCACGGCGGCCGCCCTACGCAAGAAGCACGCAGACAGCGTGGCCGAGCTGGGCGAGCAGATCGACAACCTGCAGCGCGTGAAGCAGAAGCTAGAGAAGGAGAAGAGCGAGTTCAAGCTGGAGCTGGACGACGTCACCTCCAACATGGAGCAGATCATCAAGGCCAAGGTGGGCCTGTGCTCTCCTCTCCCCTCCTCCAATTCCCTCCACCTGCCTCCACTTTCTGTCCGTGTCTCCTCTCTCTTCTTTGATGGTTCAGCTTCCCGCTTCCCTTCTTCTACCCAGTTCTTGGACCCTTTCGTTCCTCCATGCCTTTCTCTTCCCTTCTCCTTTAATTGCACTGCTCACAGCCCTTCAGCACCCCCTACATAGATCGTATGACTCTCCTTCCTGTCTCAGGCTAACCTGGAGAAGATGTGCCGGACCCTGGAGGACCAGATGAATGAGCACCGAAGCAAGGCCGAGGAGACCCAGCGTTCTGTCAACGACCTCACCAGCCAGCGGGCGAAGCTGCAGACCGAGAATGGTGAGCCCCACCCTGGTCTCCCAACTTCCTGAGCCACCCCAGGCTTGGGTGCACACACATATCTCTCCAGAGAATGGGACCTGAGGGTTAGGGGAGGGGTTGGGGGAG
The DNA here is from genome assembly GCF_965194805.1 of Balaenoptera borealis. Lineage (NCBI taxonomy): Eukaryota > Metazoa > Chordata > Mammalia > Artiodactyla > Balaenopteridae > Balaenoptera > Balaenoptera borealis. The sequence goes on from NC_138866.1 coordinate 73,545,476, forward strand.
AGAGGAGTGACTGACCTTTGAGAGTTGAGCATGCTTCGGTGCCTCTCCAGGTGAGCTGTCCCGGCAGCTGGATGAGAAGGAGGCGCTGATCTCCCAGCTGACCCGAGGCAAGCTCACCTACACCCAGCAGCTGGAGGACCTCAAGAGGCAGCTGGAGGAGGAGGTTAAGGTGAGGCCTAGACTCAGGGCACTTGGTCCAGCATACTGGCTGGCCTCGCGTCCACATCACTTTCTTAAGAATGAGGCTTGCCGTCTACCCAGTATTTTCCCATTTTCCCATTTTCCAAAAGGGATAATAGCCCAGACTCTACCTCGTGCGTCCTTAATCTATTCCCCATGCGGAGGCCCTCTGTCTTTCTGCTGCTGTCTCTGGAGGGCCTGAAGTAAGGGTGCCCAGGTCGGGGGGAAGTGAGGTGAGGAAATAAACTAGGGAGGTGTGATGGCCTTCACTGGGTATAGGTATGGGATGCAGAAACTGTACAAGTGGTCCTGGGATTAGCAGGGCAAGCTGAAAACTGCAGAAAGAAACTCCACTTGTTCCTGAAATTCTTAGCACTTTGTTGGGCTCATGAAAAAGGGGAAAAAATATGACTTTTCAAAAAGGCCAGGGCTCAAATCCTAACCTGCCTCTTAGAGCTTGGTGATCTTGGGGAAATCAACTAACCTCTCTGAGCCTCCGTCTCCTTCCCTGTAAAACAGGGGTGAGGACGATAACGCCTGCTGCAGTGAGGAGCACGGTGGGGGCGGGGGGGGGGGGACGGGCAGGAAGCGTTTTGTAAATAGTGCAGTGCTGTACGGACGTTCTTTGCTTATAGTACTCAGTAAACCGTTCCAGGTCCACTAGGGATTTAGAGATAGGTGAGGCCATGCGAGGATGTTGAAATTTAGGGTAAGGAGACGGGCAGGAACTGGAGTTGCATCACAGGGAAAGCTGAGCCCGCCTCCCGGTGCCGCCCCTCCCAGGCGAAGAACGCCCTGGCCCACGCGCTACAGTCAGCCCGGCACGACTGTGACCTGCTGCGGGAGCAGTACGAGGAGGAGACGGAGGCCAAGGCCGAGCTGCAGCGCGTCCTGTCCAAGGCCAACTCGGAGGTGGCCCAGTGGAGGACCAAGTATGAGACGGACGCCATCCAGAGGACCGAGGAGCTGGAGGAGGCCAAGTGAGTCCCGGGCGGCCTGCCTCTGGCTGAGGCCCCTGTGAGGGTAGGATGCAGCTCAGCCCACTCCTCAGTGGGTCCAGCACAGGGGATGGAGGCTTAGCTGCGTTTTGACCACACAGAGGACCCTGCCCTGGCCCCACCTCCTTCTCCTCTCAGGGAAGCTTTTTGCTCGCGTTATGTTTCTCATCCGAATATAAGACGAACAAAAGGTTTGTCTGAGGGCAGAATGCTCCCACCTGGGGCAGGGTGCCATGGCAGGGGAGATGGGGGTGCTCAGAGCCCATGTGTCCTCCGTGTCTGCAGCCTAGAGCCTAGGGATGCCTCGCAAAGGGCCCTCCGGGTGCTGTGGGTCTTCACACCTCCCAGAACCTCTGCCTGCCCCGTTCTCAGCCCCTGGGCCTGTCCTCAGGTTTCTCCAACAATGCTTCTGAGTTTTCAAAGACTGTTTTCTACAAGACTCACAATGTGTACCCTTGTCCAAATCCACACCCTCCATCCTCCCCACCCTCTCCCACCACTACCCCCCTTCCCCCAACACGGGCAGGAAGAAGCTGGCCCAGAGGCTGCAGGAGGCGGAGGAGGCCGTCGAAGCAGTCAATGCCAAGTGCTCCTCGCTGGAGAAGACCAAGCACCGGCTGCAGAATGAGATCGAAGACCTGATGGTTGACGTGGAGCGCTCCAACGCGGCCGCCGCGGCTCTGGACAAGAAGCAGAGGAACTTCGACAAGGTGGGCCCAGCCCGGGGGCTCGCAGCCAGGGGCCAGAGCAGGCGGGCAGGCGGGAGTCGGGAACGTCCTCCCGGGAGGCAGAGGCTGGGAGGAGGCTGAGCCCAGGACGGGGGCCTGGACGCCCCTGGGGGTGGGGCTGGGGCTGCCCGGTGAGCCGCGTCGCGTCCCCGCAGATCCTGGCCGAGTGGAAGCAGAAGTACGAGGAGTCGCAGTCGGAGCTGGAGTCGTCGCAGAAGGAGGCGCGCTCCCTCAGCACCGAGCTCTTCAAGCTCAAGAACGCCTACGAGGAGTCCCTGGAGCACCTGGAGACCTTCAAGAGGGAGAACAAGAACCTGCAGGGTGCGGGCCCAGGCCGGGGGCGGGGGCGGGGGCGGGACAGGGAGGGTCCGCACGTGGCGCCACCCAGCGGCTGCTAGAGGCGTGCCCCCCGTTGGACCACGGCTGCCCCAGCTGAGCGGCCCGCCCCTCCCACAGAGGAGATCTCCGACCTGACCGAGCAGCTGGGCTCCAGTGGAAAGACCATCCACGAGCTGGAGAAGGTCCGCAAGCAGCTGGAGGCCGAGAAGCTGGAGCTGCAGTCGGCTCTGGAGGAGGCCGAGGTGCGCACACAGGGGTAGAGGGGGCGCAGGGGGTGGGAGAAGAAGCTGAGCTCTAGGCTATGGTCCCTGTTCTCATCTCCCTTTGTTTTGTTCACTGCTTCATCCTCAGAGCCTAGAACAGTGCCTAGCACATAGTAGGCACTCAACAAATATTGTGGAATGAACGAATGAACCTGTCACTTAGTTCCCTTCACATTTTACCTATTACATCTTAGACAAGACTTCCTGTTTAACTCTCCCACCCCCCTTCCATCTCTGCCTCCCTCTTCGGGTTTTTACATTCTGTGCCCGATTGCCTCTGTTTCCTTGGCAACACCGCTCTCTTCATTTTCCTCTTTGTCTTCATAGTTTGCTCTCCTCTGTGAGAGCCTGAATCACCTTCTCGTAGGACTTTTTTTTTCTTTCTTTCAAATTCTCTTTTCTTCTTCTTCCTTTTGCTTCTTTGACTGAACCACTTACACCACTCTGGAACTCACTTTGTATCCACGATTCATGGACAGACCCCTGCCCCCATCCTGTGCCCTGACTTCCTCGGACCCTCTCTCCCCACCCCCCTCCAGGCCTCCCTGGAGCACGAGGAGGGCAAGATCCTCCGGGCCCAGCTGGAGTTCAACCAGATCAAGGCAGAGATGGAGCGGAAGCTGGCAGAGAAGGACGAGGAGATGGAGCAGGCGAAGCGCAACCACCTGCGGGTGGTGGACTCCCTGCAGACCTCCCTGGACGCGGAGACGCGCAGCCGCAACGAGGCCCTGCGGGTGAAGAAGAAGATGGAGGGCGACCTCAACGAGATGGAGATCCAGCTCAGCCACGCCAACCGCGTGGCCGCCGAGGCCCAGAAGCAAGTCAAGAGCCTCCAGAGCTTGCTGAAGGTACACGGTGACTCTTGGGAGCAGGAAGTCACCTCACCCAGGGAGGGGTGGTGGCCGAGTTGGGTGGTGGTGTCCCATCACAGCGCCAGATCCCTCCTGCCCCTGGGCCGTCGCAGACACCTCCCACAGGTCCCACCTGAGCCGCCGCCAGGGGCTCTCCACAGCGGCCAGTTCAGCTGACAGCCTTCTGATGGGCCAGAGCCCAGCTCCCTCTCTCACGCCCACTCTCCTGATGCGCAGGACACCCAGATCCAGCTGGATGACGCGGTCCGTGCCAACGATGACCTGAAGGAGAACATCGCCATCGTGGAGCGGCGCAACAACCTGCTGCAGGCCGAGCTGGAGGAGCTGCGGGCCGTGGTGGAGCAGACGGAGCGGTCCCGGAAGCTGGCCGAGCAGGAGCTGATTGAGACCAGCGAGCGGGTGCAGCTGCTGCACTCCCAGGTGAATAGTTCCCCTGGGCGGTCCCAGAGGGAAGCACAGGCCGTACTCAGCAGGTGAGTTTCAGGAGACGCTTGTGGTTGCTCAGTACTTTTCCTGCTCTGCCCACCCCGACCCTCAGAACACCAGCCTCATCAACCAGAAGAAGAAGATGGAGGCAGACCTGTCCCAACTTCAGAGTGAAGTGGAGGAGGCAGTGCAGGAGTGCAGGAACGCCGAGGAGAAGGCCAAGAAGGCCATCACGGACGTGAGTCCCCCCGCCCCCCTGCCTGCTCCAAGATAAGGTTTCCTTTGGCTTGAAGACTTCAACCACGTGTCGCCTCTCTCCTGTGCACAGGCCGCCATGATGGCGGAGGAGCTGAAGAAGGAGCAGGACACCAGCGCGCACCTGGAGCGCATGAAGAAGAACATGGAGCAGACCATCAAGGACCTGCAGCACCGGCTGGACGAGGCCGAGCAGATCGCCCTCAAGGGCGGCAAGAAGCAGCTGCAGAAGCTGGAGGCCCGGGTGCGGGAGCTGGAGAATGAGCTGGAAACCGAGCAGAAGCGCAACGCGGAGTCGATCAAGGGCATGAGGAAGAGTGAGCGTCGCATCAAGGAGCTCACCTACCAGGTGCGGGCGCGGCGGCTGCTCTGGGGCCGGGGCCACTGCATCATGGCATGAAGCCTGGGTGACCGCCACTCCAGAGGGATGAAGTGTTCTCTCTTAGCCTCTTACAGGTCAAGGAGTGAGAGTACAGCCCCTGGCTGCCCTGTTTCTACTCTGCCTGACCCTGTTCTACCCTGAGTGTCCCCTGGCTCAGAGGGCAGTCTCTAAGCCTCCTGGCCTTCAAGTTCCACCTCAACCTTCCCCCTCAGCCTTTCCCCTGGAGACACCAGAGCTCGAGCAGAGCTTACCCAGCACAGATTACCAGAAAGCAAATATGTAGCCAAACCTTAGCCTGGCGTCATCACCACCAAAAAACACCAAACCATTAAAACGAATCTCAGAACTTTTTGGTTACTCGGGGAAGTGTAGACTTTAGCTCTGATGGTGTTTTCTAGAATCAGACTGTCAATTAGATTTTCTTTCCATTCTAATCCAGAGAGTCGCCATCCCTCTATGCATACTTGTCCTCAACCTAGATCAAGTCAATGTCATTTCCCAGCAGCCCAGGAAATCCCGTCAGGCCTGCAGTCCCAGAGTTCCTGCCAGCACACGCTGGGTTCTAGAAACAGGGGGTTTATTCTCCACGGGCCCCCAGGACCCCCCCAGGGCCTGTGCACACACACAGTTTTGTGTGCAATTTCAGGGAGCCCATCCGGTCCCTAGACTCTTTCTTGGTACAAACCATTAAAAGTATTCATACCTTTTTTGGTAAGAAATTGTAAGGAGAACTCAAGTGTTTGGTGAGGATCCAGAAGCTGAATTGGGTCAGGATATTGCATTCAGGGTAAAGCTGATGAGTGGGGAAGGGGCTGCAGTGCTTCCCGTGACTATGCCATCCTCACTTCTGCCCGACCCCCAGACGGAGGAGGACAGGAAAAACCTGCTGCGGCTGCAGGACCTGGTGGACAAGCTGCAGCTGAAGGTCAAGGCCTACAAGCGCCAGGCCGAGGAGGCGGTGAGTGACCCTGATGGGGCCCAGGCCTGGAGGAGGGGACAAGGAGCTGGCCCCCAGGCTGGGAGTCTAATAACCCCTGGCTCCTCTCACCTCATCCTCTCGCCCCCCCGAACCCCCGCAGGAGGAACAGGCCAACACCAACCTGTCCAAGTTCCGCAAGGTGCAGCACGAGCTGGATGAGGCAGAGGAGCGGGCGGACATCGCCGAGTCCCAGGTCAACAAGCTGCGGGCCAAGAGCCGTGACATCGGCGCCAAGGTGGGTTTCCCCCACGGCAGCACTCACACACAGATCGGTTCCCCCCAGACAGAGCCCCTCGCACCAGCATCCCTCCCCTTCATTCACTCCCACAGCTGAACCCCACGACCAGAGGTGGGGTAACTCAGTCCTCCATGATTTCTAGGGTTCTTCCCGTTCTGACTACCAATGATTTTGTGAATCCCAGCCCTAGGGTGGTCAGCAAAGACCCCAACGGATAGACACCGAGTGTGTCCCAGTTTCCCCCAACTGCTATTTCTACTTCTCTTCCACCTAGTTTAGGCCTTCAACCTTGTAATTCCAACCTAAGGTGCACCTCGTCCTCACCCAGGAAGCATCCCTCCAGCTGACCCCAGAGCCCTACCCTCCAGAACTTGCCCTCCACACTGACCCCTAGGACCCATCTCCCACCACCAGGGGGCCTCCCTCAGGCCACACAGTGGTCCTCCCCCCATCGGTGCCCATCTCCCCTTTGTTGCCTGTGCCCATCCCTGCCCAACACCCACCTCTCCGGAGCTAGTTTGGACTTTGTTTCCTTTCCAAAGGGCTTGAACGAGGAGTAGCTGTGCCACATCTCCTCGATCTGCCCCATCCTGAGGGTGCAACGAAGCTCCCAGTCCTGGTGCCTGGAGAGCAGCCCCTTTGGAGGAAGTAGAATAAAGCAATTTTCCTTGAAGTGAGATCCTGCCTCTAGACTCTTCTTCACAGCCTGCCAGCCACAGGAACACGAGGACATGGACACGGGGTGGGGGTGGGTGCTCCAGAGGAGGAGTCCAGACCCAGGAGGCCTCCCTGGGGAGCCTGTGAGGCTCTGAGCATCCTCGGTGCACCCCTGCCAGGTGCTCCCCTTCACCTCCTCCTCAGCAGGGGACACCTCTCCTGCCAGCCCTCTCCCTGGCTCAGAGACCCTGGGAGTTAAAGGAGATTCAGGGAAGCCCTTAAGGCTCTCCTAGAGCGAGTGAGCCCATCTGCATGGGCCTACACCCCAGATCTGATCAACACTACCCTCACCTCTGACAATACTGAAGCTGGGCTGTGGGGAGGAGGTTTGGTGTATAAGGGTGCCCCCTGAGGCGTGACCCACTTGGGCAGGTGGGCCCCCAGCCCCGGTCCGAGGCAGGTATCTGAGGGGGCACAAGGACTTGCATCCATAGCCCACCCCCTTCCAGACACGGCCTCCATGGTCTCCAACCACCTCCCCACCACGACCAGGAGAACTGTACCCTAGCCCACCTTCCTCTCCCCCTCACCTCCTCCTGGGACCTGGCCCCTGGTCCAAAGCACTCCATTCTTCTCCCTCGTTACTTCCCACGGTAGCTTCCGTTCCCAAGACCCTCCTCGTCTGGTCTTGCTGGAAGACAGGGGTCCTTTGGCCCATTTAGAGTGGGCCATCTGGAGGGGAGGCAGGCAGATGAGGGATTGGGGAGAGTCACGTGTGAGCAGGACCCTGGGGAAGGAAGGGGAGGGGATGGGTTGCCGGAGGGCTGGAAAGTGGAGGAAGGAGCAGGCTCCCCTCCAACTAAAGCCTAGCCCTCCTGGAGTCGCTGCCACACCTGGGCTGCTCAGGGAAGGCCTGGGACTATGGGCCACAGAGGGCAGGGGCTTGGGAGGCCTTGGCCTGAATCTCCCCCATGCACCACACACAGCCACTCTGGGCTCTGAGGTCCCAATGCAGCAGCCAGGAAGGAGGGAATGCCAGTATTAGAGAACGGGAGGAGAGGGAGAGGGGAGAAGGGGAATAGGGAAGGAAAAAGGCAAGACCTGAGGAGTGGGGCAGTGGAGAGAGAGGGAGAGGGCTCAAAAACCTGGAGGACGGTGACCAGGGAAACCAACAGAGAGAAAAGATAGAGGAAGTGCTGTGTCCTCCCTTGGAAAGACCCACAGCCCGTCCCACCTCTCTCCTCACATCCTCCTCCACTCTCCTCGCCAAGCACTGCTCCTCTTCCTAGGAAGGACTTGGAGAGCAATGAGGAGATACGTGAAGGAAAGAGAGGGACACACTTGAAAAGGGAGACGCAGGGGATGCCGAGAGAATCCAAGCTCCCAGAGCAGAGGAGAGAGGCTGAGGAACAGCCAGAGACTGGGCAGCAGACCGGGGGATGGGGCGGTTGACTGGGCTGGCAGCTGAGGCACAGAAGGAGGGTGCTGAGAGAGGATGGGAGAGGGGAGACAGGGAGGGTGAGCCTTGGACCGAGAAGCTGGAAGAGCGAGGTGGGGCGGTACTGGGCAAAGGAGAGAATCCTGGGTCCCCTTCAGATGCAAGCAAAATCAGGAAAGTGGAGAACAGTCAGGTTAGAGAGAAGTGGATGAAGACCCTGGAGCAGGGTGTGGAGGCAGAGATGGAACAGGCAGAGAGCGAGCCGAGGGTGGGCTTAGAGAAGGCAGAGACTCATGGAAATGCAGGCATGTCAGACCCCGCGATGGACAGAAACATGGTGCCAGGGAGAATCAGAGGCCAGGCCCAACTTTGAGACAGGGAACCAGGCAGAGGGAAAGGGAGACAGACATCCAGGGAGCCAGGCAAAAGAGGGGCAACCTGGTGCCAAGGCTAACCCTGCCTCCTCGCCCCCTTTCCTGTGGCAGGAGTCTCCATCCCGTGCCCTCACTGTCCAGGACTTCTAGCAGAATGAGGAGTTGCTTTAGGAGGCAGTTGAGGGAGGATGGAGAGCAGGGATGGATGTGAGAGCTGGGGAGAGAAGGGGGCCTAGGAAAGGGAGAGAAGGGCAAACCAGACCAAACGGGGGGCAGAGCCCTGGAACAAATTTCACCCCTCCCCTCAGCCTCCTTCCACAGGAGACAGTGGGGACTGCCTGCCTACCCCTCACCCCCACTCCACCTGTACCCAGTCTGGCCTCTCAGGACATAGGGATCCCTGAGGACAAAGCCTAGTCTGTCACCTGGGCCTGACCCAGCTTGACCTGGTGTTCTCAGCCCCTTATCACGTCCGCATGGCAATGGGAACCAGGCAGTGACGCACTGGGCCACGGGCTGACCCCCAGCTTGCACACTAGGTCCTCCAGTGACCTAGAGCTGGGGACAAGTAGCCTGCATCCCCAGGGGGAACAATTTGGCATATGCACCTGCAGGAGATGGGAATGTGGGGTTGATTCAGGTCCCCCCAAGGACACTGGATATGGAGTACAGGTTCCCTGCAAACAGATGTATCCCTGAGTCCATTAATGGGGCAGTGGAGGGTCCTAAGGAGTTGGCGCCTTGGGGGAGAGACCACATATTTGGTGGAAAGCAGAGAAGTTGACCCCTGTCCATCCTACCCACCTCCCCACTCTAGAGCTATATTGAGAGGTGACAGGAGATGGTTTGGGAGGGGCAGCTGGGAGAGCATTCCTGGGTGTGAGGGTGTAGGGAAAGCTAGGGCAGGGGAGTCTGGCTTTGTTTCCTGCACACAATGTCCAGTCATAACAGGCACGGCCTGCTGAAGACCTGACACCTACCGCCTCTGAGAGGCGGCATCACTGGAGGCTGGGGAGGGGGGCCTTGAGGGCCTGGGGCGCTGGGGGACACCCACGAAGACAGACGTGTGAGTATGAGCCCCACAAGGGTCGGGAGGGAGCGCTGGGGTTCTGCCTGGCAAGGGGGAGCAGACGGCAGAGCCCCGCCCCCGCCCTGCAGAACCCAGAGCTTGGGGCCCAACTCGTGTAAATCCCCGGGCGGCCAGGACCCCAGCCAGCCTCAGCAGCACCTGCACCCTCTGGCAGCCCAGAGAGGCGGAAGGGAGCAGCTCCCCACCCCCCGCCCGCCTCAGGCCCTGGGATTAAGGCCTCTTGCCCCTCCCCACCCTACCCCGCCCCTCACCGGGAGCAGAGGGTGGCAGAGGAGGGGTAAAAGCTTATGTGTGCAAATGTGTGTTTCAGTGTGCATAAAAGCAAGAAGGAAAATCTGCAAACTTAAGTGTGTAAGTGTGAAATATCTCTATGCGTGTGTTTAAGAATGGGCACGGACCCGTGGTGGTCAAGGCCATGTGTGAGGGTGCTGGACTGTGGGTCTGGGTGCACATCTGCTTCGGTGGCGTGGGGCAATCCCTTCCCCTGTTTGAGCGGTTAGACAGTGGTCACTGTATCAGGAGCAGCAGGGGAGGGGCTGGGGGCTCCAGATGTGTCCCCAGAGTAATGCAGCCTCACGTTCCCAGGAGGACACCTGCCTGCAGACTTGGGGACCAGAAGGAAACCAGGACCGCACAGAGAGGGCAGCATGGCAATTCTTTTCCTGACAAAAGGAAACTGAGTCAAGGATCTGGGAAGTAGAGCCCCTCCCTGGGCATCCTGGCTCCAGATGCCAGTCCCCAGCACCATGGGACTCCAGGTCCAGAGAGAGGGGGGAGTTGCTCCCAGCCTGGGCTGTGTGAGGACAGGCCGGGGAGGAAAGGAGGGAGGGGAGCCCGTGATTGGGGGCAGGGGACAAGCACATGGCCTGCAGGAGAAGGTGGCCCTCACCCAGAGTGCTCAACTCACCCTTCAGGTTAAAAATAACCAAGGTAAGGGCCTGGTGGTGCGGGGGCAGTGGTGTGAGAAGTCCTGTCTTCCCACTATCTGCCCATCAGTCCTTTGGAGGGGAGGAATGTGCCCAAGGACTAAAAAAAGGCCCTGGAGCCAGAGGGGCTAGGGCGACAGACCTTTCATGGGCAAATCTGGAGGCCCTCTTGTCCTCTTGTCACCTCCAGAGCCAAGGGATCAAGGGAGGAGGGGCCGGGAGGGGAGAGAGGTGGGAGGGAGGGTCCCTAGGGAAGGACTCCAAATTTAGGCAGTGGGTGGGTGCAGCGGGATATAAAGGATCGTGCTCTAGGGACAGACTGACACTCCTCTGAACTAGGTAAGATGGGGTTTGGGTGGGAGCTCCGTGGCCAGCCCTCAGAGCCCCCAACTTGAGGGGAACGGGGGGTGCAGGTCAGTCGGAGGCCCAAGGGTTCTGCTAAAACTGACTTTCTCCAGCCCTGGGAAGTTTCCACTGACAGAGGGGAGGTTCCAAGGGAAAAACCAGAAACCTCTTTTCTTCTCCTATCTGCATTTCTTTCCCTGCATCTGTCCTCTCCTGCTTTCTGTATCCTCCGTGTGCTTTCTCCATCTTTGTCCCTCCTTGGATGGCTTCCCTCTCTTTGTCCAATTTTATTTTGCCTCTTGGTCTTTGTCAGTACTTGTCACTATCATACTTCTTTGTCTGTCTCTCCTCCTGCCTTTCACGGCTGCGTGTTCTAATCTCCTTGCCTCTCTGTTTCCAACTCGGATTCCACAACCCACTCCTCTCACTTGTACTAGCTCTGCATCCTTTCTTTCCTGTCTCTCTGCCTCTCCTCTGCCCCTGACTGCCCATGTCGGTCTGTCCCACTCGGCTGGCTCTCGGTTTAGCCTCCCGGCTTACTTCTCCCCACGGGCCTGCCTCCGTTGTTCCTCATTCTCCTTGTCTGTTCTTCCCTCTGCCTGGCTGTACCTCTGTGGCTCCGCCCATGGTCCAGAGTCTCCAGGATTCTCTGTGAAGAGATCGCCAGGTGAGAACCACCCCAGTTTCCTCCTGGAAGCCAGGTTGCTGCACCAGGGGCCCCCTGTCTCTCCTCTGAGCAGCTCAGCACCTCGCCTTAGCAAACCCTAGCCAATTCCACGCCACGCAGACCCCTCACAGATTCTCCTTCCGCTTCACATCAGAGGGCAAGGGAAGCAGAACCCGAGTTGGGGAGGGCGGGACCCAGGCCACGTAGGGAGGTGAGAGTGATAGGACCCAGGTGGGGCAGAGAGCTGGGGGGCAGAGGGCAATGCCACCCACTGAGGCCTGGGCCCTCCTGTCTCAGCCGCAGAGGAGGGACAAGATGACCGATGCCCAGATGGCCGATTTTGGGGCGGCGGCCCAGTACCTCCGCAAATCAGAGAAGGAGCGTCTAGAGGCCCAGACCCAGCCTTTCGACATCCGCACTGAGTGCTTCGTGCCGGATGACAAGGAAGAGTTTGTCAAGGCCAAGATCTTGTCCCGGGAGGGAGGCAAGGTCACTGCCGAGACGGAGAATGGCAAGGTGCGTGGGGCACAGCACAGGGTGGTGGGTGTAGGGGTGGAGCCACATGCAGTGGGAGCTGAGGGGCTCTGGAGAAGAGCCAAAGCCAGCGGGGGTGCTGGATGAGCCCCCCTCGAGAAGCCCAGCATCTGAGTGAGAACTGACCTTTCTTGTTAGGTCTGAGCAGGTGTAACAAGGTCCCACGCCAGCCCGTTGCCAGAGAGGATGCTGGTGGCCGAAAACCTCAGCTGGTTTCCTCCTCAGAGGGGACTTGTAGATAAAGAGGGTATAGACACAGCATCAAATGAAGCTCCCTTCTCAAACCTGCATCCCTCCACTCTGCCTCAGTTTCCTCCATGAACCAACTCTCCCCAGTCCTCGCCAACCATACCAAGAGCAAACTTTTAACGATGAACGCAAAGAGCAGGAACCCTTAAACTGAACGCTCGGTCCAGGCCTGACAACCGGCACTCAGAAATCCACGGTCCTGGTCCCTCATGCCAGCCACGAGAACTGTCACTGGTCAGCAGCAGTGCCTCAGAACCGTGTGCCTCGCAGACATGCTGGCTGACTGTTGCGTCCCATTGAGGTGTGTAATAACAGGCCACAACCTCTGGGGACTTTGACCCTGAACCCAGCTCTGCCACTAGCAGCCACCATGCTGGCAAATCATTTAGTTATTCGATCCACAGTTTTCTCCACTGTAAAAAATGCTGGAATACCTACTTGCAGGATCTCATGATGTCAGGGCACGGCAAACTGACCAGTGGCGATCAAACCATTTGACAGTGACCAATGAAGAGTGTAGGGTAGATGGGTGAGATGTTTTTCCAGTAGTGCCAAGGTTTGCCCCGAGCAACTGATGCCCTCAAGTACTGCCCCCAGGAGTCAGGGTAAGGTGTGTGTGCACAGGTCAGAGAGTGGCCAGCCCTAGACAATTAAGCAGGGACTGAAAGGTGATGCTCATGGGCACAGGGTCTGGGGAACTGGCAAGACACAGGGACTCTAGGACAGTCCCTAGGAAGGGAGAGACAGTGGGCATGGGGAGCTATGGGTCAGGGCCCAGGCACTGGTGAGAGAAGAGCTAGGGGAACGAGACCAGGTCACAGTCTGTATTCTGGGAGGAGGTAAGTGGGCAATGCTGGCAAGGGTCCTGGTGGGAGCGTGGTCACCCCTGTCCTACTGCCCCTACCCCCTCCCCAGGTGGTGACCGTGAAGGAGGACCAGGTGTTGCAGCAGAACCCACCCAAGTTCGACAAGATCGAGGACATGGCCATGCTGACCTTCCTGCACGAGCCTGCGGTGCTTTTCAACCTCAAGGAGCGCTACGCAGCCTGGATGATCTACGTGAGTGTGTCCTGCACAGAGTCCAAAGTAGGCCGGGGCGATTCTCTCACAGGGAGGGGGTTGGAACTCTCCCAAAGGGCTCTCTGCCCCCATCCCATCCCTGGTCAGCTGCAGGAAGAGAGGAGCCAGCTGGGCTGACCAGGGACTCCTCTGCCTGTCACCACTGCCCAATCCAGGCTCTCCCTTCCAACTTCTCGTGACTGCCCTATCTCCCGCTTCAGACCTACTCGGGCCTCTTCTGCGTCACCGTCAACCCCTACAAGTGGCTGCCGGTGTACAACGCCGAGGTGGTGGCCGCCTACCGGGGCAAGAAGAGGAGCGAGGCGCCGCCCCATATCTTCTCCATCTCCGACAACGCCTACCAGTACATGCTGACAGGTGGGCCAGCTGCTCTGACCTGCGCCCCCTCAGCCCCACACCCGTGGACCTGGGCCCTCAGCCCTGACCCCATTGCCTCTGTTCTTTTCTCTTCCAGATCGGGAGAACCAGTCAATCCTCATCACGTGAGCAAACACCATCCACCCACAGAGGGCCGTGGGCTGGGGGGGGGGGGGGACCCAGGCTGATTCCTGGGAGTGATGGGGTGGGGAGGAAAGGTTTAAGGAGGAGACTGCAAGGAACTGGGCTCTCCGAGGAGTGCCGGAGTGACCTACAGTGTTGGGCAGACTCTGCAGGGAGCTGGGCCCCGGGGGAGGAGATTAGATGGCTGGGACTCTGAGAGAGGAGGGTGCAGTGCTGAACTTCGAATGGAGGACGGTGGGAATCTGGGTTCTGATGGGTCCCTGTTGCCCCCAGCGGAGAATCTGGGGCAGGGAAGACTGTGAACACGAAACGTGTCATCCAGTACTTTGCCAGCATCGCAGCCATAGGTGACCGTGGCAAGAAGGACAACGTCAATGCAACGAAGGTGCCGGGTGGGCCACGGGCTCGGCAGAGGGGGACTGCGGGGCGGGCTGACCAGGTGACCCCTAGCCCTGCCCTGGGAAACAGTGTGGACTGCATCCCTGAGCCCAGTGCTCAAGACCTACGTGGCAGGAGACACACACTCTGAGGTCTGAATATGACCCCATGGAGCTGCAGACCCACCAGCAGTCCATCCAGCCACACCCCCGCCCTCCCCACCACCACCTGGAGGTGGACTGGAGATGCAGCCCTGCGCTCTGCTCCCTCTGCAGGGCACCCTGGAGGACCAGATCATCCAGGCCAACCCCGCCCTGGAGGCCTTCGGCAATGCCAAGACCGTCCGGAACGACAACTCCTCCCGCTTCGTGAGTGCACCTGACCACTGCCAACTGGCCTCATGCGGCCTCAACAAAAAAAGGGGGATGCAGTTTTGCCAACAGTCACCCCACCTGGTTGATTGTCCTGCATTTGGTTTTGGGATATCAAATAACACACACACACACACACACACACACACACACATACACACGCACGCACGCACTCCAAACCCTCCCCACTCAGCCTGGCCCCCGAGTGCTGGGAACTCAAGAAAAGAGACCCAGTGCCACCACAGCTGTTCCAGAGCTGAGTAACAGGGCTGATTTGGGTCACATTCTAGATTTTCCTTATGACTGTTTCCAAAGCTCTTCCACACTGGAAGTAGGAAGAGAGAGCATGGGCGTTGGAGCCAATTGCCCAGCATTCCATCTGCCCAGCAAGTCCCCACACCTCTCTGAGCCCCAGTTCCTTCATCAGTGAGACAGAGGTAGTAGTATCTACCTTGCTGGTTATTGGGAGGATTACAAGAGATCATATCAGAGGTACAAGCAGGACACATTCTATCAGTGTTCATTCCTGTGTCATTTCTTTCTTTTTTAAAAGAATATTTATTTATTTGGCTGAGCTGGGTCTTTAGTTGCAGCACATGGGATCTTCACTGTGGCATGCGGGATCTTTAGTTGTGGCGTGCAGGATCTATTGATAGTTCCCTGACCAGGGATTGAACCTGGGCCCCCTGCATTGGGAGAGCAGAGTCCTAACAGCTGGACAACCAGGGAAGTCCCCTCCTGTGTCGTTTCTGCTCAGAGATCCCTGGGTGGCATGTGGGGATGGGCATCCTCTTCCCTGTTTTACTGATACTAAACTGGGATTCCAAAGAAGTCATTTACATTTCCAGAACCATCCAGGGCATTCTGGGTTGCATTGAGGTCCAGGATCTCCATGCGTCTCTTCTGGCCAGTTCTCTCACTCTTTGTCCCATCTGCCCCCAGGGGAAATTCATCAGGATCCACTTTGGAGCCACTGGAAAGTTGGCTTCTGCAGACATAGAAACCTGTGAGTACGTGAGGAGCCCTGCCCACACCTCCGGGGCCTCCACCTCTGCCTTCATCCCCGCTGGATGCCCCACCTCAACATTTCCACTCCATCTTCTGTCTCTGTCTACATTTGCCTCTTGGCTTTAGAATTCTTTTTCCTTTAAACCGTATCTTTCCCCTGGCTCTCTCCACTTGCCGTGAGAGCCCTTCTCCCC
This sequence comes from Balaenoptera borealis, assembly GCF_965194805.1. Classification (NCBI taxonomy): domain Eukaryota; kingdom Metazoa; phylum Chordata; class Mammalia; order Artiodactyla; family Balaenopteridae; genus Balaenoptera; species Balaenoptera borealis. The sequence goes on from NC_138866.1 coordinate 73,560,948, forward strand.
TGACCTCCACCCTTTTGCTGGCTTGGCTCTTTCCCTCCTTACCTGCCTTCCTCCCCTCTCCTCACTTCAGATCTCCTGGAGAAGTCCCGGGTGATCTTCCAGCTGAAGGCTGAGAGGAACTACCACATCTTCTACCAGATCCTGTCCAACAAGAAGCCAGAGCTGCTGGGTGAGCCCAGCCTGATGCCCCTGCTGCCCCCAGCGCCCTCCGCAAGCCCGCCTGTGCAGGGCAGATCCCTCCTCCTCCTCACCCGCCCCGCCAGCCTGCTCATCCGCCCTCCTTCCATCTGCCCATTGCCTTTCTCTTCCTCCCTCACCTTGGACTCCCCTGTGTCAATTCTTGCCTCCCTTTCCACCCTTCCTTGTTGCTTTACTCCTTCTCCTCTGCATTTGCCTCCCCTTCTCCCACCTGTCATTCGTCCACCATCCTCCCACCCTGGGTCCTCGCTGCCCACTTTTCCTTTTCTTCTGGCTCCTCCCCTTGGTCCTTGCTGACGGTCCTCCTCTCTACCTACTCCCGCTCTTCCCTTCTCCCCACCCCTCCCCTCACCGTGCCCCCTCCCACCCCCTTGTCCCCTGCCCTGCCCCTCGCCTGGACAGACATGCTGCTGGTCACCAACAACCCCTACGACTACGCCTTCGTGTCCCAGGGGGAGGTGTCCGTGGCCTCCATCGACGACTCTGAGGAGCTGGTGGCCACGGATGTGAGTGAGGAGGCAGTGGGAGGGCTCCCGGACTGCTGGGCCACCCGCCCCGCCACCCACTCTGCCTCTCTCGCCCTGCCCCAGAGCGCCTTCGACGTGCTGGGCTTCACTCCTGAGGAGAAAGCCGGCGTCTACAAGCTGACGGGCGCCATCATGCACTATGGAAACATGAAGTTCAAGCAGAAGCAGCGGGAGGAGCAGGCCGAGCCCGACGGCACTGAAGGTTCGATGACAGGAGAGCAGGCGCTGAGAAGGCCTGAGGGGATGGGTGTCCGCCCGTCATGCAGAGACAGTCCTCTGGGAGCACGGTTTCCCATTCTGTGTCCAAAAGGGGTGCCTTTCAACGATTTTTTTTTTTTTGGCTGTGTTGTGTCTTCGTTGCTGTGCGCGGGCTCTCTCTAGTTGCGGTGAGCGGGGGCTACTCTTCGTTGCGGTGCGCAGGCTTCTCATTGCGGTGACTTCTCTTGTTGCGGAGCACGGGCTCTAAGAGCGCAGGCTTCAGTAGTTGTGGCACGTGGGCTCAGTAGTTGTGGCTCGCAGGCTTAGTTGCTCCGTGACATGTGGGATCTTCTCAGACCAGGAATTGAACCCGTGTCCCCTGCATTGGCAGGTGGATTCTTAACCACTGCGCCACCGGGGATGTGCCCCTTTCGATGATTTTTAAGGAGTTACGTTCACAGTAGCGATGTTAGGCCCACGATAGAGAAAGTGGGAAGAAACCAGGAATAGGAGAAGCAGGTGGTCGAAAGGCTATGCTTTCTCCCAGGAGAGGGCTCAGCCCCACCCCCAGTCCACCTGGCCCAGGCTCCAGGCTTTCTTCTCCATTAGAACCTAGCCAGATGCCACCCTCCATCCCAGACAGGCTGGCTCCCAGAGGACCTGAGGCTTGTGGGTGGGTGAAGGCAGGGACATGGGAGAAGAGGGCAGACAGGGCGGCGCCTCTCAATCCCGCTAGCTTCTCAACCCAGCTGCACAGAGCAGAAGTGAATTGGGGAGATTTCCTTCTGCACCCAAGACACCCCCAAGCCCAGGACTGATCTCTGCACATCCCCATCACTAATGCGGTGTGTATGTGAGGGATGCCCAGGCCTTGGGTGAGCCCCTCGCAGGCTCCGTGCCATGTTCTGTTTGGAAGGCAGGAAGCCAAGGGTCAGGACACAGCTCAGGGCATTGGCACATCACTGGGCCTCAGTTTCCCCCTCAGTGGAATGGAGCGAAAGCCCTTCCTAGCTCCCTCTAAGGCTATCTGGAGAATCCTTTGAGAAGGAGATGTGAAGGTGTGAACAGGGCTGGACAAACGCCCAAGAACGTTCCTCTTGGCCCACCTTCAAGGACCCCTTCTCTATGTCTGTTCAGATCAAATGTCAAGCCTCAGTTTCACAATAGCATGTCGCCAGTTATCACAAAACTCTTGAAATTAAACCAAATAAATTCCTTCTAAATAGAGATCATATGTTGGATGACACATTTGGAGAGCTGGGGATTGGGGGAGGGTGACCAACTTGCTGTTAGGAACCTTGATTTCCCAGCCAGTCAAGTTGGCCAACACATAGATTCAGGGTAGAGCATGCCCAGTCCTGGGCTAGATCCTGGGATTGCGGACAAAGGAGGAAAGAAGCAGAGGACATCATCAGCCACAGTCCCTGCCCTGGAGAGATGAAGGGATGCAGTGTGGTAGGAGGTCCCGGGGTGAGGGAGGGGCCTGGGCTCCAGCCTGACTCAGGCACACACTGGCTGTGTCACCACTGCAAGCCTTGTGCCCTTCAGGCCTCTATTTGCAACTCTTTAACGAGAGAGGTGGGACCTGATGGTCCTGGTCAGGGAAAGAGGGTCTGCTGAAAGTGCTTGCTTATCCCTTTCCTTCTCCACCAGATGCCGATAAGTCCGCCTACCTCATGGGGCTGAACTCAGCCGACCTGCTCAAGGGGCTGTGCCACCCTCGGGTGAAGGTGGGCAATGAGTACGTCACCAAGGGGCAGAATGTCCAGCAGGTGTACTACTCCATCGGGGCGCTGGCCAAGGCCGTGTACGAGAAGATGTTCAACTGGATGGTGACGCGGATCAACGCCACCCTGGAGACCAGGCAGCCGCGCCAGTACTTCATAGGCGTCCTGGACATTGCCGGCTTCGAGATCTTCGACGTGAGTGGGGAGCCTGGGGGCCGGGAGAACAGTAACTCACTGGTCCGCACAGGCAGCCCCCGCTGGCTGCGCCGGCTACAGGCCAGGCGCGGGGACGGCGGTGGGCTCCGCAGTGGTGGAGACGGTCATGTGTCTTCAGGGGGCTCTCCCTCCCCGCCCTGACAGGGGAGGGGAGGGACCAGCTGCACCCCTTGCTGGGCTGGATGCAGCCCTGGGCCCACTCCATGGGCCACGGACAGCTGCCCGCCTGACCCGCTCCCCTCCCCCACCCCCCTGCTCTGTAGTTCAACAGCTTTGAGCAGCTCTGCATCAACTTCACCAACGAGAAGCTGCAGCAGTTCTTCAACCACCACATGTTCGTGCTGGAGCAGGAGGAGTACAAGAAGGAGGGCATTGAGTGGGAGTTCATCGACTTCGGCATGGACCTGCAGGCCTGCATCGACCTCATCGAGAAGGTGCCGCTTCGACCCCTCCACCCGGGTCCCCTTCACCCGCCATCCCAGACAAAGTGGCAGCCCTGTCCCTCTACACCCAGGAAACTAGTCCCCAGAATCCCAAGCCCCCTTCCAGGCCCTGCTTTCACACACTGTGACATCACAAGCATACACAGGTCCAGCCCTTCCTTCTCTCCCCAGCACCTAAGACCTTGTCCTGTCTGGTGGACACCTCCCAGGGTCTTAAGAGGGGGATGTAGTGAAGGAGAGGGCTCCTGGCCCCTCTGACACCCCATGAGAAGCGTCATTCGTGGAAAGAAACTAGGCTGAAACTAGACATGTTGGCTCCCCATCCTCTCCCTGTTGGCTGAGGATAAGCCCGTCTTCAGCTCCTCTTATCTATGGAGGGTCCTCAGAGGAGACAGGACGGAGCTGGTGGGAGGCTCCCAGTGCTGCCTTGCTCCCAGGGCTCCATTGCTGATGGAGGCCAGAGGCCGCAGCAACTGCCCCTCCCCCAGCCCAGCCACGGCCAGTCAGAAGACAGGGCCTTCCCCACAAGCTTTGCGTAGTTATCCGGGGTGCTGCTCTTCCAGAGGCCTCAGATTTCCCTGAAACTGTATGTAAAAGTGTGTGTGGACTGGTGGTGGGCGAGGTGTACATGCAAGTGTGTGTGTGTACGTGCATTTTTCTGGGGAGGGGTCTTTGGATTCGCCAAATTCTCAGTAGGATCCCTGTCCCAGGAAAAGTCAAGAGCTGCTACACTTTCTGAAGTGCAGGACATTGTGCAGAACCTGGATCCCTCTAACCATTCCTTGAACGATTGTTACCCATCATATAGGCACGAGTCTGGCCTGCCCTGTAGTCTGGCGCCTCTGACACACTTCTGTCCCAGCCTTCACCCTGCGCTGGGGCAGGGAGCCATTCAGGAAGAAGGGGCTGTTCTGTGAGCCCTGGGGGGCCGGGGGTGGGGATTGGGAGTACAGGGCTCTTCTCTGGGTCCACTGGGGCAGAAAGAGGTTACATTGGCCAGATCTGAATGTATTCGGATTTAGGTTAACTCCAGGAATATTGGCTTCCTGTATCGGGACACGAGGTACCAGCTCGGGCTCTCTGTGGCCTGCCTGCTACACTGGGCTGCAGTCTCTCCTCTGTCGGGGTATGGGACTCTGCAAGCCTGGGAGTGCACTCAGAGATGCTCTCCCCCTCCCCACCCCGCCATCAGCCCATGGGCATCATGTCCATCCTGGAGGAGGAGTGCATGTTCCCCAAGGCCACTGACATGACCTTCAAGGCCAAGCTGTACGACAACCACCTGGGCAAGTCCAACAACTTCCAGAAGCCGCGTAACATCAAGGGGAAGCCGGAAGCCCACTTCTCCCTGATCCACTACGCTGGCACCGTGGACTACAACATCATAGGCTGGCTAGAGAAGAACAAAGACCCGCTCAACGAGACGGTAGTGGGCTTGTACCAGAAGTCCTCCCTCAAGCTCATGGCCACACTCTTCTCCTCGTATGCCTCCGCTGATGTCGGTAAGAGGGCAGCCCTGCACTGCCAGAGCAGTTCTGGAGGTGCAAGGGGCCAGGATCCCGCTGCTTCAAAGCACACAACTCTAAAGGCAGGAGGGAGCCTGTGAGCCACGGGAGGGGGTCAGGAGATCCCACAGCAGCCCATCTCTACCCCTTCTGTGGAAGTGCCATTTTCCCCTTTGGGTTATGGACGTCGTTGTACATGCTGTGCATCTCTTCAAGACTCTGGGCGACTGAAGATCAGTGAGGGTGGCACGTACATCACTGCAGCAGGCCTGGCATGGAGCCGTGCCTGCAGGAGGTCACAGTAAATGTTGAGAGGATCACTGAACATACAGTAGAACAAACGCGCCTCCAGTTCAGAGAAGGAAGAGAAAGGGTGTGAATTGAAACGATGAGGGTAAAGTACAAGAAGAAAAGTAGAAAGTGGAAAGATGTAAGCATGGGTCGGGGTTAGAAGGGATTGGGAGGAGAAAGCACTAATGTTATTTCAATGCTTGCTTTGTGCCAAGCACTGGAAGGCATGCTCCATGCTTGATCTTTTCTAATCTTCTTCTCCTCTTCATGAGAAAACTGAGACTTAGAGAATAACTTGCCCAAAGTCACACATCTAGTGAGAGGTAGAGCCTTGCCCCTAGCCGAGGGCTCCTCCGTTTTCAAGCCCTTGTTCATCATTCCTTCTCTTGTTATTAGGGGACAGCAGTAAAGGCAAAGGAGGCAAGAAAAAGGGCTCATCATTTCAGACAGTATCGGCCCTCCACCGGGTAAGAAGGGCCCAGAGATGCCAAGAGACTTGTGGTGGGCAGGCCCAGCCCAGAGCATTTTGTCTGCACCACCCTAACCTGATGCTCTGACTTTGGAGAGGAAAGAAGCTAGAGTTATGTGGCCGTTTTTGGCATGTAAATTCTATACAAGCCTGAACTCACATCATAAATTATGTATCAGCTCCCTATCCCTTTGAGGGTTCTGGTGACAGGTTGTCTGGGTCCCAGGGCTCAGGGAACAAAGGGATGGTCCCTGTGGCTCCTGACCTCCAACTCTCATCCACCCCCAGGAGAATCTGAACAAGCTGATGACCAACCTGAGGACCACCCACCCTCACTTTGTGCGCTGCATCATCCCCAATGAACGGAAGGCTCCCGGTGAGCGATGCACAAGGGTCTAGTCTGGAGAGGGCACTTGGCATCCACTTGCCCTAAGGCTGACCCCCTCCCTCTCCCTTCCTGCCACAGGGGTGATGGACAATCCCCTGGTCATGCACCAGCTGCGCTGCAATGGCGTGCTGGAGGGCATCCGCATCTGCAGGAAGGGCTTCCCCAACCGCATCCTCTACGGGGACTTCCGGCAGAGGTGGGTACCAGGGCCCCCCAGGGCTCAGGGAACAGGGGGAGCACGGGCAGCCTCGGGTGGGAGAGGAGTCTTCATGTGGCCTCAGATTCTGTGGGCAGAGCAGATCAGTGCAGAACGTGGGTAACTACGGGCACCTCCCTCCCAGGTACCGCATCCTGAACCCGGCAGCCATCCCCGAGGGCCAGTTCATTGACAGCAGGAAAGGGACAGAGAAGCTGCTGGGCTCCCTGGACATTGACCACAACCAGTACAAGTTCGGCCACACCAAGGTGAGTCTAGAGCCCCGTAGGGTGGCGTTGCAGGATGTGCGACCATGCTGAGTGGACCAGCTGGGAGTTTGGAAGGCAGACCCCTGATTCCTGGCTACCCGTATCAACCAAGGGCTGGAACCCAGGCTTCCTTTCTGTCTTGTTTTTCACATTTCACTCCCAGGTCTAGGATGTGTGGGTAACAGGGCCCTGGGAAGCTGAGCCAGGGTCTCCCACACTCTCCCTCCACCCTGGCTACCCTTCTCTGAGGCTGTGGCCCCCTTGGCTCTACCCCTCACCCCCAGGTGTTCTTCAAGGCGGGGCTGCTGGGGCTGCTGGAGGAGATGCGGGACGAGAGGCTGAGCCGCATCATCACCCGCATCCAGGCACAAGCCCGGGGTCAGCTCATGCGCATTGAGTTCAAGAAGATCCTGGAGCGCAGGTGAGGCTGGAGGGAAAGAGAGAGGCACTCTCAGACGTGTAAGAGGCAGACAAGCAGAGCCAAGTGGCGTGGGTCAGGAGACCTAAATTCAAATCCTGGCTCCACCACTTACTAGCTAGCCTGGGCAAGTGACTTTGCCACTCTGGGTCTCATTTTGAATTCTTTAAAAAAGAAAATTCCCCTTAGGGAAATACAAATTAAGACTCCAATGAGATACCATTTTAAAACACTAGATTGACAAAAGTCAAGAAGTCTGACCCAGTGCTTATGGATGTGTAAATGTGTGCAATCTCTTTGGAAAACAATGTATCATTTTCTTTTAAAGTTGAACAGTTACATACCTTTCCACTCCTGAGTGCATTCCCACAGAGAAACTCCTGCACGTGTTCAACATGAGACAAAAAAGAATCTTTATAGTAGCATTGGTCAAAATAGAAAAGATCTGGAAACAACTTGAATTTTCATCCACAGGAGAATGGGTGAATAGTAGTAAACTCATTCAGGGGAATATTATAAAGCAATGAAAAAGGAGGAAACTAAAACTACATGGTACAATATGTTTGAACCTTAAGAGCATATTGCTGAGTAAACAAAAGCAAGTCACAGAAGGATACCTATTGTGTGATGCAATTTTTTTTGATGCAATTTTTATAAAGTTCAGAAATAATTTTTAAAATAGCATATTGTTAAAAGATGCATACATATATGGTTAAAATATTTTTTGAAAAAGTTAGGAAACAAAAAACACAATATTCAAGGTAGTGGCTGCTTCTGGTGGAAGGACCAGGAAAGGGGATGGGGTGGAGCCCACAGGTAGAATCAATGATGGCAATGCTCTAGCTCTTGTTTGGGTGATAAGTTCATGGACAGTCATTTTGTTTCATGCTTCATAACTTACACATATGTTATAGATATTCCTAAATGGAAAATATCATATTTTTAACATGCTTGAGGTTCTTATGAGATTAGAAACACCGAACACAGTAGACATTCTACAAGTGGTAGCTTCCATAGCTACTAATACTCCAGTAAGGAAGATATAAACTGCCCTTTTGTTGAATTGATCAATTAATAAATATTTATGGAGCAACTCCATGTTCAGTGTGGTTATGCTGAGGTGGGGTTGCCTATCAAGGCTACAAGACAGGGTTCCTGCCCTCAGGTGCCTACAAACTTGCTTAGATGTGCTGGGAGCCGAGTGCTGCTGGCCCCATGATTGCGAAGTGCTCTTTTACAGTGCCCTTCCCTGCCTCCATGTTTCTTTGCCAGGGATGCCCTGCTGGTAATCCAGTGGAACATTCGGGCCTTCATGGGGGTCAAGAACTGGCCCTGGATGAAGCTCTACTTCAAGATCAAACCGCTGCTGAAGAGCGCAGAGACAGAGAAGGAGATGGCCACCATGAAGGAGGAGTTTGGGCGCCTCAAAGAGACGCTGGAGAAGTCAGAGGCTCGACGCAAGGAGCTAGAGGAGAAGATGGTGTCCCTGCTGCAGGAGAAGAACGACCTGCAGCTCCAAGTGCAGGCGGTGAGACCATTTCTCCTCTCCCCTCCTCTAGATTATAGCCTGTCTCATCACCAGGGACTATGAGTCTCGGAGCTCCGGCTCTCTTTAAGACTCTGAATCTCTCCTCTCTTTCATCACCATCTCTCCTCTCTGTCCTCTTCTCCCAGGAACAAGACAACCTCAACGATGCGGAAGAGCGCTGCGATCAGCTGATCAAGAACAAGATCCAGCTGGAGGCCAAGGTGAAGGAGATGACCGAGAGGCTGGAGGACGAGGAGGAGATGAATGCCGAGCTCACAGCCAAGAAGCGCAAGCTGGAAGACGAGTGCTCTGAGCTCAAGAGGGACATTGATGACCTGGAGCTGACACTGGCCAAGGTGGAGAAGGAGAAGCACGCAACAGAGAACAAGGTGAGGGCAGCTCCCTCTGGCTCCAGCCCAAGTCTCCTCAGGATTCCCTGACCTGAGTGTGGCCCTGGTCCTTGGCATTGGAGGTCTCCACAGACGTCTCCAGGTTGGTGACCTTTGACCCTAAAGGGGATGGGGTTCTTGGTCAACAGGTGAAGAACCTGACAGAGGAGATGGCTGGGCTGGACGAGATCATTGCCAAGCTGACCAAGGAGAAGAAAGCTCTGCAAGAGGCCCACCAACAGGCCCTGGATGACCTTCAGGCTGAGGAAGACAAGGTCAACACCCTGACCAAGTCTAAGGTCAAGTTGGAGCAGCAGGTGGATGATGTGAGTAGCAACAACCATGCTCCATCCCTCTCAGGTTGGGATTTTTCAGGCAACACCGATGGCCAAGGGGTCCCCAATCCCTAGAACTCACTTCCATGACCCCTGGGGCCCTTTTCTTTCTGCAGTTCCTCACTAGGCTGGGTCTCTAATCCTTCATGCTTGCAGGGCTAACTCTGCTGGTTTGACTTCCAATCCCATTGGACTTTGGGTTTAGAAGGGAGCAGAAGAGGATGCACTGTGGATCTCAGATTTCCTACATCCTGTTCATTTTCTTTTCTCCACCAGCTGGAGGGATCCCTGGAGCAGGAGAAGAAAGTGCGCATGGACCTGGAGCGAGCAAAGCGGAAGCTGGAGGGAGACCTGAAGCTGACCCAGGAGAGCAACATGGACCTAGAGAACGACAAGCTGCAGCTGGAAGAAAAGCTCAAGAAGTAGGAGCTTGCGGCGGCCAGGAAGGGCTACTGAGGGTGTCTGGCCTGAGGGTTAGAGCGCAAGGTGCTGCAGCACCTCTGGCCAAGGCTGCTCTGGGCACACGGCCCCCGCCCCCCACCTTCACCCTCGGGGCCAGGGGGAGGGGACTAGTCCTCGCATGCCGAGGCAGGAGAGGATGGGCACAGAGAAAGGAAAACCACCTGTCACCCTCTTCTCCTCTAGGAAGGAGTTTGACGTTAATCAGCTGAACAGTAAGATTGAGGATGAGCAGGCACTGGCCCTTCAGCTGCAGAAGAAACTGAAGGAGAACCAGGTGAAGTTCTTCTGGGTGGAGCCACCCAGGAGCTCAGTGGCACTGAGGCAGCTGAGGCTGCAGGAGCTGCTTAGGGTTCTAGACAGTATCTAGAACTCCAAGCCACCCAGAGGCCCCAACAGCCCTGACTTACAGGCATTTGGGAACATCAGCCTTCCCCCACTAGAGCAATAATGTCTTATTTCAGCAGGGCTATTTGGGGGAGAGGGTGGGGATCATACTTACTAAAAGGGCTTCTCTTGCTGAGCTATGCGCCACCTCATGGGTTTTCTGCGCTGGGACAATTGGTAGGGCTCCGTTCTCCTCTAACCCTTACTTTTGGTGCTTCTCCCCGCTTCATGGGGGTGAGAACGGCCTTCGTGGAGCACCTTCCCATGGGAAGCTCTGTTCTTATTCTTCCCAGGTATTTACCCTAGCCACTAACTCAGGCTGGATCCCCACAGAGCACCATGATATGGAGTCAATTCCTGCAAACTTGAGCAAGTCACTCCCCCCTCCTGAGCCTCAGATTCTCCTCTCATCTGTAAAATGGGACTAATGACCCCTGCCTTGCAGAGGACCAGAAGAGATATTGTTAGGAACCCACTTTGTCAACCAGGAGGCGACCTATATATGTCATTTTAATATAGCTTAGGCTAGAGAAGTGAGCCAGCCACTTGCAAGAAGATGTTCTTTTGTCTTTCCCATGGCTTTCTCATCCCTCTGCAGGAGGAGATTGAATTAACAGCCAGAGTCTCCCTTGCCTTTAATGCACCCTGAATTCTAATGTGCTTTTAGTCCCGTGTTTGTCAGAAGAGCCCTGGAAGCAAGGAAGGCAGGTACTCTCATTCCCATTTCATAGCTGCAGAAGCTATACGGCCACATCTGGACATAGTGACCCCAAGGCCACAGGGACTCAGCTATTTATCCTCTCATTTTCTTATGGGACCACTAGTGGAGAGAGCTGATCTCCCCTCAGCATTCAGGGTCGATGGCCCAGGGTACAAGTGACACATGAACACAATTCCCCTCCTCTGGGGGCTGCTCAGGGGCTGGTCTGCCTTCAGTGATACTCTTCCCTCCCATCTTCTTGGGTGCCCCTTCTGGGTTTTAGCCCGAATATTAGGACGTCCCCAGGTTCTCCTACCCTGGTCTGGGCAACCTCTTTGACTGTTGAACCCAGAACAACTGTGCTGTTATCCTCACCAGGTCTTGGCAATGGGCTGTGGTTCCTCCTTCTTCCGGCCCAAGCTCTTGCACTCAGTCCCCATTCTCCATCCTGGGAGCAGGGGTATGGTGGTCCTCTCTCTCCTGCTCCCAGGACCCACACACACACATTCCATCAACACCATCCATAACCACAGATGAAGGGATCCCACCAATCCTCCCCTTTGCTCCTGGCTAGTCAGACAACAGATCAAAATGGTAAATGGGACATTCTTCCAATTTAGTCAGGCCAAGGCTAAGGCCAGAAAATAATGAGGTAGGGACATGATACAGAGGAGGGCACCCTGCTAGCACTCACCTGGCCTGGAAGGGAACAATTAAGCTGGAACCCAGCCCTGGGCATAAATAAAGTAAGCCCTGGAGAGTGAGGAATATGGTTGATTAGACTTTGTGGTTAATTCGGAAGATTACAAAAGTTTTTGATTATTTTGAGGCACATTGTTGCAAATATTTGTAAAATACAAGCACCAGCTTTCCTGCCTTATCATTAGCAGAGCAGAGCCTAGTGAATCTGTGGAATCTTTGAGACCCAGGACCTCACGGGATCTCAAGATCCCTCTCTGAACACAGATTCTCAGGAATCAGGGCTGCGGATGCTCAGACTGGGTCTGAGATGCCCCTCCAGGAAATGCCTTGAAGGTTTGGCTTCAACCAAATTCCCACTGATGGTCTGTGTATTATAGGATGTTTGGCAGCCTCCCTGGCCCCTGCCCACTAGATGCCAGTAGCAACACCCCTTCCCCAAGTCATGACAATCAAAAATGTCTACAGACCTTGTTGACTGTCCCCTGGGGCACAGAATGTCCCCTGGTGAGAACCACTGCTCTGCAGGACCTGGGTGCTTTGGCCAGGAGCCTTCTAGAGCCCTGGGGAGGGGGCTCTGATGGAGGGGTCCGGCGGTGGGTCTGAGCCCCCTATACCCTGCCCAGGCACGCATCGAGGAGCTGGAGGAGGAGCTGGAGGCCGAGCGCACTGCCCGGGCCAAGGTGGAGAAGTTGCGCTCAGACCTGTCCCGGGAGCTGGAGGAGATCAGTGAGCGGCTGGAGGAGGCCGGCGGGGCCACGTCCGTGCAGATCGAGATGAACAAGAAGCGCGAGGCTGAGTTCCAGAAGATGAGGCGGGACCTGGAGGAGGCCACGCTGCAGCACGAGGCCACGGCGGCCGCCCTGCGCAAGAAGCACGCAGACAGCGTGGCCGAGCTGGGCGAGCAGATCGACAACCTGCAGCGCGTGAAGCAGAAGCTGGAGAAGGAGAAGAGCGAGTTCAAGCTGGAGCTGGACGACGTCACCTCCAACATGGAGCAGATCATCAAGGTCAAGGTGGGCCGTGCTCTCCTCTCCTCGCCCTCTCCTCTCTCACAGCCTCGCAGTGCGCCTTACTTCCACTTCCTCTCTGCCACCGCTCTTATTCTCACTCCCTTCATCACCCTCTGGTCTCTCTCCCTCTCTCCCTTGCACCTGCCTTGCCCTCCACCTGTGTCTCCATCTCCTCACCATCTCTCCCTTCTTTAATTCATGCATCCTCTCCAGATTGTGTCCCTCCAGCCCCGCCCCATTTCACCCCCCACCCCCTGCCTCTGTGCTCTCCCCAACCTTGGCCCTCCCTTCCTTCCTCCAGTCAACCCAGCCCCTCCCACATTCACCTTTCTCTTGTCCCTTACCGCCTGAAGGCAAACCTGGAGAAGGTGTCCCGGACACTGGAGGACCAGGCCAACGAGTACCGGGCGAAGCTAGAAGAGGCCCAGCGCTCCCTCAATGACTTCTCCACCCAGCGAGCCAAGCTGCAGACGGAGAACGGTGGGTGCCCCTAACCAGCCCTGTACCTGCCTCATGGAAGAGCGTCAGTTGCCCCCTTCCATGGCCCACAAACCCTTGTTCCCACCTGCAGGTGAGCTGTCCCGGCAACTGGAGGAAAAGGAGGCGCTGATCTCCCAGCTGACCCGAGGGAAGCTCTCCTACACCCAGCAGCTGGAGGACCTCAAGAGGCAGCTGGAGGAGGAGGGCAAGGTGAGGCCCGGCTACGGGGCAGCGGACAGGATTGATGGCAGCCCTGGGGCAACCAACCTCAGAAATGGAGACTAGAAGCTGCAGAGAGGCCTCTGTAATGAAAAAACCTCCAGGCCAGGTTCTTCTACTCTTCAGCTAAGCCACACCCGAACATCACTGAGTACATCCTTTCTTATTTGGAAGGGATGGGCAAACTGGGAAGGTACCTTAAGGTGTTGAGATTCCACACCAGCCCTCACCCTGAAGGAGGCCGGGGCTTGGTTGAAGTTCATAGATATGAAAAGGATCTGGAGAATGGGGAAAGGGCCTTCCCTCCCACCTTCCCAGATGCTGAACCCACCTCCCGGTGCTGCCTCTCCCAGGCGAAGAACGCCCTGGCCCACGCGCTACAGTCAGCCCGGCACGACTGTGACCTGCTGCGGGAGCAGTACGAGGAGGAGACAGAGGCCAAGGCCGAGCTGCAGCGCGTCCTGTCCAAGGCCAACTCGGAGGTGGCCCAGTGGAGGACCAAGTATGAGACGGACGCCATCCAGAGGACCGAGGAGCTGGAGGAGGCCAAGTGAGTCCTGGGCAGCCCCCCACCCTGCTTCTAAGAGAGGAAGGCTCAAGAGGACATGGGTAGAGACAGGCAGAGTGGGCATGGGAGGCAGATTGACAACCTGCAGCGGAAGGCTGAGGTGGAAGAGAGGAGGTGGGGAGAAACGTGGTGGGCAATACAAGTGCTTGTGAGGGAGCTGGGATCCTGTGCTCTGAGTGAACCCTGGCTGGCCCTGACTCACTTCCTGTGACGGGCGAGCTTTTGGCCCGGGTTATACCTGATGCTCACGTATAAGACGAGCAAAAAGCTTGTTGGTCAGAGGAGCTACCGCCGATCAGCCTGGGTGGGGAGAGGTGAGGGCTGCCACCCTGATGCCGCTCCCCGTAGGGAAGAGCCTCTGTTCTAGGCACCCGAAGCCCTGGCTCCCTGGAGGCTGGGGTTCCAGGGCCTGAAGGGCTGCTCAGTGTCCCAAGGAGCTGTGTGGGAGGGCCGGGCCCTCCTCATCTGGCAGTTCAGGGAGGGGAGGTCCCAAGGCCCCGCTGTTCCCAGGTAGAGTGACACACATACACCCAACCGCCCCGGGCAGGAAGAAGCTGGCCCAGAGGCTGCAGGAGGCGGAGGAGGCCGTCGAAGCAGTCAATGCCAAGTGCTCCTCGCTGGAGAAGACCAAGCACCGGCTGCAGAATGAGATCGAAGACCTGATGGTGGACGTGGAGCGCTCCAACGCGGCCGCCGCGGCTCTGGACAAGAAGCAGAGGAACTTCGACAAGGTGGGCCCAGCCCGGGGGCTCGCAGCCAGGGGCCAGAGCAGGCGGGCAGGCGGGAGTCGGGAACGTCCTCCCGGGAGGCAGAGGCTGGGAGGAGGCTGAGCCCAGGACGGGGGCCTGGGCGCCCCTGGGCGTGGGGCTGGGGCTGCCCGGTGAGCCGCGTCGCGTCCCCGCAGATCCTGGCCGAGTGGAAGCAGAAGTACGAGGAGTCGCAGTCGGAGCTGGAGTCGTCGCAGAAGGAGGCGCGCTCCCTCAGCACCGAGCTCTTCAAGCTCAAGAACGCCTACGAGGAGTCCCTGGAGCACCTGGAGACCTTCAAGCGGGAGAACAAGAACTTGCAGGGTGCGGGCCCAGGCCGGGGGCGGGGGCGGGGGGGTGGGGCGGGGAGGGTCCGCACGTGGCGCCACCCAGCGGCTGCTAGAGGCGTGCCCCCCGTTGGACCACGGCTGCCCCAGCTGAGCGGCCCGCCCCTCCCACAGAGGAGATCTCCGACCTGACCGAGCAGCTGGGCTCCAGTGGAAAGACCATCCACGAGCTGGAGAAGGTCCGCAAGCAGCTGGAGGCCGAGAAGCTGGAGCTGCAGTCGGCCCTGGAGGAGGCCGAGGTGAGGGCCTGGCTCTGCCTGCACCCCTGCCTCCGACCCTCTCCTACCCACCCCTGCCCTCCTGTCTCTGACTCCGCACTCTACCTTACCTGGGGGTGACGCTGACCCAAGACAAAATCTATCAGCTCCTTATTCTTAGTCCAAGGTCATATACCCACTACCCATGACTACCTCCAAAGCCAAGGTCTGTGCAAAGGAAAATGCCACACACAGCTTGATCATAGGTTTGTTTCCCACTGGGTTTATAAAGTTGAAACCTGGCCATCATAACAACCCCTCAGACAGTGGGTGGGAACAGGGGCTCCAGAGTCAAACAGACTTGAGTTGGAAACTTGGCTTCAGGACCACCACTTTGTCATTGGGCAAGTTCCTTAACCTATCTGTACCTCGGTTTTCTCATCTGTAAAATGGCATCAGTTGTATATACCTCATAAGATTTTACGCAT
Organism: Balaenoptera borealis; assembly: GCF_965194805.1. Lineage (NCBI taxonomy): Eukaryota > Metazoa > Chordata > Mammalia > Artiodactyla > Balaenopteridae > Balaenoptera > Balaenoptera borealis. The sequence continues at coordinate 73,576,348 of NC_138866.1, forward strand.
GACTATTATGAAGATTAAATGAGGTAACATGCTTAAGCACTTAATATATATTAGCTATTGTTACTGTTCATTTGTAAGAACCTAGCGATAGCCCTGAGATTTGGGGCTTCTAACTTTTTTCACTACAGGGTGAGGGACCTGGGAAACAAAGAGAAATGTTTGAATTTGTGGTTGTAAAAATCCTTCCCTTTTCTATGATATTTTAGATGGGTCAGGATCATGCAGTGTTGGTGCTGGAGGGTCTTGACAATTGTGAGCTCAGAACCCTTTCCTTGACAGAGGAAACCGGGGGTATCCAGCACTTCCTACCCCAGAGCACCCGGATGGCCTGGGATGCAGGTCCCCCCTCCCCATCTCTTCTCAGCTCTTCCCCTCCTGGCTGACACCTTGCATCCTCCCAGCCTCCCTCCCCAATGTACCCTGTGCCCTGACTGTCTACTTCGGTCCCTCTCCCCTCCAGGCCTCCCTGGAGCACGAGGAGGGCAAGATCCTCCGGGCCCAGCTGGAGTTCAACCAGATCAAGGCAGAGATGGAGCGGAAGCTGGCAGAGAAGGACGAGGAGATGGAGCAGGCGAAGCGCAACCACCTGCGGGTGGTGGACTCCCTGCAGACCTCCCTGGACGCGGAGACGCGCAGCCGCAACGAGGCCCTGCGGGTGAAGAAGAAGATGGAGGGCGACCTCAACGAGATGGAGATCCAGCTCAGCCACGCCAACCGCGTGGCCGCCGAGGCCCAGAAGCAAGTCAAGAGCCTCCAGAGCTTGCTGAAGGTACACGGTGACTCTTGGGAGCAGGAAGTCACCTCACCCAGGGAGGGGTGGTGGCCGAGTTGGGTGGTGGTGTCCCATCACAGCGCCAGATCCCTCCTGCCCCTGGGCCGTCGCAGACACCTCCCACAGGTCCCACCTGAGCCGCCGCCAGGGGCTCTCCACAGCAGCCAGTTCAGCTGACAGCCTTCTGATGGGCCAGAGCCCAGCTCCCTCTCTCACGCCCACTCTCCTGATGCGCAGGACACCCAGATCCAGCTGGATGACGCGGTCCGTGCCAACGATGACCTGAAGGAGAACATCGCCATCGTGGAGCGGCGCAACAACCTGCTGCAGGCCGAGCTGGAGGAGCTGCGGGCCGTGGTGGAGCAGACGGAGCGGTCCCGGAAGCTGGCCGAGCAGGAGCTGATCGAGACCAGCGAGCGGGTGCAGCTGCTGCACTCCCAGGTGAGAGGCCAGGAGAAACCCGCTGAGCAGCAGAGCCAGGCCATCTAACAATGTTCTGAATCAGATGCCCTGAGAAAGCATACGTCCAACCTGGATCATAAATCATTTCATCTCTTGGACCAGCTCGCCTCTGTTAGTCAGGGCTGCGGAACCACAACCTTGAGAAAGCGGTCTACACTTAAAAGCTAAGAGTGTCATGGTTGATGGGTGGTGCCTGGCAAAAATCACAAATCTGGGAATCGTGGAATGCATGCTGTGATGTGACATCCTACATCTAGAAGACAGCCAGCCTCAGCTTGCTGTATTAAAATGGGACTTTTGGAGTTGAAAGAAGCACAACCGCATCTACTTACAAACCAAATTCTCCACAGAACACCATTTTTCTGCAATCCCATACACACTGTTTTCAGCTATACTCGGTAATGAGTTTTTATGTCCATCTTACTGCACTGCCCTGTGGAGTTTTGTTCCGTAATCTAGTACATATGGGAATGACATCACCCACTGATGTGGTCCTCTCTTCCTTACCCCACTCTTTCTATAACTATAATCACTTCCAGGATACTGTCCCTTTAAACAAGTTTTTCCCATTTTCCTTGGAATATTTTCATACTCCTGCACAGACATGTTACTACAGAGCTCAGGAGTAGAACTACAGACCCTTTCCTGCTTGAAGTCTTTCTTCAGAGCTGAGTCCCTTTAGATATAATGTCTAGAATATATCTATTTTCATAGGAAAAGAGAAAACAGGTGCAAAACAAGGAAAATACTAAAAGCAAGACATGTTTTTTAAAAAATGACCAGTTCTAATTTTCTCTGGGTAAAAGTGTAGAATCAGGCAGCAAAGCATACATTCAGTAGTTTTCCTTACCTTTATCTAGAACACCAGCCTCATCAACCAGAAGAAGAAGATGGAGGCAGACCTGTCCCAGCTTCAGAGTGAAGTGGAGGAGGCAGTGCAGGAGTGCAGGAACGCCGAGGAGAAGGCCAAGAAGGCCATCACGGACGTGAGTGACCGCTCCCCTTCTTGCCCTCCCCAAAAGACTCGAACCAGGGCTGTGGGTCCAGGCCAGGCCACTGTGCTGTACCAGCAGTGACTCTGCCACTCCGTGGGTTTGAGGGCCTCAGGGAGCAAATGCCAGGAGGGGAAAGAGGTGATCCTTAATGGGAAAGAAGAGGCCCCAGGGCCCTGTTCTTTTACGCTCTCTCCCGTGCACAGGCCGCCATGATGGCGGAGGAGCTGAAGAAGGAGCAGGACACCAGCGCGCACCTGGAGCGCATGAAGAAGAACATGGAGCAGACCATCAAGGACCTGCAGCACCGGCTGGACGAGGCCGAGCAGATCGCCCTCAAGGGCGGCAAGAAGCAGCTGCAGAAGCTGGAGGCCCGGGTGCGGGAGCTGGAGAATGAGCTGGAAACCGAGCAGAAGCGCAACGCGGAGTCGATCAAGGGCATGAGGAAGAGTGAGCGTCGCATCAAGGAGCTCACCTACCAGGTGCGGGCGCGGCGGCTGCTCTGGGGCCGGGCCCTTGGGAGTGGACGTGAAAGCGCATCCCTCGCCCCACCTCCTTACCCACACAGGCCCCGCACAGAGCCTCCCAGCCCTCCTGCCACCTGCTCCTTGAGAAGCTGTCTTGAGATTAATTTTCTTTCACAATCTCTGGAGACAGTTTGGCTCGAGTCCATGAATTTTTCTAGCGAAGGGAGAATCTACTTCTACTTCTTGAAAGCTCTTTGAACCAGCATTTCCCCAGTTTTTTAATAACCTGAAGTGCTACCGTGAAGGCTTCAGAACAGTCCAAGCCATCTTTCCACCAGCCTCAGAGGCAGGGGCATTGTGTGGCATTTTTGTGATGAAAGTCAGGGATGGGAAAAGACTCAGATCTTCCGTGGAACTTCTGGGACAACAAACAGAAGGCCTTAGAGAAAGAAATCCCAAAATGTTCTAAGCCCTCCATCTGTATAGCTCAGAGCTTATGCCCTTGATCTGGTATTTTCACAGTGTGCCTGGGCAGGAGAGACAGAGAAAGGGGGTATTGGTCTATTTGACAGCTGGATATGAGAGGCACAGGAAAGAGATACAGACGTAGAACTTCAGGTGTATCGTGGGCATAAGTGGCAATAGCATCCTAGCACATGCAATGATCGGGAATGATCACGCGACATTGGAGCCACTGATCCTGGTGCCCAATACCTGACCCAGTACAATGCATATTGGGTTATGATAGATTAGAATGATCTGGATTATGATAATCCCTTCTTTCTGCTTTCCTCATTAGTCCTCTCTGGTCACTCCAGAACCACTGGCCAAGAGCACCTCTGGTGCTCCAGATTAGAGCTGAAACAGCCCTGATGTCTCCATATTATCAGATGAAGAAATCCCGTTTGGTTCCGAGCCCCTCCTCCCATTTCTCACCTTAGGGCCACAGCCCTCCTTGCTTTTTAGATCCTGGACTGAGGACCTTGCCGTGCCCTTTGACCTATAAGTAGTGTCAGAGATGAAGTTTCCCCACCAGCTCTCTGACCTGGCCTGTTGGAGGGAGAAGCAGCTAAGGCGTGAGGAGAAGATGGGGTGGTGAGGGAGGGAAAGGTAATCGCTCTCGTTCCTCCCCCAACACTGGCTTCTCCCGCCCACATGCCCCCAGACGGAGGAAGACAGGAAGAACCTGCTGCGGCTGCAGGACCTGGTGGACAAGCTGCAGCTGAAGGTCAAGGCCTACAAGCGCCAGGCCGAGGAGGCGGTGAGTTCATGGTTTCCTCCACACACCCCTCCTATGTGTCAGAACCAGCAAGTGTCCACCCCAGCGTGAGGCCTGGATGGAGGGTTTGCTATTCACTTTAACTCTCAAACTCAGAGCTGTGTCAGGCACTCTAAGTTCATAAGAGCAAAGCTTATTCCACCCAGGACCTGCCCACAAGCTGCTTGTAATCCGTATACCGGTAAGCCCAAGAGAAGGCAGTGCAGCTGCTAATGGAGGTCAGGGGGCCAGCCAGTGCTGAAGGCTGGACGGTGGCAGGACAACTGGGCCTGGAAGAGGACCTGAGCAGGCATAGCACAGTGGGGAGGACAGAAGTGTGGATGTGACATGCTGATGAGCACACCTGTGCAGGAACCCCTGGCAGTCCAGGAGCATCTGTCAGTGTCACAGTTGGACAGGTGCGGTGAAGCTGGATTCTGAGGGCAGGGAGACCAGGCAGCGTGGGATTCCTCTTGGGCAGCGAGTGGCTGGGAGTCTGAGTGCTGGACAAGTTTGAAGAGGGGGCCAAGCCAGGAGCAGGACACCCTTGGCAAGGCTGTTGCAGGAACACGGGTGAGGGGTAAGAGCGCTGAGCCCCTGGTCAGGGACAGGGAGTCCCCCAGACTAGGAGGCTGGGCCCCCTCTCTCCTCATCCTCCCGCCCCCCAAACCCCCGCAGGAAGAACAGGCCAACACCAACCTGTCCAAGTTCCGCAAGGTGCAGCACGAGCTGGATGAGGCAGAGGAGCGGGCGGACATCGCCGAGTCCCAGGTCAACAAGCTGCGGGCCAAGAGCCGCGACATCGGCGCCAAGGTGGGTCCCTCCCCAGACCCCGCTACTCACGCCCCTAGCAGTGCGGCCCCAGTGTCAGTGCCCTCTTAGTGGGCACTCCTCCCCCTGTATTTGGATAGCCCTGAGGGTCCCACAGCACTCACACCTGAGCATCCCCCCTCCTGCTCAGAGAAGCCCCCCACAGACTGGAACCTCCTTAGGAAGCCCAGTCCCACCCCCCCGAACCACAAGGACCCCTAAATGGGACCCCAAGATCCCTGAGGCCTGAACCTCTCCCCACTAAGGGCATCTCCCTTAGGCCCCTCAAAGCCCTGGAGATTCCCCCCCACACCCTTCCTCCCTCCCGCCAGCTGCCCCCTCACACCTTTTATTCTTTCTCAGCAAAAAATGCACGATGAGGAGTGACACTGCCTCTGAACCTTGCTCTTGCTGACCTGCAATAAACATGAGTGCCAGACTCTGCCTGAGCCCCTATCCTTCCCTGCCGACCATCCAGGAGCCATCCTGGACTCCTGGGGGAGGGGGGCCCTGCCCCTGTGTCAGAGCTGGGGGAGCCAAGACACCCCACATCTACAGAGGAGGAACCGGGCCCATAGAGGTGAGGCGGCTTCCCTGAGGTGGCAGAGCCGTGAGTCCCCCTACTGCTCAGCCAACCAGACAAGGGACGAGAGGGAGAAATTTCAAAAGTGGAGAAAACAAAGGCACCAGAGGGTGAGCCAATTGTAGACACTAGGAGACAGAATTTCACTGCTGAAACTGAAGCCACCCTCCACCTACCCTACCCCTGAGGCCACAGGAGTCCTGGGACACCTGTTCCCTCCAAAATGAATTCCCCACCGATGCCAGGAGAGGCTCAGAGCTGGCTGGGGATAGAGATGTGGATAAAGAGGGTGACACAGGTCCCCTTCTGGTCAGCCCCTTAGAAGTAACCCATAGGGAGTCCCGCTCCCCATCAGCCGCTGGTACAGTTGGCTGGGGCCCGGGTCTGTGGGCCACACCTCATCGTGAGGGCATCCTGAGACTCTGCAGCCAGCTGACACCAAACTGAACCAAAGTGTGGACCAAACCTGGGTCCCGCTTGTCTCATTTTGACCTCTCACACAGACACAGACGAGCAGGGCACGTGCAGGTGCACACCACGGAACACACTTCGGCTCCCTTCGAGCTCCCACCAGGGACAGGCTGGCCCGTGTCACACGGCTGCTCAGGGGACAAGGCGGGTCCTTACCCCACTCTGCTCCTAGCAAACCCCTGCCCCCTGCTGAGCTTTCCTATGGCCAGGCCCTCCTGACCACCTTCTCATCCCTTCATTGCCCTCCCCATCTCCTGGACTCCCCTGGTTAAGCCCTTCCGCTCCCTCTTCTGAGGCCTTGACCGCCGCCTGCGCAAGGTCGGTCACCAGTCTTGAGAATAGCCCGTCGGTAAAGTCCTGAGAACTGTGAGCAGAGACCAGAGAAACACAAAAGCCAGTCGGTTCCAGCCCTGGAGAGGCTACCAGTTCCGGCGAGGAGCCAGGACATGAGGTCAGGAGAACAGGAACCCAGAGGCAGGAAAAGCCAGACCAAGAGTGGCTGGTGGTTAGCACCGAGGGGAGCAGAGCAACTCTACCAGAGTTCAGGTTTAGGCAGGGCTTGGGTGCTGGGGCCTGCATCTGGAAGAAGCACCCTAGAAGAAGGAAGGCATTTCAGGGCAGGGACACAGAAGCACTGGAGAGGGGCTAGCAAGTCAGCTTGGACGAGCTAGGCCACGCTGGGCTCTGCGGGGCTGGGCAAGGATGTCCCGGCCACACTGAGCTGTCACGGGCCAGGCAGGGCTGACTCCAAAGTCCCCCTGAGCCATGACTGCCCTTCACTAGCTGGTCTTCTTCCCATCTGTGAGTGTTCAAGGATGGGCCTACTGGGCACCTCTGAATCCCTGGGACCCAGCACGGGGTCTGCACATGGGATGCTCAGGAAATGTCCTGCTGAGGCACTGGCAAGCTGGGAAGGTGGACCTGCTGGTGGAGGGAGCTGGAAATGAGGCTGGGCCATTTTTTATGAGTTACAGGGGCTCAGTACAATATCCAGAACACCTGTTCAGGTGTTAGGAGAGCTGGGCTCCAGCCCTAACTCTGTCACAAATAAAGAGGTCACTTCCCCTAACTGGGCGTGTCCTCTCTTATGTGAATTGAGGGCATTGAACCAGCTGATATCTGAGGGCTCATGCAGCTCCAGCAATGTGGGAATCTCTGCCCTCATCTGATGCTGACCTCTCCCTGGCAGCCTGCGGGCCAAGTCCTCCCCACACCACCAGGGGGAGCTCTACACACGCCCCAGGCAAGCACCGCACCTCAAACGCACTAAGACCGGGGTGTGAAAAGCTTGGCAAGTGGGCACTCATTCACATCCGGAAGGCTTGCGCCTTCTCAGACACAGAAGCCTGGGTGCCCGGCCACCAGGCACACCGCAAGGTGGCCTTGCACACAAGAGTTGTGGCATGGAAGCTTTATGTTGAAGGATGTCTAAGCTCCCCCTTCCTCATTGTTCACACCTGGTCCCAGAGAAGGGACCGTGACCTGCTCCAGGCAACACTCCCATGAATACTCTTTGGCATTCCTAATCTGCCTAATTTGGGGGGAAGAAAAAGATTCACCAGTAGGATTCAAGTCTTTTAATTTGGGAATGACCAGCTTCCTCCTGTACCCTCCCCTTCGTCCATAACACCCCCTCCCTGGCCGAGCTTCATCAGAAGCCAGATCTCAGAACACCAGGTCCCACAGACAAATCCCCGGTGACTTCTCAGGCCTGGCTCCATCGCTGTAGGCTGGGGTGATGGACAGTAGGCTGGGGAGCTAGTGAGTCCAAAGGAGACATGTCTGGGCTCTGCTGTCCCCCTTTTCTGGCTGGGCTCAGGAGCCAGGTAGCCCCAGTATCACTACTGGTCCCCTGTGAAGATGGAGCCAGGTGGGGTAGGGCATGGCAGGGTGGGGTAGCTGGGGCAGGGGGTGGAGGGGGCATCTCCTCTCCCCAGAGCACAGGCACTCACCCTGGGTGGCCCTGGGTGCCATCTCAGTCCGGTAGATCTTGAAGGCATCGTAGGCAAAGACGGAAACCAGGATGATGCCAAAAACCTGTGGGAGTTGGAGCAGGGATGGCACAACAAAGGCCATCAGGCCATTGATACTGGGGAGAGGGAGGTGGGTGATATGGGGCAAGGTGTGAGGCAGACCCCGGGCACTGGGTTGAGCTTGGGGTGGAGAGAGGCACACAAAGTGTGCAACCACCAGCCAAAGGTCCTTGGGGAGCCAGAGAGCTCTGTGGGGCTGACTCACAAAAGCAGCAATGGCAGCTCCGTCCCGGGAGGTCACAGCCGCAAAGGAGACCACCAGGAAGATGATGCTGGCGCTGACACAGCGGAGGAAGTCCTGGGGGTTGGGGGTGCAGGGTCAAAGGGAAGCAGAGGGCAGGGGGCATCACCCTGAGGTTTTCCAGGCTAGTCAGCAGCTTGACCCTCAGGCACTGTGAATCCCTACATGGAGATACCCTTGGACACAACATAAAGTGCTTGAGAGACAAAGAGAGAGAGAACTCACACAGCTCCCCAGGGGAGGGATGAAGATAAATGCAGAGCGACCAGGACCAGGACGAGAAGCCAGGGGCCTGGGCTGGGGCTGGACCTGGACAAGGGAGCGGATCTGAGGGATGTGGGTCAAAGGAGTGTTTGAGTGCTGGGTATGGGAGCCGGACTCCTTGCTAAACCAGGAAAAGGAGAGAGGCTGGGAGAGGAAAGGAAAATTCAACGTGCAGAGAAGAAAGGGACAAGAACGGGATGGGGGAGGCAGGGTCCCTCACCAGACAGGGCCAGTTCAGCCGATCGAAGCGCTGGTAGTACTGGGTGGCGTAGAGGAAGAGGAAGGCTAGTGTGATGAAGAACTCCAGTAGCGCAGCAGCCATGTAGGCGGAGATGGAGGCCGTGAAACAGACGAAGATGATGAAGGTCAGGGCCTGCGGGACAGAGGGTGGGAAGCTTGCCAGGAAGGGGACACAGGCACAGCCAGACCTTTGCCCTCTCCCTCCCCGGAGCTCCCCCAGCCGGCCCCACCACCTGTCCTTGGAGGTCTCGCCATTCCTGGAGCCACATCCAGGGCTTTTGCCTATTGACGTCCGACTCTGGCCCCCCACCTCTGCCTGCCCATGCTCCCCCTGCCCCGGGATCCCAGTAGCCCCAGCAGTTTGGCCAAGCTGCACGGCTCCAGGGGCCGCCACTCTGTGAAATCCACAAGAGAGTGGGTCCCCCTTTAGCTCCGAGTACAATGGGAACGCCAGCCCCTGGAGTGGCGCCCACATCAGCCTGTGGCCCCAGGAGGCACCCCATGCCCCATAACACTTCCCCCACTCCTGGATGCCTAAAACTCTTCTGACAAGGACCAGAGCCTCTGGTTCCATGCCAAGAGGCAAGGTTTAGAGGGCAGATGCTCCAGGGTGGACTCTGGGGTCCCCTCAGCTCTGGTGATGTAGGATCGCACATATGCAGAAGACTTAAGTTTACTAGTAGGTCTTGCTAAGTGACTAAGGGAAGCTCCTTTCCTGAGGACAGATGTTCATGGGGAGCAAGCAGCAGATAAAGTGGGGCTGCAGGAAGTCTGGCCTTTTTGGTAGTTGAACTTCTCGGACATGCCAAGAAGTGGCCATCATAAAGCCCGGGGGGAAGACCGGCTGGCGTGACCGGCTGGCGTTACCGCTGTCCCATCCCTGTGCCTCACACCCCCTCGATGTCCCAGAGAGCTGTCCTCTGTTTAACTTCAATCCTTCCTGCAGCAACTGAAACCTGCTGTGACTGCCTCCAGATGGGAGATGCGGGGCTGGGCGGGGGGGTGGGGCCGGAGGGGTGTCCTAAGAGCCTGGGAAGGGAGGCTGCTGAGGGGTGAGCCCTGGGGGGGGGGCAGCTGGGGCTGGAGGGGTGTCCTGAGAGCCTGGGGAGGGAGGCTGCTGAGGGCTGAGCCTGGGGGTGGGGCAGCTGGGGCCGGAGGGGTGTCCTAAGAGCCTGGGGAGGGAGGCTGCTGAGGGTTGAGCCCTGGCTTGGGGGCAGCTGGGGCCGGAGGGGTGTGCTGAGAGCCGGGGGAGGGAGGCTGCTGAGGGCTGAGCCCTGGGCGGGGGCCGGGGCCGGGAGATGGAGGCTGCAGGTCAGGGAGGCAGCTGTTACCAGCTCAGTTTCCAGCAGGATGCCTTTGAGGGACGAGAGGAACGTCCTGTCCACGGTGAAGCCCTGGAGCCCCGCAGCTGCCCCCTCTTCAGGGGGCCGGTCCCGGCGATTCCAAGCACTGAGCATCTCCACGGGGCCCACCGGGCACAGCCCCCACTGCCACCAGCCAGGAAGGAAAACAGGAAAATGGAAAACTGTCAGGATGGGGAAGCAGAGAGGAGCAGGAAGGCACTGCGAGAAACCTGAAAGTGAAGCGGGCAGGCCTGCTGTGGGACCCTGGAGAAGGCGGCTGCCCAGAGGGCCTGCACCCAGCTGCCCAGAGTGCTCGGCTGGCTGGTGCGTGCACTGCCCCCAGGCAGCACATGGGAGGGCAGGCGCGGGCAAGGGGGGAGTGGTCAACCCTCCCCTTACTTGGAGCCCAACCCCGCCTGCCCGCAGAGGGGAGAAGGGCGGTGGGGAGGAGGTCTGCGGAGAAACCAGGATGAGCTGGGAGGTGAGCCGAGAAATGGGCCGGCCTAGGAGCCCCCAAGGACCCAAGCCTGAGGAAGTTTGTGGCCCTCTTCCCTAACCTTAACCCTCTTCCTCACCATCCTTTCTCCATTTTCCTTTTAGGGAGGGTGGGAGCTGGAGCCCAGCCCAGGCAGCACCCCCCAGAACCAAGCAGTAGCAGCCAGAACTGAGGACAAAGGCAGATTGTTGGGGGACAAGGGGGTGCTGTGTGCCTGCTGCAGTACCTCAATGGGCCTCTGTCTCTCCAGCATGCCAGGAGGGCGGCCTGACCCCCACCCCAGTGTTTAGGGCTGGGCCAGGGAGCCAGGGAAGGGGAGGGATGGGGGGCCACAGCGGAAACTCTGGAGGGCAGAGGGAGAGAGCAGTAGGTGCGGGCTGACAGTGGGGAGGAAGAGGGACCAGGCTGGGGACCACAAGATGTTCAGGCACCAGGGATGCCAAAGACAAATTAGGCCACTTTTAAATACAGATTATTTATTCGGATAATTCTCTCTATGCTCAATAACAGCCTTTTCCTCAAAGGCACTCATGTCAAAAGATTAGTAACTATACCAGGATGTGTAAGGTAGAGCATCCAAAGTAGATGCTCACTGAGTGTTTGATGAATGAATGAATGAATGAACGGACGAACAAATGAAATGAAGGGCTCTCCATTGGCAAAGGGAAAAATTTCAGAAAGTGCCTGCACTGCACCAGGGCAGCTGGGAGTGGAAGGAAAGAAGAGACAGAAACAGGCAGAGCTTTGAAGACTTTTCCCAGGAGGAAATGCGAGGATGTCAGTTTCCAGGGGCCATAAGCAGCCGCTGCTGCTGCCTTGGATTCGCCCTGCATTTCCCATCCACTTCAAAAAGTGCAAAGTGCGGTTCCCCACAAAGTCCCCCATCCTGTCCCAAGATCCTGCTGCTCCAGGTGGTGCCTTGGAGGGGCTGAGCGTTCGGGCGTCCTGGCTCACCGTGGCAGCAGGTGGTTGTACACCCAGCTCCAGTGTTTGACCAGGGACCAGCCACGGGCGGCCCAGCTAGGCCATCACACAGGGCCGCATGCACACACAAGCCAAGGAGACGGGGTAGAGCCTGCGTTCCAGGCAGTAGCCATCATGCGCGCCCTGCTTTCCAGGGCACGGCCACCTGTAGAAAACGGTCTGGTTGTGGTAGAGCAGCTCCGAGTTTCCGAGGGGGTCCATGTGAGAGCCTGTCTGGAGGCTGACGCAGTGTGGACACAGGCAACGTGCGCGGTACAGGTCCAAGGGCAGCCAGTTCAAGTCTCTGTCCAACCTGCAGGGGTGGCAAGCGTCAGGTCCCGGGGGTAAGGCTGGCCGGCAAACAGGGGACCGGCCAGGAGCAGCGAGGGCCCAGGGTGGAAATGCCAGGACTGTCGGGGGCTTGGCTTCTTATTCTAGCTCTGGTACCCACGTGTCAGGTGGCTTTGAACAAGTCTCCCCCTCTTCCCTGGGATTTATTTCCCCCAACTGTCAGTGAGGGTCGGGGATAGAAGAGTGACTTTCCAACTGGTCCCGGAGCCCTAAGGGAGGCGGGGCAGGTGAGCAGCTCCACCAGAGCCTCCACCAGACCAGCCCTGGTTCCATCTGATACATACACTGGGCTCTAGCCTGAGGTTCCTTTTTGTAATTGTTATTATTTTTTAGGGTTTTTTAAATTTTAAAGTAAAAACTGCTCTTATATCCAAGTATAAGAAAGCATCGGGGCTTCCCTGGTGGCGCAGTGGTTGAGAATCTGCCTGCCAATGCAGGGGACACGAGTTCAAGCCCTGGTCTGGGAAGATCCCACATGCCGCGGAGCAACTGGGCCCGTGAGCCACAATTGCTGAGCCTGCGCGTCTGGAGCCTGTGCTCTGCAACGGGAGAGGCCGCGATGATGAGAGGTCCGTGCACCGTGATGAAGAGTGGCCCCCACTTGCCACAACTAGAAAGGGCCCTCACACAGAAACGAAGACCCAACACAGCCATAAATAAATAAATAAATAAATAAATAAATAAATAAATAAATAAATAAAAAAGAAAGCATCAAGTGAAGGCTGACAGTCTGTCTCCCCCATCCCCCTCCCCAGAGGAAGCCACTATCCGCCATATCCTGCCCGTCCTCCAGACACCGGCTGTGCATGTATTATAAGGACACATAAGAGTGTGTGGTAAGACTTATTGACTTATTCTAAAAGGATTTCATGGTCCCTAAAAGACGTGAAAATTAGGTGCTCCAAAGGTCTGGGACCCCAGAAGCCCAGAGGGAAACAGCCCCTAGGTTGTAAAACCATCCTCCAAACAGACAGGCCTTCGCAAACTGGGGCTCAGCTAGTGTGGCATTTCCCAGAGTGGCATTCCTCAATAAATACGCTACAGCAGAAGGGGTCTGTGGCCGAATGAGTCTGGAAAGTGCTGAGTTTAATGGTTTCTTCTCTGCGGACTTCTTGCCGTGAAGGTGCTGGGCACACTGGGAACCTCCAAGGAGTGGGGCCTGCAGCAGTTTTTCCCCCACTTACTTGACATCATCATTTTTTTTTTTTCTGAGGAACAGCTTGTGGGACAAGAGTTGCAAAGAACACGCTTTGGGGAAGAACAGCAGAGTGGTTATCAGGGGTTCACGGCCTCCCAACCGGGGGTCTAGATCCCAGCCGAGTCAGCCATCTGGTACCCAGCCTCCCCAAAGGGGCTCCCGCCTCTTTAGATTTATCCCAGAATCTAGCCAGCCTTCTGAGACCACTTCAAAGCATAGTGACCTACAGTCTCCACCTTGGATCTAGTCTCAATCAAAGCTGACCCCTCCCTACCCACTGACCTTCTCCATCCATCCCCAAAGCCAAGGCTAAGCCAGAGCTAGACTTACAGAGAGTGGGAACACAGACACCCCGTGAGGACGCAAGACTGCAAGAGAAATATGTTTGGGATCCCTAAGGCACTAATTTTTAATATTTTTATTCATTGTCCCGATTTCAGGGCTTCCTAATATTTTTTTACATCATGACACAAATAGAGGATTATGTGTGTGGCACACAGCAAAAGAATAAGACTGCTCATGATCAAAGATAACCAGCCTGGGGCTCCAACCACCCAGCTGCCCCCCCAGAGCAGAGGGAGGGTATAATTATAACCCATTCATGGCTCAGGGCAGTAGCATTTGGTATTGGGCTGCTTCGTGCCTGTATTGTACATTATTCTCTGATATTTTAGTTAGAAAAACACAGCCATTGTAGGGGAAGGAGAAGGAGAAGAAGGAAGAGGAGGAGGAAAGAGAGAAAGGGAGGAGGAGGAGAAGAAGTAGAGGAAGAAGAAGAAAGGAAGAAACCAACATTTTCTGTACTAAGTACAGATTTTTCATATCTTATTTCATATGAGCTGCACCATTAGCCTATGGAATATTATTTTACAGATGAAAAAAACTAAGCTTTGAACACTTGAGTGATTGGCCCAAGGTCACCCAATAAGAGTCAGAGTTAGGCCTTGTCTAACACCCAAACTTGATAACCTCCCTGAGGTAAAAGGGGGCAGATAGGCTGGAACTGTCTGGAACTCCCCTGGTCCCTCGCACACACGCTGACCAGCACACGAGCAGGTGTTTGGGAGGGGACAGGGGCCAGCAGACTCACTCGTATCTCCAGGGGGCGATGGACCGGCTGTTGAGGGGTCCGTCTTCACTGGCCTTGCAGGATCCCGGGTGGTGGGCAAGGCTGGTGGTCTCTGGGGGAGGCATAAGCACAGTGTCCCACTTCAGCCACTTCTCAGTGGGGTTCTGTCCTTTGCTGGGGCAGCAGCTGGGCCAGGGGGTACAGCCCTTCTGGGGCCGCAAATGGAGGGTGTGGGTTCCCAAGACCATTGCCAAAGATGCAACCACCTGTAGGAAAAGGCCAGTGAGAAAACTGCTTCCACTTAGTCCGGGTGCCCCCTCCCTGAGATCCTGGATTCATGCCCCATCTGGTCCCCAGCCCCAAACCTGAGAGCTCCCTCCACCCCAGCCACATCTCTGCTCCGGCCCTGCTCAGCACCGTCCCAGCCAGGCCCCTGCGCACTCACTTGGTACACGCCGGATGCTGCTCGCCCCAGCCTGGCTGACGGCAGGGCCTTGTGGAAGCAGGTTGACTGGAGCAGTTTAGGAGTCCTGCTTTTATCTGCAGCAAACCTGTTTTGTTTATTCAAATTTATTTCCACTACCTTTTGGAGGGTGTGACCTGAGATTAAAACACAAAACCAAACCAAAAAAAAAAAAAAAGAAAACCCAAAAAACTTGAAAGTGTTTTCAAAAGCTGATTTAAATGCTAGACTCACAGAAGTTGTGATTAACATCATTGTAAGCCCGAAAACCTTTTGGGTAAACTTTGTTCTTTATACTTTTCCGGGCATGGGTCAAAGCAATAGTATCCTGCTATTCTATGCCTTTGAGAACAGGCATTATTGGAATTTCCCTGGTTCGCTTGGTACCCAAAATTAGGGAACGCCATCCTGGTCTCTCTCCAAGAGGCCTAGTTTCTACGATCCCTGCTACTCCCACCCATGGTCTTGTCTCTTCTCTTCCCTTTCTTCTCAGATGTCCTCCTGATCACCGACCTTAGTGAACATTTCCCTCTATCTCCTTGTTCTCTGACCCCTTCTGTTCTCTGACCCCTTCCTCATCTTCGATGACCCCAACTTCTATGACCACAATCAACTATGACTTCTCTTCACTGTCCATTACCCGCTCCCTAACTTCTACCCGCCCTCCCCGGGGGCCACCCCACCCCCATCCCGCACTTTCCTGACCCGCTTTGGGCTAGGGATACAGGCCTAACCCCACAGGCTGCCGGGAAGGCCTGGAGCCATCAATTTGTTGGCTGGATGTGCAGGGCCTGATGGAAGGAGCGGTGGGTGACTGTTCCCATCGCACGAATGAGAAGGCAGAGCCAGGAATAGGAGGGGCAAGGTGACAGCCTCATCTAAGAGCCAACAGGAACACCCAGCTCCCAGATCAGCCTGCCCCCACCCCTACTCCCTGGGCCTTGGGCATGAGGACCACGGCAGGGGGAGCTGCCACTCTCAGGCCAGGGGGTGAGCCCACTCAGGCTCAGCTCCATGGACCACTGTCGGCCAGGAGGGGGTATGCGCGCTCTGGCAAGGCTCTAGCTGGGCCTGGCCCCAAAGACTCAGGTCAGCCAGGGGCCACCCCATCTGGGGGGCTCTTTGCCTCCTTCCCTCCCACCCTTTTCTCTTCATCCTTGTCCATCAACCCCCTTCATTCAGCACACCCACAACGCCACACTGCCCCACGCCAACACACCCATACACAGACATTGTCTCTAGAATGATGTTTCCTGATTTGCATGTGCTTTACCTGGCATGGAGATGCCACACTGTGCTGACCCCTGGTTGGCTGCAGATGGAAGGGAAGCCCCCCTGTAAGGGCTTTCCTACTCACCTGGGCATGGGCTGGGACAGGTCTCACCTGAAGCTGCCCCAGGCCACAGGGCATTCCTGCCCACTCAGGCATTCAGCCCTGCTGGCTGGGATCGGTGGCTCCAGCTTCCTCTTCCCCAGCCTTAGGTCTGGCACGTGGCCCCCAGGGTGGCTTTTGGTGTTCCTGAGCAACCCCCAACCCCAGAAAAGGCTTTGAGGGGGACTTCCAGAAGAGCTGGATCCCTTGGGTCTCCCCCAAACCAATCAGAGCCTCAGAGGCTGACACAGGCCCGGACCTCTTGATCTTGGCCCCTATCCAGGACAGCATGCTTGAAAGAGCTGGAAGTGATCCCAGCTACTTGTTTCACTTGTTGATGCCGCGAAGGATCCACGCTGGTTGCGTGGGACATTCCCTCCAGGAGAGGCCTTTGGGGTGTCCCCTGCCTCTGTACCAGGACCTTCTCTAAGGAAACCCCTGAAGGGCAGTCTCCCCTGCCTGACCAGGCCTGACGCAGAACTTGTGCTCTGAGCCACATGTCCCCACTCACCTCTTCCCATTTGCTCAGTCTCCACCCTTATCTCAGGAGCAGCTGTGGGTCTCCTCAAGATGACTCCCTACCATGAGAAACATTTTCCAGAGGGTTTTCCTCTTGGGGTGACTAAGAAACCCTGAGTCACTTCAGCTTCCAGGGAATCCCTAGGGGTGTGGAGAGATGGGGGTGGCAATGGGGAGAATGTAGAAGCGGAAGCAAAGGAAAGTTCACCCAGTACCCAATATCAAGGGTGCTTCCCCATGTGTCCTCACCTGCCTGGGCCTGACCTGGCAGCCACGGGGGACCAGCTGAGAGTCCCACCCCTGAGCCTCTGGGAGGAGATCAGCCCCTAGCAGGAAAGAGCAGGGAAGATGTGACAGGAAGCACCCCACCTCGGCCAAGAAAGCTTGCAAAACACTACGATGGCTGTCCTGCCCTTCCTCAGAAAGTCATCCGAGTTCTCACCCACTGCCTTGAAGTCCTTCCCCTGCCTCTGATCAGCTCTTCGCCTAGGGCCCTCTTTTCTCTTGTAGAAATGTGCATGTTTGGTGCGGGTTGGGAGGCGGGCTGGGGGTAACCTGGGTGGCCACAAAAGTGCCAGCCAGCCTAGCAGCCCCTGAAACAGTGCTGAAACCACAGGGCTCCGCAGGGCCTACTGAAGCTCATCTGCACTCAGCTGAGGTGAGGCAGGGGCACTGGTGTTTAAAATGCTGAAATATTACTTCTGTCCCGGCTGGTAAATAGATACTGTCCTCAGGCCTGGAGCACATCCACACTACAACCTCCCTGTGATCCTGCAACTAAAGGGAGACCACCTGGCCCAGACGGAGGCCTCCAGAACAGGCTCCCGTGTCCTGATGGGGACGCCACGATGGTACCAGTTGCTAATTATTTGTAGTATCACCTTTAGCTACAAGGTGCCTGGAGCCTGCCTTCAAAGAGAACCCAGTCTGGCCTGGGAGACACGCAGAGAATCAGAGTGAACAGGACAAAAAGCCTAGCAACTCCCTCCCCCAGCCCAGGGCTGGTGCCTCCCCCATGGTGGGCCTTTGGCTTACTCAACTTTGTCCTACAGTTATGGTTGCCCTGTTCATTCGCCCATTTGCCAAATATTTATTGAGCACTTATTATATGCCAGGCACCATTCTAAATGCTAGGAATGCAGAAAAGGATAAGTCAGATAAGGTCCCTGCCTCAAGAAGCTTACGGTTTTAGAAGGAGACAGATGGTAAATAAGCAAACAAGATAATCTCTGATAATAATAAGTGCTATGAAGAAAATGAAACAGTGTTAAGAAATAGAGAATTACTGGGAGGTGGTGGGTGGGTGGAGGGAGGGGCAACTTAACTTTAAAAAGCCAGGGAAGGCAACTTCCCTGGTGGTCCAGCAGTTAAGACTTCGCCTTCCAATGCAGGAGGTGCAGGTTTGATCCCTGGTCAGAGCTAAGATCCCACATGCCTGGCGGCCAAAAAACCAAAACATAAAACAGAAGCAATACTGTAACAAATTCAATAAAGACTTTAAAAGTGGTCCACATCAAAAAAAACTTAAAAAAAAAGCCAGGGAAGGCCTTTCTGAAGACGTGGAATTTGACAAGATGATGGAAAGGGTCTGGGAAAGAGTGGTCCAGGCAGAGGGAACAGCACATGCAGAGTCCTAGAGGTGAAAGAGCTTGACATGTTTCTGAAACAGAACGGACAGTGTGCGTAGAAAACAAAGGCTAAGGGAAAGGGTGGGATGAAATGAGGTGAAGAGGTGGGCAGGGACCAGCTCACACAGGATCTTAAAGGCTGTGGCGGAACATTTGTTTTTTGTTTTTTAATTTATATATATTTTTTATTTTTGGCTGTGTTGGGTCTTCGTTGCTGTGTGCAGGCTTTCTCTGGTTGTGGCGAGCAGGGGCTACTTTTTGTTGGGGTGCGTGGGCTTCTCATTGCGGTGGCTTCTCTTGTTGCAGAGCACAGGCTCCAGGCGCACTGGCTTCAGTAATTGTGGCGCATGGGCTCAGTAGTTGTGGCTCACGGGCTCTAGAGCACAGGTTCAGTAGTTGTGGCACACGGGCTTAGTTGCTCTGCGGCATGTGGGATCTTCCCGGACTGGGGCTCGAATCCACTGGCAGGCAGATTCTTAACCACTGTGCCACCAGGGAAGTCCGGAGCATTTGGATTTTATGCCAAGTTCAGTGGGAAGGTATCAACTGTATTCAAGCATGATCTACATGATGTGGGTTTCCTGAAGGCAAGCTCCGTGTCCTTGACATTCTGCTGCCCCACAGAACTGTCATCAGATAACAATAGTAACAGTTGCTTTGAGCCAACATTTACACATCATGGACCAGGCACTGTTCTCAGGATTCTTTTTTTTTTTTTTTTTAATGAATGAATCTTTTTTTAAAAAATAAATTTATTTATTTTTGGCTGCATTGGGTCTTCGTTGCTGCACGTGGGCTTCTACTCTTTGTTGCTGTGTGCGGGCTTCCCATTGCAGTGGCTTCTCTTGTTGTGAAGCATGGGCTCTAAGCTCACAGGCTTCAGTAGTTGTGGTGCACGGGCTTAGTTGCTCCGCAGCATGTGGGATCTTCACGGACCAGGGATCGAACCCGTGTCCCCTGCACTGGCAGGCTGATTCTTAACCACTGCGCCACCAGGGAATTCCAGTTCTCAGGATTCTCTCAATCCTCAGTTCCATTATTATCCCATTTGACAGACAAGGAACCAGAGGCTCCCAGAAGTCACATAGCTTGCCAAGGTTGGAGTTGGCTAGTGTCGGAGCCAGGATTAGAATGCAGCCAATCTGGATGCTGTGGGGTCCAAAGAGAGGAGAACTGGAAGAATCCACGAGCACCCAAGAAGTTCTGAATAGCAGGAAGAACAAGAACAGGTCACGGGGTGAGACGAGGAGGAGATCAGCTGGTTGGCCCTGCTGGGAAAGGACAAGAGTGGGAGAGAAGACTGGGACCCAGAAAGCCTGATGGAGGGGTTCCTGCCTTTCTACCCCCTGAATAGTGGCAAAGGCAAGCCCCGAAGCTGAGGGCCCCCCTGCCTGAGGCTGCCGCCCACCCAGGGTCTTAGCCTACCACCCAGCCTGGGTTTTCTCCAACCTAACCTGGAGCCCAGAACTCTCCCCGAACAAGTTAGAATCACCTGAAACCTCAGTTTGCGAAGGAGAGGGCAGAGATGAGGCATAAGGACAGGAAGAAGGCTCCTCCTGCCCTCAACAAAGAAACACTTTGAACTTTCATGAAGGTACAAGCTGGGGGTGCAGGGGGAGTTGTGGGAAGCCAAGGTGAAGAGGAAAGGCCATCGTGCTACGCACTTTACATATATTTACTCCTCACCAAAGCCACTGTTCCAGATGAGGAACTGAGCTTCAGAGATGTTCCAGAACTTGACCAAGGTCACACAGCTGACAAACCAGGATTCACCCCTGAGTCTGACTGGCTCCATCTCCTGCCTGGGCACTCCAGAAGCACAGACTTGTTTTCCTGCAGGTTTGCACTCTAACCCCCTCACCTAGCTCCAGGCACCAGGTAGGCGCTCAGCTACAATAAGGGCAGTGAGCCTCACTGCCCACCTCCCAAACCACCATTTTGCCGGGTCCCAGCACTTCCTTCCTGCTTAGTCTTTTCCGTCCTCCATCTGTTTCCCCTGTGCCAATCAGAGCACTCATCTTTGGAACAGGGTTTCCTGCCCACCTCCATCTTGAGCCCCAATTTGCCTTGGCAGTCCCCTGGGCAGAGATCATACACCAAGTCACACCCCAGAAGCTGAATATCCGTGTTCCAGGCGGCCAGGCCCCCAGGGCTGAGGTCTGGGAGAAGTTGGACCAGGCTAGAACTGGAATGGGTGAGCTCTCCCTTGAGATGCATCTGGAAATTTTAAAGTTCCTCTCCCATCCTAAAGGAGTCTGAGTTTGTTCATAGGTGTCCAAGCACCAGGGAGAGGAAGGAGCTGGGTCAGGTGCTTCCCCCTCCCCTGCTGGCAAATGCCTGGAGGAGTGGGCCTGTGGAATGCGGGGGTGGAGGGGGAGGGGAGGGGAGGTGGGGAGCCTCTCTGTATCCAAGGCCTCAGGTTCACAAAGGGCCTTAAATTAGACTTCTGATGTTATCTCCAAATGACGCTATACATAGAGCCATTGTCTATTTTATGTGTTTGAAGTGTTAATGTGTTAAATGCAAATATTGAAAATATGCTACAGTTTTTCAATCCAGTTTGGCATCTCACTTTTTAAATTCCAGGAACCTCAAAAACGGAAGAAGGAAGGCTTTTCTCTGGAGTCTCTGAGAGGCCTTGATGCGTTCTTCCCCAAGGAAGAACGCGGGGTGGGCCGGGGAGGGGGCGGGCAACGGGAGGGAGGCAGCGCGCACGAAGGAGCAGTAATAGGGCAGGAGAGGTGCGGGGGACCCGAGCCGCGTCCTTCCAGCTGAAGCTTGGGGGCAGGGGGCAATCCCAGCTCCTCTGAAAGAGTCCTGCCCTTTTGTGCCCAAAGTCCCCACTTTTGCTCCTCACGGCAGCAGGAGCGAGCCAGAGTGAGGGCAGGGGACAGGCCTAGACTGGCAGAGAAGCGTTAAGAGGCGGCACAACCGGCCCGCCCGCGGTTCCGGGACCAGATGCTCAGGCATCACGTTCTCTCGCCAGGGCTAGAATCCGTGTCCAGCCCCAGACCCCTGCGGAGGCCCTGCCAAGGGTGTAGAGAGGCTCCGCGGAGGACCCCAGAAAGGCGGAAGGAGCGTGCTCCCTCCCAAGGGAGAGACAGATGTGGGGCTAATGAAAGGGATGCAGAGAGGCGCGGGGTTGGCGGGGTAGATCGGGGGCGTGACGGGGAGAGGAAAGCTCCCGGGAGGGAGCGAACCAGACCACCTGGAGGTTCGCCGCGACGCCGGGCTGCAGCCGACGGGGGAGAGGAGCCGGGAGGGGGCGTGCAATTTGGCCCGAGGGTCCTGAGCTGAAACTCAACACCCGCCTTTGGAGGGATCGTCCTCCTTTCTCCTCCGCCCCTTCCCTTCCCCTCCCTTTTCCCCTCCCTCCTTTCTCTTAATCCCCGGGACTGAGCCCCGCGCCGGAGCGGAGAGGGCCCGAGGGGAGGAGAAAGGAGCTGCACAGAAAGGGCGCCGGGAGCCCGGGAAGGGGAGGGAAGGGGAGCCGCGAGCGGGGGGTGAGCCTGAAGGCCGCGCGCGACCCCTGGAGCCTTCCCAGCGCTCTCAGTGTCCCCCCCCCAGCCCCACCTCCAGGCGAGTCCGCAGGACCCTGGCCTCTGCTCCTCCTTCGCCTTCTCTTTGCTCCTTCTTGCTTTGTGGCCTTTCTCTCGGTTGCCTGAGACACCCGGGCTGCCCCGAGCCCTGGGGCGCGCGGAGAGGGCCCGCCAAGGGTGCGTGTAAGCGGGGCGGCGGGGCCAGCGCCGAGGGCCGGGGGCCGAGGGTGGGAGCGGGAGCTCCGACGTCGAGGGCTGGAGGGGGGCGTGTGGGGAAGGCCGTCCCGCCCCTTCGAGCCGGGCCCGCGTGCGGGTAGCGAGGCGCCGTCGCGGCGCCCCCAGACCCCCAGGCGCCCTGCGACCTAGTGTGCGTGCTTGGGAACCCGCCTCCTCGCCGGGGCTGCGAGAGTCTCGGCAGAAAGCAACCAATCGGGCCGCCCAGCCCAGCCGCCGCGCTCTCCGAGGCATTCGGCGCCAGCCTGGCCTCGGTTCGCCAAGTCGGGCGAGTTTGAAGAGGAACGAACGTCTCAGTTTTCACTGCCCCCCGCCCCCTCCCTCGCAGCGGGGCTGCCGCAGAGCCCCCGACGCCCGACCTCAGCCTCGGGAGCACCGCTCTCCGGCGCGGCAGCCGGGTGGGGAGGCTTGGCCCCTAAACTCGCTCGTCCAGCCCGACCGCCCCGGCGGCTTCTCCCTGCCCTCGGGGCCGTCCTGAGCGGCCCGGGGAGGCGTCGAGCGCAGCCCCAGCTCCCGCCTCCTCGCCCGCCCTGGCACTGGAAGGGAGCTTTGGGCCCGTGCGGATCCGGGGTGCCCCCTCGGCCTAGGACAGGCAGCTCCGGGGGCCTGGTCCACCCGGCAGCCCCCGGGAGGCCGCGGGGACGGGGCAGAGCGCGCGCCCTTGGATGAGGTCCCGCAGCGACGCCCCGGCCCGCCCCGCTCCTCCTCCTGCCCGGCCAAGCTGCCTCCCATTTGGGGAGTTTCGTGGGTTTTCTTTCTCCTCCTCCAACCTCTGCGGAGGCCACGACTCAGGCGCCGCAGCAGGGGGCCGCCTCCATGGTGCGGGGCAGCCGCTGCTGAAGTCAGCGAAACCGAGCCTGGCCTGGAGCTGGCCGCGCGGAAGGCCAAGGCCATGGCCATAGCCACGTCGGTGAGTCCACCAGAGAGAGGAGGCTGCCGGGCAGAGACGTCCACAGCCTGTCCTGCACTCCTGTCACTTTTATTTCTGCCTTCTCTTTGTCTCGCTCCTTGGTCTCTTGCTTCTTCGGGAGACTGTGTCCCCCTTCTGGCACTTTTGTTTCCCTTTCCCCCTCTTACTCCTCATCCCTAGCTCCTACTGGATCTGGCCTCCCTCTTCTCTCCTCCCCCTCCCCATTCTCCCCTTTTTCTTTCTAGAGGCTGCTCCTGGAAGGAGGGGAGGGGGCAAGCGTGAGTCCTATCTGCTCCTTTATGGGCGGGAACAGATGGCCACTGGAGGTTGGCAGGGGCTTGTGATTGGGAGGCTAATAAAAGGTTGGGAGGGGGCTGAAAGAACGGAGGT
This sequence comes from Balaenoptera borealis, assembly GCF_965194805.1. Taxonomy (NCBI): domain Eukaryota; kingdom Metazoa; phylum Chordata; class Mammalia; order Artiodactyla; family Balaenopteridae; genus Balaenoptera; species Balaenoptera borealis. The sequence continues at coordinate 73,599,416 of NC_138866.1, forward strand.
GGTTCCAGGGAAATAGGAGAGGGCAAAGGGCCCAAGGGGGCCCTTCTCTAGAGGAGGGATGGCAGAAAGGTGGGAAATAAAGTAAAAGAGGGAGATCCGGCAGGGAGCAAGAGAAAATAGAGGGAGGAGGGGAGGGGATGTCAGCCAGCCTCTGGCCACTTTCCTAGGACTGGGGACAAAGGGAGGAGACAGCTGGCATGATGGGCCAGTGGGAGGAGGCCTCCCAGGGAGCGTGTGGCCCACGGCCACCCCCCTTTAGGACAGCCACTCCCTCACAAGTCAGCTGGGCCCCTGAGGAGGGGGTAGAGCTGGGGTGGCCACACCCATCATCAATCAGTCTATCAGGAACTCTGGCCTGGGTTCCCGCAATTGCAAGGCCCAGAGGTTTGGTCCCATTGGACAGAATTCAAACCTGACACAGGGAGGAACTCTTCACGGCCCCGCCCCTGCTTTCTGTCCTCTACTGCTTGTAGTCTGAATCCAAGCAACTCTGTCCCCTTTCCACCCTTCTCTAGGCCCTAGGATTCCCAGGGAAAGCGAGGCTGCCACCTGCTTTCTGGCCCCCTCTGAATGGGCATTCTGCGAAGGAGGATTGTGAGGCTGGGAAGAGAAGCATGGCTTCTGACATCCTCCCACACCCCTCGAGGATGAGTTAGATTTTCATTCCTTCTCAGACCAAACTCCTCTTAGCTCCTCAATCTGTATGATGGTGAGCAGACCCTAGTTCGGAGCCAGAAGAGGGGGAGGTCCTGAACATAGTGGGGTACTCTGACATAAAGATACCTTCTCAGGAGCCAACTGGTCAGCTGGTCAGCTTTGTAGCCTCAGGAGGTAGATCTTTCTTTTGCCTGGGGGAGCGAGGGGTGTTGGTATTTATGCTTATGAAACTCACAGGATCCTAATAACAGCTAATATTTATTGAGTATTTACTGGCCCTAAGCTGGCCCTGAGCTTTGTCTGGGTTTGTCCTGGTTCTTTGACGCATTATCTCACCCAGTCCTCACAACAACCCTGTGAGGCTAGTACTGATATTATCTGAAAGTGGATATTCAGCTATGGATATGGAATTCTATAAAGGAGGAAACTGAAGCTTGGAGAGGTTAAACAAACTGCCCAAAGTCACCCAGCTCAAAAGTGGCGGAGCCAGGACTCAAACTCAGGTCTGTCTGCCTCAGAAACCGTGCTTTTAACCCCCTGGCTAGATCCAAAACGCCAATTTCTAATTCACAGTTAGAAAGAAAAGGGCCAAGCTAACCAGGAATTTGTGTCATCTGGCTAGCGTATTGGCTTTCTGTGGGACAACATCCTTTAGAAGCCAAAATATAATCAGAAAAGGGTTTGATAATTTGGAATCAGGCAAGAGAAGTCAGCTTATTGTTAAAATCACCCAGCCATAAAGGGCTGGACAACCTCTCCACCTGAGGGAAACACCGGCCGTGAGGAACAAGCACTCATGCTGGCTGAGCCGGCCATCCTTCGCCCAGGGCCTGGTGGCCAAATGCAGCCTGCCAGAGATCTTGAGCTTGAGAGGATTCACTGAGTTAGCCCACGTGGATTACCTGTTCAGTAATGCCTAACTACCTGCTTTCCACCACTGCCTGGGATCCTGCCAGCGGGCTCGGGTCACTTAGGAAACATAACTGAAGCGGAATATATTTTGACATTGTGAGTGGCTTAAGCTTGATTCTACCAAATAACTTGGTGGAACCAGAGCCCAGTGAAGAGAGACTAGCAAAGGGAACTTGGGCATCATGAAGACTTCCTGTGAACTTGAGTCATGTTTGAGCCATGGGTCCTCTTTTTGTTTTGTTTTTTAAGTCTTTTTGTTGTTGTTATCTTTTTATTTTATTTTATTTTTAAATTTTTATTATTTAATTCTGTTTTATTTTTGGCTGTCTTGGGTCTTCGTTGCTACGCACAGGCTTTCTCTAGTTGTGGCAAGTGGGGACTACTTTTGGTTGCAGTGAGCGGGCTTCTTATTACAGTGGCTTCTCTTGTTGCAGAGCGTGGGCTCTAGGCGTGTGGGCTTCAGTAGTTGCAGCACGCAGTAGTTGTGGCCCACGGGCTTAGTTGCTCCGCAGCATGTGGGATCTTCGTGGACCAGGGCTTGCACCCGTGCCCCCTGCATTGGCAGGTGGATTCTTAACTACTGCGCCACCAGGGAAGTCCCTTTTTTTTTTTTTTAATTGAAGTATAGTTGATTTACAATGTTGTGTTACTGCTGTATGGCAAAGTGATTCAGTTATACATATATATGTACATTCTTTTTTATATTCTTTTCCACTATGGTTTATCATAGGATATTGAATATAGTTCTCTGTGCTATACCATAGGACCTTGTTGTTTATCCTCTCTATATATAAGAGCTTACATCTGCTAATTCCAACCTCCCACTCCATCCCTCCCCCAGTCCCCTCCCCCTTGGCAACCACCAGTATGTTCTCTATGTCCATGATTCTGTTTCTGTTTCATAGATAGGTTCATTTGTGCCATGCTTTAGATTCCACATATAAGTGATATCATATGGCGTTTGTCTTTCTCTTTCTGACTTACTTCACTTAGTATGATAATCTCTAGTTGCATCCATGTTGGTGCAAATGGCATTATTTCGTTCTTTTTTATGGGTGAGTAATATTCCATTGTATATATGTACCACATCTTCTTTATCCACTCATCTGTCAATGGACATTTATGTTGTTTCCATGTCTTGGCTGTCATGAATAGTGCTACTGTGAACTTAAGGGTGCGTGTTTCTTTTGGAATTATAGTTTTGTCCGGATATATTCATGGGCCCTCTTGACTTAACTACTGTTACTAATATAAGAAGAAAAAAGTGGATCCTTTTTTTTGGAGGGGTGCGCTGCACGGCTTGTGGGATCTCAGTTCCGTGACCAGGGATTGAACCTGGGCCACGGCAGTGAAAGCCTGGAATCCTAACCACGAGGCCACCAGGGAACTCCCAAAAAGTAGATCCTTATGCTTGTGGTTGTGAAGAGGCAGCAGAGGAGTGAGTGAGAGGCTCTGGAATCCCACAGCCTGGAGTTCAAATCATGCTGCACCAGCTGTATGTCGTTGGGCAAAGTACCAACCTCTCTGTTCCAATTTCCTTTCCAAATGGGGATAATGATGGCTCCTCCCTCATCAGGTTGTTGTGAGGATTAAATGAGATGAGATGATTAGTGCAAACACTCTCTCAGTGTCTGGCTATATAATTTGCCCTTGATGTCTATGGCTTACCTGAGCCTGTAGCTCTCAAAGGAAAAAGCTTAGATGTCCCCACCAGACAGGACTGGAAACAGGCTGATAAATGTTTGCTCTTGGTTGGTCCACCAGCCCCCCTGCATACACACACACACACACACAAACACACACGAGCGTATGCACTTTTCTCTTCTCCATGATAACCTCAGCCTCTGCTGGTAGAACCTTACTTGCTCAGACTGAGAACAAAACAATTGCTTTGGTTTCTGTTTTCTTCCTTATAATGCCGAGGCTCTGTCTGGGCTGGGCTTCTCCCAGTCTTTCTCAGAATGCGGGGTCTCTGCAGCTGCTTAATCTAACCTGCTTATGGGGGATGTTGCCTGGGAAACAGGGAAGGTAAAGGAGATTCTATGGGAGACCTTTTCAGGACTTCCTCATGTAACTCATTCAACGTATGTTCATGGAGGACTGATTCCAGGTTAGGCCTATTGCAGAGGCTAGGAATATAGAAATCCCTTTTCTCACAGGGCTGACAGTACAAGGGAAGAACTCGATTCTTTAAAGTAAATAGACAAATAGTATGAAGTACTGTGAAGGAAACAATGGGTGGAGACAGACAGAGAATGGGGTGGGGAGAAGAGTGAGAAGAAGACATTTAAGAAGAACTGAAGGATGAAAAAGGGCCAGTCAAATGAATAGTCAGGGGACAGGTAAAGGAAGTGCAAAGGCCCTGAGGTGGGAAAGAGCTTGTCTAGGTCAAGGAATAGAGAGGGAGAATGCAAGGGATGAAGCTGGAGACAGGCAGGGCCCAGTCAGGAAGAGCTGAGTCAGGAGGTCAGATTTTTAGCTTGAGGGAAGTGGGGAGCTCTATGTTTTGAGCAGAGGGTGACATGACCTGATATGTGTGTGAAGACCCCTCTCCCTGCTCCCACCTCACCCACCAGGCCCAGCTGGCCCGGGCACTGTACGACAACACCGCCGAGTCCCCCCAGGAACTGTCCTTCCGCCGAGGGGACGTTCTACGGGTACTGCAGAGGGAAGGCGCTGGTGGGCTGGACGGCTGGTGCCTCTGCTCCCTGCATGGCCAGCAGGGCATTGTGCCTGCCAACAGAGTGAAGCTCCTTCCCACTGGCCCGGCACCCAAGCCTGGCCTCTCCCAGGTGCCGCCAGCCCAGCCTGGCTCACCACATCCAGCCCCAGAGCACGGCAATGAGGACCAGGAGGTGAGAGCTGGAGCCCCCCAAAACCCCAAGCCAGGACATTCCCCTCCGCCGGTGCCTGCACGTGGAGCAGGGAGAGCTCTGTGATGGCAGCTCTGCACCGACTCTGCTGTACTAATCCTGTCGGCCAACCCTTTCTGGGCTCTTTCCCCACTGGTACAGGGAGGGGGTTGGAAGATGTCTGAGCTCCTCCCGGGCACACATTATCTGATCCTCTGGTCCCCACACCACCTGACCCACCCGCCTGTGTTGATCTCCCAGGTGTATGTGGTGCCACCCCCAGCTCGGCCCTGTCCTACCTCGGGACCTCTGGCTGGACCCTGTCCGCCCTCCCCTGATCCCATCTACAAGGTCCCCAGAGGCAGTGGGACCCAACAGGCTGCCCCTGGAGATGCCCTGGAGGTGAGGGCTAGAGGTTTGTGTGTATGTTGGGCAGGGAACAGATGGCTCTTGGGGGTGGGGGTTAGCGGAATGGGGGCCCACTGCTGAGACTGAGAGTAACCAACTGCTTCCTCTCCAGGTCTATGACGTACCCCCCACCGCCCTCCGAGTTCCCTCCAATGGCCCCTATGACTCCCCGGCCTCCTTCTCCCGCCCTCTGGCCTGGGTTGTCCCCCAGTCCCCTGGAGAAGATGAAGCTCCCTATGACGTGCCTCTGGCCCCGAAGCCACAGTCAGACCTGGAGCCAGATCTGGACTGGGAGGGGGGCCGGGAGCCAGGGCCCCCCCTCTACGCTGCCCCCTCCAACCTGAAACGAGCATCTGCCCTGCTCAATCTGTACGAAGCACCAGAGGAACTGCTGGCAGACGGGGAAAGCAGGGGCACTGACGAGGGCATCTACGACGTCCCCCTGCTGGGGCCGGAGACTCCCCCTTCTCCAGAGCCCCTGGCAGCCTCGGCTTCCAATGACCTGGACGCCCTGGCCCTGCTTCTGGCCAGAAGCCCCCCACCCGCACACAGGCCCCGCTTGCCCTCAGCTGAGAGTCTGTCCCGCCGCCCTCTGCCGGCCCTGCCTGTCCCAGAGGCCCCCAGCCCTTCCCCGGCTCCCTCTCCTGCTCCAGGCCGGAAGGGCAGCATCCAGGACCGGCCTCTGCCCCCACCCCCACCCCGCCTGCCGGGCTACGGGGGCCCCAAGGTCGAGGGGGATCCAGAGATCGGGGAGGTGGAGGACCATCAAGAAGGACACCACAATGAGTATGAGGGCATCCCGATGGCCGAGGAGTATGACTACGTCCACCTGAAGGTGAGCTCGCCTCCAGCCAGCCCCCCCATAAATGGCTCCAGGAGAGCCAGGGATGGGGAGAGGAGCAAGGAGGCCTGAGGCCCCAGATGCAGACCCTGGCTTCCTCCCTTCCCTTCTTCCCCTCCACTGGCCCTGCACCCTATGGCCTGGGCCCCAGTACTTGGCCACGTCACTTGTATCGGTGCCGCGTTCCTCCCCCTAAACCCAGCCTGGGGTCCCTGAGACCTCTGACCTGCCACCAGAGCTCTCCCGGACCTAGAGTCAACGGGTTGCAGACCTGATGGCAGGAGAGACCTTCGGGAGGACGTGGGAGTGGGGAGGAACAGGAAGACCATGGAGGCTAGACCTCAGCCTGCTCTCCCACCCCTGCACTGAGACCCTCATCCCCTCCTGCAGGGCATGGATAAAGCTCAGGGAGCCAGGGCCCGGGATAAGGCCTCCCCAGGGGATCCTGAGCTGCTGGAGAGGGGGCCACCAGAGCAGCAGGTAACCCCATGGGGGTGGTGCTAGAGAAGGGGGATGGGGGGGAGGAGGAGCAGGAACTTGGAAGAAGGGGTATTCTTAACTCGAGCATCAAGGGAAATCGATTTAGGATGGGGGTAAGAGTTCAGTGACACACGACAGTTGGAGTAGAGAGGAGTTAGAATTCAGGAAGGAGCTGGAACTTAGAAAAGGATATCAGGGATTCGGAAAGAGAGGAAAGAATGTGTTGGAGAAGAGTCAGAAAACCAAGCAGTCAGGGGAGCAGAAGAGTTGCTGGGCCGGGTGACTTCTGAGGCCCCTTCCAACTGTGAATTCCTGGGTTCCTAAGAGACCCGGCTCCTAATCCCAGCTCCACCACTAAGAAGCCGGGGGCTCTGAAGCCGCCAGTTAATCTCTCTGGGCCTTGGGAAAGTGAGATGGTCTCCTCGACCTGATCTAGAATGGTCCTAATCACAATAGCTACCATTTGTCAGGTTTGTACCAAGTGCCAGACCCTGTGCTCAGCACATTGCGTGCGTCAGCACTGATCACAGCCATAGTTAGCACTCATATAGTGCTTGCAGCGTGCAATTCTCTGTTCTCAGCCCTTTCTATATATCGTATCAGCTCATCTTCACTGCAGCCTTAGGAGGCAGAGACGAGAGCTGCACTATCCAATCTGGTAGCCACCAGCCACATGCGGCTACCGATCCCTCCAAATGTGACCGGTCCAAACTGAAATGTACTGTAAATATAAAATGCACACCAGATTTTGCAGACTTAGTATGAAAAACAATCTCAATAATTTTCATATTGATTACAGTGTTGAAATTACAACATTTTTAATATATGGAGTTAGAAAATATGTACCAATTTCTTTGTACTTTTCTTAATGTGGCTACTAGAAAATTTGAAATTACATGGGTGGTTCGCCTTATGTTTACATTGGACAGTCCTAGGCTCCCCATTTTAGAGACAAGGAAACAATGAAGTTCAGAGACTTGTTTTTGAGGTTGTTGGTATCCAGATTTATCTGACATCAATTCTGGGCACCTTCCTGCCACTCGCCATGAGAATCTAAATTGTCTGACGGGCAGAGGTACGATCTAAAGGAATTGAGCTCAGGGAGAAAGGAAGGAATGAGGAACAAAGGGAGGGAAGGAGAAAGGAAATGACAACAAAAGCTGCAGTAACGAGAGCAATCCCACTGACCACTCTTCTCGCCCTCAGGAGGCCCCGTCCCCAGGGGAGCCACTGGTTCTTCCCGCCGGAGATCTACAGCTCCTGCACTTCTACGCCGGGCAGTGCCAGGGCCACTACTCAACACTGCAGGCAGCCGTGGCGGCCCTGATGTCCAGCACCCGGGCCAACCAGCCCCCGCGCCTCTTCGTGCCCCACGGCAAGCAGGTGCTGGTGGCCGCTCACCGCCTGGTGTTTGTTGGGGACACCCTGGGCCGCCTGGCAGTCTCCACTCCTCTGCGAACACAGGTCGGAGCTGCAGGCACAGCGCTGGGCCAGGCATTGCGGGCCACGGTGCTGGCCGTCAAGGGGGCCGCCCTGGGCTACCCATCCGGCCCTGCGGCCCAAGAGATGGTGCAGTGTGTGGCGGAGCTGGCAGGGCGGGCCCTGCAATTTACCACCCTGCTCACCAGCCTGGCCCCCTGAGCCCCTTGGCCCTGCTCTGCCCTCGCCTGCCTGCCAGAGCCCCCTCCATGCCTTGGGTGGCTGGAGGGCTCTGTTTTAGGGACTAGGAGAGGTGGAGGCATCTCTCCCCCTCCCCCCGCTTCCAGTCATCTCAGCCTCTCACGGAGGCACCTCCTCCCCTACCCCGCAGCTTTTTGTACGAGCCATTTTGTATAAATTATTTATATTTAATATTATTCCCTGCTTTGTCAGGGGCAGGTGCCAGGCCCTCCAGGGCAAGGAGGAACTGGACCTTCCTCCTCCCTCAGCCTGGCGTGGAGGTTCTTGGGCACCGCGTGGCCGCCTGCCTCTGGGATTTCGGCCCCACAGAGGTTCAGGTAGCTGAAACCTGAATCATTTTCAGATTCTGGGGGAAGGGGCCACCCGGAGCCCCTTCCCTGTCCTGTGTCTTGGCTCTAGAACATCAGTGCCTCACTGTTAGCTGAGAGTGAGGGCAGGACGTTGGCCACCCAGAATGGGAAGGTCTGGGAGAGGCCAGAGGGCTCCTCCCCACAGGAGGCAGGAGAGCTGGGCCTTGGGCGCTGGTGCATCTCAATAAACCAGGCTGTCTGGTTCCCTGACTCTGCTTCTTGGGAGCCTGGGGACTGGGCCTGGCACCCTTGGCCAAAACGATGAGACACACGCTGTGGGCAGGCTGCCTTTAGGGTTTTGGGGAAAATTTTGCTGTATCTTCAACAACTATTCATCTGGCAGGTTCTCAGCTCCCATGTGATGTGCCAGGCGCAGTTCTGAAGGTACATCATGGGGGTGGGCTGGATATAAACGAGTCAGCTAAAAGAAGTAAGTAAAGAAAGAAACCTGCCACAAAGTTGACAGTTGCTGGTAATGGAAATAAACAGGGTGATATGCCAGACTAACTAGATGAGGGGAGAGGCCATTGGAGACTTTAGACAGCATTGTTGGGGAGGTGGTATCTGTGCTGAGACTCGGAGGATGAGAGAACCAAGAAGAGTCTGTGACGCGGCATACCAGGAAGGCAGGCCCTGATTTCTGGCCAAGGCCTCTCCTCCAAGACCAATGTCAAATGATGTCATTAGAGAGGTGCACATGTGGAGAGGGTGGCCACAAGAGAGCCTTCATGATGCCATGCTGAAGAGGTCACCCCAGCTGTCCTCAGCTTTGTGCCATAGGACAGCTCTGGCCAACTGGAGAGTGCTGCTGGCCTGGGCGCCCTCTCCCTTCAGTTAACCCAAGAAGGTCTAGCCCCTTAAACTCCCCTTTCCAGGCTCCCTGACTGTCCTTCTGGACACACCATTTTTTAGAGGAGCTGAGGGGCCAGTGAATTTAATGCGTTGGAAGTCCATAGTCCACAGGGCTTTGGTGAAATTAATGGGCCATGGCTTAGATAGGGGATCACTCCAGCCATTTACCACAAGGGAAGTAGTCCAAGCCACAGATCCATTGCTTCAGTTGTGCTTTCCCAAGATGCTACTCTGGCACAGTGACTGGATTGGAGGCACCCCAAAATTCAGCCACAGTCTTAGTCCCTTGGCCCCTTTCCCCATGCATTTGCCTCCTCCAATTTGGGTTCTTTGTTCTCATTTCACTCTCAAAAGGAAACTCATTTTCAGATTCTGAGGCCACCAAAATTTACCCCGGGTGTTGAAGACTTGTAACGGGGGCCATCCTCCATCACCTTCCAGAAAGAATTTCAAGAGATCAGCCTGGAATTAGAGTCAGAGGTCTCAGTGCAAGTTTCCATGTACCTATATGTCTGCAGGTAAATCCCGTCAGTCCCTCCAAGTCCTGGTTTCATCTTTAATATGAGGATGAGCAAAATGATCTCACAGGCTTGTTGTGAGGCCCTAACAAGATAATGCATGTAAAGAGCCCAGCACCACAGAAAGTTAAAGGGATTGTAATTCCAGGACAGACACAAGGACACAAACATACCCCCAAGGAATGTTGGCTGTGACAGCACCAAAAGTAAATCCTGAAGAGATGCTAAAATGAGTTGGGGGAGGGGAAGTGGTGTGAGGCTGCTTATTGCATTAGAATAGTTTCCCATATTTGGAAAATTTCTGAACAGAGGAGACAAATTAGAAGTGTCGTTCAGTGGAGACAAGAGGGAATGGATTTCCTGGCTGAGACTGATAGGACATGCCTTTTCAGCCCTTACCTGGAATTAGAGAATAAAGTACCTATTAGATATCAAATGTCTTAGAGAAGTGTATCTCAAACTTTAATGTACATACACCTAGGGATCTGGTTAAAATGCAGATTATGACTCAAAGGGCTGCGATTCTGCATTTCTAACAAGCTCCCAGGTTATACAGCTGCTGGTGGTCTGTAACTCACACTCTGAGTAGCAGTTCAAGGAGTTAGGGAAAGCTTCTCTGAGGCAAATATGCTTGAGCTGACAGCTGAAGGATGAGGAGAACTTGACTAAGGGGGAGGAGAAGCCTTCTAGGTGTAAAGACCAGCTTAATGCAAGGGACCCGTGGCACTGGAAAACCTGAAAGAATGTCAGTGTGACTGGAGCGCAGAGAGTTTGGGGAGAGATGTGAGGTGGAGCTGCAGAGAGCACAGGATCACGTTTGAGGTGTCTAGAAAAATAGTATTTACCTTGACAGTGAGAAGACATTGAAGGCTGTTAAGTAGGAAAGGGACATGAACAGATACGCTTTTTTTTTTTTTTTTTTTCTTTTTGGCTACGTGAGCGGTGGGTGGGGGGCTCTTCGTTGTGGTGTGCAGGCTTCTCCTTGCAGTGGCTTCTCTTGTTGCAGAGCATAGGCTCTAGGTGCACGGGCTTCAGTAGTTTTGGCACGCGGGCTCAGTAGTTGTGGCTCACGGGCTCTAGAGCACAGGCTCAGTATTTGTGGCGCACGGGCTTAGTTGCTCCAGCGTGTGGGATCTTCCTGGACCAGGGATCGAACCCATGTTCCCTGCATTGGGAGGCAGATTCTTAACCACTGCACCACCAGGGAAGTCCCAGATCTGCATTTTGAAAAGATCACTCTGTCTGCACTATGAACAACAGATGGGGAAAAGGGATGGAAACAAAGCAGATGCAGAACACTGGTTAAGAATTGAGGCTAAAGCAGTCTGTACAACAGGTAGCTTGACTAGTGGTGGTAGAGTTGGAGAGAAGCAGAATATCTGGTAACTATATAGGAAGTAAAATAGACAGGATTTTGTAAAGGATCTGACATGGGGGTAAGGAAGAGGGTGCTCCAAGGGCTGTCAACTGAGCATCTGGCCACAACTGGATGATGAGGGTGCCATTCAGTGAGGAAAGAAGCACTAGAAGACAACCAGGGTGGTGGGGGGTTGGGGGGAAACATGAGTTTGGTCTTGGATGTATTGAGTTTGAGATCCCTGTGAGTCATCCAAGGTAAGAGGTCAAATAAGAGGTGGCCTCATGGGTCTGGGGCTCAGAAGAGAGGTGGGAACTGGAAATGTAGATCTGGGGATCAGGTTTGTATTGGCTCGTATTGTTTCTACTGGGGGTGACTGAAGCCGGGCACAGGTGAGGTCCCGAGGTGGAAAGAACAGTGTGAGAGGAGAGGAGGACCTAGAACCAAGCCTCTGAAGATCGCAGACACTGCTGATGGCAAGGAGGAGGAGGATAAGCCTGTGGTAGAGAAAAGAGGCGCAAGAGAAAGAAAACCAGGAGAGTGTGGGACTTAGCAGCCAAGGAAAAAAGTGTTTAGAGGAAGGGGTGGCCAACAGTGCCAAATGCTGTTGAGAAATGATGGAGACTCAGCCAGGGAGGGGGTGGTGAAACCAGACAAGTGGTCTTGTAGAGGACTGAGGCCAAGGCTGAGTACAGTGCCCAGCCCAGTCCGCCATATGCATGCCCTGTATCATCATTTCCCATATACCCATCTGTCTCCTCAGTAAGCTACTCCAAGGTCGGTCTTTTCCATCCTGTTATCCCCAAAGCCCAGCACAAGGCCAGAACATAACAGACACTTAATAAATTTTACTGATGAATGAGTGGATGGATGGATGGGTGGGTAGGTGGATGGATGGGTAGATGAGAAGGAAGAATTGGAAGCAAAGGAGGAATTGCTGGCATCTGCCTGGGATCTACTATCCTTCAGGGTCTTTTTTTTTTTTTTTTTTTTTCCCCCTTTATACCGCAATGGCCCGCAGACCCAGGGAACAGAGACAGAGCCCCATCCTCTCCCTCGGCTGGGCCGTGGCCCCCCTTCCTCTCTCTGACGAAGAGTCTGGACCGAAGGTTCTGCTGACGTGGGAAGGGGAGGAGAGTCTGGAGGAAGGGGAGGGGAAAGCGGCGCAGAGATCGCAGAGACGAAGGAGGCACCCGCGGCTGCTGAGCTGCAGAGCAGGGTCTCTCCGGCTTCTGTGTCCGGGCACCGGGCGCGCCACTGGGCCAGAGGGCAGTGCATCCTTTCGGTGCGGGCCGGCAGGGCCCCTGCGGTCGGCAAGCTGGCTCCCCGGGTGGCCACCGGGACCCCCGAGCCCAATGGCGGGGGCGGCAGCAAAATCGACAGCACTGTAGAGATCACCCCCAGCCCCAACGGAGTAAGTGCCCGCGCCCTGGGGGCTACGCCATCATCTCCCCGCACCCCCGCCAAGCGCCCGGCATTTTCCTCCCGCGCCTCAGCCGCCGCCGCCCGCCTTCCTCCCGCTTGCTCCCGGCCTCTTCCCTTACTCTGCGGTTTTCTCCGCTTCACCCTTCTCCTGCCACCACCCCACACACCCCTTACCTCACCTCCCCACACACAGCAGGTCGGGACCCTCGGAGATGCGGTGCCCACGGAGCAGCTGCAGGGTGAGCGCGAGCGCGAACGCGAGCGGGAGGGGGAGGGCGACGCGGGTGGCGACGGGATGGGCAGCAGCCTGTCGCTGGCCGTGCCCCCCGGCCCCCTCAGCTTCGAGGCGCTGCTCGCCCAGGTGGGGGCGCTGGGCGGCGGCCAGCAGCTGCAGCTCGGCCTCTGCTGCCTGCCCGTGCTCTTTGTGGCGCTGGGCATGGCCTCGGACCCCATCTTCACGCTGGCGCCCCCGCTGCATTGCCACTACGGGGCCTTCGTCCCCAACGCCTCTGGCTGGGAGCAGCCCCCCAACGCCAGCGGCGTCAGCGTCGCCAGCGCCGCCCTAGCAGCCAGCGCCGCCAGCCGCATCGCCACCAGTACGGACCCCTCGTGCAGCGGCTTCGCCCCGCCGGACTTCAACCACTGCCTCAAGGACTGGGACTATAACGGCCTCCCCGTGCTCACCACCAACGCCATCGGCCAGGTGAGGCAGCCTGGTGGGCCGCGGGTTCGGGGGCGGGCCGAGAGCGACCAGCGAGGGGCCTCACACCCGCTCCGTCCCTCTCACGTCTCTAGTGGGATCTGGTGTGTGACCTGGGCTGGCAGGTGATCCTGGAGCAGATCCTCTTCATCTTGGGCTTTGCCTCTGGCTACCTGTTCCTGGGCTACCCGGCAGACAGGTGAGGGCTGGGCGAGTAGAGAGGAGGGGGTGCTAGGGAGGCTGGCCCAGGCGGCTTGCCTTGGCAAGAGGCTGAAGGTGACTCGGTGGACTCTGCAGTGTTCTCTGGATTTCTTCTGTTCAATGATATGCAGCCCCACCCCTGTCTCAGCTTCACTCCCCATCAAGAAATACTCCTTCCATACCTCTTCCACACAGGGAATAACTCTTCCTTCCTTGCCAATCCCTAGATCCATGGATCAATGGCCTCATCTCCAAAGACAATAGCCCCATCCCTACTAACCAAAACCCCTATATGCACAGATCCAAAGTCCTAACTTCTCCTCTATCATCCCTATCACCACCAAGCACCTCCCTCACCATCATCACGGATTGATAGACTCATGCTTGCTAAAAGCCCTATCCACCTGGACTGTTAACTCCATCTCAATGGCCTCATTCCTAAAGCTCATTATGTTAATTTCTAAATATCAACAGCTCCATTCACACTGACCAATAGCTCAACTCTATAAACAAATGACTACCCTCATGGGGGTCAATAGTTCAACCCCCATGGATCAGTGACCACAGTAGCACCCCTCCCCCAAGACTAACAGCCCCATCCTCATGGATCTTCAGTGCTCTCAGATCCTCTCAGATCAAAAGCCCCATTTCCAGGAATCAGTGGCCTCATCTCAAAGATCAACAACCCATCCCACCAACCAACAGTTCTTCCCAGGGGTCAAAACTCCCATCTCCTCTGATCCTCAACACCATCACCACTGACCAGGTACTCCATCTCCACTGACCATCCCTGTGGATTATTAGACTCATCTCCACTGGTCTACAGTCTCATCCAAATGGATTTATAGTTCAACTCCTATGGATCAAAGGCAACCCAACATTGAATAATCCAGTTCCCTAAAATCAATGCCTATCCTCACTGCCCAATAGTCACACACCCCTGTGGGCAAATGATCCTAAACCCACAGGTCAATAGCCCATCCTTATGCATCAGTGGCCTCACACCCACAGACCAGTAGCATCATTCCTGTGGAATAATAACCTCATCCTCAAAGACCAATAATTCAGTCTCCTAAATTCAGTAACCTTAGCCAATAAGCTCAGCCCCATGGAAAAATGGCTCCACCATATTGGGTCAGTAGCTTCACTCTCAGGCTATCGGTGCCCCCTTCCCAATGACCAGTGACCCCAGTCTACATCCCCATAGATCAGTGGTCTTATCCGCCAAAATCAATAGCCTAGCCTTCAGTAGCCCTGTCCTCACTGACTTATAGTCAGTGACCATCATCATTGACCAATTGTCTCATCTCCTCTGGTCTGTGACCCCATCCTTACTGATTATTCCTATGGATTAATAGATTCATCCCTACTGGCCAACTGTCCCATCTACATGGACTGAGATCCCTATCCCATGAATCAATAGCTCCATCCCCAAAGATCAACGGTCCAATCTTCAAAGATTAGTGATCATCCCTGCTGATCAATGGTCCTATCCCATAGATTAAGAGCTCCATTCCCATGGATCAATGGCTCCATCTTCTGGTCAGTGGCCCCAGCCCCACTGACCACCCCTATGGATTAGTAGACCCATGCCCCAACCCCATGGAAAAATGGCTTCATCCCCCAAAATCAATTACTCAGTCCCCTAAGATCAAGAGCTCCATTTTCACTGACCAATATTATCCCCATGGACAAGTGGCCAATGGCCTACCTCCATAGATCAATAGCTCCAACCCCATATATCAATGACCCCATCTTCTCTGACCAGTCTGAGCAAGACAAGCTCCATCCCCACTGACCAATAGCTCTATGCCCAAGGACCAATGGTTCCAAGTCCCCTAAGCAATATCCCATCCACTCTGATGGTTGGTCTCACTTCCATGAAGAAATGCCCTCATCTCTGACCAATAGCCCCATCCCAAGAGTCAATGGTCCTACCCCCACAGAACCATAGCCTCGCCCCAGTGCCCAGTAGCCAACCATGGTCCCCATCCTCTCCCATCTTCTCTAGCCTCACTCCAGGGCCTCATCCTTATACCTCCAGCTTTGAAGTGGGCAGCTGGGCCCCACCCAGCAACTCCTCCCCCAGGGAGTCTGGGTGATCAGAGGCTCTCCCTACTTTCCAGGTTTGGCCGTCGTGGGATTGTGTTGCTGACCTTGGGACTGGTGGGCCCCTGTGGAGTGGGAGGGGCTGCTGCAGGCTCTTCCACAGGTGTCATGGCCCTCCGATTCCTCCTGGGCTTTCTGCTTGCCGGCGTTGACCTTGGTGTCTACCTGATGCGTGAGTGGCACCCCACCAGAGCTCCTTCCCTAGGGACTCATGCCTGCCTGTCTGTATCCCCAGGCCATTCCCACTGCTCCCTAGGATCCCCTCAGTCCCTTCTTCAGCCCCAGATTTCAGCTGTCCGGAATCTCAGCTGTCTTTCTGCCCAGGCCTTTGAAGGATCCAGGGGTCTTCCTTCTCTCCACACCCCTCTCCTCCCATGATCTTTAAGGCTTTCCTTGCTCTGGACTTACTGCTGTCAGGGAATGAGCCTTATTTTTAAAATGAAATCCTGAGTAGCTGTATGACCTTGAACAAGGGTTAATGTGAAAGTCAAATAAGAGGTCTGGTGTGAAAGGGCCCATAATTTGGGAATGCTGAAAACCCAGCAGGGACTCTGACCCTTGAGCCCTCCCAGGTTTGAGTGGGAGAGGAGAGAGAACTGAACATCTCTCCACTCTTTGCCTTAGAGGTTAGCCTGTGGGAGGTGATGGCTGCAGCCTCCACTCAGGGGCTGACCTTGCTCTCTGTCCTCCTCTCTCCCTCTCCCCTCTTCTCTCCCACGCCTCCTTCTTCCCTGGCCTCTCCTCCCTGTCCCTGCTGTATCTCCAGGCCTGGAGCTGTGCGACCCAACCCAGAGGCTTCGGGTGGCCCTGGCAGGGGAGTTGGTGGGGGTAGGGGGGCACTTCCTGTTCCTGGGCCTGGCCCTTGTCTCTAAGGACTGGCGATTTCTGCAGCGAATGATCACCGCTCCCTGCATCCTCTTCCTGTTTTATGGGTCAGTATCACCCTCCACCTGTTGTCTGGCCATTCCCATCATCTCTACCTCCAGCCTGGCTCTAGCCTGGAGACCCCTCCTCTTCTCCATTGCCCCTTGTCCAGGCCTGCTCCAGCCCCAGCCCCTCAGAGGTGGGAGTTTTCCATCCCTGGGTCAGGATTCAGGAGGCCTCACAGTGTACCCCCCAACCCACCCCCAGATGGCCTGGTCTGTTTCTGGAGTCCGCACGGTGGCTGATAGTGAAGCGACAGATTGAGGAGGCCCAGTCTGTGCTGAGGATACTGGCTGAGCGGAACCGGCCCCATGGGCAGATGCTGGGAGAGGAGGCCCAGGAGGCCCTGCAGGGTAAGAGACAGGGGTCCCTACAGGTGATACCTCAATGTGCACACATGATGGTGCCCTCTGTTGTAGCTGTACCACCTTCTCCCAGGGTCCCTACCACCCATGTGGGAGGACCCTGGGTTCTCAGCTGTTCCTTCTAACAGACAGCTCCTCTCTCTCTCCCAAGACCTGGAGAACACCTGCCCTCTCCCTGCAACATCCTCCTTTTCCTTCGCTTCCCTCCTCAACTACCGCAACATCTGGAAAAATCTACTTATCCTGGGATTCACCAAGTGAGCCTGGGTGTCTGAGCCAAGGGCCAGGCCAGTAGCTGGGATGGGGGCTGGCCGGGTGGGGAAAGCCTGAGGACCCCTACAGAGGCCAGCCAGGGCTGTGAAAGGCTGCAGATGGAGATTCAGACACCGTTCTTCGCCTCCCCACCCTGTCTCACAGCTTTATTGCCCACGCCATTCGCCACTGCTACCAGCCTGTGGGAGGAGGAGGGAGCCCATCGGACTTCTACCTGTGCTCCTTGCTGGCCAGCGGCACAGCTGCCCTGGCCTGCGTCTTCCTGGGGGTCACCGTGGACCGATTTGGCCGCCGGGGCATCCTGCTTCTCTCGATGACCCTCACTGGCATTGCGTCCCTGGTCCTGCTGGGCCTGTGGGATTGTGAGCATCCTCCCTTCCCCACGGTGTGGGCTCAGCAAAGGAACCCCAGCAGAGGTGCCTCAGACGGGCTCAGCCACTGCTTCTGGCACAGGCCTCCCAAAACCAGACCAGGCCCTGCCCAGATCTTCCGCAATTCTCCCGCTGGCCGCACAATCCTGTCTGTTCTCCCAACCAATGAGTGAATGCCCAGACCCACCCGGCTAGGGATCAGAGGTGATGATGGCAGGGACTAGGCCAAGCGTGATCTCCCCACCTCCGTTCACATGCTCCTCTCTTGGTCCTCCAGATCTGAACGAGGCCGCCATCACCACCTTCTCCGTCCTTGGCCTCTTCTCCTCCCAAACTGCTGGCATCCTCAGCACCCTCCTTGCTGCTGAAGTCATCCCTACCACTGTCCGGTGAGAGCAGGGGTGCTGCCAGGGGAGTCTCCAGGTCTCCAGCTGAGGACAGGGCCTGAGGGATGAAAAAGGGGAGGCTGCTGGAGAAGAGCTGGGGTGAGGCCCACAGCTACAGGCTCAGTGCCTTGTCCGTCTCTCCCAGGGGCCGAGGCCTGGGCCTGATCATGGCACTGGGGGCGCTTGGCGGGCTGAGTGGCCCAGCCCAGCGCCTCCACATGGGCCATGGAGCTTTCCTGCAGCACGTGGTGCTGGCGGCCTGTGCTCTCCTCTGCATCCTCAGCATCATGCTTCTGCCGGAGACCAAACGCAAGCTTCTGCCCGAGGTGCTCCGGGATGGGGAGCTGTGCCGCCGGCCTTCCCTGCTGCGGCAGCCACCCCCTAACCGCTGTGACCACGTTCCACTGCTTGCCACCCCCAACCCTGCCCTCTGAGCGACCTTCGAGCACCCTGGCAGGAGGCTGGCCCATACAGAAAGGTGGCACAAGGCCCTGGCAAGGAGAGCGGGAGGACTGAATGAGGAAGGCAGGGCTGCCCTAAAGCCTCAGAGGCACCTCACGCCAGTCACGGAGAGCTCAAGAGGGCTGCCCTCAACCCCATCTCCTTGCTGCTTTGTGTTCACTTCCTTGGCAAGAGACAGGGGACAGGGAGGGAGCTCCACACTGTAACCACCAGGTCTGGGCTCCATCCTATGCCCAAAGACATCCTCCCAGACCTCATTCTTTCTTGCTCTATCATTCTGTTTCAATAAAGACATTTTGAATAAATGAGCATACCATAGCCTGGACTTCCCTCCCTTCTGTTGTCCTTCTGACTGTCTCTTGGGTGAAGGTTTCTCTCAGTGGAACCCAAACCAGTAAAATTCTCCCTCCCCCTCCCGGCATCTGTCCCCTCTTCTCACTCCCCCACCATGTTAACTTACAGACAACTACCACCACCCCTTACTCACTGCTTGCTATGCTGCTAGGACTGGGCTAGGCACTTCAGAAACTTCATTTAATCATTTAATCCTTACAACATTGCAAGGTAGGTGTTTGGACCAATTAAAGTTTCTTGTTTTTGCAAGCAATAATAGCTGACTGACTCTAATGAACTTAAACATAAAGGCAATTTATTAAAGGGATCTGGTGGGGCAGGTTGTGGTGCGGAGCTCACAGAGTAGAAGGAAAAGCAGAACTAGTCATAAAAGGCCAGGAGCCAGAAAAGGCAAGAGAGCAAGTGACTGGCTAGCTTGTGTATCACACCACCCCACCCCTATTACTGACAACCGGGGAGGGGAAAGCAGTACCTGAGTGCTGCTGGCAGAAGTAGGACTGGAGTTGTGCAGGTAAACACAATGGATGCCCATGACAGTATTCTTCTCCTTTTACAGATGACGAAACTGACACTCAGAGACTCAGTAACTTGCCCAAGGTTACAAAGTTAACGAGTGACAGCTGGGATATAACTGGATCCTGGAGCTGGAGCTCTCTAGGGATGCACACCATGGCCAGCTTCCCAACTCCTTCCAATCTTTGCGTGCTACCCTTGGAAGCGAGGAGTGAGTCTCTAGGCCTCCCTGGGAGGGGGCTGTAGGAGACTAGGCCTTCTACCTCAGTGCCAGGGCCTGCCTTTGACTAGCCCTGGCCTGGCTTTGGGCAAGTCTCTTAACCTCCAGCTTCCTTCAAGGGTTGCTGTGAGAATTAAACAAGATAATACATTGTAAGTGCCTCTTAAATTATCCCACTAGATGGTAAGCCCCTTGAGGACAGGAACTTCGTCTTACTCAACTTTGAAACACCAACACGTGACCCACGACAGGTGTTCAAAAAGTTGTATCTGTTAATTCTTTAAACAAATGTTTCCTGTGCTGGATTTACAGACCAGTTCCATCCTGGATATTTAGGGCGTGGGCCATCCTTCAAGGAGCTTAAAATCCATCTAACACTGGGAATATTAATGAGGAGGGAGAGAGACCAGTGGTTTGGAGCATCGAAAGGCTGACTCCTGAAGGAGGTGAGACTCAGAGAGGCAGAAAGACCTTAGGCAAGGGCCCAGGAGACAGGTACATAGCTCTCAACTCAAAGGACATAGGGAGAGCAAAGGCCTGGAGGAAGGAAAGGGTGAGGAGGTCCTGGAGAGAGGAATTCTTAGGAAAAGCACGTCTTGAGGCCAGCCTCTTCCAGAGAAGGGGGGCCCTGTTACCCACAGATCCCTGCAACACCAGTGTTCCTATCTCCTTCCCCTCTGCCAGTCCATGCCCCAGGCCCAAAGCTCTAGGAACTAAGCCATGCTTCTGGGCTCTCAATAATAATCACTGGAGAACTCATAAGAACCCTTCTCATTTAATCTTCACAGCCCCCCGTAATAGGTATTAGTAGTTTAATCCTATCTAACTACTGAGGAAATGGAAATGAGAGAAATGGAAGGAACTGCCATGAAGAGGCAGAGCGAGGACTTAAACCCAGGCCTCCTGGCTGCTCTTTTTACTCCACCATAGTTCCCTCACAGTTAGACATTCTGCATCACACATTCTGTAGAACAGTGTCTGTGTGGTCCAAACTGACTCCAGTGTTGACTTTTTAGCTTTGGGTTGCCAATGATAACACTCATTGAGAGATCATACTCATTGCTGTCTCCAGAGTTTCTGTAAGAACCAACAGGATGGTAGATAAGTACTTTTTGGAAGAGCCCAGGTAAAGCCAAGGAGTTACTTATATGCTAATAACACTGTCCAAAGCACACTGTGAGGAATGGTGTCAAAGAGGCATTTCAAAGAACCCATTCTCTGCATACTGCTGGAAAAACGTCCAGGGCAAGAAAATAAAAACACTCAGGAAGCTAGAGCAACTCCTGTAGGAGGGTAGGTGAAAGACAGCAAGTCTCTCTGACTTCAACCAAAGAGGTAAAGGGCAAAGAGAATGATAGCATACAAGAAGCATCAAGGAAGCACAAAGATACAGTCCCTCATCCCCAAGCAATTCCTGGTCTAGGTGGACAGGACCAATGTGTGTAGCTACAACTGGCATCTTGTCAGTTGCTCTAAAATTCACCAACCACATGATCTCACTGGATCGTCATCAATAACCCCATGAAAAATGGTTATTATTTTTTAGGCTTTTACAGATGGGGAGACTGAGGTTTGGCGAGGTAACTTTTGAGGTGACTGGTAATTAGAGTAGCCAGATCTTGAGAACTGAGAGCCTGCAATCTTCTTACTGCATACCAGATAGAAAATAATTCTAAACACCATGAAAGAAAGTATTACTTATCCTGAAATATTAAGTTTAGAAGGTACCCCAGGAACTTGGAGATCATTTACGGGCAAACAAGGAAATGACTACTTTCCTTGGAGAGGTTGTACTGACGAAGCATGACCAGTTCTTAGAAATGTTTTAGTTGGATTCACAACTAAAAGCCATAATTGATTATTGAGGAGAAAATTAAAAGGATATACGGGGTACATTTCTAACCTAAAAAAGTTACATGAAGTGATACTCATTCAGTCAACCTAGCCTGGCTACTGTGCAACCGATTTTTACTGATTATCCACTACTGTCTTGTGCTGCCTCAGGTCTGGGGGGGCATGGTCCTTGCCTGCAAGAGCTCAGAACACTGGGAGATAAATAATTACAATCCTATATAGAAAATGCAGAAAAATATAAAAAGTGCTGTAGCAGCTCTAAGGAGGACAGAATATACTCTACTGGAGGCAGTCAAGGAAAGATTCTCAGATATCGGGATTGGACCTTACAGGGTAAGTCTTGAGTTTGCCAGGGACAGAAAGGAAGAAGAAACAGTGCAAAGCCTAGAGACACGACAGAACATGGTATATATGGAGAAGAGCAGTGTTTACCTTAAGCATCCATGGAATAAAAGGCAGCTATGAAAACCCACAGCTAACATCATATTTATCAGTGAAAGTCTGAAAACTTTTCCCCCAAGATCAGGAACAAGACAAAGATGTCTGCACTCATCACTTCTATTCTACATTGTACTGGAGGTTCTAGCCAGGGAAATGAGGCAAGAAAATGAAATACAGGCATACCTCAGAGATACTGCAGGCTCAGTTCCAGACCACTGCAACAAAGCAAGTTACACAAATTTTTTGGTTTCCCAGTGCATATAAAAGTTATGTTTACACCGTACTGTAGTCTATTAAGTGTGCAATAGCATTATATCTATAAAAGACAATGTACATACTTTAATTTAAAAATACTTTATTGCTACAAAATGCTAACCATCATCTTAGCCTTCAGTGAGTCATAATCTTTTTGTTGGTTTAGGGTTTGAAATATTGTGAGAATTACCGCAATGTGACACAGAGACATGAAGTGAGCAAATGCTGTTGGAAACTGGCACCAACAGTCTTATTCAATGCAGGGTTGCCACCAACCTTCAATTTGTAAAAATGTTATCTCTACCAAGTGCAATAAAGCAAAACCCAATACAATGAGATATGCCTGTAAAAAGCACCAAGAATGGAAAAGACAATGTAAAACTATATTTGCAGGTGACATGACCTTGTATACAGAGAATCCTAAAGAATCCACCAAAAAGCTATAAGAACTAAATAAACAAGTTCAGCAAGGTTACTTAACTTGTGATTGAATGTGGAGGATACAAGATCAATATACAAAATCAATTGTTTTTTTGTTTTTTGGCTGCACCACGCAGCTTGCGGGATCTTCGTTCCCTGAGCAGGGATTGAACCGAGGCCCCCGGCAGTGAAACACCAAATCCTAACCACTGGACCACCAGGGAATTCCCAAAATCAGCTGTATTTTTATACAACTGCAATGAACAATCTGAAAATGAAATTAAGAATTCCATTTAAAATAGCAAAACCTCAAATACTTAGGAATAAATTTTAAAAAAGAAGTGCAAGACCTGTACACTGAAATCTACAAAACATTGTTTAAAGAAATTAAAGACCTAAATAAGTGGAAAGACATACTGCGTTCATAGATTGGAAGATTTAATATTGTTAAGATGCAATCTTCTATAAACTGATCTACAGAATCAGTGTAATCCCTGTTAAAATCTTTGCCATCTTTTTTGCAGAAATTGACAAGCTGATTCTAAAATTCATATGGAAATGTCAAAGACCCAGAATAGCTAAGCAATCTTGGGAAAAAAGCAAAATTGGAAGACTCACACTTTCCACTTTCAAAACTTATTACAAAACTACAGTAATGAAAACTGTGCTACTGGCATAAGGATGGACACATAGATCGATGGAACAGAATTGAGAGTCCAGAAATAAACCTGTGGACTTAGAGTCAATTGATTTTCAACAAGGGTGTTAAGACCATTTGATAGGGAAAGAATAGGCTTTTTAACAAATGGGGTTGGGACAAATGCATTATTTGCATGCAAAAGAATGAAGTTGGACCTCTACCTCATACCATACACAAAATTAATTCAAAATGGACCAAAGACTTAAATATAAGAGCTAAAACTATAAAACTCTTAGGAAAAAACATAGGCATAAACCTTCGTGACTTTTGTGCTTCAAAGGACACTATCAAGAAAGTGAAAACCGGGACTTCCCTGGTGGTGCAGTGGTTAAGAATCCTCCTGCCAATACAGGGGACACGGGTTCGAGCCCTGGTCTGGGAAGATCCCACAGGCCACAGAGCAACTAAGCCTGTGCACCACAACTACTGAGCCTGCGCTCTAGAGCCCGCATGCCACAACTACTGAAGTCTGTGTGCCTAGAGCCCATGCTCCGCGACAAGACAAGAGAAGCCACCGCAATGAGAAGCCCGCTCGCTGCAACTAGAGAAAGCCTGCGTGCAGCAACGAAGACCCAACTCAGCCAAAAATAAATAAAGTGAAAACCCACAAAATGGGAGAAAATATATTTGTAAATCATATATATCTGATAATCAGCCAAAAATAAAGTGAAAACCCACAAAATGGGAGAAAATATATTTGTAAATCATATATATCTGATAAAGGTCTAGTATTCAGAATGTATCAAGGACTCTTGCAACTCAACAATAAAGACAAATAACCCGGGCTTCCCTGGTGGCGCAGTGGTTGAGAATCTGCCTGCTAATGCAGGGGACACGGGTTCGAGCCCTGGTCTGGGAAGATCCCACATGCCGCAGAGCAACTAGGCCCGTGAGCCACAACTACTGAGTCTGCGTGTCTGGAGCCTGTGCTCCACAACAAGAGAGGCCACGATAGTGAGAGGCCCGCGCACCGCGATGAAGAGTGGTCCCCACTTGCCACAACTAGAGAAAGCCCTCGCACAGAAACGAAGACCCAACACAGCCATAAATAAATTAATTAATTAATTTAAAAAAAAAAGACAAATAACCCAGTTAAAAAGTGGGCAAAGGATCTGCTAGACATTTCTTCAGAGAAGATATACAAAGGGCCAGTAAGCACATGAAAAGATATACCCAAGAGAAATGAAAAGGTATGGTCACACAGAAACTTGTACACAGATGTTTGTAGCACACTATTCCTAATAGTCAAAAAATGGGAATATCCCAAATATCCACCAACTGATGAATGGATAAGCAAAACGTGGTATATCTATACAGTTGATCCTTGAACTTGGGGGTTAGGAGTGTCGACCCTCTAGGCAGTTCAAAATCCTCAAACACTTTACAGTCTACCCTCCATCATAGTTCTGCCTCCATGGGTTCAACCAACCATGGACCATGTAGCACTATAGTACGTATTTACTGAAAAAAACCCACGTTTAAGTGGACCCATGCAGTTCAAACCCATGTTGTTCAAGGGTCAACTGTACAATGAAATATTATTCAGCCATAAAAAGGAATGAAGTATTGATAAATGCTACAACGTGGATGAATCTTGAAAACATGCTAAATGAAAGAAGCCAGACAGAAAAGGCCACATATTGTACGATCCCATTTATATGAAATATCCAGAAAAGGCATACCCATAGATATAGAAAGTATAATTAGTAGTTGCTAGGGACTGGGAGGGGGGGGAAATTGGGAATGCTTGTTAATGGGTACAGGGTTTCTGTTTGCCATGATGAAAATGCTCTAAAATTAGGTAGTGGTGATGGTTACTATATACTTATGTACATATATATGTATAAATAATATGGTTACTATAAATACATCTACTAAATATCACTGAATTTTAAGTACACTTAAAAGGCAAATTTATGGTATGTGAATTGTATCTAAAAAAAGAAAAAAAATCCATAGAGCTTTTTGGTGGGATGCAAGTCAGAAATATTGCAAGCTGACTTTCTTCAGCAAATAAAATTAAAGTTCCTTTACTTAGTGACCCCTTTTTCTGTAACAAATTCTAGCACTTAGAACAGCGCCCAGCACTTGGTAAGGACTCAGTAAATGTCTGTTTGTTGAATGAATGATTACCATAGGCATAAAGGAGAAAGAGGCATTAGCAGAGTTGACATTTTAAAATTAGATGATTTGAGAAATCAAATCTACTCATCTAACCATATAAAAGTGAGGAAAGCTATTACATTATTGAAAAAACCCAGCCACTGCTTTTTTCTGTCGCTGGTATCAGGTTGGGCAAATTCTGAGAAAGCACTGGGCGGTCCTCATTCATTTTGTACCACCCACAGTCCCTCAAAGGATCTCTGACTCAGACTCACTCCAGAGAAATCTTATAGACAGGCTTCCCCAATCTCTCCTCCTCAAGGACACTTCCTTCCCACAGAATCCGAATGAGACCGGACTCATTGCTGTCCCTTGATTAAGAGAGAGCTAATTAGGAATGACTGACAGAAAAGTAACCAATCTTTCTCAAAGAAAGCAACTTGCTTTCCAGGCTACTTCCTCTAAAATCACTGAGGATGATACAGGAAAAATGAAGAGACCAGGTAAAGCAGGAAATCTAATTCCTGTTAAGAACAGGAATAAGCAGGGACTTCCCTGGTGGCGCAGTGGTTAAGAATCTGCCTGCCAATGCAGGGGTCACGGGTTTGAGCCCTGGTCTGGAATTCCCTGGGAATCCCACATGCCGCAGAGCAACTAAGCCTGTGCACCACAACTACTGAGCCTGCGTGCCACAACTACTGAAGCCCACGTGCCCTAGAGCCCACATGCTGCAACTACTGAAGCCCATACGCCTAGAGCCCGTGCTCTGCAACAAGAGAAGCCACCGCAATGAGAAGCCCGCGCACCACAACAAAGAGTAGCCCATGCTCGCCACAACTAGAGAAAGCCCGCGCACAGCAACAAAGACCCAATGCAGCCAAAAATAAATAAATAAATAAATAAAATAAATTTATTTACTTAAAAAAAGAATAGGAATCAGCAGGCCTGGGATAAAGGGACCCTCCAAGGTGAATTAACACCTCTGAACACCTAAGTGGCAGGTGCTGTGAGCCATACAAAGGCATAATCCATGCCCTCAAGGGAAAACCCGGATGTAATTATTTTAATTATGAAACCATGAAGTGCCAAATAGAGATAGGAGCAATTTGCCCTGAGTGCAGGAGTGATTCATCCTGACTAGGAAATCAAAATAAATTTCCTGGCTGCGGTACTTGGCTTCTACACCTTGGCTTCTATCTTATGATTCTGACAGAGTAGATGTGATGAGCATAGCAGGCTGGAGGAACAGCATGAGCAATACACGAAAATAATGTAAAACTCAACTGGAATGCACAGTACATCAGATGTAGGGAAGAATGCGGCAGGAAAAATCAATCTGGATCAAATTGGGAAAAACCTCAGTTCCACACTTGGCAGCATAGGGGCCTTTTTGGAAATACAAAGAGTTTGGAGCCAGATTATTGCCAGGAGTCCACTACAATCAAGGTGGGGAGTTGCTCAAGCAGTTAAAGTAGGATAGAGGACAGACAGGATATTGAGAACTGACTGAACACAGAAAATTAAAAACAAAGAAGAGTCAAAAAAGCAATTCATCCTCCAAGATCCAACAGGCTACAGGGATTTTTTTAGGTAGCCACTTACTGCCACCTGGCGGACAGACAAGACTTTCCCAGCATTAGCAGCATCAAGCCACTTAAGATGTTGCACATTTTTCTAATAAAAATAGTTAATACTGAACACTTTATCCAGCCTCTTGCTAATCAGCCTCTAAAAAAGTTTCCGTACTCAGCTTACAAGACACTGTTCTAGTTGAATCTAGTTAGAGAAGACTCCCAAATGCCTAACAAATGACACAATAGGAGGTAAATGATCAAATATTAAATTATGGGATGGTCGATACTGACCTGAAATTTCAGAATACAAAACCATTTGGGAGGTTGGCTGAGGCTCCATGGATATGGAGAGCCATTTCTTTAACCTAAGATTATCGAAGAGAGCATCTCGGTCAGAGGCAATCACGAACAAAACATCCTAGGAACAGAAGTGAACGGCGCAATAGAACATACAGAGGTTTAAATATTTACCAACGCTGTAAGTAATGGAGGGTCTACAAAAGGGGGTGTGTGTGTGATATAGTACCAAAGGCTTTTAAGACCAATCTAACATTAGAATATAAAATGGAAAAATTAGGTTATTAACATGACCAAGTAACTCAACTACTAAACTTAAGGATACTCAAACAACGAAAGCCACTTGTCCTAATTAACGGAACAATCGCAAATAAGTTAGCTAGGACTTCCCTGCCGCAGTGGTTAAGAATCTGCCTGCCGGGCTCCCCTGGTGGCGCAGTAGTTGAGAATCTGCCTGCCAATGCAGGGGACACGGGTTCGAGCCCTGGTCTGGGAGGATCCCACATGCCGCGGAGCAACTAGGCCCGTGAGCCACAACTACTGAGCCTGCGCGTCTGGAGCCTGTGCTCCGCAACAAGAGAGGCTGAGATAGTGAGAGGCCCGTGCACCGCGATGAAGAGTGGCCCCCCACTTGCCACAACTAGAGAAAGCCCTCACGCAGAAACGAAGACCCGACACAGCCAAAAATAAAAATAAATTATTTAAATGCAACTGCGAAAAGTACATATATATAAAAAAAAAGAATCTGCCTGCCAACGCAGGGGACACGGGTTCGAGCCCTGGTCCAGGAATCCCACATGCTGTGGAGCAGCTAAGCCCATGCGCCACAACTACTGAGCCTGCGTGCCATGACTACTGAAGCCTGCATGCCCAGAGCCCGTGCTCTGAAATGAAGAGTAGGCCCCGCTCACTGCAACGAAAGCCCGCATGCAGCAACGAAGACCCAACGCAGCCATAAATGAATAAAAATAAATTTATAGAAAAACAAAAACAAGTGAGCTGAACATATTAAGTGGCCACTGAACTGCTAGAGAAGAGAACATAAGCTCTGCAATTATCTTTAACTAAATGTTAACTTTTTTTAATAAATAAATTTTTTTACTTATTTATTTTTGGCTGCGTTGGGTCTTCGTTGCTGCACACAGGCTTTCTCTAGTTGCGGCGAGTGGGGGCTACTCTTTGTTGCGATGCACAGGCTTCACTGCAGTGGCTTCTCTTGTTGCAAAGCACGGGCTCTAGGCAGGCGGGCTTCAGTAGTTGTGGCACATGGGCTCAGTAGTTGTAGCTCGCGGGTTCTAGAGTGCAGGCTCAGTAGTTGTGGCGTATGGGCTTAGTTGCTCTGGGGCACGTGGGATGTTCCTGGACCAGGGCTTGAAACTGTGTCCACTGCATTGGCAGGCGGATTCTTAACCAGAGTCACCACGGAAGCCTTAATTTTTTTTTTTCCTCATTTTCTGAGCCTACCTTGGGATAGAGAAGACAAAAAAGGCTACCCAAATCCCAACATAAGAATCTAGTGCTGTTGGTGTGGATAATTCATTTGCACATAAATTTTATCAAGAGGACACACTAAAGTGCTATTAGAGAGCACTCTAATCTGGCCATTCCTTTATATTCCCAGGCTCATTTAATGTACCTCTCAAATGCCAATCAGGGCTACATGCTTTCCAGAAAACCCCATCAAGCTCAGCTAAACACACAATGTTCCTGCTAGTTGTACTTCTGACTCCTACTCCTTAGGTGGGAACTTCCCCTCCACAACACCAGCACTTCCAGAAAGGAGAATTAACAGCCATCTGGGATTTAAGAGACAACAGGAAGATAAATAATCCATACACCCAAAAGGCCAAACATTTTTTATTTTCAAAAACAACTTTATTCATGACACATATTAAAAAAAAAACTCCCACCCCCTGGAAATGAGCTAAAAAAATAAACAAAATCCACCTCCCACCTCCCTGTCCCCACTTCCTCCCATTCCCTCCAAACAAAAGGGAAAAAAAGGCAAAGGAAAACAAAACAAAACAAAAAACTGAAAAACAAAAAACACCCCAAAACCCCCCAAAACAAGGTAGTGCATTTCCCCAGGGGAAAGGGGAATTTACACTGGAGCCGCTGGGAGCGGATCGGAGATCTTCCGGCTACAGAAACCTGCAAAGAAAGACACTCAAAACAGAAAAAGAAACACAAAAGGAAACAAAACAGATCACCAGGCAATCTGGAGGGGCAGGGAGCCAGAAAAGAGGGGTGGGGTGGGTGGTAGACCTGGCAGGACAGGAACAGGCAGGAGGGGACTGTGAAAGCTAGGGAGAAGATGGAGGGAAGGTAACAAGCAGAACAGTTTGGTGTCCTTCCAGAGCCCTGGGTAAAAAAAACCCCTCCTACCACCCATACCCACCTACCCTTGAGCAGCCCGCAAGGGGGCAAAGGGGGACAGGGAAACAGGGGGAGCAGCTTGCGCGGTTGAGACGTGTCCATGGCGAATCCCCAGAGTGAATGAGCAGCCCCCTGCCCCACTCCCTGGGCCTTCCCTTACTCCCCAAAGCAGGTCCCTCCTCAGCAGTTAGTTATGGGATTCTCCCCCCTTCCACAGTATATCTTTTTTTTTTTTAAAAATATTTTTTTCCATCAAGGTCATCTTCTGTTTTTCTTTTTTTTTTTTTTTTAATTCTTTTTTTTTTTCCTTCTTTCCTCTTTTTTTCCTCTCTCTCCTCCTAATACACACTTTTTTTAGTAAGGGGAATACCATGATGTCGCTCTAGCCCGGCCCCTGGAAGAAAGAAGGAGAGTTAGGTGTTAACATGATCACTAAATAGTTCAGTACAAGCCCCTCCCCGTGGGCCCTCGCCCCAGTTATTGAGAAGGGAAGAGGGGAAAGAAGTTTCCCAAGTCCTAAAACTGACCCCCACAATCCCAGAAATAGTGACACACCTGGCAAATGGGAGTGGGGAATTAACTGTTATTACCTCGCCAAACAGTGGCAATAAAGAAATGCATCTGAGACATAGGGGCAAGAAAAAGGACTCATTGTTTATCCAGATTTCAGTTCTCCACAGCTCTTAAAAGCGAGGCTCTCACCAACAGATCCTCCCTAACTCCTGGGAGCAGACAGGTAAATCTTACGAAAAGCCAAGGTCTGTATGCCTAAACTGTCTATTTAAATGTAAAGAAATGGAAGTAAAGTGAAACAACAACATGGGTGCCACACTAGGCCCAGCGAGAAAGTTGCAAAAGACTGGCTAAAGCGTAAATATCTCGATATCCTCCCACATGGCTGTTGAGGAGGATCAACTAGCCTCTGGTTTTCTTCCAAGGGAGGTTCAAACTTCAGCCCCTCCCTAACTCTGGGAAAAGCAGCAAATGTCCAAGCAGCGCTTTCACTGCTCTGAGGCCCTGTTCTTCCCGGGCGTTCTGTGTAAACACCTTCACTGCCATCAACTCTCAAGGAAAAAAAGGCTGGGTGGAGAAGCATCTCTCAGAACAGGGTGGAGAGATCCAGCCCTTATCACCAATTCCTGCTCCAGAAAAAGATGAGACTGGCCTCCTGGCCTGCAACTACCTTCCTCACCCTGCACAGGCAGGAGACCAAGTCCCCGGAACCAAGGGGAGGGTAAAGGAGGGAGGTTCCTCAGATGAGGAGAGAAGGAAGCATACAGGGCTCATGGGAGGCGGGGGAGAGGAGCAGCCCATCTATCCTGACCTGTAGACACGACCCCGGGGCCTGCTGTTAAAACCACTGTAGAATCGAGAGCGGGAACTGTTGTAGTTGGTGGTCCGGGCACGGTATCGGGCTCGCGGGAAACCCCGGTCTGTTGTGCTGATGCCTGGTCTGTTGGTTCGTTTTGGGATCACCTGAGAGTGACACGTACAACACAATGCCTTAGAGCCAACCTGGAGAGATTACAGAGAACCACAACAGCAAAGGGCACAGGGCTTACCTTGATTTGTCTTCCTCTAAATAGGGACTCATCTAGGGCCAAGGAAGTCCTCACTGACTCTTTATCTGAGAACTCTATATATGCAAACCTGAAAAGGGTAATTGCCACTTTATCTGAGGATACAAATAGCAGCTCACAGGTCAAATCCAACTTGCAGACATGCTTTGTTTGAGTACAGTGTGTTCATGTTTTTGACTATTTGTCAAAAAAATTCTTAATGGAAGATTTTAATCAAAATTTGCAGCTACTCTTGGAAAATTATAAGATAGGATAGGATACAGAGGGCCTGGATTTCCGCAAGGCAGAAAAAGGTGGGGGCCAAGCAGAAGGCGCTCCCCCCTTATAGTTCATGATCCCTCCACACCCAGCCCCAATCTCTGTTATCTGTTGGGCCCCTGAAGGCAATTTTATGTGCAATCCTTGATATGTATCAACATTAACACCTATCTTAAAAGATGAAGACTACTTACTTTAACATCTAGGTAACTTACTGCTCAATATAAAACATAATTTATCTATTTTTTAACTGTGACTAAAACGACCTCAACTTCCCCACTTACCCTTTGGGATGGCCACTAAATTTGTCACATAGTATAGTAACACGGTTGACTGAACCACAGCCATGAAAGTGTGCTTCCAGCTCTTCTGCTGTTGCACCATAGTCCACCTGTGGGGGGTACATTTCACAGGTAACAGGGCAAACTCCCATCTCCACAGGTACCCTGCCTAGCCTTTGCACTGGGCCATCCATACACACCAAAGCACATCAATATCTAGTTCTCTAAGGAACTAACCTCTTTTCCTTCCAACCCCAGAGCCTCTGCTAATCACCATTACCTTTCACCTCATTCCAACCCTCCCTCCACCCCTTAAATTCACCACCTACCCTGGAAATGGTTCCTTTCAAGACTCCTAATAAATAATCCCCCAAACTAAGAGCTTTCCCCAACCCCAGTCAAGGCTCTGGTACATACATTGCCAACATAGATGGAACGGGCATCAGCCTCCATCTTCTCCTCAATAGACATGATCACTGGGCCAGCTTTCAAGAAAAAAAGGATCAGGAAAAAAACGCTTGTTTTCTACTTGGCCAATCTATGCACCACTACCACCACCACAAGCAGCAGCAAAGGTAAAGATCTTGGTCTGTTCTGTTCCCTGCTGTACCCATTACCTAGAAAAGTCTAGCATGCAGTAGGTGCTCACTAAATACTTGAAAAATTAAGGAATAGATTAATACAGTCTTAAAAATCAAAGAAAACAATACAGGAATTCCCTCCTGCCCCCAAATCAAGTCCCTATTGAGTAGCTTTGGTTAAAATGATTTGAAAAGTGAACAAAATTAAGTCGGCTGAGACTGGACATTTCTAGATTAGAGGAGAAGCCCCCTGCAGCTGAGCAGTTTCTCTTAGGACTCCTAACTAAAGGTCTCCAACTGAAAGAAGAACTATTGGACTTGAAGGTCAAATACCAGCTGGCAACCTCCGAAAAGGGTAGTGGAAGACTAAGAACAAAGAGCAACACATTTGTAACAGGGACAAAGGGAGGCACAAGACTACCATCACCAAAACACAGGCCTCGTCTCACAAAGGTCAGAAAAACACACAATGGACTATGACTAAAGCAACTGCCCAATAATTGCTCAGACAAGCAGCTCCAAGGTTCCGAGCATCTAATTCCATATAAACCATGCTCCGATAACCCTTCCAATCTCAGGACCCGGGTTCCGCGTGCAACCGCCAGTTACTCACCATTGCCTGGAGGTGGACTCATATTCATCTGCTTCTCTACCTCGTTCTGTAGCTCCTTTAGCTTCTCAGCTTCTTCCTCCATCTCCCTGACTCGAGCTTTGATCGCTTCCAGCTCCTACAATGAGTGGGGAGAGTATGGAGAACAGCTTAAGAGGAACCAACGCAGGGGCTCTACCCTGCTCTCCTTCGGCGCGCGGCCCCAGCCATGCTCGGCCATTTCTCTCGCCGCACACGAGGGTCATAATGAAAAGAAAAGCAAGCTACCTTCTCTAGAACAACACTAGGCACCCATGACGCCCAAATCAACCCGGCTGGGCCCCTTCTGGCGGTCGAGGCTGCGTCCCCAGCCCGGCCCCAGCCACGTTATTCCCCGCCCACCCCCATCCCCCGCCCGCCTCCCGCTCGCCTGAGCTCTGGGCCTCCCGTGACACGGCCGGCCGGTCGCCGGCCTGCTCGCTCGCCCTCCTTCCCTCACCGGGTCCTCAATGGCGCCGTCCCCCGGGTCACCCTCGACCAGTCCCGGCTCCTCCTCCTCCTCCTGGCTGCCGGGAGCTCCCGAGCCAGGCCCAGGGCCCGGAGCTCCCGGGGGGGCACGGGGCCGGGGCGGCTCCTCTTCGGGCTCGGGCTCCGGCTCGGGCTCCAGCAGCAGCTCCTCAGGCTCCAGCTCCTCAGACTCCAAGCCGTTCCCGTAGTCCCCTGCGCCCCCCGGGGCCCCCTCCCCGGCCTCCCCACCGGCCCCGGGCACAAGATGGCGCCGCCGCCCCGGCCCGGAGCCCCGACCGCCCGCAGCCCCCGCTGCTGCTGCCGCCGCCGCCGCCGCCGCCATCGCCGCTCAGACTGGGGCCAGCCGCCCAGCGATTGGAGAGCTGCGCCGGCCACGCCGAGGATTCATTAGTCAAGCAGCCTGCCCGTCACCACGAGCTAGGACTCCATTGGGGAATATTACTTGGCAATCAAATAAGACCCCACCCCTAAGGCGGGGGATTGCGCCAAATTCTCAAATCCCGGTAGGAGAAATCGGTCTGTCAATCAACACACATCCCACCTCTTCTCAAGTCCTTAGGTAACAATACCGCCTAACAGTGACGACATTCCTGCTTCTCCCCCGCCTGAGGGCGGGTCCGCGAAGTATGACGCTCGGTGATTGGCCGCTGGCAAGGCTAGTGGAAAGGACCAATCTTCCGATCGCCTCGCCGAAGTGGCCCAGCCTCAGATGCCGATTGGCTCGCGAGATTCGAAGGGCTGACACCCATTTCGTGACAGGTGAACCTTGCCCCCGAACGGACTGCCGGGCTCCCAGTGAGGGAAACCCGAGGTCACATGA
This sequence comes from Balaenoptera borealis, assembly GCF_965194805.1. NCBI lineage: Eukaryota > Metazoa > Chordata > Mammalia > Artiodactyla > Balaenopteridae > Balaenoptera > Balaenoptera borealis. Next base: position 73,633,283 of record NC_138866.1, read on the forward strand.
CTGGTCTTTAGGAGGCCGCCATCTTGATGCTGCTGGTTGCCAGCTAGTGACCTCTTGGAAGGCAGAAGCCGGAAACACTGCGGCGGTTTTTGGAAACTGGTCTTCTACCAGGAATGCACCAGTCGGTGGGATGTTGCTGAAAATGGAGGGTTCTGAATGGCGCTCTCCAGGAAGGAGCTTTTTTTTCCCACCCAGGTTATTGGCACCACCATCCACCAGGTCTCCCCAAACCAGAAAGCAGGGAGGAATCCTCACTCCAGTACTAGTCATGAGCCTTGTATGTGCTGTCTTCCTGTACAGGCATACTTTCCAAGCATTCTGCTCATGCCCCAGTTTCATTCTTCTCTTGCTTGGACTGTTTGCTGCAGCCGCTTAATGGGTCAGCTTCCAATGGGTCACCACTCCAATCCACACTGGCCAGGTTAACTCTCAAAACTCCTTACCGAGGCCTTGGAGACCTCCAGACCAGGCTACTTCGTGAATGTTGTTTCCACACTCTTCATTCCATTGGGTGTATCTGCACCCAGGTCTGTGCTTCTGTACACGCAGTGCCTCTTCAGCCAGACTACTGCAAACCCTGTCATCACCTCCCCTGTGAAGCCTTCCACTAACTGGCCTCCCCTCCTCTCCCATGACAAGCGGGCCTACCTCCACTGTGCACTTAATCATTTTGTGCTTCCTTTCCTAACTAGAGCTTGTGAGAGTTTGGAGGTGAGAGGCTGGATTCTATCTACATTTGCGTCTCCACCGTGGGGCAATATGCCTAGCACATAGTAAGTATCCAAATAAATGTTTGTTGACCAAAGGATACACTGACTGGGGATCTGGGTGCCAGCTTTCATCTACAATGCTTTCCCAGACCCTCCTTCAAACCCCAGAGGAATTCCACCTCGCCGTTGCACTCTGAGATACCAATGAGACCTAGCCCTGGAAAGCAGGGTTGCCATAGCTTAGTGGTGATCCTACACATTTATTAAAAAGGAAGGAACGGCAGTGCTAAGTTTGCAAGAGGGATAGTTGCAGCCAGACCAAGCTATGGTTTGAGAGCCAGATTCACATGAGCCCAAACAAATAGTTATTCAAACAACCTGGAGAGGATGTGCATGACTTGGGTAGAGGGATTTGAACAAGAGGAGATCCCTACTAGCAAACCAAAAGTCAAAAGCTTCACAGTATACCCCACTCTTCCCCTCACCCTCATTTTTTCACACAAATCCTTACCTCACGAACAGGAGAACTTGGAGCAGAGTCACAGTTGCTTAAAATTTCACTGAAAATTACTTCATCAGCCATCTCAGCTTCAGTGGTCTGGGAGAACTCAGTTGAGCACCGCAGACAAGCTCTAAAAGATTGTGAGTTTGCTGGAAGAAAAATCTTTTCTACTGATTTTAACCAAATCAAGACTTGGATGTTTATTGATACCTAATTTAAACTAAGAAAGCCAATTAAGGGAAATGTGATTTTTAAAATAATGCCTTTGAACCCCAGTTTTGTTGAGCACTTGATTTTGTAACAGGTACCATCCTAGACTCCTTGTTATGTTATCTCATTGAACTCTCATAACAACATTATGAAGCAAATAGTCCCAAAAACCATAACCTTTTTTAGGGATGAGGAAAGAATGAAGTAACTCCCCCAAGTCATAACTAATTAGAAGTGAGCAGGGAATCCAAAACCAGATTTCAAAGCTCAGATCAAAATTACTATAAGGTCTGTTTTAATACACAAAGATAACATTACGTACAATGCTGAAGCTGGAAAAAGACTGAATTCCAATAATAGATAAATGTTTAGGCAAACTATAATTACATCACAAGATTATTATGCAGCTATTTTTATTTTTTTATGCACCTATTTTTTTTTACAAAAAGGTTTACACGTAGTGTGTGATAACTTATAAAAATAATTTTTGTTAGGCCAAAGAAGTAGGATGTAAAATTGTATATAAAGTATGATTAAAATTATGTATATCTGATTTTTTAAAAAAACAACTTGGGCATTGGAGAAAAAAAGGAATAAGAACCAGTACAATCTGTTCTTTGGCAATATGCAACAAAAGTTTTTAAAATGTTGAGATTCTTAACACAGTAATTGTATTTCTTATAATCTGTTCTAAAGAAATAATCTAAAACCTAGATAAACATTTGAGAATAAAGATGTTCATCAAAGTGAAAAAAAATGTAAACAACTTGATTGTCCAAGTGGGCACTTTTCAGGAAAATTGTTATACACACATATATGTAATTTTAAGAGTCATTATGTCTTCAAAACATTTTTAATGACAAGGACAATGCTTGCAATATAATGGTAAGCAGAATTGCAGTGTACAAAATTGTATATACAGTATGATCATAAAATATAAGCACAGACAACTGATGGAAAAGAAATATACCAAAATGTTAATTGTGATTCTCTCTGGGTAGTAGGCTTATTATGATTGATCTTCTTTATAATTTTCTATGTTCTATGATTTTTTCCACAATATCATATGTTATTTTTATTTAAAATTTAAAAAAACACTCCAGCTTCCAAAGTTACTCTAATAAGCATGATTACTTTTACAAACACATTTTAAAAAGATATTTGAATGGTGATCTGTAATATACTTCCCTATTAGACTGGAAGTGTAAAAGGCAGGGACACCTTCTTAATTATATTTGTATTGCCATTGGCTATCACTGTGTGCTCAATAAATGTTAACTGAATGGATGATCTTCTGTAATAATTTTTTATCCTGCCTGTTGTTGATGCATAGAGAACATCAAAGAGATAAGTTTTCCTCTGAGAATGAAATTTTTTTTTAATTGGTATGTAATGATGTAAGATTCACCCATTATAAGTATACTTTTGCATCAGTAATAACCTATCAATAGAGGGCCATGGAGTTTTGGAAAAACTGAAACTCAGTGATGTTTTGCCCTAGAAGAAGAAAAAGTATGTTAACAAAAGTGAATGATCTGTCGAGTTGAGAAAAGGAGAATTAAATCAGTAAAAATGGATGAGGGCATGTCCAGTTCTGTCCAGAAGGGAAAACTTTTCTCACTAAACATATAAATACTTCGCTTCCTAATAGTTTCATCCCCATTTTTAACTCCTGCTTTGAAAATTTTACCTTTACTGGCTGCAATAATTCCCTCTAATATAGAAGTACATTGTTTAACATGGTAGCCACTCGTCACACGTGGCTACTGAGCACTTGAAATGTGAATGGTGCTCTGAATTGAGATGTGCTGGAAGTGTCAGATATACACTGAATTTCAGAGACTCAGGATGAAAAAGATACTTATGTAAAATAACTTAATAATTGTTCAGTATTAATTACAGATTGAAATTATAGTAGTCTTTATATACTGGGTTTAAAAAAATACTATTAAAATTAGTTTTACCTGTTTCTTTTTGGTTTTTTTAATGAGGCTACTAAAAAACGTAAAACTACATATGTGGCTTGCATTATATTTCTTTTTTTTTTTTGACTTTTTAAAAATTTTGATTGGAGTATAGTTGCTTTACATGGCTTGCATTATATTTTTATTGGACAATGTTGACAAAGAACCTTGGAGCCTTGATCATTTACTTACCTCTGTTTTGGAGCCAACTCCAATTACTTTCTAATGCAAAGTCTGGCCCGACCTACCTTAACTCCCTAGGTCCAACCTTGCATGGAAGTGGGGTGGCCATTTAAGTGAGAAGGAGCCTCTGTTGGGCTGCTTAATTTCCATTCTGCTTGGTTAACTTTTAGAAAACTTTGTACTTGAAAAACTTCTTTTTTATATGTTCCTTATCAAAAAATCCTGAAATACTGATAGCAAAAAGAAAAAATAAAATCACCCATAAAATCTACCACCCAGAGATAATCACTAATGATATTTTGGCATATACCCTTCCTGAAACTTTCAATACACAAATACATATAGAGGTATATATATGTGTGTGTATATACATATTTTTTTTAGCAAAGTGGGATCATACCATATATTCTGTTTTCTAATCTATTTTCTTTTTTACCTAATAAGATAACAGAAATATTTTTCCATGTCAATAAAAATATTTTTCCAATTTCCTTTTTCATGACTTAACTCAGAAGTTACCTTAGAAATGAGGCCTGCCCCGCTCACTCTACTTAACATTGAAACCTATACATACACCTTCCCAATCCTGCCCTAATGAATTATTTTTCTCCATAGCATTTGGCACCTAACATGAAATGTTATGTTAATGAATGTTGTGAAATTTATTTATGTAGGTAGGTATTTAGCTTTTGTTTGTTTCCATTACTAGAATGAAAGTAACATGAAGGCAGAAATTTGTGCCTATTTGTTCACTTCTCTACCTCAATGCCTAGAATTGTCCTCAGCACACCTAAGATGCTTGAATATTTGCTGAATGAATGAATGACTGAATGAATAAAAAACTAGACAGCATTCCATTATATTATGTTTTCTGTTGATTTTTAAAATATTGTTAATTTATTTGTATCTCACCTGTATCCACATTTAAGGCAGCTTTTAAAGTTTTCAAAGCATCTGCTCTCAACTAAAGACACAGAATATTTATAATCCATCCATTTGCTAGAAAGTGTAACTAAATGTTGCCCAATTTTTATCAAAAGTATCATTTGGAGAAATAACATTCACAGAGAACTGTCTGAAGAATAAACAATCCATCTGTCCATTTAGATAGTCTGAAATTTAGCCCTATTTTAAACTATGGCATCATAGAGCATATTTGAGCTAAACTGTGACAATCCTGATAGAACAAGCTTAGGACCTGCTGAATCCCCATTTGGTGTTTCTGAAAGAAACGGTAGTGTAAAACTCAACATCATATTTGCTGTCAGGTGTTATAGAGGGTGGTGTCCACTATGTCACTCAGTGTCTTCTCAGAAGAGCCACAAAACTTTTTGCCTACCTTGAGGAACTGAAAGGTTTTATAAATCTTAAGAGGGATGTGAATCTCATTGTGTATTCCAATTTTCTTTAGCTGCCAAGAAGCTCAGAGTTGAATTCATAGCCTACCTTTAGTATTTGGGAATACTGCTTATAGAATGCTTTTCCGTGTTAGTTTTCCTTTTGCTGTCATTTTATTATAATATTTCAATTTTCCCTTTACCCTTACTTTAAAAATCTATATTTTCCTATTGTTTTGTCTTTTGTGTATTATAGTAAGATGCTGCAAATGCTTTTTGGAATTAGGCAAACTATAAACCAGTCAAACTGCAGTAGGGATAAATACACTAGCTATCATAGCCTGACGATATTAACTATTAAGAGCATCTAATTCCCTTTTCCCTAGAGCCATGTTCACCAAGCCACTCTGATTTTAACGTGGCTTGTCCCATAGATTTTTCTGTATAGAGAGAATAGAAATACAACACTGGATTCCTCTAAACAGTGTATTTCTCACTACAATTTAACACATAAGCCCAAATACCATTATACTGCATTGGATTATAGAAAGACTAGAAACTCCCATTTGTAATTTAAAATTAAGATCACTACTCCTGTCAGACATGATTTTGATGTGGTCCTAGACTAGAAGTACAGAGGGATGGGCTGAACAATTCCTGTAGATCCCATCCAGTTTAGCAGTTTGCATTACAATGGCTGAAACCAAATGTCTCAGGGGAGCAAGAAAGTAAGCAAGGGCTCCATTTTTGCCAGACTTATTTTAAGTCTGAAGTAGGCAGCAGGATATTGAGGAAAAATGCTCATTATCACATACTTCAGATTTAGCGGCTGAACCACAACAGGGGACTTGATTACATCATAAAGATTTTTGGTAGGTTTTCTTTGTTTTGTTTTGGGTTTTGTTGTGGCCGTCCCAAAGTACCATATACACACACCCTCTCAATGCTTGGGTTGGCACAGATGGAGTTCTTGGCTTTGGGCATTTGGCTAGGATGGGGGGATGGGAGAACAACTCTGATTTTCTTTTTTCTTTTTTTTTTTTTTTTGGCTGCATGGCTTAGCTTGTGGGATCTTAGTTCCCTGACCAGGGATTGAACCCGGGCCCTCGCCAGTGAAAGTGCAGAGTCCTAACCACTAGACCGCTGGGGAATTCCCTTTTTTTTTTTTTTTTTTTTAATCTTTTTACCTCAATACTTTCCCAAATCCCTATTAATCTAATTCTTGGCCTTAACAAGGTCATGATGAGATGATCAGATCAAGAAATGTCCTGACCCCAGGCTATACAGTATAGAAGTCACAAACCCTGCTCAGTCCTTCTCATTAAACTTCTGGGCTTTATTTATTTATTTTTTTAATACGACCATTACATATTACACAAAAATAAAAGTCAAATGAACTTGGTATTTATAAATTATTAAATAAAAATACAGGAATATATATTTATATTTATAGAGCTTTTTCTTTTCTTCTAAACTAACCAAATCTGTTCTCCCGCCGCTTTATGATTTTAAAAAAGTAAAATAGTGTATGCCCTAGAATAAGTGGGGAGTGGGATTAATAAGTGCAGGACCTAGTTGCCCTACCTCTGCTCCTTCCTTGGCCTAAGCAAAGTCCCTATTTGTCCCTTTGGGCTCTGGAGAGCAAGAAACACCCTCTCCACCTATTTAATCTCTGAAAAATGGCAATAAGATTTATTTCCCTTATTTTTTAAAAAATGAAATGGATTTAAAAATTGGGAGCCATACTCAGCCTTCTTGGCCAAGAGCTAATCCCAAGGAACTATATGGCTCTAGAAGAGAGTCGCTAGTTTTCCCTGACAGAAGAGTCTCTGGGGTTTCCATTCCCCCTCAAGCTCAGAAGGGCAGGACAGGTCAAAACTGCCCTCTGTGGTCCCATCCAAGCTATGCTTCCGGGAATCCAGACCAAGCCCTTTTACCCTTTCAGAAAACAGCCTCTCCTTCCACCCAGGTGTGAAGGCCTCAGAGCCGGGCTTTTTGGTAACCTGACCACGGTCCCTGCTACCTCTGTTTGCTAAAGGTCCCCAGGAAAGCTACCAGGGCTAGGCGTCCTATGGTAGAGGGTAGGGGGAAGAATCTGACCCAAACCTGGGGGAGCACAGGCTCCAATTTGGAGCTGACGGTCTAGTCAGTGGTTTTCCAACTTTGTTTTTCAGCAGCAAACCCCTTAATGCAAATAAAATCTTACCCTGAACCCCGATATGTAAGACAGCTACAGGGGAGCTGTTCTGTTTGAGGGCAAGTCGCCTGGCCTGCTCAGTGCCCCCGCTTCATCTCCCCCAAGGACTCCTGAGGCAACCCCTAGGAAACTTCGGGGCTCTGCCAAGCAGTTGGAAAACCACTGGCCTAGTTTGTCCTGAGCAAGTCAGAGACACCCCCCCACCCCAAATGCCTGCCACGGACTGGCTCTGAGTGCCTGGTACCAGCATACTCACAACAGACCAAGTGGCCCATGCAGTCCACCGCCTCCCCTATAAATAACCGTTAAAAAGTGCAGCCCTCTCTCAAAAGCAAAAGTCTGAGCTAAACACCTGAGGCCAATTTTGGTCCCACATTCTAGTGAGTACAACTATGTTGCCACATTCTGGGACCAAGTGAAAATCTCCAAGAGTCAACCATGGTCTAGCTAAGCTGGTCAGTGCTCAGGATCAAGGGCAGGGTTCTAGAGCACTGTGTCAGAAGAAGTCAGCATTGGAGAGCAGCAATTTTAGCACCTAGGAAAGTGCAGCAGTGAGGTCTGGCTCAGGGCATACATCTGGAGTGAAATCATGTCTTTCTCAAAAGAAAAAGCTGTCATCTGAATCTGTTCTAGAGGACAGGGAGCTCTAAAGTTAACATCCTCAGACTCTGAGGTACAGACAAGTAAAACCCATGCAAACAGCGTGGCTTCCAAGAAAATACCAATGTTTCTAGGTCCTGGGAGGTACTGTGGAACCCAGACACCTGGCCCTTAATAAAGCAGCACCAAAGCCCACCACATGGAATAGGCTGGTCACGGAGTACACGTCACCCTCACATTCATGGGGTTCAGAGCTGGAATGTTCCTCTCAAGACGTCAACAGTCTCTCCGAGACACAGTGCAGGACCCAGACTGTATTCCAGATCTGCATTTACGTCCACACACTCAAAAGGAAAATTAGTAAGAGCCCCAATTTAGAGTTTAAGTTTGGGTACAAAAGGTCCCAGAGATAGGGAACACTTTAGGCACCAGTGTGCCCCAGTGGGAGAGGAGGGCAGCAGGCAGCTCCAGCTCCTGAAGCCTCCACCCCCCGCAGGCTCCGCAGCCCTGCCTTTCTGTCAGAGCCCAGGAGGCAGCAGCAAGTGCGTGATGCACAAGGAAGGGGGACAATGAAGGAACAAGGCCAGCTACAGAACTGCTCTTCTCTCCAAAGCCCTGCTGACGACTTTCTGCAGAAAAGTGGCCAGAGCCCTCAGTCTGGATACAGTGTTTCTCCCTCAGCCTTGAGGCAGCAGGACAAGGGGAGAGGGGAGGGGATGTTGGGAGGAGGGACAGAGAGCTGCCCCTTGTTCTCACCACTGCAAGAGGGAATGTTTTCTCCTCGAGGAATCCCACTGCCGCCAGATTAGACAAGCAGCCCAGCATGCACACGAGCACCCGTGCACATGCACACGCATGTCCCAGCAGCCCATGGTCACAGCCACCTCTCCCTATCCCCTGAGAACCCCAAGCTCCCATTCCAAAGGGATGTTCCTTCTGTGTTTGCCCCAAATCTCACTCATTCAAAGGAGACGCCAACCCCTTATGCAAGTTCACCTTCCTCGGGGCTGCAAATCAAGCTCTAGGTAGAGTTTCGTGTGCCTACACCTATAGGCATGATCCCTCCCACCTCCCCCCAACCCTGGAATGACTCCATCTCCTGACTTTCCCAACACATTCCGCAATATCTCCAGTTCACTCTTTCAACCGCCTGCCTGGCACACTCAGCTCTCTTGCACACTACCTTGCCCCTTCCCATCCCCGTTCCATGCCCATCCTTTCCCCCACTTCTTCCAAGGGCATTCCTCTGCTCTGTTCCTGCTCTCCTGTCCCCCAGCCACACCTGGCCCCACCTGGCCCTGGACTTTCTCACTTGCTAGCAAAAAAGGCCCCTACAGTTACCAGGGCCCCCAGTGCCACGGCCCCCGTCAGCACTGTCCTCACTGAGGCCCAGTTCCCCTCCCGCAGACGCCGCGCCTCCTCCAGGGCCCCGTCCCCGTATAGAGCTGTGAACTCCGCCTGTGGGAGAGAAGGGAAGTAGGAGAGAAAGAAGGAGAAAGGGATATCAGGAGAGGAAAGAGTGGAGAAAAGAGGAGAGGGAGAGTTCCAGTTCCATCCACTGCAAGCACTACCCCACCCCCAGCTCCTCTCTGGCCCAAGCTCCTGGCCGCCAGCCCCTCTGATCCCCCCCTGAGCGCCTGGCTCATTTGCCCTTCTCTACCTCAACTGAATCCCATCCTTTCCCTGGCCAAAAATTCTGCTCAGAACTGGCATCCTTTGCCGAGGCTTGCCTTGACCACCACCCATCCCTGATCCCTGACCCCCCCCATGCCATGTACTCAGGTGTAAAAAAGTTCTGATGGCTGGATGCCATTTCTCTGCAGGCACTACACTGTCTACTGTGTATTCTGTCCTCTGCTTTGGACCATGAGCCCACCCAGCGATGACTGCGTGGCAGCCCTGGAGCGCAGAGTCCAGTGATACCCAGAGTGAGGGCATCTGATTCCACCCAAACAGGGAGACTCCGCCCCCGCGCCTCATTCCCAGCACAGCCGCCCCCAGCTCCAGCCAGAGCCCCCGTCTTCCCCCCGGTGACCAACTTTTCAGAGGGATGTGCAGGGCAGCAATGGAGGAGTTTCTTACCCAGCCCCCGCTGCTGTGGATCCAGTCGGCCAGCCGCGTCTCCAGGTAGGCCACCATCCACTCCTGCACTTGTCCCACAAGTGGCTCCATCTCCTTGTTGACACTCTCAGCACACAGCGCGGCTCCAAAGACAAAGAAAGCCACAAGGCGGCCCCAGTTGGGGCCCCCTTGGAAGAGTTCATCAGAGACCTGGGTGAAGCGTTGCTGGGCCGAGCCCGGGGTCACATGCAGCTGAGCTGCCAGATCCGAGAAGGTGCGCCGGAAGCGGGTCTCGAACTCATCTCCAGCTGCCCGCATGGCTTGGTGCAGCGGGTCAGCTGCTGGGCCCTCCCCGGGGCCAGCTCCACAAACATAACCCTTCTGCCTTAGCTTATAGCCTACAAAGTCTGCCACTAGAGCCCGTGTGTCTGGGGCCGAGGCTGGGGTCGCCATCCGGGCAGCTGTAGGAGTCAAACACAAAAGACTGGCATGAATATATGGTCAGAGACCCAGAAGGAGGCATTTCAGGTTTGGCCAGCCCATGAGACAGGGAGGGAGGTGAGGGGAAATCTCAGAAACCACTGGGCCGGGACGGGTAAGAACAAGGAAATTAGGCCATGGTGCGGGGCCAGGGCATGAGGGGCTGGCCCTCAAATTCATAATATGCCAAATTAAATGTAAAACAAGTAAATTTCACCTAAAATACTTTAGATTCTTTTCATAACAAGACAACAACAGTTCTATGACACCTCTACACCTCCCCCACCAACCCCGCCACAGTACACACCTTTTTGGCTAGAGGAAGGGGCTTAGGACCTCCCCAGAGGCAAGATGTGAAGATGCTGGCAGAGGCACAAGATGGGCGAGGAGACAGGGGCTGAAGGGAAAGGGGGAGAAGCAAAGGGTTGCCCGGGACAGAGAAGGAAGGGGACACTCACCCAGCCTGGATGGCAGCTCTTAGGACCCAGCGCTGGTGGCAAGGAGCCCCCAGCTGGGGCCTTTCATCCTCCTGCCCAGCGTGGAGCCCTGGGAAGGGGAGGGGGAGATCAGAGCTAGGTGGGGAAGACCAGGGATCAGGGTCTGGGCTGAGAAGGGCTGGGGTTGCAGCTCCCGGGACCAGGCCCCTGCCCCCAACGCTCTACCAGCTGTGTGGCCGAATCCATGTTTAATGACTGTCCTCCCGGGAAACCCAGGGCCAAGGGCTTCCTGCCGACACCATCTCTACTCCCGCTCCCCCCAGTGCAGCCCAAAGGCCCAGCTCCTCCCTCACCCCCACCCTCAGCCAGTCTCCAACCCCGCCTGCCTGCCAGGTTAGGGATCTCACGGGTCAGGCCGCTGCCAGGATCCGGCTGTTTCCTGGTGCAGGAGCTGGGAGGGAGGGAGAGAGGGAGGAAGGGAGGGAAGGAAGGAGGGAGGAGAAAGGGGGGGCGGGAGGGAGGGCCCGGCGCCGGGTGATGATGGGGCCCAGAGATGCGTCCAGAGAGAGGGGCGGGGCTGGGACGCAGGCTTGGGAAGGGCCACAACTCAGGAAGAGAGAGGGCCGCTGGAGGCCAGGAAGAGCAGGGCCAGGAGGGCATGGAGAGCCGGACGGGGCTCCTGACCCTGGAGGCTACCCAGAGAAGCCGGCTAAGGCTCAGGAAACCTTGGAGCAAATTCAGCATTTCCAGAAGGTCTCTGATGTTCCATGCACTTGTTGAACTTTTCCAGCCCTGGAGTGGGTGCCCAGAAAAGAGGAGCAGTTCCCATTCCGGTGGGAACTGCCTGCCAGGTGCCTCATCCTGTGGGACTGGCAGGCGTGACACAGACACCAAACACTTCACTTCCTCTTTTCTCCAGGACCTTTAACACAGTGGTCTCTACGTGAGCTGGGGCTTTAGCCAAGCATCAGGGAGTCAGGACTTGGATCGCAAGCAGTTTCTGCAGGTAACTTTTCTTTACCTTCTTTTTTTTTTTTTTTTTTTGGAATTAGATTGGTTTCCTTTTTAGTTCTTTCTAGCCAACACATGAACTTATTCTCATTATGAAAAAGTCAAATAATGTCAAATAATATGGAAGTGTAGAGAAAAAAAATACAAGTCCTCAATCCCCCTCCCTCTGCCCTTCCCACAATTCCACCTCCCTTCCTGGAGGTTGCCAACGTCAAGGTTGATGTTTATCCTTTCAGATTACATATATATATGCACATACATGAATGTCTATTATTTATACAAGACAGTATGTTTACACAGGGTGTGAAGCCATCTGACCACAGCTGATCCACACGAGGGCACCCTCAGGCATTCTGATTGGGGCCCACCAGCTCTTGCAGCTGGCACTTCCTTCAGCTCCATTTGGAGGGCTCTCCAACCAAAGGCCGAAAGAGGTAACCCAATTCTCCTTCCCTGCTGGTTCCCTTTGCTTCTACCTCCAGGCCAAGCCTTGGTATTCCCAACTGCCTCTATGGTAACTAGAGAAGAAAGGTCTTTTCTGTAAAGATGGTGATGACTAACACATTTTGAAGACTTAGTAGGTACTAAGTGCTTTCTTTACACACTTGATATTTTATCTTCACACCAATCCTTATGTTGTGTTATCCTCATTCTATGCATGAGGAAAGTGAGGCTTGGAGAGGTTACGTAATTTGCCCAAAACCACATACTGAGAAGATGGGCCTCAACCTAATTCTGATTTGAAAGTTTGTCTTAACTTTAACACTGTATTGTTTCAAGGTCCCTTTTTGCTTCGGGTAATCAATGTTGTTATCATGCCATTTACAAGGCCAAACTGAATCCACACCATTTGCAAACCCAAACTCAGTTCTCCCCAATATTCTGAACATACCATCTATTCCACTCCTTTATGACTGTATCCGTTCAACCATCCTCATTTCTCCTTTGTCCTTGGGCTGATCATTCCAGCTGCCACCAGCAAGATTGCCTTCTTCTTCTTCTTCTTTTTTTTTTTTAATGTAATTTTATTTATTTATTTTTTTGGCTGCGTCGGGTCTTAGTTGAGGCATGCAGGATCTTTCCTTGTGGTGTGGGCTCTTCATTGCGGTGCACGGGCTTCTCTCTAGTTGTGGCGTGCGGGTTTTCTCTCTCTAGTTGTGGCGTGCGGGTTTTTTCTCTCTCTAGTTGTGGCGCGCGGCCTCCGGGGCATGTGGGCTCTGTAGTTTGCGGCACACGGGCTCTTTCATTGAGGTGCGCGAGCTCAGTAGTTATGGCGCGCGGGCTTAGTTGCCCCGCGGCAGGTGGGATCTTAGTTCCCCAACCAGGGATCGAACCCACGTCCCCTGCATTGGATGGCGGATTCTTTAGCACTGGACCACCAGGGAAGTCCCAAGTTTGCCTTCTTTTTTATAGAATAATCTAGCCTAGTCCTTCATTTGCAGTCCTGATTTCTTCTAAGACGTTTACTTGAAATAAAAACACTTTTGTCGGGGGCTTCCCTGGTGGCGCAGTGGTTAAGAATCTGCCTGCCAATGCAGGGGACACGGGTTCGAGCCCTGGTCTGGGAAGATCCCACATGCCGCGGAGCAACTAAGCCCGTGAGCCACAACTACTGAGCCTGCGCGTCTGGAGCCTGTGCTCTGCAACAGGAGAGGCCGCGACAGTGAGAGGCCCGCGCACCGCGATGAAGAGTGGCCCCCGCTCTCTGCAACTGGAGAAAGCCCTCGCACAGAAACGAAGGCCCAACACAGCCAAAAATAAATAAATTAATTAATTAATTAATTAAAAAAATAATAATAAATGACATTTAAAAAAAAAAAAAAAAAAAAAAAAAAACACTTTTGTCACAGGATCCGAATAGATTTCTGTCTGCCCACCCATTTATTTATAAGCTCGGTGAGAGCAGGCACTGAATTTTATTCACTTTTATGTCCTCATAGCCTAATAGACCCTCAGTAAATGTTGACTGAAGAAATCACTCGACGCCTCTGGCCAGTTATTGAGTAGGCCCAGTCAGATGTTTGAAGATCACTGCAGTGGCTGTTTAAGAAACAAAGACTGCTGGACCAACACAAATTACACCAGGTCCAAAGCTGTGTACCTCAAGGATCTTCTCAGGTCAACACTACAGAGCTAAGGAATGGCAGCTCAAACTGTAGACAAGGCAACAGAGCTTTTCCCAGAAAACCTCGAGCCATTTAGGCTGACGTGGAACCTTACCTATTCTGTCAATAACATATTTTAGCAGAGCAAGGAAGACAGTTTTTAACTGCTTGACTGTAACACAAATTACTGTAGCATTATTTTATACCCTAAAACATGAAAAGAATGTGTCCATGGATTATATACGTATGTGTAAAATAAGAAAATAAAAATATCACTTTAAAAATGAGTCCTGGCTAAACAGTATTGCTATGGTTAGTACTGGAATTAAAATGCAAGCAGGAATAAATTGTATAATAATAAGATAGCATATGTCTCACTATTTATTTCCAACTTAGTCACTTGTGATTTTATGGTTAAACTCTCCTGTTGCTTTAAATTTAGAGATTCCATTTCCACTCTAAGTTTCCCCGTTTTAATGCTCTGAGAATATTAACTATTACTATGAAATGTTTTAATCCACTTATAACCAAGTGGATAAAAGAGTAGACTCTAGAGTGGGACTGCTGACTTCTAATTCCAGCTCCCCAAATATTAATTTATGTGACCCTGGGCAAGAGTCCTATCCTGTCTCTCCCTCAATCTTCTCATCCATAAAATAGGCATAATACTCCCTAGTCCTATGATGGCTGTATTATATGAGTTAGTATTTGTAAAACAACTGTACTTAGCACACTGCGTTACATAAGATCAGGAGGGAAGTTAGAAAAAAACTAAACAAAACTTCACATTTTTTTCCCCACTAATATAGAAAAAAATGAAAGAGTAAAAAGCAGCTCTGTGCCCTTCTTGGAGCTCCCACTGGAACTAGAACCCCGTGGCCCCAGCTCCAAGAGAGATATGTGGTGATTCATTCAATAATTTGAGGGCCTACTATGTGCTGAAACTGACCATGAATCAGACACAGCCTCTGCCGTCAAAGAGCGTACAGTCAGGTTAGAGATCAGAACTCTAATCCACTTTTTTACAGATGAGAAAACTGAGGTCCAGAGAAGTTGTGCCTTGCTCAAGGTCACGCAGCTAAATAGCACCAGAGGTGAGACCAGAAACTATGTCTTTCCACAACTCTCAGCTCAGAACTCTTTCAAATGGGCCACCCACCCTTTTGAGTGCCACATCTCAGCTTCTGTTTGAGACTCTAACTAGCTTTCGTGACCTTCCCATGTTTTCGCCCACCATCATCCTCCCAAACCTGGAGCCTAGGGTTTGGGAAAGAAGACGTTGAGCCCTGAAGAGAAAGTTACAGGCTGGGCCTTTTGAAACTTCCCCGAAAAGAAAAGGAAAGGTTACTCTCTACTCCCTGCGTTAACTCTTCCCGTGCCGAAAGGCTGAGGCCGTTAAAAAAAAAAGAAAAAAGGCAGAGTGGTCTCACTCAGGACCTGTAGGCTGGAGTGCCCACCTCCTGATGGATGGGGGAGCCACCTGTCAGAGGGCTGTGGGCGAGGGCCGCGGGACCGGAGAGTGAGCGCCGCTGAGCGCACGCTCAGAGCAGAGAGACGCAGGAGGTGATGGTCAAATACCCTGGGAGCTGAGGTGGAGGATTCTGGAGGTGACAGCAAGGAGAGTACGCAACTGCGAAGGGCGCCTGAAGCTTCTGCGCCGACACCAGGCGGGTGGGAGACAGGAAAGGAAGGCAGCGCGGCGGCGCTGCGGGAGGGCTCCGCCGGGGCGGGGGGTGCCATGTCTCGCGAGCGGCCCCCCCGCACCGACATCCCCCGCAACCTGAGCTTCATCGCCGCGCTGACAGAGCGCGCCTACTACCGCAGCCAGCGGCCCAGCCTCGAGGAGGAGCCGGAGGAGGAGCCAGGCGAAGGCGGGACGCGCCTCGGGGCCCGATCCCGAGCTCCCGCTCCGAGTCGGGGGCGCAGGGCTCGCTCTGCGCCCGCCGGAGGCAGCGGTACCCGGGTGCCCCACAGCCGCAGCCCCGACACCCGTAAGAGAGTGCGTTTCGCCGACGCGCTTGGGCTGGAGCTGGCCGTGGTGCGCCGCTTCCGCCCGGGAGAGCTACCCCGGGTACCCCGCCACGTGCAGGTCCAGCTGCAGAGGGACGCCCTTCGCCACTTCGCACCGTGCCAGACCCGCGCCCGAGGTCTCCAGGTAGGCGGCAGAGGTACGCCCCTTCCCCGGGACCTCCCCACCTTGGCCTCGGCGGGTTTATGGGAGTGGATTTATCTAGGAGCACCCATCTCCACACCCAACCCTGGGTTTGCTCTCGCTCATCCCTTTTGGGGTCCCCATTGGCAGGTGGCTCTAGGCCACTCTCCCAGCTGGGCTCCCCTCTGACTGCCCGGACGCCGAGGTCGGCCTTCCGATTGGTCCCGTGCCTCGCCCTGATCCCGCCCCTCTCTCTCCCCTCCCCTCCCCTCTCCTGAGCTCCCTCCTCCCCTTTCCTCCTTTCCCAGCAGGAGGCGCGCGCTGCCCTGGAGCCGGCCAGCGAGCCTGGCTTTGCGGCCCGCTTGCGGACGCAGCGAATCTGCCTGGAACGCGCTGAGGCGGGCCCGCTGGGCGTGGCCGGGAGCGCGCGCGTGCTGGACCTGGCCTACGAGAAGCGCGTGAGCGTGCGCTGGAGCGCTGACGGCTGGCGGACCCAACGCGAGGAGCCCGCCGCCTACGCCGGTCCGGCCCCGTCCCCGCCGCGCGCCGACCGATTCGCTTTCCGCCTGCCGGCGCCACCCATTGGTGGCGCCCTGCTTTTCGCTTTGCGCTACCGCGTTATCGGCCACGAGTTCTGGGACAACAACGGCGGCCGTGATTATGCTCTCCGTGGGCCCGAGCACCCGGGCAGTGGTGGAGCCCCGGAGCTCCAGGGCTGGATCCACTTTATCTGAGACGCCTGCGGCCGACGGCGGAAAAAAATCAAAGGCACCGGGGGGCTGGGGGAGCCCGAAGATTTGGTGGGGAGGAATGGGAGAAAGCGAGATTGGCGGGGAGCTGCCCTAGGGAGTAAAGCCCGGGAGGGCGAGGAGGATGGGGGAAACCAAAGGGGTGTGGGGTGTGGGTAGAATCAACGAAAGTCGGGGAGGTTGGGGTGGATGTGAGTGGAGGAACCCAAGTCATAGAAGGAGGGAGACGGAAAGGGTGCTGAAAGATTAGAAAAGAAGCAAAAGGACGATAGTGACGTTCTCTTCCGTGAGTGGGCACTGGGAGAAAGTGAGTAGGTCCGTCCGGCCTAGGCAGTCAAAGGTTGAGGGTAACTCTTTGGGACTGAGGACGTATTTTGTGTGAACTAGGAGCCCACCACAGTTGAAATCATTTAGATTGCTGGCTCATTCCCTCTTCTTACTGGCCTTAGCCACCGCAGGTTCCCCAGCCCTGCCCATCCTAGATTTAACTCAGCCATAATTGCTTTGCTTAAGTCCCAGGAACTTGGCCATTGCTCCCCAGCCCCTGACATTATGACAGGATTCTCTTGTCACCCCTGCCAGCTCCTAGCTTCAGTCTTCACTGACTGGCTGGGGAGTGATGGCAGGTAGCATCAGAGCTCCTTCCTCCAGCCTCCAGGCAGCCCTGGGGATGAAAATGAAAGCAAAACCAACTCCAGGCTTGTCCTTGTAGCCAAATAATGTGCTGCCTAAGGGGTTGGTGCACTCAGGGGCTTCCAGAAAAATGCCAGCCTTACGTTTCTGGGTGCCTTCTAATGACCTCTAAGCACTTTATGGACTGTGTTTGTCAAGAGTCAGGTGAATCACAGGATTCCTTCTGCCACAGAAGAAAAGGAAGTCACTGACTAGCTGGATAACTTTGGGCAAGTTACTTCACCTCTCTGGGCCAGATTTTCCTCCTTGAGAAACTGCATTTGGATTAGGTGATCTCTTAGGCCCCTTCTTGCTCTGACATTTTATGATCTGTGAGGGGCAGAGTGTGGATTAGAAGCCACATTCTCCAGCCTACAGTTGAAGGGCTTACAGTTCAGAACACACAGCACCCCAAGCGTGTGGTTGGGCCTGAGAACGGTTCTCCAGTTTTTGACACGTGTTCCAGAGCCCAGGAAGCATCCAGTCTGCAGCAACCAGCCTGCAGCCTCAGGGTATTCCAGGGCCTCTTTCAAACCACAGCTCATCCTCTGCCCCTTGCTTTTGCTCTTGCCCCAACAGACTTCCAGCCTGGGTGCTATGAGACAGCTTTGGGGAGGTGCCTCTCTAGGGGAAAATGATGCTTGGGAGCCCCCAAAATGAAAGGAAACAATGTTGGGGACTTTCTTGAGTATAAAGGATTATAGGTATAAGAAACGGAAAACATTTCAAATCAAGAATCAGGGCACCTTGAAAATTAAATGGTACCAGAAGATGGCAGTCTGCTCCATACCTTGAGCAAGTGAAATGGGGAAGCTGGGCTCTTCTACCCATTCACATTTATGCCTTATGTCTCTCCTGGTTAACCTCAGCTGGTTGTTTGTTTTTCCTCTCCTCTCACCCTA
This sequence comes from Balaenoptera borealis, assembly GCF_965194805.1. Classification (NCBI taxonomy): domain Eukaryota; kingdom Metazoa; phylum Chordata; class Mammalia; order Artiodactyla; family Balaenopteridae; genus Balaenoptera; species Balaenoptera borealis. Next base: position 73,651,555 of record NC_138866.1, read on the forward strand.
TGTCTAAGCTCTTTGCTTTTCTCTTTCCTTGTCCCCTTCTCATCACTTTCATTTTTCTTTTAGCATATACGGTATTTACCTTCACTTTCTCTATTTCCATCTGCCTCCCTCTTCATCCTTGTTGATCTCTGCTATTCCTTCTCCCTCCAGAAGGAGTGGAGAGCCTACTTCCTTTTCTCCAAGACCATGGTTGATCCACCTTCCTCCCTCAGGCTCCTTCTTGACAGTCTTCTAGAAGGGAGAAGAGGGAAAAGAAGCAGTTCCTGATGCCGCAGATGAACAAGGAGCTCCCAGGTAACCAGCTCCCCACACCTGTTTCTGTTACTGATTTCTCAAAATTTTCTGGATTCCCCTTTTATCTCTTAGTGAGAGAGGGTACACGCACACGTGCCCATGTATGCATTCAGAATAGAGTATGGGGCTTCTTACCATGCCCCTCCTCTCCAAATCTTTAATCCTTTGAAGAAAAATGGCTGAAAGAGAGAAACCCTGGGTCATTCCTCAAACAAATGTCCATTTAAGCATCATCTTTACCTGGTGGAAAAAACAAAGAATTTCATGCATCTTGTGGATCACCCTCAGGTCAAAGTTCCAGCAGAGTGATGAGAGAAAATGTACTGAAAGCCACCAAGCGATACACTTTTTAGTCACCAGTGAAGAGCCCAAGGGAGGATAATGGAGCGGGAGACTGGGTCAAAGCTCAGTGTGTGATAATCTCTTGCGTAATGTGTATGCATTACTGTTATGTGTATCAGCAGTCGCAAGAGCTCGCATTTACTTACGTAGCCACTAAAATCTGGTGTCTTGCATGCTTTATAATCCGCAAAACAACCCTATGAGTTGAGTAATGTTATTCCTGTTTTAGAGAGAATTCAGAAAAGCTCAGTAATTTGTGCAAGATCACACAGCTAGTAAATTGCAGAGCTAGGATTGTGAACCCAGGAAATCTCCAGAGCCTCAGTGCATAACCATGATGTCATAATATTATCCTTTAAAAACAAAATTAAAACCTTGCCATTAAAAAAAAAAAAAAAAAAACCTTGGCACATACCATCTCTTATTAGGAAAAGACCACAGTTTCTAATTGTGCTCTGCCTTCCCATCCTCCCAGCCTCCCCAACTGGCTTGGAGAAGGCAAAGCACCAAGGGTCCCAAGCTTCATCTGCTATTTCCAGGAGCTTGCTGCTGCCTCCAGTGCCAGTGTCCCGGCTCTGCAGGATCAGCAAGGAACCACTGCGCCTGCGCCTGCTGGAGAACTTGGGAACCCATCTGAACTCCAGCCTTGCCATACATTGGGATTCTCTCCTGGCCCTAGCCAGTCCTCCACACTTGTTGGTATGCTGTGCCCCTTCCTACTACCCCAACTAGCCTTGAGCAGGCCAATTCCCTAAAGTTTCCACTAGAAGGGTCCCTGACTAGGACAATTGCTGGATGGTCTGTGCTTGGGCCCTCTCCGGGAACCTGAGTATTACTAAGCAGATAAATGCAAATGGTTGGGGGCAGGGAACCAAGAAGAGTTCATTGTTCCTGAGCTTTTTCTCTAAGAAGTACCATGGCTCACCTATGCCCCTATTCTCAGCTTTACAGAGCCAAGACATGAGTCTTCTGGTTCTTCCCATACAGAGCTGCCCCAGGGCCTGGGGGTAAGCTGCTAGTCTAATCTGACATGGGAAACACTAGGAATTTGGCAGAAACTTCAGAGATTTGTCATGTGTTAGGCGTTGTGGTGGGGACTTTCCTCTAAAGCCTGATGACTGTACGAATGGGGGCAATTTAGGGTATAACCTGCTAGCCATGGACTGGGAAGGGCCATAAGAGAAACCATTATTACCATGGTCAGGGGCTCAGGTCCTTGAAGCAACACAGCAGGAACACTCTTGCCCTTTCCTCTCATCCAGACCTCAGATATCTTCCTAAGTATTCTGACTGTTCCTTTGTTTTCTTTTATGAATATAGCTTTTATGAATATATCATTTCTCTTCACAATAAGCCCTAACTCAACTTGCCAATCTAATCCCACATTCCCTTGCTTCTAACTCCTGTGTTTCTCTGGAGCCCCTCTGGATCCTTGCAATCCTCAGGTCATAGAATCCAGAGACCTGAAAAGGCTTGTCTTTAGAGATCACTGGGTCCAGACTCCTCTAGAGATGAGGACACAGGTCCAGAGATGAGAAGGAACCCCAGCAGGGTCAGAGAATTTGTTAGTGCAACTCCAGATGGGACTTAAACCCAGGCCTCCTGACCACCTCCCATTCCCAGGCTATGAAACAGGCCTCTCTCCACAGGGTCAGACCCACGATTTTTCATGACAAGGGACACGTCAGAAATTTTCATTTTCTGCTTCTAGTTTCCATTCCCTTCCCCGTCCAGGCAGAAAGAGAAACAAAAGGGACTGGTATGTCCCCAGCCTTGGCACTTCTTTCAGTGATATCGCTGAAGAACAGTGAAGTTGCTAAAACAAACAACAACAACAAAACAACAACAACTGAATAATCTACCCATTGAATAGCTAACCTGGAGAGGAAATGAAAGTTTGCTATGTGAATCCCCCTCAAACCACCGACCTCATCAGACCCTTCCCGAGCCTCCCCTCTTCACAGTGCAGCTCTGTACACTGGGCCCCAGACCCACTCGTATTGTGCCTCAGTTCAGCCTCCTCATGCAACTGCTCTCCCTTCTGGATAAAAGACCTCGTATTTGAAATAAAGTTGAAATATGAAAAGAAAGTATAAGCTACTGAGAAGTATTGTTTGTTTGGGGCTGAGGGTGGCAAGAGACCCAGAGGCACCCTGCATTTCTTGGCCATCTCATTTCTTGAAAGTCCTATTCCCTGTCTGCTGGAGTCCTCTGGCTGTGCGAAAGTTGGATGGGAAGGAGATATGGAGGAGTTGGGTGGCCCTGGTATGAGACACCCCTATAGTATCACACCACCCTTTTGGGTAATGGTAGGGAAAGTTACCAGGCCCAGCTCATAGCTCCCTTGCACCCAGCACCAGCTGCTGTTGCAGTTAAAGGGAACAGCTCAGGTGAAGGCCCCGTGTTTCCCCTTTGGTGGGGTGCTTTTCTTAAGGGGGCCATCTAAATTACATTCTGCTCCTTTGGCACTGGAGGGAAAAGCAAAGCCCCTTTTGTCTATCAAGGGCAATCCTAAAACAAAGGACAAGAAATATGATGGAGAGGAAAAGCACGGACCTCTGTCTATTTGAAAAAGATCAAGTTCTAACATAGTATTGACTCCCACATCACCTGAATGATAAAAGAGTCCAATTATCCACCAAGTAATGAGACTGTTCCTTATAAGGAAGCCCTAGCCGAGAATAATCAGATGCCTCATCATTACATCATAATGGCCAAGTTGTGATGTCACTGCAGAGCACCCACTCTTTAGTACACGCATTGTAATTGAAACCGGATATGCTGGAGGGTAGAGTCAGCGTGAGGAGCAGATCCCCAAGGAGAGGTAAGTGGGGGCTTTCCAGGGGTTCCCTCCATGGCTTATTGCCTAGGGTCACTCTTTGTGACCTAATGACACTCTAATGTCTTTCCAGACTTCTTACATCTTAGTTTGGTGGTAGGTTTGTCTGAAATCTCTCTTCTGCAAACTCCTTCATTGCAGCTTTTGCTATCCCAAATCCTCAATACTTGCAGTTGTGACTGGTCAGCCCTCACGTTTGTTTTTTAGGACAGAGCGCAGAACACTGGAGCAGGGTTTCCCTAACTGGGGCAGAAACTCACCATATCTGTTTCGTTAGTCCCAGGGATAGATCCAAGTTTTCGGTTGTCTGAAGCATACAACTTTTGGGGCCTTTTTAAAGTAAAATAAATATTTCAGAATGAGAAAAGATATTTTAAAAATTATAACTTTAAAAAAGCTGATAAATATCACAAAATCAAGAAAAATAACAAATTTTTAAAATTACCTATGTGGCAAACCTAAATATTTTTCCCCACAATTTTGTTTTTGGCTGCATGCTCTTTGATAGTCTTTTTATATGATGATTATATATAATTTTTCCGTAAAGAGATAATTCCATCTCCATGATCACTTTAAAAAAAATTCTTGATAATTAAAAAAAATTTCACCTTTACACCTTGTAAGTAGTAATGTCACATAATTTGGGGGGATTTGTGGTCAAACTTGGAAAAACACTACCAAATGTCTTTAGTATATGTGGTGTAAGATTTTGGAGCATTTTCAAATTTGCAATAATGAATATAAACTGAATTTTTGATTGGGAGTATTCCTGGAAGCTGTATGTATTAAGTTTGTTAGAGCTGCCATAACAAAATACTTAGACTGGGTGGCTTAAACAGTGGAAATTCTCTCACGGTTTTGAGGCTAGAAACCTGAGATCCAGGTATTGGCAGGGTTGATTTCATTCTGAGGTTCCTCTCTCTTGGCTTGTGGGTAGCCATCTTCTCCCTATATCTTCACATGGTCCTACCTGCATGTCTGCCTCCAAATTTCCTCTTATTATAAGGACAGCAGTTATACTGAATTAGGACTCACCCTAAAGACCTCATTTTAATTTAATTACCTCTGCATAGACCTTATCTCCAAATATGGTTACATTCTGAGGTACTGGGAGTTAGGACTTTAACATATGAATTTTAGCAGGACACAGTTCAGCCCATAACACTATAATTACTATTTATTCACAGAAGTAACTGCAAATCACAGATGTGTAATTCCTACACCCAAACTAAATGTATTCCCAGCTCAACTTCGTTAGTCAATCCCCAAATGCCCGTGGCCTCTTCATTGCCACTGGACAAAAGGAGAAGTGTGATGGAGGAGGAGTCAGAAAGGAAAGAGACATCAGTCTTGACCAACCGCAGTTTAACTTTTTTTTTTCAAATTCTACAAAAACCTATGATCATACTAACACATTGCTGGGACTCCTCCCATGCTTTGGAAGAGTTCTGTGCAAGACAGGGCCCTTAACTTCCTCCAACTTCCTTAGCTATTAGGTCATTGTGTGTCTGGTCAGTCCTGCTAGATTTCTGAGCCATGCAAAGGGAGAGGGAGTTTTCACCAAAGATTAAGGATGATGTGGTAAATCCACATTCTTCAGCACTAGTCCCTGGAAGAGCTGGGATGATTACTGTCTTGCTGAAGGTGGGACCCTCCCTTCTCTGATAATGTCAAGTCTGGACCTCTTCCTCTCTTCCACTCCCCCACCCCAGTCCACTCTATCTTCTAAAGTGTTAGGGTGATAGCTGATTCACTTTTCTGTACAGCAGAAACTAACACAACATTGTAAAGCAACTATACTCCAATAAAAATTAATAAAACAAACAAAAAATAAAATGTTAGGGTGAAACCCACATAAAGGAGGGAGGCTTCAGCCTGTTCTCCAGAACTGGGGCAGAGGAGTTTCTTCTTTCCTTGGATTCTTCCTCCCTTAAATCTGTCTTTGATTCTTCTCCCTACTCCTGAATTGGGAGTGAGTATCCTTCTGAGACAAGAAATGTGACTGAGTTGTCTACCTTTCATAATTCCCAGCCCATGATCTGTGATGCCCAGAGTGACTGACTGAACCCTCTAGGGACAGCCACTAAATTTTCACAGTTCCTGCCTGGCTTTCCAGCCAAATAAGCGTGAGTTCTTCCAGGTCAATCCAGTTTCATTGTTTGGATTATAAAACCATAAGGTCTCCGTCGACAACTGAGGGCTGCCCGCTGCCTATAGTGTTTCACTTTTCCCTTCCTTCGTTACATACAAACCATTGGCATAATAAGTCATGATTTAGGAGAAGGTCTGTATGTACCACCAGCCCTGGCTTAAACCCTCAGGGATCAAAAGTTTCTAATTCTAAAGCTGAGAATATTCTTTCTGTTGCTTACTCCTATGATGTTTTTGCAGGATACTAGTTTGAAGGGCATGGCTCTTAGGAGTTGAGATTGTTACTAAATGTATTGAGGGAGAGAGGGGAGGAAGGGGCAAATGCAGGGCCAGCAACGGAAAATGGGGCGCCAAGCTGAATTAGAGATACATTTCTCATGCTTGGCAACCTTGAAAGAGCTCTTGACCTTAGACTGGTGCAATGAAGAATCAGAAGTAGCAGTTATGGTGGTTGACTTTCAGGGGGTACAGGGGGAGTGGCGAGATCTGTGGAATACAGGGCAAAGTCTGAAATTGTTTTATAAGTTATTGTAGGTATATAAGCTATTGTGACCTAAATAATACAAGAGGAGACTACCATGAGAACAGAAGAGTCACTTCAGAAAGTATTGTTCCCAAGTTTTAGTCAGAAGACTGAGAATCCTAACTATACAAACTTTTGGCCCAGAATTTCGGTGTGGAATACTGTTTCGGTGGAAAGACCATTTTATCGCACTCCCTTTCTTGACAACGAAAACCAAGGTCCCCAAATATGAAGCACATTTCCAGGTCCTCTTTACTAGGGCGGGGGGTGGGGGCTGGTAAGTCCGAACGAGGTGACCTCTTCTAGCACTTCGTCTTTGAGAACACCTGTCTGGTGACAGCTGGACCCGGGAAGCGGCCGAAGGTGCCGGGCTGCTAGGATCCTCGTCTTTAAGGGTGTCCAAGACATTTGATCCATCTCGAGAACAAGTTCCCGGTTGCTCTAGGCGCTTCGTTTACAGTGACGCTGCTGACAGCGGTTGGGCCCTCGTCTGGGAACGCGCGTCTCCTGTGTGAGGCTGGCAAAGGGACATTGAAAAAGTCTTCCTTCCGAAGGAAACAAATGGGGAGTAGTTGTAGGCGGTCTGGACAGTTCAGCAAACTGCTGTGAATTTCTTGGGGAATTCCATGAGGAACACTGCCCAGTGGACTCCGAAGATCCGGCGCCCACAAGGCGAGTGTGGGAGGGAGTACCATTCACTGCATCCTAGCCCGGGGGGACATCTTCTCTGCCCCACGCAGCCAATAGCCACCCCGGCTGAGGCCCACGGAGCCAATAGCCGACTTCAACCGAGGCCCACGCAGCCAATTGCTGGCCCAGTCCGTTCCGCCGGGGCCCGCCTGTCTGCGTTCACCAATCAGGACTCGGGCCACCTTGGCACCGCCCCTGGAGCCCGCCCCACCCATCCGCCCCGCCTCCAACTCGCTGAAGCAGGGCTGGGCTAGACGGGCGCGCTCTCGGGGGCGGGGTGGGGGGGGGAGACAGTCCGGGTCCCAGCCCTCCGCGCGGGTGGGCTCGGAGCAGGCCGCACCGGGCAGCAACCCCACTCTCACCCCGGAGGCCCCCTGCCCTTTCTCCCCCTTTCCCCCCGGCCCATGGTGCGAGGCTGGGAGCCGCCGCCCGGGCCGGACTGCGGTGAGTGATCCCCAGCCCCTTCGATTTCCCCTCCCAGCCCCTGTACGATCTCTGACCCCCGGAGCCCCATCCCCGCGGTGAGGGGAGGAGAATTCTAGGTTCGAAGTCGCCTGGTTCTCTCGCCTTTCTCCTCTGGACTTTTCGGTTCCCTGTTGTAACTGGGGGAGGGTGAGTGGGTGTGTAGGGAGGAGGGGAAGGCTGGGTAGGGACGCCCTTGGCGAGGGGAGGGTTTGAGATTCGCCTGCTTCCTGGGGCTCATCGCCCCAAGTGCAGGAACTTTTTGTTCTCTGACCCAGTTTGGAGCCTTCTAGACTGCCTGTGAAATGGAGGATAGGAGAAACGTTTCCTTCCCAGGCCTCCCCTCCTCCCCTCCATGACTACCTCCTGGCGACCTCAGCACATGTACAGAAACCTGGCTTTATTCCTGGGGAGCAGTGGCCTTTGGGAATGAAAGGTTTAAGAGAAACTGCCCCTTCTGACCCCTACCCAGACATACTCAGAAAACCAACTAGGAAAGTGAGAACCTGAGTCCTCAGAGGTTCCTGGTGTTGCGTCCAAATCTGAGACTTCTAAACTGAAAGAAGACTCAAGCTGAGAACTATTTGGTAATGAGGGCCCAGATGTGATATTTTATCATATGAACCCCCTTCTCACCATACATTTGAAGCACTTTTTATGATTAGGATAAGTAGGTGGCAGTAATTGAAAACAAAAAAAAAAAAGGAAAAAACAGAAAAGCCAGTTAAAGTTGGGAATTTTTAAAATGATGCATACATATCTTAAGAACTGTCATTAAAAGTACGTTCATTTCACCAATCTCTTCGGTTAGTGTCCAAGCGTTTTCTTTATGTAAGTATGCTGATTGGCAGTCCCAATTGTCTTTCTAGTATAAACTACATAAGTGAATCTCAAATCTGGCTGCACCCTGAGAACTTTTTAAAAACTACTTATGCCTGGGCCCCAGTCCAGGCTAATTAAGTCAGAATGAGGAGGTTGATCCCCTGGTTTAAGTTTCCCAGGTAATTCTAATGTGCAGCCTGAGCCTGGAGCCACTGCCTCTCATCATGTGTGATTTCCACGTTTGGTTTCTTTAAAGTGGAGTGAGAATTTAAACACTTTTGAAGCAATCTGGGTGCAGAATACTTCTGAGTTTTTTAAGTCCCCTGCCCCTCCAGTCTTTTACAGTTTTCTTGCCTACTCCCAACTCAAAAAAATTTTTTAATGTACACTCCTTTGTATTATGTCTTTCCAAAGCATTTGACTTCGTTTTCATAGAAACAATTTTTTTCTTTTGGCCGCTCCGTGCGGCTTGTGAGATCTTACTTCCCCAACTAGGGATTGAACCCGGGCCCTCAGCAGTGAAAGCATTGAGTCCTAACTACTGAACTGCCAGGGAATTCCCAGAAACAATTCCTAATGCACTAATTTTTCATAGGTTTATGTGATGTTTAATTATTATATACAGAAAAACAATGAGCCTAAGCAGGTTTGGAATTACACACAACTGGCCTAAGCACATAGGGCAGCTGAAGGAAGCAGCTGACTTTGCCACACTAGAGTAGCCTACCAGTCTCTAGTTTCCAGTGCACTATGGGTGGGTATTGATAATGTAATCCAGTAGGGGTCAGTTAAGCCAGGCTTTTGGCCCAGTTGAACACCCCTCACTTCCACTCTCTCCAACTAATATCACCAATGCCTAGTCCCTTCTAGACTAATTCAAATTCTCTTGAATCTTCCAACCACTCTTTCCATTCATTCATAAACTGTTTCTCTTTAAGCATTACCACCATTGCTTTTATTAAGTTGGGAGGACATAAGGCAGAATTTCTTAACCAGGGCTTCTGGGCAATCAGCGAACCCCCCTAGATTATACTTTATGTAATGTGTAAATGTGAATGTTTATAGGGCGGGGGGGCGGTAAGTCATAACTTTCTGAGAGTTTATAACTTCTGATTTTCAAAGAGGTCCATGATCCAAAAAGTTGAGAAGCACATGAATTGAATATCACTAAAAGTTCTTTAAGGCCCTTGAAAACTATCACCAAAACACATTTCATTCAGAAACATACCTCAGTTCTCTGAATAAAGATTTAGGGAATTTAGCAGGCTCATATCTGGTCTCTCACTTGAACTGTTTCCTGCTTTTAACCATAAGCCTAGGCTCGAGGGTTTTTTTGGCACCGTGCAGCATGCCGGATTAGTTCCCCCACCAGGGATCAAACCCGTGCCCCTTGCAGTCCTGCAGTGGAAGTGCAGAGTCCTAACCACTGGACCACCAGGGAATTCCCAGCCTAGGCTCAAGTTCTGAAGACCTCTTTTTCCTAGGATTGTGTGAACACCTACGCTGGAAGTTTAAGGCAGCCCATTCTTTTCTGCCTTTTGTCCAGGGGTATGGAAAGCCCAAAGGGAAATAAAGGTGTTACCCTGACTGTATTTTTTATTAGTGATTTTAAGTAGCAGTGGGGCATATCTGGCATGGATACAAGTTTAGTAATAATTCAGAATTGATAATACCACCACCACCACCTCTGCCCAGAGGAGTCCTTATTTCTCCAGCTTTCCTTCCCTTTTTCCTCCCTTCTCCAAATGAGGTACAAGGACATAAGACACTATAGTGTCTTCACTGTGGTTTTGATTACTGTAGGGTCTACTCTCTTTGTTATAGTTCTCATGAGCCACTCCCTGGATAGTTTTCTCCTATATCAAAGCCAGATTCTTCCAGGGAGGTACCAGCTCTACAGCTGTGCCCTGATTTAAGCCACCATTCTGTATCAGGAAGTCTTCCACAACTTGTGTTTTGTGTCACTGGAAAACTGTAGACACATACAGTACACCAGATATGACCTTTGCATTACTGTATGTTATACTGAAATATCAAGCTGATAGCATGGGAATCTGAAGGATAGCAAACCACATGAATGAAAGTAAAATGCTTCCTGGTGGGCTTATAGCTGTGCCTGCCTTATTTCCTGTCTGGCAGTCTTCATCCTCACACTGGACTGCTTTATTCCTTATGCTACCTTTTCCTCGTATCTAAACTGTTACTGTGACCTTAAAAAACAGGACACAGATAAGGTTACGTGGATGTCAAGTGCTGGAGCATCAAGTATTCTCCAGCTTAGATTTGGTGGTGTTCCTGGTGGGCCACAATTTCCAAATGGTGGTTTAGTGCCTAGCTGTGCAAGCACTTCCTCACAGCCCCTCAGCTGTGTCTGTGATGGACCTGGAGGGTAAAGGTAGAGCTACCACACTGGCAATTCACCTAGTAATCGAAAAGAACTTATATCCAAATTATGGATTCAATTCTAAAGCAGTGATTTTGCTACTTTTTAAAAGTTGCAAAATCCTTTCTGGAATTATATCCAACTCCCCAAATATAAAAAGTACAAAATCAGAGACACCCTGGTTTCCTCCACTGCTCATTGGGATTAAGGCTGCAATAACAGACTGAAACAGTCATTTTAAAGGATTCAGTCTTTGCCTCACTTCCCCTGTTGTCTAAGAGGAGCATTACCTTATATCAGAATCAGCCTGTGAGGCTGAAGCAATGATAAAAGCTCTAATTTATTGAGCCTTTACTTTTAGGCATGACGTCAGTTCCATTTTTTGATTTAGTCATAAACTTGCAAGGTAGACGCTGTTATGACCTCCTTTTATTCTGATGGGAAAATAAAGCTTAGTGAGCACTCTAGGGAGTGGAGAAGCTGCGATTCACCTCAAATCTGCCTCACCCCAGACCTCCACCTCTAACAGCTCTAGGCCCCGCCTACACATGCCATCTAGCACACAGTAGGTGCTCTGTAAAAATATATGTAACTTTACATACATTCAACATTGTCTCCATTTTCTACACATGAGGAAACTGAGGCGCCTATAAGTTCAGTAGCTTTTGCCCAAGATCACATGGCTGGTGGCAGAATTGGGATTCAAACTGCAGGCTGGCCTTAATCACATTTTAACCCACTATGCCATGCTGCCTTCATTTACCCTCTTAAGGTTCTCTTCAAGCTGTACTGCCTTTAGGGTCTGCATGGCCTTCAGTTTGTTAAGATTTGCTTGTTAAAAGGGAACGGTGACACCCATTAGAATGCTTCCGAAGTTTTCTGTTCATCATATAAAATCCCCGCTATTACACTGCACTATCTGTAACTTCTGGACTTGAGATTTTTCTCAATTCATCATGTAGCATTTATATCGGAATCCTGTCCTATCCGTAACATATCAGAAGTAATATTTATAAACTCAGATGGGATTCCTCTAAGAGTAAAGGATGACAGATGTTTTAAAGTCTCTAATGCCCACACGGGGAGCCGAGTTAAAATTTGGCCAACGGGGAATTCCCTGGCGGTCCAGTGGTTAGGACTCTGCGCTTCCACTGCAGGGAGCATGGGTTCCATCCCTGGCTGGGGAACTAAGATCCCAAAAGCCCCAGGCATGGCCAAAAAAAAAAAAAAAAATCGGTCAACAGAATTATTCTGGGAAATAGCTTGAGCAGGTTTCCAAGAATGAAGCGTAGTCAGAGGCTTTGCCTGCAGTCCCCACACCCACGATGACCCTGGGAGCCCCGGTGCTGCTGGGTAGCTTGCAGGACCCGGTTACAGTTTATAATGAGCGAGCCCACCTGGTTCTGAGAAGAAAGCTGGACTGAGGATATAAGAGCTGAGGGCCTTCCGTCTTGTGCGGAGGGGCTGCTAAGGTCGGAGGGAGCTCTCTAGGCTCCCTGGAGAGAGACTCAGCGGTTGGAAGAGACAAAGGCTGGGGGGAGGGGAATAACCTTTGTTCTGAGGATGACAGGGGTAGGAAACGTTCCCCTCCCTCTACCCTAACCGGACCAAAACCGAGGGAGAGCGAGCCCCATTTATCCCAGATAGCTGACCTATCTTATCCTACTGAGAGTTAGAAAAACACCCCATCAATCCCCTCCCCCTAACACTCGCCCACCAAGAAGGGAAAGAAAAGGGGGCTGGGCAGAGGGACTGTGCTATCCTACCTTCTAGATTTTCACACGTTGTATTCTTAACCTTTCCATATTCGAGAGAGAATCTAGAGATAACTCTAGAGATAATCTGTTAGGAGCTAAAGTGTTCTGGGATTACACCTCTTCTTGTTTTCTTGGTGAGTCTTAGTTTTGTCACTCTTGTTCCATGAACTTAGAGGAATTTGAATGGGAAAGATAAAGGCTATAAGGATGTTTTCCTTTTTAACCTCTGAAGTCAGATTTTCTTTTTGGTGACAACACTCACTAGTCTTGTGACTTGGGATAATTTAACCTCTATGGACTTTGGTATTTTCATACGTACAAGGAATTATAGCAGGCTCTGATGATTTATAAGGTTATGAAAATTAAATGAGAAATTGTTATGCACTTTAAAAGCAATGCAGCACAGTACACGTAGAAGTTGATTGTTTTGGAGTCCAACGTTTTGTTTGGTAGAAATTGAACAATGGGCTGAAAGAGGAGCCCCAGTGATCGAGCTGTTTCTCTTCTTATTACAGCTATCTCTGAAGGGCACAAATCAGAAAGCACCATGCCTCCTAATAAAGAGGCCAGCGGTCTTAATAGCTCCCCTGCGGGGCTCATCTGTCTCCCTCCAATCTCTGAGGAGCTACAACTTGTGTGGACCCAAGCAGCCCAGACCAGTGAGCTGGATGGCAATGAACACCTGCTACAAACCTTCAGCTACTTTCCCTATCCCAGTTTAGCAGACATTGCCCTTCTCTGCCTACGCTATGGGCTGCAGATGGAGAAAGTCAAGACTTGGTTCATGGCCCAGCGCCTCCGCTGTGGCATTAGCTGGTCATCCGAAGAAATTGAAGAGACGCGAGCCCGAGTAGTCTACCATCGGGACCAACTCCATTTCAAATCCCTTCTATCTTTTACTCATCATGCAGGGCGGCCCCCAGAGGAGGTGCCTCCTTCTCCAATGCCACCTCCAGAACAAGTTGGTCTTGGAATAGTTCCTCTGACTCTTAGCGAGCCCACCCAGATGAAAGGATTGAAGGTAGAGCCCTCAGAGCCCTCGGAGCCACTGAGTCACCAGAAAGCAAAGGAGCCCCTGATGGCACCTGGCAGTGGGGCATTCCCCCACCAATCACAGTTTTGGCAGGATCTTCAAAGCAGTGGCCTCTCTAAGGAGCAGGCAGGCAAGGGTCCCGACCAGTCACACGGCCTAGGTACTGCTTCCTGCAACCACTCCACAGCTGTCCACCAGCCCCGTGCTCGGGATAAGCCCCCACCCGTCTCATTACCTGCCAGTAGTTGTAAGAAGGAGTCAGCATCTAATGTGACTCCTCCTTCCTCTACCTCTTCTTCCTCTTTCCAGGTACTGGCTAATGGAGCTACTGCCACCTCTAAACCCCTCCAGCCACTGGGCTGTATCCCACAGCCACTGTCACCCAATGAACAGGCACTACGCCCACAGCTGGAGCCAGCCTGGCCCCAGGGGCTAAGGCATAACTCAGCACCCGGTAGGGTTGGCCCTGCAGAGTACCTTTCCCCAGATATGCAACGCCAGCGAAAGACCAAGCGCAAAACCAAAGAGCAGCTGGCTATCCTCAAATCGTTTTTTTTACAGTGCCAGTGGGCACGGCGTGAGGATTACCATAAATTAGAGCAGATCACTGGTTTACCTCGGCCTGAGATTATTCAGTGGTTTGGTGACACACGCTATGCCTTGAAGCATGGGCAACTAAAATGGTTTCGGGACAACGCAGTACCTGGTGCCCCTAGTTTCCAGGATCCAGCAATTCCCACACCACCACCTTCAACCCGCTCCTTGAATGAATGGGCTGAGACACCACCTCTGCCGATTCCCCCACCCCCACCGGATATACGACCCTTGGAGAGGTACTGGGCAACCCACCAACAGCTACGGGAAAGTGATATCCCTCAACTGAGTCAGGCATCAAGGCTTAGCACCCAGCAGGTACTGGATTGGTTTGACTCTCGATTACCTGAGCCAGCTGAAGTGGTGGTTTGTCTAGATGAAGAGGAGGAAGAGGAGGAGGAAGAACTGCCAGAAGATGATGAGGATGAAGAGGAGGAGGAGGAAGATGACGACGACGATGATGATGATGTGATCATCCAGGACTGAGGGGGCACTGGGGGAGGGGAGGTCTGTTACTAAAAGACGAACCAACTTAGTAACTGTTTAAACAAAGAAACCACATTTTTTTACTTACCTTGTGGCAAAGAACTGAAAAGCTTTGTGTTTCTGAGGGTGGGGGACAGCGGGATGTAGTAAGGGTGGACCAGGGAGGATGATCATGGAGGACAAAGCAAGGTGGGGATTGGATGGGCAGAAATCCAGGCCTCCAGCCTCAATGAGAAGAGTGCTGTGGGTCTGGTCCAAACTATGGGGCCGGGAAAAGGCTCTTGCTCTCCTCGTATCTGCTGTTCTTTCCCCTTAGTGTACTACAGAGAGGCCAGGCTTTGGCCTGCATCTATGGAGGACTAGAAAGGAGGAGTAAAGATTCCAGTACATCCCCCAGTCCCACCCCACCATTTTCCTTGGAATATAAGGCTGCGTTGCACCCCTTCTTTTCTCTCTGAGCACAAGTCCACACATAATGCAGCCAAGAATCTCGGTATGTCCCAGTCAATCACAAATATTTCCTTTTCCTTATACCAGCTTGACTTTATATGTTTTCCTGCTGCTTTATTGAGTCACACAGGGAGCAGAATATTTTCATTTCTAATACTGGACCACTATGCCTTGTACCTTTTTATCTTTCCAAAACCCCCATTCTGTTCACTATTTGTCTCAGGGTAAATCTTCCCCCCGGAGCTTGTGAAAAAGTTTAATAATTGGGTGGAGAATAATTTAGACTGGATATTTATTGGAGGTGGGAATTAGGGGAGATGTCCTTTAAAAAAAGTAGAATTAGATTACAGAGGGGTAGAGAGGAGAGGGAATGGTTTCTACTGTTCGGAAGGACAGTGCAGGTAGGTTCCAGGTTTGGTTTTACAAACTTGACAGTCCCTCCTGCCTAGCTTCACAGAGACTGATTTTTTTTTTTCAGAGACTGATTTTTTTTTATCTTTTTGGTGTTGGTTTAATGTGTCCAAAAAAGAGACTTTTCCCTCACTTTATACGATCTGTCTTGGAGACAGAGGGACCATGGTCCTTAACTGAATTAATTGATGTTTTAGAATGGTTTTCATCAGTTGGGGTCAGATATAAAGGTATCAGTGGGTTAACCATCTAGAAATAAAAGAGTGGAAGCCCCAAATTGCTAGAATAATAATAAAAAGGCCAAAAATAAAATTGTTTCTCTCACCTCCGCTTTGCCACTTCTATGGTTTAGAGATTAATGGAGCCAAATCCATTAACTTTCTGATTTAGTATACTTTTTATTTATTTTTGAAGCGGCAGGATATACTGAGGTAAAGTAAAAGAACAAAAACTTGAAAAGTTAGTAGATCAGTATCTATCACTAGGCAGACTGTTTTCTGCACCTGCTACAGCACAGGCTCTTGTTCAGAAGAGAGGGAGTTTAGAAATGCCTTTAAAATAAATTCAGTTTCAGAAAGGGTAGTGGGATCCTATTCAGTTACAAAGTCATTCCCAAGACCAAATTTATTTCTGGCAGGTGCTATGTTTACATTTTTCCAATATTTTTGCTTAAGGTATGCCTACCAGTGGCCTACCCATTTAATCCCTCATTTCTACCGCTTAGTACCCAAAGAAGAATAAATGTTTGATCTCAGTGGTAGTGTTCTTTGCCCATTCCACCATTTGAGAGCTTGTAATACCAATAGAGTTGCAGCAGCAATAAAAGGACATCCTCTTTATTTCATTATCTGTGTACTTTAGTAAGCCTGTGTCTCCAACCGTTACCAAACAGAAAGGAAAATCAACGTATTTAATAGTAACTAGGCACAGAGGAAACAATAGGCAAATAGAAAAAGTATAATAAATTAGGGCAAGGAACAGTGTTGTGGCTTGTTAACATCGGCAGTGGGAGAATATATCCAAAGCTAAAAAGTGAAATCCAGAAATAAAACATGGTTAATAAGTATATCACCCCACCCCCCACCCCCAATGATGCCAAGAATTGTTTTTATAACCTTGTTTCAAGTTGCAGGAAATAAGGGAGCTATCTGTATCTTGTAGGAGAGATATAAACATCTTCCTGAAGCTCTGACCTGACCATTTTCGTAGGAAGTAATACAGGGTGTATAGGGTTAAGATTGAGAGAGAGAAGGTACAGAGTGAAACCAGGAAACAAGGTAGGGGTACATTTTCCAAGGCCATCACACCTAAATGAGTATGAGATGCTACCATCCGTCCTTCAGCAGTATGTATAGATCAGATCTTGAAGATGGTCTATCTGGGAGTGTTCCATGCTTCTCTCCCCCTGGCTAATCCCATCTGCCTCTGTTGGTAGAGATTCTGCAGCACAGGACAGGAAGGCAGTTAAGGGTGTTTGTAACAAAAAGGGCAAGTAAGGCCCTCTCAAGTCATTATATGAAGTTTATTGTGACAGTAAACCGCTGCTGTTGCTTCGCCATAGTTTTCTCCATTTCATGAAAACTAACTTTTCCAAACTAAGATTTGATACATCTAATGTGACAAAGGCTTTGTTGCTACTTATGAAACTGGAGCATTTCCGTGGTTTATGGTGATAAAGCAGAATATTTGAAAATCAAACAGTTTTGGGAAGCCTGGAACATGACTACCATACCCAGAGATGATTACCAGGGAGGCAGAGTTCTTAGGCCTCTGGGGAAGTGGTACTTTCTTCAATAAATCTTTTTCTAACTTTATTATGGAAATTTTCAAAAAATACAAAAACAGTAGTATAATGCACTCACATGTACTCATCACCCAACTTCAACAATTAACTCATGACCAATTTTCTTTCATTTCTACTTTCTCACACTGCCCCTTTCCACTAGATTAAGCTAAAGCAAAATTCAGACAATCATTTAACTTTCTATCCATAAGTATTTTAGTATGCATCTCCAAAAGATAACGACTATTTTTAAAAACATAACCACAATAGCATCATGCCTACAAAAAAAAACTATTAACAATTCCTTAATATCAAATGTCCACTAAGTATTCAATTTTCCTCAACTGTCTCATAAATGGTTTTTTACAGTTTGTTCCAATCAAGATCCAACTGGAGGCCATTTATTTGCAGATGGTTTATATGTCTCTTAAGTCTTTTTTTCACCTGTAGATTAATTCCTCCATTTACGAGGGTCTTAGAGGGATGTGATTTCCCCAGCGTTGTCTGTTAAGGCTTAGACCCTAATTCCTTGCTGATGAAAATAAAGGGCATTTTGGAACATGAGAGCAAAATATTTACCTACCTTAGTAGGTCACCAGGAGCTTGGCCTAAATATCCTCAAAACCCAAGGTGTAAAAGTGAACTTAAAAGGCAAGACTGGACTTTTCATTTAATAGAGCTCCTTACAAACCTCTCTTCTCGTTCCCATGCCCTTTTCCTCTTGTTTCCTGGATCAGAATCATAGTCTCATAAATTTACAAAACATTATTCTGCTGTTGCTCTTTGGAGAAATGAAAATGGTTTTTCCTAGTTCAAGCAGTACCTCCATCCAAAATATATATTCCATTGAAAATCCCTTTCTGTGAAACTCCTGGGAATGTCATTTGTGCCCACATCCTTAGTTCACCCTGGCCAAGACCTCTCAGTTTAAAACCTTTCATTACTATGTGACCTAATTTTTAAACCCCAAACCAGGAAGGTAATCTGACAGTCATATTATCAGAGTGACACCACTCTGGAAAACTGTGTGCGTGTGGTTACCACACTTGAAGTCCACGTCATTCTCCACTGGTTACATTCTATCACCTTAACAAGAGACCAGAATGAGGCATTAAGTGTGCAGGCCTAACTGTGTGAGTTTTTCATGAGCAGACCAGTTAGACTGGGCTGGGCTCACCTGTAGGGCTGGTAGCTGGAAACCAGGAAGACCCTCTAGTGTGGTTCTGCTCTCCCTCTGACCTGAAGGATGGAATTAAGTAGTGAAAGATAACTACCTGGGGCAGTTTCTCAGTATTGTTATTTATGCATCAGGATAAATAAGTGGTTCTTAATCTGCAGTACACTACTCAGAAGGGAAAAGACTGTTAGCTAAGCAATTCAAGAGGTGGGTTATAAAGTTCATTCTTTTACTGTGAGGATGGGGTGGTGACACAGAGGTCTGAGATTTGAGTTTAACTATGAGTAGAAAGATGTAGAGACAATATAAAGATTTTGGTGAGCTATGAAAGATGACAGCCCCTTATCACAAGGACTGGTAGCAGAGGTACCTTTTGGGAAAACATGAGGAGAAAAAAGGATGCTGGTTTTATCATTCTCATTCAGCACTAAGCTCCCAGCAATGCTGCAACATAAGGATCTCAAAAGAAACAAACAAAAAGCCAGTTTAATTCTACAGGCCAACCTTCTGGCTAAAGAGCAGAACTCTACTCCTGGTGACAGGATGAGTGATATTTAGGCACAATCCAAAGCCTGCCTTCACTGTGAAGGAAATGGGGTAACTCTTAAAGAATATTGAGGAGTCAAACTTGAGACTGCTTTTCTCAGGGGCTGGGGTGTAAATATCCCAACTTCTCTGCACCTTGAAAATCTTCATTTTAGTGTATATGTCAGTGGTTGAAGCTCCACTCCTTTGGGAATGTTATTTAACTTACCTGAATTATTGGGGGTGAGGACTCCTGCTTGACCTGAATCCCCACCACTTAGGGATGGTCTGAAAGAAAAAATCCCCTGTCCGGAGGAGGCAGATGAAGGTCTAAGGAGGGGAAATAAAAGCATCAGCAGAGAAAAGGAAAGGTTAAAGTAAAAACCATGTGTAAAGGAAGAGCCTATACATTTAAACCAGAGAGGAAATGAATCCCCTGCTTGCAACTCAGAATACAATTAAGTAATTCAGATGTATATTAGGCACAGTACTGTTCAACCTTCTCTTTTGTTTACAAGGTAGATTATAAACTTCAGTGGTATAGGCCAGTGGAGAAGTAACCACAGGGCTGCTGGCAGAATGTCAGTGGGAACAGATCTCAAGTGAAAGGAAGCAGTATTACTTACCTATAAGATAGGCTGTGAGTGGAAGCTGGTGAAGGGGTTTCTGAAAAGCATAAAAATGAGCCTATGAGATAATTCATGAACCAAGAAGAGATCCAGGTATTCTGGGGGCCAGGGCTAAGGAACAGGGGATCAAAGATTTTGGTATATATGTTAGACTTAGGGGCTAATGGCAAGTGAAAAAGCCCACAAGGCACCTAGCAGTGGATCATAAAGGTGCTTTCCTCTCCCTTTTATGAGTTTATGGGCAAGGATCCATCACTGCTTTGATGTGCTCTAATGTATCTGTGCCTTGGTTTCCCCTCTAAGGTGAAGATTATCAGAAAGGATGGCTAAAGACAAAGGGTCATTAAATTGGCTGGGAGTGACAGCAGTAAAAATGTAGAGTAAGGACCGCCACAGATTCTCTCCATAAAAGGAATGAGAAAACTGGCAAAAATTGTCAGAATCAACTTCTTCAGAGTTCTGGAAATTAACAAAGGGCTTTTAGCAATCTGGGGAACGTTTATTCCAGAAAAATAGCTGAATGTGAGTAGGAACAGTGAGCCTTGTGACATTTTAACTTGCCCTATTCCCATTTCTCCCTCTCCAGCTCCGTGGTAGCCTTGAAAATCAACAGTTTGGCAGTCATCATAGGGGATGGAATGGGGTTGGAGCTCTTTCAAAACCTCATTCCCAGAGAATTGTCATACTTGGCCTGCCTAGTTGTTCACTGGAAGACTTCACTTGCAAGGCTGCCTTTATTTGACCTGACTTGGAGCCAAACTTACCAGGACTTGGAGCTTAAGAGTTCACCAAGTGTGAAAAGCCTTTTCCCCAGGAGTGTTTGTTGCAAATAATTAGAGGCACTTGTTTAGGCTGCCTGAGGAGGTGAATATCAATTGGGGCAAACAATAGGCTAACCAAAAAGCATAAAAGGAAAAGCTGTGGAATGACCTGTCCACCCGGATTTTGAAAAGGAACAACAAGTTCTTGGGAATCTAGGCCATGTGCATGCACAGGGCTGTGTGCATGCTCAGGAAAGACTGAAAAGGCCCTAAGCTCTCACCTTGGGACTACCTTGAGGTCATACAAGCAGAAAGTGAAGGCTAAGGCACAGTCGTCAACTGGTTGCCTGAGTGTTGAAGGTGCACCCCAACACACAGTCCCTCAGCAAACACTGAGGGATTTATTGGTGCTAGGTGTTTAAGGAAAGCTCTGTCCAATCATTAGCTGAACACTAAGCTAACCAAATAGAGACTTCGGTGGCCACACGAGAAAGAATACAGATTTTACAGAATCAGTTTTAGAAAGTCACTAAACAAACAATGACAAACAGCAACAACAACAAACCTTGGGAAGGGAGGAAGTATCTGATTCTTAGAGTTGCCATGCTATATTATTTAGCTGTCCAGTTTTCAACAAAAAATTATGAGGCATGAAAGAAACAAGAAAGTATGACTTATGTAAAGGAAAAAAGCACAAGCAATAGAAACTGTCTTTGAGGAAGCCCAGATACATTGGACTTTAAAGACAAAGACTTTAAACCAGCGGTTCTTTTTTTTTTTTGGCCACGCTGACAGGCATGCGGGATCCTAGTTCCCCGAACAGGGATCGAACCCACATCCCCTGCAGTGGAAGCACAGTCTTAACCACTGGACTGCCAAGGAAGTCCCTAAATCAGCTATTTTAAACATGTTCAGTTAGCTAAAGGAAACCATGTCTAAAGCACTAAACAAAAGTATGAGAATGGTCTCATCAAATAGAGAACACTAATAAAGAAATATTATATTAAAAAGAAGCAAATATAAATTCTGGAATTGAAAAGTACAATAACTAAAATGTAAACTTCACTAGAGATATGAGCAGTCAGAAAAAAGAATCAGCAAATTTGAAGATAAATCAATTGAGATTATCCAGTATGAGGAAGAGAAAGAAAAAGGAATGAAGAAAAATGAACAAAGCCTCAAAGACCCTGGTGGAATACCATCAAGCACACCAGCATGTGCAAAATGGGAGTTCCAGAAGGAGAAAAGAGAGGACCAAGGGCAGAAAGAATTATCTGAAGAAATAATGGCTGACAACTTCCCAAATTAGATGAAAACATTAATCTACACATCCAAGAAGCTCAACAAATACCAAAGAGGATAAATCAAAGAGATCCACACCTAGACTCATCATAAACTGTTGAAAGCTAAAGGCAAAAAAAGAAACTTGAAAGCAGCAAGAGAGAAGCCATTCATCACATGAAAGGGATTCTCAATAAAACTGGCACTGATTTCTCCTCAGAAACCATGGAGGCAGAATATAGGAGGATAACGTATTCAAAATGCTGAAAGACTGTCAATCAAAAATTTTAAATCCAGCACAACTATCCTTCAAAAATGAAGGAGAAATTAAGACACTCCCAGATGAGTGTCAAAATTAAGAGAATTCATCACTACCAAACCTGCTTTGCAAGAAATACTAAAGAGAGTCCTTAAAGCTTAAGTGATAGGACACCAGACAGTAACTCAAATCTACATGAAGAAATAAAAAAGATCACTGGTAAAGAAAACTACATTGGTAAACATAAAAGTATAAGTGTATTTTTGTAACTTCCTCCTATCTGATTTAAAAGACAACTGCATAAAACATAATTATAAATTTATGTTGATGAGAACACAATTTTTAAAGATATAATCTATATGATAACAGCACAATGGAATGGAGAGGGGAATGGAACTATGTAGGAGAAAAGCTTTTGTACACTGTTGAAATTAAGTTTGGTATTAATCTGAACTAGATTGTTATAAATTATGATGTTAATTATAATCCCTAAGAAAATAACAAAAAATATAGTGAAAGAAACAAGGAAGAAAGTAAAATGGTACACTAGAAAACAGCTGTTTAACACAAAAGACAGCAAAAATGGAGGAAGTGAGGCACAAAACATACATAAGACATATAGAAAACAGGGACTTCCCTGGTGGTCCAGTGGTTAAGAATCCACGCTTCCACTGTAGGGGGCACAGGTTCAATCCCTGGTCAGGGAACTAAAATCCCACATGCTGTGTGGTGTGGAAAAAAAAAAAAAAAGACACATAGAAAACAAATAGCAAGATGGCAGAAGCAGTCTTTCCTTATTAATAATTACATTAAATGTAAATGTATTAAACTCTCCAATTAAAAGGCAGAAACTGGCCAAATGGTGAAAAAAGATCCAACTATACATCATCTATGAAAGACTCACTGTAAATTCAAAGACACTTATAGGTTTAAAGTAAAAGGATGGAAAAAGATATTCCACGCAAACAGTAAACAAAAGAGAGCTGGAATGGGTAATATCAGACAAATGCACTTTAAGACAACATTGTTACTAGAGACAAAGGTCAAAAAGATAAAAGGGTCAACCCATCAAGAAGATATAACACTTATATATGCACTTAACAACAAAGTCCTAAAATACATGAAGCAAAAACTGACAGAATTGAAGAGAAAAATAGACAATTCAACAATAATAGAGCTTTCAATACCCCACTTTCAATAATGGATAAAACAGCAAGACAGAAGATTAGCAAGAAAACAGAAGATTTAAATGGCACTATATACCAACTAAATCTAACAGATATCTATAGAACACTCCACCCAACAACAGCAGAATACACATTCTTTTCAAGTGTACAGGGAACTTTCCCCAGGATAGACAATGTTTTAGGCCATAAATTTA
Organism: Balaenoptera borealis; assembly: GCF_965194805.1. Lineage (NCBI taxonomy): Eukaryota > Metazoa > Chordata > Mammalia > Artiodactyla > Balaenopteridae > Balaenoptera > Balaenoptera borealis. The sequence continues at coordinate 73,674,588 of NC_138866.1, forward strand.
AAAGGATCTAAACCATACAAAGTATGTTGTTCAACAACAATGAAATGAAATTAAAATCAATTAACAGGAAGAAATTTGGGAAATTAACAATTATGTGGATAATCAACACTGTTAAGCAACTAATGGGTCAAAGAAAAAAAAAATCACATAAGTTAGAAAATACTTTGAGATGAATGAAAACAAAACACAACATACTGAAACTTAAAGGATGCAGTGAAAGCAGTGCTCAGAGTGAAATTTATAACTGTAAAGGTCTATATTAAAAAAGCAGATCTCAAGTCAATAATGCTACCGTCCACTTTAAGAAACGAGGAGAACTACACCGAAAAGCAGACGGAAAGAAAATGATTAGGGCAGAAATAAATGAAATAGAGAATAGAAAAATAATAGAGGAAAATCAAGAAAACCAAAAGTTGGTTCTTTGAAATGATAAACAAAATTGACTAATCCTGTGGGGTGGGGGGAGGGATAAATCAGGAGGCTGGGATTAACACATACATACTACTATTTCTTTTTTCTTTTTTTTTTTTTAAACATCTTTATTGGAGTATAATTGCTTTACAATGGTGTGTTAGTTTCTGCTCTACAACAAAGCGAATCAGTTATACATATACATATGTTCCCATATCTCTTCCCTCTTGCATCTCCCTCCCTCCCACCCTCCCTATCCCACCCCTCTAGGTGGTCACAAAGCACAGAGCTGATCTCCCTGTGCTATGCGGCTGCTTCCCACTAGCTATCTATTTTACATTTGGTAGTGTATATATGTCCATGACACTCTCTCACCCTGTCACATCTCACCCCTCCCCCTCCCAATATCCTCAAGTCCATTCTCTAGTAGGTCTGTGTCTTTATTCCCGTCTTGCCCATACTACTATTTCTAAAATAGATAACCAGGACTTCCCTGGTGGCGCAGTGGTTAAGAATCCGCCTGCCAGTGCAGAGGACACGGGCTCGAGCCCTGGTCTGGGAAGATCCCACATGCCGCAGAGCAACTAAGCCCGCGCACCACAGCTACTGAGCCTGCGCTCTACAGCCCACAAGCCACAACTACTGAGCCCACGTGCCACAACTACTGAAGCCTGTGCACCTGGAGCCCGTGCTCCGCAACAAGAAAAGCTACCACAATGAGAGCACCACAACGAAGAGTAGCCCCTGCTCACTACAACCAGAGAAAACCCGCACGCAGCAACGAAGACCTAGCGCAGCCAAAAATAAATAAATAAATTAATTAATTTAAAAAAAAACAGATAACCAACAAGGACCTACTGTATAGCACAGGAAACTATACTCAACATTATATAATAACCTATAAGGGAAAAGAATCTGAAAAAAAAATATATATATAGATTCAGTTATATAAATATACATACATATGTATGTATATGTCTGTATTGGGTTGGCCAAAAAGTTCATTCGATTTTTTCTGGAAGATGGTACGGATATATATATATCTCAATTGCTGTGCCGTACACCTGAAACTTAGATGATATTGTAAATCAACTATACTTTAATTAAAATTTTTTAAAAAATAAACTTCCTTTTTAGAACTGTTAAAAAAATGGACTAATCTTTAGCCGGGCTGTCCAAGAAAAAAGAAGAAAGCCTCAAATAACTAAAATCAGGAATAAAAGAGATTATTACTACTAACCTGACAGAAATAAATTGGCTAGAGCACCTATGTTTTTCAAAGGGGTGAATATGAAAGAACTGCAGGGAGGCTATTTGGTGAATTTCAAAAATGGTTTTCCAGGAAGAGATCTGTGAATTTCAAAATTGCCTCTTGGGAAAGAAAGGGAAATCCTCTCCAAGTATACTCTATGGACTGACTAATGCCTTGAAAAACAGTAATAACAGTAATAGTTCTAAGGGGAAAGATACAAGAAATTAAGTGGGTGGAACCAAAATATTTCTTCATTGGAATATTTTTGTGTTTGATACACAGTGAAGAAGCCAGATACCCTTCAGGCTAACATAATTGGCATCTAGTTAATCTTTCTTTTAGATCTAACTTCTACTGCCATCTTGTGGCAATTAAAATCCAGGTCAATTATTTTACTTAAAAGTTACTCTCCGTCTCCTGACCAGAGGGTTTCAATGACTTTCTAATACTCAAGTTTCAATTTTCCCCTTATCAGTTTGAGAACAGAAATATCATTATTTGAAAAGTTGTATCTGGATACCTGGAACCACTGTCTGGAGAAAAAGTAAAATGGCATTATATTATGCACAGGAAACCAGAAATCTGCTGGTATCTGCTCAGAATGTGTTGGCTTCTGACTCCTTCCCCTACCCTGCCCCTCTCACCAGTAAAAGAGTCTCTTGGAGTGCTCCTTCCCTGCAGCGCTCTGGCTCCCTGAGGGACAAATAATAAACATTAATAAATATATCTGGATTCTCTGGCTTCCATATTTCATGCTATGGCTATACACTGAAGCATATGTTTTTCTCCCAGAGTGGGTACATGACACCAGGAAGGAGCCACACTTTATTCCTTCCAAAATGAACATGATGGACACTGTTAATGCAGTCCACTATTTTCACCCCTATTCATTCCGAGTCATGAATTAGGTCAGCTTCTAACATCAGGTCTGAATTGCTGAAAGAGAGTCCAGGCATGGCATCAGATAATTCATGCCAAAACCAATATAAGTTTAGTATTCTTGCTTTAATCTTGGCTTTCATTTAGCATTAGAAATCTCAATCTGAAAAGATAATGTGAATATTTCTTACCTGTCCCAAGTTACTAAAGCCAGCCACTCTATAAGGGACAGATTCCACTGAGGAGGACCGACTATATAAGGCGAAACAAAAAGGAAAAAACAAACCTGGTATTAAACTTTTACACAGACATAAAGTCTCCTCAGTCCCTGTCTCAGCCATATCTAGGCATTTCTTTCATCTTGCATCTTTTGCCAGCAGTTCTAATGCTGCTGTGTAGCTTTCTACTCACCTGACCACTTGGCTGCTATGCTGAGAACTGGGTCGTGGAGTAACTGAAAGGGAATAAAATGCAGAATGAAAAGTTGCCATCAATGGTGCGCCCTGCCTTGCCTAGCCTACCTGTTGCAAGTGAGTGTCCAGGAGTATGGCCTTTTCATATCATACATAAGATTTGGAAAATCACATTATACTTTCTGAGAGGAAACCATCTTCCATATGGGAAAAGGATATTTACTCATCTCACACAGATATTTGGGCAAAACATGGTCTCTACCTGACTGTGATGGAGAAGTAATGCCCACTGGTCGAGGTGTGGTTGACCTGCAAGGAAAAAAAAAAGAAAGGCTGCTCTATTTTCTCTAAGCAGAACTTAGTGCCACCTTAGAGGATCAATCAGGTCATTATTTACAGAAATAATAGCCTTCTCTCAGAGCACAAATTGCTTACTAATCATGTATTACAGGTATTAGCCCAAAATACGGAGGCAAGGTTTCCATATGGGACTCCTTGGCTCTCCAATTCCCTAAACGAAATCTTCTCCACTTCTCTATTGCCCATAATAGAAGTTCTGAAGTCCTTCTTTCTTCCTTCCCGTAGTGCCTTACCAGGTACTCTCAACTTTACATATATCTATCCATCTGTCCATCCATTCATACATCTGCCATTCCCTCACTCCCTCCATCCCCTCTTCCATCTATCCACAGACATTTATTTAGTGCTCATATGCCTTAGATCCTGAACTTACAAAGATAACTAGAATATGGTTCCTATTTTTGAGAGGCTCACAGGCTAGTGGGAGAGACAAAAAGAAAAAGAGCAAACATAAGTGTTATAAAGGGTATGTCAGAAGTACGGAAGTAGATATGGGAACATATGTGTATGTATAACTGATTCACTTTGTTATACAGCAGAAACTAACACACCATTGTAAAGCAATTATACTCCAATAAAGATGTTAAAAAAAAAAAAAAAAAAAGAAATGCTCAGGGAATCCTGCAAGGGGCAATGAAAGGACACTAGACAGTAACTTGAAGCTGTGAGGAGAAATAAAGATATCAATAAAAACAAATACATGGGCAATTTAAGCTAGTATTATTGTTACAATGGTCTGTAACTGCACTTTTTCTTTTCTACATAATTTAAGAAACAAATACCTTGAAAGATAAAAAAAAACAATTAGTGTAAAAGCTAGTATTACTGTAACTTTGGTTTGTATCTCTACATTTTGCTATCTACATAATTTAGGAGACTAATGCATTTAAAAGAATAATTAGTTTCTGTTTTGGGGCACACAATGCATGAAGATGGAATTTTGTGACATTAACAACCAAAAGGAGTGGGGATAAAAAAAAGAAGTACGGAAGTATGATAGAACACTAGACTCTAGCTTCTGTGAATCAGGGGCCATGTCTTTTTAATTCACCAATACAGAGCTGATATTAAAAATATATAATAACTGGTAGGGTACAGACATTTACAATTAGAATAATCGGTGATGTACACCCAGCACCTAACACAGTGCTTCACAAACAGTAGGTACTTAATGAATATTTATTGAATAAATGAATAATAGAATATCTAACTCTGCCTAATAAAGTGCTGACAGAGGAGATGACACATGAGTTCAATTTTGAGGGATGAGTAGGATTTCATAAGGTGACGGTCAAGGGTGAGCATTACATCCAAGATTTTACTTCAGCACTTTTCAGTGGGTAACTCTTTCTTGGAGAAGTGAAAGATAAAGATAAATTCATAAACCATTCCCTCCACCTCAGAGCCCACACAGGAGTTACAGCCAAGTGCCAAGAAAGGATAGAATTCACTTTGCTGTACAGCAGAAACTAACACAACATTGTAAAGCAACTATACTCCAATTAAAAAAAAAAAAAAAAAAAAAAAAAAGAAAGGATAGAAATTTTCAAAGAGGGATGGTATGGGGCCTGATAAAACTGACCTGCTTCCTTGGTACCAACTTGGAGATTCCTGTAGGTGAAAAAAATGGGAGTGAAGGGAGCTGTAGCTCAATGGTCCCAATCAATGGATCTTACTTGTCAGATAACTAAGCTGCAATGTCCTCTAGTTGTGGTTACTAAGATTCCCAATAGAAGAAAAAACAGCAACAGTGAGTGTTTCCTCAGAAAATTATCAGCTTTGGGGGGAGAAAATTTTAGTACCTCTTCACAAAAACACATTGGGAATCCTGTAGACTGATACACGGGGGGAAATATAGAGAGTCTATGGGGAGAGCAAGGAAAATGACAGGATTACAATGTGCTAGAAGAGTTACAAGAGTAAGATCAAAAGGAACATTATATAAACACAAAGGACAATCTTGGGAAGAGAGAAATGTCTAGGGAATAGAGTTTGAGGGACAGGAAAGGTCCTGAGGTGCCTTGGGATTCTTGAAGACAAATTTTAAGTTACCACAGATATCTCTTCTATAAGAGAGCTTCCCATGTGTTATGCCATGACTCACTGATACTCGAGAATGGGTTACCACTGTGCTAGATTTTGTCCTTTCATCCCTCCAAGGTCTTCTGTGGCCTCGTCCATTTACTACAGTGTGCTTGCTGTACAAATATTATCAATTATTACCAGCCATGATGTGAAAAAGGTTAGGAAACACTAATTCTATTCAGTCAGCTAGATAGATGGGCCAAGTAAGAGAAAATAATAGTATGGAAAATCTATTTCATTCACCTTTATGATGGCAAGCAATTTCTTCAGTTCTCCATTCTCTTTCCTTAAGACTGACAGCTCTCTAGGCAAAAGATGGAAAAAGAAACAATCAGCTCCAGCAGGTCAGTGGGATAAAAAACCTGATTATTATTATCAACATCTAGTTAATGCTTCTGGAGAGATGCTTGCCACTATACAAGGTGTTTCTGTCAGAGATCTAGTGATTCAGGGGGGCAATGGCAGGGTTTTGGTGGTGAGAAGAATCAGGTGGACAAAATAAGCAGTCACTTGGTATGATTTCAGAAGTTTACACAGAATTGCATTTCCTCTCCACACATTTTCCCCTGGCCTGCTGATGTCTGAAAATTTCCATCAGGGATTCCATCTTTTAGCTTAAGATTTCCAAAACACATGGACTTCCCTGGTGGCGCAGTGGTTAAGAATCTGCCTGCCAATGCAGGGGACATGGGTTCGATCCCTGGTCTGGGAAGATCCCACATGCTGTGGAGCAACTAAGCCCGTGCGCCACAACTACTGAACCTGCGCTCTAGAGCCCATGAGCCACAACTACTGAGCCTGTGTGCCACAACTACTGAGCCCATGCGCCACAACTACTGAAGCCTGTGAGCTCTAGGGCCCACGTGCTGCAACTACTGAAGCCTGCGCGCCTGAAGCCCATGCTCTGCAACAAAAGAAGCCACCGCAATGAGAAGCCCCAGCACCACAGTGAAGAGTAGCCCCCGCTTGCTGCAACTAGAGAAAGCCTGCGTGCAGCAACAAAGACCCAACGCAGCCAAAAAAAAAAAAAAAAAAGAACCAAAACACACCCTCCTAGAGGTAACATTTTAAATCTGCCATCGTTATTACTGTGAAAAAGCCATGTCTGATTTCTCTGAAGAAGTAGTTTTCGACAGATGGAAATAAAACGGGAAAGCTATAAAGTAGGGAAGGCCCCTTGAGGGAAGAAAGAGAAAAATAAAATGGAGATTGAGAGACCAAAAATTCTGTACCTGACTTAACCAAGACAAACAAACACATATGGAGCAATTTTTAGGCTTTGGAACCATAAGGAAATAAGGGCTACAGCTTCTATGAGAAGAAAAAGGCTCTCTGGTGATTTCATTCGTCACTTACTTGTCCTGGTTAGTCAGCGTTTTCTGTGCCTCCTGCATGGCAGCTTCTAACTTGGTAATTCTATGCTTATAAAAGGCGATGAGGAGATCTGTTTGCTTCTTCTGGAAACTCCACACCTGCTAGGGAAAAAGAGACCTTTGACATACAACCCCCATAACTCCTTTCCCCTTACTTGTAGCAACAAATGGAAACCCATCAATTCATACTCTATTACTGATCATTTTCTTCTGGAGCATCTGACCTAATTCATGATTCCCCAAAACTAGGGAAAGCCAAAACTTTTCATTTCCAGAAAAGTGCCTTCCTAATATCTTAATGAGAATATTCTGACATAGAATGACTCTTTAAAAATATAACCATTCATCTTGAGCAAGAAGAGTGACAACCAAAAAAATGTTTCCAAGCTTAGAACTGGTTCTGACCTTACTTGTTTACTATTAGCTTGGACTCAGATTCCATATTCCTAGCTCTACAGAGCACTGGTAACCAATTTACTTTCCCTGAGATACTCACACAGAGACACTTGCAGGCTGTTTATGTTGCTACAGTAAAGGGCAAAGAGGCACAGAAGGAGATTACCTATTCCTGAATTTTATTTCTGGCCATGGGTAAATAATTTTATCTTTTGCTTTAATTTACCATTTGATATACTAATGTGCCTATCATGGGATTACTGAATCAGATCAAAAGTTAATATGTGGAAAGTATTTTAGCTTTGTCAGGTTCTACTTTTGAATACACAGCAGTATTCAGGTCTCATTTGTTTCCTCCCTACTCAAACCGTAAACCTTTTTTCTTAGGTCCTTCCTAGATCTGGTACTTTTGTCATAAACTTTTTGTTCTCATCTAATTTGCAAGTTGCTTTTGCCACCTTACTAAAGAATTCTACTTCCGAATTTATATAGTCTCTACACTCTTTCCTTTCTACTCAAAAGCAAACTAAACTAATTCTACACAGATAAGAATTCACTGTAGTCTATTTTTTTAAAGTTGTTCTTGTTTTCAATAAAAGTAAAACATATTCATTTTAGAAAACTTGAACAATGCAGAAGCAGAAAAAAGGCACTCAATCCTGGGAGTTATCTAAAATGGCAAAGGGTTGGCGAGCAATAGATATTATGGATAGATACAATATATAGCCAAGAGACCTACTAACCTACGTGCCAAAACTACTTTGGTGCTCAAAGAGATTTGAGCGAAGAAGAATCCTAAAAATGCTTCCTTATCAAAAGCAAGGGGACTTCCCTGGTGGTCCAGTGGTTAAGACTCCATGCTTCCACTGCAGCGGGCACAGGTTCGATCCCTCATCAGGGAACTAAGATCCTACAAGCCACGCGGCACAGCCAGGGAGTTAAGTTTTGGGTTATCACAGTTTGTGATCAAAGCCTCTCACACTGGGGCTTAAGGTTCCTCGACCTGCTCAGTAGTGATAAAGAACTCAACTACACTGTTTCAGAAGTCTTAAAAACTGACAGGTAAACTTTTTCTTTTCAGGTAAAATAATCTTCAACTAAATAAAACCTTTCTTCAAAGGCACCATTGATTATCTCAGTTGTTCAGTCTTTAAATTCAAGTGAGGGATGGGAAACTGATCTGATCTATTTATGAGATCAGGTCTTGACCCGATTTTATTCAAACGATTTATATGGTAGTTATTTAAGTATGTTAGCAAAACATATGACTTCCAAGTCAGCCAACTAATGATCAGGGCCAGCTGCCTGTATTTGTAAATAAAGTTTTACCGGAATACAGTCATACCCATTTGTTTACAGATTGCCTGTGGCTGTTGTTCTGTGCTACAACAGCAGAGTTGAGTAGCTGCAACAGAGGTTGCACAGCCTGCAAAACCTAAAATATTTACTAACCTTTCAAGAAAAAGTTTGTCAGTCCCAACACTAAATTTATGAAAGTCTTTCTTGGGCTTCCCTGGTGACGCAGTGGTTAAAAATCAGCCTGCCAATGCAGGGGACACAGGTTCGAGCCCTGGTTGGGGAAGATCCCCCATGCCGTGGAGCAACTAAGTCTGTGCGCCACAACTACTGAGCCTGCGTTCTACAGCCCGAGAGCCACAACTACTGAAGTCCGCGCGCCTAGAGCTCGTGTTCCACAACAAGAGAAGCCACCGCAATGAGAAGTCCGCACACCACAACCAAGAGTAGCCCCTGTTCACCGCAACTAGAGAAAGCCCGCGTGCAGCAACGAAGACCCAACGCAGCCAAAAATAAATAAATAAATAAATTCATTTAAAAAAAAAAGTCTTTCTCTGTATTTTCGTTTATCTTTTTTTTTTTTGGCCACGCTGTATGGCATGTGGGATCTTCGTTCCCCGAGCAGGGATCAAACCCATGCCCCCTGTATTGGGAGCGCAGAGTCTTAACCACTGGCCCACCAGGGAAGTCCCTCCGTATTTTCATTTGTGCCTTTTGCTCTGAATTTGTCTTTCTTTGTGAATCTATATCTTTCCCTCTCTTTCTCTCAACCTCTTCTTTCTCTTTATTTCCTACTCTATTTGATGCTCGATTTTGTCTGTTCTTCCTATTTGTATTTACTTAATGGACATTTATGTTACTTCTTAATTTTAAAGTGGATGGGCCCAACAAAATGGGAGAAAATATTTGCAAATCATATATGTGGTGAAGGACTTGTACCTAGAATATATAAAGAACTCTTACAACTAATAATAAAAAGACAATCCGACTTAAAAATGGGCAAAGGATCTGAATAGACATTACTTTAAAGATGACAAACAAATAGTCATAAGCACATGAGAAGATGCTCAACATCATTAATCATCAGAGAAATGCAAATCAAAACCACACCGAGATAGCATTTCACACCACTAGGATGATTATTATAAAAAAAGACAGATAAAACAAGTGTTGATGAGGATATGGAGAAATCAAAACCCTCATACACTGCTGGTAAAAATGTAAAATGTGCAAGCACTTGGGAAAACAGTCTGGCAGTTCCAAAAGTTAAACATAGAGTTACCATTTGATCCAGTGATCTAATTCCTATGTATATATCCAAGAGAAATGAATATATGTCCACACAAAAACTTGTATACAAATATTCATAGCAGCATTATTCATAATAGCCAAAAAGTGAAAACAACCTAAATGTCCCTCAGTGTATGAATGAATACGTGAAACGTATATCCAGCCATATAATGGATTATTATTTGGTCATAAAAAGGAATAAAGTACTAATGAAGTTCTAATACATTCTACAACATGGATAAACCTTGAACACATTATGCTAAGGGAAAGCAGTGCAGGATTCAGACAATAAATAAATTATATAATGTTAGAGATAAGACCTATGATGAAAAATAAAGCAGGGTAAGAAGTAGACTTGGGGCTGCTATTTGAGATATGAGAGTCAGTAAAGGTCTGACTGAGGAAGAAAAATATGAGCAGAAGCCTGAATGAGACAATCTAGACATTACTTGGATCAGTTATTCAACTTCACAGATTGGGAAAACACATTTTCAGACATTGCTGACTTCACCAAATGGGCACTTCACTAAAGTGATGATTAACTGACCCTTTTCATGTATTTTATCTTGATTACTTGACCATGTGTAATTGGTCCCATGATTAGGCAGGGTAGAATTCAGACTACATATAATTTCTCTACTGATCATTAACTAACCCTTGGTTTAGTTATTAACCAAAGGTCTGCTCTTTCTCTTGTTCATGTGACCTTGTTTACATTTCTCCTTGAGTCTCAGCTGGATTTTATCTCCCCATAATGTTAAATAGTATCTCAAATATGATGGTTCACCCAAGCAGCTAAAAGCAGGATGCACTGAAAGCCTTAATTTCCCTTCTTCTATCTCCAGAGTCAGGATTGAGGGGGAGATACCAAAGAAAAATTAAATCTACTATCTTCAGCCAAACATGACAAAGGACCATCTTCACGTTTAATAAAAAAATATTCTCGTAAGAACGAGACGAGTAGAGAAGAAAAATAGTGATAAAATCTTAAGAAATGTGCCCAGATAGCAATCCCATGAGGCTATGAAATGATCTTGGTGGAGAACTGGAGAGTGGAAGGGAAAAACTAAAGTTTTTAGATTTTGGGAACTTTCTCAAATGGTTGTCCTGTCTCCTCTTCACTTCCTTCCACAATTCTATTGCTCCTGACCAAGTCAATGGCATGACAACATATCACGCATCAGGAAAAGAAAAATATCTTCCAAAATTCAGGCAACCTATTATAAATACTAACTGAAGAATTAAATACATATGTGTTGCTAAGAGAGGTTATTGAAAAATACGAGTGGAGAACAAGAAATCCCTTTTTGAACTTAGGTGTATAAGCAAAAGCTTGAAAGTTTGGCTACTATATCCATTGTTTGCAGGGTCAGGCCTGTATATTCAAAGCAATTTTTCGAAGATTCATTAAATGTGCAAAGAAAGAAGACAAAGCTCTCTAGAACCTTTTTTATCCTCAAAAATTACTAAATAGAACTAGGAAGCACAAGGCAAGATGTCAGCTACATAGTAGTTTTTACAGCCTATCACAGATTCTGGGTGAGTAAAAAGTTAACTTGAGATTTGTATCATCAGGAAAGAAAGCAAACAGGGCAGCCTATTTCTCCCCATTGTATACAAATATACAAATGCAGTTAAAGAGAACCTCTGGAAAAGAAATAAGATGCAATTATAACTTGCCTGGAAAATCAGATTTTCTTCACTTTTATTTCTCATACCTGAGAGATGTGACTAAAATACTGCAAAGCTGTATCCACAGGGCTTTTGAAGTACATCTTCTCCTGAGGTTTCAGCTATGAAGAGAGTAAGACACATCCACAATGGAATGAAATAAAATACAGGTAAATATGGTTAAAGACATAGTACCCTTTCTAAAGCACCAGGTATTATTCCACTGTGCTAAGAGGGCGATCACTATTGCACTAGGAGATGTAGACTACATATCCTAATCCTTCTTACCTCGTGCTTCTGTGACAGTAGTCACAAATCCACAAGTAATTCTTTTATCTCTAGTTTACCTCCTTTTTTTTTCAATTGCTATCTACACGTTTTGTTTGTTCCTTTTTTCTTTCTTTTTAAAAAAAAATTTCAGTTTTTTTTTTTTGGCCGTGCCACGTGGCTTGCGGGATCTTAGTTCCCTGACCAGGGATTGAACCCAGGCCCCCATGGTGAAACCCCCAAGTCCTAACCACTGGACCGCCAGGGAATTCCCCCCAAATTTCAGTTCTTAGCCACTGTATTCTTTGTATAGTTCCTACACACCAGGAATGGGATAAGATTGTTCGTGACGGGGAGGAAAAACTTACATTATCAGAAAGAGCCAGATACTTGCAGGCAGTTCCACAAACAGCACATTTTTCTAGCGGGGAAAGGGGAAAAAAATGTTTGGTTCTCATGGGCATGAGGTAAGATTTTCCTAAAGTACATGATAACAGTCAAGTAGGCTAGCTAATGAAAAGAGAGTTCTTACTGAATTCAAAATGTCATTGTGCTATATAAAAGGACATCGACTTGAGTTCCATTCTCGAAATCAGTGTTTCCAAACTTGTATGTTGATGAGAAGTAACACTTTCACACTGTACCTCTACCCATCTCCCTTTCTATAAATTCCCAGTTTTCTTCTGCAGGTGAGGGACAGTAGCCTCCCAGCAGGAGTACAGGAGTGTACATTTACTAGAGTCTGGGAAGAGTACCAATGATCGCAACTTTAAGTTATTATTTTTTTATTCTCTCTACCTGACAGTAGGCACACATTAGGCACCATAAGAAACTCTTCAATTATTCCTGCCTTGTTCTCACTTTGCTAATATTCCTGGATATTGTTTTGAAGCTCTCCTACTCTCATTCTCTAATTAACCCAATCTGAAAGATGTGGAAATTAAAATTCCTAATCTTCCTTTGAAGTTAAAATTTTAGTAGCAGTGCTGGTTATTGATTAAGATAAATGCCGTGTCCGGAGAAAACATCACATGACATATGCTTCACCCAGACAAACCGCTCCAAAGTGAGCTGCTGTTACCATAGTAATAGCTTTGTTACATTAGATAACTTAAAAGGGTCATGAGATTCACATAGAGAAAAAGCTTCTCCAGAGGCTACCTAACCTGACTCTTCTTTCCTTGGGGATGAAGTTTTTCCCCGTCTTCCTTCCATATTATTGCCAGAGGGAGCTAGCAAGTGCAAATCATTCTTCTATTTAAGAAAAAGACAAAACAAACTTCCACAGCTCTCCATCACCTGCAGGATAAAGTTCAGGTTCTTTAGCCTGGTATATAGAGCCTTCCATCATATGGCCACTACCTACCTCTCTAGCCTCATCTCTCACCATTTCTTACTTTATCCTTTTATGCTCTACCAATCCCAACCACGTGTACTTCCCTGTACTAAGTTTAATAATGTTGTATTCCTTTACACATGCTGTTCTCTTAAACCAGAATGATCTTCCCTGCCTAATTCACTTGGCAGACTCCAGTTTATTACTCAAAACTCTATTGAAGCAACACCTCTTCTATGAAATTTTCCCTGATCAAAACATCCTAAGTCCCTCTTCTGGACCTACTACCCAGAATACATACCTACAGAATATAATACGTACCTTGTAAGTATTTTAGCATTAAGAAAAAAAGACACACCTTAAATTTGTCTCTTCGAAGACTTAACAGCTGCAAGAACTTGGTCAAATCACCTATTTGACCAGCTCCTCATTTGTAAAATGGATCTACTAATAATTACCTCCTGGCATTGTGGTGAGGATATGTAAAATTGGTACACATGAAAATGCTTTTTAAACCACAAAGGTATCACCCACCACTATCACCATCGTCAACATTTCTAATTAAATTGATTTCATAGATTATACTACTTCCCATTAGAAATGGCTCTTGTTATCAACCACTTTCCCAATTTCTATTCATTATTTTTATTTTTTCTCTTTTCTCTAATCAGTCTGATAACCTTGTGGCTTTCCCTGCCACAGGCTTCAGAACACTGACAAGCACCTTTTGATGTTCAAGTAATAGACAGTCCATTTGCTAAATCATGCCTTTTAATGGATTCCTCCGATTTTCATAATCAACAGTTTCCTATTATACCCACACCACCTTCGGCCTACTAAGTGATTTTTATTCCAAGTTACACAGAGAAATGGCTAATCATTATTTATAGGTTAAAAACATTTTTGCCTGAATCTGAAAACAGTTAAATCACTCACCCAGAGTCACACACTTTTTACAGAAAATATGGCCACAGCTGGTGACAAAGAAATGGGCCCCATCTTTTTGGAAACACCGGTTGCAGTGAAACCAATCCATTCTGCAGCAGAGAAAGAGAATAACCTGGGGCATAACATAATTATAGCTGTTCCAAAATCTACTTAACAATGTTTGCTTAGTTTCTGCTAACTTATTGGGATGTGGGCATATTATTGTGGGTATTCCAATTGGATGTGAGGAAGTACATATACCTCTGAGGTGAAAAAAGCAGACTGCAGACTATGCTATGCCATTTTCTAAAGAGAAAAAGTATACATATTTAGAAGAGCAACAGGACAATGATGATTTTGTTTTTGAATGGTGAGATCATGTGTATGTGTGTGTGTGTGTTGCCTTTACACTTTTTTTGTTTTCTAAATTTTCTGGATTAATTCAGGTACTAATTTGTAATTAGAAAAAACAATCTTAAAAAAAAATCTATTTCTTTCCTAATAGTTTCCTGTGATACAGCAAGATGGAGCAAGGAGGAGGTAGTGGACCAAATATACAAGATCACATATTAGCCACTTGGGACACATTTTATCTAATGGAAACATTGTTTGTGAATGATGTCTCAGCTTTTCACATTTCCTTCTACTCCACAGAAACTCAGAATCATAGATCTGGAAGGGATCTTGAAAATCATTTAACATTTTTTCCAATCCCATCATTTTTCAAAAGATGTATCTGATATTCACTGAAATGTAAGATTTTAAATGAAGAAACTGACATAAAAAATACAGAGCTGATATATAGAGCTGTAATTAGTTCATACATTTAATGGATTTACGCTTAGTTTCATGAATATACTACAAGAATGTAATATATATTAGTTTAAATTCATTTAAAATTAAATTGAGGGAAAAAATCAAAACAGAAGGTAAAATTTTTCCCCACTGAAGTCTTTTTTTTTTTTTTGAAGTCTTTTCTTTAAAAAAATTTTAAAGTAGTTTATAGAGACATTTGCTCAAAGAATATTGGCTGGTTTGTGCCACACTGTAATATTTTTGTCACATAAGGGCAAGATTCACGATAAAAACTTACTGAATAAACGTTTCAATGCAAAGACATTACATAGAGGCATGAGCTTCAGATACCTATTTGTTGCTCACAGATACACTAACTTCTACCAGAAAGTGCGTCTAAAGAACTACTGAAAAGGTCACAGTTATATATGCCCTGGTTTGTTTAGGGGAAGCGAGAACAATTTTAATCAAATGCGTCGACCAAATGAACCCTTTAAAAGAAGGGCCGTTAACAGGATTTGTGAGGGCAAGACTCGTCTGATTTTTAGGGGTGATGGAGATTTAGCAGAGTCTCAGATTTACCAGTAGCTCTTTTTTAACTACATTCCCTACCTGCTTGGCCGCAGTGATCCCAAAAGGCCTCGGATCTCACCGAAATCAATCAGTTCTCAAGAGGAGCTGGAAATGGCGGGAAAATACACAGCAAGCCTGGCACCGGCGAGAGGCAAGAGTCTGGGCGTGGCCCGCGACGGTGTGTGACAGGCGTGGGCGGGGCCCAGGAGTGGGCGGGGTCCAGAGCATGCGCGAGGCGTGGGCGGGGCCGAGAGGCAAGAGTGCGTTTTCTTACAAGTCCGGGAAAATCTACCTCATGTAAGATTGGGAACAAATAAGAAATATGATCTAATCCCATACATGCTATGGAAACAACAAGGTGAAAATAAACCTAATAATGTTCAAGCAGACAGTAACACACTAGAAAAATGTGGTCACAAAGCAGATGAAAACTTTAACTTAGTATTTTTTCCTCTCTCTTTTTTTAACCTAATATTTTTAAGGGAAATAAAATAATAGATGATTTGAAAGAAAAGCATAAATCAGAAGTAGAAAAGCTAAAAAGTGATACGGGTAGAGAACAGTCGCATATTAAATGAGAACTAACCAGTCTCAGGAAAAAATTTTTTTAAACTTTTTTCAGAAATAAAAAAAGCACATTTAAGGGCTGAAAGGAGAATGGTTTTTCTAAAAAGAAAGATAAAAGTTTTCAAGAGAAAGTGATAGATATAGAGAACAAGCAAAAGAGACTTTACACACACATTTATCCCCACAAGGAAAACCAGAGCAATGTATCAGAACAAATAGTTAAAACAAAATTTTGAGAAAATTTTCCTGAAATAAGACTTAAGCCTACATATTGCAAAGGCCTACAGTGTATAGGAGAAAACTGACCCAGAACAGTTTAAACCAAAACATTTTCTAGTAAAACTATTAAATTAGTCTTTAAAGATAAGGAAAAACCCCTTTGAGCATCCAGACAAAAAGTACTAATCATTGATAAGGAAAAGAAAATTAGACAGGCTTCTTTACAACATCATTTTATGCTAGACACAATGAAACTGCATTTTCAAGATTTTCAAAAAGAAAATATGATCCAAGAATTTTATATCCCCTTATCCTGTGTTCAGGTGTAAAGGCTGCTGACAAAAAATCTGAACATGAGCTTTTCCTGAGGAAGCTGCTAAGTAGTGGTTCTCAAGCTTCTTGGTCTCAGAACTCCTTTACCTTTTAAAAAGTATTCAAGTATTGAATTCCCTGGCGGTCCAGCGGTTAGGACTGTGCGCTTCCACAGCCGGCGCACAGGTTCCATCCCTGGTCAGGGAACTAAGATCCCCTATCCCCGGATGCTGTGTGACACTGCCAAAAAAAAAAGTATTGAAGACACCCTTCCCTACAGAGCTTTGGTTTCTGTGGATTGTACTATACCTATCAATGTTCACCATATTAGCAATTAAGATTGAAAATTTTTTTAATTTTTTTTATTCATTTGAAAACAAAAATAAAAATAAACCCATTAAATGTTAACATAACCTATGGGAAATAACTATATTTTCCCAAATAAATACAATTTAGTGAGAAGAGGGGCATTGTTTTTGTTTTACAGTTTTATAATCTCTTACTATCTGACCTAATAGAAAGCAGCCGGATTCACACATCTGCAATCACTCTGTTACACTGTACTGTTTTGGTTGAAGTGTGTGAAGATCTGGACTCACTCAAATACGTAGATGGAAAAGGGAGTAGTATTTTAATAGCCTATTTAGATACTTGTGAACATTTTTCTTTGATACTAAACCAAAATTCAAGAAGTGGGAGTTTGTTAAAAGCTAGCTGCAACGTGGGATCTGACACAATATCAATGAATGTGCAACATTTTGCATTTAGACCAAATTGGTCATTGGGAAAATATTGGTTCACTGAGTTAAACACATTGACACATTTCATGATACAATATTAAATACTGACACACTTCATTATACAATATTTGAAAATCACTTTTATTTGTATCACTACCTATCTCACCAGAAAAGTCTTTGAGTATTGGGAACTTGTCAGGTTCACAGTTGAAGATACAAGTTTCCCAAAATTCTAATTTTCATCTGAAAATTTGAGTTTTATCATTGGCAATAAATGCTAAGTGACTTGTTTTCCTTGAAGTGACAAGCTCATTTTGTGTATTTTTGAGAAAATGTCTACCAAATACCCAAATCTGAATAAGTATAGTTTGTTTGTTACTTGTTCTTTCAGGTTAAAAAGGTGTTCCATTAAAAAGTGATTCGTTCAGCCCACAACTCAAACCATTGCATAGTTTTCCTAAATATAATCTTAATTCTACTTAAGCATTCTGGGTCATAGAAAAAGGAGAAAACTTTCAAAAACATTTTATGAGATGAACTTAGCAAAAAAAAAATGATAAAGATTGCACACATACACACAAGAAAACTATAGAACAATCTCACTTGTGAATATTGGTGCAAAAATCTTAAATAAGATAGAAAATAGAATAGAATCCAACAACATATTTTAAAAAGTATACATTATGACCAAGTGATGTTCACTACAAAAACAAAAGGATTGTTCAATATTAGGAAATCTATTAATGTAACTTATTATATTAAATAATATTTCTAAGAAGAAATATCATACGTTAATCTCCACAGTTGCCACTAAAGCATTTGTCATAATTTATATCCATTTTTGATTTAAAATTTCAATGAAGTAAGAATCAATGGATATTCCCTTAATATGATTAAAAGATGTGTGTGTATGTGTATGCAAAATCCAGCATGTTTTTTATTTTTATTTTATTTACTTATTTATTTATTTTGGCTTTGCCAGGTCTTAGTTGTGGCACGCAGGATCTTCATTGCATCATGCGGGATCTTTTAGTTGCGGCATGTGGACTCCTTAGTTGCAGCATGTGGACTCTTAGTTGCGGCATGCATGCAGGATCTAGTTCCCTGACCAGGGATCGAACCTGGGCCCCCTGCATTGGGAGCACAGAGTCTTACCCACTGGACCAACAGGGAAGTCCCCCGCATGTTTTTTACATGAGGGAACATTAGAGTCATTCCTGCTAGTCAAGAATGAGACAAGACTACCAGTACCACTTAACATGGTATGGGAACACTAATTTAAAAGGATAAGATAAAAACACCTCTTTTAGCAGATTATATCATTGTATGTTGAAAAATCGGAGAGAATCAATCAAGAAACTACTGTAAATAATAAGAAAATCTAGTAAAGTAACAAGTTATAAACTTAACAGAAAGAAATACAGTAACCTTTCCATATTCAAATAATAATCAGGTAGAAGATGTAAGAGGAGAGAAGACTATTTAAAATAAAAACAAAGATAAAATACTTAGGCAATAACTTAACGAAATATATATGAAGAAAACTTTAAACCATTATTGAAAGAGACAAAAGTCAACATAAATAAAATAGCAAGTCGACATCATAATGTTGGATAGGAAGAGTCAACATCCCAATGATGTCAATTCTTCCTAAGTTAATTTATAAATTTAACTTGATCCAAAACAAACAAAAAACACAGGTTGCCTTTCTAGAATTAAACAAATTGATTATAAATTTCATATGGATTATATCTAAACAAACAAGAGTATCCAGGAAAACCCTGAAAGTCTTTTAGTGTCATGTGGGGTGGGAAGCTAGCCACACCCAATATTAAAACATATTATAAAATCTCTATAATTTAAAAAGTGTGCTATTGGTGCATGGGTAAACATACAGACCAGTAAAATAGAATAGAAAGTCCAGAAATAGAAACATGTACATTTGAAATGATTAATTTGTGATAAAGGTGAGGAATTCAGTGGGGGCGGGGTGGGATTGAGTTTTTTTTGTTTTTTGTTTTTGTTTTGGCCTCACTGCGAAGCCAGTGGGATGCGGGCTGACCAGGGACAGAACCTGCGCCCCTGGCGGTAGAAGCGCGGAGTCCTAAACACTGGACTGCCAGGGAATTCCCAGGATTGAGTTTTTTAATAAAGAGTTGAGAAAACTGGATAGCCATTTGGAAAAATATAACATTGGGTCTGTATCTCACACTGTTCACCAAGATAAATTTCAAGTGGATCGGAAATCTAAATGTAAAATGAAACATACAAGTACTGGAAGAAAACATGGGTGAACACCTTTACAACCGAGGATTAGGGGAACTCTTCCTATGATCCAAAAGTCTAGAAGCAATAAAAGAAAAGATTGATAAACTTGACTACATAGCAATAAAAGAAGACCTTTTAGATGTCCAAACTCTCTCTCTCTTTCTCACACACACACACACACACACACACACACACACAGAGAAAAGCCCACTATAGATGAAATAAAAAACAGTGACAGGGGGCTTCCCTGGTGGTGCAGTGGTTGAGAATCTGCCTGCCAGTGCAGGGGACACGGGTTCGAGCCCTGGTCTGGGAAGATCCCACATGCCACAGAGCAACTGGGCCCGTGAGCCACAATTACTGAGCCTGAGCATCTGGAGCCTGTGCTCCGCAAGAAGAGAGGCCACGATAGTGAGAGGCCCGCGCACCGCGATGAAGAGTGGCCCCCGCTCACCGCAACTAGAGAAAGCCCTCGCACAGAAACGAAGACCCAACACAGCCAAAAACAAATTAAAAAAAAAAAAAAAAAAGGATACAACAAAAGGAAAAAAGCTTTAAAAAAAAAAAAAACAGTGACAAATTGGGGAATAATATCTTCAACTTAAATCACAAAGGGCTAATAGCTTTACTATACAAAGAACTTCTAAAAAGAGAAAGCCAGTGACAATAGAAATTTGAGCAAAAGACATAAACAGTTCACAGAAAAAAAATTTTTAATGGCCCTTGAACATATTAAAAGATATTCAATCTCACTTTTAGTGGGATAAGCAAACAAAAACTCCATCAAAGTACTACTTTCCATCTCTCAGACTGGCAGATCCAAGTATTTCATAACATATTGTGTTGGCAAGTTTAGGGGGCCACAGACACTCATATATTGCTGGTGAGAATGCCAAATAGTGTAACCACTCTGTAGTGAACATGGCCCTATCTAGGAAAGTTATATATGTATTTATCTTTAACCCAGCAATCCCACTTCAAGGAATCTGTCTCAAAGATGCACTGGCAAAAATATGAGATCACTTATGAACAAGGTTATTCTTCGCAGTAGTATTTATAATAGCAAAAGATTGATAACTGTTTATCAGTGACAAATCACAGTTGAGTATTATGCACATATAAAAAGAAATGAGAAAGATCTTTATACGCTAATATGAGGCAAATTTATTGTTAAATGAAAATAAAAGGTGTAGAAGGTTACATAATGTGCAATTCTTTGTTTGAGAAAGGGGAAATATAGGGACTTCCCTGGAGGTCCAGTGGTTAAGAATCCACATTTCCACTGCAGGGGGCACAGGTTTGATTCCTGGTTGGTGAACGAAGATCCCGCGTGCTGTGGCCAAAAAAAAGGGGGGGGGGATATATTAATAAATGCATATCAAAAAGAAACACTGGAAGATAAAACAGAAATTACAAAAAAAATTTACCTATGAAGATAGGAAGGGAACATTATAGAAGTAAAAATATGAAAGGAAGACTTCCCTGAATTTAACTTGTTATATAATTTTGTCTATAGAAATATAATTATTTTACATATTCAAAAATAGAATTAGGGGCTTCCCTGGTGGCGCAGTGGTTGAGAATCTGCCTGCCGATGCAGGGGACACGGGTTCGAGCCCTGGTCTGGGAAGATCCCACGTGCCGCGCAGCAACTGGGCCCGTGAGCCACAATTACTGAGGCTGCGCGTCTGGAGCCTGTGCTCCGCAACAAGAGAGGCCGCGATAGTGAGAGGCCCGCGCACCGCGATGAAGAGTGGCCCCCGCTTGCCACAACTAGAGAAAGCCCTCGCACAGAAACGAAGACCCAACACAGCCATAAATAAATAAATAAATAAATTTAAAAATGGTCCACATCAAAAAAATCTTTAAAAAAAAAAAAAGAATTAAAAAGCAACTCCTAAAAATTGAGGACTGAAACAAATGAACTTAACTGTACATCAGATTAGTAGCTTTTTAAACAAGTTTATTGAGATAGAATTGGCATACAATCCACTGTATATATTTAAAATGTAAAATTTGATAAGTTTTGACATATGTATAAAGCCTTGAAGCCATCACTACAATAAAGACAGTGAAGATATCCATCATCCCCAAAAGTTTCTGCATGCTCCTTTGTAAACCATCCCTCCCAACCCTCCCCACACTTCTCTCCCCCGGTAACACAGGTACTTTCTATCACTAGAGATTAGTTTGCATTTTCTGGAGTTTTATATACAAGAATCATATAGACTTTTTTTGTCGGGCTTATTTCATTCAACATAATGATTTTGAGATCCATCCATGTTCTTGCATGTATCAATAATTCTTTCATTTTTGTTGCTGAGTGGTATTTTATCATATGTATATACCACAATTTGTCCATTCATCTGTTGATGGACATTTGAGTTGTTTCCAGTTTGGAGCTACAACAAATAAAGCTGCTATAAATGTTCCTGTACAAGTCTTTGTTTGGACATATGCCTTCTTTTCCCTTGGGGAAATACTAAAAGCTGAATGGCTAGATCAAATGGTAGCTATGTGAGGTATATGTTTAACTTTTGAAGAAGCTGCCAAACTTTTCCAAAGTGATTGTACCATTTTCCATTCCCACAAGCAATGTATGAGATTTCCAGGTTCTCCACATTATTGTCAGCACAGAATGTTCAGTCTTTTTATTTTGATTAATTCTAATAGGTGTGTAGTGGTTCTTGTTGTGGTTTGTTGTTGTTGCTGTTGTTTTTTTAATTTATTTATTTTTGGCTGTGTTGGGTCTTCGTTTCTGCAAGCGGGCTTTCTCTAGTTGTGCTGAGTGGGGGCTACTCTTCATTGTGGTGCGCGGGCTTCTCATTGCAGTGGCTTCTCTTGTTGAGGAGCACGGACTCTAGGCGTGTGGGCTTCAGTAG
Source organism: Balaenoptera borealis (assembly GCF_965194805.1). Classification (NCBI taxonomy): domain Eukaryota; kingdom Metazoa; phylum Chordata; class Mammalia; order Artiodactyla; family Balaenopteridae; genus Balaenoptera; species Balaenoptera borealis. The sequence continues at coordinate 73,696,900 of NC_138866.1, forward strand.
TTGTGGAGCATGGGCTCTAGTAGTTGTGGCTCTCGGGCTCTAGAGGGCAGGCTCAGTAGTTGTGGCACACGGGCTTTGTTGCTCTGCAGCATGTGGGATCTTCCCGGACCAGGGCTCGAACCCGTGTCCCCTGCATTGGCAGGTGGATTCTTAACCACTGTGCCACCAGGGAAGCTCCTCTCATTGTGGTTTAATTTGTATTTCCCTAATGACTAATGATGATGAACACATATTCACGTGCTTATATATAAGCAAATGAATGTGCGTGAAGTGTGTGTGAAGTGTCAAAATCGTTGGCCCATTTTTAACTAGGTTGGGTTTGTTTTGGTTTTTTTTTCATATTTTGAATTTTGAGAGTTCTTCATATATTCTGAAGAAACTTCTCTATCAAATATATTCCCAGTCTTTGGCTTGTCTTTTCAGTCTTTTAATAGTGGTTTTTAAAGAGCAGAGGGGTTTTTTTGTTTTGTTTCTTTTCTTTTTTTTTAGCCGCACCATGCACCCCTGGCAGTGAAAGCACCAAATCCTAACCACTGGACCACCAGGGAATTCCCCTTGAAGAGCAGGTTTTTACTTTTGTTGAAGTCCCATTTATCAATTTGTCCTTTAATGAAGCATGCTTTTGGTGTCATATCTAAGAAGTCTTTGCCAAACTCAAGGTCACAAGGATTTCCTCCCATATTTTCTTCTAAAATTCTAGAAATCTAGACTTACAGTTTTGTATTCACATTTAGGAATATGATTCATTTTGAGTTAATTTTTTTATATGATATGAGGTATGGATTAAAGTCCTTGTGTGTGTGTGTGTCTTTTGTTTTTGTTTTCTGCATATGGATATCCAATTGTTCAAGGACCATTTGTTGAAAAGATCTTTTTTCAACTAAATTGTCAAAAGCAATTGTCAAAAGTCAGTCATCTATGAGAAAACAATTCCATTTACAAAAGCATCAAAAAAGAATAAAATACTTAGAAATAAATTTAACCAAGGAGATGCAAGACTTGTACATAGAAAACTACTTAATATTGTTGATAATATTACCCAAAGTGATATACAGATTCAATGCAATCCCTATCAAAATCCCAATGGTGTTTTTTGCAGAAATTGAAAAACTCGTCCTAAAATTCATATGGAATTTCAAGGGATCCAGAATAGCAAAAACAATCTTGAAAAAGAAGAATAAAGTTGGAGGACTCACAATTCCCAAATTTAAAACTTACTATACAAAGTTACCATTATCAAAACAGTGCTGTGCTGGCATAAGGATAGACATATAGACCAATGGAGTAGAATTAAGAATCCAGAAATAAACTCTCACATCTATGGTCAATTGATATTCAACAAGGATGCCAAGACCCTTCAATGGGGAGAAGAATAATCTCTTCAACAAACTGTGCAGGGAAAACTGGATATCCATGTGAAAAAGAATAAAGCTGGAACCTTACCTTACACTATATACAAAAATTAACTAAAAATGGATCAAATATCTAAATGTAACAGCAAAAAACATAAAATTCTTAGAAGAAAATATAGGGGCAAGTCTTAATGACCTTGAATTTGGCCATGGTTCCTAACTATGACAAAAGCACAGACAATAAAAGAAAAAGTAGACACATAGGACTTCATTAATATTAAAAACTTTTGTGTATCAAAAGACACTATCAAGAGAGCAAAATGACAACACACAGAATGAGAGAAAATATTTGCAAATCATATATCTCCTACAACTTAACAATAAAGAGACAAACAACTCAGTTAAAAAATGGGCAAAGGACTTGATTAGACATTTCTACAAAGACAGATGACCAATAGACACATGAAAGGATGCTCAATATCATTACTCATGAAGGAAATGCAAATCAAAACCACAGTGAGTTACCATTTCACACCTATAAGGATGGCTATAATTTTTTTTAAAGAAAGCCACAGTGTTGGGGAGGATGCAGAGAAATTGGAACCCTTGTATACTGTACAATGGTGCCTTTGCTGTGGAAGACAGTTTGGTGGTTCCTCAAAAAGTTAAACATAGAACTACCCTACCATATGACCTAGCAATTCCATTCCTAGGTACATACCCAAAAGTATTGAGAACAAGGATTTAAACAGGCCCTTGTACATCAACGTTCACAATATTGATGCAGCATTATTCATGATATCCAAAAGAAGGAAACAACCCAAGTGTCCATCAATAGATAAATGGATAAACAATGTGGTATATACATACAATGGGATATTTTTCAGCAATAAAGAAGAATGAAGTTCTGATACACACCACACAATTAATGAACCTTGGAAACATAATGGTAAATGAAATAAGCCAGACACAAAAGGACAAATATTGTATGATTCCATTTATGTGAAATATCTGGAATAGTCAAATTCATAGAGACAGAAAATAGATTAGAGGTTAACAGAGGCTGAGAGAAGGAGAGAATGGGAGTTGTTGCTTAATAGGTACAGAATTTCTGTTTGAGGTGATGAAAAATTATGGAACTAGAGGTGATGGTTGTACAACATTGTGATGACATAATTTAAAAATGAATACTACTTGGTTAAGGTAGGGTTTTCCAGGTTTCCCCACTTTAAAGTTAATGTTTTCCCTTTCTACATTCTTTGGAAGCAAGACTGCAAGTCCAGCCCAGCCTCAAAACTAGGAAGAAGTGTTTAAGTACCACCTCTTTTTTTTTTTTTTAATATTTTTATCTTATTTATTTTTTATTTTTGGCTGCATTGGGTCTTCATTGCTGCGCGCAGGCTTTTCTCTGGTTGCGGTGAGCGGGGGCTACTCTTTGTTGTGGTGCACAGGCTTCTCACTGCAGTGGCTTCTCTTGTTGTGGAGCATGGGCTCTAGGCATGTGGGCTTCAGTAGTTGTGGTACACGGGCTCAGTAGTTGTGGCTCGCGGGCTCCAGAACACAGGCTCAGTAGCTGTGGTGCATAAGCTTAGTTGCTCCGCGGCATGTGGGATCTTCCCGGACCAGGGCTCGAACCCGTGTCCCCTGCATTGGAAGGCAGATTCTTAACCACTGCGCCACCAGGGAAGCCCTAAGTACCACCTCTTATAAGGAAGAGTATCTCCATACATTACTTGGAATTCTTCTGTAAAGGTTTGCTTCTACTCCACCAGTTAGTTATGTATTCAGTCATTTATGTGTCTCAGTATGGACTCATGTACATTTATTTTATACTTTGGATTATAATCTAATACTACACTATTTATTTTGTTGCTCAAATTATTCCATTTGGCCATTGGGGAACTCTTTCAGGTGGACTCCTACAACCTTTTAAAATTTTAAACACTTCCTTTTTGGTACTACAAGATGCTCCAGACTTATTTTGTATTTTCCTTGCCCCAGCTCTAAAATTAGACATTTCTCCAAGGATCTTTGGTTGCCTTTATTGGAGAATGGTATTTTGAAACCAAAATTTGGACATAAGGTGTTCTCATCGCTATGGAGATGTCATTGTTTCTAGGCCCTCTCAGTGGACAGAACTAGGTAATATATGTACGTATACTAACTTGTGGATACACACTTTCTCTCATTGTTTCTGTCTCTTTATCTGTACATATATTAAGCTAAACATGAGTTCATGCTGATGTCGCCAAACCTATTTCCAGTACCACAGGGTTCATTCCAGTCTTCCTTCTTGCTTTCTCCCCCTCTTCTCTTTCTGACAGTGAGAACCCTAGCTCCCAACACCCATTATACATTTACTTATTTGATCAACCCCAGTATACATGTAAAGCAGTTTTTTTTAAAATTTGATATCAAAGAATTATCCTTAATTTTTAGGTGTGATAATGACCTTGTAGTTATGTAAGAAAATGTCCGTATTTTTAAGAGATGCTTGTTGAGATATGTTGGATAGAATGTCTGGAATTTTCTTTAAAATATGCTGCAAGGGAATTCCCTGGCAGTCCAGTGGTTAGGACGCGCTTTCACTGCCTGAGTTCGATCCCTAGTCAGGGAAATAAGATCCTTCAAGTCACGGAGCGCAGCCAAAAAAAAAAGTGATAGCTCTTGTGTATATCTTTCCACAGATCATTTATATATTTACAAATATATGCATACATAGATTCCATTTTCCTCCACACACAAATTATAGCATACTTTATATTCTGTTCTATACTTTTCTAAAAAACATTTAATTTTATAATTTCAGGGGCTTCCCTGGTGGCACAGTGGTTAAGAATCCACCTGCCAATGCCGGGGACATGGGTCCCATCCCTGGTCAGGGAAGATCCCACATGCTGCGGAGCAAGTAAGCCCCTGTGCCACAACTACTAAAGCCAGCACACCTAGAGCCGTGCTCCACAAGAGAAGCCAGTGTAATGAGAAGCCCGCACGCCGCAAAGAAGAGTAGCCCCCACTCGTCGCAACCAGAGAAAGCCTGCGTGCAGCCAAAAATTAAATATATATATATATATAATTTCAGACTTACAAAAAAGTGAAAATATAGAAGAATTCCTGTTTACTTTAATCCAGACTCCCCAAATGTTAACATTTTACCACATTTGCTTTGTTATTCTATTATTTTTTCTGTTCCGTTTGAGAATCCGTTGCAGACATAAGGCCCCATTACTCCTAAATATTTCACTGCGAATTTCCCATAAACAAGGACATTCTCTCCCATAAAGTCAGTACCATTATCAAAATCAAAGAATTAACATTGATATGGTACTATTATCTAATCTAGAAACCTTATTCAAATTTCACCAATTCTTCCACAAATGTCCTTTATAGAAAGAGGAGAAATGTTTTTTTCTATCCAGGCTCACATGTTGCATTTAGTTTTGAAAAAAATGAAAACACAAGTTTATAAATTGGAAAATAAAAACCCATTACCCCTGACCCTATTCCCCAAAGACAAGCATGGTTGACAGCCTTTATGTAAATCCTTCCAGAATTTCTTTCAATGCATATACCAATACACAATCACATATGTTATACACATTTAAACAAAAATGTGATATTATACACATAAGATCAATTTATAATTTGTTTTCAGTTAATATTTTTATTTTTACAAATCCTTCTTTTTATTGTTTCTATTGGAGTATAAGTGCTTTACAATGTTGTGTTAGTTTCTGCTGTACAATGAAGTGAATCAGCTATATGTATACCTATATCCCCTCCCTCTTGGACCTCCCTCCCACCCCCCATCCCACCCATCTAGGTCGTCACAGAACACGGAGCTGAGCTTCCTGTGCTTTATAGCATGTTCCCGATAGCTATCTATTTTACGCATAGTAGTGTATATATGTCAATCCTAATCTCCCATTTCATCCCACCCTCCCCCTCTTCCCGTGTCCACCCATCCATTCTCTACACCTGTGTCTCTAATCCTACCCTGCAAATAGGTTCATCTGTACCATTTTTCTAGATTCCACATATATGCATTAATATACAATATTTGTTTTTTCTCTTTCTGGCTTACTTCACTTTGTATGACAGACTCTAGGTCCAGCCACATCTCTACAAATGACCCAGTTTCTACATCATTCTTTCTAAAGTTTGCATGCTTTGATTAGTAATAATTTAATTAACCTCATATTGATGGACATACAGTGTTCCCAATTTTTAATTATTGCTGAAACATGATATAATAAACATCTTCATATTCATTTATCTTTAAGCACCCATGCAATTATTTCTGTAAGTAATTTTCTAGACATGCAAGTGTTCATTGAGTATATATTTTATAAATATACCTTGAATCCATCATCTTTCTATTTTCATCACTCTTGCTTTGTTTCTCTTTATTCCTTATTTTGATTACTCTAATCATCTCCTAACTGCCCTCTGCCTATAGATTTGCCCAGTCCATTCCATCCTACTAAGCTGCCAGACCCAATCACTGTTCTGCTTAAAACTGCCCAACACTTTCAAGACAGTTTACTGAGTATGGCACTAAAGCTCTTCATGATCTGCATTTTTTTTTTTTTTTTTTTTTTTTGCATCTCTCAATGTTTGATCAAGAGCACGGTGCACTTCAGTCACACTGAATTTATTTATTTATTTTTATTTATTTATTTATTTATTTATTTATTTATATTTTTGGCTGTGTTCGGTCTTCGTTGCTGCACGCAGGCGAGCGGGGGCTACTCTTTGTTGAGGTGCACGGGCTTTTCATTGTGGTGGCTTCTCTTGTTGAGGAGCACGGGCTCTAGGCACGCGGGCTTCAGTAGTTGTGGCACGTGGGCTCAGTAGTTGTGGCTCGTGGGCTCTAGAGCACAGGCTCATTAGTTGTGATGCACGGGCTTAGTTGCTCCGTGGCATGTGGGATCTTCCCAGACCAGGGTTCGAACCTGTGTCCCCTGCATTGGTAGGTGGATTCTTAACTGCTGCGCCACCAGGGAAGTCCTAGTCACACTGCATTTAAATCACACTCTCCTACCGATGTGCCTTTTGGGCAAGCTCTTTCCTTTGCTTGGCATATTCTCCAGGTTAACTTCTATTCTTCCTTCCAGACTCAGCTCAGAGATCACTTTCTCCAGATGCCTATTCTGGCCTGCCCACTGAGGGGTGCTCCCAGAGCAGCCTTTGCATGTCACTATCATGACCCTCGTCCCATTGTGTTCACTTCCCTCTTTAACCAGACTGGTTCTATATTTTTACTTTGGGCTTACCAGTCCTTCCACAGTGTCTGATATGTGGTAGGTGCTCAGTAAATATTTGACGAACAATGGAATAGGAAAGGAAATTATCAGGGAGAATTTTACCTTGCTTCAAGACACTTTAGCACACTCAAACAGGAAATACATCTCAATGGGAGAAGAGAAATTTAGGAATAAAATGAAGATTAGTGGTTAGTACCACCAGGAACTATGGGAGAAGGATCCATCTGGTAATTATAATCATTCAGCCAACAAATATTTCCTAAGCAAATGCCAGGGACCAAGCACTATTCTAGCCCCTGGGCATATGGCAAGGGAGAAGACAAAGTCATGGCTCTCTTGGAATCTGCATTCTCCTGGGATATTCATGGGGCAATTTTATCTAAGCTTCCACTCTATCCTAGGCACAGATCTAGGTGGGGATAGGGGTGTGGTACAGAGACATAAGAAATTTTATCTGTCTCTTCAAAAAGCCTATGGCTGAATAAGGAATCCAAATATATATAGATATAATTACACACACTACAAAACAGAATATGTGATCATTTCAAAACCATTAATTAACCCAGTCAACAAATGTTATTGAGCATCTATATTATGTACCCTCTGTACATGGTAACAGATATGGCTCTTGCCTTCAAGTCACTTCCAGTATAGTAGGAGAGGAAGACATTTTCTTTAATCTCAATAATAGGTATATAACTATTAAGTACTTTAAGTACTGTCATATAAGACAAAACACCAGTAACTATGGGAGTATACAGTTTGGGAAGGCTTCCCTGAGGAAGTAGGGAATGCTATGCGAACACAGGAAAAAAGAGAGATAAGGTCAATTTAGGCAGGTTTCCTAGAGGAACAGGCATTTGAATGAGCCTTAAAAAATGGGAAAGTTTTATCCTGCAGGTGGAGAGGAGGGGCATTCCAGTCAGGGGAAAAGCATCAGTAAACACATTAGTATGGGAAAGTACAGTCTGGTCCAGTGTGGCTAAAGGGAAGAGTGAATGGGACACCAAAAGGATGATGAGGATAAGAAGATATTACGGGGGAAAAGCTAGAGAGATGGATTGATGCCTCCATCCAAGAGTTTAGACTTTATTTGTTAAGCTAGTGGTTCCCCCAACCAATAGGCAGATCCATCTTAATTAGAATCTCAGAGGGAATTTTGTGGGTAAAATGAAAGTCAGCCATTGCATGGAGTTGCCACCAGAGGGTACCATAGGAGAAGGTCTACCTGAACACTTCCCTGTGGCCAGTATATTTCTTAATTTTAAAAGCTCCTTGGGTGATTTTGATGCTCACTCAGCCAGCCTTAGGGACCACTGCTTTATACAACAGAGAACTATCAGAGGCTTTTAAGCAGGATAGAAACATAATCAACCCCATGTTTTATGAAACATAACTCTGGGGACAGAATGAAGGGATGGAAGGTCACAGATGGGGGATTAAGTGGTAGGTTATTGCAATGGGACTGGATGAATAGTTCTGGAATAGGGCAGCAACTATGGGATAGTAAGACAGCTGTGAGACAATTTCAGAGGCAGAACCAACAGGATTTGGTGACCAGTTGGATATGGGGCTAAAAAGGGAGAGGGAGGGAAAAAGATGAAGGTCTCAGGCCTGGGTGATTGAGATCATGATGCTATGATAACGTGATACTATGGCCATGACAAAATGAGGAACACAGGAGTTTGGTTTTGTCTGGGGAACTGAGAGGAGTTTGGTTTTGAACCCAGTAACTGGCATGACCTAATGGGGCTATTACTTGGCCTCAGAACTGGGTCCTATCTTCTCACTCTAATTCCCCTTTCTGAATATAGTAATTGTAATTTTTGGGAAGTTTTCTTCTGCTTCTTGCATCACCTATGTTCGTTATTGTCATGCTGGAGCTTTCCTCAAATGTCCAGTGATCCTTTGTTGGGGAGTCAAGATGTTGCAGGAAAATGGGGCGTGAGAGGCTGGTCAGGTCCCAGGTCTCAGGTGAGTCCCTGGAATGGGCCACCAAGTGAGGGTCCTGGCTTTGCAGAGGAAAAATTCAAGAGCGAGCCACAGTAAAGTGAAAGCAGGTTTATTTAGAGAGGAATACACGTTCCATAGGCAGAATGCTGTCCGTCTCAGAAGGCGAGAGTGGCCCTGGGCTGCAGGGGTGGTTAGTTTTTATGGGCTGGGTAATTTCCTATACTAAGTAGGAGGAATATTCTAACTGTTTTGGAGAAGGGGCAGCAGTTTCCAGGAATTGGGCCACCGCCCGCTTTTTGGCCTAAAATGGTCAACCTCCGAACTGTCGTCATGGCGCTGGTGGGTGGCTATCATTTAGCATATGCTAATATATTACAATGAGCATACAATGAGGCTCAAGGTCTACTGGAATTTGAATCTTCCGCCATCTTGGGCCTAGTAGGTTCTAACCAGTTTTCATCGTATCCTCAAGGGCTATGTCATTCTTTTAAAGGTTGTGTCCTGCCTTCTTCCCTCCTGTCTCATAGGAAACTAAGCTGCACCTGGACTTTAGGAGGAAAGAGAAAGATCTAAAGTGTTGGCATCTAAGGTTCTTGTATTAGTCAGGGTTCCCCAAAGAAACAGAACCAGTAGGAGATATATGTGTATATATATATAGGGGGAGGGAGAGAGAGAGATTTATTTATAACAAATTGGCTTACTTAATACGGAGGCTGGGAAGTCCCATGATCTTCTGTCTGCAGGCCGGAGGCTCAGGAAAGGTGGTGGTGTAAGTCAGTCCGTGTCCAAAGGCCAGAGAATCAGGGGAGTCAATGGTTTAAATCCCAATCTGAGGGGTAGAGAAGGTGAGATGAGATGTCCCAACTCCAGTAGGCAGATAGGAAGCAAAAAGGGGTGAATTCCTCCTTCCTTTGCTTTTTCTCCTATTCAGGCCCTCAACAGATTTGATTATGCTCACTCACGTGAGGAAGGGCAATTTACTTTAAGGGATCTGTCAATTCAAATGCTAATCTCATCCAGAAACACTCTTACAGACACACCCAGAAATAATGCTCACTCTGGGTACCCTGTGGCTAGTCAAGTTGACACCTAGAATCAATCATCACAGTCCTTGAGGTTCTTGAAGGCAGATGGTCTTTGTTCACCATTATATTCCCTGTATCTAGCACAGTAAACAGTTGGTCAATATTGGCTGAATATGCAAGTGAAATTAATTGAGCACATCCCTGTCTATGTAATCAAATTTCTATTAGAATTTATTTCTCTATTAATCAGATTAATTGTGTAGTATTGAAGATTTCCTAAAAGACCACATTCTCTTACTATAGATTGTATGTTCTACATCAGTGATCTCCACACTATAGCCTTTTATTTTGTATTTTTTTCTTTTGGCTGCGTTGGGTCTTCATTGCTGCACGTGGGCTTTTCTCTTGTTGTGGCGAGCGGGGTCTAGTCTTCGTTGCGGTGCGCGGGCTTCTCATTGCGGTGGCTTCTCTTGTTGCGGAGCACGGACTCTAGGAGCGCAGGCTTCAGTAGTTGTGCTTCACGGGCTCTAGTTGCTCCGCAGCATGTGCGATCTTCCTGGAACAGGGCTCGCACCCGTGTCCCCTGCATTGGCAGGCAGATTCTTAACCACTGTACCACCAGGGAAGTCCACTATAGCCTTTTAGATTTTTGTATTTTCTTCCCAACTTTGCTTCACAATTTTAGTAGTATAGGAGATGACAGTTAATTATCATGATTTGGTGAGAAAGAGGTGAGAAATTAAGCTATATATATATATATTTTAAACATCTTTATTGGAGTATAATTGCTTTACAATGGTGTGTTAGTTTCTGCTTTATAACAAAGTGCATCAGTTATACATACACATATGTCCCCATATCTTCTTCCCTCTTGCATCTCCCTCCCTCCCACTCTCCCTATCCCACCCCTCCAGGCGGTCACAAAGCACCAAGCTGATCTCCCAGTTAAGCTATATTTTTTAAAATTGCTCTTAAGTTTAGCTTTTGGCATTCCCACAATTAAGACATTCTTGGATGTGAAGCCTCTTTATAAAATCTCCTTTGGAACTTAGAATTTAGATTTCAACAATTGGCAGTAAATGATTAACTTTTATCTTGAAAATATACCTTTACTCTCCTAACTGATTCAAAGTGCAATAACTATTAAATAAATATGTATTTATTGAATTCCTTCTATATGTCAAGTACTGCTCTGGACATTAGGGAGATGATGATAAATAAACGAGCAAAGATTGTGTTTGTTTGTTTTGTTTTAATTTTTATTTATTTACTTATTTATTTATTTATGGCTGTGTTGGGTCTTCGTTTCTGTGCGAGGGCTTTCTCTAGTTGTGGCAAGCGGGGGCCACTCTTCATCGCGGTGCGCGGGCCTCTCACTATCGCGGCCTCTCTTGTTGTGGAGCACAGGCTCCAGACGCGCAGGCTCAGCAATTGTGGCTCACGGGCCTAGTTGCTCCGCGGCATGTGGGATCCTCCCAGACCAGGGCTCGAACCCGTGTCCCCTGCACTGGCAGGCAGATTCTCAACCACTGTGCCACCAGGGAAGCCCCTGTTTGTTTGTTTTTAATGGGAAAATGTAAACTTATACAAAGCTAGAGAAGATAGTATAATGGACTCCTACCTACCCATCACCCAGCTTAAACAATATCAACTCACAGCCTTCTTTCATTGATAAACTACCTCTCCATCCCTTCCCCTTATATTATTTTGAAGCAAATCCAAGACATCAAATTATTTCATCCATAAATATATTGGCATATATATCTAAAAGATAGGGACTTCCCTGGTGGCACAGTGGTTAGGAATCCTTCTGCTAACGCAGGGGACATGGGTTCCATCCCTGGTTCTGGGAGGATCCCACATGTGGCGGAGCAACTAAGCCCGTGCTCCACAACTATCGAGCCTGCGCTCTACAGCCTGTGAGCCACAACTACTGAGCCCTCATGCCACAACTACTGGAGCCCACATGCCTAGACCCCGTGCTCCGCAACAAGACAAGCCACCTCAATGAGAAGACCGCAAAGAAGAGTAGCCCCCGCTCGCCACAACTAGAGAAAGCCCACGCGCAGCAACGAAGACCCAATGCAGCCAAAAATAAATAAATAAACAAATAAATAAATAAATAAGACACACTACCAAAAAAAAAAGATAAAGATTCTTTACTTATAACTATAATATCATTTCCCTATCTAGAAAACAAAAAATCCAATAATCTGGAGCTTACATTTTAACAGAGGAAACAAATAAGGAACAAACAAGCAAACGAATAATGTTAGGTAATAATGACAAAAAATAAGGTCCAGGTGATGGAATAAAGACTGATTTTCTATTGGGTGATCAGAGAAATCCTCTGCAAGGTGACATTTGATGAGAGACAAGCCTAACACGAGGGAGCAGAGCACGTGACTGTCTAGAGGAAGAGTGTTCCTCACAGAAGCTCCAGCTAGTGTAAAGGCCTGAAGCGGAGCTCAGTGTTCAAAGAATAGGAAGGAGGCCTAGGAGTCTGGGAGGACTAAGTGGAAGGAAGATTATACAGATATGATTTTGGAGTGGTCACCAGAGGCCATGAGAAAGACGACTTCAGATTGGATTCTAATTAGGTGTGATGAACAGACACTGGAGGATTTTGAGCAAGGGAGAGATATGACCTGATTTACGATTTTTAAAAAATATTTATTTATTTATTTATTTGATTGCACTGGGTCTTAGCTGTGGCTCGCCGGCTCCTTAGTTGTGGCAGGCGGGCTCCTTAGTTACGGCATGCATGTGGGATCTAGTTCCCTGACCAGGGATCGAACCCAGGCCCTCTGCAATGGGAGCTCAGAGTCTTATTCACTGCAGCACCAGGAAAGTCCTTGATTTATGATTTTAAAGGATTATTCTGGTTGCTCTGTTGAGAATGATGTATAGGAGGACGTTTTAGGACAACAGGTGTCGAAACAGGGAGCCCAATGGAAGAGTCCAGGTGAGAGCAGGTGAGGAGGTGGTAATGAACCAGGGTAGTAGCAGTGAAGATGGTAAGAAGTGAGTCATTTCTAGATAAGTTTAAATTAACAGCTAACAGGTTTGGCTGATAAACTAAATGCTGAATAAAAGATAAGAGAAAAAGGTAAGTCAAGGTTAACTCCAAGATATTTGGCCTGACCGAGGAGTGCCATTTACTCAAGTGGGGAATACTGGAGGAAGAGCAGGTTTGGAGGGGCACGCTGGCACTGGGCTTTTTAAGTTTCAGATAACTATTAAACATCCAACAGAGACATCATGTAGGCAGATAGCTAATTCTAGAATTTCTGGGAGAGATGAGGGCTGGATTTATAAATTTGGGAAATATCAGTGTGTAGATGCCACCGAAAGTCATAGGGCTGGATGAGATCACCCAGGTAGCGAGGGAGGATAGAGGAGAGGTTGGGAAGAGAAAAGGATCCAGCTGAGGAGCCTAAGAGGCCAGTGAGGTAGGGGAAAGCCAGAAGAGTGGATCCCAGGAGCCAGGGCTGCTGTGAGATCAGTAAGCCGAAGACTGAGAAACGCTTGCTAGATTGGGCCCTGCGGTGGCTATTGGTGACCTTGACAGGAATGGCTTCATCATGGGGATAGGGACAAAAGCTTAAGACTAGTGGATTCAAGCATGAATGGAGCTGAAGAAGTGAAAACAGGGGAGCAGAGAAGTTGGGTGCAGCTGAATAAGGAAGTAAAGTGAAGGGAGGTTCTGTTAGTTTTGTTTTTTTAAACAGAAGCTATTACAGCATATTTGCATGCTGATAGGAATAATCCAGGAAAGAGTAAAAAACTGATAATGCAGGAGAGAGAGGAGTAATTGCAGGAGCAAAGTTCCTGAGTAGGTAAGAAAGGACGGGGAATCTAGTGCACAAGTCAGGGAGATAGATACATGTGGGAAGCATGCAGTCTTAGCTGGAGGTAACTCCTGGAGGAGACAGTATGTCTCTCACAGATACACAGGAGCATGGACACCACATCTGTTTCTATGGGAGGGGAGGTCGAGTATGTGGGGAAAGATGTACAGATTTAGTGGTAGGAGGATGTGGATGTTTTCTTCTGCTTATTTCTATTTTCTCACCATGAAACAATAGGCAAGGATGTCAATTGAAAGTGAGGATTTGGGGGATGGTGTTGGTTTGCAGAGAGGAGATAAGTGGAAGAGGCAATGTCTACAGGACTGTGGTAGGATCGCTGGGCAGTGTTGAGGGCCTGCTTGAGATCTGTGCTCTATAAGAAATGATCTTTAAGTCAAACCCTGGATGGTGTTTTTCCCCTCTTTCCACAATCCAGTCCCTCTCCAGGCACTGAGGACTACATCTTGCTACAATTAGTCGGCACATCAGTCCATCGGTTATTATGTAATTTATGTATTTATTATGCATTAATGCACATCACCATTTATTCATTCATTCATTCTTTCATTCAATTATATATATTTTTTAATTTATTTATTTTATTATTTATTTTATTTTTGGTTGCATTGGGTCTTTGTTGCTGTGCGCGGGCTTTTCTCTGGTTGCGAGGAGCGGGGGCTACTCTTCATTGCGGAGCATGGGATCTAGGCATGCGGCCTTCAGTAGTTGTGGCACACAGGCTCAGTAGTTGTGGCTCGCGGGCTCTAGAGCGCAGGCTCAGTAGTTGGGGACATGGGCTTAATTGCTCCGTGGCATGTGTAATCTTCCTGGACCAGGGCTTGAACCTGTGTCTCCTGCATTGGCAGGCGGATTCTTAACCACTGCGCCACCAGGGAAGCCCCATTCAATTATATTGATTGAGTGCCAGGCACCACTTTAGGTACTGGGGTTACAGCAATGAACAAAACAAATCTCTGACCTCAGGGAACTTCTCTTCCACATCTTAAAAGACAGGAACTCTCAGGACTTCCCTGGTGGCGCAGTGGTTTAGAATCCGCCTGCCGATGCAGGGGACACAGGTTCGAGACCTGGTCTGGGAAGATCCCACATGCCGCAGAGCAACTAAGTCCATGCACCACAACTACTGAGCCTGTGCTCTAGAACCTGCAAGCCACAACTACTGAGCCCGCGTGCCACAACTACTGAAGCCCACCCACCTAGAGCCCGTGCTCTGCAACAAGAGAAGCCACCGCAATAAGAAGCCCGCACACCACAACGAAGAGTAGTCCCCTGCTCCCCGCAACTAGAGAAAGCCTGAGCGCAGCGATGAAAACCCACCGCAGCCATAAATAAATAAATAAATAAATAAATTTATTAAAAAAAGAAAAAAAGACAGGGGCTCTCATCTTTGGTAAACACAAATCTTCAGTGAAAACCAATGAGGAGGTGGAAGTTTCCATATTTAAGTACTCAGAACTGAAGTCACCTAAATCCTTAAAAAGAATACCAAGTCACCATGACAGATGGGCCCAGTGAAGGAGGGAAGGACGTGCAGCCTGCCTCAGGGAATGCATCTTTACTTCTTTCCCACTGGTGCTGGGCTGCCTCCATGGAATCTGGCCAAGTGCAGCAGACGGAACAGTAATCTGCTGGAACTTTTGTCTCTAGTGTCAGAGCAAGAATTCATCATTATCTCCAGAAGAGCATGAACTAAATGGGCCATCATAGCAGAACAGGGTCTGCTCCACCCAAATTCTCAGGACTACATAAACTCTAGAAGATACAACTTCCTTTGAATTTAGGAATATGTCCGAAAGGCAAACAGAGCATACCCTAAAAAGGGCTTATTAACTGAGGGCATCTCCTCATTTCATCTTCCTTTTTTTCGTACCTGTTTTGGCCTTTTCTTCCTTACTTCCTTCTTCTTTGCTCACTAATTTTCATCTGCTTTCCATTTTTAATGAAATAAAGTCTCTTAGAACCACTAGCTCAGGAAGCCACTGTTTGACTATAGGCAGTGGTCGCTGGAATTCTAAGAAGAAAGCTGGCTTTAATTGAAATCAGGGTTTCCTTCTGACTCTGGGCAGGTAGGTGCGAGAAGAAGAGTAGAGTGGGAGCATGGATTGTGAGTTCCCTCCCGGAAGAGATTTGGGTCTTCTCTTAGTGACCTCAGACCTTATAGCTCTGCTACAAAGAACAAGAATAAAGTGCTTGTCTATTGGGTCCAGAAAAAAAAAAAAAATCAGGGGAATTCCCTGGCGGTCCAGTGGTTAGGATTCGGCACATTCATTGCCGGGGCCTGGGTTCGAACCCTGGCTGGGGAACTAAGATCCTGCAAGCCGTGCGGCGCGGCAGGAAAACAAAAGTCAAGAATGGAGTGAATGTGCTTTGTGTGTTAACTCTACCCCTTTGCATTAACAGATACTTCTTACCTGTTGTTTCAAAAAGGGAATATTGAAACGTGACAGCGTTTTTGTTCAGCTACCGTACAAGCAGCATGCCCCCATGCCATATCCCTCTTTGTGCAGTAGATGTCAGCCTCACACAGCCTTTCTCTTCCTAAGTACAGACTCCTAAGAAAACGACCCTCTTACCCGCCCTTTCCCTGGGTAAAAAGATCAATTTCTTCCCATCTTCAGCATGAAAAACAACAGTAAACAGTGACTCAGATATTGGAAACAGAGTTGTACTAAAGTACTTGGAAACTGACCAAACTGAGGACTATGGGAAGGGGTGACAAATGGAGGGGTGGGGGGCAGATTAAGACCTGTGGCTCTCACTGAACGGATGTTAGGTGTGGCATCAACGCGGGTCTCTAAAAGCACAGTTATGACACCAATTCAAGAAGCGTGGACATGGCCCTGATCAAAGGTCTTCTGTTTCCCTCAGAAGAAGCTGAGGCATCAGCAAGTAGCTGTAGCGTCCTGGGACGATCTCAGTGTAAACCACTGATATCCCACTTGTCCAAAGGTGTCTTATCTTTGTCCTCAGGTAAGACATTCTCTGAGCTTCAGCTTCCTAATCTTTAAAATAGGGAAAAACTACAGCCTTGTCTACCCAAAGTATTTAATGAGGGGGAAAAAAAAATCAAGATATTGTGCAGAAAACAGTTTGTAGATAATGTACTACTTAAATGTAGACAACAGATTTAAAATTATAAAGGCAAATGTAGAATCGAGTTATGAATAAAAAAGAATTCAGTGCTAAAAATTTAATAACCTTCAGTTAATTATTTCTATAGATTTTTCCCAACATATCACGCGAAGACTTTTCTTTCTCTCCTGCGTTCAATGTTAACCATGTGGAATTTTGACACACTTAGGATTTATTTCACAAAAAGATCCAAACCTGAAGGGAGCCTTATAATATGAATAAATGGTCCTGTTTATTTCGGGGGTGGGGTGGGGAGATTGCTTTTCCACCTTTTACATTGTACCATTAATAGACAATCATAAGCCACTTATAAACTCCAAGTGCTAAAGAAATAGAAATATTAAATTTCAAAAACGCTTTCTTTCCAATTGGGTGTGCTTAATACCATTGCATCCCAAAGTTGTATTTGATCCCACTCCCCCTTTAGCTTCTTAGTTCATACGCTGAGATGGCTAAAGCTTACCATATTGTGATCAGTTAGCACCAGTTTTGGCAAGAGACCTAAAATTCATCACATTCATGTTTTATCTCATATTATATCTGCACCATTTGAATTGAAACATTACTGAAGGAACTCATGTTTGAGAGCAGAAAGATTGTTTTATATCTTGACGTTGAAATTTGAGCAGAAGTCTTCAAACCAGATGGTTGATGCTTTCTGATATTGTCAGGAAAGGCCAAAAGCAATTCAAAATTTTTTCATTTCCCATGACTCATCCCCTCCCATGGAGTTTTGTGCTATATATTCCCTGCTTTGTCTGTTCTTTTTGTTAAAAATCCTTTTTACATCACCACCCCCACTTTTTTTTTTTTTTGCTGAGGCTTTCAATTTGCTATATCTTGAACTGCAGAAGGAGAAGCCATTGAACTCCTAACCTTTGAAACCTCTTAATACTTGCTGAGTGGTCAAGGGGCGAAGTGGAAAAGATTGCTGATTGGACTTTACCCCATGTGGAAAAGTCCTTCCTACAATAGCTCAACCATCCCCATTTTAAGGAATTATTTACTTCCCTTAAAATCCAAAATCTTTTGGAACATTCTGCAAAAAGTGAGGCCAACTTCTGTACTTAGTGGTCAGCTTGGGGAACTTTATTTTTTAGACTCACTTTAAAATCAAGTGCTTTTGCATAATGTATGTAATACAGATTCAAAATAATTTCATTTTAGACTTACAGTGTTGTCTGCTATATTGCTTCTTGCTGGTTTTTTCAGAGTACTTTGCAATTATAAATAGATGTCATTGCTCTCACGTAAGGCAGTAGTTTCTGGGTAAAATTCTTCACAGAAGCCAAGATACAGTATCAGTATGGAAATAGGTCATCTCTTAACATCAACAATCTGCTTCATGATCAGAGAGGTGCTTATAACTCCCCATCCCCTCTCCAGTCTGCCTTTCTAATAATTTATAGATGCAAAAATATTAGAAGCTGTGAAAGGCCCCATTCCACCAGATTTTGTATCATTCTTTCCTGGGACCAGAGTGGGGGGGTCTTTTTTTTCTTCCCCCCCTGTTTCAGATAACACTAAATAAGAGCTGCGAACGCTGAGGCTACCACTCTTCCGAGTAATTTTGTTTCCACTCTACTCTTCACAGCTGCTCACAATTATACTAAATGAACCTCTTTTCCATTATTCTTAATTCTTTCCATTCCCCTCTCCCACCCTGAATTTCCTCCTATTTTCAGATACTTGAAGATAATGTCCCTACAGCCTTCTCTCCTGTATCCTCAAATCTTCCAGACATAAATATTTTAATACATTCGCCAGTGTATTTCTGATGGTGCTAAAGTGTCTGCACAACCGGTGCCTTATTTATAAAGCCCACATCTGCTGAAAGACCTGTAATGCTATACCAGCTCATGAACTCTCCCGGAACGGTCGACATGGGAGGATTTTTAATACTTCCACTACTTACAAAGAGAAAGATGGAGAAAAGAGAGCCGATCGATTACAAAGAGAAATCTTTTAATCCATCTTCTCGGTGATCTTTGGGGGCTGTGTGCTGCTATTTACATTGAACAGGAAGGAGGAGACAGAGGATGGATAGGAACGGAGGAGGTGGGGGCGGAGCTAGCTCAGCACATAAAACCCCTCGCTAAAAGGGGAACACGTTCGTTTGTGCCAGAGCCACTCTCCTGTAACCACGGGAGATGGGGCAGTCTGTGCCGTGAGGACGGAGATCGGAAGAAGGAAAACAGGGACAAGAAAACAAGCGAGACCGAAGAGGACATCTGGAGAAAGCGGAAGGCAGGAGACGGGGAGGGGAAAGCAACCCACGCCAGGTGGAAACAGGACCTAGAGCAAACCGGTCGGGTCCACAGTTGTTGTTTCTGGGAGAGAAGAGAGTACCGGAAGATTGCCTTTTTTCCTGTCAGTTAATGAAAACTACTTTTATCCTCATCATAAAAGAAAAGGCTAAGGGGAGGTAAAGACAATCTGTTTTCTTAGGGGAAGAGCTGAGGGAAATTCGGACTACCTCTTTGAAGCATCTGAAATAAGCCACTGCCTGGTACACATTGCAGAAAGGTCCTGGTTTCTGAAGAGCTACATCCTTTTTCAGGAGAATTCCAGCCGGAGTAGCTGGTACAGTTCTATTTTTATATTAAAATATCTATGTCTCCCCCCTGCCGCCCCCAACAACACTTACCTTGTTTGTAAGCACGAGTGACAAGAAAGTGTCAAGGCAGAGTAGGAATATTTTCATTTTTCTCTTTTATCTGCCTGGGTCTTTTTTTTTTTTTTTTTTTTAAGAGGGTAGGAGTGGTCCTTATCACATCACGGAAAAGGACGTCTCCATTTGAAAGGCTTTCTCTCTAAATATATTTACACCCATATGCATTAGAAAGAGAGATACCTTTCGGAGGTTGAAATCCTACTGAGAAACATGGAAAAAGGAGCCAGGCACCGAAACAACACTGAAAAGAACCACCCAGGTGGGAGCGAGCCGGAGGCCAGCCCCGAGACTGGTTCTGGAGGGGGCGGAGTGGCCCTGAAGAAAGAGATTGGATTGGTCAGTGCTTGTGGTATCATTGTAGGTGAGTCCAATTCCTTTCCCCACCGACCACTCCTCCCCGTCTGGTGGTCCTCTTGTAGAACCTTAACCCCTCATTCCCCCAACCCCCATAAAGCACTATTTCTGCTTCCTGCTCCCTTAGAAAAGAGTTGTCATTCACCTGTGCTGTAACCTGTTCCCACTGGTCAAGTTTGAGAGGTATAGGAAGTGCTGTATGTCATACGTCTCTTCCTCAAAACCCGGCTGAGAAGTTCTGTCCAGTGTTCACGGAATGGAGCAAATAGGGGCACACACCTGGCTGATGGTCATTGTTGCCTGGGAGCTCGTTGAAAATATAGGTCTCCGGGCTCCACACTTGAGGGTTCTGATTCAAGTTGACTTAAGGTAGGGCTGGGGAACCTAGATTTTTAACAAGCTTTCCTGCAGCCATCTCCTTAGCAGGCTGTGGACTGGCTTTTGAGACATACTTAGTCGCTGTTTCATTGTTTACATTAGATGAGACTATGGGCCTAGGGGGTGTGTAATAATAAAAATAGCTACAAACAGCAGTATAAGAATGCTTTGCCTTTCTATAGCTTTTCCACCTTATGCAGCACTTTCTCTTGGCAAAGTACATGTGATAGGGCTGTTATTCCCATTTCACAGATGAGGAAATATATTATGGAAGAAAAGAAGAGACAGATTTTGCTTTTCTGTAAATGTGTAGTTGGCAGTTTCTCTCGTTGCTTAATGGAGTCCATGTAACATCCATGTCTCTTAACATCCACGGAAGACCCTGTGAGGTTCTCAAAGGGAAATGGGAATAACTAGAATGGGGAGTCCGGCTGGGAGGCTTTGAAACTGGGGGAGCCTGAGTGTCCCCGAGAGTGCCAGTGCAGGCCACTCCAACCCCCTAACTGCACTCTACTGGGCAGGGGGTCCCAAATATGGCTCCATCTCGAGACAACACATATTCCTCTTTCCAGAGAGGCCCTAGAGATCGATGGGCAATGGCTCATTACTGTCCTCACTGCAGAGGGTGAGAGTTTCTTCTGCTGTCTTTGGTAGAGGGCTTTACCTTTTTCCCAGAGAAAGGGGCATGGGACAGTCAGGCCAGATAGATTTCTGTGCAGACTTCCTTTTGAAGGCATGTAGTGTCCTGGTGACCACAGCACCTGGATAACCCCATGGTCCTCATGGTAGCACAGAGGCATTTTGGCACCTGAGCAATGGCGGCACTGGAAAACACCCTTGAAATCAAATAAAATCAGTACAGTATTCAGATAGTCCTCTTCACCTCTACACCCAGCCTTCACACATCATGTTATCTCTACTCTGCTTTCAAAGTGGAATCCCACTTTATCTAATTCTCTGACTCTGGGAGGTTTTCCAGGCATCTACAGTTTTAAGAAAGGTAATGTTATTTTTAACAATTATAGTCATGATTTGAATCTCTCATTACCTTTTCTGTCTCTCCTTTATTTCAGTTGCTCTAAAAAATGAGATCAGCAAAGTACTCAATATGTACAGCACATGCCAATTTAAGGTCTGTAAATAGCCCAGAGCCTGTTACCTCTTTCACCAGTTGGACTGAGAGGATTAAGAATTTTCCCCCCTTTGGGAAGGTTCTGTTTTATACACAGAGCGCACACCCACATACACACAAGCACAATCAGACCTCCTTCCTGCCTCAGCCTTGCTTACCCACCCCTACATATGTGCAGGTATTCAATGGTAGAGAATATTCTCCTATATACTGAGCTTGTTTTTGTCTCTTTCTTTAACGTTTGTCTAAGACTATGAAGAAATGGGAGTGTCCAGGTATAAGAGGTATAGTTTTAGTTGGGTGAATGCTACTACTGATTTGTCCACAGCCTCATGGATAGCACTTCACAATAAGAATAGTCCCAATGCTCCCATTGGTATTATAGCAACCAGAATAATAACTCTGGTAGTCTATGGTGAAAAGAGATCCCAAATATGTGATTTCAGAGAAATCAGGATATTTTTCCAAAGTGCAAGAGTCCTTGTACAGTTAATAGTCACGATTGTATCTCCATTTAAGCTGAGACACACATTTCCCCTTTAGGGTGATGTGGAGACGAAATCCTTTCCATTTCCCCTCCTGTGTGGCTGTTGATTTACAAATGTGCTGAGTAGCTGCCCTGTCCTCTAGAGGGGTTTCCGAGTGGATGACAGTGATTCAAGTTTTTTCAAGACCAAATGCAAAAATAGAAATGGCATTTTTCACATGGAATTCAGTGATCTGGTGTGCAGTGTCAACACTGTGGAAGGAAGAGAATTTGAAGGCAAAAAGAGAAAGGAAATTTCCGAAGTGAATCAGGTCATGAGGTATGGGAAAGTAGCAACTGCCCCAAATCTATCTCATATCCAATTGACTTAAAGGGATAAGTTAAACTATGTTTCATAAAACCTCATAAAATTTCACTCACAATCATCGTTGATGGTTTAAAGTAGGAATAACAAAATGGCAGGTGTTATAAGAACATAAAATGAACTAATAGAAGACTCATGCCCTAGAATTATTTATAATCTGACTGGGGAGATGAGATTTATATGCATTAGACAGAGAACATTGAAAATTTATGATATGGTTGAGCTGTGTAAGGAGGACAAAGTTAGGTGAATGGTGAGAAGCACAAAGAGAGAAGTTCTCACCCAGAACTAGATTAAGAAGCATCTTGAAGGACATGGAGAAAGATGGAGTAGAGAAGATAATTCTGGGAGATTTGGCAGGTAGATGGAAAATGACTAAACTGTTATTTCCTTGAGCAAAAAAATGTGTCATATACGTCTCTGAATCTTTAGTGCTCAGCAGGGTCCCTGACATGAAACAGTTACTCAAATGACTGTTGAATTTAATTGAGCCTTGGACAAAAATCTGAAGACGGTAGTAATAAAAAGTATTTATCTGAAGGGCTCTTGGGAACCTGGCTTGAATATCTTTAAGCCAGGAATAATTTCATCAACTTGGAAATGAGGTTGACCTGTTTTTAATTTTCTAACATCACCTGTGCCCTAATCTAACCAGGCTATTGCTCTCCACATACTTGGCCAAGGAAACCTGTTGGCAACAGGTGAACTTAGATCTCTCCATGAACGTGGAGTCACCCCCAAATCTAAGGAGAGTATGAAGGAGCAGCAAAATTCATTAATTGATGCCATCAAAGCTACTGTTAATAGCGGTCATTATTAAACACTTATTATGTGCCAGACGCTGTCCAGTTACCAAACATACATTGTCTTATTTATCCCTCACTATAATCCCGTGTGGTAGGCACTTCCTCGCCCTTCCTCCAGATAAGAAAATAGAGGCTCAGAGGGACAAGCAACTTGTTGAAGGTCACACAGCTGAAAAGTATTGAAGACTCAAACCCAGAGCTTGTCTGAATCCTGAATCAAGCTTGTAAGCATTGTTCTCTACTCTTTTAATTTTCATGTCCTAAAAGAGGTGTTTTCATTTAGATCCTGGGCAGAGGTCCTTATTTGTTTTTATAGATGAAGCAGTTAGTGTTGCGTTCCAGGCGAGGAAGTGTCCCAGTATAAATGAGAACTGAGCAATCGGCTGGGAGTGGAAGAAGGTACCGTTCTGGTACAGCTGCAGGAACCCTTGCGGGGGAGCCTGAGGTGCGCTGGCTCAGCTCCTGCAGGATGTGATCGGCACAGACCACGCTCCCATTAACTCTCCCACATGCACACCTTTCCTCTCTGGACCAGCATTCTTTGCAGCCATGGTAGAGGCGCCCACAGAGTTCCTGGCTGTTTAGGTCACTTTATATCAGTTACGTATTTAGATATGTACCCAGAATCTAGGTCTGAAGGCACTAGTTCAGCTACAGAGGCTACAGAAAAGATTCATGATTTGTTAGACCATTTTGTTTTTAGCACAATGTATGTTTATGGGGGACCTTGGTATATTTGCTGCAGAGCAATATTGGATGCAGGTCTAGCTATTAGACCACTCTCTTTCAGCTAACAAGATGTTTAAAAAATAGTATTTATTGAGCTCTTACTAAATGCCAGTTCCTGTGCTATAAACTCTTTACATATATTACCTTATTTAATCCTGACTACAGTCCTATGGAAATAGGTATTATAACTCTATTTTATTTTTTTAAATTAATTAATTAATTTATTATTTATTTATTTTATTTTTGGCTGCATTGGGTCTTCGTTGCTGCACGCGGGCTTTCTCTAGTTGCGGCGAGCGGGGGCTACTCTTCGTTGCGGTGTGTGGGCTTCTCATTGCGGTGGCTTCTCTTGTTGCGGAGCACGGGCTCTAGGCGCTAGGGCTTCAGTAGTTGTGGCACGTGGGCTCAGTAGTTGTGGCTCACGGGCTCTAGAGCGCAGGCTCAGTAGTTGTGGCGCACAGGCTTAGTTGCTCCACAGCACGTGGGATCCTCCCGGACCAGGGCTCGAACCCGTGTCCCCTGCATTGGCAGGTGGATTCTTAACCACTGTGCCACTAGGGAAGTCTCTGTAACTCTATTTTAAACATGGGGAAATTGAGTCACAGAGCTGGGAAGTAATTTGCCTGGGATCACACAACTGACTACTGAGATGGTCTGACTCCACAGCCAAAGCTCTTAGCCATTCCCCGTTTCTAATTGGTAACCAAGAGAGGCAGGAGGGAGGCTGGTGTGTATTGTGTGGTGGGGCAGTGGGACATGCAGGACCATAACCCTGACATTGGAGTCTGGAAAGACCGTGGATGTCTGATGCTGGAAAAGTTGGGGGGAAACTTCTTTTAAAGGCTATTTGTCAACAAAGAAGTGTGGCTATAGGTATAACCATACTGAAATGGCACTGGACTGATTTGGAAATATTTCAAGTCCAAAAGATTTTCAGACCCGTGTGTTTTTACACCACTTTAGAAAATTTTACATTTTAGTCTCTAATTTGATGTATTAGCTTTCTAATCCCCCAGATGTCAATTGGATGTTAACCAGAGGCTGGAGTGTGAAAATTGCTTCTCGCGTTTGTACTTCAATTTTTTTTTTTAAACATGGAAGGATTAGCATTTGGTTCATTCATGATGAAAACATGTTTAAAACTGTCATTGTTCTCAAAGAAAACTCTGAGACAGAAGCCAACTAGGACACTTGTCAAAACAAACACATCGGGGCTTCCCTGGTGGCGCAGTGGTTGAGAATCTGCCTGCCAATGCAGGGGACACGGGTTTGAGCCCTGGTCTGGGAAGATCCCACGTGCCCCGGAGCAGCTGGGCCCGTGAGCCACAATTAGTGAGCCTGTGCGTCTGGAGCCTGTGCTCCGCAACAAGAGAGGCCGCGATAGTGAGAGACCCGCGCACTGCGATGAAGAGTGGCCCCCGCTTACCACAACTGGAGAAAGCCCTCGCACAGAAACGAAGACCCAACACAGCCATAAATAAATAAATAAAACAAATACTAAAAAACAAAAACAAAAACAAAAAACCAAACACATCTTAGTGAATAGAGAAACGCTATACCCAGCGGTGTAATAATAATAATAATAAGTAGCTACCATTTCCTGAGCACTACTACGCACCCAATTCGTAGTACCTGATCAGTGCTTTATGAATATTCTCATCTAATCCCATGAAATAAGTACTGTGATAGAAAGGACGGGATTGAATGAATAAGTAACTGATAACTGAACAGTGGCAGAGCCAGGATTCCCACCGAGGTCATTGAACTCTGAAGCCACTGGGCTTAATCAAAATGCTCCACAGCATGGAGCTCAGGGCGGCTGGAACCAGGGATCTTGTTGCTTCCTGCCAGGAACCAGCAGGAGACACTTAGGGTTAGGGAAAGAAAATAGAAACCCAGCAGGTAAAAAAATATGTTCCAAGAAACAGAACCAAACAGCCCATTCTGTTTAGAAAAGCAGCAACAACAAAAACACCCTGTACCCAGATCAGATGACCTTCTCAGAGAGGCCAGCACCATATGTATCACTTTTTCTGAATTAAATCAGCTTACTGAAGTGGAATGGAGGTATGGGGCATACTGGATGAGGCTTTCAAGTTGCCCGGCTACCAAGGTTTTCTGCTTTCCTCTGAGGGTTAATCCAGCAGCACAGCTGCCTGCAAAGAAATGCTTCAGGAATGTCTGTTGTTGCTCTTGTTGTTTGGTTGTTATTTTGGGGGGAGTGGTGAGGGGTTATCAAAAAAGCAGGCATGAGCAAATAATCCCAAGAATATATTCTGAACCACCCCAAACAACAGAAAGTTAGGAGTCCATCCCTTCTAATTTTTAACTCCCAGCTGAGCGTACAGAGCAAGAAGGATCATGCCTTGTTCCCCTCCCAGAACTTGCCTGCAAAAGAGCCCTCCCCACCCTCACCCCCCCACCGGCTCTTCTCCCTGAGCATCTGGAATGGCAAAGTGCAGTCAGCTCCCTGGCTCAGGGGTAGGGGCTGCTGGTCATAGGGTTCGGATCGGCCCATATTTTAACATTTCGCAAACACTCATTCAGCATTATGTGCTACGCCCTGTGCTAAGCACCGGTAAATTTTATTTCTGAGAAGACAAATTATCTCTCAAGTCTATTTTAAGCTGTTTTATTTATAGAATGAATGAAGTCTGAGCTGAAAAGCTTTATCGATTGCATCTCATCCCTCATCGTTCGACATGGTCATGAGTCTTCCCATTGGTTTGCTCCCTGCTGTAAATATCTTCAGCATTACCAGTGACGTCACTCCTGGGGAGAGAGTTTCACATTATGCCTTAAGATGTTCTGGGCAACCTCACACTGAGCAGCATATTGTGAAGGCCGATTACCCAGAGTGTGTTCCATTGCTGCAGAATTGTTAGTGTACTTTTCTCACTATATATAGATTTCAAGGTGTCTGTTTGTACATCTGTGAGATGCGTAATGCTTTAGCTGCCCCTTTAAAGTACAATTCTGCATAGGGTGTTTACTCAGCAGCTGATACAGCCAGGTCAGGTTGCCTTAGGGGTAAGGAGACATTTGTTAAGTGGGCCCTGATGCTGGAAGTAGGAAGCATAGAATGAATTTTTCCATGATTTGTATCAGCATGTTGTGGAAAGGGAGGAATCATTGATGATATCACAGAACAGGAAGAGCTTTGGAGATAGTCCTGGATTTTTAAACTACTTCTCTATTTACAAGCGTGGTAACCTGGAACAAGTTAATTATCAGTAAAATAGAAATTTCTTGTGGAGTATTAAAATAAGGCTGGTATCCTATGTTATATGTTCAGTAAATATTAGTTTCGTTTTCTCCTTAAGCTCATCGTCCACCACCCCCTCTTCCCCCAGTCCCCACTCCCACCCCACCTCCACACTCACTAATTCTGGTTTAGAAATGTAGGTTAGATTAGGTTGATTGGGTGATGGGAAGAACTGGCCAATTCAGCCCAAGTCTGACCTGTTTATCAAGCAGCCAGTGCTTTTCCTTTTCTCTCTGTTGACTTGAGTCTACTTACTCATCAGCTTCTTGTGCTTCCCCTGTTCCAGGAAGCTTTTTTTGAACAGCCTCCTCCGGTGACCTTTTCCATCCCTAACATCTTGTCATGAGTCATGATTGCGCTCATGCAACTTCTGCTCTCCCTGGTGGTGTCAGTTCTGTGTCCACCTGCATCATGTTCACTTCTCCGCACGATTCCCTGAGGGCAGGGACTGAGTCTTTCTCATTTTCACATCCCCATGTATTCAGCCTGTCACAGGGTAAGTGCTTAGAAAGTATTCGTTGAAAAATAGCAGTCTAAGCCAGATCATCCATTAGAGATCTGTCTGCCAGCAATGTGAATATGCTTTATTTTTTTGGCCGCATTCGGGATCTTAGTTCCCCGACCAGGGATCGAACCTGCGCCCTCTGCAGTGGAAGCGTGGACTCTTAAACACTGGACCGCCAGGGAAGTCCCTGAATATGCTTAACAATACCGTACACTTAAAAATGGTTAAGGTGGTAAATATAATGTTGTGTGTTGAAAAAAAATTTTTTAGCTTAAAAATGAGTTATTCTCATAAACAATAAATTTTGCACTTAGCAAAAAACAAACAAAACACCAAGCACCCAAATCTCATCTAAGTTCAGATTTGAAAAGGACTTTAGGAATTAACCAGATGATGACAGGCTTATCTCAACCTTGGCACTATTACCTTTTGGGCCAGATACGTTGTTGTTTTGGGGGGCTGTCCCATGCAGCATCTCTGGCCTCTACCCATTAGATGCCAGTAGCACCCCCTCCCCAGTTGTGACAGCCAAAAATGTCTCCAGACACTACCAATTGTCCCCTGAGGGTGGGGAGATGGTGCAGAATTGCCGCTGGATGAGAACCACTGAGGTAGACAAAGGCTCTCACTGCTGGTGCCTGGTTTCCCAACCAGACAGGGAGATGCTGGAAGCCCGATGTGAATCCTTAATGGTCATTTTTGAGGGCTTAGCACTCTTAGCCCCTCAGGCCAGGATGCCTGTCTTTTCAATGGCTGGTGGGTGGTGGTTGGCTCCATCTATTACGTTAAAAGTCCACGTGTGAACAAGTGCTTCCCAATTACCTTTCAAAGCAAGCGTGTACAGAGTGCGTGCTCAATAAATACTTCTTGAGATGTAATTACCTGTTGGCCACCCACCTGTGGCATCTAAAAATTGTACCCAGACAATGCTTCGTGGTCCTGGCTCTGCAGTGCTATTTCAGAGCCAAACTTCCAAAGCAAGACCATTATTGGTGTCTTCTAGAGATTATCTCTATCCCTACCGCTATAAATCCTAGTAGCTCCTTATATTTGCTGGCATTAAACAGATTATAAAGTGTTTCCACGCATGTGTGGTCGCCTTTCATCCCCACAGCAACCCTGTGAGGTAGGCAAGGCAGGAGCAAGTATTCCCATTTAACAGATGAAGTAGGGGCTCTCAGAAAAATTCAGGTCACACGGCTTATGAGTGGCAAAGCAAGAACTCAGTGGCTCCTCCGACTCTAAGTCTAGCGCCCATTTCACTCTTTAGCATGGAATCCGAGCCAGCAGAGTCCTAGAGCGCCTTCCACATCTCTGTTCGGCAGGAGATGGCAACACCACAGGGTGTGTGTCGGAGTCTTGACCAGCCGTCACCCTGAGGTAGCTGTTTGTACAATCCTGATGGGATGTGGACACAGGGTGAGAGGCATGGTGAGATTCCAGGCCTGCCATGAGGATCAAAGCCTGGCCTCGATATGCTGACCCTACTTCCATGCTGTTCCCCTAGTCCTGAAAATCCTGAGACCCTCCCAGCCACTTTGTGGGAGAAGCACAAAGAAGGTTCACCTTGGCTTTCTCTGGACATCATAGAAAAGGACAGAATCTCCAAGGGCCAGGAGAAGCTCTGGCTAGATTCCAAGACGAGCATGAGTCAGTAGGGAAGGCCAAAGCCTTTTGGATTTGAGGGTCTGTTGGGCATTAGAAGTCTGTAATTCCACGCCGTAGGAAATTCTTTGATGGCTACAGCCTGCTAGCATGGACAGGCCTGGAAGTGAGTAAGGCCTTAATAGGAATCACATGGGTATTTGCCCACAGGTGAAGTCAGCAGTTATTCATGGCAAATGTGGATTTTCTCAATTCCAGCAGTTTTTCTAGTGACAACTTGCCCACTAATACAACTTGGCCCCTTTTTAATGGAGTGGTTCACTTGGCTTTTCTTTGCCAGAACAAGCCAAGCTGGACCTCATTGTCTAGGCATTCTAGGACTGATTTTTCACTAAAGGAGATCTATGTGATGGGATGGTTATTTTCCCAATTGGGGTGGATGAAAGAGAGGATTGAAACCCTGACCTCCAGTACCTTGGCTCTACCAGACAGTTGGGCATCTCATTCTTGAATGGCTTTGTAGATGATGAGTCTAAGAGGAAAACAATGGAGAAAAAAAAATCCCCGCCATAATCAACTTTCTTCCAACCTCTCATCAAGAAAAGTTCATAGCCAAGGTAGAAAAGCCCTTTCCCAGTTCTCCTTTTTCTTTTATAAATTTATTTATTTTATTTATTTATTTCTGGCTGTGTTGGGTCTTTGTTGCTGCATTGCTGCACGTGGGCTTTCCCTAGTTGCGGCGAGCGAGGGCTACTCTTCTTTGCGGTGCGTGTGCTTCTCATTGCAGTGGCTTCTCTTGTTGCAAAGCGTGGGCTCTAGGCGCGCGGGCTTCAGTAGTTGGGGTACGCGGGCTTAGTTGCTCCGCAGCACGTGGGAGCTTTCCAGACCAGGGCTCGAACCTGTGTCCTCTGCATTGGCAGGCGGATTCTTAACCACTGCGCCAACAGGGAAACCCCCAGTTTTCCTCTTTCAAAGCCACTCCAGATAACCCTCATTTGGACAGTGTAAAGTTTAAAAGCCCTGCAGTTAAGGTGTGTGTTGTGTGATTTGTAGAGGAGAGGCAGCTTGGAGTAGGAGGAACCCTTGGGCCAGGAGTCCAGGGTCATGCCTCTCGTCCAGGCCTTGCTACCTATGCAGTATGTGACTTTGATCAAGGCTCTTCGCCTCTCTGAACCTCAGTCTTTGCAAAGGTAAATAGGGATGATAGTGCCTGCCCTGTGCACCCAAGAAAGTAGCTGTGAGAATCAAGTAAGGTAATGGACATGAACATTTTATAAATCATCATTGAACGTGGTATTGCAATAGAAGGAAAGAATCAGATCTGTGTTCCAGTTCTTTAATAAGCATCTTCTGTGAACCATTCTCATTGCCTATAGGGTGGAGCATGTAAAATTGACAATTTTCAGGGAAAAGCTTAAGGCTGTGACAGAAGATTTAGGTTCTAATCCAATTACTACTAACTTACCCTGTGATTTAGGCAAATAACTACCTCTCTGGGTCTCAGTTTCTTCATCTGTAAAATAGGGATAATAATACCTCCCTCATTTTCTCCATTTGGAAAAATGAGAATAATGGTTGCCCCACTTTCTTTCCCCATAAATTGGAGATGGTAATAGTAGCCAGTCTACTCAGCAGTGAAATGAGTGGGTTGCTTTACTCATTTGCCTACAGTACACACTTGACATATTTCAAAGCTTTTGGAGGCTCCAGATAAACAGGTATATTAAATTGCTCTGTGGAGATCAGTTCTAGATTGACATCAGACATCATTTATTCAGTAAATATGTATAGAGTGTTTACTATGTGACATTTCACAGGTAAGCAATACAGTTTCTGCTTTCACAGAGCTTGCAGTCTTAGTGGGGGAGATATATATTAATCAAATAATTACACTAAAGATTGTATATAATAGGCATCACTTTTTAAAAATTTATTTTCATTTATTTTTTTATTAATTTAATTTTATTTATTTTTTATACAGCAGGTTCTTATTAGTTATCTATTTGATACATATTAGTGTATATATGTCAACCTCAATCTCCCAATTCATACCACCACTCCACCCACCCCCCAACCCCCCGCAACTTTCCCCTCTTGGTGTCCATATGTTTGTTCTCTACATCTGTGTCTCTATTTCTGCCCTGCAAACCAGCTCATCTGTACCATTTTTCTAGGTTCCACATATATGCGTTAATATACGATATTTGTTTTTCTCTTTCTGACTTACTTCACTCTGTATGACAGTCTCTAGATCCATCCACGTCTCTACAAATGACCCAATTTTGTTCCTTTTTATGGCTAATATTCCATTGTATATATATACCACATCTTCTTTATCCATTCGTCTGTCGATGGGCATTTAGGTTGCTTCCATGACCTGGCTATTGTAAATAGTGCTGCAGTGAACATTGGGGTGCATGTGTCTTTTTGAATTATGGTTTTCTCTGGGTATATGCCCAGTAGTGGGATTGCTGGGTCATATGGTAATTCTATTTTTAGTTTTTTAAGGAACCTCCATACTGTTCTCCATAGTGGCTGTATCAGTTTACATTCCCACCAACAGTGCAGGAGGGTTCCCTTTTCTCCACACCCTCTTCAGCATTTGTTGTTTGTAGATTTTCTGATGATGCCCATTCTAACTGGTGTGAGGTGATACCTCATTGTAGTTTTGATTTGCATTTCTCTAATCATTAGTGATGTTGAGCAGCTTTTCGTGTGCTTCTTGGCCATCTGTATGTCTTCTTTGGAGAAATGTCTATTTAGGTCTTCTGCCCATTTTTGGATTGGGTTTGTTTTTTTGATATTGAGCTGCATGAGCTGTTTATATATTTTGGAGATTAATCCTTTGTCCATTGATTCGTTTGCAAATATTTTCTCCCATTCTGAGGGTTGTCTTTTTTGTCTTGTTTGTAGTTTCCTTTGCTTTTCAAAAGCTTTTAAGTTTCATTAGGTCCCATTTGTTTATTTTTGTTTTTATTTCCATTACTCTAGGAGGTGGATCAAAAAAATCTTGCTGTGATTTATGTCAAAGAGTGTTCTTCCTATGTTTTCCTCTAAGAGTTTTATAGTGTCTGGTCTTACATTTAGGTCTCTAATCCATTTTGAGTTTATTTTTGTGTATGGTGTTAGGGAGTGTTCTAATTTCATTCTTTTACATGTAGCTGTCCAGTTTTCCCAGCACCACTTATTGAAGACACTGTCTTGTCTCCATTGTATATCCTTGCCTCCTTTCTTATAGATTAGTTGACCGTAGGTGCGTGGGTTTATTTCTGGGCTTTCTATCCTGTTCCACTGATCTATATTTTCTGTTTTTGTGCCAGTACCATATTGTCTTGATTACTGTAGCTTTGTAGTATAGTCCGAAGTCAGGGAGTCTGGTTCCTCCAGCTCCGTTTTTTTCCCTCAAGACTGCTTTGGCTATTTGGGGTCTTTTGTGTCTCCATACAAATTGTAAGATTTTTTGTTCTAGTTCTGTAAAAAATGCCACTGGTAATTTGATAGGGATTGCATTGAATCTGTAGATTGCTGTGGGTAGTATAGTCATTTTCACAATATTGATTCTTCCAGTCCAAGAACATGGTATATCTCTCCATCTGTTTGTGTCATCTTTGATTTCTTTCATCAGTGTCTTATAGTTTTCTGAGTACAGGTCTTTTACCTCCTTAGGTAGGTTTATTCCTAGGTATTTTATTCTTTTTGTTGCAATGGTGAATGGGATTGTTTCCTTAATTTCTCTTTCTGATCTTTTGTTGTTAGTGTATAGGAATGCAAGAGATTTCTGTGCATTAATTTTGTATCCTGCAACTTTACCAAATTCATTGATCAGCTCTGGTAGTTTTCTGGTGGCATCTTTAGGATTCTCTATGTGTAGTATCATGTCATCTGCAAACAGTGACAGTTTTACTTCTTCTTTTCCAATTTGTATTCCTTTTATTTCTTTTTCTTCTCTGATTGCCATGGCTAGGACTTCGAAAACTGTGTTGAATAATACTCATGAGAGTGGACATCCTTGTCTTGTTCCTAATGTTAGAGGAAATGCTTTCAGTTTTTCACCATTGAGAACAATGTTTGCTGTGGGTTTGTCGTATATGGCCTTTATTATGTTGAGGTAGGTTCCCTCTATGCCCACTTTCTGGAGAGCTTTTGTCATAAATGAGTGTTGAATTTTGTCAAACGCTTTTTCTGCATCTATTGAGATGATCATATGGTTTTTCTTCTTCACTTTGTTAATATGGTGTATCACATTGATTGATTTGCGTATATTGAAGAATCCTTGCATCCTTGGATAAATCCCACTTGATCATGGTGTATGATCCTTTTAATGTGTTGTTGGATTCTGTTTGCTAGTATTTTGTTGAGGATTTTTGCATCTATATTCATCAGTGATATGGGTCTGTAATTTTCTTTTTTTGTAGTATCTTTGTCTGGTTTTGGTATCAGGGTGATGGTGGCCTCATAGAATGAGTTTGGAAGTGTTCCTTCCTCTGCAATTTTTTTTTTTTTTAATTTGGCTGCATTGGGTCTTCATTGCTATGTGCATGCTTTCTCTAGTTGCAGTGAGCAGGGGCTATTCTTCGTTGTGGTGCATGGGCTTTTCATTGTGGTGGCTTCTCTTGTTGCAGCGCACAGGCTTTAGGCATGCGGGCTTCAGTACTTGTGGCTCATGGGCTCTAGAGCGCAGGCTCGGTAGTTGTGGCACACGGGCTTAGTTGCTCCGTGGCATGTGGGATCTTCCCGGACCAAGGCTCGAACCCGTGTCCCCTGCATTGGCAGGCAGATGTTTTAACCACTGTGCCACCAGGGAAGTCCCCTCTGCAATTTTTTGGAAGAGTTTGAGAAGGATGGGTGTTAGCTCTTCTCTAAATGTTTGAGAGAATTCCCCTGTGAAGCCATCTGTTCCTGGACTTTTGTTTGTTGGAAGATTTTTAATCACAGTTTCAATTTCATTACTTGTGATTGGTCTGTTCATATTTTCTATTTCTTCCTGGTTCAGTCTTGGAAGGTTATACCTTTCTAAGAATTTGTCCATTTCTCCCAGGTTGTCCACTTTATTGGCATAGGGTTGCTGGTAGTAGTCTCTTAGGATGCTTTGTATTTCTGCGGTGTCTGTTGTAACTTCTCCTTTTTCATTTCTAATTTTATTGATTTGTGTCCTCTCCCTCTTTTTCTTGATGAGTCTGGCTAAAGGTTTATCTATTTTATTTATCTTCTCA
Source organism: Balaenoptera borealis (assembly GCF_965194805.1). Taxonomy (NCBI): domain Eukaryota; kingdom Metazoa; phylum Chordata; class Mammalia; order Artiodactyla; family Balaenopteridae; genus Balaenoptera; species Balaenoptera borealis. The sequence continues at coordinate 73,731,013 of NC_138866.1, forward strand.
AAGAACCAGCTTTTAGTTTTATTGATCTTTGCTATTGTTTTCTTTGTTTCATTTATTTCTGCTCTGATCTGTATGATTTCTTTCCTTCTACTAACTTTGGGTTTTGTTTGTTCTTCTTTCTCTAGTTCCTTTAGGTGTAAGGTTAGATTGTTTATCTGAGATTTTTCTTGTTTCTTGAGGTAGGCTTGTATCGCTGTAAACTTCCCTCTTAGAACGGCTTTTGCTGCATCCCATAGGTTTTGGATCGTCGTGTTTTCATTGTAATTTGTCTCTAGGTATTTTTTGATTTCCTCTTTGATTTCTTCAGTGATCTCTTGGTTATTTAGTAACGTATTATTTAGCCTCCATGTGTTTGTGTTTTTTACATTTTTTTCCCTGTAATTGATTTCTAATCTCATAGTGTTGTGGTCAGGAAAGATGCTTGATATGATTTCAGTTTTCTTAAATTTACCGAGGCTTGATTTGTGACCCAAGATATGATCTATCCTGGAGAATGTTCCGTGTGCACTTGAGAAGAAAGTGTAATCTGCTGTTTTTGGATGGAATGTCCTATAAATATCAATTAAATCTATTTGGTCTATTGTGTCATTTAAAGCTTGTGTTTCCTTATTAATTTTCTGTCTGGATGATCTGTCCATTGGTGTAAGTGAGGTGTTAAAGTCCCCCACTATTACTGTGTTCATGTCGATTTCCTCTTTTATAACTGTTAGCATTTGCCTTATGTATTGAGGTGCTCCTATGTTGGGTGCATATATATTTATAATTGTTATATCTTCTTCTTGGATTGATCCCTTGATCATTATGTAGTGTCCTTCCTTGTCTCTTGTAACATTCTTTATTTTAAAGTCTATTTTATCTGATATGAGTATTGCTACTCCAGCTTTCTTTTGACTTCCATTTGCATGGAGTATCTTTTTCCATCCCCTCACTTTCAGTCTGTATGTGTCCCTAGGTCTGAAGTGGGTCTCTTGTAGACAGCATATATATGGGTCTTGTTTCTGTATCCATTCAGCAAGCCTGTGTCTTTTGGTTGGAGCATTTAATCCATTCACGTTTAAGGTAATTAACAATATGTATGTTCCTATTACCATTTTCTTAATTGTTATGGGTTTGTTTTTGTAGGTCCTTTTCTTCTCTTGTGTTTCCCACTTAGAGAAGTTCCTTTAGCATTTGCTATAGAGCTGGTTTGGCAGTGATGAATTCTCTTAGCTTTTGCTTGTCTGTAAAGCTTTTGATTTCTCCATCAAATCTGAAAGAGATCCTTGCCGGGTAGAGTAATCTTGGCTGTAGGTTCTTCCCTTTCATCAGTTTAAATATATCGTGCCACTCCCTTCTTGCTTATAGAGTTTCTGCTGAGAAATCAGCTGTTAACCTTATGGGAGTTCCCTTGTATGTTATTTGTCGTTTTTCCCTTGTTGCTTTCAGTAATTTTTCTTTGTCTTTAATTTTTGTCAATTTGATTACTATGTGTCTCGGTGTGTTTCTCCTTGGGTTTATCCTGTATGGGATTCTCTGCACTTCCTGGACTTGGGTGGCTATTTCCCTTCCCATGTTAGGGAAGTTTTTGACTATAATCTCTTCAAATATTTTCTTGGGTCCTTTCTCTCTCTCTTCTCCTTCTGGGACCCCTATAATGCAAATGTTGTTGCATTTAATGTTGTCCCAGAGGTCTCTTAGGCTGTCTTCATTTCTTTTCATTCTTTTTTCTTTATTCTGTTCCACGGCAGTGAATTCCACCATTCTGTCTTCCAGGTCACTTATCCGTTCTTCTGCCACAGTTATTCTGCTATTGATCCCTTCTAGTGTAGTTTTCATTTCAGTTATTGTATTGTTCATCTCTGTTTGTTTGTTCTTTAATTCTTCTAGGTGTTTGTTCTTTAATTCTTCTAGGTCTTTGTTAAACATATCTTGCGTCTTCTCGATCTTTGCCTGTGTTCTTTTTCCGAGGTCCTGGATCATCTTCACTATCATTATTCTGAATTCTTTTTCGGGAAGGTTGCTTATCTCCACTTCATTTAGTTGTTTTTCTGGGGTTTTATCTTGTTCCTTCATCTGGTACAAAGTCCTCTGCCTTTTCATTTTGTCTGTCTTTCTGTGAATGCGGTTTTCCTTCCACAGGCTGCAGAATTCTAGTCTAATTTGTTTATTTATTTACTTATTTTTGGCTGTGTTGGCTCTTCATTGCTGCACATGGGCTTTCTCTAGTTGAGGCGAGCGGGGGCTACTCTTCGTTGTGGTGCACGGGCTTCTCACTGTGGTAGCTTCTCTTATTGCGGAGCATGGGCTCTCGGTGCATGGGCTTCAGTAGTTGTGGCACATGAGCTTAGTTGCTCCGTGGCATGTGGGATCTTCCCAGACCAGTGCTTGATCCCATGTCCCCTGCATTGGCAGGAGGGTTCTTAACCACTGTGCCACCAGGGAAGTCCCAGCATCACTCTTAAGTAAATGTAATGTGAATGTTCTTTGGGCTCCAGTACATAGCTGTGCTCTGAGTGACATTCCTCCCCCTGTAGAAGTTCTAGAGGCCGCTAAGGAGGAGGAGACATCTGATTCTGGTTTTCTAGGTAGCGGCTTCCTAGAATCAGGGCAAGGCATTCCTCTCCTTCCCATCCCGTAGCCCTCAGTTTTGGTTAGCATAATTCAATTTTTTTTCCACTTTTATCTTTGTCATTTTAATTGGTCAAAATTAAGATTGTTGATGGGGAGAGCTCAAGTTTTATAAAACGAGAACTCTTGTCCCAATGCCAACCCTCACCATCTACTACGGCAGCTCCATGGAAGGACACGTTATCCAAGAACCAGTGGAGACAGGAAGTAGCCAGACCCTCGAAAAGGGCTGTTGGTCTTGCACCTCCCACCCTCCACGTGGGGTGATAGGGAGGGGCACATACTGTGGAAATGTCAGAATGAAAGCTGGAGAACCGAAGTGCTCACTCATCTCCACTGCGGTGTTTTCTAAGAACCTTAGTGGAACTTTGACACTCCTCATTCCTGAGAAGATGGAATCTTTTCAGTAACATCCACCGCCCTTTTCCCTGTGGCAGCAGCCATTCCTGGTTCTGAGAAGTGCCTAGCTATCTCCCCACCACCCTTTCGGCACCTTAAAGACCAAAGTCAAACCTTGTTTTTCTCCCGTGTTGATTGTTTTTCTAACCCCTCGAGCTAGTTTTATAACCTTCTATTGCTCTCTTCTTGGCTGGCTTTAAAATGCCCTACAGATGACTCTCCTGATTAATTCCTACCAGACAAGGAGTTTACTATTACCTTTCAGCACTATCAGCACTCCCATCTCACGTTTAGTGTGGCAGGTGAAGGGTCAGTTGACAGGGTGACTGTGTCCTGAGTCCTGGGATGCTACCAGGAGGCCCTTTTAGTCTCCACTGACCCAACATCCATGCACAGCACACATGGGGACAGGTTGAGGACAGAGGAGGGCTGAAAGGTGTCCTCTCATTCCAAGCCTAGGACTTTAAATAAAAATACCAAAAAAGGAAAAGCCTTTAAGAACTGGTGGCACCTGGGATCTCATTTTTCTATCTCTCTTTGCCTGATGTTTAGATCACAAACTTGAACATGAGGGATTGTTTCTTTTAGCTTCACTTCTATATGCAGCCCTGTTCTGTTGGGATAGAGTTAGCACTAGGGGAAAGAAGGCCTGTTTGAGACATAAATGTGCCTCCTTCCCATTGGAATCTAGCTGTGGCCCCAGGCCCTCCGATTTCGTATTTCAGTCTCACCGCTTGGCTGTTCTTATGCTCCTCCTGGGCCCTTCCCTCTCTCATTACTCATCTCACGCAGCAATTTTTTAGTTTGAAAAGGAGCAGCATATTCTATGTCCCGAAAGAATGAAATATTACTGCTTTTAGGATGTGAATATTCTCTTCTCTTCCCCTTTGACTGAATTTTGGTTTAGAAGTGAAAGTTTCAGGACTGGATTGAGGTTGAGTTGTAGTTGAGATCCGAAAGTCAGTTTTCAAAATTCGAGCATAAAATCGTATATTCTGCATCTTACTCAGCCCAGAACTTGTTCCAAACCACGGGAGAGAGGGCATTCTTTTTTTTGGCCGTGCTGTGCAGCATGCAGGATCTTAGTTCCCTGACCAGGGATCGAACCCGAGCCCCCTGCAGTGGAAGCTCAGAGTCCTAACCACTGGACTGCCAGGGACGTCCCCAAACCACTAAAGAGAGATGGTGGGAATTTGAGGTGTCTTCAGAACACTGTCCAATCCAACTGGCCTCAGCTGGCTGCCAGCTCTGTATTTCGACCTGGATCTATTTAATCTCTGCTTCTTCCCTCAGGCCCTCATTAGTCTGGTGGGGTGGGGCACAAAGAGGGAGCTTTCAAAGCACCTATCCCGCAGACCCTGATCCCTGGACTCATAAGAAGTGGACAAAGGAAAGCTTAGAAAGGAACATGTCAGGAGCTGCCTCCACACTCCTGCTCCTCCCCCGCCCGACACACACATCCTAGTAGCCAACATTCAGTCCCTGGGGCTAGCCTCACCTCTCAGGAGCACACCATCCCCTTGCACACAGAACAGAAGTGGATTAGTGGAAAGAGCCCTTGGATTAAGCATCAGGAGACTGACTTCTAGATCCAGTTTTACCTACCAGTAGCTGTGGAATTTGGAGAAAGCCACTGAACCCCTCTGTGTCTTAGTCTCTGTGTTTGTAAAATAGAGAGAAACGCCTGTACTTCCTCCTCCTCCTGATTCCATGAGGTGGTTGTGAGGGGCACATGAGACAATGGAGGGGAGCGACCTTTGGAAGAATATAGTGCTGAGGCTTTGCACATATTACACCCCGACAAACCACTTCCAAACTACCAGGGCTGTTCTTATAGGGCTATTTCATGCTCCGCACCAAGGGTGGGGCCGTGTGTCTGGGGTAGAGGCCAGCCTCCAGGGGTGCTGTCCATACTCGTGGGTCTTGAAGACCCCCAGGCACAGGGTGTGACCACAATCTGTCCAAAGGCATTACCCTTCAGCTCATTTTTAAAGCTTTCTTACTGGCAGCCGGTCTCAGAACAGCCCATTTTTTCCAGCCCTTCCATTTCCAGCCAGCCTTAAGTAAGGCCTCTGTCACCACCTTGGCTGAACTACGTTCAGCCCAGTCAGTTCAATCTGCACCACCACTTACTACTGTGTGGACTTGGGCAACGCACTTGGTATCTCCAAGACTCAGTTTCCTCCTCTGTAAAATGGGAGAAACGGTATCTGACTCTGTAGGCTTGTCCAGAGGATTAAATGACGCATGTAAAGTACCCGACCAAGTTCCTGGTCTCTACGTGTCCATTGTCTGCTCCTCTTTCTCCTACTTCTAAGGAGAATTATTGCTAGACATACCTGCCTGGAGGGGATTAGCGCATCCCAAAGGCATTGCATCAAATCAAAGGTGAGAGTGCCCCTGCAGGTGCTGGTCCTGCCAACTGTACTGACTGTACCGTCTCCCCTGGTACCCTTGGTGCCTCTTGCAGGGAACATCATTGGCTCCGGAATCTTCGTCTCACCCAAAGGTGTGCTGGAGAACGCCGGCTCTGTGGGCCTCGCTCTCATCGTGTGGATCCTGACGGGCCTCATCACAGCTGTGGGAGCCCTGTGCTATGCTGAGCTCGGGGTCACCATCCCCAAATCTGGAGGTGACTACTCCTACGTCAAGGACATCTTCGGAGGCCTGGCTGGGTAAGAGGATGTGCGGGGAACCGAGCAGTCCCGGAAGCCGAGGCCCGGGCTTTCCAGCATGCCGAAGAGCGCTAGAGCTTGGGATTCCTCTTTTGCCTCTAAGTCATGGTTGCCAGTTCAGCCTGTGTCCCCTTGATGCCCCTGAGAGTGGCAGAGGAACCAGGCTGTAGTTTTAATTTAATCTCTGTTTAGGGTTTTTTGTTTTCTGTTTTTCTTTTTTTTTGCTGCGCCATGAAGCTTGTGGGATCTTAGTTCCCAGACCAGGGATCGAACCTGGGCCCTTGGCAGTGAAAGCATGGAGTCCTAACCACTGGACCACCAGGGAATTCCCTTAATCTCTGTTGACCTTAGTGGGCAAGATTCTATGAGTGAGAACAAGTAGAACTAAATGACAACTCTGATTGGAGATGCGCGGGGAAAGCACATCACAAAAACAAAGCCCTTTTATCCTGACAAATGAGAGTGACCACTAAGGTACGGAGTACTTTTCACGTTACTGAGGATAACGGTTTCCCTGATTCCAGACCCTGATCTTGAATTTCCTCAGCCCCCGCAGCCCTGTTACTGAAGAGCTCAACCCTCACCAAGGGGCCCAAGGGCGTGGAGGACACTTCCCCCTCAAACCCCCAGCCGATGCCTCCCCTTGGCACTTGCTTAAGTGGCCACACCTTTAGCACGCCCTGGCTGTGAAGATTCTGGGGTTGCAAATTTTCTTTTCCACCAGTGGATGCTGGGGGCCAGAGTGGTAGAGAAGAGATGATGAAATGATGAAAGGCGCAGGGAGAGAGAAAGGACACCAAGACATGTGTCAGTACTAGTTGAAACAGCTTTTCATCGTTAAACCAATTTACCGTCATTGCAGAGGGCTAGGTGTCTCGTCTGAGCGGTGGCTGGGTTCCTCAGCATCCCTGAAAACAAAAAGGAACCGCACCCCTTTAGCCCACCTGCCTCTCCTAACACTGCCCAGTGACTTGCCCGGGCTTCCCTGATGGCTTCTGAATCCCTGCCCTGCCAGGCAACGGGAGCGGGGGTCTTTATTGGTGTCTTGGCTCAAGTCCTGTCCCATTCCCCCTCCAGGTTCCTGAGGCTATGGATTGCTGTGCTGGTGATCTACCCCACCAACCAGGCTGTCATCGCCCTCACCTTCTCCAACTATGTGCTGCAGCCGCTCTTCCCCACCTGCTTCGCCCCAGAGTCTGGCCTTCGCCTCCTGGCTGCCATCTGCTTATGTAAGTGCCATCTGGGCCTTGCTTTCAGGATGGCGCCTTCTAGCCTTCCTCGTGGTCTACACATCTCTGGTTCTCCTTCCTCTCCCTCTTTCTTTCCTCCCCTCCTTTTTTTTTCTTCCTTGTTACTTTTCAGTTTCCGATTTGCATGCTGTGGACAAATGGATTCCACATATAATTATCTGGTGTTTAAAAAAAAAAAAAGAAGAAGAAACTTAAGTATTGATAGTTGTTCACAGGCACAGTAATTTTCACTGGCAGGGTTCTTTACATCAAATAAAGTACTTTCACTTGTATCATCTGACCCGAGCCTCACAACAAATCCATAAGGTAAGCTGGGCCAGTATTACAATATTACAATTTTCCTAGAGCAGAAAAGGAAACGGAGCCAGGAAAGTGAATTAGCCAAGGTGATTCCTTCTCTTTCCAGCGCACACACCACGCTGGAGACTCCCTGCCTCTCATGGGAAGACTTTTCTGGCCTCTCAACCTGCCAGCTCACATCTTAAAACTCTCTGGGAGGAGAGTGCAAAGGTGTGAGTTGGGAGAAAACAAATAGCATGTCCATGGTCCCCGCCCTTGATGAGTTTTCTGTCTAACTAGGCAGAAAAGCCATATAGACAGATTCCATGGTTAGGATTCAATTCAGTAAAAATTCCGAAAAGGGGAAAAGATCTCTGTGAGCTGGAATAGGTTAGAGGGGCTTTATGGAGAAGTTTGCCAACCTGTATTTCTAGGAAGTCTCAACACTTAATCTCTGATAATCAGGGATCTCAATGGATTGGGGTATGTTCTACCTTTTAGCCAAAAACTAATTTCTAAAGTAAATATTTGGACTTTTTCAGAGGCTCCACTTCTAGAGTCAGCTCAGTCCCTGCCTTCCCACACCTTCCAACACACATCCACCTAGCTGAGGGCAGTGACCACCACCTAGCTGAGGGCAGCGACCATCCTGGTCACACTCTGTCCCAGGTCTTGACACTTCCTTCTGTCCTGCTGGTGGGAAGGGGAGGGGGGGGTCACTCGCCCACCCAGGAGCTGGGGTGGGACCTGAGGGGTGTGTGCCCTCACTGGCAGTGGTGTGCAGCCCCGGGATAGACCCCATCATCTAGGCAAGTGGCACTGTGGAGCCAACATACTTGTTTGGAGCATACTCCTTGTGCCGGCTGGGCCTGCTCGTGGATCTGGAGGCAGAGGGATGTGGGCTCCAGAACCGGGCTTCCCGAGCCTGCATCTCCGCACCACTTTCTAAGTGCAGCCAGTGCTTGGCCAGGTCACCGGCCCACCTCCCGTGAGATGAGGCTGAGATCTCACGTGTGCTGTACGTTGCCGTGGCAAGGATTGCCCAAGACAAGAGTGTTCTTAGCACAGCATCGGGCACCTCGTGATCCTGTCGTGTAGTCACCGAGGGTGGTCACGAGGATAGTCACTTGGTCCTTGCTTGCTGGCTGGATCTGGAGCTGCAGGAGGTGAGAGGAGGGGGAAGGGGGCATGGGAATGCAGGAGGAGTGGCTGTTTCTGCCATCAGATAGGTTAATGGGGGTGGGAAGGGGGACCACAGAGTGCAGGCCACTGCTGTTTCAGCATCTCCTGCCCACAGACACAGTTTCCTTTTTCCTGCTGATGCTGCTAAAGTATCTCAGGCAACAGGCCACCCTTACCCTCCAACTATAAATCAAGAACCCTGAGGCTGTTCAGTCCTCCCCTAGGATAGAAACCAGGCCACAGGGTAGAGTTCCCCGGGCAACTAGACCCCCCGGCTTCCTTTGCGTTCCCCAAACCCGCCAAGTCTAGGTAGGTGACTCCTTGAGCAAAAACCCTGTAGAGTTTTGGAAAAGATCGGATGAGAAATGACGGTGGGAATGGCCGGATGCTGGTGGAGAGGCAGAAAGAACCTGCTGTAACTGGCTTGCCTTCTCAGAGCCTGAAGGGAGTGAAGCGGGGAGGAGAGCGAGAGAGAAGGAACTGCAGATTTGGCTCCAGCTTATGCAACTGCAGCTGCCACTTTGAGTTATTCTATTATTTGGGTCAAAGCTGATTATTCACTGCTGAGTCAGCAACATATCCCTAGCCACCAGGCAGTAAAAAAAGAAAGTCTTTTATATTTTAATTAAATGAAAAGCCTTTCTCCCTTCTCCAGAGCAAGTATGTTAGTGGGAGGAGGGAGTTAGGAAGCCGGGGAATGGGAGGGATTAGAACTTAGTTTTGGTACCTTCCTTTTGTGATTTGCTTGGGTATTTCTCTTTTCTTTCTCTCTCTCTCTCTACCCCTCCCCCTCCCTTCCTCCCTCCCTCCCTTCCTTCCTTCCTTTCTTATTTCATAAGTAAGTGACTATATTCTCTAAGTAAGAGTCAAGTAATATATAAAGAGAGTTGACCAGGAAAGCGTCCTCTTATCTTTACCCCTCTCCCCTGCCCAGGAGCCCTGGTAACAGTGGATAGGTATCCTAATAATTCTAAGTAAAATGCACCTCTCAGCACACACATCTGGGTATATAGACATACATTTTGACAAGTTATTTCTGCAGCTTGCACTTTTATCCTTTAGCCACATCTTGTGGCTACTACCTGAGTTTCTAGTTATAAACAAAGTGGTCCCAGTGACACAGAAGGAGCGCCAGGTGTTCTGGGGTCCCCCATTTGTATATCCTGCTCCCTAACTATGGGTTTTCCTTCTGTTTGTCCCCCGTCTCTTGGGGACTGGGCCACCTTTCACTCGGGCAGCTCCTGACCTCCTTCCTCTCTTTTGGGGCTGGGGTCACATCCAGCATCTGAATTAGAATCTTTTCTTCTCATTCAAGTCCCCCTCTTCCTGAATGCCTTGTACAAAAGAAGCTCCTTCTCCTTTCTTGCCCTGAGGAGAAAGGAGTACCCTGCATGCATTTCACAAGCAAAAAAAAAAAAAAAAATGCTTCTTATCTTGTTTTCTATCTTTCTACTATGATTCCGAAGAGGCTAGTTTTCCAGGGCTTCAGATTTCTCCTTCCTTGAGTGATTTGGAAGGTTAAGGATTTCACTGTAGGTATTACTTTTAACCCTGAGTTGCTTTGCAATTCCTCTTCAGGAAGTTTCCAGATGCATGATGCATGATGCTTTGGTAGATACCTGTGTGTGTTGTTTTGCAAATCTCTTACAAATTAATCCCTTGACATCAGAGTGTTCAACAGTCCTTCCTAACTTCTAAATCCCTTACTCTCAGTTCATTTTCCTTTGAGGTTTCATATTCTCGAGCCCCAAACGTCTCATTCCCATGCACTAGACATATCACCTCAGGTACCTGGACAGTGTTGTCTTCTTGCCCTCCCCTGGTCCCCAAAGAGTGCTGTGCGTGTCTCATCAGCCTTGTATATATTGTTGAGAAGGAAGAAATTTTTCTCTACCCTTCTAGGTTCTTCTGGCTGGTCTAAGAATTAAATTGACATGAAACAGATTAACGAGAAAAAATCAAACAAAAGTTTAATAACAACTATACTTAGAAGAGACCCAGAAAAACTGAGTAACTCGCCAAAATAGTCAAAACCCTCACCTTAAATATCACCTTAAGCTAAAGACAAAAGAGAATGTTGGGGTAGAGGTTTGGGACTTCAAAGGGAGGAAGGTAATTGACATGAAAATGAAAAGCAAATGTTTGGTAAAAAATGTTTGCTGAGCCATGTGGAGACAATGGGGCAGAGAGTGGACTCTAATCTTTAATCTCCCCACCACCCAGCCCACATTTTGCTGATATCTCTGGTGATAGCACTACTCCGGGAACAGGTCCTCTATCTAAATTCTTTTTAGGCAGTTGTGGGGGAAGGGCAAAATTTCTTCCTGAGTCTTTTGGGCCTTGATTGTTTTCAGCTTGAACTAATCTGCATGCCAGAGACATTTTGGGTGGCACATTTTGGTCCCCTACAGTCTCGCCTTCGAAACTTCTAGAATTGTCACATTCCAAAAGTTGAGTTGATAGATTGCTTTATATCTCGTCGAACGAGTCTCTTAGTCCTGACAATAGGTCACTTCAGTTACTCATTTCAGGAGGTGGGGATGCAGGAGGGCACTCAAAGTTAGGCCTACAGGGTATAAGCAACCAGGTATTTAATAAGAGGCATTTCTGTGGAGACAAAGAAAAATAGAGGTTAATGGCTGAAGCAAATTATAAACCCAGTGTCTGAGTCCTGAGAGTTGCCAGCTGAGATTTCTAGATGTTAGGCTCAAAGCATCTTTTGCAGTTTGAAATCTCTTGTGATGTCATCTGGTGTTCAGGTAAACTTCCTGAGTGGCTTACAAAGCAATAGGCACAAAGATTGTCTAAACGTGGGTTATTGTGGTGATCTTGCTTAAGTTTATATCAGGTTGTTCAGTTACAGTTTGTAGGGCTTCAAGAAAAGGACAGCTTTAGTTCTCGATAATTTCAAGTCAAAAGTGAGAGAAAAATTGAAAATGTAAGCTTGGAGAGTTGTAGGCAAATATTTGAGGAAACTAGAAGAATTCAGGATCCAGTCCAGTTTACAGATAGAAAAACAAAACCTCAAAGATGATTAACAGAATTAGAATTTAATATCCATAAGCGTGTATTATAGTTTCCATTGAAACATAATTTTTTCTCTCTCTCTAAAATCACCTTCATCTTTACCAAAGATAGCCAAATTAAGACTCATTTGTTTGTAAAATAAATTTAATTGTATTAAACTTGGCCTGATTGTTTACATAAGTCCAGGCCTTTTAAAATATGCTTTGCTGGAACTGTTCATAAGGAATTGCCAGATTGAACTTTTAATTGCCTCTCGAGGCCAGGAAGCTGCACCAAGGACATGACATTAGATTCACCCTGTAATACCTATGAATTTGGGTGAATTTTTCTCTCCTTGAGGTTCCCAAAATTACCTTGAGGTTCTTGTGCCTGCCAGGAAGGAACTTTCCTTACTCACCTGGTAAAGCTGCTGGGAACCCTGAAGGCAAGGTACCAGGTTGTTTTTCCAAGGGGCTTTATGGCTCCATGAAGTCAACCTTAGTTCTTTAAAGCTGTCTGGTCACATCTAATTCTATGTATGTCTCTCTCAAATATGACAATCCAGTCAAAGCCCTGGTAATATAACCAATATTTCTTTTTTTAAAAAAATATTTATTTATTTATTTATTTTGGCTGTGCTGGGTCTTAGTTGCAGCACTCGGGATCTTTGTTGCGGCATGTGGACTTCTTAGTTACAGCATGTGGACTCCTTCCTTAGTTGCAGCATGTGGACTCTTAGTTGCGGCATGCATGCGGGGTCTAGTTCCCCAACCAGGAATTGAACGTGGGCCCCATGTGTTGGGAGCTCGAAGTCTTACCCACTGGACCACCAGGGAAGTCCCATAACCAATATTTCTAATTGTATCATGTTATAAGGAGAACAGATTCTTACTGAACTTATACAAATAACTATATTGCCATGAAAATAAGAGTACTCACTGAGTTTCCAAATTTTAGAGACATCAGGTAGGGAGAAAAAAGATAATTGTTTCGTCTTTGTTAAGCAGTTGTAAACTGTCATACCAGTAGTTTTTTGATTGGCAAACTTATGAATGCATATCATAATTTCTAAACCATACATTTCCTCATAACATAATGCTTTTTTTTCAATGTGGTACAAGACATGTTTTTAATAAATGTAAACTTCTTTAGTTTTTCTATAATAAGACAGAAGTAGGTAAACGTAGACTTCTTTAGCAGTTAATGTTTCAGTATTTTATCTTATTTGGAAGTGATCTAGACATTCAGTGAATCCCCATCATTTAACTTAGCAAAACTCCAAAGTTTTAAATTACTAAAAGATTTGGAGAAACCATTTTTAAGTGGACATACCATAAAACATAATAATTATTAAAGAGTTCACCTAAAAACTGCTATCCCATTTACATTTATTTAATTTACTTGTTTCCAACAATTAATGTTTAGATTACCCATGAAAACTTCCTGAGACATTAGACAAAGTCAACCATCATGCCAAGCTATTTTTCTTTTCTTTTTTTTTTTTAAATTAATTAATTTATTTATTTTTGGCTGCGTTGGGGCTTCGTTGCTGTGCGTGGGCTTTCTCTAGTTGTGGCGAGCGGGGGCTACTCTTTGTTGCGGTGTGCGGGCCTCTCATTGTGGTGACTTCCCTTGTTGCAGAGCTCAGCTCCTAGGCATGTGGGCTTCAGTAGTTGCAGAACGTGGGCTCAGTAGTTGTGGCACGTAGGCCCTAGAGTGCATGGGCTTCAGTAGTTGTGGCATGTGGGCTCAGTAGTTGTGGCGCACGGGCTCTAGGGCACGCAGGCTTCAGTAGTTGTGGCTCGTGGGCTCTAGAGTGCAGGCTTAGTAGTTGTGGCGCACGGGCTTAGTTGCTCCATGGCATGTGGGATCTTCCCAGATAAGGGATCAAACCCGTGTCCCCTGCATTGGCAGGCGGATTCTTAACCACTGTGCCACCAGAGAAGTCCCTGTGCTTAATTTTCTTTAAGCCAACTAAATGGAGCTCTTTTACAAATGAATTTTGGCAATACCACTTGGAGGTAGAAAATACCACCCATCTATAACACATGTATATAGACATATACAAACACGCAAACAGACACAGAGACCCCATAGTCCCATTTCAAAATTTCAGCCATGAATTGGGTACAGTTATACAAAATCCACTCAATTGGGTTTCTGGCAGGTGGAACAAATCAGGGTCACCTGTTTAAGTGGATTTCCAAGGAAAAAAGAAACTGCAAATCCATCAGTTAATTACCATACTGAGCTCCTACATTGAGTGGAGGTGAGGCATTATTTATACAGAGTCTTGGAAGAGATTAAAGGCTAGTGAAAAGATGGGTGTACAAACAAATAATTACAATATAATGTGATGACAAAAGAATGTACCACACAAGAGAAAGGTGCCTCAGAGTTGGGACAGGAGTGCTAGGGAAGGTTCCCAGACTGAGCTGAGTCTGGAAAGGTAAGTAGGCAGTCTCCAGGTGGACATACAATAGAACAGCCAGCTAGAGGGAAGAGCATGGGCAAGACTTGGAGTCAAGAAAGAAATGAGTCGTTGGAGAAAAGCAAGTACTTCTGTGTGGGTGAGGCCTAGGAGAGAGACGGGAGATAAGGCAGAAGAGGTGAGTACGAGCCAGATCGTGAAGGATTCTACACATCATGCAGAGAAGAGCAGACTTCATCCAAGGAACCACCGAAGGAGTTTGTGCAGTGGAGTAACATGATTAGTTTCACATTTGAGTGAAGAAGACCGTGACACTTGAAGCAGGGAGACGAGTCAGCAGGCTAAGCATTTTTCCAGGCCAAAGAGGTGGTGGCCCAAAATAAAAACGAAGTTACAAGGTGACCAAAACAAGAAAGGATTAGAAGTAGAATCAGCTGGCCGTGTCGACTGATTGACTACTAAGAGGAAGAAATCTAGTTGATCTACAAATCAAAATTAAAGAAGTTTCAAATGAAATATGTTTCTACTTAACTGTCTCCAGCATTTGTGTTGAGCGGTTACCAATGCTTTCTCTCTATTTCTGCCTTCCACGTCCTCTCCAAATCCCTGAGATGCTGAGCAGGTCTTTGGTTGGAAGTCTTCCTCAGGGTGGTTACCCCAGGATGCTGGTCAAAAGCCCGCTCTGGAACAGAAGGGGAGTGGGACCCTGGGGAAGCCTTATATAAATGAGAATCACAGCACTTTGTTCATTCAGCAAACATTTATCAAGGGCCATGATGTGCTCGATACTGTTCTTGGCCCTGAGAATTGGAGCATGAGATAGCTGGAATTTTTTAGGCCTGGGCTGGAAAAGTAATGAGTAGGAACTAAAGGGGGCTCCCCCAGGTAGCACCGCATGCTGTGTCCTGTCTCCCCTGCTTTCCCTGTGTCTTCCGTTTTTCTCTTCTCCCCCACCCCAGCTCAGGAGCCGTGTTTAGCTAATGCTGAAGAATTACTCAGCTCTTGGAAATTGCTGAGCTGTGTGTTTGGGCTTCTTGGCTGAACTAAGTACTGGATGGTGATTCAGCAGAAACTTCAGGTCCAACAACTGGCAGGGAGGGATCAGGATAAGAAGGAAGAGTAAGAGGAGCCAGGAAGGGAAGGGAAGGGGGTGGGGCAGCATGGGCAGGCGCTTAGCTGGAAGTGTCCGGGTTGAGCTGTGTGAATCAGGATGTCCAGAAGCTCCAGAGCGTCTGTGCACCCCTCCTCCGCTGCTTGTTTGTCCTTGGAGGAGAGAGGCCCTTCCAAAGGTTCAGCACATCTCTCCTTAGAGGGCCTTCTTAGATTTCTAAAACATTGCCAGTGCTTCAAGATGAAAAGGGCTGGAGAAGGGAAAACTTGCTGTAGTCTGGTAGGTAAGATCTGTTTCAGAGCCCCACTGTGCACCTTACAGGAGCTGGAATCAGGGCTTAGTTTATAGGGAAGAGCTGCTTTGACTTTGTTGTTGTTGTTGCTTTGTTCTGATGTTTTTGTCTTTCACCAGTCAAGTTATTTACTCATACAATAATGCCAGCCTTTGTTGTGGGTAGGCAGAGACTTGAGACTTTATAACTCGGCTCCTGATCCCATATGAAAAATGTCTTGGCCCTGGGTGAGCCCGGAAGGATTCTAGAGAGCTGGCTCTGTGTCTCTACTCCTACCTCAATTTCCTCCCAGGCTCTCTGAGGCCTATGAGGAGGAAAGATAGCTCAGGCTGGCCTGTGTGGGCAGAACTGGAACCTTATCCAAGTCTCAGGATTGTGTGCCTTAGAACTCAGATAGGGCTCCGGTGTTTTCTTTGCCTATCAGTGCCTTCTGGCAGCCGGCAATGGTTACCTCCTAGATCTGGAACCGGCTGAGGTTAGGCAGGCTAAGGGAAGCAGCGTTTCCACAATTAGAAACACGTGCCCAGTTCCTTCTAAGGAGCCGCCTCCAGCCTATCACAGAGGCAAGTGCTGCCACACCCGCCGCGGTAGGCGGCGAGCTCGCGCGCTGCTGGGCGCAGGCACCACCCTGAGGACTGGTCGGAGGGGCATCACCTCGCCCCTTTTGCTCCAGGTCCAGAGGGAGGGAGTCAGGGGGAGCTGGCCAGAGCATGGCAGATGGCGGAGGAGTGCATGCCCCAGCAAAAGGGGAGACTAATAAACCAGCGCTTCTGGCTGGCACATGACCCAGGTGAAATTTATAGCTGCTTCAGAGGGCTGGGGAACTCCATCCCGGAAAGGTGCTTATTTTGAAGCTCTGGAGGGGAACAGGGTGTTCTGATTTCTACCAAGTGGCGTCACTAGTTTCCCTTTCAGCAGCTATCTGCTTTAATACATTCCATCTTTCTTTTTTCTGTCCTGGCCTTCTCTCTCTATTATGCTCCTTTCAAGCTCGCTCGCTCTCACTCGTAATGGTGTGTATTGTTCCTCGTCTTCCTTCCTCCCCCGTGTTGTCTCTCATGCTCACTCTTTTCCTCTGTTCTTCACCATCTGTCTTTATGGACTTTGGCAAGTCTGGGCATTTTTACTGCCTGTTTTCTCTTATCTGAAAAAACAAAGCCCTGGTTCTGGAAATGCTAAAGGAAAACAAGCCTTTCCAAGCTGCCTCCAGTTCACTCCTAGGAATGAGCCAGCAATACCAAGAAATCCAAATGGAGTTCCTGGAGTTGGAGGGAAATCTGATGGTGACATTGATAAGGGACCAGAGGAGGGGACACAAGGCAGAAAAGCAAGTCTGCTTGTGGGAAATAATTTTCCAAAACCCTGGGGGCGATGAACACAACGCTCCTGGATCCTGAGGGGCGGCCATCCTGGTCTTCCCCTTTTTCACACTGGCATCTTACTTCCTGCCGCCCAGAAAGCAATCTGGCCAGCATCTTCAGATGACAGACTCAGAGCCCCTAGTGGCACTGTCAGCAGTGACCATAGGTACCACTGACAGGAGCAAGGGAGAGAGAGGATGTGGGAATGGGAGAAGGGAAAGAAGGGTGATGTGCATATGGTACAAGAAAGGCTGGTGTAGTGGCAGAATAAGCAACTGGGAATTGGTGGGGGTGGGGGAGCAGGGGGCCCAAGGGGGGCAGTCCTGTCTTTGGCACTAATAGCGGGGGTCTTCACTCACATATAAGATGAGGTTCTGGGTCTCTCTGACTGCCCATGAGGCTGGAAATGTGCCTCTGGGTACTAGGGTGCAGACCTCTCCCTCCAGTACCAAGAGCTGTCTGCAAATGAGCCCCAACCAGGTCATTCTAATCAGCACTGTTCTTATAACAATCAGTCCAGCCTCCTGGGCTTCCCTGGTGGCGCAGTGGTTAAAAATCCGTCTGCCAATGCAGGGGACACGGGTTTGAGCCCTGGTCCGGGAAGATCCCACATGCCATGGAGCAACAAAGCCCACGAGCCACAACAACTGAGCCTGCATGCCACAACTACTGAAGCCCGTGCTCCTAGAGCCCATGCTCCGCAACAAGAAAAGCCACCACAATGAGAAGCCCGCGCACCACAACAAAGAGTAGCCCCCGCTCGCTGCAACTAGAGAAAGCCCGTGCACAGCAACAAAGACCCAACACAACCAAAAATAAATAAATAAAAATCCAGCCCCCTATCCAAATGGCCCCTTCCTGACTTTCACCCGTCAGACCAGACCAGTGTGGTTCATGGAGCAGAAGCTGGCTTGGCGAAAAGAATGAGTTTGGTTTGGGGACCCATGTGGGAAAGTGTTCATTGGCCCTCTGATGAAGACACAAAATGACCCTTTGCCAGCCCAACTCAGCAAGAAGCCAAAGTCTTGTGTCCAGAAGCAAGGGAGGACCTGAAGACGGTCATCCAGTGGTCACTGAGGGATAGCCTGTGCTTTGTGAGCTTTCTCGGGGGAAGGAGAAGAAGCCATGATATGTACCCTGCCCCCAACTCTGCCTAGCATCACTGGTACTTGCCCTCCCTGCTTCATGGGGCTGTCCCACAATGTAAAAACCCTGATATTTACTCCCTAGGGAAGAACAATGGCTCCTGTGCACACTTGGTACTTTCTGACTAGATTTGGTCATCTATCCATCCTCTATTCAGTAAGCGTTAGCACCTACTGTGTGCCAGGCAGATACAGGACCTCAAGATCACCCTGGCCAGCAGAGTGTTGTTAATGGCTGTGTGCACTATTGGCTGCAGAAGAATAGGGAAGTTTCATTCTTCTCTGGGCCCGATGGGTAGAGCAGGCGCAGCAACAACAGCATTCCTTGCTTTCTGTAGGACATTCCGTCCTGCAGAATGGGTGGTGCAACTTTCTTGTGGAGACCAAGGCACAGGGACAAGCTTGAACATCTGGGCTCCTGGTTCAGTGCCTCGGCCTTATGCTTACCAGCCCCATAGTCCCCTAATCCACCTTTGTGCCCACACTTTCAGACAGCTTGGGTTGAAGGACCCCAGAGCAGGTAATTTGTGGATGAGTATCCTCCTGAGAAAAAGGTTGAAACAGATGAGAAACTGAGGCAAAGGGTCAGGGATAGAGGAAGAAGCAAGAAGGGAGAAGCAATGCAACAGTGCAAGATAGGTCCTGATGTGTGATACGGCGTCTCCGAGACCCTCCAAACCGTCCCCTTTCCCATCCACTCTGCTTTGCTGCCAGTCGTCAGCATTATCCTGAGCAAGTCGTGGCCTCTTTTTGAGTTCTAGTTTCTTAGCGTATGAACAATAAAAATGACCACAACATTTTATACAGCAGCACACAGGTTACAGAGCATCCTCGTGGGATTGAAATGGACCACACTTCCATCTTACAGAGAGGGAGGGGAGGTTCAAAGAGTTTGACTGGCTTGTCCAGAGAGTAAGTGACCATGCCGGGAAGGGCATCATGGCCATTGGGTTCTTCAAGTTCTAAGTTGTCTGATTCTTAGTCCGCCCAGGCTGCCAGGTCCCTCCAAGGGAGCCATCTCTGCCTCCATCCCTCCAATTTGCTCAACCCCACCGGCACCGTTACCACTTCACTCCATATACAAGCTGATCTGAGCTCTACTTGCTTGCTGTGCACTTGAAAAAGACACCAGAAACCCATGTGGTCCTCCACCCGCCAGGTGTTGCCAGGTAGAGGTGAGGGAAAGAGTGATAAAGTCACAGCCCTGGCTCTGTGAAGGTTGTAGGGACTTAAGACCAACCCCACAATCCCCTAATCCATCCTTAAAATTTTCTGAAGGAAGATTTATTTATTTATGCTAATGACTCACTGGTGTTCTGTTTCAAAATGGACTAGAGAGATTGATTTTCAATTGCCTCTTTTACCGATAGTCTTTAATGTATTAATTTAAGGTAAAATTTCCCCCCAAATGTTGTTCCTATTCTTCCCTTCCAATACTCGTAATCCTTGGAGCTCGTGTGCCTCACCTCTGCCACTCCGTGGGGTGAACTCCACCTGGGGAAGCCGCAGAGCGCTGGGCGTCATCCACGACAAGACTGCACACAGTGGGGCCACTCTTTACCGTCTGCCGGGAGGAATGATCTCAGACTCTGGACTCCTGAGTTTGTTCATCTCTTGGCTTTCCATCGTGATATCTTTTTATGGCCTTTGATTGTAGCCTCTGGTCTGTAAAGTTAGGAGACCAACAAAACTCTGGGGGCAGAGAACAAAGGACTCGTGTCTGTGAACATTGCGGCACTCCGCCTGCCTCGCGAGAGGTTTGTAACTCTTGGGCCTGTGGGTGTCTGTGCATCTGGGTTGCATACATGGAGGGGAAGCTGGGATTAGATGAAGGAGGGGTATGGGGAGTCTTTTGCCCTGAATTTTTCTGAGAGGAAAAGCACAGCTTGAGTTACCCTAGGGCGTGCCTGTTTACTACTGTATTGAGTTACGGAGGGGAGGAAGAGGAGGCAGTGACTCTCTAGCCATAGGATCTGGGTGTGTGGAAGAGCTGAGATGCTGTCATGTGGTGCATGTGATGTGGAAATTCGCCAACCAGGTCAGCACATTGGTGACCTCACTTTCGCTGCCCGCTCCTAGAGCTCCTCCCTCCTTCCCTCCACTTGGTGTCCTGCAAGGCCTGTGACACACACTCCTTTGGGGTCCCGGTGTGTGCTGCCTGGTTGCCATTTTTTTTTTTTTAATAAATTTATTTTATTTATTTACTTATTTTTGGCTGCGTTGGGTCTTCGTTGCCACGCGCAGGCTTTCTCTAGTTGCGGTGAGCGGGGGCTGCTCTTCGTTGTGGTGCGCAGACTTCTCATTGCGGTGGCTTCTCTTGTTGCGGAGCACGGGCTCTAGGCACACGGGCTTCAGTAGTTGCGGCATGTGGACTCAATAGTTGTGGCTCTCGGGCTCTAGAGCACAGGCTCAGTTGTTGTGGCGCACGGGCTTAGTTGCTTCGCGGCATGTGGGATCTTCCCAGACCAGGGATCGAACCCGTGTTCCCTGCATTGGCAGGCGGATTCTCAACCACTGCGCCACCAGGGAAGTCCCTGCCTGGTTGCTTTTAAAAAGCTTTCCTCTTGAAGGGTATGCCCCCTGCTTTCTGGTCTTTCTGTGTGGTATCTGGCCCTGTATTCGTTTCCTATTGCTGCTGTAACAAATTACCATAAACTTAATGGCTTAAAACTACACAAATTGGGACTTCCCCGGTGGCGCAGTGGTTAAGAATCTGCCTGCCAATGCAGGGAACACGGGTTCGATCCCTGGTCTGGGAAGATCCCACATGCCGTGGAACAACTAAGCCTGTGAGCCACAACTACTGAGCCTGCGCTCTAGAGCCCACGAGCCACAACTACTGAGACCGTGTGCCACAGCTACTGAAGCCTGCACGCCTAGAGCCCATGCTCTGCAACAAGAGAAGCCACCACAATGAGAAGCCCGTGCACCACCACATCGAAGAGTAGCCCCAGCTTGCCACAACTAGAGAAAGCCCACGCTCAGCAACGAAGACCCAATGCAGCCAAAAATAAATAAATAAATAGATAAATTTATTTAAAAAAAAAATTTTAAACTACACAGATTTATCACCTTACAGTTCTGGAGGTCAGAAGTCCTAAACTCAAGGTGTCAACAAGGCTGTGTCCCTTCTGGAGGCTCTCCTTTGCTTGTTTCCTTGCCTTTCCCAGCTTCTAGAGGCCCTCTATATTCTTAGGCTCATGGCCCCTGTTTCCATCTTCAAAGCCAGCAGCATAGCATCTTCAAATCTCTCCCTCTCTCTCTCTCTCTTTTTTAATTGAAGTATAGTTAATTTACAATGTTGTGTTAGTTTCTGGCGTACAGCAAAGTGATTCAGTTATATGGATACTTTTTCTGATTCTTTTCCATTATAGTTTATTACAAGATATTAAAAAAAAAAGATATTGAATACAGTTCCCTGTGCTATACAGTAGGACCTTATTGTTTATTTTATATATAGTAGTGTGTATATGTTAATCCCAAACTCCTAATTTATCCCTCTTCCTCCCCTTCCCCTGTGGTAACCATAAATTTGTTTTCTGTAAACATATGGAATGCTTCATGAATTTGCGTGTCATCCTTGCGCAGGGGCCATGTTAATCTTCTCTGTATCATTCCAATTTTAGTATATGTGCTGCTGAAGCGAGCACTCAAATCTTTCTCTCTTTCTGACTTCTGTTTTCCATCATCACATTTCCTTTGTAACTCTGACCTTCCTGTCTCCCTGTTATAAGGATTCTTGTGATGACATTGGGCCCACTCAGATAATCCAGGATAACCTCCCCACCTGAAGATCCTTAATCACATTTGTAAAATTCCTTTTGTAAGGTAACATTCACAGGATTAGGATGTTGACATCTTTGGGATGGCGATTGTTCTGCCTACCACAGGTCCCATGAGTTCTGGTGTCATTGTCAGGGGGAGAAGTGAAGGAGAAGCTTCATGACTCCCCAGGGATCGGAGTCTGAGGATCAGAGCTGACCTGGGGTGAGGGGTACCCTCTCTTAGGGAGCAGGAGCTTACCCACCCTCTCCACGGTGGACACGTTCCAGGTCAGCCACGGGATCTGCACTGTCATGACTCTGACAAGGACTCTGCATCTCTGCCAGTTCTGCAGCTTTTCCAGGCCAGGAAGCGTTGAGCCCACCTCTCCTACTTGGCAGTTGCTAGGCCCTGGGCTCTGGGCAGCTTACGAGATTTCTGAGTTCTGAGTCCCCTCCTCCTGCCTGCCTCATTTTTTTTGTCTCCCTCCCATTACGTTGACAATAAACTTTTCAAACTGGGCAGATTAAGTAACCAACCCCTGACTTCAGCATCTTCTTGAAGTCTCATCTTCTTGATGAGAAGATGAGACTTTTCACCCACCCCCAGCTTTTTTTTAAAGCCAGGAAACAGAAAGAAAAAGAGAGGAGAAAATGCCCAAGAAATACACAGAAGGCTGGTATTCCATGGGGCTGTACCACCCCCATGGCCAGATTATAATGGACAAGGACCAGAGTCTTATGCCTTCTTGTTTATTTTGTCCAGCTAGCCCCAAATTATAAAATCCTCTGTATTGCTAGGGTCTTCCCCACCTACAAGAAGCATCTCTGATTTCCCTGGGCTGGGCTAGGGGCTCCTCACAGATGCCTGCCAGGTTCTATGAAGAGCTGTACTGTCACCATATTGCTTTGTGATCATCTTTTAGCTCATCCATCTCCCCTCTTACAGTGTCAACTTCCTGAGAACAGGAAGGGACTTGTGTCTTATTTATAACTCCCTGCACCAGAGTATCTAGTACTTGTAGGCTCTTCATAGATGGTGGCTGGATGGATGGATGGTTGGATGAAAACCCTCACATCTCAAGCTGCAGTGGCCACTGATCCCCATCTACATGTGGCTTCCCTGAGGTCACTGTATCTCAAGCATGCAGAACTCAAGATCTGGCTGGGAAGAGGGTGGGGACATAGCCCTCAGCAACAGAAGGGGCACTGGGTACAGACAGACAGAGGCAGGACGCCTGAGCAGGGCAGGGGCTTGGCAAGTGTTGCCTTCACTCACTGACCTTTCCTCTCTGGATGGAGGCTCGGGTTTCAGCCTGCTGTGAGGGACACTATCCTGTGGTACCAGGAGACTGAAAGTACCCTTTTTCCCCTCGGTCACATGCTGTGATCACCCAACTGCAGGGCAAAGGGTCAGACAGGGCCTGCAGCCGTTGTCCAAGGAGATTAGTGTCACAGGCAGCCGGTCTCCTCCACCCTAGTCTCAGGATATCTGTTTTATGTCTGAAAGATCCCCTAAAAGGCTAAAGGTCAAAAATTAGTCAAGGGCTGGGTTCTTGTGTGTATAGGCTCAGGCAGGACAGAAGACACCCACAGTAAGTTAATTTGACAAATTGTTCCTTCCTCAAACATCTCGATTCCCCCAGGAACACTGTGGAGAAGTCTTTCTGGCTGCCTGGATAAGGTCCCTTTGTGTTTTCTATGCCAGCACACAGGAAGGTGACCACATTCCTCCTCCCCGCCCTTGCCCTCTCCTCCCCTTGGTTAGGATGGTTTTCTTCTCTGCGTGATGAGATCATGATCTGGGTCCTTATTCTGTAATCCTTACCTATCCTCGAGCCACAAGGGTGTTGTTTCCTAATCTTCCTTTCATAGATCAGTCTCCTTTACCCTTTAGTCATTATTGTTTGTATCTGTTTGAACTTCTGGGTCCCAGGGGCCTGGCCTTGTACCCAGAGGCCCTGGGGAGAAGTTGAGATTACAGGCCCAGTTGCTTGGAGTGATTTAGGTTGAACTGTTACCAGGCATGTGATCCTGAAATCCTTATTGAATTGAGCAAGATAGGGGCTTCCCTGGTGGTGCAGTGGTTGAGAATCTGCCTGCCAATGCAGGGGACACGGGTTCGAGCCCTGGTCTGGGAGGATCCCACATGCCGCGGAGCAACTAGGCCCGTGAGCCACAACTACTGAGCCTGCGCGTCTGGAGCCTGTGCTCCGCAACAAGAGAGGCCGCGATAGTGAGAGGCCCGCGCACGGCGATGAAGAGTGCCCCCGCTTGCCGCAACTAGAGAAAGCCCAACTAGAGAAAGCCCTCACACAGAAACGAAGACCCAACACAGCCAAAAATAATTAATTAATTAATTAATTAATTTAAAATGAATATCTGCTTATAAAAAATATATATATAAAAAATATATGAAAAAGTCACAGTCCGCCCTCCTAGTCTACAAGGAGACAGAGAAAAAGAAACAGATAATTGTAATACAAAGAAATAAGTGCCAACCTTATTAACAAAGTGGTCTGGGAGTAGAAAGGAGAGACGAACTTTGTTCCTTGCCTACAAAACGCAGCTGATACATCTTACCTGGCAGGCACCTTGTCAGGAATAAATAAAATAATAAAGACTCACGGATCAGGTGACATTTGAGCTGGATCTTGAAAGCTGAGGAGTTTGCCAGGTAGAAACAGCTCAGGGAGGAAGGTTACAGATGGATAATAATGTCAGGTCCTTACCCTGCAGAAATGTTCTCAGAATCAAGTAAGGTTGGAAAGTACTTGAAAAGTAAAAGCACAGTTTCTGGATAAGGTAATGATATAACTTGATCAGCTGTTCAAGTGAAGTCAGAGGCCTGATTAGAGGCTTGAGAAGAGAGGGAGTCTCGTGCTTTTACATGTATGGCTTGTACCCTTGGAGGACTAGGGGGCGTCCTGGTCACTATTTCAGGGGAAAGGGAAGCAAGAGGATTTTAATTTTTTTTTTAATTTATTTATCTTATTTATTTATTTTTGGCTGCTTTGGGTCTTTGCTGTTGCGCGCCGGCTTTCTCTAGTTGTGGCGAGCGGGGGCTACTCTTCGATGCGGTGCGCGGGCTTCTCATTGCGGTGGCCTCTCCTGTTGCGGAGCACAGGCTCCGGTGCGCGGGCTTCAGTAGTTGTGGCACACAGGCCCAGCAATTGTGGCTCGCGGACTCTAGAGTGCAGGCTCAGTAGCTGTGGCGCATGGGCTTAGTTGCTCCGCAGCATGTGGGATCTTTCCGGACCAGGGCTCGAACCCGCATCCCCTGCATTAGCAGGCGGATTCTTAACCACTGCACCACCAGGGAAGCCCGAAGATTTTAATTTTTTTCCCACATTCTCAAGTACTTCATAACCACCAGGAAGTTGGGTTCCCACAGCCCCTGGTCTCCCATAAGTTGCTTAAGGAGTGTGGCAGTAAAACTGTCCTACAGCTCAGCCTCTAAGCTCTCCGCCAGCCCTTGGAGGTTCCACATTGTTGGCGTCTCTGTGGGAGCCCTGTGACTCCAAGCCCTCCATGCCACCAAAGAAGATATAGGGATGGTGGCAAATAAGCACATGAAAACATGCTCAACAGCATTAGTCTCTAGGGAAATGCAAACCAAAACCTCAGTGAAATACCACTACACAGCCTTTAGAATGGTCAAACTTTTTTTTGTTTAATATTCCATTTTATATGTGTACCACATCTTTTATTTATTTATTTATTTTATTTTGTCTGTACTGGGTCTTAGTTGTGGCCTGCAGGTTTCTTAGTTGCAGCATGCATGCGGGATCTAGTTCCCCGACCAGGGGTTGAACCTGGGCCCCCCTGCATTGGGAGCGTGGAGTCTTACACACTGGACCCCCAAGCAAGACCCTAGAATGGTCAGACTTTTGAAGCTGACAATACCAAATGCTGGCAAGGATGCAGGCAACAGGACTGTGCATTGCTGGTGGGAATGCAAAATGATATAACCGCTTTGGAAAACAGTTTGGCAATTTCCTATAAAGTCAAACACGTTCACCATATGACCCAGAATCCTATTCCTGGATATTTACTCAAAAGAAATGAAAACTCCCCTCAAAGACCTCTATGATCCACTCAAAGACTTCTGTGCAAGTGTTTATTGCAACTTTATTTATAATAGCCCCAAACTGGGAGCCACCCAAATGTCTATCAGCCGGTAAATAGAAAACTAATACGTTCATGTAATGGAGTACTACTTGACAATAAAAAGGAACTATTAATATACATAGCAACATGAGTGGATCTCAGAAGTACCATGTTAAGTGAAATAAGCCAGACACAAAAGGCTAGATACTGTATGATTCCATTTATGTGACATTCTGGAAAAGGGACAGAAAGCAAATTGGTGGTTTCCAGAGGTAAGGGAAAGGGACTGACCTCAAAGGAGTACAATACACAAGAGAGCTTTCTGGGGTATTGGAAATGTTCTATATAGAGGATGTGGTAGTGATTAAACAATACATTTGTCAAATCTCATCAAACTGTACACTTAGAAAAATGAATTTTACTAAATGTAAATTATAACGTGATACACCTAGGTAACAAAGGATTCCCCTAAACCTTGTTGCCCTAAAATCAGGTTCAGGAAGATGACATCCAGGATCCTACCAGCTGTTCAGGTCTCCTCTTGAACATACAATATCTTGAAAACAGAGCCCACACTCATGCCCTGATGAGAGGCTTGATTTTTCCCCAAAGCCAGCGCCCACACTTCCATGCTCAACTTCTGGCTTCCAGCCCTGGGCAAGGGCATGTTCTGACCAAGCTCTAATTTGTGGCACGTAATCCCCATTTGTAACCCAACCTACTATCCTGGCCAAAGTTTCTGGACACTGGGGCTGAGCTTGCGGCATTTTTGGCTTGCCCGTTACAGTCTCATCATCAGGAGCGAGGAGCGTTTCTACTTCTGTGCAGAGGGGTCCTGTAGCCTCCTTATGGCCCTGAGGGTATGTTTGGGGGTCTGTCATTTCAGTGCTCCTCACATGGGTCAACTGCTCCAGTGTGCGGTGGGCCACCCGGGTTCAAGACGTTTTCACAGCTGGGAAGCTCCTGGCCCTGGGCCTGATCATCGTCATGGGAGTTGTACAGATCTGCAAAGGTGGGTGTCATCGGAGCTTGCCACCCCTTGTGTGTACACACACACCCCACACTATCTTTGGATGTGTACACACCCTGAGATGTCCCAGTTCTCTCCTTGAATGACTTTTCTTCTTCACTTGCTTGACAAAGGGGACGAGAAACCATTTTCTCCACTGTGGCCGGGAGCTGGGCACGCCCCCCTGGTGTGCAGAGTTCAGTCCTCCCATGCTGATCTCATGGCTCCAGCACAGGTAGATGAAGATTCCAGATTTCTGGAATACTACTGCCCTTTTGTCCCAGCTCCAGGGAAGCTCTTTGTATCGTATATTTTATCTTGTCCATATCTTAAAATGGGAGACAGAGGAGCTTTTTATACGTTTCAAAATTATTCATAATCTCTACAGGAGAGAGCTCTGCATTCCTGGGGCCCCTGCCAACATTCCCCATTGGATTTGGCCCTTTCCAAGCCCGAGCCTGTATTTGGTTTCCATGGGACCTGTGGCAGCACTAGACTCTGCCCAATGTCACTGGCTCCTGGAGAAAGTCAGATGACAAACAGGGAGACCTCCCACCCACCCACAAGCTCTGGAGGCGGTGTGGGGTGCCTGGATTTTGACTCCAGGAAACATAATTAAGCTTCTGCTGTATAACATGCCTAATTATCTTCATCCGTTGGATTAAATTCTTTAGCAGGTTGTATTGTTTTTGGGAACTCAGACTTAAAGAAATCACTGGGCTGTCTTTTCAAAGATAAAGACAGCCCAGTTTTTATTGGGACCTCCTAATCTGGTCCCAGTGCTTTCTCCTGATCACTCTCATCTCGTTATTTCCTGTCCAAATCCTCGATTATGGATGAAGATGTAAAGTGTGGTCAGCTACTCAGTATCTTACTATGACCTTAATCAGCAGCCTTTCTTGAGGACCCACTGTGTGCAGGATATTGTGCTGAGGGCTGGGAAGGCCATTGAAAAGCTCCTCGCTGAAGAATCCCTGTCTTCAGGAGATCTATTCCATGAAAGGGGAGACCAAACACACGCCTTAGGAAGAGACAGGAGGATATTGACAAAGAAAGCAGAACAAGCTTGAGCTAATAATAGCATCACGGAAGCTTATGTTTGAGGGTTTGTTGTTCTTGGTGCTTTCTCCATGAAAATGTACCAACTTAGGTATGAGGGAAGGTGATCAGGAGATTGCCAGTGACTCCAATCCTGCATCTCCGAATCCCGGCAAGCCAGTTCCAATTTACCCTGCCCTGCCCAGTAACCTCCCCTGGCCTTTCTTTCCAAGGAACTCTGCCTTTTAAAAAAGGAACATTCAGAACTGTGCTTTGAACCTGAGCCGCCATTTGGACTCATCATTACCACGTCCTGGGGGGTCGTAGACCTCTACTTCTCTGCTACTTTTGGCCCCGCTTCTCCAACATGTGGCCTTCACTGGAGACCGGGGGCTGCCGAGTTCTGACGTGTCTCTCTGAGCAGCCTCCTGCCCCTGTGTCCACAGGACAGTACTTCTGGCTGGAGCCAAAGAACGCATTTGAGAATTTCCAGGAACCTGACATCGGCCTCATCGCGCTGGCTTTCCTTCAGGGCTCCTTTGCCTATGGAGGCTGGAACTTTCTAAATTACGTGACGGAGGAGCTTGTCGATCCCTACAAGTGAGTTGCAGTAGCCCAGCTCTCCCTCTCCCCCTTCAAAATCCATGGCACCTGCCACTGGAAAGAGGGAGCCACAGGTCCAGTGCCTACTTCTCCCCTCAGTCCCCTTCTGACCATGACCTGGTCTATCCTGAAGAACCAGTTCATTTCTCAGGAACTTAGACCATTTGTCACCCACCCTGCCAGGAGAAAAATGATCCAGTGACTATGCCAGAGCAGGTGAAAAGCTGAAAAACATGGTGCTGAGATAACACCACTGCCTTAGAGAATGAAATGTGCCCTGAGAGGATTCCAGGCATCTTACTCATCTGTCTCATGACAGGCAGGTCTTTGTATCTTGAGGTGTGTGTTCGGGGAGGGGTGGGGAGTGAATGGTGGACATTCTGGTCAGGAAGAGATCAACAGGTATGGAACATATTCCCAACCTAAGCTGTTTCGTTTCCTTTCGATTATCCTGCCCATATGGAGACAAAATCCACCCCCCAGGGAGAGGGAACATCGCAGAAGGCTGCAAGGACAACTTCGTGCAGAAAGACAGAAGGCACTCCCTGGACCCCATGACGAGGCAGGTGGTCCCAGGTGCCAGGCCTTCCCCCTCTCACCTCCTCTCCCTCTACAGGAACCTTCCCAGAGCCATCTTCATCTCCATCCCACTGGTCACATTTGTGTATGTCTTTGCCAATGTCGCTTATGTCACTGCAATGTCCCCCCAGGAGCTGCTGGCATCAAACGCAGTCGCTGTGGTAAGAAATCAAACTCGGGGAGGGATAAATTAGGAGTATGGGATTAACAGATATGCACTACTATATATAAAATAGATAAACAATAAGGACCTACTGTATAGCACAGGGGACTATACTCAATATCTTGTAATAACCTATAATGGAAAAGAATCTGAAAAGGAAGGTATTTATATCTTTATATATATAGATTATATATAAATATATATATAGCTGAATCACTTTGCTGTACACCTGAAACACTGTAAATCAACTATACTTCAATTTTAAAAAAGGAAAGAAAGAAATCAAACTCACATGCCCTCAAACTGGGAATGGTGATATAGACTTGTGGGCTTAGCCCCCCTCGCTTTCCCCTGATCCATGGCTTTGTGGGACTGGAAGTCTTCTCAGGTCCTCAGGGCAGAAGCCACGTCTTCAGGTGCCCAGGAGCAATCGGATGGCCAGGATGTGATGGGCAACTACAACGGCAGAACTGAGTCATTGTCACAGACTGTATGGCCTACAAAACGGAAATATTTACTATCTGACTCTACAGAAAAAAGTTTGCTAACTCCTGATCTAGGGCACTTTAAACTTTTGTTTGTTTATTTATTTATTTATTTAGGCTGCGTTGGGTCTTTGCTGCTGTGCGCGAGCTTTCTCTAGTTGCGGGGAGCAGGGGCTACTCCTCGTTGTGGTGCGCGGGCTTCTCATTGTGGTGACTTCTCTTGTTGCGGAGCACAGGCTCTAGGCGCGTGGGCTTCAGTAGTTACGGCGCATGGGCTCAGTCTTTGTGGCTCGCGGGCTTAGTTGCTCCACGGCATGTGGGATCTTCCCGGACCAGAGCTCGAACCCATGTCCCCTGCATTGGCAGGCAGATTCTTAACCACTGAGCCACCAGGGAAGTCCTTAGGGCACTTTAAACTTTAAATATGATGATTGTATAAAGGAGATGGGCTCCTCCTCAGAAAGACATAATCTTGCACAAGACTCGCAGTTTCTCTCTGCCTCCATATCCTCACCTGGACAACTTGACTCCTTCCCTCATTAGGGAAAAGCATATGCAGTTTGTGCTCTCTGGGGAGAGATCTTACAAGTCCAAGGCATTGGGGTCCTTGATATCCGGGAAAGACCTGGGAGCCATGCAATTCCCTCATGTGGCTTCACCTGGGCCACGGCCCCACCCTGCCACTGTCATCATGGGTCTAATCTCTGAAGACCATAAAAAAAGAGGCCCTCCACTGTCCCATGGCAGCCTGTTCACATGACCACTAACCCTCCCCAGCAAGACAGCTCTTACACACGACCCCTTCCTCATCATGTGCTATAAATTATATATAAATATAAATGTGCTATAAATCAAGCATGTACTTGGCTCAGAGAATGTAGAAAAGGCTGATTCCCCAACATTTTATATCCTTTCTTTTTTTTAAATAAATTTATTTATTTATTTATTTATTTTTGGCTGCGTTGGCTCTTCGTTGCTGCGCGCAGGCTTTTCTCTAGTTGCAGTGAGAGGGGGCTACTCTTTGTTGCAGTGTGCAGGCTTCTCATTGCGGTGGCTTCTCTTGTTGTGGAGCATGGCCTCTAGGCGCGCGGGCTTCAGTAGTTGTGGCTCGTGGGTTCTAGAGCGCAGGCTCAGTAGTTGTGGCACACGGGCTTAGTTGCTCCACGGCATGTGGGATCTTCCCGGACCAGGGATCGAACCCGTGTCCCCTGCATTGGCAGGAGGATTCCTAATCACTGCTCCACCAGGGAAGTCCCTATATCCTTTCAATACATGAAGACTGGTCTGTAGCTTCACCACCTTTTCTTTCTTGGCCTACGTAGTGGTTTGTTCTTATCACTTCCCCCCCCGCCCCCACAATATCTTCTGTTTCTATGAATTAGGATTTATCTCTATTTTACAGATGGGAAAACTGAGGCTCAAAGATTAAGAACTTTGCTCAAGGTCTCACAGCTCCTAAATGTTGGGCTAAGATTTGAAACCCAGCCTGAGTCGCTCTAGCATAATGTACGCGAGGCCTGGACTCACACAGCTGGTTTCCGGTCCTGGCCCTCCACTTCCTGGGTGTGTGATCTTAGGCAAACTATTTAATTGCTTTGTGCCTCAATTTCATTATCCATAAAACAAGGATAGCAAATGTTAGTTGTTTATTGTTATTATCACCACCATACACAGTCTCATTCATTAGTTAATCAGTCCCAAACATTACTGAATCCCCAGTGTGTAGTCATCACCAAGGGAAGTAGGGGTGCAGGAGGGGCTGGGGCAGGGAAGCTGTGGTCCCTCCTCTCAAGGACTTTAGCCAGAGAGACTCAGCAGGGGTGGGTTTGGGAGGGAACATTCCCAGCAGTGACACACAGGTGGGAGGCTGTGACCTCTCCTTTTATGCTCACTCCTTGTTTTCTCTCCCAGACTTTTGGAGAGAAGCTCCTAGGGGTCATGGCCTGGATCATGCCCATTTCCGTCGCCCTGTCCACATTTGGAGGAGTCAATGGGTCCCTCTTCACCTCCTCCCGGTGAGTGCCGTCCAGGCCCTTCCTGGGCCAGAGGCCACTCTGCTGTGCATATTGCTCTGTGTATATGTGGGGGGCTTGTCTCCGTCAGCGGGGGTCTGTATGGGCAGCTGGGTGGTGACCTTGCAGGGGGTGATTGCTCACACGAGGGCGTGTGCGTGTGTCTGTGTGGACACGGAGGAGCCTGTGCTGCTCGTGTGGTGACGCACGACGTGTGTGGCTTTAGCTGCGGTGGCAGGAAGCGCCATCCCACCTCACGTCCAGAGGAGCAGAGGGCTGAGGAGTCCCCAGGCTGTGTGCTTGGCGACAGAACTGTGCCTTGCCTGCAGCCTCAGAGCCCCTTTCCCGCTTGCCTGGAAGCAGGCTGTGCTAGCTGGAAAGGAACCCCACTCTGAAAGGGACCAGGAGGGACCCGTGCCTGGGGCCTCTGGCTGGCCTCTCATGAAAGTTCTGGGCCCGGATTGCAGATGGAATGGGCTCATCTGAGTGCCCTGAGGGGGCAGGCTCCTCCCTGTTAAGCTGACAGGTGGCCGTAGGAGGCCCTGTGTGGCCACCCATGAGACGCGGGTAGGGGTGTGAAGTGAGATGGGTGGGGAAGAACGGGTAGGGGTGTGAAGTGAGATGGGTGGGGAAGAACGGAAGGAAAGCATTTGTCCAAAGCCACGTCCCCTACCCCAAACACTCAGGAAAGCCCGAAGCATGAATGGGCCCAGGCGTCCCCAGCCCCTGCCTGCACACATCCGGACGTCTGCCCCCTTCTTAATGTCCCTTTTTGCTGTCTCCAGAATGGGCAGTTGAGGCTGGCAGATGCTGGATGATTTCCATTGATGTAGTCCAAAGGGTCCTCCCAGCGTTCTTAGAAAGCCCCCCTCCTCCAAGGGCACAGTCCTACTCGAAAGATACAGCAAAAGCAGTGAGCCCCTGAATTCAGCTGCTTCCAAAGCCAACGTCACGTCAGGGAGGAGTTCCTGTGAAATGACAAGGGAGTGTCATGTTTTCAGGACCCAGGGCAAGAAAGAGGGAGTGTGGGCATCCCCCGTACCCCAGGACCCTCCGACACTCACCCACGGCAACCTCGTGTGCATGTTACACAGGAGCAGTGACCACCTGGAGGCCCCAGCCGAGGGCAAGCGGTGGAAGAGCAGTGACCCATGAGGCTCTCTGGGATCTATTGAAGGAGAGTGACTGGCTCCAGTCGCTTTAGAGTGGGGTTTGTCCCTCGGGTAGGCCGAGCAGCGGTCTGCGTGCATGTGGTCCAGCTATGTGTGCATGCGAGAGGCAGCGGCCCGATGCGCTCGGCCTCGGATTCAGAGGCACAGCTCACCCGGCAGGCCTCCTCAACTCATCTTTCCAGTTCCTTCCATCCTTCCTTCCTTCCTCCCTCCCTCCCTCCTTCCTTCCTTCCTTCATCCCTCCCTCCCTCCCTTCCTTCCTTGCTCCCTCCTTCCCTCCTTCCTTCCTTGCTCCCTCCTTCCCTCCTTCCTTCCTTCCTTCCTCCCTCCCTCCCTTCCTGCCTCCTTCCCTCCTTCTCTCTCTTACTCTTTTGTGGTTGGGGGTATGGAGAGGATGATCCTTCCTGAGTAGTGTGTGCGTGTGTGTCATGCTTAATGTCATGTCTCCTCTGTGGTCGGCTAGCTGGGCAAGGATTGTCTCTTGTGAACTTGACTTGCTAATACTGTTGGACCTGCCAACTCCACTTGGTCCTGGCTGCATGTGGAGGAGGGATGTGAACTTGGGACCCTGGTTATGTGCATGGTGAGGCCCACAGAGCACCTGGGGCTCCACTGGGTGCATGAGGCTGCACTGCAGAGGGGCAATGTCATGTGGCTGCATGAAACTAGTGACACAGGACGAGGTAGTTGATGATGGCAACTGGTGGTGTACATATGGGTACTTGGGACCATAATCGACTCCCATGCTTCTGAGGAGGCACAGCTGTTGGCTCCACTCTCCCCCATACACAAATCACAAAGTGACAGTTCCCTCAGACCACCCAGTGTGCTGATTCTGTTCCTTTCTGTCTGTGACCATCCCCTTCCTCTCAACGCTTAGGTGCTCCTTTCCCTACAAAATCCTAGAAAAAAAGGAAAAGTGGCCTAATTTCCAATGAAAAGTGGCCTAATTTCCTAACAGCTTACAGTATTCTCTTTTTTTCTTGGGAGAGGAAAGAAGAAGAAGGCTGCTCTTTATGTTAAAATTTCTCTTTTTAAAAATAATTTGTAAACATCAGTATCCTGGTCGTGATACTGTAGTATAGTTTTGCAATATGTTACCAATGGGAGAACTGGGTGAAGGATACATAGGGTCGCTCTGCATTATTTCTTACAACTGCATGTGAATCTATGATTATCTCAAAATAAAATTTTAATTTTTTTAACTTAAAAAATAATTTTGGGGGAATTCCCTGGCAGTCCAGTGGTTAGGACTCCCTGCTTTTCACTGCTGAGGGCCCGGGTTCGATCCCTGGTTGGGGAACTAAGATCCTACAAGCTGCCACGTGGTGCAGCCAAAAAAAAAAAAAAAAATTTATTCTAATTATAAGTTTCCTGTCTATTTTAAAATTTTTTTAATTTATAAAATCTAAGAAAGAAAATTTAAGTTACTAATAATTCTACCACCCAGAGGTAATTGGTTGATATTTTAATGTTTTTACATGTCTGTAAATAATATCTTAGTTAATAGGAATCATACTGTATGGAATCGTACAGTTTTCTATCTTGCTTTTTTCATTTAATGTTATATTGTGAGCATATTCTCACACAATCAATCTTTTTTTTCAAAAACATTATGTCTGCATAATATTCCATTTTATAGGTATACCATAATTTATGTAATCATCTACTTTATGTCATTTAGGGTATTTCCAATCTTTTTTATCATCACAATATCTTTGTATGTACACCTTTCACTAACTCTATTCATTTCTTCAGGATTTTTGGGGAGAATAGAATAAGTAGCTTACGGATATAAATGTTCAGGTGTAATTTACATACAATAAAATACACAGATCGTAAGTGTTCAGGTTGATGAGTTTTGACAATTGTAGACAACCATGTAACTACCACTCAAAACAAGATATAGAACATTTCCACATATCCCCCAAGTTCTCACGTGTCCCTTCCTGGTCTACCACCCATTCCCCACCCCACAAAGGCAGCTACTTCCTGAGTAGGATAGGCATGTTTTTAAGGCTTTCCACGTACAGTTTAGTCCCCATGTCTCAAAGAACCTATATCCCTTGAGGAGGAAGGAGGCACATTTTTAAAGGGATTAAGGCTTTAGGCAAAGGAGAGAGGCTACTCCTACAGCGCTCCAGGTTTTGTGAGAGACCCACAGAGTGACAGCACAGTCATCAGTAACCCCAAGCCACCCAGACCACACTCAGGGTCTCCACACTCCAGAATCCATCCACTTATCCACTGACTGCCTCTGGTTTGCCTGCACCTGCCTTGTGAACGTGGGTCATTTGACTAGTGGGCTGGAAGGTGTGCACGAGAAGGCAGGTACCTGGCTGGAGGGGGGATGCTCCTGTGTGGGCAGAGGTGGGCATGGATGAGGGAGCCGGACTAGGGAGGAAGCATCTTTGGATGGTCCATGGGCCATCGCAGGCTGACCTGCTTTTCTCTCTGCCAGGCTGTTCTTTGCTGGAGCCAGGGAGGGCCACCTTCCCAGTGTGTTGGCCATGATCCACGTGAAGCGCTGCACCCCAATCCCAGCCTTGCTTTTCACAGTAAGGTTCCCTCCCTCTGCCAGCCCTACACACACCCTCCCTCTTTGTGCTGCTTTGAGCTGGGAGTTTACAGTTCCCACACACGCCCCTGTCACCCTTGTGCTCCTAGGTTTCTCTGGGCCTTAAGTAATCTGGCAAATGGTATACATGGGCCTGATTAACATCAAGAGATATAGCAAGGAAAGACCCTGAGTCCTGAAATAGCTTAAGGTTCATTCTCCTGAAATACCTTAAGGTTCCCAGGCTGGCTCATTCCATTCTCCCATACTTTTGGGTCAGACTGAAGTGGCTGCTTCAAGATTCTACAACCTCACAAAGAAACTTCTTTCTTGGCTCCCCCTGCACCTGTTACCCCCAGGGTAGCAGCTTTGGGCCTCTGCTCCTGGCTGATCACTGCACACTCCCACCCCTCCCCATCAACCTTCCTGCTCCAGGAGGCTCTGCCAGTCTCTTGGGAAACATCACTGAAACAAATTTGGTCTCAGGGTACACCGAATAAGAAAAATCATAAGGGAAGACTGGTAAACTGGTAAACTGAAAATGCAGAAAGGGAAACTCGGGATGGGAGGGGTAAATGGTAAATGGTGGTAAATGGAGGTGGAATTACCCCGGAGTAGAAGCATTTAGAGAGAGCAAACAGAAGGAGCAAAGACTTGTTCCTGATGAGTCTTTGGGGTTATTTTTTTTTCTTTCTGGATCCTGACTAAAATATCAAAAATGACTTTGGTTCACCAGAGAAGCAGTTAGACCAGGGTAGTAGAGCTCTCAGGAGTGAAGGGCATTCACAGTACAACATTATGGGGAATTTCAGAATGTTCAGAAATAGGAAGAAGGTCATCCTGGTTGGTTAGTGGTGAAAGGCAACTGGAGAAGACTCAATGCTCCCAGCGAGCCACAAACTTTTTTTCAGTTTAAGCCAATGTTGCAGGCCTATGACTGCAAGGGAAGTACAGTAAGAATCTGGCTTTTTCATCCCTTAAAATCTTCCCGATTATTTCCACCATCAGATCTTACAGGAGAACCGAGCCTTCTGTTGGCCTGAAACAAATTAGCAGAGGGAAAGAACATGGTTCCGAGAGAGCCACTGAGATGATTTTGAAGTTAGAGAGTGAATTCTATCAAGAAAATGTCACAGGGATGTTATGAGGGTTACATGAGTTAATATTTGTAGAATGCTAAAGAAAGAACCTGACACTTAAGAAGTGCTATATAACTGTTTATGATTTAAAAAAAAAAAAAAGAAAAGGAAGGAAGAAAAATAAATTAGATGACTCAACCAGGAAAAGAGGACGAGGGCAAGAATAAAGCCTTAATCTGCAGTTAACAACCTTCCCTAAGGGATTAAAAAAAACAAACTTAGCTTGAGCTTCAACCAAGGAAGAAATATAAATGAGACCAGGGTGGCACAGAGCCGGCTGCCACCAGTGTGGCCAGGCCAGTTGTTTACAGCCAGTATCTGTTCTGATTGGTTACTGCCCATGCCGTACCTGCTGTATCTGTGGTTAAGTGTTTTGATTACCACGCATGTGGTGAGAAAGAACTTCCTGGTGATGAAGGTGTTAGCAATGACCTGGGTTTCTAGGAGAGGTTGTAAAGTCTCCATTTTGAGAGATCCGCTATAAAATGGCATCGTGTGCCTAGAGGCAGGGGAACAGCCCCGACCAGTCTCCTAATGCCTTTCTGATCACCGATGAGCTTCTCCCACTCCCCCGCAGTGCATCTCCACCCTGCTGATGCTTGTCACCAGCGACATGTACACACTCATCAACTATGTGGGCTTCATCAACTACTTCTTCTACGGCGTCACAATTGCTGGACAGATAGTTCTTCGGTGGAAGAAGCCAGACATCCCCCGCCCCATCAAGGTGCGAGAACCTCCCTTTGGGGCCCCTCCCCCTCGTCCACTGGTTCTAGCTGAGCTCAGATTTTTACACCACCTTGTCCTCGCTGCTGACCGCAGCTCATCATCTCCATGAGTGTGGGAAACCCTCTGGGAAGCAAAGGCCATGTGTGAATGGGACAGCCATTTCCATTCTCCACTGGGGACAGGACCAGAGCAAACTGCAGCTGGAGGAATAGGTTAGATGAAGTGATACTTCCATCCTGTCATTCCTTTGTTTCCTATGGCTCTTAGTCTTTAAAAAGTCAGCTGATTTTTCCTCGACCTTCTAACCTGACCAGTCTCCTACTCGTCCCTCCAGGTAGCTGGGTTCACTCGTGCAATCTCTCCATCTCATCCCGGAATGAGTTTCCTTCTCCCATCTGCCTCTCCAAATTTTAACCATTTTCCACACTCAAGGACCTCTCTTCCTTGAAGCTTCCCAGTCCACTCCAGCCTTCCGTGATCCTCCCTTTTTAAAGTACTATGGCCCTGCACGTAGTAGGGTGCCTGGTGAACCTCTCGATTGTACAAGGAATAAATTTGTGATAGGAACAGATGGGAGTGCTCAGAACAACATATGCCAGAGTGCTATGGGTTCTCCTGCAAATTAGAAGACTAGGGTATATCCCTGAGCTATCTGAACAATCCTATTCTGGAAACACAGACTAGATGCTTCTAGAAGATTCTGCCAGCTGAGGAATCGAGGGCTCTCGAAATCTCTCTGCCACTTTCCTACCACTCTTAGAAAGCCTGCTAGAGAGAATAGGAAGTAGAATAACCCCATCTCCCTACCACACGCATCCCTCTAAGAGGAGAGGAGAAAGGCAGCTGAGTCTAGAGTCTTGAAGACTCTACAGGGGACTCCCACCTGCGGTCAGAAGAGCGGGTGGAGCCCACAGAGTTTGCTTCTTCCTGAAGTAAATAAGGCCCCGGACTGCCTTATGCCACACTAGGATTCCTGATTTCTCTCGTCTTGGCAGAAACTGCTTGAAACAAATTGGGACTGTCCCTGGTGAGAGGGAGGGACATTTGCCACATCCTGCCAGCTGGGGGAGGGGAGCCTGACTGACAGGTCATCTCCTTCTTGCCCCTCATTCATTTCTCCTGCTCTCCTTCTCCCGAGGACCTCAGCAAACATATATCAATGTGCCAGCAAGGTCATCAACCTACATGGGCTCCTCTGGCTGCTACAGGCACACAGCTGGATGATGAGGCCTTGTTTGATCCCACCTCGGAGGACAATGAGGATTGTCCCCTCCCTAGGCCCCCCACTCCTCTAACTGTCCCACTGCCCACGTTCGCCAACGTCTGTTGACACAGCACTTGCCCCATCAGGGCTCAGGGTGTGGGAGCCACAGAGCTGAGTGAAACCCAGCTTTGCCCTCAAAGCGCTTCCCTGTGGGTGAAGAAGGGGGAAGGTGCCCTGATGCTGGGGGCCATAGGATCCGTACAGGTAACGGTGCCTCTGATCCACAGGTCAACCTGCTGTTCCCCATCATCTACTTGCTGTTCTGGGCCTTCCTGCTGGTCTTCAGCCTGTGGTCGGAGCCCGTGGTGTGTGGCACCGGCCTGGCCATCATGCTGACAGGGGTGCCTGTCTATTTCCTGGGTGTTTACTGGCAGCACAAGCCCAGGTGTTTCAATAAGTTCATTGGTAAGTTGTTGAAGATTCTGAGTGGCTAGAGGGCCCCCTGGTCTGGAATAGAGTGGTCAGCAGTCTGGCTGGGGAACCCCACCAGGATCAGGAGGCTGGGCCATAGAGCACTGGAGAAAGGGTCGGGACAGGAAAGGGCAGGTGCCTCCCCAGAGACCTCTGAGGAGAGGAGAACAGCGGATATTTCTGCACAGACCTTAGGCCTGCCAGAGTGACCATCCTATAGCAGCCGCCCTGGGCTGGGTGGAGACCAGTGGACACCCTAGAATTGGTGGTCAGTGGGCATGGAGCCTTGATGAGAAGGAGCGGCCAGCAAACAGGCTGCCCAGAGACGGAGGAGGTGGGTGAGGTGGCCGTCTCCTGGAGAGCTGGGAAGGGCCCCGGTCTGGTTGGCCAGGTTGGTGGGACGCTCAGCACTGATCTGGTTTCTGTGTGGCCTCCTCCTGCAGAGGTGCTGACCCTGGTGAGCCAGAAGATGTGTATGGTTGTGTACCCCAAGGTGGAGGAGGACTCAGGGACAGAGGAGCTAAATGAGGATGTGGAGCAGTGGCGGCAGCCCATCTACCAGCCCGCTGCCCCCAACGACAAGGCTGCAGAGGAGCCCTGAGGACCGCCCTCCCCTCTCAGCTGCTTCCCTCCGCCTTCATCCCCCTCTCTGCCCTCCTTCCCTGCCTGGGTCCCCCAAACACACACACACCCCTCTGCCTCTGTCAAGCAGGGGCAGGACCTGGGTGTGGGTGGTGAGAAACTACAGACACAGATACTGACATTTGTACCCAAAGATCCAGCCTCCTCTCACCCCCAAGGCCTGTGTCTAAAGCAGTGGAGCTTCCAGGGGTGCCCTACACGGCCCTCCCTCCTGGGCCCACACCCTTAGTCGCCTCCTCAGGAACCTGAGTTCAGGACTGCCTTCCCTCCCCATTCCTGAGCCCGAGGGAGGCCTCAGCTCCAAGAGAAGTGGCAGCAACAGTGAGTCACTTGGGGACAGACTCGAGCAAATCTGTCACCATTAAAGGTCAGCTGAAGAGACCCAAATCCCCCTCCCTTCACCAGCGACCGAAGACATCAGAGGTGATGCTTCCCTCTGCCCCACCCCTCCCCATCCTCCCACCACCACCCCCCCGCCACCCCAGCCTAGGCCTTCTGTGCAGAGTGAGGTTCCTGTCAGGACAGCATCTCCCCACTGACCTAAGGACCAATGGGCAGGAGGACTGCCCCCTCCCCTAACCCCGGCCGGGCCTGTGGAACAGATTGGGAAAGGCTCAGATTGTAGAAACCCAGCCTTGCCCCTGCCTCCTCCCCCCAACTCAGTGCCAAAGCTCCCTGAAGCCAGAAAGCTGCTTATTTCCAATGTAGCGGACGTTTCTCTGCTAATGACAAAGCAGCTCCTCTCTTGCTCCCTCCCACCCCCATGGGAAGGAGCCCGCCACCCTGTTACCTCTGCGGTCATGCTCCAACGCAGCCCCAGGCAGCCAGCACTGCCGGCACCCCCGTCTTGCCCTTCTCCTCCTCTCCAGACTT
The DNA here is from genome assembly GCF_965194805.1 of Balaenoptera borealis. Classification (NCBI taxonomy): domain Eukaryota; kingdom Metazoa; phylum Chordata; class Mammalia; order Artiodactyla; family Balaenopteridae; genus Balaenoptera; species Balaenoptera borealis. Next base: position 73,771,298 of record NC_138866.1, read on the forward strand.
TGGCTCCTGGGGTGTGAAGTCTCCCCAAGCCCTTCATGCCTGCAAGTCGAGCCAAATCAGCCTTAAGTCACCTCCCATCCAAGAACTGGACCTAAAAATACTCCTTTATTTCCAGCCCTCCAGTCAGACCTGGCATGAAAAGCCTTCCAGGGAGGGAGGGCTGTTTCCCATCTCCCCAGAGGTACCCATCCCATCACCTCGGAGACTGTTTGAGGAGAAAGTGTATTCTGAAGGCCAGTTCCTCCCCCAACTCAGATAACCCCTCCCTCCTTTCTGCTCACACCACTGTCCTGTCTGGACAGCCTCCAGGACAGGATGAGAGGACAGTGGCAGAAGGTACCCACTTTGGAGGCTCTCGGAAAAGCCCGTTCTCTGTGGTTTGCAGACTTGTGGCCATCCTGTCCTGCAGGCAGAGGCTGCCATTCCCTGTGCTCCAAAGAAGGTGCTGGTGTTTGCCCTGCGCCCTTGCAGCCTCCTAGCCACACCTGTTGTGCTAAGGACCAGGATCCTTTTATCCCAAGCAGGAGTCCCCCTCTTCCCCCAACTCCCCATCCTGTCTGCTGAAACTGGAAAACCTGGGGAGTCCTCCTGGCCTACTTGGGTCTCCCAGCTTCCCACCCGGCCTGCTTGAGCCTGCATTGGTAAGATGCAGGTTTGGTCTGAGTCGTGGTCCCTTCAGAGTGGACTCGAGGCAGACTGGGGCTGGCCCCTGGAGGGTCAGGGGACCATCCTCTTGTTCCCTCTTCTCATTCCTCCAACCTCCTTCGATTATTGTTTTTTGTAAAGTGGATGCCTTACTTTTTTGGATAAATATTTTTGAAGCTGGCATTTTTATTTCTTTTGGATTTTTAAGGTTTTGTTTTTTCTTTTTTCGGGGAGGGTTTTAGTTATACCTGGATAATAATCTTTTGTCTTTGAGTTGGTTTAGGTTTTAGTTGTGTTTTGTTTTGTGAGGGTTTTTTTTTTTTTTTTCCCTGTGGATGTAATAAAATTTTAAATGGAAATGAAGTCGGTGGTGTTGATAATTCAATGACCTTCCGAGGCAGAGTCGCCAGGCACTTCCTGTTTCTGTCAGGAGGGAGGTCTTTGGTTGCCAGGTTCCTTCCAGGATGGCATTCCTGAAAGCCCTCGTGCTCCATTGCTTCGAGCTGTCCCAGGGCCCAGTGCCAGCGCGTTTTAACAGCTCCCTCTCGTTTTGAACCGAAAACTTTCTCGTTGCCTCTGTGAAGTCACGAGTGTTAAGTTCCTGCCTATGTATCATGCTGAGAGCCTGCAAACTATCTGGGAAGAAGAACCTCATCCCTACCCAGGGTGCGAACATGGGCAACAGAGAGACAGCACCAAGCTGAGTGGAGAGAGGCGAAGGCATCAGGAAGGGACAGGCTGAGCCTGTGGAGAGACCCCAGTCGGGGGCGGGGCGGGGGGGGTAGGCAGTTAGGAGAGCACCCAGCTGGATGCCAGGGGCTTGATGGGAGGGACTGGGAGGTGAGGTGGGGTCCACTCAGCTGTCCGAGTGGAAGACTAGGAGGGCTGAGGGATCAGGAAAGAGGAGGAAGCAGTCAAGGTAAGGACAAGTACCTCCTGGCGCTCTGGGTTAATCGCTGGAGGAAGTTGACAGGATTAGTCCTTGCTTGGAGTCCCTCCTTTGTGGGCAGCCCTCCCGGCTGCCTGTCCTGAGACAGCATCATTCCAGAGCCAGCACTGCTGACAGACGTGGGGAGGAGGCAGGGCCGGGGGCAGGGGGGGTGAGGGGTGCGTTAAGACATCACCCTTCACCATCTGGAACACTGTGAGGACACTGGCAGGCAAGATGCCTCCACTCCCAGTCCCAGCCTGGCCCCAACACGCCTGTTTTGTGGCTGGCGTTCTAGACTGAGGCTGGAGGCTTGCCATTCACAGGGGCACAGACACTTGGCTCTGAGACCCAGCCCAGCCACCAAACAGCTGTGTGTCCTTGGGCAAGTCAGTTAACCTATTCAGCACTTTTAGAGGGATGAAAAAAGAAGACAATCTAATTTCAAAGGGTTCCTGAATCTCCCAGCCCGTGGCTGTCCCAGAAGAGTGAGAGCAAACTGGGCAGAGGCCAGTCTTGTGCAAGAGGCCCTTCTCCAAGCCTCACATCTCCCTTGGGGATCCCCCAGTTCCCCAACACACACTTTTCCTTTCCCGAGGCTGCCCGAGGCTTCCTCATGTCACCCCATTCCAGCAAGTCCAGCCCTCCCCAACCTCTCTCAGTCCCTGGAGACACCTGTCCCTGGGGGCGCCCTCTCTTTTGTAAGGTGACACTTGCTGATCTTTTCAACCTGCTCAAAAGGGCAAATGTGGGTCTCCTCCTAGGCAACATGCATTTATTTTTAACCTGGGCCATTATGCTGTCTTAACCCTGTCAGTCACTTTAATGTGAGGAATTTCAGACGCTCTGATCTTAGGGAATTTGGGAGCCTTTGGAGGTCACTGAAATCACAGCTGCTTATGCATTCATTTATTAATGTAGTCAAACAATAAATGTTTCTCTAACCATTGTATCCAGGATTTTGCTATACGCTATGGGAATAGCAAACTTACTCTTGAATTTTCCGAGTCAGCACAGACTTCAAATATTTTGTTTCACTGTCTCTGTAAGAACATTCATATGTGTCAACCCACCTGTCCTTAATTTTAGTTCAGGCAATGTGGTCACCCTAGCTGAAAAAGTATCTGACCTACCTTTAAGGAGCAAATAGTCTCCGGGGGAAAGAAGATAAGAATGCACATGGCACGTATGTGTGCACACCACAGATCACTGCCCACTCTGCTGGGCTGCGAGCGTCTGCAGGCAGGGCTGGACCCGCCAGATCCCCAGAGCCTGCGCAGTACCTGGGACCTACGTGCAAAAATGCCTGTCCAACTGAGGCTTCAGAAAAAGCTGCAGGTAGTGTCACTCAGGAGACACGGATAAACCCCGCAGGGGGCAGTCAGAGGGCCGGAAGGAGACTGGCTGGCTGAGACCACTTGCTTTCCATACATTATCTTATTCAAAGTTTAATTAAACAACCGACAAAGTAGGCATTACTACTGCCATTTTACAAGTGAGATTAAGTAACTGGCCCAAGGTCACCGAGTGGTAGGTGACAGGGAGATCTGAGCCAGGTTCTATCGGACATGCTCGCTGCCTCCCTGTTGGAAGGACTTGGTGAAGGAGGTGGTGTTTGAACTGAGGCCTGTTACAAAGCCATTAAGATACTACAGGGGCTTTGTTTCAGTTAATGCACACAGGTAGCAACAGCAGCTGCAGGGAGAAAATGATCCTGCTGACCAGGTGACCGCAGGGTGGGGCGGGGGGGCTTTCATCTGCTCCTGAGCAACTCCGCAGAACCCGAGAATCCCCCAGCCCTTGACTAGCACTGCCCTCCCTACCCCCTTCCCCTCCAGCACCCCCTCCTTCCCCGCCCAGACGTCCAGAGCGCCCCGGTTACTGGGAAACACGGCAACGTCGGCCAGGGAGGTGAGGGGCCGAGATCACTTATCTCCTCCACGGCGGAGCTCCGAGCGTTCTCATTTCCTGCTGGCCTATCTGCACACCTCCCGGCTTCCTCCAGCGCCGGCTCGCCCGCTCCTGACGCATCTCCCCCTCCCCCAGGGTGCCGGACTGAGGGCAAAGAAAGCTCTCTGAGTCACACAGCTCCCCCTTTCCCTAGCCCTTCTTCCCCAGGGGTTTTAAGAACTAGACCCCTGCCCTTCCCCCCCCCACGTCAGCGCCACAGCCCTGCCTGACCTTGGGTGGCCGTCCTCTCAGCCTCGTTTTCCTCCTTTACAAAGCAAGGATAAGTACACCGTCTATCTTGCTTACTTTCCTATCTGATTCACAGGGAAATGGCCTGCAAGGAAAAGGGTATGTTTCAATGACTGAAAAAGCATAACACCAGAAAATGCAAGGCCTTAACTATCATCACTAGTTCATCGTCAGGGAGTGAATAGAATTCCTCCTCACTGAGACAAGGGCCTGGCCCTGGTCCTCTCCGCCTGCCCACTCTCCCTGTAACTGCACTGCAAGACCCACATCTCGGCCATGTTTCCTCTTCCTCCTTCCGGGCGTCTTGCCCTTGCCAGGGCTGTGGGAGGCTGCCCTCTGCCGGTTCACCTGATTCCTGACCACAGTGGCCCCCTCGAGTCCTGAATTTTGGGCCAATATTACCACCTGGTGTTTAACTGAGGCACTGCTGCCAAACTGGAGCGGCTCAGCTTTGGTACCTGTTTGCCACAGGGTCCTCTGAAATGGAGAGAAGGCAGAAATCTCCCGGTCTGGGACCTGAGATCTGTCTCCTGGGTGCAAGCAGATCTCCTCAGGCCAGGTCAGGGCTTTCAGAGAAAAGACCTCAAGCTGTGCACAGAGAGTTGGGGGGGTGGGGAAGGGGGAGGGAAGAATGCTAAATAGAGGTGTAATTGCCTGATTTGCAGGCAGCCCCGTCTCTGTCTGCATACTTTATTTTAGCGTCCAGTGGTGTACACAGCCCCGCTGCATTTGCACCACTGAGGCCTGGCCCTCGTTGTGCCCGACTTACAAAACCTTCTGGCCTCCACGGGGCACTCACGGCATTTGCTGGTGACAAAAGAGCCAGTGACACATTTCTATGTGTCCTTTCCTTCTCACTGTACCTATAGTCCCTTTTGCAGATGAGATGCAACAGGTAAAAGCAGGGCCACAGCGGTACCTCTGACAGGAGGGAGTGGGTAGTTCCCAGAGGAAAGAGAAAAGGGAAGGGAGAGGGGGCCCCCGTCTGAAAAAGCGCAGAGAGCGAGCCATGGGCTTCTCCTGGAGACCCTGAAACAGAGCCCCAGGAAGAGGTGATGACAAAAGAGAAGGCCTCTCAAGCCTCACAAGAGGAAGTGGACCCAAGAGAGGTCAGAGAACGGCCATGCAGAAGGAAAAAGAGCAAACTGAGCTGCTGCGAGGGCCTGAGCCCTGCGGCACAGGAAACGGGCAGAGCCCTCAGGACCCAAGTGGGGCAGAGCGCCAGCCCGAGGCTCTGGCAGTGCAGGCCAGGCGCTGGAGCCACCGGAGGAATGCAGCTGTCAGTTCCTGGGGCTGCCAGGGTCTGGGGCACAGGGCCCAAGCCCTGACCAGGTGCCTCAGCTGAGCCTGGGAAGTCAGGGATGGTGCCAGGCTGCTAGAGCTAGCCTGGGCTGGAAACTCGCGAGGGCTTGGGCTGTTACACAGACCCTGTGCAAAAGCCTAGGGAAAAGAGCCTGCTCTGCACCATGAGACAAGCCCTAGCGTATGGCTTGGTCCCAGATTTATCACTACTTCCTAAACCCCTCAAACAGCACCGCCTGGCTTGCACCCAGGAGAGTGGCTCGGAGAGGTGGGGCTACAAAAAGAACTGAGTGGCCCCGGGGGTAGGTGGAGACCAGCACTGTAGGGGGGGACTGCGAGGGAGGGAGGCGTGTCCAGGGAGGAGCTCAGATCAGGCTGGGGGTCAGCACTGGAGGAGGGTTTTCTCTGTTCCTTCTGACTGGGCACTCATTCTGCACAGGACTTTTTGGAAGTCGGAGGGAGGAGGATACTCAGAGTGAGGTGTTGCCCTCAAGGAGGATTCTGGAATCCCCTGGACTCAACAGGGAGGGGGAGGCATTCCCAGAAGAATCAGCTCCTGGGCATCTCAGAACCCTGGCTTGGAGCCTGACCAGAGTACCCCCAACTGCTTAAATAGGCCAGGGGCCCCATTTCTTTAAAGCCTGCATCCCTCCCTCTGCGGTGCGCCCTGCCCCTCCCTGAGTCACCCCAGGGAGAGCGGGGGGAAAAAAGGGAAGAGAAAAGAGGCATTGACTACAGAGGAAGGAAAAGGAAACAGCAGAGGAGGGAGGAGAGAAGCCACACAGGAGTGGGTGACAGCGGAGATCGGAGAGGGCAGATCTAGGGCAGATCTAGGGCAGGGGGAGACAGCAAGCCGAGCATCCCAAAGGGTGCCCCAAGAGCAAGGCGGCCAGGGGCGGGGAGCCGAGGGGGCGGGCCGGCCATGTCCCACGGGACCTACTACGAGTGCGAGCCCCGGGCTGGCCAGCAGCCACTCGAGTTCTCAGGGGCCCGAGTGGGGCCTGGGGAGCTGGGGGACATGTGTGAGCATGAGGCCTCCATCGATCTGTCTGCCTACATCGAGTCTGGGGAGGAACATCTCCTCTCTGACCTCTTTGCTGTGAAGCCGGCGCCTGAGGCCCGAGGCCTTAAGGGCCCTGGAACCCCTGCCTTCCCCCACTACCTGCCGCCTGACCCGCGGCCCTTCGCCTACCCTCCACATACCTTCGGCCCCGACAGGAAGGCCTTGGGGCCTGGCATCTACAGCACCCCAGGGAGCTACGACCCCAGGGCTGTGGCTGTGAAGGAGGAGCCTCGGGGGCCCGAGGGCAGCCGGGGGGCCAGCCGCAGCGGCTACAACCCCCTGCAGTACCAAGTGGCACACTGTGGGCAGACGGCCGTGCACCTGCCCCCGGCCCTGGCAGCACCCAGCCAGCCCTTGCGCGTCTTCAAGGTAAGAGTGGCTCAATTCTCCTCCCCGCCACCCAGGGGCTGGAGGGAGGCCCGTGCGGATGGGGTCTGTGTGTGGTGTTGCTCGGTGAAATCGACCCACCACAAGCCTTCTGTGTTCGCCCCCCAGTCATAACCCCTCTTGGCTTCTCTGTGAATTCACTCCCCCGCCGATCCCCACTGTGTGACCGGAACCAATGTGTCCCGCAGTCCCTGTGACCAGGTGACCTGCCCTGACCTCAGCACGCACCCCCCCCCAGCTTCTCTGCTGCCCACCAGCCCCCTCCTCTCATTTCTGTGTCACCTCCTGCTTCTAGAAAAGGAAATGCCTGCTGATGATAGAACTGGAGACTCAAGATAGATGGAAGGAAAGTGTCCTCAGAAAGTGTGGGGACGTGAAAGGGAGTTTGGGTCAGAGCAGAGGACACTGTACATCTGGCAGGGCAGTGGCTGTTCTGTTGGGGGCCAGGAGCTGGCTCTGAATGCCACATCCCTCCAACGCTCCACGTGTGCTCTGACCACTGGGATTCCTGCCCCACCTTTGCTCTACTTCCCCACAGCCCTCACTCTTGTCCCTCTGTACCTTCCCCTCCAGGCCCCTTTGGCCGCTGCCGCGCCCCCCTGCAGCCCCCTCCTCAAGGCGCCCTCACCGGCCGGCGCCTCGCACAAGGGCAAGAAGGCCGTGAACAAAGACAGCCTGGAGTACCGGCTGCGGCGGGAACGGAACAACATCGCGGTGCGCAAGAGCCGGGACAAGGCCAAGAGGCGCATTCTGGAGACGCAGCAGAAGGTGCTAGAGTACATGGCCGAGAATGAGCGTCTGCGCAGCCGCGTGGAGCAGCTGACCCAGGAGCTGGACACCCTTCGCAACCTCTTCCGCCAGATCCCTGAGGCCGCCAACCTCATCAAGGGTGTAGGGGGCTGCAGCTGAGCCCGCCTGGCAGACTGTGGGCACCAGCCCCCGGGGCTCAGCCTGACCCTGGGGACCCTCACCCTAGAGGCCCCAAAGGCCGAGTCAGAGACAAAGACAGTGGACAAATGGCAGCGGGGGGCAAGATAAGGAGGAGGGCGGGCCCCAGCCTAATGATTCTGTGGCTGAATAAAACTGCACTATGGCACGGTGCTGGGGCTGTACACTGGGCCCGTGTGTGTGTGTGTGTGTGTGTGTGTGTGTGTGTGAGAGAGAGAGAGAGAGAGAGAGAGAGAGAGAGAGATGGGGGACTCCAAAGGTAGGGAATGCACGAGGCTAGGCCTGCATACCTCTTGATTCCAGGCCACATTCGGGAAATTCAGCAGACAAGCTGCCCACAGCTCTCCCACAGTGCACCGCACAGCCAGGCCCTGTATCTCTCCCTCTGCTCTTCTCTCGACCCGGCCCACTCTATCCCCACCCCAGAGGACCTGGAGCAGCCTCTGGACACTCCCCTAGCAGAGCTCTGTGGCTCGCAGGGAGATCTCAGCACCTCCCGTCCCTCCTGCCTGGGCCTGCTGACCCCAGCCCTGCTCTAGCTCACCTTGAGGTATAGGTCTGGGAGTTCCTGCCCCAAGAGATCAAGGGAAAATTCCAGATGGCTCTGATGTATTTACGGTGCCTTAGCTCTTGATCCGGGACTCAATCCCTTCTCCCCAGTTCCCAAACTTCAGTCTGCCAGACTGACAGACCCCCATGCCTCCAACCCACCCGCTCCCACCTTTGTCCCTCGTTCCCTAGGGCTTCGGTTCCCTAAAGAATGTGAGTGCTTGGGGGACGAATTAGTTGGGAAAGGCCTCGAGACCTGTTCGCATACGAGAAAATTGGTAATGAGGAGGATGACGACACACCTGTGCAGTGAAACCCCATGTGGAAAACAGTTTTTTTCATAGAACTCTAGCCTGAGAGCCATAAGAGGGCAGTGCTTGACAGCCTCAGTTTTGAATTTCCCTCTGCTACTTTCTAGCTGTGTGACCTCATGCCAGTTACTTCTTCTCTCTGTGCCTCAGTTTCCTCATCTGCAAAACGGGAGGAGTAGTAATGCTGTACGTTCATAGATAAACAAGGCCTGGCATACGGTGAGCACAAATACTTGTTATCATTCCCTTTTGCTCGAACTGAAAGGACCTCAGAGATCTCATCTAAACTTCTCATTTTGCAGGTGAGGAAACTGACGTCTCAGACAGGGAAGGGACTTACCCAGAGTCTTGCAATGGGTTAGAGGCAGAACCAAACTTAGCTCTGTAAAATCACAGATCTCAAGAGGGGCTGGAAGAGACCTCAAGAGATCATCTGGTAGGCTTTGCCCTCAGACAACAAGATAGTGTGGGCCACATTTGATAGATAAAGCAGTTGAGAGCCGAGGGAATAAGAGACATTCTCCGGAAGCTCACGCAGGTGAGCTTTGCTGTCTCCACACACGCACCTATCTCTACTTCGCCCTCACACCCTCCCCTCGGAGGCATATGGAACAGTGCGGGGCCAGAGTCAGGGACATGAGACACAAGATGGGCTGGTTAGAGTCTCTCCTAGGCCACCAATGACTTATAGGCCACTGGTGAGAAAGCAGTGTTAGACACCAAGGAATAACCTTCTGAGAGGGAGAGAGACTGGGTCTGGATCCTCCCGGTCCGCTCTCTCTCCTCTCTCTCTCCCCGCACCTCCACATCCCCAGTGTCAGAGCCTTCCCACATCGAGGACATCCGGGTGCACCACGCCTGCCTCACCCAGGACTCAGTCTCTTTCCTGCCTTTGCCTCTGCGTCTCTCAGGCACCATCTCCCCTACATCTGTGCTCTAGATACCCCTGCCCCAGGTCTGGTTTGGGCAGACAAATCTGAACCTCGCTAGATGGTTTATTCTACCTGAGTTAGGAAGAAAGAGGCACCTGTCTCTGTGGATGCCTGGGAGAATCCCACACCTTCCTTTCAGCCCAGGGGAATGGGTTGCATAAAGGGGGTTTGTACAGAGCACGGTAAGTGACTCAACCTCCGGATTTCCTCCTCGCAGCTCAAGACCACTGCCCCTGGACTTATTTTCAAGGTTCTGGGTGACGGGACCTGGGTTGCTTCAGCATCAGCCCCAAGCTTCTTCCCCACAGTTCTGAATCGTGTCTCCTCCCAGCCCACAGCACCCGGGGGCTCCTCAGGGCGGGTGTCTGGCACCAGGTCTGGAGAAGAGCCACAGCCTCAGCTAAGAGAAGAGAACACCTGGTCCCTGCCTGACGGCAAGTGGCAGGCACACCTCGATCCTCCGTGGCAGATCATATCCCGGGGAAATGACAGGTAGCCGAAAGTCACACTTTTAACCCTGAGGTTTTAACCTGACCTCAACTGGTTTGGGCCAAGGTAACTTATTCAACAAGTGTTTGTTGAGCATCTTTCCTGTGTCAAGCCCTTGCAAGGTGCTGAGAACACTGTGGTGACCAAACCCAACTCTTGGCTGAAGGACCCCTCCACCTATTGTGTTCAGGCAGGGCAGGAGATTGTGGGTGGCAGGAGAGGGAAGTCAGGTGCTTAGCCCCCAACTCCTAGGGACAGGACAGGTAGTCTCTGCAGCTGCCCTCACAGCCTGGGGGTGGTGATGGCTCTCTGCTACTGCTGGAGCTTACCACTTCTGCAGCTGTCCCTTAAGCCTGACCATTCACACCTCTATACATTCATGAATTACCCGCTCTGAACATGCCCCTTGGGGAAACCTACTAAACCAGCAGAAAGGGAGGTGGTTTTTTGTTTGTTTGTTTGCTTTGTTTTGTTTTATTTATTTATTTTTGGCTGCATTAGGTCTTCATTGCTGCACGCGGGCTTTCTCTAGTTGCAACGAGCGGGGGTTACTCTTTGTTGCAGTGCCCGGGCTTCTCATTGCGGTGGCTTCTCTTGTTGTGGAGCACGGGCTCTAGGCACGCAGGCTTCAGTAGTTGTGCCATGCGGGCTTCAGTAGTTGTGGCTCACGGGCTCTAGAGCGCAGGCTCAGTAGCTGTGGCGCACGGGCTTAGCTGCTCCTCGGCATGTGGGATCTTCCCAGACCAGGGCTCAAACCCATGTCCCTTGCATTGGCAGGCGGATTCTTAACCACTGTGCCACCAGGGAAGCCCAGGGAGGTTGTTTTAGCTGGGGTGGTCAAGGAAGGCTTCTCGGAGGAGGTGACATTGAAGTGGAAACCTTAAAAATGTCCAGGAGGAGGCAGATGTGCCAAACTGGGGGAAAGGAGAGCAGAGGGGAAAGCAAATGCCAAGGCCCCGAGGTGTCCCGGTCCAAAAAAAGAAAGGAAACCGGGTGAGGCTGGAGAAATGGAAAGCAGGAGGAAGGGTACGCAAGAACACCGCCTCCCTCCCTCCAGGACCGTCTTCATTCCCTCTGCCGGGAGGAGGACCGTCCCTAAGGAGCAGGCTGCCCATGCCCCGCCGGGTGGAGATGCCGCAGGGTCGACGGGGTCCGCGGGGTCCGGAGGCTGCAGAAAGAAGGCACCCCCAGGAAGGGCGGGTAGCCTCACCCCTGCCTGGGGAAGGTTCGAGGCCCAGGGCGGGGTCACGAGAACTTTGGAAAACCAGCACATCAAGGTCCAAATAGCACACACCTGCGTTCCCTTGGCTTTACGATCCACAGCTCGGGCCCACTTTTCCTTCATGGGCAAAACTGGGGACCAGCATGAGAGTCCTGAGCTGACAGACAGGATCTCAGGCCCCAGGGAAGCAGAGGAAGAGAAGGTAGGATGTTGGAGATACCGCCAAGAGGGAGGAAGCTGCCCAAGGTGAGCCCGCCAAGGTCAGTCCGCGGTGGCAGCTCGGACTTGTGAAAGCCGCTCCCCCTGCTCGGTGCACACCTCCCCACCCCACCCCCACGGATTGCCACATGCCTGGGCCCCCAGGGCCCCCATCCCAGTGTTGCAAGATCCCGGTTGGGGCTGTGAGGGTGGAAAGGGGCCTCTTCACCTCCACTCCCTACCCTGCCCCAAGCCATGAGGGGACTATGGGATGGAGAGGGCTGTACAGGAGATGCTGAGGCAACAATAGCCAAGGCTGGCCGAGGGCCTGTGCACCTCCTCCAGGCCAGTCACTTCCCATCACCCCCAGCAGGCAGACCTTTCCTCTCAGGACTCAGCGGGGCTGCACCCCAGTGGGAAGGGTCGGACCCAGACAGGACTCCAGGCTGCCTCTGTCAGCTGCTGCTATAAGCAGACCTGGCTTGGCCCCAGAAAAACATCAATGAGCAGCTCATTGAGAAGGCCCATCAGAAGTTCCCTGAGACTACCCCGTGGGGAAATGATGGGTATTTTCAGAGGAAAATGGCTGCACCTGGCCATCAATTCTGACTTCAGGGAGCAGCAGAAGGGTCCTAAGACTTGGGAGAAGGAAGGCTTCCGACTAGGGAGACACCCCCCCTACAGCGCTGTAAGCTCCCCTTCCCTTTTAGAAACATGGATCTGAGCTAGGTAGAGGCAAGCCATACATAGCATGGATCCCCCACCCCACAAGCCAAGCTTCACCCCAAAGCCCCAAACTGTCCAAAACCCTATTGCTCCCCACACCTTGCACTGTCACCCCTGGCCAGACCATCCAACCCTGCTGCAATCGGGACGGTTTGCAAAACGCCTGTAGCTCCCGCTTTGTCACCATCTGAGGTTAGGACTGCACTCGGGAGATAAGCCCAGGCCCCATCCGCCGTCCTGAGTGAGACTGCTGGCCCTGCTGCAATCGGGACGGTTTGCAAAACCCCTGCTGGCGCCAGCTCTGTCACCATCTGAGGTTAGGGCTGCGCCCCAAGATAAAGTCTAGCCCCGCCCACCGGCCCTGCCTTCAAACCTTGCAAGCAGCATGGCCAAGAGACAGAGCTCCAGGGCAGCCCACTCAGGGTCTGGAAGCCTTAACCAGACTCAGGGTGAGGACCCCTTCTTCCTGGTCCTCTCTCACCTCCTCCCCTTCATCCCCAGCCTCACCTTTGCACACTGCCCTCAGCACCATCCTTTCCCCTCACTCTCCATCTACCCTCCTCGATTCCATCTTCCATCCTCACCCTCCCTCCTCCCTCACCTCCCTCCTGCCTTCTCATCACACTCATTCATTCATTCATTTGCTATAAAAATACTTAATAACCCCTACTCCAGGCACCTTGCTTGTTATAGGAGCTACAGGATAAGCAAGGAGGACAGTTCCTGCCCTTGCGGGGCTTACAAATTCATGAGGGGGACAGACAAACATACCACCACAAATAAATAGATCATTCTAAATTGCAGGCAGTGCTATGGGGCAGAAGTAAAGAGTGACTGTGACAGATACTAATAAGGGAACCTGATTTAAATGTGAGGGTCAGGAAAGGCTCTTTGAGGAAGTAACATGTAAGCAGATATCTCAAAGGTGAGTAGGAGTCAGTCTGGCAGAAAGTGGGGCTTCCCAGCAGAGACAGCAGCTCTGCCTAGGCCCCAAGCAGGTCCTTCCCGGCCATTGACAGAGGCTGGGGGTTAGGGCAGACTAGACTGAGGGGGAGAGGTGAGGTCAGAGAGGGGCTGAGGCCAGATCTCGCTCGAGGGGATGCAGAGCATCAGAAGGAGGAAACACCTTCCAAAGGAAGAAGACGTTTCCTCTCTCCTAAGGTGAAAGAGAAGAGATGCAGCAGACGCAGATACAAACAGGTCTGTAGCCCGCTGACGTTGTTCCCGTCTCATGGCTTCTATTTTTACCATGAAAGAAGAGGTGACTACAAGTGACTGAGCAGGAAGCTCTGAGAAAGGCTTAAAGGTGTAAAATCCCAGCTTCTGAGAGTGGAAGCGGGAGCTGAGATTTCTGGCTTGGAAGCGGCCATTGAAGTCTAAGATGACAATTTTGGGCGACAACAGTCTGTCCTCTGGAGGGACTTCCTTCAGTGGTGCTTAGCTGCTCAGGAGCAAGTATGGACAAGACAGATGTTGGGTTCATCTGGGCGTGGGGCTCACCCAGGGAGGCAGGATGGACGGGACAGACAGGGAAGGGGAGGGATTTCATGGTGAACCTGGAACTTAGGGCGGATAAGGAGAGGTGAGGAGACAGGAAGGGCCAGTGGTTCTTCAGTGAGCTTGTAGAGCAGCGGCAGTGAGCCGGCTTGAGCAAACAAACCATAAGGAAAGGAGATCATATCAGAGAGTGGGATGTTTGATTCAGTTATTTCATAGTTACTGCAGTTTCTGGTGATGATAAGGCCTGGGTCTGACCCTGGGGGTGGCTTGCTAAGGTGGATGAGAAGCATGTAAGAGATGAGAGCGTGAAGGAACTGAGAGGTGGCCACGCTGGTTGGAGCATCCATATGGATGATGACATCACTTGGATGACTGCCTTGCTCAGCCCCATCCTCTCTCCACAACCGCTGTCCCACATCCCACATCCTCTCATTCACTCCACCCCCCATTAACATCCTCTTCCCTAATCCCTAGTTTCCTACCTCCACATCCTCTTTCTCATCTCCATCCTCATCCTCTCAAACCCCAGCGTCTCTTAACACCTTCATCCTCTCCTTACCCCATTCTCACTCCTCATCCTCATCTTTCTCATCCTGTTCCTCTCAGCACTTAATTTCTCCTCCACACTGGGCACGTGAAAAGCACTATTGCATGGTGGGTTAAAGCCTGTGCCCAGGAGCCTATCGACGTGGGTTCAAATCCCACGTATACTGCCTGCCCACTTTGCCTCGCTTGTAAAAATGGGGTAATAATAACACCTACCTCATAAGGTTGTCGAAAGAATTACCTGAATCTAAAGTGCTTGGAACAATGTCTGGGCTCGATACCATGACTGTTATTCTCCCCCTCTCCTTGCCTCATTGCACTCTTCTCCATCTTCTCACCTCCGTTATCCCTCTGTACCTACTTCATATTTCTTCTGAGAGGCAGACATGAATCAGACTCAGGCCCTGCCCATGGTCTGGTAGGGAAACAAGCACAAAAATAAATGTCAGGGGCTTCCCTGGTGGCGCAGTGGTTAAGAATCCACCTCCCAAAGCAGGGGACACGGGATCGAGCCCTGGTCCAGGAAGATCCCACATGCCGCGGAGCAACTAAGCCCGTGCGCTACAACTACTGAGCCTGCGCTCTAGAGCCTGTGAGCCACAACTACTGAGCCCACGTGCTGCAACTACTGAAGCCCGCGTGCCTAGAGCCTGTGCTCCGCAACAAGAGAAGCCACAGCAATGAGAAGCCCACGCACCGCAAGGAAGAGTAGCCCCCGCTCGCCGCAACTAGAGAAAGCCCGCTCGCAGCAACGAAGACCCAACACAAGCAAAAATTAAATAAATAAATAAATTTATTTGTTTTAAAAAATGTCAGGAGAATGTAATAAGTGCTACTTCAAAGATGTGAAAGAAATGCTTTCGGAGAACAGAGGATATGCAAACTCTGCCTGAGGGGAGTAAAGAAAAGTCTCAACAGGCAGATAAACCTCTCAGCTGGATCTCGAAAGATGAGGAAGGATTTGCCTGGCAAAGGCAGGAAAGAGGTATTCCAGCCAAAGGAACACGAGGTGTTTCTTGTGCTGCTTCTGCTAGAAGGTCTGAAGTTCTGCAAGCTGGTGTGAGGTTAGGATGAACCCCTACCCCGGCAGGGGCACGCCCTATCCCAGTAAGGCCACAAGGGGGCAGCGAAACATTAAGAGAGGTGAAGGATGGGGCCCAGAAAACCTCAAGCGAGCCTCACAGACCTCCAATCCCTTGGGCAAGCCCTGACCGGGAGGGTTTTCCCCAGACTGGGCCGGCCCAGCCAGGAAAAAAAAAAAAGGCTCTGACACTTGGAGAAAAAGACTGGGTTTGTCTTAGAAAAAGAATAAAAGTCCTCTTAGTATGTCCTCTAACACATGTTGGTAAGAGCAGAATAATTCCTCGCTGAGTTGAAAGTGTCTGTGGAATACATCCTCTTGACTTAGTATTTACCATGGTCTAGACACTGTTCTTGGCACTTTACAAATCTTCACTTTCTCATAACAGCCCTATCAGGTTAAGTACGGTCACCCGCCTTTTGCAAGTGGGAACACTGAGGCATTGGGCGCAAGTTACACTGATACAAAGTAGCAGAGTTGGTTTGGCTCCAGAGTTTGGAGGCCTCCCTTGCAAGGGGTAGTTCCAGCCACAGCCCTAGTGTGTAAAAGCGTAAGACCCAGCCCTCCCAAAGCCCCCCGCCCCCTGGAAGTCAGCAGTCCTCTAAACTCTAGTCCTTGTGCATCACTAACGAGCTCTGTTCCCTTACGTCACTTCACCCCCGACCCGCATCTTCAAAAGCTAAAGAATGGGGTTAAGCTCTGTTCCTTCACCCACAAACTGGTGAGTAGGTCCTCTGGGCTGTGCTGAGTGCCGTGGATACAAAGATGGGTGGGAAACAGGCTTGAGGGACTGTGGGATGTGGAGGGGGAGCCTCGGAGATACAGTTACAGCAGAGGATGACAAGCTTTCTGTTAGGAGGCAGAGGAGAGGCCCCTCCCGCCTCTGGCCGGTGTGGAATTTGGGCAGGAGGTGTTAAGAAAGGCTTCCCAGAGTAATTACAGGGAAGGTAGGAATTAGCCAGACAGGCAGGGAAGGAGGGTATCCAGGCAGGGGAAACAGGATGTGAAAGCACAGCATGAGCAGAGAAAACAAAGGGAGTTCTAAGAGCTCGGTCAGAACATCTTTGAAGATCTTCTATTAATGTCAATTTTCAGAGTTTACTTCTCCTCCTGACGTGCCTATAAGCGGCTTCTGTGAAGCCTCACAGAATGAACTAACGCAGGAGCCTCTCATAGGAGGTGTTAGCCAACGCACACGTGTTTAAATGGTGAGCGCCTAAGTGCCCTACACAGGTGGAAGAGATGCTTAAAAGCCTTGCAGTTTAGGGCTTCCCTGGTGGCGCAGTGGTTGAGAGTCTGCCTGCCAATGCAGGGGACACGGGTTCGAGCTCTGGTCTGGGAGGATCCCACATGCCGCGGAGCAACTAGGCCCGTGAGCCACAATTGCTGAGCCTGCGCGTCTGGAGCCTGTGCTCCGCAACAAGAGAGGCCGCAATAGTGAGAGGCCTGCGCACCACAATGAAGAGTGGCCCCCGCTTGCCACAACTAGAGGAAGCCCTCGCACAGAAACGAAGACCCAACACAGCCAAATAAATAAATAAATAATAATTAAAGGTGCTAATAATTAAAAAAAAAAAAAAAAAAGCCTTGCAGTTTAGAGTTCACCCAGTTCTAGACATGGGGGCTAGTGGAGTGCAAAAGCCTTGTTTGTCCACCTCCAATGAGATAGGCAGGCATCTGTGAAGCAAAGAATGCCCCCCCACAACACACACACCATTATGTTAACACCAGGTTTTTAGTTCTGAGAAGGTTCCAAGGTTGTCCACTCAGAATGGCAGAAGAATTAGGCTGAGATGGAAGAGGGATAGGAGAGTTCCTTCATGGATGAGGCAGGCTTCTCTTTGGAAAGGTCAGTTGAGGCCTCAGGAGTGAATACTGCCCCCCTCCAGCTCTCTACTTCTGGCACCCCAGGGAGGAGAGGTGGGGGGCTGCAGCTTTGGCCCTTGTAGTTCACATCGGACCTCTTGGCAGGAACTATAGATTTACTCAACAACACTCAAATATTGACAGAATAACGCAAGCATGGTGGAGGAGATTTGGAGAGAGATGGTCAAGAGAGGAAAGCCAGGAATAAGTAAGGCGGGGACAAAGGGAGCAAAAGGCTGGATCCAGGGCAGCCTATGGAAATATGTTTGCGAGATGTTGCTGCTGCCGCTGCTTCCCCTGGGGGGCTGCCACAAGCAGGTGTCTACATGACAAGACACAGATGTTTGAGCTTTCTCAGGCCCCCTTTCTCCCAACTTCCCCCAAATTTCCGCACTTCCTCCCTCACCCTCCCTGGTTCCCAGGATCCTCAACCCCTCCGAATCCAAACCTGCCATATCGGAGATCCTGTATCAGAGGGAGCTTGGGGTCCTGAGGGAGGCAGGGTGAGAGGGGGATCCCAAGCCCTGGCGGCAGGGAGAGAGGCTGCTCAGCGGCTCCAGGGTGTCCTAGCAGGTGAGTGGGAGAGCAGAGGGCTCGGGAGGACTGAGGGGCAGAGAGGGTTAGTGCAGCAACCCAACACAGAAAAGAAACTGACGTCTAGGATGTTGAAGTGAAACTGATCTCTCGTCTTGTTAAGCCCCTCCAAGGCAAGGACCCCTGCTTCTGCGTCGAGACCCTGCACAGTACTGCCATGCTGCCTGGGGAGACCCAGACACCCCAAACTACCACAGGTGAGTTCATGTCATTGAGAGTGTATCCAATACCTCTTCAGGGATACCCAGAAATGTCTCCAGCTCACCTACAGGTATTCATTCCTGCCAGGTGCAGCCTCTTGAAACCAGGATACCAAGGACAGAGTTGCTTGGGGGCCAAGGTGAGAATGACTTAGCAGATTTGGGGATCTGAAGATCTCTAGCTTGCCTAGATCTCTACAAGACCACCAGCATCAGAATGACTTAACGTGCTTCTTAACAGTGCAGATCCCTGAGCCCCCTCTCCCCCTGACAATTTATTAAATCAGAGACTGGAGGAGGGGAGCAGGGGAGAAGACTCCCTATACTAACCGTCCACTAAGCCAGATGCGACATTTCACTCACTGTCACATCCCTGATGCCCATCTCCGTGGTTATGCCTTGTGGCCAGAGCAGGAACCCTCACAGCTGATCCAGCCAGGTGGGTCTGGGGTCCAAAACACTGATTTTCTCCTGTATGTGTGGGTTGCCCACGCTTCCAAGTGCCACCAAGAGGTGAGGTTCAAATCAAATCCCTTTGCCCGGCTCTGCTTCTCAATCTTAAATGTCATGGGAAAGGGTAGGGAGCATACAAGCAGTTTTTATTAAATTGGACTTCCCTGGTGGCGCAGTGGTTAAGAATCCGCCTGCCAACGCAGGGGACACGGATTCGATCCCTGGTCCGGGAAGATCACACATGCCGCGGAGCAACTCAGCCCGTGCGCCACAACTACTGAGCCTGCGCTCTAGAGCCCGCGAGCCACAACTACTGAGCCCATGCGCCACAACTACTGAAGCCCACGCGCCCTAGAGCCCTTGCTCTGCAGCAAGAGAAGCCACCGCAATGAGAAGCCCGCGCGCCGGGATGAAGAGTAGCCCCCGCTCGCCACAACTAGAGAAAGCCTGCGCAGCAACGAAAACCCAATGCAGCCAAAAATAAATAAAGTTAAATAAATAAAAGATTTAAAAATAGATAAATAAAATCCCACAAGCCGCGTGGCACAGCCCCCCCCCCACCAAAATAATTGTGCTTATTTGGGGTAACTTGGGGCATGCTGATGAAGTTTGGTTGGGGGCTGAAAAACCTCCAAGCCATCCCTTGGTACCACCCCTGCCAAGTTTCCTGGGCCTCCATTTTCAGGAAGACTTCTGCATTACCCCAGTCCCCTCCTTTCCGCCCTCACCTTGTCCTGGCCCATCCACAGCCCTCTATCGTAGCCTATGCTGCCTGCTGCCAGCTGGACTCAGAAGACAGGCCCCTTGCTGGTACGATTGTCTTCTGCGCCCATCTCACCAGCCCCAGCCTCAGCCACAGTGACATGGTCATGGTGACTGCTGCATGATGAATAGGAAGAAGCAAACAGGTTGGGGAGGGAGCACAGGTCACTCAGCTTCCCATGAAGTGGAAGGACCTCCTCAGGGTGGAATAGAAGCTGCCTCAAGCTCTAAGAAGAGCTGATTGGGCAGAGGGGCGAGAGAGTGCAGTCCGTCCTGCTGCGGTCCCCTTCACTCTGCAGTCATTTGTCCTCAGGCCACACTCCACAAACTGCTCCATGCCCTGGGTTTCTCTGGACAGCTCTTCGAGAAGTGGAGGGATTGCCCTTCAGGACCCAGCGGTAAATGAGAGGAATGAGGGCAATGTCTCCTCACAGCATCAACCAGAGGGAACCACTGCTCTCTCACCAACTTCTTCCTTTCAACTCTTCCTCACCCTTCTGAGGTCTCCCTCTCCTCAGATGCCTTCTTCTCTTTCTATACTCAGCGAGAACTGTTCTACAAGTCAACAAGTGACAAGGCGAGATGAGTGGGGACAGCTGCTTCTCACCACAGCCTGGCCAAACACTTGGGACTGCTAGGGGTTTCACTGGGCGCTCCCTTGGAAGAAGAGATGAGGATGAGAACACCTTGGGGTGATGGAAGGAAGAGGGAACGGTCAGGTGGCACCAGCTATCTCCTCCCAAGGGGCCCTTTGTCTTCACACTGGGAGGCCTGACTACTCCAGAGCTGTATAATGACTGCTACCTACGATGGTGCCCAGCGCACTCGGCTTGACCCGATCACTCTTGCTGCCTTCAAAGACTCAGGCTGGTACCAGGTCAACCACAGCACTGCAGAGGAGCTGTGTGGGGCTGGGGTGAGAAATAAGGGAGAATTGCAGAGGGCACTCATGACCCGAGTCAGCTTGGGGTCAGTGAGAGAGGTTGGAAGGGATTATCTGCTGCTAAGGTGTATTTGAAGCTGTGAGCATGGCTGGCCCTGACGGGTCTGGGGGCTTCATTTCTTCTGAGGGCTCTTCTATCTCTCAAGCAGGGTCTGGCCTGGAATTTGGCCTGGTGACCACCTGTGGGAATGGCACCTCAGACTTCTTCTGTACTGGCAGGTGCGTGTGCTGAGGGGCTGCACAGCTGTCAGTGATCCTACTGTCACTCTACCATCCCCCACACGCAGCGGACTGGGCTGCCACTACCTGCACCTGGACAAGGGAAGCTGCTCCTCAGACCTCACGCTGGAAGGCTGATGCAGGTATAAGCTCTTGGCCAATGGGGTGGGTAGACTAGAGAATGGGGAATGAAACCGAGTGGGGCTGGAGAGGAGTCTCCTTCTAAGGCATCTGGACAAACACTCTTCTACCTTCTGCCCTGCCCTTCAGAGTGAATGCTGGAGGAAGGAAAATGGATTCCCACCTGGGGCGGAGAATCCCCATGGGGAGATCTACCATCCCCATAGTTGTTGCTTCCTTGCCAACCTCACTTCACAGCTGCTTCCTGGGGACAAGATCAGGCATCCCTCTCAGATCCCACACCTCAAGGAAGCAAACCCCCTGGCCACTGCTACTTACCTCAGTGCACAGAGAGGGGAGTGTACAAGGTGCAGGTGGAGGGATCACCCTGGGTCCCATGCCTTCCCGGAAAGGCTGTTCAGGTGGGTATCAGAAGTGGAATAGCTGTAGCACACTGGCAAAAATTTGGAAGTGCTCTTATGGTAGTACCATCCAATGTGTTTTGATGTTCATTTTTTATTATTGGAGTATGGTTGATTTACAATATGATATTAGTTTCAGGTGTACAACATAGTGATTCAATATTTTTATAGATTATACTCCATTTAAAGTTATTATAAAATATTGGCTCTATACCTTGTGCTGTACAATATATCCCTGTAGCTTCTTTATTGATGTTCATTTATTTTTTACTGAGTCCATGAATCTGATTTAGAATGTACATTTTCCTTAGAAGGAGGGCTTGAGCAGGTGACTGAGGCTATAACTATACCCTGCTACATACTTCCTTGCAGATACCTGGGAACAATGGCCATCTCTTCTGTCTCCGGGGTTGGCTGTGTTAGACAAATGAAGGTACCGATGCTATCAATATTACTTGCCTACCTGTAAGTCCTTCAACCTGACCTATTATTTCAGCTGTCTTTAGGATTAGCTGGGCCCCCCACCCCCAGGCCACTCCCTGGGGAAGGAAGAGGGCGAAGAGCTAACTGAAGCAGTTCTACAAGGTTCTGGTGAGCACTGGCGGGTAAATCAATGGTTCAGGCTAAGGATTTATACAGTGGGCCAAGGAGAATGTTCAAGTCCTTAACTTGATAACCCTCCTCTAAAGACCTTCTGTTCATCCCAGTCCCAAGCCTGCACCTGTTTCATGAGATATACTCTTCCAGGGACTATACTTCCATTAAGAGATCCAAACGTGCATTTGGTGCTATTTCCACAGTCTCTTGATTACCACCAGTCTGGTCTTCACTGTGCATATGTGGAAATCCCCTGGCTGCCAAGGGCCTTCAGTTGGTATGCTGAACAGGGCCCTGACCCTGACTCTCCGGAAGAAACCTCTAGAAGTATATTATGGAGGAGCCACCTTTACCATAGAATACAGCAAGTAAGTAAGATAACATTCCAAGGAGTTTTCTTTCAAATTCCTGGAATCCAGATATTTGAAATTATATTAAGCACTCATTCATACATACACTGTCCTATACAGAGTTAATATTTCAGAAAACAAGGATCCCTAACATGGTGCCTATCACCATGGGACACCTCTCTCCCCAGCAATAATAGAGTTCACCTATCTCTAGGACATAGGGTGCTCCTAGTCCCCTTCTTTTCTTTTTAATGATTTTTTTTTTTCTTTTTGGCCGCACCGTGCAGCCTGCGAGATCTTAGTTCCCTGACCGTGGATCTAACCTGGGCCCCCTGTAGTGGAAGCACAGAATCCTAACCATTGGACGGCCAGGGAATTCTCTTTCTTAAGCACTACCCAGGCAACTTGCCTAAACACTATAGTCTTAACTCTTCCCCTAAGCCATTTCCCTCACTGCCAAGTTAGACCTCCTTCCAACAATTTAAGTTGCTGGCAGTCTTGGATCTTGGTCTTCTTCCTTTCAGGTTCTATATCCCCTTATTGATTTCCCGTTCAGCTTACTGTTTGGATGATGAATGAGTTATAGGTACTAAAATAAAGGTAGGGCACTTCACCTCCTAGGCCTAGGCATTATTCCAGGCCAAATATTACCCCTACATCCCTAGGTTTCTAGTTACCTCAGACCATAATCCTTCCATGACCCACCTCGGTCTGTCCATGGGACTCTGCCTAATGTCGCTTATCCTGGTGGTTGCACTGGGAACCATGGCTTATCAGAAACGAGCTACTCTTCAGGTGGGACCTTCTGCCCCTTACCATTCACTAGAGCCCCAAGGAGCAACAGGGGGCCCAGTTGGAGGAATGAGGGAGGTGTGATGTTACCCACAGCATGACACAGGTTAGGGCAGAGATGATTTCTTAGGAGAAACTGGATGGAAAGTCGATCTATTGTCTATACTTAAGTTCTACTTTTCTCAGAATGCCTCCTTCTCTGTGTATCAACATTACACTAGCCTTGCAATGAAAAAAAGGTAGAGACTTATGGTTCTGAAAATTTGTTCTTTATTTTGATACAAAAAATAAACCCTTCAACCTGTAAAGAATGTCACTTGTTTTCATATTATTGTAAAGCAAACTTATAGAATAGGAACATCTGATACCAGCTCCAAGGATGTCACATATACTTTAGAAAAAAGTCATTGCTACTTGGATTCAAACAAACATCACTGTGGAGGAAGGAGCAGCTAATTATCTCCATCTCCTGATTTTTCCATAATTTTACTAAATCATCACTAGGAAAGCTAGTAGTTGGGATATCACATAATTATGCCAGAATTTGGTAACAGTGGTGAAAGCAGCCATCTGAATCCAGATAAATTATAAAAACATGACCTTTTATTGTCCTTCTCTCTTGTTTCTGGAGTACAAGGGCTCTACTTTATACCCCTATGGGCCAGCAGTAGGCTTGAGTTATAATGTGTAGATTCCTTTCGGTTATAGTTGTAAAAGAAGTCTTTAAATTCTTGAGGGTTTGACATCTCTTGGAAAGAAGTAAGCTAGGAGAAAGACTGCTGATCTGGATTTGCTTAGATGGAAAACATTCACACTAGGAGTCCAGTTGATCGGCTGTTGAAATCACCAGGCCTGTACTGGTCAGCGAGTTCAGTCAGCTGATCGGGACACCATCCCCAGGCCTTTAAGTGATACATTTGAAGCTCCCATGGTAAAGTTGTGGCCTCGGCTCCATTAGCTCTGGTTATCTTCTTTGATTTTAAGGCCTATCAGTCTTTACCAGCGGTAGCAGCCACTGCTTGGTAAAACTTTGCCACGAAGTCTGGCTCACTGACCTCCAGCTGCCTGACAAATTCATTGCGCTCCTGCTCAGCCCAACCTCGAAACCACTGATCCCAAAGACGTAGCTGGCACTCAAAGATACAAGGTGGTCGGTTTGCTCCAGACACGCTAAGCTGCTCCAGACTTTCCAGCAGTGGCTGCAATTTTCCCGGTACTGCCTTAGCTACCAGGTCCTGTAGGAAACGTTCACGCTGAGGACCTGACCAGCTGGCAAACCAGTGAAGAATACACTTCATCTCCTGGGAAGTGATGTAAGACATTGGGGGAGGGGAAGAGTTAGAAATATTGTCTGGTACCGAGGGTAAGGGAGAAGGGAAGGATAGCGGCATCGAAGAGGAAGATGATCCCAGTGGCATCCTGAAACATAAGAGCACTGTTATATACTCTCTGGATAGAGCAACCAAACTACAGCTTCCCAACAACACAGAATCTTATCACACTCAATCAACATCTACAAAGAAAATTACTTTTCACCAATTTGGTTTACAGAAAAACAACAGGGTCCTTTATTTAGGTTATTATCCAACTTAGACAAGGTACTCAAGAATAACCTCATTTCATTATTTGCCCACCTTCCTCTCTCGTTTTCAAACCCATTACCCTTCCCAACCACTGCCTCCCTCCATCATTCTTATAAACAATCCAAAAATAACCAAAGCATTCCTTGTTCATTCTTTGCCGCCTAATTCTATGTTCCAGATTCAGTAAAGAAAAAAAACCAACGATTAATATTGGTCCAACACATCTTCCCTAAAATGAAAAAAAGGTACACATTTTTTAATTTACCAAGCAGCTGGTCAGGGCCTAGATGCTAATTATTCCAGAGCTATCAACAGAAGGAAAAAAAAGAAAGGGAAAACATCATATATGACGAAAGAGCCTTCTCCGCAATGTGCGTGTAGCCTCTGAAATATGCCAAGAACTTCATAACTCCATTATTTTCTTATATTTCCTGTAGAGCACCAGGAAAAATTAAGAGCATAGTTAGTGAAGGCGCCTTGTCCAAACTAAGGTACCAAAGTAAGAAAAACAGAAGTCAAGTGTTTATTCAGTACTGAAAAAACAGTCTAGATGGTTTGTTGGGTTAGGGAATCTAACAACTTATACTGTTGTAGCTGTGTGACAATTCATGCCTCAACAATTTTCCTTCATGTTTAATATAATACCTATTGATGACTTGCCATTGCTTTGCATCACTAATGCAACTGGAAGGTCAGCCAACTTGAATAGTTTTCAAATCCCACAATTTGAATCTCTAACAAGGAAAACAAACTACTTGTTTACGATCTATTTTACTGTTTGTGTTTCTTCTGCTCTAAGTTGGAGTATCTGTAGTGACAAAGAAAGGAACCCCGAAGCAATTAACATCAGTTCAGTACCAAAACGGTCCAGCCGAGGTTGCCTTTTCACAGTGGCCCTACGAGAAGCAATTCCGCCTAAAGGAATTTTATTCTCACTCGGGTAAAGGGCTAACTTATCCCGAGTCTTGCGACATGGCTTCCACGGCAAGCTCAAGTTCAATTATAACGAATTAGTTCACAGGCTGGGTCGAAACACACGGTGCTGCCACTTGCCACTCTGGAGGCTACGGAGCCTGGCATTCCGTGGTCCCAAAGAGCAACGTAGCCTTAGATGGGAGTGGCGGGCATTCGGAGGATGGGAGGCGGCAGCTGTTTCCGTAGGTGAGCGGGAGGCTTGCCCTACTAAGGGTAGCCCGTAAACACCGAGTCTGACCCGGCCCAGGGAGGTACTTGTACCCCGCTTACCTCCCCTTTCCTCTCACAGGGCACCCGGAGACCGTCACAAGAGTGTTTAGACTCCAACTATCGCCGCCGCTTCCAGGTTTCCTGAAAACCCTAAGGAGGGCCAGCCGGGAAGCCCACGCACTTCCGGTCCCGGACCAGCCCCAAACACCCAAGCGCCACAGCGTCTCAGCCTTAGGTCCGGAGATAGCCGAATAATTCCGATTATGGTTATGCCGGAGTCGAGAGCTTCCGAACAGATTCGATTCAAAGCGTCGGTAGACGAAGAGAACCGAGCTCTGAAAGCAAGATGAGGGAGGGGGAGCGACTAGGAGGATGGAAAGAACCAATTGGTGCCGATGTGGAGACGGAAACACCCGAGCATTTCCGGAGGAACCCGGGGAGTTCTGAGTGGTAATCGAGGGGTTGACTATGGAAGTGGGCGGGGCCAACTCGGTACGTTCGAAGGGCGTTGGCGGAAATTACCGAAGATGCCCGAAGCCGTCGGGACGGACCCGAGTACCTCACGCAAGATGGCGGAGCTGGAGGAGGTGACTCTGGACGGGAAGCCTCTTCAGGCACTGCGGGTGACCGACCTGAAGGCCGCACTGGAGCAGCGAGGCCTAGCCAAGAGCGGGCAGAAGAGTGCCCTGGTCAAGCGGCTCAAAGGGGTGAGGAGACGGCGTTGCCGGGGTGTCGGATCGGAGCGGACCCGGTAGAGCCGAGTCTCTGCCGCGGCGCAGGCGCAGTGTCCGAGCTCGGCGCGAGCTCGCTCAGGCCGCCAGCGCCAGCCTCCGGATCCGCGCGCACGGTGGTTGGGGAGGCTCGCGCTGGAGTGGAAATAGCGCCGGTTCCCGCCTTAACGGTAGCGGCGCGAGCCCAAAATGGGAGGGTGCGCGCTACTCTCCCGGAGTGTCTTAAGCTCCTTCCTCCTCCCCCACCCCCTCCTTGTTTGTGTCTGTGGTTTCGGCGCATGCGCTGCAGAAGGAGTTAAATCCCACTACAACCACCGGCGTTGCTGGCCTGAGGGGGGCGAGATGGGCTAGGTCGGAGTTAGGTGTATAGTTGGGCAGAGGGGATGAGGGGTTGGTATCGGTATCGCAAAGAATAGAATTGGGGTAGGGCAAAAATGTCTGCTTGATTAGATTAGGAGGTGAGGTGAAGAGAAACCTTGATCGGAAGGGACTTGGTTAGGGAGGGGTGTATAATTTATAGGGCGTCCAGAAGCAATTCGGGTGGATAAGAGTTTGGTGAATATTGATGAGAGAGGTGAGGCGGGCTGGTATATGTTGGGGTTTTGAATCGGTTTGAGTAGATTAGGGTGGGATTGTCAAGAGGTAGATGGATGGATTGGTGTGTATAGGTTTGGTGTAAGCGGAGTGAAGGTGAGGATTTCTTGGTTTTAATTAGGGTTAGTTAGGATACGTGAAGAGTAGTACAGATTCGGGCTGGGTTGGCTCAGGGGTTAAGTTGGCAAACCGTTGCTTACACTGAAGCTGACAGACTGAAGCTGACAGTTCCGTGTGTGGAGGGATTGGATCAGAACACAGTTTATGGAGTCTGTGGTCATTTTGTTCTGTAGCCTCCTCTGAAATTTTTATAAATTTGGTAAATCTAGGTGCCACTCTTTTGGAAACGATACAAGTTCACTCAAGTAGATCTAGTCCTGGGTAACTGACCAAGGAATTCAGTCAGGCCCAAACCATGTTAGTTTCATGTATTTGAACCTGGTTTGAATATTTGAAGTGAAGGACCAGATTTAGAAGGGACACTAGTCAGAAGTGCAGAAGATAATAGGGATTGTAGTACTGGTTCTGTCACTGTCACTGATTTTATTGCATAGCCAGATTTTCCCAATATGCCTGCATTTTACGTCTGTACATTTGGGAGCAGTAACCATGGCTACCTTTAAGGGTCTTCTGAAGACGAACGAGGACGGCATTAGTAAAGGGCTTTTAGGTCCGTGGAAAAGGAGTACAGTTTAAGTGTGTACGGTTAGTCATTGCCTTTGATGAAGAGATTGAGGGGAGGGTTTTTTTTTTTTTTTTTTCTGGTTTCTGACTCTTGCCCTTCTCTATACCAGGCTCTAATGCTAGAAAATTTACAGAAACACTCAACACCCCATGCTGCATTCCAGCCAAATTCCCAGGTAAGGAAGAAGGTTCACTAGAAGGGGGGGGCTCTTTGGATGCACGGAGACATAGAAGGACATGATGTTGTATATTTGATGCTTGATTTGTCACCAATATTTTCCTCAGTTCCTTGGGTTGAAAATGTTTTCATCCTAGGACAGTTGAATTCTAATAAAGAATTCAAGACTCAGAAGAGCTGTTAGTTAATTTCTGATTCTTGAAATGGTGTGTGCAGAAAGATGTGGCTCTAGTTGATTAAGTGGAGTACAAGGATCTGAAGGCATTTGTTTGACATCGATTTGGAAAAAGTAGTTGATGTCTTTGAATGTAGATATGAGTAGACAATCAGCAGGGCAGTATAGGAAAATACTTGCTGATCAGGAAGAGTTCTTGTGTTGACATAGATTTTCCAAGAATTCAGTCCTTTGGAAATCATCCACCATTACTAGTTTTAATATTAACTATGCAGTTACTCCTAAACGTCATTAATTGCTGTTACTTTGGGCAAGAAACTTAACCTTTGGAGGCCTTGGTTTCCTCAGTTTCCCTGTGTGTAAGATGAGAAAGAGTTGGACTAGATCCATAGTTTTATAACTACTCTGTTGGGATCTTGTGGAGCTGCTTTTGGAGGCTTCCTAGAGAAAATTTCTTCCCAAATGAGCAGGGGTTCACATTCCCCTCTTAAACTAGATTAGATCTACTTCTCTCTGCTTTGAATATTGAGTTTCTGCATAAGATTTCTTTGGAAGAAATCATTCCCAGTTTGAAAAAAAAAGTCTTAGGCTATGTAGTCTCCTAAGATTCTTTTCAGCTTTTAACATCCCCTCATTATATTGTGTCATGCACTTAAAGGAAAAATCCAGGTCTTTGTTAGTGCAGTGGTGTGCAGCTCCAGTACTAGATGAAGTCCCAAGATACAGTGGAAAAACAAGAGAGCTTTCCTACTGCCTTGTTATTAGCTCATGAAGCTGAAAGTATAATCTAACTGGCTTACAGAGGTTTAGTTAAGTATTTTAACAAGCATAAGAAACTGCGTAAGTTAATCACTTTACCATTCTATTTTTGCCCATTACATTTTCAACTTTGAAGTTTTGCTTTTATTAACATAGGTTTTTTTCAACAAATACATACATTCTCTAATACTTGTAACCCACACTTCATCAGTGTCCACTGACTACCAAGAGACTCATCTCTATTTTAGGGGAAAAAAACATTTACCACGCTTAGGAAAGATGACTAATGACATAGAAAGTATTTATTCAGATTTTTTCCTTTTTCTGGAGTTCTAATAGGACTTGCTAAGCAAGAAGCTTCTTGGGAAGAGGGCTTGTGAAGAGAAAGCTGAAGGGCAGAAGAGTGACATGGGAGTCTGTGTTGCAGAAAAAAATGGAAAAAGGAATTAAGCTCCTGGATTTTAAAAATTGTTATCAAAGATTTCTTCTCACCCAAAGAAAATGGAGTTAGAACTCTGTCTAAATGCTGAATCCCTTTTCTTAGTCTCTTGCTTTCAGGCTTTTAAGTCTGGTAGTTGAATTTTGGAGATGTTTAACAAAATGTTTCCTGGATAGGTGGAGGTTGATCTTTTGTGTGAACAAAAGATGAATTAGTATGAACCAGTATTTTTTTCCTTCATTTTTTGATATTATTAAAAGGAAAATTTAGATTATATAATTTAGATTATCTAAAAATTTAGTCTAAAAGGCATAATTTTATAGGAATTTTCATTTTTTTAAATTATTTGTATATCACTCTTTGGCTGGGAACTGAATATTTAAAATAAAAAATTATGTGTGCAGTTCCTCTTTTTGCCATCTTTTGTGAATCATAGGGCTGTATATTTTGGTCCTCAACTTAGGAGTAGCTTAGAAAAGGGCCCTCCAACACTTTCCATATCTTTCTTTGGTCCAAATATAAGGGGCATTCCTTTGCTCCATGGAATTTTGTACCTTGCCTTTTCCTGGTTTGTTTTCCTAGACTATCTTTTTCCATGTCTTCTACACAGATTGGCGAGGAAATGAGCCAGAACAGTTTCATAAAGCAGTATCTGGAAAAGCAGCAGGAGCTGCTTAGGCAGCGTCTGGAACGTGAAGCTCGAGAAGCTGCAGAACTTGAAGGTAAGCCCAGGCTGTCACTTCTTACAAGGAGTTCTTCCTGCTTATTCCTTTCACTGAGTAGATGGGCCTGTTTCACTAGGCAGTTTCAGGAATATAAGTCAGGCTGAGACTGCCAGTTATTTGCTTTGGTAGTTTATGGAGCCAAGTGAGTTACTATTTACCTTTTGTCAGGGAAGAAGACACTTAATTTGACTGTCTTGACTAGAAGAGGATTCCTGCCAACAGGAAGAGTTATAAGTAAATGAAGCTACCCTTCAGATGAACTAGAGCCTTATCTTAGGGAGTTTTTCTCTATGTACAGTGCTCTTTTTAGTATATACTCTGTATCCGTGACTTTGCCTGACCTCCTTCACTCCTCTACATATTCCCACATGCTGAGCCCTTCACTCCCTCCCTGCCCCGACCCAATCTGTACTTTGCAGAAGCTTCAGCTGAGTCGGAGGACGAGATGATCCATCCTGAGGGAGTGGCTTCCCTGCTGCCTCCTGACTTTCAGAGCAGCCTGGAGAGACCAGAGCTGGAGCTCAGCAGACATTCACCCAGTACGTATCTCCCTCCCCACTGCGCTGTTCTGTCAATCCTGCGTAGTTGGTGGGGGGAGGTAGTTACACCTCCTTTCATGCTAAGCCTCCATTAAAGTCCCAGGGCAATTCTGTGACAGTGTTATTTGACATCTGTTTTTCATGGAAATTATGTCCTTTTTGAAGTCTGCGTTCACCTCTATGTTGTGTTGACCTCTCAGAGTATTTTATGAGGCAGTCTGATTTTTCTTCTCATCTGTATACCTCTCTAACTTCCTCTGCTTCTGAATTTAGCAGCAGTCACAATTCTTTTTCATCTCTTCACCAATTGTATATATTGTGTGTTACACATCCAGTCATCCCCCCAAATGGGCATCTGCAGTTTATTAATTCATTCAGCAAGTTTTTACAAGTAAAAACTTGCCTGTTGTATGCCAGGCATGTGCTAGGCACCAGGAATATAGTAGAGAAAAAGACAAGTCTCTATCATAATGAAACATACAGTCTAGTGAGGAGGTGGACATTAAACAAATTATTACATAATTAACTGGAGTTATGCTGTGTACTGTGAGAGGCAGTGCAGAGTATTATTTGAGCATATTACGGGGAACTCAAACCCAGTGTGTGGAATTGGTTCAGGTAAGATTAATTTTTTCACATTTAAAAAAATATTAAGCACCCACTTTTGCATAGTATCTCAAGCAAAAGTCTGTAAATGCAGCCTTTGTCTTCTAGGAACTACCTGTCGAAACAGTATGCCTTTAGGAGAACATGCATATAAGACGTGAATAGTAGGTAGATAAAGTAAACCAGTGTGTAAATTAACAAGTATTTTGAATGATTATTAATGTTAGGGGTCATGGGGTAGGTGATCACTCCATATTTAATACTTATAGAATGTATAGAAGTTGCTAGCTCTTCTGGTTAATATAGAACTCTTTCCGGAAAGCAGATTTTTAGGAGATATTTAATGATGGGAGAGAAATAATTTATTTTAGAGATCTCTTTTCTCTTCAAAATAAAAACAGCAAACCACCAATTGATCCATTTTGGTCTTAGCACTCTTTTTTTCCTTGATTGTAAAGCCAGGTGGAAGGGGAAAACTCTTTTATAAATTAGTTGTCAGTGTTTCTTCTTAAATAAAAATAAGCCAAAAAATTATGTATAGAATTCCTGCTGTATACATGTCTCTGTGCTAGAGTATGTGGGGAGTCAGCACATTGTAAAATCTACTAGAGAGAAGACAACTGCACATAAAACTAACAATGGAAGATGGTATGTTTTAAGTGACATACAAATAGTACGGACACATGTACCACTGGAATTCCAAAGAGTAAAAATTCTCTGAGGACTAGAGAGATTAGAGAGAGCCTCATGAAGGAGGTGTAGGATTTGAGTGACCCTTAGAAATACGTAGGATTTGAGTTGGCAGAGAAGACAAGAGGGTATTTTTAGGAAGGAACAAAGGCACAGAGGTAGGAAGGAAGATGGTATTTAATTTTAAAGGTAATGGGGGAACCATTGAAAATTCTTGATAGCAATATGATTTGATAAGGAACTCTTGAAAGAGAGCCTCTCTCTGTTCTAAATGTAACTTGAAGTGAAAATGAGGAATGTCCTGAAAGAGATACAAGGTTTCAAAAGCAAGTAAAGATTTAGATTGAAGAAGGTGGCCAGTAGTCTCTTCAGTGCTTTGTGTCTTCAGCAGGACTATGCCTATGGTTGTAATTGATGGAGGAGGGGAAAAAAAACAGGTGAAAGGAAAGAGGTGAAAAATAAATAAGAAATGAATGTAGTAAATTGTAGAATACAACAAACAATTGCTGTGTGTCCTCTTCGGTGTACTCTATCCATAAACTTTCCTACTTCTGATCTTGGCTAGAATGTGAATTTCGTAACAGATGTGGCATAAAATTTGGTCAAAGTCCTAAATGGAGTGGTAGTTTGGAGTTCTAGCAGTGCTTGGTTGGATCGGTAGTAATGCCTGGAGTTCACCCAGAAATTAGATTTTTTTCAGGTGTACAGCGTCAGTCTGCCATAGGCTCATAAACTATTAGGCTTCCAGCTTATTTGTTAGCTTTGGATGTTTGGGGTTCCTTATTTAGTAAGATTTTGATTAAAGTAAGATTCCTAGTAACATATTTTGGTAATCAATAGTGGCACCTGAAGATTTTTTTTTTTTAATAAATTTATTTATTAATTTTATTTATTTTGGCTGCATTGGGTCCTCATTGCTGCGCGCAGGCTTTCTCTAGTTGCTGCGAGCAGGGGCTACTCTTCGTTGCAGTGCGCAGGCTTCTCGTTGCGGTGGCTTCTCTTGTGGAGCACAGGCTCTAGGCACGTGGGCTTCAGTAGTTGTGGCTTGCGGGCTCTAGAGCACAGCTCAGTAGTTGTGGCGCACGGGCTTAGTTGCTCTGCGGCATGTGGGATCTTCCCGGACCAGGGCTCAAACCCGTGTCCCCTGCATTGGCAGGTGGATTCTTAACCGCTGTGCCACCAGGGAAGCCCCTGCATATTATTTTTTTTAAGAATGTGAATTCCTGGGCCCTGCCCCAAGAATCTCAAAGAATGTAAGTCCTGAGACCTTACATTTTTTTAAAGTCCCCTGGTAGTTCTGTTTATCAGCTCAGTTTATGAATGACTAAATGAAAGAATAGTTTTTCAGCATTATAGTTAATCAAGATCCTTGGCTTATATTCCAGCAACCTCGCATTAATGTGCTGTAGTCACAATCCCAAATAGTAAGGAAAGATTGGTTTATAAAATCCTGCCTGGCTCTCTTTTTTTTTTTTTTTTTAAAGGAATTCCTTTATTTTTATTATTTATTTATTTATTTATTTATTTTTGGCTGTGTTGGGTCTTCATTTCTGTGCAAGGGCTTTCTCTAGTTGCGGCAAGCGGGGCCACTGGCTCTCCTTCTTGACTTCTTATCTTTCCATCACTTTCTTCAGATTTTTCTAAGATGTTAGGAGTCAGTATTCACCCTCCATAGTCAGAAATTGCCTCCTAGATCATGACTGGGTATACAGAAGTCCTTATTATCTTCAGTTAATTTTTTCAAAAAGAGCCCACTCTAGGAAAATTAGGAGGAAAGATACAAAGACATTAAAAAATGGATATTCAGAATACAGACTGATTAACAAAGGTATAGCCCCAGGGGATCTTAGCCAGCCTTTGGCTTACAGAGCATTTAGCCCTCATTCCTGTTTCTTGTGTTAAATCTGGATGCTGAGATTATAAAGAAATGTTAGGTAAGTTACTTATACAGCTAACATGAGTCAGATTTAGGGTTGGCATCATTGCCAGGTCTCCATTCTCTTAATTTCTGCTGCTTATTCATACCCAAGGATACCCTCTGGCCACAGGCTTTGCTCTGATCTCTGTAGCTGCCTAACCTGGATCCTGCAAATCCTACCCAGGGATTTGTTTTCCAGGATGAAGAAACTACCTTCCTATGTGACCCTTAAACGTTCTTCAGTTTGTTGTTTTTTGGGGTTTTTTTTGCCAAGTTGTGCAGCATCCAGGATCCTCTGATCAGGGATCGAACCTGTGCCCCCTACGTTGGGGGAGCGCAGAGTCTTAACCACTGGACCACTAGGGAAGGCCCCATTCTTCACTCTAATACATTCTACACTGCCTTTGCTCTCCTGAAGGCTTCTGGCTTTGGAATCTTAGAAATCTTACATTCACCCTGACTTGCTTTTTAACTCCTGAAATACATTTATTAACCTGTTACCAGTATTCGTACCATTCCTTGCTAAAGGTGCTCAGTTTCTGCACATATTATTAACATCTGGCTGAAGACACTCATGTGGCCATGTGCACATAATAGAAGATGGCACCTTTCCCAGAACCTTGTCTGCATCACATCAGCTCCTTACAAGGAGCTGGAAGAAATTCCTCATCTCTTTCTTATATTTTATATTGCTTACTAGGCTCTTGTTTTCATGTCTGAGGTTCCCCTCCAGTTGTCATTTTTTTTTTGCAAAACAGTGATGTCCAGAACTTTCTGACCAGCCCTTCCCATTTTTTCCACATCTCTTTTATGATTTATTAGGCAAGTGCTTCTAGAGGAGGGATCATCTAGAATCCTATCATTGCAGTTCTACAGTATCAAAATAACATTATGATCTAATAGAATAGCATACAGTTTATAATTGATGGAGATAAAGGCTATTTGCTTGTGCATGCCTAATTTTAAAATCACAGCTCCAGAACTCTTATTTGATCTGTTTAGCACATTTATCTCTGGTAAACTTTGTATATGCCTTTTTTCCCCCCTTAAAATCACATTTATTTATTCAGAGCATATATGTGCTTTGTTATTCACTGCAAAGCATCTTTGGTATATGTGCTTGTAACACTTGCTTTTAAGTTGAAAATAAAACAAAGAGAATGTTTCTTATATAGAACTTGCAGTGGTAAAAGCAAGTACTTGGGTTGGCTAGGCCTGTGAATTTTAGCTATTCATAGTATTTGAGGCGTATCAGAGAATCTCTTCTGTAGGTTTTCCCTCCAGGGTATAGGATTTTATCGTTTTAAAAATATTTGTTTTCTTATTACAAAAAGTAGTGTGTATTCATTAGAAAATTTTTGGAAAAACTGGAAAAAACAGGTTTTTGTTTGTTTGTTTTATTTGGCTGCGCTGTGCAGCTCATGGGATCTTAGTTCCCCTACCAGGGATCGAACCCGGGCCCCGGCAGTGAAAGCACCGAGTCCTTACCAATAGACCACCAGAGAATTCCCTAATTTTTTAATTTTTTAAAATTTTTATTGGCATATTGTTGATTTACAATGTTGCGTTAGTTTCAGGTGTACAGTAAAGTGAATCACTTATACGTATATATCCACTCTTTTTTAGATTCTTTTCCCATATAGGCCCATTAAACAGGTTTTTAAATCACCAGAAGTCCCACAAATGAAAATAACCACAGTTGATATTTTGCTATATAATTTTCCAGTCTTTTCTTTGCCTATGTATAAACTTAAGGTATCTGCAATTTTCAAATCTTTACCTTCCCTCCAACCTGGTTAACTTTTTCTTCTTTTTTTTTTTTTTTTTTAATTTATTTTATTTATTTTTGGCTGCGTTGGGTCTTTGTTGCTGCACGCGGGCTTTCTCTAGTTGCGGCGAGCCGGGGCTACTCATCATTGTGGTGCGCGTGCTTCTCATTGCAGTGGCTTCTCTTGTTGCGGAGCGCGGGCTCAGTAGTTGTGGCTCGCAGGCTCTAGAGCGCAGGCTCAGTAGTTGTGGCGCACGGGCTTAGTTGCTCCGTGGCATGTGGGAACTTCCCCAACCAGGGCGCGAACCCGTGCCCCCTGCTTTGGCAGGCAGATTCCTAACCACTGCACCACCAGGGAAGCCTCTTCTTTTTTTTTTTTTTTTTTAATTCTTGAGCATCTGGATAGTGATTTTTTTTTTTAAGACATTATTTTTTTAGAGCAGTTTTAGGTTCACAGCAAAATCATAAAGGTACAGAGATTTCTCATATGCCCTCTGCCCCCACATATGCATAGCCTCTCTTAATATCAACATCCCGCACCAGAGTGGTACATTTTTTACTATGGGTGAACATACACTGACACATCATAATCACCCAAAGTCTATAGTTTACCTTAGGGTTCATTCTTGATGTTGTACATTCTGTGGGTTTGGACAAATGTATAATGACATGTATCCATCATTAGAGTATCATACCAGGGTATTTTCACTGCCCTAAAACTCCTCTTTGCTCTGCCTGTTCATCCCTCCCTCCATCCTCTGCCTTTTTTTTTCTTTTTTGTTAAACTACAATAAGTCGGCTTCTTTCCGTTATTTTGATACATGCCAAGGAGCTTTTCCTGAAATTCGTGGAAAAGGTTTTCTTTTGATTTTCCTCATTTTGTAATTTAACCTATTCCAGGTCATTTAATTATGAAATTATTGATTATTATAAGCACCACATTATTTATTAATATCTTACAGGTTACTCTTTAAATCTTTGCTGAAGAATCTGACCTGTCACTGAATATCCTAACCCTAGTTCCTGTACACACACCTGTAATGCAGGTCTTTATTCTCTAACCCAGATATGAAATGTTATATATTCAAAGATCCTGTTAATCAAGTGATCATGGAGTAAAGTTTTATGAAATATGTGCAGTCTTCTAGTTCATTTTGTAAGTTTCTTTTCTTCTTTTAGTTACAGAAGCAGAGACTAGTTCAGTTTAGATTGCTGGAATAAAGAAATAAGAGAGGACCTTGGATTAGAGCTCACATCATCTGCTTTATTTGCACTAGTTTCAATACTGTTAGGGTAGCACAGGTTTTTGTGGATCATTTAAACCTTTTGTACTGTATTGTATGTATCTGAAATATAATTATCTTTAGGCTGTTTTCTAAACTGGTTCACATCAATATTTGCATTGCTACTCTGTGTAATATTTTAATACTGGTAGGAAACATAGAGGTCTTCCAGTCCATCCCTTCCATTTTCCCAGTCAGGACACTGAGACCCAAACTATTTAAGTGATTTACCCACGGTTACCTTCCTTCATGGAATGTAAGTGAACATTTTTTCCAGTTTTACATGGAGTTGTTACTTGGAATGACCAACCTGTGCCCCCTGCAGTGTAAGCATGTAGTCTTAACCACTGAACTGCCAGGGAAGTCCACAAGCTTTCGTTTAATAGTAGAGCTTATTTTTCTTTAAAATAATCTCACCTTGAGCTCCATATATAAAACAATTGAGAAGGCCCATTTCTGAAGCCATGAGCCCTGAAAATCGTTTCTCTTAAGTACTTATATCATGAGATTATTGTTTTACAAACTGGTATATTAATCATGATGTTTTGGTCAAAACTAGTGGTGTCAATAGGCAGTCCAAAAAAATGGACACTGCACACAGTGAAGTCTTGGGCTTTGATTCAGTGACAAAACATTTTACAGAAATAAACGTACTTTGTGCTAGACAATTTGAAGCTCCGGGTAGTTATTTTACATTTATTTGAATTATTTATAATATGTGAATTGGCTTTGTGATATTAAAAACATTCCAGATGTGCATAGCAGGAATTATTAACATGACCCTGACCCTTAGGGCGTTATATAGTCTTTTCTTCCACATAGAAGTCAGAGAGATGAATACAGATACGTATTGAGCAGCTCATATGCTTTGATCGATTAAATTTTAGAAAGCAGTCTTGAATGAATGTTCATGTTATGAGTCTGACTTGGTTTTCTTTCATTTGATAGGAAAAAGCGCCTCTGTTTCCGAAGAGAAAGGTGAATCTGATGATGAGAAACCAAGGAAAGGAGAAAGACGATCATCCAGAGTCAGACAGGTAACTCAGTTACCTCTGAAAGCATCCTTCACCTCTTTGGTTACTGCCTTGGATATCTCCTCCTCCTCCTCTTTTTTTCCTCAAACTATTTCAGAGTTGGTATCTCTCTAGCTTTCCGTACAGTCATCTTCTTTCTCTTCGTAATCATTTTTCTTGTTTTTTGTTTTCTAATTTATATCTGTTCTGGCCTTCGGATTTTTTTTTTTGGCTATGCTGTGAGCATGTGGCATCTTAGTTCCCTGACCAGGGATTGAACCCACGCCCCCTGCATTTGGAAGCGTGGTGTCTTAACCCCTGGACTGCCAGGGAAGTCCCTGGCCTTCGAATTTCTAAACGAATATATAAAAAAATAACTGTGAAAGTTAGCAGGCTGGTCTGTATTCCTAAGGCAGCACATTATTAGAAAAGATATAATTCATTATTCAGTTAAAACCTTAAAGCTGGATGATACAGTGTTAAGTGAACAGTATACAAAAGTATATGTATAGTGTAATTACAACTGTGGAAAAGAAAAAATGGGAAAAAATTAAATATACCCCAAAGATGATCAGAATAATCACATTTATTGATAATAGGTCAGTCCCGCCCCACCCCGCCCCGCCCTCCCCACACCCTTTCTAGATGTTCAGTTTATATTTATGTATTTATTTATTTATTTATTTTTAAGAGTCACTAAGGAAGTGAGGCTTCCTCTTTTTTTTTTTTTTTTTAATTTATTTATTTATTTATTTATTTTTGGCTGTGTTGGGTCTTCATTTCTGTGCAAGGGCTTTCTCCAGTTGCGGCAAGCGGGGGCCACTCTTCATCGCGGTGCGTAGGCCTCTCACTGTCGCGGCCTCTGTTATTGCGGAGCACAGGCTCCAGATGCGCAGGCTCAGTAGTTGTGGCTCATGGGCCCAGCTGCTCCGCGGCATGTGGGATCTTCCCAGACCAGGGCTCGAACCCGTGTCCCCTGCATTGGCAGGCGGATTCTTAACCACTGCGCCATGAGGGAAGCCCTATATTTATTTTTAAAGCTTGAAGCTAACAGATGAAGTACTAGCAGTTTCATTATTGTATTCCTTTTGGTCACTCTGTTTTGATTCCTGTAAGAGCCCATACTAGTCACGCGTGTCTCTTGTCGCATTTGTTTTGTGTGTTGCTGAAAGCATATATCATTGAGTTTCTTCGTCCTGTGTGTGTCTTGCGAGATACTTTGTCTCCTCTGTTGATAGTGAGCAAATATACTTGGAACCATTGAATATTTTTTCTTTCAGGCAAGAGCAGCTAAACTCTCTGAGTGCGTCCAGGCTGCTGAGGAGGAAGAGGATCAAGAAACACCTTCCAGAAATCTGAGGCTCAGAGCAGATCGAAATTTGAAAACTGAGGAGGAAGAAGAAGAGGACGAGGAAGAGGAAGAAGAGGAGGAAGAGGAGGAAGACGATGATGAGGGACAAAAATCTAGGGATGCACCAGTCCTGAAACAGTTTAAGGAAGAAGAGGGGGAAGAGATGCCCAGTGTAAAAGTGGAGGAGGTAATGGATGAGAGACCCCAAACTATAAGATCCCAGGAACAGGAGGGGTTAGAGAGAGGAGGGAGAGTTACAAGGTCCCAGGAAGAGGCCAGAAGAAGTCATCTGGCCAGACATCAGCAGGAGAAAGAGATGAAAACAGCTTCTTCTCCCCTTGAGGAAGAAGAAAGAGAAATAAAACCTTCAAAAAGCTTGGAGGAAAAATCCAAGTCCCCTTCCCCTCCTCGATTGACTGAAGATCTGGAGAAGGCCCCTGTTGTGCTACAACCAGAGCAAACTGCCAGTGAGGAGGAGACTCCCCCACCTTTACTTACCAAGGAAGCATCTTCTCCACCACCTAATACACAACTCCAGAGTGAAGAAGAAATAGAACCCATGGAAGGCCCAGCCCCTCCTGTCCTGATTCAGTTGTCTCCTCCTAATACAGATGCTGAGGCCAGGGAGCTCTTACTGTCTCAGCATACTGTGCAGTTGGTGGGAGCTCTGTCTCCTTTGTCAAGCCCTGCAGACACCAAAGTAGAATCTCCAGTAGAGAAAGTGCCAGAGGAGAGTGTCCTGCCTCTAGTCCAGAAAAGCACACAAGCTGAATCCTCAACCCAGAAGGGTCTTGAAACTGAATCAGAAAAATCAGCTCAACCACTCCCTCTAAAAATCGAGGAATTCACACTGGCCAAAGGGATCACGGAGGAATCTTTGGAACAGAAGGAAGGCAGGAGGGCTTCTCATACCCTTGTCCCAAGCCACAGATTGAAACGGTCAGCTGACTCATCCTCCAGCCGATCCTCCTCATCTTCATCCTCCAGTTCTAGATCAAGATCTCGCTCTCCTGACAGCTCAGGCTCTCAGTCTCATTCATCTCCAAGATCCAAGCAGAGAGATGTATCTCAGGCAGGTACCCATTCCAACCCTCGTGGTAGACCCAAGATGGGCTCCAGGTCAACATCAGAGTCCAGGTCCCGTTCCCGTTCCCGTTCTCGTTCACGTTCAGCGTCAAGCAACAGCAGAAAAGTAAGTGTGGGAGAATCCTGGGTGCATTGATGTTCTGTCTGTACTGCAGTGTTTTTCAACCCCTGGAGAACCTATCATGATTTCCAGCAGAAAAGCTTCCTTTAAGTCCCCAGTTCAGTGATTACTTTCTTCTCATTTCAGAGTCTCACTTTCAACTCATTGATTCCTAAGTTGGGTCCTTTTTCAATTTGATTCCCTTTGATTGCAAAGAAAGCTGAATCCATACCCATTTCCTCTGCTAGACTATAAACTTCTTGAGGGTATGGACGTGCCTTTTTACGTGTGTATCCCAGTACCCAGCACCTAGTTGGGAGTTAATAAACAATTTGTTGAGTAATCTAGGAAGTCAGGGAGGTCAATAAGTCAAACAGGAATAAATCTAGGGAAAGATTTAAATAAAATCTTGGAATAAAAAGATCCAAAGTATTAAAGTATTAAGTTGGAAAACTCAGTGGTCTACTGAATATATGGCATATAAAATAATTTGCCTTATGTGTTTCATTTCTTTAGTCTCTGAGCCCTGGAGTCTCCAGGGACAGCAGCACCAGCTACACTGAAACCAAAGATCCCTCTTCTGGTCAGGAGGTTGCAACTCCACCATTGCCACAGCTGCAGGTCCTTGAGCCAAAGGAGAGGACTTCCACCTCAACGTCTATCCGAGTGAGGCGTATGAGCCAACCTGAGCCAGCTGAAAAGCATGTGACCCAGAGGTTACAGCCTGAGCGGGTAGGGTATTATGCCCCTTCCTTAGAGGGAGACGGAGGATTAAGCATGATTTTCCCTTTTGTCTTAGCTATAAAACTGAAAGTGCAGTCTGGATAAGGTTCAATAGGAATGGAGAAGGTTGGGGAAACCTGTTAGAGTCTACTTTTATTTCCAAATCCCTGGTTCATGAAAGTTCTCCATGAGGCTGAGCAGCAGGGTTCTCATCTTCAGGGCTCTCAAGGTCAGTTCTTCCTCAGAACGTCTCCCTTTTTTCTGCCCAAAAGGAAGCCTTTTCTCAGTTCTCTCAAGAATTCTAATAAAATGATTTTTGGCATAGAAATTCTGTAAGCAGTATTCCATTCCACTTTCTAAAATGAAATAATGAAGATAAATAGGGTTATGTTTGGAGCTGGTACTGTGTATGTTGTGCTCTGCCTTTTACCAGCTCCACGTTAAAGAAGAGGAACCAAGCAGATTTAAGTACGTTGCTATGTTTGTTTTGCTGTGTTTGTCCTGACAGGGGAGCCCAAAGAAGTGTGAAGCTGAAGAGGCAGAGCCACCAGCTGCCACACAACCCCAGACCTCA